>NW_027361757.1:20112500-21485000 GCF_039654945.1 Dendrobates tinctorius | reverse complement strand
GAATATACTGACAAAATTCTAAATACAACACTTTTGATTTTGCTCTCTTTTTATAAGCTAATCTCAAAGATCTAAGACATTTTCAATGTACAAAAGTCCTTTTTATCTCTATGTACACAAAAGGCCTTTATCTCTTAAAAGCTCTTTCCACCTCCTGTCACCTCCAGCTCAAAAATATCTCCAGAATTCATCTATTAACCCCATTCTGACATCAGACGTACTATCCCGTCCATGGGACCCGGGCCCCTATGCCCATGGACGGGATAGAATGTCTAGCGTGATCAGCGGCGCCCACGTGGTGAGCGCCGCTGATCGCGTCCGGGTGTCAGCTGATTATCACAGCTGACACCCGGCACTATGTGTCAGGGGCTGTCACGGACCACCCCGACATGTTAACCCCTTCACACCGCGATCAAACATGATCGCGGTGTATCGGGGGTTAAAGGGAAGCATCGGCAGGGAGGGGGCTCTCTCCGTGCTTCCCTGAGCCCCCCACAGCAGCGCAATGTGCAGCGCTGCTGCGGGGGGCTCTTTCCCTGCAGGCACCTGAATCCAAGATGGCGACGGGGGCCTTCGGGGGCCTGCAGGGAGCTGGCTTCCTCAGTGCCTGCAAAGCGCAGGCATGAGGGAGTCTGCAGTAGTGCCTGTGACAGATCGCTTTTGGGGTCCAATTTCTCCTGTTACCCTTGGGAAAATGAAAAAATTGGGGACTAATTGATAATGTTTGTGGAAAAAATACGATTTTTTTATTTTCATGCCCTGGCATTATAAACTTCTGTGAAGCCCTTGGGGGTTCAAAGTGCTCACCACACATCTAGATAAGTTCCTTAGGGGGTCTAGTTTCCAAAATGGGGTCATTTGTGGGGGTTTCCACTGTTTAGGTACATTAGGGGCTCTCCAAAGGCAACATGACACCCACAGACCATTCCATCAAAGTCTGCATTCCAAAACGTCACTACTTCCCTTCCGAGCCCCGACGTGTGTCCATACAGTAGTTTTCTCCCACATATGGGGTGTCAGCGTACTCAGGATAAATTGGACAACAACTTTTGGGGTTCAATTTCTCTTGTTACCCTTGGGAAAATAAAAAAATTGAGGACTAATTGATCATGCTTGTGGAAAAAATACAAATTTTTTATTTTCACGCCCGGGCATTATAAACTTCTGTGAAGCACTGGGGGGTTCAAAGTGCTCACCACACATCTAGATAAGTTCCTTGGGGGTCTAGTTTCCAAAATGGTGTCATTTGTGGGGGGTTTCCACTGTTTTGGTACATCAGGGGTTTTCCAATCGCGACATGGTGTCCGATCTCAATTCCAGCCAAAAACGTCAAATAGCGCTGCTTCCCTTCCAAGCTCTGCCATGCACCCAAATAGTGGTTTACCCCCACATGTGGGGTATCAGCGTACTCAGGACAAATTGCACAATAACTTTTAGGGTCCTGTTACCCTTGGAAAAATAAGAATTGGGGGTGAAAAGATCATTTTTGTGGAAAAATATGATTTTTTAATTGTACCGCTGTACGTTATAAACTTCTGTGAAGCCCTTGTGGGTTCAAAGTTCTCACCACTGTCTAGATAAGTTCCTTGGGGGGTCTAGTCTCCAATATGGGGTCACTTGTGGGGGGTTTCCACTGTTTAGGTACATCAGGGGCTCTCCAAACGTGACATGGCATCTGATCTGAATTTCAACCAATTTTGCATTGAAAAAGTCAAACGGCGCTCCTTCCCTTCTGAGCTCTGCCATGTGCCGAAACAGTCGTCCCCCCCCACATATCAGGTATCAGCGTACTCAGGACAAATTGCACAATAACTTTTGCAGTCCAATTTCTCCTGTTACTCTTGGTAAAATAAAAAAAATTGAACCTGAAGTATTTTTTTTGTGAAAAAAAGTTAGATGTCCATTTTTTTTTAAATATTCAAAAAAATTCCTGTGACGCACCTAAAGGGTTAATAAACTTCTTGAATGTGGTTTTGAGCACCTTAAGGGGTGCAGTTTTTAGAATGGTGTCACTTTTGGGTATTTTCTATCATATAGACCCCTCAAAGTGGCTTCAAATGTGATGTGGTCCGTAAAAATAAAATGGTGTTGCAAAAATGAGAAATCGCTGGTCAATTTTTAACCCTTATAACTTCCTAACAAAAGAAAATTTTGGTTCCAAAATTGTGCTGATGTAAAGTAAACATGTGGGAAATGTTAGTCATCAAGTTTTTTGTGTGCCGTACCTCTGTGATTTAAGGGCATAAAAATTCAAAGTTGGAAAATTGCGAAATTTTCAAAATTTTCGCCAAATTTCCATTTTTTTCACAAATAAACGCAAGTTATTTGAATTAAATGTTACCACTAACATGAAGTACAATATGTCACGAGAAAACAATGTCAGAATCACCAAGATCCATGGAAGCGTTCCAGAGTTATGACCTCATAAAGGGACAGTGGTCAGAATTGTAAAAATTGGCCCGGTCATGAACGTGCAAACCACCCTTGGGGGTGAAGGGGTTAAAATGCTTGTGCATGCCCTCATCATCTCCTGCCTCGATTACTGCAACATCCTTTTCTGTGGCCTCCCTGCTAACACTTATGCACCTCTCCAGTCCATCCTTAACTTTGCTGACTGACTAATTCATCTCTCTCCTCGCTACTCCTCCACTTCTCCCCTCTGCATATCTCTTCACTGGCTCCCATTCCCTCAGCGTATCCAGTTCAAATTACTAATACTGACCTACAAGGCTATCTATAACCTGTCTCTTCTTCATATCTCTGAACTAATCTCCCGATATCTTCCCTCACGTAATCTCCAGTCCTCCCAAGACCTCCTTCTCTGCACCTTACTTATTCGCTCCTCACCCAACCGCCTCCAAGTATTCTCCCGAACATCCCCCATCCTCTGGAATTCTGTGCCCCAACACGTCCAACTATCAACCACATTCAGATCCTTCAGATGGAACCTGAAAACCCACCTCTTCAAGAAAGCCTATAGCCTGCAATGACCCAGCTGCCTCCTCACCACTACCAGAGCTACCGCCTCACCAACACCGGAGCTGCCGCAACCCCCCAACCTACTGTCTCCTTTCCCACCATCCTGTAGAATGTAAGCCCATAAAGGCAGGGTCCTCTCCCCTCTGTATCAGTCTGTCATTGTTAGTTTGTTTACCGTATGTGATATCTGTAATTTGTATGTAACCCCTTCTCATGTACAGCACCATGGAATCAATGGTGCTTTATAAATAATAATAATATTAATAATAGTAATAAAATCTGCCTCGTTGTAGGGAGTCATCAGCTGGGCATTGCTTCTGAATCACGTATTTTAGAGATTTACCTGGAAATCCCGCTATAAGATCTTAGTATAGAGTGCATGATAAATATGAGCCAAGCCTTATTGCGATATTTGGGAGGCAGAATGAAAACATCAACAGCATGAGAAGAATTGTTTTTTTTTTATTTTTTATGCCACTCCATGTGCGCTTTATGTGATTAGGCTGACACCTCACAGCAACACCCACGATCGGTGCTAGCAATGCTGGTGGGCATTTAGCCCATCTGATGCCGCTGTCAGTTGTGACAGTGGCATAGATGAGCATCGTGCAGATAACTAATTCGCTGCACACTTCCATCAGGACTATGCGATCGCATCGAAACCCCCCACTGCAAGATGACCATGGGGTCCTTTGAGTTCCTGCAGGGAAAGTGGCTTGTGAGTACCTGCTGAGAGCAGGCGCTGACATGCCTCCTTCCCTGCCTGTCAGTTGCTGATGTGATCCTCTGCTGTGCAGAGTATCAGATCAGCTATCTGACACCATAAAGTGATGTCCCAGGATGGGACAATGTAAAAAAGTAAAAAAAAAAAAATTAAGTGTAAAAATATTTTTTCAAAAAATTCCACAATAAAAGAAAAAAGAAACAAATATTTTTTCAATAAATACAGTATATACTCGAGTATAAGCCAACCTGAGTATAAGCTGCCCCCTGTAATTTTGCCACAAAACACTGGGAAAACTTATTGACTCGAGAATAAGCCTAGGGTGGAAAGTGCAGCAGCTACTGGTAAATTTCAAAAAGAAAAATAGATACCAATAAAAGTAAAATTAATTGAGACATCAGTAGGTGAAATGTTTTTGAATATCCATTTTGAATCAGGAGCCCCATATAATGCTCCATACCGTTCATGATGGGCCCCATAAAATGCTCCATACAAAATATGCCCCGCCCCATATAATGCTGCATATAGGATAATTGTGGCCCCATAAGATACTCCATACAAAATACACCCCATATAATGCTGCACAAAGGTTATTAATGGCCCCATAAGTTACCCCATAGAATATGCCCCATATGCTGCCCCATAAGATGCTCCATAGATTATGCCCCATATGCTGCCCCATAGATTATGCCCCATGTGCTGCCCTTTAAGATGCTCCATAGATTATTCCCCATATGCTGCTCCATAGATTATACCCCATATGCTGCCCCATAAGATGCTCCATAGATTATTACCCATATAATTGTCCTTAGAATATGCCCCATATGCTGCCCCATAAGATGCTCCATAGATTATGCACCATATAATGCTCCATAGATATTTCCCCATATGCTGCCCCATAAGATGCTCCATAGAGTATGCCCCATATGCTGCTGCGAATAAAAAATATGACATACTCATGTTTATTTTTTCCTTCCACATTCCAAAAATACCTGTGAAGCACCTGAAGGGTTAATAAACTTCTTGAATGTGTTTTTGAGTACCTTGAGGGGTGCAGTTTTAAGAATTGTCACTTTTGGGCATTTTCTGTCATATAGTCACTTCAAATGTGAAATGGTCACTAAAAAAATGGTTTTGCAAATTTTGTTGTCAAAATGAGAAATCGCTGGTCAATATTTAATCCTTATAACTTCCTAACAAAAAAATAATGTTTCAAAAATTGTGCTGATGTAAAGTAGACATGTGGGAAATGTTATGTATTAACTATTGTGTGTGATATGACTCTCTGATTTAAGGGCATAAAAATTAAAAGTTTGAAAATTGTGAAATTTTCACAAAATTTCTGTTTTTTTCACATATAAACTCAAGACATATCAAAAAAATTTCACTGCTGTCATGAAGTACAATATGTCACGAGAAAACAAACTCAGAATCAGTGGGATCCATTGAAGCATTCCAGAGTTATGATTTCATAAAGTGACAGTGGTCAGAATTATAAAAATTGGCCTGGTCAGTAAGGTAAAAACAGGCTTTGAGGCAAAGGGGTTAAAGCGTAACCTTTGTTTTATTTTTTTTTTCATAAAATAATAGTATACATGAAAATAAGCAACTTTGTAATATATCTCAGCAGAAAAATGTGCCTCTTTCTCTGCCAAAAATTGATAGGTCATTATCAAAATTCTCAATGCTGAGGCAAAATCTGTATTCAGTGAAGACTTTCCCATTACTGAGATAGGAGGGGGCAGCTGCTACTGATGAGATTCTATGTAGACAGAAGAGAGAGGAGGGAGGGAGGAGTTATACCTCTAGCTCCTCTCTCCTTCCCTCTACATGGGATTTTATCAGTAACACACCACTGGCCGGCGTAAAGGTCCCGCACACACAGTGATCTCGCCAGCGAGATCGCTGTGTGTGACGGGGATCAGCGACCGGCCCCCCTGCCGGTTATCGCTGATCATGCTCGAGCGGCCTGGGCAGTTTTTTAATCGCTGGTCTCCCACTGCCCAGCACGCATCGCTGCTTGTGGCAGCGAGAGACCAGCGATCAGCGACGCTGGACGCTGGTTTCTAATGCAAACGTCGGGTATCCAGGAGCTGCGGCGTACACGCTGGTTTCCAAGGTAAACAGCGGGTATCCAGGAGTCGCAGCTCCTGGATACCCGACGTTTACATTAGAAACCAGCGTCCAGCGTCGCTGGTCCTGATCGCTGGGGCTGTCTATGTGACAGCTCACCAGCGTTCAGCCTAACGATGTCCCAGCGATCCCATCCATGTCGGATCGTTGGTGGGATCGCTGGGACATCGTTACGTGTGATGGGGGCTTAAGGCCTCACAGCACAAGTCCACACACCAAGCCAGGACCCACAATTTCATATAAAAGTGTAAAAGGAGTTAAGTGCCTCGCTTGCGGCTACCACCCTGCGCCACGCTACATAAGAAAAAATAATTACAAAACATATGCTAGTGCTCGGTGACATGATTTACCAATAGCTGACCATTTTTTTTTTAGATTGGGATGGAAATTCACTGAAAATCAGAACTTGGCTTTGAACCATCATACATTTTTCTTCCTGTTTTTCCTAATAATGATAATGTAGATTACTGACATTGCAAGCTGCAATTCATGATTGTGAGCAGAGGAGTGTGACTTTGATTCGTAATTGCCGAATATTGATGACTATTTCTTGTACTATGCATAAAACTAAATGAATCAGAATGGATTACACAATGTTGTGTCTCACCAGAAACTGAATTTTAAAATAATCCATAGTACTTTTACAAATGAATACTTAATAAAAACCATATTACAGAAATTAAAAGTAACTGAAAATGTCCTTTTGGAGCTTGCCTAAGTGCTCTGGAGAGATTAGATAAGTGTGTTTGTTATGATTCATGAGGACATGCACAATTTATACGCTGCATACTCAGTGTACTTAAAGAAAATTATTTCCATATAGTGTCCATGCATCAACTTCCAAGAGAACACACTGCTATTATGGAGCATGTTCATTCATTACATTGAGTACCTGTAAACATACATTCCAGGTTTTTCAAGAACAAAGCAACGTATCTAATAAACTATAATTATAAAGGAAAATAATTTGACAAGAGACAGAAATTTCAATGTAAAGCTAAGGTGAAAAATCACACTTATGACTAGAGATGAGCGAACCTTTCAAGGTTAGGTTCGTGTTCACCGAAAGGACCGCCGGTCGACGAACAGCTCGCTAAAGATATTCAAACCCCATTAGATACAATGGCAGGCAAAACTAAAAGCATAGACAACACCTTAAATGGTGACAAAAAGCTTCCGAAACAGCTAAATTTAGGGGCAGACACCATGAAAAGTGTCATCAATTGACCCACAGAAGAAATTTACAAATGGCACAGCAACATTTTTAAAGACTAAAATATAAAAGGTTTCAACCCCACCGATGACATTGATATTGAGCTCCGGACACTCCTGCTCCATCCTCTCCAGTCGTTCGCAACGTGTCAGACTTGTACTCTGTCGCTAATCAAACGGTTAACCGAAAGACATCTGTAGTGATGCATGTCGATAACCTGTGGGGTACAATCATTGGAAGTGAGCACACAGTGACCGTGCTTTCTGCACCAGCACATCCAGTCTGGGATTGTGGCCGAGAAATTGCTATACCACAAGGTTGAGGATGTGAGACATACAAGGCACATGTATGAGGTTGTCACGGCGCAGGGACACCATCAGGGTTGCACCATTATCGCACACTGCTTTCCCTGGCTCCAGGTTTAGTGGAGACAGCCATTGCTCTATTTCAGCCTGGATACCTGTGCACAACTCTTGAACTGTGTGACTGATCTCCAAGGCATATTAATTTAAACACTGCCTGATTGTGGTGACTGCACAGGTGGGGGAGATTCTATCTGCACTGTTAGAACTCATGTCTGATTAAGGGAGATGTTGAGGGCACAGGTGGAGGCCTTAGAGGAGGTGGAGGAGGCAGAAGCAGTGGAGGAGCTGTTAGATACAGAGATTTGTCCCACAATCCTTGCGGATTCAAAGACTTGTGGAGCAGGACCTTGATCGCCTGCCTCCACAGCCACCAGTCACCCAGTGTACAGTCAGCGAGATGTAATGCCGCAGCCGATGTTTCCTCGTCTAGGTGAAAGTGGTGAAATTAAATCGTCTGTATCCACCAGGATAGGGCACCATTTTTGTGGCCAGCAGATTGGAGATGCGGAGTTCAAGTTCTTAGCTTTGCCATGTATAGGAGGAAACATTCTTTTACGTGACCACAACTGTGGGACCGAGAGCAGACTGCTGTGCTGAGAGATTGTGTAGTGCGGAGATCAGGATAAACTGCTGGACTGTGAGTGAGGTGCAGGCAGAGATGTTATGGTGGATTGAGAAAGATGTGTTGTGCTCGGTGACACAAAAGCAGCAGTCATGTCTAGTTCCGTAACAAGAGTGAATAAAGCGGGGGCTAAATTAAACCCAGGTATATAAGGATACTTATAAGCATATTGGGCAAATAAAATTTTTACTTTATTGATATACTTATTATAAACCACAAGTAGTACTAGTGTACGAAAAAAATTTGTTTAAAAAATTGCGATAGTGCAAATGCTACTGGTGCAGATGAAGAACAAAATGCGGAATACCATAGTATAATTCACCATATCAAAAGAAAACATCTGTTTTCTATCAGTGAATTTAGTTTTTTTTTTATTTTTTCATATATATTAGATTCTACAGATATCCCATAGATCTAAACCGTTCAATCAGGCTTAATGCTCATAGGATACAAACTATACATGTATAAAATTAATTACTGTTCCCCCTATGATGGTGGATATCAAAGCCTCCAATATGGACAAACCCACACTCATATATTACAGAAATTACAAATAAAACATGCAGATGATAATTTTTCATCTACCCTATGAGGGGGACATATTGATCATCACTCACTCAAATCTCTCAATTGACCAGTATAACGAGCTAGTGGAGAAACATATTATTCATTTATCTATCAGAGCAGTGCACTCACCAATAAACCCTGCTACTAGTGGACAAAATATTCTCGCTGCAACAACCAATGTGCAAAACAATAAAAAGATGAGACCTTACTTATCACGTATGTGCCATTCAGATACATATAACAACAGAAAAATTCACATTAGGGTACATCAAATGCATCTATGCCTCCCGGTCATTTTTATATCCTCTATTAGACCTCATATGGCATACGCTTAATCAATTTGTCATAGTGAGTGCATTTCAAAGTGTGTTATATTATACTCAGCCCAATGAATGGAGCCATTACATCGGTTCCTGCAGCTGAGTCCATAAGATTCCAGTCTCGATCGAATAGAGGACCCGATATGTCACTAGACATGCTCTCTCAAGAATAGTATCTCCCAATGCGTTTCATCAATATAAGAATCATCAGGGGACTAAGGACATCTATCTTGTATCAGATGTGAGCTGTTGCTGCCTATTATTCTCCTCCTTGCCTTTTAAATGGTCACTCGGTACATGAAGCCGCATAGTTCTGACCGCCGGACTCTGTCCGTCGTACTTCTGGTTCTTGGAATGCAGGTAATGCAGCATGGAGCTCAGATGGCAAATCCGCACAGACCATACACTACACATCCGGAAGTGGGCGTGTATTGTGACATAAGTATCATATCACTTGATATCCATTTCCGGGCATGTAAAAACATAATTTTCAACCTCAAAAACAAGTCTAACAGGTTAAATATATCTACTCCATATAATTCCATCCTGTAATAAATATTGAACAAACGAACATACCACTTGTCACTCACTCTATGTTTTATGTACAGGTCTCCTGGTAACCAAATCCTTCACACCAAATCGGTTCTAACCTTGACGATGTGAGTCCAAACAGATCATTCACACAGAGTACTTTGTGTTACGGGCTGGCGGAACGCACAAAATAATAAAGAAGGGATTTACGTGCGTTCGCAGCCCGGAGTCCACCGTGCAGAGATGGTAACTGCTGCTCCGTAATGGCGGACGTTATATGGCGGTACAATAGAGGAACATACGGGGTTAACTCCACCCTGTGTGTACCGAGGCGGACTCTGTTACCTCACAGAGCCGCATGGCCACCAAATATAAATGCTGTGGCCTGATTATGCTCTCAGAGCACGGCAGTGTGAACACTAGTGTATAGTCACAGGACTCTACCTGTTATGAATGAGTCACCGAGGAGGAAAAAACAAAAAGCAAGCTAAGCCCAGAAAACCGGAGAGGTTGGTAACAGGAAAGAAAAGCTGCTGTCTGCAATGACGCAAAAAACCCTGCCAAAAAGAATGTCCAACACGTCTGATTGAAAAAGGCCCTGAAGTCGCTAGACTTCAAATCACTATATCAGCACTCAGGTATATTCTGAAGACAGAGCAAAGAGATAAACTGATCAGAGACAAAATGGGGATTCAGCCCAGTTCCAGCCAGGGCTGGCTGAACAAAAGAACTAGGTAAACCAGACAAAAATTCATATGAACAATAGCAGAGAAAACTTAGCTTTAGGAAGGCAGGAACCAAACTGGAAACCAGGAGCCATAGTCAGGAAAAATCACCAGCAAGAAACTAGGGAGTCAGCTGCCTTAAATCCAATCAGAAACTCCTGATGTCCAATCGCAGTCCTCTTCCTCAGGTGGCCGGTCTCTGCCATTTAGATCAGCTTCATTACCTCCCTTCACCAACAGAGGGAGTCCAGATAGAGAACTCACTACTCCTCTGTCAGCACAGCCAGCTCCATAACCCTCACCAGAAGCCAGAGGCAAACCCGAAAATGAGCTCACAACATCTACCCCTGAGATACTGGGGTAATAACCACCTGGACTAGGGAGGAAAGCGCTAACCTTGCGCACGGCGCCGCACAGGCGGTGGCTATAACTGGACGAGGTACGATAGTGCCCTGCAGTGGGCGACACCATCGGACACTAATGTGTGCAGCGTAGCAGGAGCACAGTGGTGTGAGAACAGCCACCCAGTGTAGCTGACTCTAACTCTCTGTCCCTATAACGACAGACACAACCAAGGGTAGGGGTTTCAAACGAGTCAGTCACCAGATACATGTATCCATCATCATACACACATGAGCATTAGAGTCTATACTAGCACATGGCCGTGTGGCCATGCGACTCTTTTATAGCAGCGTCCTTCCGGGACCTTCCAGACCTTCCTGATGGTCCAATCCGAGCTGGAGAAGGACCTGAGCATGTGACCTCCGATCTCCAATGAGAGATCGTCCCATGGGCATTCTCATAGGACCAAAGGAGGACTAAGTCCCTGGAGTAGCTCGCTGCTGACCAGCCTGCGTTGCTATAGTTGGACCAGAGGTGGCAGCAGCAACCAAACCTACCGAACTGGTCTGAGCAGAGCGCCTGGATCAACGAGTCTACTGAGCAGCCTCCTCTGCGGCCGGAGAGGAATGGGAGCCTGCCGAATGCAAGGCCCGGGATTCCTGCTGTGCAGTGACAGGAACCCAATGCCTAACATTACCCCCCTCCCCTCTGAGCCTCGCTACACCCAAATGCCACAATGAGAAGCGGAGCGTGGATGTTCTCCACTGGCTCCCAGGTCCGAGCCTCTGGATCATGACCCTTCCAGTCCACCAAATAAAACTTTTTACCACGCACCACCCTGCATCCCACTATGGCATTGACCTCAAACTTGTCTGAAGACAGGTCTGATGTCCCGGCAGATGACTCGGAGAGCCGGGACATGTGAACAGGCTTAAGGAGGGACACGTGGAAGGTGTCAGCGATAGCCAAGTGTGATGGACCTTGAAGGGGCCGATGTAGCAAGGTGCAAACTTAGCGGACTCAACCTGCAGCCTGATGTTTCGGGGAGAGCCACACTAAGTCACCAGGGGCAAAGGTCGGAGCAGGGCGCCAGTGTGCGTCAGCAGATATCCTCATTCTCTCATTTGAGACCCGGATAGCATCCTGAGTGCGATCCCAAATGTCACGTGCCTCCACCGCCCAGTCTGCCACCCTAGAGTCAATGGTTGACACAGGCATGGGTATAGGTACGTGCGGATGCTGGCCATAATTTAGGAAGAATGTGGTCTGACTGGTGGAGTCGGCCACAGCATTGTTCAAAGCGAACTCTGCCCATGGCAGCAAGGATGCCCAGTCATTCTGCCTGGCCGAGACAAAATGTCGTAGATATGTGACCAGGGTCTGGTTGGCTCTCTCTACCAACCCAGTCGTCTCGGGATGATAGGCCGAGGAGAGATTTAGCTCAATGCTGAGCAGGGTGCAGAGCTCTCTCCAGAACTGAGACGCAAACTGAGGACCCCGGTTGCTGACAATCTTATCTGGCATGACGTGCAGGCGTAAAACATGCTTAATAAACAACGCTGCCAGGTCCCATGCAGAAGGTATCTGGGAGAGAGGTACCAGGCACATCATCTTGAAGAAGTGGTTGGTGACAACCCAAATGACCGTGCTGCCACTGGACTTTGGCAGTCCCACCACAAGGTCCCTACCGACCATCCCTAGGGCCTGTCCGCTACCAGAAGAGGGTAAAGTAGCCCAGCAGGCCGCTGCCGAGAGGACCTATTCTGGGCGCAAGAGACGCATGCCTGAGTATAGTCCCTGACATCACGGGCCATATGCAGCTACCAGTACGTCCTTGTCAGAAGCTCAGAGGTCCGTTTTGTCCCAAAATGTCCACCCTCTCTGGACGAATGTGCCCAAGAGAGGACCTCCGGTCACAGATGGGCAGGGACAAATGTCTTGCCTGGAGGTACTGACTCAAGCGCGACCGGAGCCACGGTCCTCAGGCTCTCGGACGGGACGAGAAGCTGAGGTTCCTCCTCCTCCGATGACACCATGGAGTGGGAGAGAGCATCGGCCCTGACCTTCTTCTCACTGGATAGGAAATGGAGGGTGAAATGGAACCGAGAGAAGAACAAGGACCATCTGGCCTGGTGAGAATTTAGCCGCTGGGCCATCTTCAAATACACCAGGTTCTTGTGGTCAGTGAACACCTGGAAAGGGTGGCGAGCCCCCTCCAGGAGGTGTCTCCACTCCGAGAAGGCCAACTTCATTGCTAGCAACTCCCTGTCCCCGATGGAATAATTCCTCTCCGCCGGTGTGAAGGTCTTGAAGAAAAAGAAGCATGGATGCTTCCGACCTTGCGAGTCCTCCTGGAACAGGACCGCTCCAGCACCAACGGAAGAGGCATGCACCTCCAGAATGAAGGGTTTATCTACATCGGGGCGATGTAGAATGGGAGTGCAAGCGAAATGGGTCTTAATGGAGGAGAAGACCTTGGAGACAGGTTCTGACCTCAGCTTGGGATTTGCACCCTTCCTTCTGAGGGCCACCAAGGGGGCTACCAAAGTCGAGAAGTGGGGAATGAATTGGCGATAATAATTTATGAACCCCATAAAGTGCTGCACCGCTTTGAGCGAATGGGGCTCCTGCCAATCCATCACCGCCTGTGGTTTGGCAGGATCCATGGCCAATCCCTGGGCAGAGATGATATAGCCCAGGAAAGGCAAGGACTCCTGCTCAAACACACACTTCTCCAACTTGGCATAGAGGGAGTTCGCCAGTAGGAGGTCGAAAACTGCAAACATCTCTACGGTGGGAGTCAATATCTGGAGAGTAGATGATCATATCATCCAGATAGATTACAACTGAGGTGGTGAGCATACCCCGGATGATGTCATTCACAAAGTCTTGGAAGACGGCAGGAGCATTACAGAGCCCGAAGGGCATCACCAGGTATTCATAGTGTCCTTCCCTGGTGTTAAAGGCCGTCTTCCATTTGTCCCCTTCATGGATGCGAATCAGGTTGTAAGCCCCCCGCAGATCAAGTCTAGTAAACACTCTTGCTCCTCGTAGTCTATCGAACAGTTCCGATATCACGGGCAGAGGATACTTGTTCTTAACGGTAATAGCGTTAAAACCCCTGTAATCGATGCAGGGACGCAGTTCTCCATTCTTCTTCTGGATGAAGAAGAATCCCGCCCCCGCTGGTGACACTGACTTCCTAATGAATCCTCTTGTCAGATTCTCCCAATTGTATTTAGACATGGCCTCTGTCTCCAGGAGAGATAAGGGGTAGACTCGACCCCGGGGAGGCTCAGCACCCGGCAAGAGGTCAATAGGACAGTCATAGGGGCAATGCGGTGGAAGGGTCTCCGCCACCTTTTTGGAGAACACGTCTGCATACTGTTGATAGTGTTTGGGGAGCGAGGAAAGATCTGCGGGGACCTCGGCGGAGGCAACCTGGATGCACTCCCGCAGACATCTACCCTCACATGACTTACTCCAACCAAGAATTCTCCCCGAGGATCACTTTATATGGGGAGAGTGATACCGCAACCAGGGGACCCCTAGAAGGATCTGGTTTATACCCTCAGGCATGACGAGGAGGGATATTGTCTCCTGATGAGATGGAGACACCGAGAGAATCAGTGGAGCTGTTTGGTGGGTAATCTGTGAGGGCAGTGTCACTCCGTTCACTATTCTGACAGTGACTGGCTTAGACATCATAACCAGTGGTATTGCGTGTTGTTGAGCGAAGGCAGATGACATAAAATTGCCCTCCGCTCCGGAATCCATGCAAACCTCCACCGCCAGAGTGGAAGAACCAAACTCAAGTGTCCCCTTAAAGGACAACTTGGAGGAAAACGCCGCAGATTCTAGTGATCCGCCTCCTACGGCCACTATGCGCGAGCGTTTTCCCAGCCACTGTGGGCATCGGTTGGCAAGGTGACCAGACTGCCGGCAACCATGACAGATCACAGGAGCTCGAGCGGACCGGGGCCTGGATCCCTCACAGGAAGCCCCCTGACACTCGAGCGCCCAATCGGAAGGTTCCAGACGTTTAGCAAAGCTGGGCGCCAACCTAAACCTCTGCCTACACAGGGACCGCTCCAACCTTCGCTCGGCAAAGCGAAGGTCTATACGGGTGGAGACGGTGATAAGCTTCTCCAGTGTAGCGGGAATCTCCCTGGTGGCCAGAACGTCCTTCACATGGTCAGCCAAACCTCTCCAGAATGCCGGAATGAGGACCTTATCTGGCTACTCTAACTCCGAGGCCAGCGTCCGGAACTGGATGGCAAAGACACGGGGTTAACTCCACCCTGTGTGTACCGAGGCGGACTCTGTTACCTCACAGAGCCGCATGGCTGTCAAATATAAATGCCGTGGTCTGATTGTGCTCTCAGAGCACGGCAGTGTGAACACTAGTGTATAGTCACAGGACCCTACCTGTTATGAATGAGTCACCGAGGAGGAAAAAACAAAAAGCAAGCTAAGCCCAGAAAACCGGAGAGGTTGGTAACAGGAAAGAAAAGCTGCTGTCTGCAATCACGCAAAAAACCCTGCCAAAAAGAATGTCCAACACGTCTGATAGAAAAAGGCCCTGAAGTCATTAGACTTCAAATCACTATATCAGCACTCAGGTATATTCTGAAGACAGAGCAAAGAGATAAACTGATCAGAGACAAAATGGGGATTCAGCCCAGTTCCAGCCAGGGCTGGCTGAACAAAAGAACTAAGTAAACCAGACAAAAACTCATATGAACAATAGCAGAGAAAACTTAGCTTTAGGAAGGCAGGAACCAAACTGGAAACCAGGAGCCATAGTCAGGAAAAATCACCAGCAAGAAACTAGGGAGTCGGCTGCCTTAAATCCAATCAGAAACTCCTGATGTCCAATCGCAGTCCTCTTCCTCAGGTGGCCGGTCTCTGCCATTTAGATCAGCTTCATTACCTCCCTTCACCAACAGAGGGAGTCCAGATAGAGAACTCACTACTCCTCTGTCAGCACAGCCAGCTCCATAACCCTCACCAGAAGCCAGAGGCAAACCCGAAAATGAGCTCACAACATCTACCCCTGAGATACTGGGTCAGAGTCCCTCTAGATACACTAGTGCTTGGCACCGGAGCTGCGGTGCCAGGAGAGAGAAAGTAAATAGATAAAGCGCACTATGTGCGCACAACACCGCTCTGGCGAACGCCACTAACCACCTGGACTAGGGAGGAAAGCGCTAACCTTGCGCATGGCGCCACACAGGCGGTGGCTATAACTCGATGAGGTACGATAGTGCCCTGCAGTGGGCAACACCATTGGACGCTAATGTGTGCAGCATAGCAGGAGCACAGTGGTGTGAGGACAGCCACCCAGTGGCGCTGACTCTAACTCTGTATCCCTATAACCACAGACACAACCAAGGGTAGGGGTTTCAAATGAGTCAGTCACCAGATACATGCATCCATCATCATACACACATGAACATTAGAGTCTATACTAGCACATGGCCGTGCAGCCATGCGACTCTTTTAGAGCAGCATCATTCCGGGACCTCCCTGACCTTCCTGATGGTCCAATCCGAGCTGGAGAAGGACCTGAGCATGTGACCTCCGATCTCCAATGAGAGATCATCCCACGGGCATGCTCAGAGGACCGAAAGGAGGACTTAGTCCCTGGAGTAGCTCGCTGCTGACCAGCCTGCGTTGCTATAGCTGGACCAGTGGTGGCAGCAGCAACCAACCTACAGAGCTGGTGTGAGCAGGGCACCTGGATCAACGAGTCTGCTGAGCAGCCTCTTCTGCGACCAGAGAGGAATGGGAGACTGCCGAATGCAAGGCCCGGGATTCCTGCCGGGCAGCGACAGGAACACGATATTTGCAGTATCGGAATGTTCAACAATATTCACAACCTTAAGCCGACAGCTATCTTTTTAAGTGGAAATTTGGCCTTCTGATTTGCCACTGAAACACAGCTTTAGCACAAACAATTTGGAGTAGCTAACTGGGCCTTGTGGCTGCACCACTGTATTAGCGTAACAATTGTTATGTGTAAATCTGGCCTTCTGATTTGCCACTGAAGCACAGTTTTAGCACAAACAATTTGGAGTAGCTAATGGGGCTTCCAGAGACTGCCAAACAGTTTTTGCACAATCTACTTTGATGCTGGAAGATCGATTTCACACATGACAAGTTCACTTTCAGGAGCACCAGCTCTAGCGCAGGAGTGACCTCTCTGCGCTGTGACACTGATCAAATGGTGCCAAGGAGATATGTTTTCAGCAACCAATCACAGAAGACCGTTACTCCACTATCCCCTCTCCAGTCCATACTTAATGCAGCAGCCTGGGTCATCTATCTGGCTAATTGGTACTCGGACGCGTCTGCTCTTCGCCAGTCCTTACATTGGCTGCCCATTTATTATAGGATCCAATTCAAAGTACTTGTTCTCACCCACAAAGCTCTCCACAGTGCAGCACCCCCCTACATTTCCTCCCTCATTTCTGTTTATGGGCCTAACCGATTGCTGTGCTCTGCAAACGACTTTTGACTAACCTCTGCACTAATCCGTACCTCCCACTCCCGACTCCAAGACTTCTCCCGCGCTGCTCCAATCCTCTGGAATGCTCTACCCCAAGAAATTAGGACTATCCACAATTTGCATAGTTTTAGGCGCTCCCTCAAAACACATTTGTTCAGAGCGGCCTATCACGTTCACTAATCAAAATCATTTATGTGTAAGTGTGCATGAGTAGCCCATTCACTATCTCCATCCATCCCTCACTCCCTCAAGATGGCTGGACCATCATTGTAAATACATCACTGTAAATACACACCTGCACTTTGTATCTCCCCCACCTCATTGTAGATTGTAAGCTCTCACGAACAGGGTCATCTTATTTTGCTTTAATTATTGTATTGTTAACGTTGTTACTTATGACTTGTGTTTTGAAACTGTTAAATTGTAAAGCGCTGCGGAATATGTTGGCACTATATAAATAAAGATTATTATTATTATTATTAGAAGACCTTGTATCATAACGTTGTTGATAGTTTCTGCACCCTGATTGGTGGATGGAATCAACACACTTAAAGTTAAGGGAAAAAAAAAAACACGTGCACCGCTCCTGAATCAGATGTATATTTTCAATTCATATGTAGGGGTATGGGAAAAAAACCTCTATTCTTTTAAGTTCCTTATGCTCCCAAAGTGTATTTACAATATACAGTATATATACATATATATATATATATCGTTGCTACCTTTTATCTTGATTCATACTGCATAGTGATATAATGTGTATATTTCCTGTTGCTGTTTAACCCCTTTACTTCCAAGGGTGGTTTGCACGTTAATGCCCGGGCCAATTTTTACAATTCTGACCACTGTCCCTTTATGAAGTAATAACTCTGGAACGCTTCCATGGATCCTGGTGACTCTGACTTTGTTTTCTCATGACATATTGTACTTCATGTTAGTGGTAAAATTTAATTCAAATAACTTGTGTTTATTTGTGAAAAAAGCTGAAATTTGGCGAAAAATTTGAAAATCTCGCAATTTTCCAACATTGAATTTTTATGCCCTTAAATCACAGAGATATGGCATACAAAAAAACTTAATAAGTAACATTTCACATATGTTTACTTTACATCAGCACAATTTTGGAACCCCAATTTTTTTTTCTGTTAGGAAGTTATAAGGGTTTAAAGTTGACCAGCGATTTCTCATTTTTACAATACCAGGGACCACATCACATTTGAAAGTCACTTTGAGGGGTCTATATGATAGAAAATACCCAAAAGTGACACCATTCTAAAAACTGCACCTCTGAAGGTGCTCAAAACCACATTCAAGAAGTTTATTAACCCTTCAGGTGCTTCACAGAAATTTTTTGTATGTTTAAAAAAATGAACATTTAACTTTTTTTCAAAAAAAAAATTACTTCAAGTCCAATTTTTTTATTTTACCAAGGGTAACAGGAGAAATTAGACTGCAAAAGTTATTGGGCAATTTGTCCTGAGTACAATGATATCTTATAAGTGGGGGGAATCACTGTTCCGGTGCATGGCAGAGCTTGGAAGGGAACGAGCGCCGTTTGACTTTTTCAACGCAAAATTGGCTGGAATTGAGTTTGGACACCATGTCACGTTTGAATAGCCCCTGATGTGTCTAAACAGTGGAAACTCCACACAAGTGACCCCATTTTGGAAACTAGACCCCCCAAGTAATCTTATCTAGATGTGGGGTGAGAACTTTGAACCCCCAAGGGCTTCACAGAAGTTTATAATGTACAGCCGTACAATTAAAAAATCATATTTTTTCCCAAAAAATGACCTTTTCACCCCCAATTTTTATTTTCCTTAGGGAAACAGGATGACAAAAGTTATTGTGCAATTTGCCCTGAGCACACTGATATCCCACTTGTGGGGGTAAACCACTATTTGGGCGCATGGCAGAGCTCGGAATGGTAACAGTGCCATTTGACTTTTTTGGCTGGAATTGAGATCGGACGCCATATTGCATTTCGAGAGCCCCTGATGTGTCTAAGCAGTGGAAACCCCCCACAAATGAACCATTTTGGAAACTAGACCCCCCAAGGAACATATCTAGATGTGTGGTGAGAACTTTGAACCCCCATGGGCTTCAAATAAGTTTATAACATACATCCATAAAAAATTAAAAAATCATATTTTTTCCACAAAAATGATCTTTTCACCCCCAATTTTTATTTTCCCAAGGGAAACAGGACCCCAAAAGTTATTGTGCAATTTTCCCTGAGTACGATGATACCCCATATGTGGGGGTAAACCACTATTTGGGCACATGGCAGAGCTCGGAAGGGAAGCAGCGCCATTTGACTTTTTTGGCTGGAATTGAGATCGGATGCCATGTTGCATTTGGAGAGCCTCTTATGTGCCTAAACAGTGGAAACCCCCACAAATTGCACCATCTTGAAAACTAGACCCCCCAAAGAACTTATCTAGTTGTGTGGTGAGCACTTTGAACCCCCAGTGTGCTTCACAGAAGTTTATAACGCCCGGGTGTGAAAATAAAAGAATCATATTTTTTCCACAAACATGAACTTTTAGTCCCCAATTTTTTTTATTTTACCAAGGGTAACAGGATAAATTGGACCCCAAAAGTTGTTGTCCAATTTGTTCTGAGTACGCTGATACCCCATATGTGGGAGAAAACTACTGTATGGGCACATGTCGGGGCTCAGAACAGAAGTAGTGACGTTTTGGAATGCAGACTTTGATGGAATGGTCTGCGGGTGTCATGTCGCATTTGGAGAGTCCCTGATGTGCCTAAACTGTGGAAACCCCAACAAGTGACCCCATTTTGGAAAGTAGACCCCCAAAGGAACTTATCTAGATGTGTGTTGAGCACTTTGAACCCACAAGTTCTTCACAGAAGTTTATAATACCCAGGCGTGAAAATAAAAAAATCATATTTTTTCCACAAACATGACCTTTTAGTCCCCAATTTTTTTATTTTCCCAAGGGCAACAGGAGAAATTGGACCACAAACGTTGTTGTCCAATTTGTCCTGAGTATGCTGATACCCCATTTATGGGGGTAAACAACTGTTTGGGCACACGTCGGGGCTCGGAAGGGAAGTAGTGATGTTTTGGAATGCAGACTTTGATGGAATGGTCTGCATTTGGAGAGTCCCTAATGTGCCTAAACAGTAGAAACCTCCCACAAGTGACCCCATTTTGGAAACTAGACCCCCCAAGGAAAAGGAACTTATCTAGATGTGTGGTGAGCACGTTGAACCCCCAAGTGCTTCACAGAACTTTATAACATAGAGCCAGACAAATAAAAAAATCTATTTTTTCCACAAAAATGATATTTTGGCCCCTAAGTTTTTATTTTCCCAAGGGTAGCAGGAGAAATTGGACCCCAAAAGTTGTTGTACAATTTATCCTGAGTATGCTGGTACCCCATATGTAGGAGTAAACCACTGTTTGGGTGCATGGCAGAGCTTGGAAGGGAAGGAGCACCGTTTGACTTTTTCAGCGCAGAATTGGCTGGAATTGAGATCAGATGCCATGTTGCGTTTGGAGAGCCCCTGATGTGCCCAAACAGTGGAAACCCCCAATTCTAACTCCAACCCTAACCCCAATCTTAGCCCTAGCCCTAACACTAGCCCTAACCCTAACCCTAATGGGAAAATGGAAATAAATAATTTTTTTTATTTTATTATTTTTCCCAGCTAAGGCGGTGATAACGGGGGGTTTGATTTACTATTTATGGCGAGTTTTTATGTTTGGCAGCTGTCACAAGCTAAAAGACGCTTTTTATTGTAAAAATAGTTTTTGCATCACCACATTTTGAGAGCTATAATTTTTCCATATTTTGACCCACCGAGTCATGTGAGATCTTATTTTTTCCGGGACGAGTTGACGTTTTTATTGGTACTATTTTTGGACATGTGACTTTTCTTATTGGTTTTTATTCCGATTTTTGGGGTGCAAAATGAACAAAAACCAGCATTTCATGAATTTCTTTTGGGGGGTGCGTTTAGACTGTTCTGTGTGTGGTAAAATTGATAAAGCGGTTTTATTCTTCGGGTCAGTACGATTACAGTGATACTTCATTTTTATCATTTTTTTATGTTTTGGTGCTTTTATACAATAAAACCAATTTTATATAAAAAATAATTATTTTTGCATCGCTTTATTCTGCGATCTATAACTTTTTTATTTTTTTGCTGATGACGCTGTGTAGCAGCTAGTTTTTTGCGGAACAAGATGCCATTTTCAGCGCTACCATGTTTATTCATATCCGTCTTTTTGATATTGCACTTTGTGTTCAGCGGTATGTTGATAAAGCATTGTTTTTTGCTTTGGTTTTTTTTAAGGTGTTTACTAAAGGGGTTAACAAGTGGGACAGTTTTATAGGGCGGGTCGTTACGGATGCGACGATACTAAATATGTGTACTTTTACTGTTTTTTTATTTAGGAAAAAAAAGAATTTATTAGGGAATTTTTTTGTCTTATTTATTTAGGAATTTTTTTAAAATTATTTTTACAATTGTTTTTTTTTATTTTTTTTTTTACTTTATTATGTTGTCCCGGGGGGGACATCACTGTCTCGTCTCAGATCGCTGATCTGCCAGTTTGGACAGCACTCTTGCCTGCTCTCTGCAGGCACTGAGGAAGCCGCCTCCCTGCAGGACCCCGAAGGCCCCCCGCGGCCATATTGGATCTGGGGACCTGCAGGGAAGAGGATTCTCGGAGCGACGCAGCACATCGCGCCGCTCCAGGGGTCTCAGGGAATCACCCAGGGAACCCCCTCCCTGCACGATTCTTTCCTGTGCCCCCAGTACACTGTGATCACGTTTGAGCACAGTATGCCAGGGGTTAATGTGCCGGGGGCAGTCCATGACTGCCCCTGACACATAGTGCCGGGTGTCAGCTGTGATAATCAGCTGACACCCGGCCACAATCAGCAGCACTCCCCTTGCGTTGGACGTACAACTCCATACTTGGGACTTAGGTCCCAGGTCACATGGACGGAATAGTACGTCCAATGTAGTAAAGGGGTTAACCTATGTATATAATACGGACAGTATAGTTAAGGTAATGGCCACTAGATGGAGGCAGGGAGTTCCTTATCAAGTAGTAAAGTATTAAGGCTTAACAATTGGAGGGGTTAGCTGGATAAGAATAGGGGGGACTTCCTAGTGAGAGAGAGTTAGGACAGGGGTGTTTCCACCCTGTGGATGGGCTTAATTGCCTGGGGTTGTAGAACCCTCAGTTGTCTTGAGCTTAAATTCTCAGGACCCTACACAGATTACTAGCAACATTCAAGTAAAGTGCCCAACTATCCAGGAAAGAGGAACAAGCACAGCAGCAAGGTCAGGTGGATAGAGTTCCCCAGTGAAAGAATTGAGAGAAGCAAAGGGCAGACAGATGGGCGAGTGTTCATTATGTGGCGGCTCGCAGTCTGGGCGCATTCTCTAGGGGTGAAACGGCAGAGGGAAGCATCAGTGATAGTGAGTACAGACAGAAGGGACAAGTGGGTACGACCCGACCTCGAGCTGCGTAGGAAAGAGTAAAGAAGGGAAAGCTGCTATGGAATGTAACAAAGATTCTACTATCCATAATGATTGTAATCTGGATGAGCTGCGAAGAGACATCAGTAAAGTTCTGCATTCTGAGTTAAGCTTGGGCTCTGTCTTTATTTGTATGCAAGTGACCGAATGTAGTCCTGGAAGGCAGAGGGAGGACTCTGTCAGCACTGTGGATACAGTTCGTGCTATGCAGAAAATGTTGTACCTTTTCCCTATGATGGGAGGCCTGGGCACCACTGTACCGGAGTGTTCGGCCATGACTATGGCCCCGTGCCTCCCTCACACATATACTGTATGTCAAGGGGGTCCAGGCTGCGGAGTTGGATTCTCCCAAACAGGAACAACTAGGATCTAGATGTATCAAGGACTGTGGTATGTTATAAAAATTTCTTCATATATACAATCACATACAGGATATTGTGAAGGCCACAAAAACCTTACATGGCAGCCCTCTTTACAAAACAGCGCCATAATCAAAATTATGATTTTAGTTCTCCAGAACAATTTGAGAAAGGAAGGCTAATTTCTGATTGGCTAACATACATCACAGGAACAGAGCTTATAGTTTGGTAGAGATAAGCCACTCAAGGTTATAGAAATGAAATTTGCTTTAAATTTTTAGGAATTAATTGAACCTGGCAAATTTTAAAAATTTGCATTGCAAAATGTCAAAAATTGGCTTAGCTATTTTACACATTGCATAAGATTTCATCAACCACAGAATGCTCATATGATGCAGACAGATGGGCGTCCCCATAATGCAGCTACGGTACATCACAGTCAATCATATAATACTATAATAGACTATATAAAAGCCATGGCAAGAATGCAAAAGCATGAATCGGGATAGCAAGCGCAAATGTGTATAGTGAGAGGAAATCTAAGCTCCCAGCATAGCAATAAAGATAGAGAGAGAAAGCCATAAAAAAGTGAATAAATTCTACTGACAGTATGCGATAGTACAGTGGTGGAGAATGATTGTCATCTGCTAACCCATACCCATACCTGTCATGACTTGCTTTGAGGATTCAATACACTGACCTGTTGCTGCATGGTCTGTACCCCTGTCTATTGAGCTATTGCCTTTTATTCTCGGTCCAAATGTTGATGGTTCCAATTGTCTTTGTTCACCTTTCTTGGTTTACTCCTTTCCAGGTGTTTATTTTTCTGTTTTGGACTGCCCTATCACATTGTGGGTTGGGTTTTATATCTTCCCCCTTCACGTCACTTCCTTTCTGGCTATACCTCTAGGTGGACTTGGCTTTAGGAGTTTCAACCCTTCAGGAAAGGGGTTTCCCTTGCATTGTAAACACTAGTTGAATTCTTGCATTGAGTCTGTTTGTCTTCCTTCCAAGTTGCTTTTTTGGCTTCTGGAAGGTATAATTTTGGCTTGCCTTAGCTTTCCCTCTCTACCCTATATAAACATGTTTTGATTTTCTCAACCTGGGTTTTGTATCTTTCTGCACACTTTCCTCTCCTCTTGTTGACAGTGGGTTGTGACCTCTCCTCTGGTTACTCAGGAGGCATGAGACACCCTTGATGGCTTTTTAGGGAGCTAGGTCCAAGGTGGTGTTTTTGAGTTGTGCAGCTATTGTGTTTCTAGTCTGTACAGGAAACAGCTAGTTGTGGATGCGGCGTCTCCCTTTAGCAGGTCTTCCCTTTTTCTGTTAGAGTAAGTGAGTATGAGTTAAGTTCATACAATATGTTGAGGTCACTTTGACATTACTAAGGCTGTGTTCCTAATAAATAGACAAAATAGAATTGCATGCAGCACTAGGAGACCTCAAAGTGTTATACATGTCTTTCAGGACATTTGTAGTTTTTATGATGTGATGTAAATGAAATTGTCTTAAGAAAAAGTTTGTAAATCAGAATTTCAAAAGATTTACTCATCTGTTGAAATTGGCTTCTTATAAACTAAAAAAAATTGCCAAAAGAAATATTGGTATTTCATGAAGATTTGCTAGTTATAGGTTATCAGTTTCAAGTAAGCACAGTAACAAAGGACCTTTCACCAAATTTTTGATGGACCCAAGATGAAATAGTGGCTGGAATAGAACAGTTTTTTTTTTGTTTGTTTTTTCGCCTCTCCATTGTGGAGATATTAGAAATCAAAGTTTATGGCAATAATAGGTTAACTCTTTAAGTCCTGGTTGGTGGTTTTTGAAGTTTTCACTGGGAGGGTTGTATTCTTCTGAAAAATCATAAGTTATTTAGAAAATATTAATTAACGCGAGGTTATATTGAAAAAAGCAAACATGGAAAAAAGCCTCATTAAAGACTGGTTAAAAGTTATACCTTTATTAATTAATCAAAAAAAGGGAGAAACAACATACAGTGACACACGCCATACACAAAGTGAACACTACGTCCACCCTATGGATGGTCCCTGACCAGTCACCTACCTACCTGCGGAAGTTGGCACCCTATAAGAAAGATACAAGAATGGTGCCCCCGCTCAACGACGATTGACCATATAATCCTGTATAGCCCTCATGACAAGTGACCGATACACACCTCTCATGTCCGAAGGGGACCCACAGACAATCTTAATACTGAAGGGACAGTAAAAAAAGGAACAGATAGGTGTATGTAAGGTCAGTGAAGGTGACCCACCTGTCATGCAGGATGATTAAAAAGATGAACTATTTAGTATGCAGTTTATATTGCATAACCCCTCTGTAATATACCTGCGTTGTGCCCTGCCTCACCAGCGGAGGTTGGCACCCTACTGGTCAGCGGATATGGCATCCCCGCTCCATAGTGGCTATCCCTGGAAAGCCCTGATAAACTCATAACCCAGGGTTTAACAATTGTGGCATTTGGAGACCGAGGATAAATAAGGGCTATAAATCTAATATATAAAGCTCAATGTGGGTGTGTATGTGTGTATGTCCAGGATTGGCATCCGCACCGTCGCAGCTACAGCCACAAAATTTGGCACAGTCACATGTCTGGACCCCGATAGCGTCATAGGCTATGTTGTGAGGCAAAATTTTAACCCCGCGCGTTCCATTTCACCAAACAATTTTGCCCCTATCTACATAATGGGGAAAAAGTGTAAGTATTGGCATCTGCACCGTCGTAGCTACAGCCACAAAATTTTGCAAAGTCACACGTCTGGACCCTGAGAGCGTCATAGGCTATGTTGTGAGGCGAAATTTTAACCACGCGCATTCCAATTCACCAAACAATTTTGCCCCTATCTTCATAATGGGGAAAAAGTGAAAGGAAAAGTGTTGGAGGCAAATTGAGAGCTGCCAAATGTGAACAAGGGGGACTTAAAGAATGAGAGCGATGACGCCAAAGAGTATATACCGTACAGTTGCTAAAATGGGGCCCTGACATGGGATACTCACCACACATGGGGATATGAACACACACACAAAATGCGCCACACACTACCACGTGCTTCAACACATATACCACCCTCAGCACACTTTTCACCACACATCACCAACCTCGTCACATAAAAGTCAAAACACAAAAGTCGCCACTCAAAACTCGCCACGCTGTCCCAGAGCTATTTAAAAGATGAAAAATGAGCTGTGATTGGTTGCTATCAGCAACACTTTTCTTTGTAGACAGTTGTGGTAACTGAGGCCTATTATTCTTATCATTTCATCATTTCTATGATGTTATCATCCTTCTGTAAAGCTGGAAATAACACAATTTATTACCGTGCCAACAAAGACCACCCTCTGACACAGACTGCAGGGGGAGCCCAGCATCACACAGGATAGGGTTAGATACACGGCTCAGCAGTCAGTATCACACAGGATAGGATTAGTTACACAGCTCAGCAGTCAGTATCACACAGGATAGGATTAGATACGCAGCTCAGCACACAGTATCACACAGAATAGTATTAGATACACGGCTCAGCAGACAGTATTACACAGAATAGGATTAGATACACGGCTCAGCAGTCAGTATCACACAGGATAGGATTAGATGCATGGTTATTATGTGCAATATAATCATTATAATTTGTTATAACTAACCACAGTTGGTTACTATGCCCAGGCAATGCCGGGCTCTTCAGCTAGTAATATAATATAGACCAAGCCCAAAACCATCAATAGTAAACCAGATACAGCATGATAACAAGAAAATATCCATAGATATAAACAAAAACTAAATCCTCTGTTAGGATATCAGATAAAACATGACAGCAATAAAATAGCCAGAGGGTGGTACTTATCATTCAGATATCATGTAACCTCTACGCATTTCACCACACGGCTCATCAGGAGGTTGGATGGATGGATGTTGCATGGTGCTCTAACATGCTTCAACAGACTTATATATACCCCATCAGCCCCATCCTTAATTGGGGTCAATAGTAGCACCACCAGGATTGTAGGTATACTCAAACAAATAACCAAGAATTGTCCCTTATCCCCGGGGATCCCTAGTGAATTATATGGCCAGTGAAAGGCTTCATAAAGATGGCGCTGGGTAAGCCTCTTGCTATGACTGAGTCACCGTAGGAGGCAAAAACAGAAATACTAGCTAAGTCCAGAAAACCAGAGAAGTTGGCAGCTATCGGATTGCAGACCCCTGAACCTAACAAACAACAACTAGCAGTAGCCGTGGGGGGTTCCTACTGTGCCCTAGACCCCTCGATCACAGCCAGAGAACTACATAGCCTAAAGGCAGAAAGGGAAATCTAAACTGCCCCAGAGCAGACCCCAAAGCAATAGGCAGCCCCCAACATATAATCACGGTGAAGCAAGATGAAAAAACACTCACACAGATAGAAAGATAGGCTGAGCAAATGATGCGGCCCAAACTAACTAAATAGGACAGAATAGAAAAGCTGCTGTCTGCAATCCGCCAAAACCCTCTCAAAAACAAGAGCCAACAGACTGATAGGGAAAAAAGCCCTGAAGACGCTAGGCTTCAAAAAGACTATATCAGTACTCAGGTATTATCTGAAGACAGAGCAAAAAGGAATTCAGCTCACCCAGCAGGGAAAGGCAGAAATCCAGAAAAACCAAGCAAAACAAAACCAAAACACAAATGCCAAAAAGTAGAGCAGAAAACTTAGCTTTTGAGGAGCAGGAATCAGACTGGTCTCCAAGAATCCCTCAGAGTAATCACCCGCAAGGCCGAAGGGCGTCGGCTGCCTTATATCCAGTCAGCAATCCCAGTCACACAGTCACCATCATTCTGCTCAGGTGCTTTGTAATCAGCCTCACTACCTTCCTTCACCAGAAGAGGGAGTTCATCAGACCTCAATGGTGAAGGGGAAAATGAACTCACAACAGTACCTCCCCCTTGAGGAGGGGTCACCGAACCCTCATTCACGCCACCAGGGCAATCAGGGTGAGCCCGATGAAAGGCACGCACCAATCTTTTGGCATGAATATCAGAGGCAGAGACCCAGGAATTATCCTCCTGACCATAACCCTTCCACTTAACCAAATACTGGAGTCTCCGTCTAGCCAGATGGGAATCCAGTATCTTCTCTACCTCATATTCCATGTTACCTTCAACTAATACAGGGTCCGGAGGTGCCACCCCAGGAACAACTGGTTCAACAAACCTCTTCAACAAGGACTTATGAAACACATTATGAATTTTAAATGTGACAGGAAGAGCCAAACGAAAAGAGACCGGATTAATAATCTCCAAAATCTTGTAAGGTCCAATAAATCTAGGCTTAAACTTAGGAGAAGCCACCTTCATAGCGATATTTTTTGATGATAACCAAACCATATCACCAACCTTAAACTGAGGACCAATGGTCCTATGTCGGTTGGAAAACCGCTGGGCCTTCTCCTGGGAGAGAGATAACTTATCCACCACTTGGTCCCAGATCTGGTGCATTCTCTCCACCACAGTGTCAACACCTGGGCAGGCAGAAGGCTCCACCTGCCCTGAAGAAAATCGAGGATGAAACTCAAAGTTACAAAAAAAAGGTGACATCAAAGTGGCAGAACTAGCTCTATTATTTAAAGCAAATTCGACCAAGGGCAAAAATGAAACCCAATCATCCTGATCAGCAGAAATAAAACATCTCAAATACGACTCCAAGGTCTGGTTTGTTCTCTCCGTCTGCCCATTGGTCTGAGGGTGAAAAGCAGAGGAGAAGGACAACTGAATTCCTAGCTTGGAATAGAAAGTCCTCCAAAATCTAGACACAAATTGAACTCCTCTGTCAGATACAATGTTCTCAATAATCCCGTTCAAGTTACCACCTGTTGCAAAAACAGGGGCACCAACTCAGAGGAAGATGGCAACTTAGGGAGTGGTACAAGATGAACCATCTTAGAGAACCTATCACAAATCACAGTCATTCTCTGAGAGACAGGCATATCAGAGATGAAACCCATTGAAATATGGGTCCATAGCCTCCTGGGGACCGGCAAAGGCATCAACAACCCACTAGAGCGAGAACAAGGTTTAGACCGGGAGCAAGTCCCACAGGACTGCACAAAATTCCTGACATCACGAGACAAGGCGGGCCACCAAAAAGACTGACTCACCAGATCTCTAGTACCAAAAATACCTGGATGACCAGCCAATGCAGAGCAATGAACTTCAGACATCACTCTCTTCTTCCACTGGTCAGGAACATACAACTTTCCACTGGGACAATGCTCAGGTTTGTCCTCCTGGAACTCTTCCAGAGCACGTCTCAAATCGGGCGAGATGGCAGAAAGAACTACCCCTTCGCCTAAGATGGAAGCAGGCTTGGTCACCATAGGAGAATCAGCAAAGAAGCTCCTAGAGAGGGCGTCTGCCTTGACATTCTTAGTGCCAGGAAGAAAAGAGACCACAAAATCAAAACGTGTAAAAAACAAGGCCCACCTAGCCTGTCTAGGGTTCAAGCGTTTGGCCGACTCCAGGTAAATCAAATTCTTGTGGTCAGTGAGGACCACGACTTGGTGTTTAGCTCCCTCCAACCAATGCCTCCACTCCTCAAATGCCCATTTCATGGCTAACAGTTCCCGATTCCCCACATCATAGTTACGTTCAGATGGAGAGAACTTTCGGGAAAAGAAAGCACAGGGATTCATTTTAGATGTTACAGGATCCTTTTGGGACAAAACAGCTCCTGCACCAATCTCAGAAGCGTCCACCTCTACCTGGAACGGGAGTGAGACATCAGGTTGCCGCAAAACCGGGGCAGAAATGAATCTTCGCTTCCGCTCCTGAAAGGAAGAAACCGCCTCCGGAGACCAATTCAACACATCAGCACCCTTTTTAGTCAGATCAGTCAATGGCTTGGCAATACTAGAAAATTTTGCTATAAATTTCCGATAAAAATTAGCAAAACCCAAAAACTTCTGGAGGGCCTTCAAAGAAGTGAGCTGAACCCAATCATAAATGGCCTGTACCTTGGCCGGGTCCATTTCAATAGTTGACGGAGACAAAATAAATCCCAAAAATGAAATCCTCTGTACCCCAAAAAGGCATTTCGATCCTTTGACATACAGGGAATTATCCCTCAAGATCCGGAACACAGTCTGAACATGTTCCACATGAGAATCCCAATCCTTGGAGAAGATCAAAATATCATCCAGATAGATAATCAAAAATGTATCCACAAAGTCTCGGAAAATGTCGTTCATGAAGCACTGGAAGACAGAAGGGGCATTAGTGAGCCCAAAAGGCATCACCAGGTACTCAAAATGTCCCTCCAGAGTATTAAACGCCGTCTTCCATTCATCCCCATGCTTAATGCGGATAAGATTATACGCCCCCCTGAGGTCAAGCTTGGTAAACCAGCAAGCACCTTTAACTCTGGAGAATAGATCCAAAATCAGGGGTAACGGATACTGATATTTAATAGTAATTTTGTTGAGGGCACGATAATCAATACAAGACTTTAATGAACCATCCTTTTTGGCCACGAAAGAAAAACCGGCACCTAAGGGTGAAGAGGATGGTCTAATATGACCCTTCTCCAACGCCTCCTTAATATAGGATCGCATTGCCTTGTGCTCGGGTACAGATAAATTGAAGAGCCGACCCTTGGGAAATTTACACCCCGGGCTCAGTTCAATTGCACAGTCATAACTCCTATGAGGAGGCAAAGACGCAGACTCATTCTCACTAAATACATCATAAAAGTCCGCCAAATAGTCAGGAACATCATGCGACTGAGGAGAGGTGGAAAAAACCGGAGCCTCACTAAGGGCACACCGACAACCCCAACTCACCACAGACACAGATTTCCAATACAAAACTGGATTATGAATTTGCAACCAGGGAAACCCCAGAACAATGGTATCATGCAAATTATGCAACACCAAAAATCTGCAATTTTCTTGATGGTCTGGGGCGACCCGCATTACCACCTGGGTCCAAAACTGAGGTTTATTTTTCGCCAAAGGAGTAGCATCAATCCCCCTCAAAGGGATAGGCGTCCGCAGAGGTGTCATCGGAAATCCACAACATTTAGCAAAATCCAAGTCCATTAGATTCAGGGCTGCTCCCGAATCCACAAAAGCCTTGGCGGAAAATGTGGACAGGGAGCAGATCAGAGTAATTGCCAGAAAAAACTTAGGTTGAACACCACCCACAGAAAACGTGTGTGCAAAACGTTTCTCTCATTTAGGACAGACAGAAATAATATGCGAGGCATCTCCACAAAAAAACACAGCTTATTACGCCTTCTGAACTCCTGACGTTGCTCCCTTGACAAAACTCTATCACATTGCATAGGTTCAGACACTTGTTCAACTGGTGGCAACACCTCTCGTGCAGTCCTGCGTTCACGTAAACGCCGATCAACCTGAATGGCTAATGACATAGAATCATCAAGACCAGAGGGAACAGGAAATCCCACCATAGTATCTTTTACGGCTCCTGACAAACCCTTCCGAAAGAGAGCTGCCAAGGCATTATCATTCCAGGTAGTAAGGACCGCCCACTTTTGGAATTTTTGACAGTACAATTCTGCAGAATCTCGACCCTGGCTCAATGCCAACAGGGTCTTTTCAGCCTGATCAATAGCATTAGGTTCGTCATACAACAACCCCAAGGCTTGAAATAATGCGTTCACATTAGTCAGAATAGGATCATCTGGTTTCAAAGAAAACGCCCAATCTTGGGGATCGCCACGCAGCAAAGAGATGACAATTTTAACCTGCTGTGCGGAGCTCCCTGACGAGTTAGGCTTCAAGGCAAAAAATAATTTACAATTATTTTTGAAATTCAAAAATTTAGACCGATCCCCAAAAAACACATCAGGAGTAGGGATCTTTGGTTCAGCAGCATGTGAATGAGCAAGGTAGGCAGAAATTCCCCGCACTTCCGCAGCGAGCTGCTCCACACGATCAGACAATTGCTTTATCTCCATTGCCCACATGGTAAGCGTCCATTAGAAAGTATATGCAAATCATTTCCGGGTGTCACAGTCACGTGATGACATATCTAGAAGTGCCGTCAGGTATCGCGCTCCCGCGCATGCATCGTAATCCTATGGGTTCCATACCCTGGAACGCATCAACCTTCCGGGACTCCAGCAACATGATAACATTGCGCATGCGCTGGGCTAATCTCCGCTCAGCGAAGGAGATGTAGATTTATAATTCAACCCAATAGGCCAACGAAACCACTGGATACATTAAGACTAAACAGGGTGCCTGTGACCCACAGGTAAACCGTCCATAGGAATGATAATAAACCAAAAGGACAGAAAAGGAAGGGGCTAAACATCAACATTCTGATCTGCAGCCACTATTACACCATGTGTCCAGTCCAATATGAAAAAAATTGGTGTAAGATCCTGATTCAAAGGTTAAAAAAAATGCCAAGTTTCAGGCCACAACAGCATGTTTTGTTGCAGCGTAATTATATTCTCTTTGTAATTGTGTCATTTTCCTTTCCATTAATGTGTTTATTACTATATTAACAGCAGTGTTGTGTTCCTAACTTGCTACTGCTTTAGTCTGATGAAACATGACTCATAAAAAAATGTTACATGCGTGGGAGTCTGCTGCATATTTCTGTTACGGGATTCATTAAACAATGAAATTGAAAATTTTCTGTTATCCATTAGGAGGATACAAATAGCATTGTTTTGTACAGATTGTGAGTGTATAGTAGTCTGTGTGCATTTATAGTAAAGAATAAGGTATTGTCATTGAGACACTATTTTTCTACACTAAAACTGATTCCAAAAATGGCATGTAATAACATTTGGCAATCTGAGCCAAGGTGGCTATTTCTGCGAGAAGATGATAAGGCTCACTTTGATTGTTCTGAAGATTTTCTAGAAGGCTTAAGATTTTGCTATTTCTTTCATATAGTGACTTATTGCTTCATTCTCAGCAAGATTTAAATGTACAATTTAAGAAATTGCTTGTGCGTACAAAGTTGATCTATTGGCTTTGAAATAGATTTTGGCTGATGTGTAGTTCAGATTTTGTTTCTTCAAAGGTACGAAAAAAAAGATTAAGATAAGAGTGCTTCAGAAAAATATTAACTTTTGGTTACACTTGGAATAAAAAAAATATTTATTTTTTATTCTACTAACTGAAAAAGGCCTATATATATATATATATATATATATATATACACAGTATATATATATACAGTCGTATGTTAAAGTTTGGGCACCCCTATTAATGTTAACCTTTTTTCTTTATAACAATTTTGGTTTTTGCAACAGCTATTTCAGTTTCATATATCTAATAACTGATGGACTCAGTTATATTTCTGGAGTCAAATGAGGTTTATTGTACTAACAGAAAATGTGCAATCTGCATTTAAACAAAATTTGACTGGTGCAAAAGTATGGGCACCCTTATCATTTTCTTGATTTAAACACTCCTAACTACTTTTTACTGACTTCCTGAAGCACTAAATTGGTTTTGTAACCTCATTGAGCTTTGAACTTCATAGCCAGGTGTATCAAATCATGAGAAAAGGAAGGTATTTAAGGTGGCCACTTGCAAGTAGTTCTCCTATTTGATTCTCCTATGAAGAGTGGCATCATGGGCTCCTCAAAACAACTCTCAAATGATCTGAAAACAAAGATTATTCAACATAGCTTTTCAGGGGAAGGATACAAAAAGTTGTCTCAGAGATTTAACCTGTCAGTTTCCACTGTGAGGAACATAGTAAGGAAATGGAAGAACACAGGTACAGTTCTTGTTAAGCCCAGTAGTGGCAGGCCAAGAAAAATATCAGAAAGGCAGAGAAGAAGAATGGTGAGAACAGTCAAGGACAATCCACAGACCACCTCCAAAGACCTGCAGCATCATCTTGCTGCAGATGGTGTCACTGTGCATCGGGCAACAATACAGCGCACTTTGCACAAGGAGAAGCTGTATGGGAGAGTGATGCGAAAGAAGCCGTTTCTTCACGCACGCCACAAACAGAGTCGCCTGAGGTATGCAAAAGCACATTTGGACAAGCCAGTTACATTCTGGAAGAAGGTCCTGTGGACTGATGAAACAAAGATTGAGTTGTTTGGTTATACAAAAAGGCGTTATGCATGGAGGCTAAAAAACACAGCATTCCAAGAAAAACACTTGCTACCCACAGTAAAATTTGGTGGAGGTGCCATCATGCTATGGGGCTGTGTGGCCAATGCCGGCACCGGGAAGCTTGTTAAAGTTGAGTGTCGCATGGATTCAACTCAGTATCAGCAGATTCTTGACAATAATGTGCAAGAATCAGTGATGAAGTTGAAGTTACGCAGGGGATGGATATTTCAGCAAGACAATGATCCAAAACACCGCTCCAAATCTACTCAGGCATTCATGCAGAGGAACAATTACAATGTTCTGGAATGGCCATCCCAGTCCCCAGACCTGAATATCATTGAACATCTGTGGGATGATTTGAAGCTGGCTGTCCATGCTCTGCGACCATCAAATTTAACTGAACTGGAATTGTTTTGTAAACAGGAATGATCACATCCAGGATCCAGGAACTCATTAATAGCTACAGGAAGCGACTAGAGGCTGTAATTTTTGCATAAGGAGGATCTACGAAATATTAATGTCACTTTTATGTTGAGGTGCCCATACTTTTGCACCGGTCAAATTTTTTTAAAATGCAGATTGCACATTTTCTGTTAGTACAATAAACCTCATTTGAATCCAGAAATATAACTGAGTCCATCAGTTATTAGATATATGAAACTGAAATAGCTGTTGCAAAAACCAAAATTGTTATAAAGAAAAAAGGTTAACATTAATAGGGGTGCACAAACTTTAACATATGACTGTATATATATTATATATATATACAGCGCTGGCAAAAATTAAGAGACCACTGCACAGTTTTATAAAAATCAGCTTCTCTACATATCTGACAGCCATTCCATTCCAGTGTCAGTTGAATTCCTACCAGAGGACACCTCATTCTACTTAATGTGCTTCTGATTAGGTGATCACCTGAACCAAATCTTATTTAACGAAGGAAAGTATAATAAACCCTGCTATGGTTTTCACAATCCTCTTGCAATAGGACAAGCTGGATGGCAAAACAAGTGCTAGTAATATCCCAAAAGTAATAGGAAAGAAAAATTAACTTTTAACCATGCCAAAGGACTTGAAAAGAAAAGTCTTGAGTGAGGAAAAGAAGGACTCAATTCTGGCTTTACTAGCAGAGGGACACAGTGAGAGTCATGTTGCCTCCATCCTTAAAATTTCTAAGACTGCAGACCATTACAACAAGGTCAAGCAGCAGACATTGGGGACAACAAAGCTACAGACCAGCAGAGGGCGAAAATGACTCTCCACTGACCGGGATGACCGTCATCTTACTCGAATGTCACTCAGCAACCGCAGGATGACATCAAGTGACCTACAAAAAGAATGGCAAATGGCAGCTGAGGTGAAGTGCACGGCAATTAAAGTTTGTAACAGGCTCCTAGAGATAGGGCTCAAGTCATGTAAAGCTAGAAAAAAGCCTTTCATCAATGAGAAGCAAAGGAGAGCCAGCCTGAAGTTTGCCAAAGACCATAAGGGTATGTTTCCATGGTCAGGAAACGCTGCGGATCCACAGCGTCCAGATGTTACAGCATAGTGGAGGGGATTTTATGAAATCCTATATCCACTATGCATACAAAGATGCAGATGGCAAACCTGCATATGCATACAAAGCAGCATGTCTATTTATCTTGCTTAGATGCTGTCACGATGACCCGTCCTGTGCGACGCAACCCGCAGGCCGGTAACTTAAACAACAAGACGCGGCACGTGATACTGTCCTGTGTGACACGGCCTGCAGGCCGGTAACTAAAACAACAAGACACGGGGAAAGGGAAAACAGTTACAATGGTGGGCCCTGCGATAGGGAAAGGGGACGTGGAGACCTCCTGCACTCCCCTGAGTCAGTGTCCCTAACGCTCCTAACGTTCCCTAGGCCGGATCCGCATCGGGCACCGCTCAGGATACCTGTCGCCCTAGCATACCCTACACCTATCCCTGGCTAGGGAGCTGTGTGGCGCAGGCACTGGCCCCACCGCTGTACTAATACACACTAAGGAAAAACACAAACAGGGAAACACCACTTAGCTTTACTCTGTTGCACTTGCTCCTGGCAACAGAGTCCACCACCAGAATGCAGCTCTCCCCTGAATCACTGCCACCAAGCTCTGTCAGAGCTGCAAGGAAATCCCCTATGGCTCCGTCCACACCAGGGCTAAGACAGTTCGGCAAGGAGCCCTCTACAGCTCCTTCCTCTACCAAGGATGGTTGAAATGAACACTATAACCAACACTGATTGCAACACCTGTGACTCTTTTATAACAGAGCCAGCAATCACACCTGCATTATAATCATGTGCACTAAACTAAAGAAACAAGAGTGCAATGACGCTCACCACCACCAGGGCAAACTTAGAACAAAGGACACCACAGTGCAATTATCCTAATGGCCACCAGGGGCAAAAACCACACTTAACCACAGCTTAGGAAAAAAAAGGTTACCTGTGCTTTTCATCAGTCCTGATCCAGCATGGATCATGACAGACGCACAGTCTCCGCAAGATACAGTAAATAGCACCATTCTATGTAGAGGATGCGGTGATTCCGCATGTGTTCAAAGGGGGCAGCACTTTGGGTTGGGCGGGTATCCGCTGCATTCAAAGCGCTGACAATCCGGAACATGGAAACATACCCTAAGGACCATAGAGGACTGGAGTAAGGTAATCTCTGATGAGTCTAATTTTCAACTTTGCCCAACACCTTGTCATCTAATGGTCAGATGGAGACCTGGAGAGGCGTACAAGCCCCGCAGTGTCTTGCACCCACTGTGAAATTTGGTGGAGGATCGGTGATGATCTGGGGATGCTTCAGCAAGGCTGGAATTGGGCAGGTTAATCTTTGCAAAGGACATATGAATCAAGCCACATACAAGGTTGTCCTGGAAAAACAGTTGATTCCTTCTGCTCAGGCAATGTTCCCCAACTCTGAGGACTGTTTTTTCCAGTAGGACAATGCGCCATGCCACACAGCTAGGTCAATCAATGTGTGGATGAAGGACCACCACATCAAATCGTTGTCATGGCCAGCCCAATCTCCAGACCTGAACCCCATTGAAAACCTCTGAAATGTGATCAAGAGGAAGATGGATAGTCACAAGCCATCAAACAAAGAATTGCTTACATTTTTGTACCAGGAGTGGCATAAGGTCATCCAAAAGCAGTGTGAAAGACTGGTGGAAAGCATGCCAAGACGCATGAAAACTGTGATTGAAAATCATGGTTATTCCACAAATTATTGATTTCTGAACTCTTCCTGAGTTAAAACATTAGCATTGTTGTTTCTAAATTATTTTGAACTTGTATTATTAGCATTATTTGAGGTCTGCAAGCACTGCATTTTTTTGTTATTTTGACTATTTCTCAATTTCTGAAAATAAATACAAAATTTAGTGCTTGGACAATCGAAAATAGGTTGCAGGTGTTTATAGAATAAAAGAGCAATTTACATTTTACTCAAAAATATACCTATAAAGAGAAAAATCAGACAAACTGAAAATTTTGAAGTGGTCTCTTAATTTTAAATTATATATATATATATATATATATATATGTGCTTCTCACAACATTAAAATATCACCAAAAAGTTAATGTATTTCAATTCTTCAATAAAAGGGTGAAACTCCTATATTATATAGTCATTACAAACAGAGTGATCTATTTCAAGTGTTTGTTTCTGTTAATGTTGATGATTGTGACAGCCATTGAAAGCCCAAACGTCATTACCTCAGTAAATTAGAATACTTTATAGCTCCAGCTTGAAAAATGATTTTAAAATCCAAAATGTTAGCCTACTGAAATGTATGTTCAGTAAATGCACTCAATACTTGGTCGGGGCTCCTTTTACATCAATTACTGCATCAATGCGGCAAGGCATGGAGGCGATCAGCCTGTGACACTTTTCCGGTGTTATGAAAGCCCAGGTTGCTTTGATAGCAGCCTTCAGCTCATCTACATTGTTGGATCTGGTGTCTCTCATCTTCCTCTTGGCAATACCCCATAGATTCTCTATGGGGTTAAGGTCAGGCGAGTTTGCTGACCAATCAAGCTCAGTGATACTGTTGTTTTTAAACCAGATATTGGTACTTTTGGCAGTGTGGACAGGCGCCAAGTCCTGCTGGACAATAAAATTTCCATCTCGAAAAAATTTGTCAGCAGAGGAAAGTATGAAATGCTCTAAAATTTCCTGGTAGATGGCTGCGCTGACTTTGGTCTTGATAAAACACAGTGTACCTACACCAGCAGATGACATGGCTCCCCAAACCATCACTGATTGTGGAAACTTCACACTAAACCTTAAGCAGCTTGGATTGTGGCCTCTCCACTCTTCCTCCAGACTCTGGGACCTTGATTTCCAAATGAAATGCAAAATTCTTTCATCTGAAAACAACACCATGGACCTCTGAGCAACAGTCCAGTTCTTTTTCTCCTTGGCCCAGGTAAGATGCTTCTGGCATTCTCTATTGGTCTATGAGTGGCTTGACACAAGGAATGTGAAACTTGTAGCCCATGTCTTGGATACATCTGTGTGTAGTGGCTCTTGAAACAATGACTCCAGCAGTAGTCCACTCCTTGTGAATCTCCCCCAAAATTTTGAATGGCCTTTTCTTAACAATCCTTTCAAGGCTGTGGTTATCCCGGTTGCTTGTGCACCTTATTCTACCACACTTTTTCCTTCCACTCAATTTTCCATTTATATACTTGGATACAGCACTCTGTGAGCAGCCAGCTTCTTTAGCAATGACCTTTTGTGGCTTACCCTCCTTGTGTGTCAATGACTGCCTTCTGATCATCAGTCAAGTCAGCAGTCTTCTCCATGATTGTTGGGCCTACTGAAACAGACCAAGGGACTTTTTTAAATGCTTAGGAAGTCTTTGCAGGGGTTTTTTGTTAATTATTCTAATTAAAAATTGAGATAATCACTTTTGGGTTTTCATTGGCTGTAAGCCATAATCATCAACATTAACAGAAATAAACACTTGAAATAGATCACTATGTTTGTAATGATTCTATATAATATATGAGTTTCACTTTTTGTATTGAAGAACTGAAGTAAATTAACTTTTTACGATGTTTGATATTCTAATTTTGTGAGAAGCACCTGTGTATATATACAGCTCTGGCAAAAATTAAGAGACCACTTTCAAATGTTCAGTTTGTCTGATTTTTCTCTTTATAGGTATATTTTTGGTAAAATGTAAATTATTCTTTTAGTCTATAATCTTCTGACAACATGTCTCCGAATTTGCAAGCAAAAAATTTATTTTTTTCTGACAAAGAAAAATGGTCAAAATTAAAAAAAAACTAATGCTTTCAGACCTCAAATAATGCAAAGAAAACAAGTTCATAATCATTTAGATGCAACAACACTAATGTTTTAACTCAGGAAGAGTTCAGAAATCAATATTTTGTGGAATAACCATGGTTTTTAATCACAGCTTTCATGCGTCTTGGCATGCTTGCCACCAGTGTTTCACACTGCTTCTGGCACAAAAATTTAAGCAGCTCTTCTTTGTTTGATGGCTTGTGACTATCCATCTTTCTCTTGATTACATTCCAGAGGATTTCACTGGGGTTCAGGTCTGGAGAATGGGCTGCCCATGACAGGGATTTGATGTTGTGGTCTCTTAATTTTTTCTAGAGCTGTATGTATATATATATATATATACACTGTATATACATACATATATATATATATATATATATATACATATTATTATTATTATTATTATTATTATTTATTGTTATAGCGCCATTTATTCCATGGCGCTTTACATGTGAGGGGGGTATACATAAAAACAAGTACAATAATCTTAAACAATACAAGTCATAACTGGTACAGGAGGAGAGAGGACCCTGCCCGCGAGGGCTCACAATCTTCAAGGGATGGGTGATAATACAGTAGGCGAGGGTAGAGCTGGTCGTGCAGCGGTTTGGTCGATCGGTGGTTACTGCAGGTTATAGGCTTGTCGGAAGAGGTGGGTCTTCAGGCTCTTTTTGAAGGTTTCGATGGTAGGTGAGAGTCTGATATGTTGTGGTAGAGAGTTCCAGAGTAGGGGTGATGCGCGAGAGAAATCTTGTATGCGATTGTGGGAAGAGGAGATAAGAGGGGAGTAGAGAAGGAGATCTTGTGAGGATCGGAGGTTGCGTGCAGGAAAGTACCGGGAGACGAGGTCACAGATGTATGGAGGAGACAAGTTGTGGATGGCTTTGTATGTCATGGTTAGGGTTTTGTAATGGAGTCTCTGGGCAATTGGGAGCCAGTGAAGGGATTGACAGAGGGGAGAAGCTGGGGAATAGCGGGGGGACAGGTGGATTAGTCGGGCAGCAGAGTTTAGAATAGATTGGAGGGGTGCGAGAGTGTTTGAGGGGAGGCCGCAGAGCATGAGGTTGCAGTAGTCAAGGCGAGAGATGATGAGGGCATGGACTAGGGTTTTTGCAGATTCTTGGGTGAGGAATGAACGGATGCGTGAAATATTTTTGAGTTGAAGTCGGCAGGAAGTGGAAAGGGTTTGGATATGTGGTTTGAAGGAGAGATCAGCATCAAGGATTACTCCGAGGCAGCGAGCTTGTGGGACTGGGGAGAGTGGGCAGTCATTTACTGTAATTGATAGGTTCGTAGGGGGGGTCACGTGAGATGGGGGAAAGATGATGAATTCTGTTTTGTCCATGTTGAGTTTCAGATATCTAGTGGAGAAGAAGGATGAAATAGTGGACAGACATTGAGGGATTCTGGTTAGTAGGGAGGTGATATCTGGTCCAGAGATGTAGATCTGTGTGTCATCAGCATAAAGATGATACTGAAAGCCATGAGATTCTATGAGCTGTCCCAGGCCAAAGGTGTAAATAGAGAACAGCAGGGGCCCTAGGACTGAACCTTGTGGGACTCCGACAGATAGGGGGCGAGGTGAGGAGGTGGTGTGTGAGTGGGAGACGCTGAATGTCCGGTCTGTTAGGTATGATGAGATCCAGGAGAGGGCCAAGTCTGTGATGCTGAGGGATGAGAGGGTCTGTAATAATAGGGAATGGTCCACTGTGTCAAAGGCAGCCGACAGGTCCAGGAGGAGGAGGACAGAGTAGTGTCGCTTGCTCTTGGCAGTTAAGAGGTCATTGATGACCTTAGTAAGGGCAGTTTCAGTGGAGTGGTGTGACCGGAAGCCAGATTGTAAGCGGTCGAAGAGGGAGCAAGAAGAGAGATGGGAGGACAGTTCAAGGTAGACGTGTTGTTCCAGTAGCTTGGAGGCGTATGGGAGAAGTGATATAGGGCGATAGCTTGATGCAGAGGATGGGTCAAGAGAGGGCTTTTTGAGGATAGGTGTGATGGAGGCATGTTTAAAGCTTGAGGGGAAAACACCAGTTGTTAGTGATAGGTTGAAGAGATGGGTTAGGGTTGGGATGAAGACTGTGGTGAGGTTTGGGATGAAGTGGGATGGGATCGGGTCGAGTGCACAGGTGGTGAGATGTGATCTTGAGAGTAGAGTGGAGAGTCGATCTTCTGTAATGGTGGAGAAGTTGGTTTTGAAGGTGGAGGGCTGGGAAGTCGGGAGGAAGGGCTCTGGGGGTTGTTGACCAAAACTGTCCCTGATGTTATCAATTTTCTGCTTGAAAAATGAGGCAAAGTCTTCAGCTGAGATGAGTGGGGAGGGAGGAGGTGCTGGGGGGCGGAGGAGAGAATTGAAGGTGTTGAATAACTGTTTAGGGTTGTGAGACAGGGAGGATATGAGAGATGAGAAGTAGGTTTGTTTAGCTGTGGCGAGTGTGGTCTTGAAAGTAGTGAGGGACTGTTTGAATGCGATGAAATGCTCGTTGGAGTGGGATCTTTTCCATCTGCGCTCAGCAGCCCTGGAAGCTCGCCTCAGCTCTTTGGTCAGGCTGGTGTGCCAGGGCTGTCTGTTGATTTTGCGAGTTTTGGTATGTGTAAGTGGGGCAGCGGATTCCAAAGCTACAGCTATTGTGGTGTTATATAGAGCGGCAGCGTCATCCGCATTGTGTAAGGAACTTATATCTGTAAGAGGGAGGAGGGATTCGGAGAATGAGTGTAGGTCAAGGTGTTTAAGATTCCTGCGAGGGTGTGAAAGTTTGTGGGGTGGGGATTGTAGACATGGAGTGAAGAGGGAAGAGAATGTGAGCAGGTTGTGGTCAGAGAGAGGAAGAGGTGAGTTAGAGAGGTTAGATAGGGAGCAGAGGCGGGTGAAGATGAGGTCCAGTGTGTGGCCATCTTTGTGGGTGGCTGTAGAAGACCATTGAGTGAGGCCGAAGGAGGAAGTGAGAGATAGAAGTTTAGTGGCAGCTGAGAGGGAAGTGTCAATGGGGATGTTGAAGTCGCCCATGATGATAGTAGGGATGTCCGCGGAAAGGAAATAAAGTAACCAGGTGGTGAAGTGGTCAAAGAAGGTGGTGGCTGGCCCTGGGGGGCGGTAGATGACAGCCAGTTGGAGGTTGGAGGGGGAGTAGATGCGCACAGAGTGCACCTCAAAGGAAGGGAGGGTAACAGAGGGTGGCAGTGGGATTGGGGTGAAGGAGCAGGTATCTGACAGGAGAAAACCAACTCCTCCACCATGTTTGCTGCTGGGGCGGGGGGTGTGAGAAAGGTGGAAGCCGCCATACGAAAGTGCAGCAGGAGAGGCTGTGTCAGAAGGGGTGAGCCAGGTTTCGGTGATGGCGAGGAAGGAGAGTTTGGTAGTAACAAAAAGATCATGGATGTAGGAAAGCTTGTTGCAGACAGAGCGAGCGTTCCACAGAGCTCCTGTTAGTGGGACTGGGGAAGCGGGGGCTGGGTGAATGGGTATAAGGTTGGAGAGGTTACGGAAGGTTGTGATAGAGCGTGGATGGGAGGTAGAAATGACTGTGGGAATGTGGTGAGGAGGACCAGGATTTGGAGAGATATCACCAGCAGTGAGAAGGAGCAGAGAAAGTGTTACCAGGTGGGAGCAGGAGAGGGCATGAGGGGGCTGTCTGTGTTTGGAGACAGAGGATTGTATGTTAAGGAACAGTTTTGAGGTGGAGGTGAGGTGGATGGGGAGGATTGAAGAAGAGATGAACAGTTCCTTACTAGGAGTAGGGATTAGGGGAATTAGCAGAAAGTGAAGGATTATTGGGGTGAAAGTGAAAACAAACAGAAACATTGTTTACAGTGACTGTGTCCAGTTACCTTCAGTTCCCTTCTGGTTCAATTCTGGTTTTAATTCTTAAATTAATCTTCACACTTCTAGCACACACTTATAGCAATCACAATGCAGACTGAAGTCTATGCAGACTTGTACTCTGCAATATATGTACAACTAAGTGCAGTCAGGTGTGAAGCAGAGAGGAGTGGTCTCTGCTCATCTTGGCCAGACAATTAAGAGTGGACCAGATGTATATGATCAAGCCAGAGTAAACAAGGTCATAAATAACACTGGGGTAAGCTGGGGTTAGCTGAAAGGCATACCATGTGAATGCTAGGTGCAGAGGCAAGTCTATGTGCAAAGCTGGGTGACGCACTGTGTGTCCTTCATAGACAGACAGCAGGAGAGCAGGAGAGCTGGGTGGATGGACATACCATGTGAATGCTAGGTGCAGAGGCAAGTCTATGTGCAAAGCTGGGTGACGCACTGTGTGTCCTTCATAGACAGACAGCAGGAGAGCAGGAGAGCTGGGTGGATGGACATACCATGTGAATGCTAGGTGCAGAGGCAAGTCTATGTGCAAAGCTGGGTGACGCACTGTGTGTCCTTCATAGACAGACAGCAGGAGAGCAGGAGAGCTGGGTGGATGGACATACCATGTGAATGCTAGGTGCAGAGGCAAGTCTATGTGCAAAGCTGGGTGACGCACTGTGTGTCCTTCATAGACAGACAGCAGGAGAGCAGGAGAGCTGGGTGGATGGACATACCATGTGAATGCTGGGTGCAGAGGCAAGTCTATGTGCAAAGCTGGGTGACGCACTGTGTGTCCTTCATAGACAGACAGCAGGAGAGCAGGAGAGCTGGGTGGATGGACATACCATGTGAATGCTAAGTGCAGAGGCAAGTCTATGTGCAAAGCTGGGTGACGCACTGTGTGTCCTTCATAGACAGACAGCAGGAGAGCTGGGTGGATGGACATACCATGTGAATGCTAGGTGCAGAGGCAAGTCTATGTGCAAAGCTGGGTGACGCACTGTGTGTCCTTCATAGACAGACAGCAGGAGAGCAGGAGAGCTGGGTGGATGGACATACCATGTGAATGCTAGGTGCAGAGGCAAGTCTATGTGCAAAGCTGGGTGACGCACTGTGTGTCCTTCATAGACAGACAGCAGGAGAGCAGGAGAGCTGGGTGGATGGACATACCATGTGAATGCTAGGTGCAGAGGCAAGTCTATGTGCAAAGCTGGGTGACGCACTGTGTGTCCTTCATAGACAGACAGCAGGAGAGCAGGAGAGCTGGGTGGATGGACATACCATGTGAATGCTAGGTGCAGAGGCAAGTCTATGTGCAAAGCTGGGTGACGCACTGTGTATACATACATATATATACAGTCATGGCCAAAAGTATTGACACCCCTGCAATTCTGTCAGATAATACTCAGTTTCTTCCTGAAAATGATTGCAAACACAAATTCTTTGGTATTATTATCTTCATTTAATTTGTCTTAAATGAAAAAACACAAAAAGAATTGTCCTAAAGCCAAATTGGATATAATTCCACACCAAACATAACAAAGAGGGTGGACAAAAGTATTGGCACTGTTCGAAAAATCATGTGATGCTTCTCTAATTTATGTAATTAACAGCACCTATAACTTACCTGTGGCACCTAACAGGTGTTGGCAATAACTAAATCACACTTGCAGCCAGTTGACATGGATTAAAGTTGACTCAACCTCTGTCTTGTGTCCTTGTGTGTACCACATTGAGCATGGAGAAATGAAAGAAGACCAAAGAACTGTCTGAGGACTTGAGAAACCAAATTGTGAGGAAGCATGAGCAATCTCAAGGCTACAAGTCCATCTCCAAAGACCTAAATGTTCCTGTGTCTACCGTGCGCAGTGTCATCAAGAAGTTTAAAGCCCATGGCACTGGGGCTAACCTCCCTAGATGTGGCCGGAAAAGAAAAATTGACAAGAGATTTCAACGCAAGATTCTGCGGATGTTGGATAAAGAACCTCCACTAACATCCAAACAAGTTCAAGCTGCCCTGCAGTCCGAGGGTACAACGGTGTCAACCTGTACTATCTGTCGGCATCTGAATGAAAAGGGACTGTATGGTAGGAGACCCAGGAAGACTCCACTTCTTACCCCGAGACATAAAAAAGCCAGGCTGGAGTTTGCCAAAACTTACCTGAAAAAGCCTAAAACATTTTGGAAGAATGTTCTTTGGTCAGATGAGACAAAAGTAGAGCTTTTAGGGCAAAAGCATCAACATAGAGTTTACAGGAGAAAAAAGAGGCATTCAAAGAAAAGTACATGGTCCCTACAGTCAAACATGGCGGAGGTTCCCTGATGTTTTGGGGTTGCTTTGCTGCCTCTGGCACTGGACTGCTTGACCGTGTGCATGGCATATGAAGTCAGAAGACTACCAACAAATTTTGCAGCATAATTTAGGGCCCAGTGTGAGAAAGCTGGGTCTACCTCAGAGGTCATGGGTCTTCCAGCAGGACAATAACCCAAAACACACTTCAAAAAGCACTAGAAAATGGTTTGAGAGAAAGCACTGGAGACTTCTAAGGTGGCCAGCAATGAGTCCAGACCTGAATCCCATAGAACACCTGTGGAGAGATCTAAAAATGGCAGTTTGGAGAAGGCACCTTTCAAATATCAGGGACCTGGAGTAGTTTGCCAAAGAAGAATGGTCTAAAATTCCAGCAGAGCATTGTAAGAAACTCATTGATGGTTACCGGAAGCAGTCGGTCGCAGTTATTTTGGCTAAAGGTTGTGCAACCAAGTATTAGGCTGAGGGTGCCAATACTTTTGTCCGGCCCATTTTTGGAGTTTTGGGTGAAATGATCAATGTTTTGCTTTTTGCTTTATTCTCTTTTGCGTTTTTTTATTTAAGACAAATTAAATGAAGATAATAATACCAAAGAATTTGTGTTTGCAATCATTTTCAGGAAGAAACTGAATATTATCTGACAGAATTGCAGGGGTGTCAATACTTTTGGCCATGACTGTAGCTGGATGATAGCTATGACTGGGATGTTAATTTTCCAGGGTATACATAAGCATGTTCAGGAATTACTGTAAAAATAAGGGAGGGTGTAGGGTTTGCTTATATATCAAATCTTCCATAAAACCAATCGCACATGATAATACGTATGTGAGACAACTAAAGATGGAGAAAAAAATACCACTATAAATGGACATAAGGAGAAGGAGAAAGAATAGTAAAATACTGGCAGGGGGTTGTTATAAGTCTGCAAGTATAATGGATGCAGCATAAAATATCCTCTTAAAGGGAACCTGTCCCCTGTTTTGGCTGCTATAAGATGCGGCCACTGCCTTTCAGGGCTTATCTACAGCAGCTAATGTGGGGGTCATGTGTGGAAGCTAATGTAAGAGTCATTATATACTGTCAGCTAATGTGAGGGTCATTATATGCTGTGGCAGCTAATATGGGGGCCATTATATAGTGCTGCAACTAATGTGGAAGCCATTATATGGTATGACAGCTAATGTGGGGTCCATTTTTTAGTGCTTCACCTTATGTGGGGTCCATTATACAGTGCTGCAGCTAATGTGGGGTCCATTATATAGTGTGCCAGCTAATATGGGGCTGTTATATAGTGCTGCAGCTAATATGGGGCTGTTATATAGTGCTGCAGCTAATATGGGGACCATTATATAGTGCTGCAGCTTATGTGGGGGCCATTATATGGTATGGCAGCTAATATGAGGATCATTATATACTGTGGCAGCTAATTGGTGGACCATTATATGCAGTAGTGTGACAGATAATGTGGGAGCCATTATAAAGTGTGGTTGCTAATGTGGGGGCCATTTTACTGTTCAGGTTCTACTGTGGGGCCACTATATAGCATGGCAGTCAATGTGGGGCTCATTTTATAGAGTGTCAGCTGTTGTGTTGGCCATTATATAGCGTGGCAGCCAATGTGGGTGCCATTGTACTGCGTATAGGGCAGCTGTGAGCCCATTATACTGTCTATAGGGAAGCTGTGGGTCCATTATACTATGTACAGAGGAGCTGTTAGTTCATTATACTATGTACAGAGGAGCTGTTAGTTCATTATACTATGTACAGAGGAGCTGTTAGTTCATTATACTATGTATAGAGGAGCTGTTAGTTCATTATACTATGTACAGAGGAGCTGTTAGTTCATTATACTATGTACAGAGGAGCTGTTAGTTCATTATACTATGTATAGAGGAGCTGTTAGTTCATTATACTATGTACAGAGGAGCTGTTAGTTCATTATACTATGTACAGAGGAGCTGTTAGTTCATTATACTATGTACAGAGGAGCTGTTAGTTCATTATACTATGTATAGAGGAGCTGTTAGTTCATTATACTATGTATAGAGGAGCTGTTAGTTCATTATACTATGTATAGAGGAGCTGTTAGTTCATTATACTATGTATAGAGGAGCTGTTAGGTCATTATACTATGTACAGAGGAGCTGTTAGGTCATTATACTATGTACAGAGGAGCTGTTAGGTCATTATACTGTCTATAGAGGATCTGTACATTGAGGGACTCAGAGGGCATCAATACTGTAGATGAAGGGACTCATGGGATGTTATTAAATGGAAGCACTTAACAAGCATTTTTGTTATAGAAGCACTCAGGGTATTATGACCATCAAATGAGCAGATAGGGGACAGTATTACTTTCTAGGGGCAAAATGTGACCACTATTATCAAGGGCACTTATACAGAGTATTAATATTTTCTAGAGCCAATTTTAGCATCAAGAGGGACAAAAGAAGCATTTTACTTTGTTAGTGGCACAGTGGTGGCCATTAATGTTATCGTACCACATGGCAGGTGCAGTAATCAGTAATTGGGCAACATATGGCAGGATGAGGAGTTTGTGGAGGCTGCGAATAGATGGAAATGTGAGAAGTCAGGTGTGTCTTTGTTGTGATCTCTGCAGATGAGTTGTGGCTGAAGAAGTTGTCATTTTGGTCTGGGCCAGATGAAAAAGACGGAAAAAGAGAGCAACTCCATTGGAAAGAATATCAGCTATAAGTCTGTTCTGCAGCACTGGTATCTATCACTGTATGGTCACTGTATGGTGATAATATCAGATCAGGCATTTATATAGAGGTGTATTTTCAGCCTGGGCATCTGCTGAGGTTCCTCTATTCCGACAATTAGAGTGCGCCAATGTAGTGTTAATCAGGGTTACCTGGTTAGGTGACTGCTTAGAAGTCTCACCTGCCCCTGAGCTTAACCACTAGGTACACCTCTGTATTACAACCTGACATGATGTATTATTAGTGTGATGGTTAAAGAAATACTGCAGTTCTTACATATATTTCCCATCTGACAACATTGTCAAATCATGGGCATTACTTTACTTTGGTCATCAAGCAGTTACATTATAAACTTCCTACACTTCATTCTGTAGAAAAAATAGTGCCTGTGTTTATTTCTGCAGTTCACTTGCATGTTTTATTAGCTTTTTTTAGCCTCTATACGTTATATCCAGTATAATCATTATAATAAAATTATTATAGCTGGAAGGTCATTTGTACAAATACAATGATGAAGACAGCATACTCCAGAAGCATATTCTATGGGTTGCATAAATTCTATACATCATTTCTACAGTATTTATTATGAATGGTATTCAGTGCATTCAGCATATCTACTATGTCCTTAGTTTTTAGTGATGGACGGACCCGTGGATTTTCGGGTACTCGGGTTCGTCCCAACTTTAAAAAAAAGTTTGATTCGGGTACCAGAACAGTACCCATACTCAAACCTGAATTGAGACCCCACTCAAATAAATGAGGGGCCCAAAACATACAGCATTTTCCACTCTGTCATCTGCATGACAAAAAGCTTCTCATCATCACATGCCTGGCCTTTCTGATAGCAGAGAGGGCATAAGTACGATGATGATTGCATTCACCAGCCGGCGCTTGTCCATTTACTTAATAAATAAATAAAAGAAAAAATGGTGTGGGATCCCCCTATTTTTAAAAACCCAACGCAGTTCAGTTGCAGGCTGCAGCCTTTAGCTGTCAGCTTTATCTTGGCTGATTATCAAAAATAGAGGGGTCCTCAAGTTGTTTTTCTTTTTTAAATTATTTAAATAAGTAATTTAAAAAAAGCGTGGGATCCCCCCATTTTTTATAACTAGTTAAATTAAAGCCGCCATCTGGGGACTGGTATTCTCAGACAGGGAAGTGGCCATGGCTATTGGCCATCCCCAGTCTAAAAATAACAGCCCGCAGCCACCACAAAAATGGTGCATCCATTAGATAAGATAATTCCATTTTTTGCCCGGTTCTTCCCACTTGCACTGGTGTGGTTGCAAGTGGGTTAATAGGTTTTGGCGTTGATGTCAGTTGTTTTATGGCTGCTGACATCAAGCCCAGGAATTAGAAATGAGGAAGCATCTGTAAGATTCCCCCATTACTAACCCCGTAAGTTTAAGTTAAAAAACAACACATAGAGAGTAAAGTCCTTTATTTGAAATAAGGGGGATTCCACACCATTTTTTAAAATTATTTATTTATTAATTTGCTTAACCTTTAGGCTGTGTGCACACGCTGCGGATTAGGTGCGGGTTCATCCACGCGGATTTTGTAAAATCCGCAGGTGAAACCACAGGTCAAAAGACCTGCGGTTTTACCTGCGGATTGCACTGCGGTTTTGCCCTGTGGGTTTTCATCTCCTCAATAGAGGAGATGGCAAACCGCAGGAGAATCCGCAGAAAGAATTGACATGTCAATTCTTTCTGCGGATTGAAAACCGCAGATAATCTGCACGGAAAATTCCGCACCGTCTGCACTGCGGTTTTTGATTCCCATAGGGAATCATGGTACTGTACACCGCAGCAGAAACTGCTGCGGGTCCGCAGCGGACAAAACCGCTGCGGAACCGCAGCAAAATCCGCAGCGTGTGCACACAGCCTTACTGGATATTAAAGGGGAGACTCCCAAAAAATGATGTAGGGTCCCCCCTAAATCTAATAACCAGCAAAGGCTAAACAATACAGCTGTGTGCTAATATTTTTAGCCTAGGATGGGGCCATGACAAAGAACAGCTTCCCTCAGCCACCCCATAAATGGTGCATCCATAAGATGCACCAATACTGGTGCTTAGCCTCACTCTTCCACTTTGCCTTGGTGTGGTTGCAAGTGGTGCAATAGTTGTGGAATTGATGTCAGCTGTTTTATGGGCGCTCACATCAAGCCCATAGTCAAATGTAATAAAGACAGAGACAGAGTAATGTCCTTTAATTGAAATAAATACCCACAGTCCTGTATTTGAATAAAAACTCTTGGTCTCCGGACCCTCTTTTACTCATGTTATGTATTCAACAAAATTATGAATAAAAAAAGCAAAGTTATACTCACCTATCCACCAATAATCCATTAAGCCCATGCCCCACAATGATCTGGATGGTTTGGTGAGAGGTGACATCAGTGATGCGACTGCTCACAACGCCAGCTAGTTCACACTGAGCTGAGCATAAGAACGCGGCTGCAGTGATCAGCGGTAACCTTAATGACATCACCGCCGGTCTCATGCAGCTGTGTTCTCATGTTCAGCTCAGTGTCTTCTGGCTGGCGTGGTGAGAGGTTGTATCACTGATGTCACCTATTATCCATTGCACTGTCACACAAATGTCTATGTTTATTTCCTATCTATTGTCTAAGCTACTGTCGGACAGCCGTATTTTCTTTCGGTCCAATTAACCCCAATTAGCCAATTTGCAACTTAATGTCCAGGCCAAATTTTACAATTCTGACCACTGTCAATTTATGAGGTTATAAATCTGGAATGCTTTAATGGATCCCGCTGATTCTGAGATTGCTTTTTCATGACTTATTGTACCTCATGATAGTTGTAAAATTTCTTCGATTTAGTTTGCAATTTTCAAACATTTAATTTTTATACCCTAAAATCATACAGATATGTCACACTAGTTAGTAAATAACATTTCCCACGTATCTACTTTACATCAGCACAAATTTGGAAACAAAATTTTTTTGTTAGGAAGCTATAAAGGTTACAAGTTGACCAGCAATTTCTCATTTTTACAACAAAATATACAAAACCATTATTTTTAGGGACCACATAACATTTGAAGTCACTTTGAGGGGTGTACATGACAGAAAATACCCAAAAGTGACACCATTCTAAAAACTTCACCCCTCAAGGTGCTGAAGACCACATTGAAAAAGTTAATTAACCCTTTACGTGCTTCACAGGAACTGAAGCAATATGGAGGAAAAAAATAACATTTAACTTTTTTTCACAAACATTTAACTTCAGAACCATTTTCTTTTTATTTTCACAAATGTAAAAAGAGAAAATGAACCACAAAATTTGTTGTGCAATTTCTCCTGAATATGTGGATACCCCGTATGTGGGGGTAATCCACTGTTTGGGCGCAGAGCTCAGAAGGGAAGGAGCATCGTTTGACTTTTTCATTGCAGAAATGGCTGGAATTGAGATCGGACGCCATGTCACATTTGGAGAGCCCCTGATGTGCCTAAACAGTGGAAAACCCCCACAAGTGACACCATTTTGGAAACTAGACCCCCCCAAGGAACTTATCTAGATGTGTGGTGAGCACTTTGAATCCCCAAATGCTTCACAGAAGTTTATTACTGCAAAAAAAAGGGGGAGGCAAAAAAGCGCAATAGGGTCTTATCCACGTTACAAGAGACAGTATATCATGAAATATGCTCACCTGGTTAGGATGAGATAAGAGCGTGTAGGTAGCGGCTGCTGCAGATCCACAGGTCTTCAGCGACCAAAGAAATCATGAATTTGTCTAAAGCGGCAGCGCGGAATATAGCTACAAACTCCCTTTGGATTCATCACAGAAGTTTATAACATAGAGCCATGAAAATAAAAAATCATGATATTTTTGCCCCCAAAATTTTATTTTACCAAGGGTAACAGGAGAAATTAGACCCCAATAGTTGTTGTCCAATTTTTCCTGAGCATGCTGATACCCCATATATGGGAGAAAACTACTGTTTGGGCACATGTCGGGGCTCGGAAGGGAAGTAGTGACGTTTTGGAATGCAGACTTTGATGGAATGGTCTGCGGGCGTCATGTTGCGTTTGAAGAACTCCTGCTGTGCCTAAACAGTAGAAATCCCCCACAAGTGACCACATTTTGGAAACTAGACCCCAAAAGGAACTTATCTAGATGTGTTGTGAGAACTTTGAACCCCAAGTGTTGCACTAAAGTTTATAATGCAGAGCTGTGAAAATAAAAAAAAAATTTTTTTAAACAAAAATGATTTTTTAGCCCCAAATTTTTTATTTTCACAAGGGTAACATAAGAAATTGTACCACAAAAGTTGTCTTCCAATTTGTCTTGAGTACGCTTATACCCTATATGTGGGGGTAAACCACTGGTTAGGCGCACGGCAGAGCTCAGAATGGAAGCAGCAGCATTTGATGCAGAATTGGTTGGAATTGAAATCGGAAGCCATGTTGCGTTTGGAGAGCCCCTGATGTGCCTAAACAGTGGAAACCCTAACCATAACCCCAGCACACCCCTAACCCTAATCCCAACCCTAACTTCAACACACCCCTAATCATAACCCTAACCACAAACCTAACCCTAACACACCTTAACCCTAATCCCATCCCTAACCCTGATCCCAACCCTAACCCCTATCCCAACCGTAACTGTAATCCAAACCCTAACAGTAAGCCCAACTCTAGCCCCAACCCTAACCCTAACTTTATCTCCAACCCTAACCCTAACTTTAACCCCAACCTTAACTTTAGCCCTAACCCTAACCCTAATTTTAACCTCAACCCTAACTTTAGCCCCAACCCTAACCCTAACTTTGACCCCAACCCTAACCCTAACTTTAGCCAAGCTCACTTTAGCCCAACTCTAACCCTAATGGGAAAAAATAATTTTTTTCATTTTAATATTTTACCCTAAGGGAGTGATAAAGGTGGGTTTGATTTACTATTTTTTTATGTTGATCACTGTGATAGACCCTAATCACAGTAATCCAAATTAATTAATAGGAAAAGTCCCCTATTGTTGCTGGGTGCCAGCCGGCAGATCTCGGCAGGCGCGTTGCGCATGTGCCCGCCATTTTCTTACCAGAAGATGCTGGCGGCCATGGGGGGTAGAAGGAAGACCTAGGGACACCGGGAGGTAGGGGCAGGGTCTCGGTGACCCTATTTCTCTTTCCTCTCCTATGTGCAATCACATCAGAGGAGAGAGAAATTAAATGGCAATTCAGACATTTTTTGTTTTTGCGGTCACCTTTATACTGTTAACAATGGCGATCGCAACCCCAGGGTCAGTAAAACCGACCCCTGGCAGCTGAGACCCCGGAGAAATCCTGACTCTGGGGGGCGCTATACACTTTTTCCTTAGTGCCGTTAATTAACGGCGCTGTGGTTTAAGTACTCTTAACTGTCCTGGGCCCTGTATTGTTCAACATCTTTATCAACGATTTAGATGAAGGAATTGAGGGTAAACTGATTAAATTTGCTGATGACACAAAGCTAGGAGGGATAGCTAATACTAGAGAAGAGAGAGAGAGGATTCAAAAAGATATAAATAAACTGGAGAAGTGGGCAGCAACTAACAGAATGGTTTTTAACAGGGAGAAATGCAAAGTACTACATCTGGGCAATAAAAATGAAAAAAGCCTATACAGAATGGGAGGAATAGGGCTAAGTGATAGCACATGTGAAAAAGACTTGGGTATACTAATAGATCACAGACTGAATATGAGTCAACAGTGTGATGCAGCAGCAAAAAAGACAAATGCAATTATAGGATGTATTAACAGAAGCATACAGTCTAGATCACGTGAAGTCATTATTTCCCTCTACTCCTCTTTGGTCAGACCTCATCTGGAATATTGTGTCCAGTTTTGGGCACCACATTTTAAAAAAGACATCAACAAACTGGAGCAAGTTCAGAAAAGAGCGACCAGAATGGTGACCGGTCTGCAAACCCTGTCTTATGAGGAAAGGTTGCAGGATTTGGGAATGTTTAGTTTGCAAAAGAGAAGACTGAGAGGAGACTTAATAGCTGTCTACAAATATCTAAAGGGCTGTCACATTGTAGAAGGATCAACTTTATTCTCATTTGCACAAGGAAAGACTAGAAGCAATGGGATGAAACTGAATGGGAGGAGACACAGATTACATATTAGAAAAAACTTTTTGACAGTTAGAGTGATCAATGAGTGGAACAGGCTGCCACGAGAAGTGGTGAGTTCTCCTTCAATGGAAGTCTTCAAACAGAGGCTGGACAGACATCTGACTGGGATGATTTAGCGAATCCTGCTTTGAGCAGGGGGTTGGACCAGATGGCCCAGGAGGTCCCTTCCAACTCTACAATTCTATGATTCTATGATTCTATGAACTGCTGCTGTTAAAAGGCGTATCGGCGGTCGTCAAGGGGTTAAGCAGAGTTTGATCAGAGTGTGAGCATAGTGAGATCCAAATATTGCGGATGAGGAGCAAATAGAAAAGAAAAGTTTCTCCATCTATTCTACTCTGTCCGACTTACTTGCAAGGCCGAGTGTGATCCGAATATCAGATGCAAATCATGCATGCGTCGAAGAAATTGAACATGTGCACAGCCACATAGAATAACATTGACCCGAGTGCGAGCCGATGTTTTGATGGCACTTGGACTGACAATACTGTCTACTGCAAGCGCCCTTACAGTTACCAAAAGTTGCCTTGTCGAACCCCTAACCATGTTAATGAGGGTTTGTGTTCATATATAAAGAAGCAGTGACTTCTTTCCATGGGCTGTGTTTGATAATTGGTAATAATGCATAACATTTAGAGCTAAAATATTTGTAGATATGGTTTCATTAATCTTGGCGGTTTCAATTGTGGTATAAGTATATTCCAATTTTTGTATTAATCCTGGAGATAAAAGGTCCCTAATTGAAATTTTGTCCCAACTCTCAATGCTAGTGGTACTCTGAGGTCATACTTTAAATTCCATATAAAAAAAAAACATAAAAAGTGCTGACACATTATTGCAGCAGACTAAAACAAACGTTGTTTACTCTGTATCCGTACTTTACATTTTTGTGTGTTGGCAACACATTTATTTACTATCACCTTCCAAGGACAGTGAAACAGATTTTGGTTGGCAAGCAAAAAATACATCAATTAACTGCTGCTATTCAGAACATAACACTTAATGAGCATCATCTAAGATACAAGGCACAGGCAGCCAAAACGAGGGCAAGGTAAAATAAAAACAGAATTAAATATTTATCATTTATTATTAGTATTATTATTATTGATAATGTACACTCATATGTTCATTTTCAATCTTTGACAGACGGTGCTCTTATGGATTGTTACTAGCTATTGCTCAGTACATACACTGGCTATAAACGCGAATGGTATTCTGGCCACTGCATTGATTTGCTGCTTGGTGGAGTTTAAGTTCTGCCAAGTGAATAATCAGTATAAATATTCTCTTAGCCAAGGACACAAAGGAGAATGGAGAAGCTGCATAAAAGGAGATGCATAATCTCACATGAAAATAGATCTGATGATTTGTTTCCGTTTTAAAAACAACAGGCTCCAGTATTTCAAAGCCCAACAGGGCTCTATTGTCTTCAAAGGATCTTTGTGCTAAATTACTGCTTCTTATTACCAGTTACAATATCATTTATCAGAAGCAATTTGCAAATTGTGTTTTTAAAAGGAAAGTATAAATTTCTTAGAAGTGTAAAGCTTGTTAAACAACACCTGAATTGATTTTGGTATCTGACTAGTGTGGCGCCCCTGAGGCTCAGTCACAACAGAGGTACTGCAACTCCTCCTGAGGTGTGGTATCCCACCATCCAGGTAAGGTGGAGACTCCTGACCACGCTCCAACACCTGCACCCCACACCACAAAGTAGTGTAGCAAAGCACCTTCAGCGGCTCCCTGCTTGGAGTATAGCAAAGCACCCATTGGTGGCTCCCTGCTTGGAACGCGAAACGTGCTGGGAGGTGGGTGGAGTTAGATTACATTACAAGGAGTGGGAAGAGTTTAAGATGTCAGTCAGTCAGTTGGTTAGAGAGCTGGAGAGAAGAAGATCCCTGGAGAGAGGGATAAATGGATGGAAGCGCTGCAGCAGATCCCAGTGACCTGGGTCTGCTGGCACGGGAAAGGAAGAGAGAGAGCAACATAGACTGAAAGCCTGATTCTCCATAGAAAGAAAGACTAGTACGGAACATGAGGAGTAAAAGGGAACAGTGGACGTGGATTAGGAGAGAACCCTTCCTAGCAGTTCCAGGCGCAAGGCCGGGGTCCGGTCCCCGAGGTTGTATGGATACTAATGGTCCTGCAGCAGACACTGGAGGAATAGAAGTAGTGACCACTTTATTCCCACACAAGACTTGGGGGCACAACAGCAACTGGATAGTGAGCTGGGACTTAGTAGCAAGAAGTCCCCGAAGCAGGCTACAGCTGTCTGCCGTACAAGTAGAGTTCATAAGAACATCAGACAGGAGGAACTCCAGTGTAACTCAGTACTAGGAGTACTTCATTTAAAGGCGCTATAAGAGGAGGCGTTCAGAAAGGCACATGTTGGCGGAGTGTTGGAGAGGAGTATTCCATCTGACCTGGAGGTTGACTGAGTCCTTTACCTGGAGGACACGGCATGGAGGCAGGCACCTGTTTGTACATCAGACTGTGAGTAAAGCTTTGGAACTACATGCCCTGGTGTCTTCCACTTATTCCCGCGCCAACCTGCCCAGCACTGCTACGTCCCCTGCGCCTGACACTACACCATCTATGTATCACTTCACCTACTCTGCCCTGGGACTGAAGCCCTGCCTGTGGAGGGCTATAACATCACTGCTGCACCACACCATCTGTCCCAGAGGATCTGTCTGCAGCGTCGGCTTACATCTTCATTGCCGAACACCACAGGTGGCGTCACGACTTACACATTGGCACTGAACATTTACAATGGGTGCCCAGGGCCAGGGGCTGGGTTCCAGCTACCGTGACATCTCCCATTGAGGACCATTGGGCCCGGTACCGAGTACCCCACTGCCCTGGGTGTGAGGGCGTCCCACTAGCAACAAGCGCTGTTGGAAAAAACGATTCCACACTCCTCAGTGTGTCTTAGGGCATAGTAATTGACAGCTCAGTCATGCAGTCTGGTGCACAGGCGTGCTGAGCTGTTGTGTTTTTGTTGACAGCTCGGCCATCCAATCTGAGGAAGAGCTGAACTCCCTTTAGGTGCTCCCTGTTCCAGTGATTACTTAGCTACTTAACTAAGCTGTCCGGCCCAGAAAGCTGCCAGTCGTACAGTTGAAACTAGAAGTTTCTATACACTCTATAAAAAGACACACATGCATGTTTTTCTCAATGTCTGACATGAAATCAGAATAAACCTTCCCCGTTTTTGGTCGATTAGGATTACTATAATTATTATTTGCCAAATGCCAGAATAATGAGAGAGAGAATGTTTTAAGACATTTTTATTACTTACTGCAAAGTCAAAAGTTTACATACATTTCATTAGTATTTGGTACCATTGCCCTTAAATTGAATGACTTAGATCAAATGTTTGGGATATCAAGCTTCTCACAATATTTGGTCAGAATTTGGGCCCAATTCCTCCTGACAAACTGGTGTAACTGATCCAGGTTTGTAGGTTGCCTTGCTCACACCGGCCTTTTCAGCTTTGCCCATAAATTTTCAATAGGATTGAGATCAGAGTTTTGTAATGGTCACTTCAAAAATTAACTTTGTTATCCTTAAGCCACATTGTTACCATTTTGGCAGTATGCTTCAGGTCACTGTCCATTTGGAAGACCCATTTCCACCCAAGCTTTGACTTCCTGGCAGATGTCTTGAGATGCCGCTTCAGTATTGCTACATAATCTTTTTGCATGATGCCATCTATTTTGTGAAGTGCACCAGTCCCTTCTGCAGCAAAACAACCCCACAACATAATGCTACAACCTCCATGCTTCACAGTTGGGATGGTGTTCTTAGACTTCCAAGCTTCTCCCTTTTTCCTCCAAACGTAGCTATGGTGATTGAGCCCCAAAAGTTCAATTTTAGTAACAGACAACAGGACATCTTTCCAAAAATTAAGGTGTTTGTTCCTGTGCACATTTGAGAACATTAATCTGGCTTTTTTATGTTTCTTTTGAAATAATGGCTTCTTCCTGGCATGTTCATCTCTGGGACACAGAACCTGTCTCCTTCCTCAGTGGTATGATGGCTAGACAATCCCATCTTGTTTGTACTTGCATATAATTGTTTGTACAGATGAACAAGACACCTTCAGGTATCTTGAAATTGTACCCAGGGATGAGCCAGACTTGTGCAAGTACACAATTCTCTTCCTGATATCTTGGCTAATTTCTTTAGACTTTCCCATGATGCTACACAAAGGAGCAGTGTGTTTCAGGTGTACATTAAAATACAGCCACAGGTGTGTCTCTAATTAGCTCAGATGTTGCCAAAAAAACAGAAGCTTCCAAGCACATGACATTATCATATGGGCAGTCCAGTATTGTTTAAAGGCATAGTAATCTTAGTGTATGTAAACTTTTGACTTTGCAGTAAGTAATAAAAATGCCTTAAAACATTCTCTCTCTCATTATTCTGGAATTTGGCAAATATTAATAATTATGGTAATCATAATTGAATTAAAAAGGAAAAGGTTTATTCTGATTTCATGACAGATATTGAGAAAAACATGCTTATTTGACTTTTTATATAGTGTATGTAAACTTCTGGTTTCAGCTGTAGCTTTGTTCCTCTGTTCATTGTTCTCAGCATTCTGACTTTCTGATACTTTATTGCTGGCCCCTGAACTTTCCTATTGACTACTCATTTGTATTACCCCTTTTGCTCTTATCTGCTATCTTCCTGGTATTCTGTCTTTGGACAGTTCTCTGATTACACCTTTATCTATTCCCTCTGTTTATGGTGTACCCTTCTGGCTATTGACCTCAGACTCCTTGACTATCCCAACTCACAGCTTGTCTGTCCCTGAGAAGTGACTCAGGATCACAATAACTCTTAGGGTGTGTGCACACGTTGCGGATTCTGCTGTGGATTTTTCTGTGCAGAATCCACAGGTAAATTACTGCGGATTAGCCAGCGGTTTTCCCCTGCAGTTTGATACCTGTCATGGAGCAGGTGCCAAACCGCTGTGGAATTCGTACCAAGTATTGACATGCTGCGAATTTAAATCCGCAGCAAATCCATGCGGAAAATTCCGCAACGTGTGCACTGTATTTTTTTTATTTACATAGACTAAAAGGGTACTGTACATCACAACAGAAACTGCTGCGGACCCGCAGGGACAAATCCGCTGCGGATCCGCAGCAGAATCCGCAGCGTGTGCACACAACCTTATTGCTTGTGCACACAACCCATTGTATCGGACAAGTGCTATCCATGGTTTTGAAGAATAGCACTCGTACCCATGTTATTCTATGGGGCTGTACGTATGTCCGATAATTTCCTCTGACCGAGTTGAGTGGTCCAAGGAAAAAGTCTGTGACATTTCTGATTTTGATGCGAGCGTTGGATCAAAATCAGAAATAAGTCTATGGGTCTGTGAAAAATATCAGACCACACTCGGATGGCATCCAAGTGCAGTCTCATTTTCAAGGACTGACAAAATAGAGAAACTTATTTTTTCTCTCTCTATAACAGAAAAACTGATTCCACTCTGATTAAACTCTGGTCAAAGTCTAATCAGCAAAATCAGACTGTCTTTCTCGGACAGAGGAAAAACAGTTGGGTGCACTAAAGGATTATTTATTAAAATGTTTGTTTTTTTATAGCAGGAGTTGAGTCCAAACTTCCAGGTTGTGGGATCTCGGCATGGTTTCCCACAATCCTTTATGACTTCACTTGCAGTCATATTCTGCGGCATTAAATCTACAGTTACCTATCAGTAATCATGTTACAAATCAGTAGTTATTTTAATGTTGCAGACAGCACTCCTTTAGCCAAAAATGCAAGGTGTTGTGGCGACCTGCAAGATCTTGAGGACTGTCTAAAAGTGCTTTCATGGAGGATTTTGGGAAAGCACTCAGCCATCGGGGTCACACAATCCAGAGGTTCAGACCCAGTCTTTTTTTGGAAAGTTGGGTCCTCTAAGTGCTGTAAAATAGTACTTTGTTTTTTTTCATGAGCAAAAAGATTTGAACTACTCTGGTCTGTGGCAGCAGGATCAGGTCAGTGCACTTGAAGGCCATCAGACTGGGCACCCCTTTCAATTTTTAGGCCCTTGAAGTTTATTTACTTCATAATACATCATCACATGAAATCATGACGTGCATCGTGAAGCGATATCATGGCATTACAAAAACCTACTAATTACAAGGGGTGCCAAGGACGCTTGCATACTAGGGCCAGTGAAGGAAGTTTGCACTTCTCTAGTCTAAATGGACCAGAGTAATGTGAATATGTTTGCTCATCTCTATTATTTTGGGACTATGTATTATTTACATAAAACTGATATTGAACTTCTCATGATCGACTCTTTAATGTTCGCCCTTTGTACAGTGTCTCAAGCAAACAAATGTAATGCAACTAAATACAACATCCAAAATATACAGATCCCCAATATTGCCCTTATACAAGTCTATAGAGCACTACAAGACCTTTTAAATTCATACAACAGCTAAAGAGGTTTTATCAGTCACATTTTGCCAGAATTTCACCAAAAATACCACAGTGCAATGCTACAACTGTAAGAAAATCTCCCCACTTTATTGGGAAAATATAAGCGAAGAAAGTTTCTATTTGGCATACAGCCCCATCTGCATTGAAAAATGTATTATAGCACACTTTACCCACTGTATAAGGATGAATACAGTGCATAGCATTCATTTTGCAAGGGAATTCTGTTGCAAATGCTTGCACCTGTATAGGTGCATCTGTGCGTTCGGCAGGCATATTGATGCCATTGACACCTAATGTGGTCTAAATCTATTGTTACTTTGAATGAATGCTATGGAGACATAGGAAATGTGCTGGGCATACCATCTCAATGGATTGATGACAGGAACTGAAGCGATAGAGGAGCAAGTATAGATAACAGTGGTAGCGGATACAGAAATTAATCCTTTCAAAGAAACTAAAGATAGGAGCTAAAATACTTAAGAGTGTTATATTCACCAGCCACAATATCAGCCAATACCTCCTGGTCCATGGTTCTGCCATTCTGTTCTTTTGTTTCTGGTGGATACACTGGTACGGTCACATGACCAGAGACTATACCCTCATTCTGGGTCTACCTAGTTTCTCACCTTTTCTAGTTCCTTGTTCAAATTCAACTTCCTGTTGTCCCAGAATACTTAAAGGGGGTTTCCACTTCTCTGCTGTTGCTTTGGTCCCAGTGGTGATGTCACATCAGCATGTTTTCTGATATAGATAGCACAAGCTGCCGAGCTCAGTGTTTGGCTGCAGTGGTGATAGGCACTGTTGAGTTGATGTTACCACTGCAGCCAGTGCACTGATACAGCGGTAAAGAATCGGTGTTGGACCAGGTGAGAATGAGAACCTGCTCTGTTTGTTATGTTTGTTATTTAAAAGTGTTTAAGGTCCACTATTCTTAAAGTGGAAATACTTTTAAAGTGTCCTCTGCCATCACTTTCCGTGTGAGCAAAATTGTTCTATAGGTCTTGTAAAATGCTACAGTTATTTTTTTAATTTGTCATCCGTTACAACCTGTCTTCATCTTTTGTTTGATTACCGTATTAAACATTCCCTGCCTGCCCTAACTTTGACGTGTACGCCGGTTTCCAAGGTAAACATCGGGTATCCAAGAGCCGCGGCTCCTGGATACCCGATGTTTACATTAGAAACCAGCTTGCTCACTGGTCCTGATCGCCGGGAGGGGCTGTCTATATGACAGCTCACCAGCGATCAGCCTAACGATGTCTCAGCGATCCCATCCATGCTGGATCGTTGGTGGGATCGCTGGGACATCAATGGCTCCTGGATACCCGATGTGTACATTAGAAACCAGCGTCGCTGATCGCTGGTATCTCGATGCCACACGCAGCGATGCATGCTGGCCAGCAGGAGACCAGCGATCAAAAAATGTCCCAGGCCGATCGAGTACGATCAGCGATACCCGGCAGGGGGGCCGGCCGCTGTTCCCCATCACACACAGTGATCTCGCTGGCAAGATCGCTGTGGCATCACAAAATCAGCGATCTTGCTAGCGAGATCGCTCTGTGTGACAGGGCCTTTATACTGATTCAAATGATATCTTGTGGTTGTTGTTTAACCTTCATTTTCACTTTTGAGTTAATGATCTGCCCATGCTCTGGGGCGGACTTTGGAGGAGCCTTCATGTGGTGCACTGATTAGTATTCAACAGTGTCACCTCTGACAGGTCACTGATCCCTCATTTTACATACTGATTATTATATGTATTGAAAAAAAAAGACGCCTTCAGCAGGAAAGCGCCGGGGCCTGCACCGCAGCTTGGTTGCAAGTATCCTGCTGACAGGTTCCATTTAACCCTATATCAGCAAGTTAATAATGTTTGGGGGCATGACAGGTTTCTTTAAATCACCCCCCAAACCTTCTTTTCCCAGTTTTAAAATAAAGAAATAAAAAACTAGTAATAATAAACATAATTGGTATAATCGCGTCCATACAAATCTGATCTATCAAATTAATTTAAATAATATACATTGCAAACACGAAAATACTAAATAAAAATGCCAGATTTGTGTTTCTTCAGTGCCCGCAGTTTCTAAAAAAAATGCAATAAAAGTGATCAATGCATTGTAAAAATTCAAGAAATTATACAGCTCCATTGACTGATAATTAGAGTTGAGCGACTTTTGGTTTTTTAGGGTCGAGTTTCGTTTCGTGAAACCTGACTTTTCCAAAAGTCGGGTCGAGCAAGATCGGCCGATTATAGGGAAAAGTCAGGGTCGTCCCGAAACACGAAACCCAATGTAAGTCAATGGGGAATAAAAGTCGGCAGTGAGAGGAGGACAGGAAACACACCTACAGTGCTCATTTGAATGCCAAAAGCATCAATTCTTCTTACTTAAGCTTGTCAACCTTAATTAACTTCATAATACAAGTTACGCACTGAAAAATGGGGGTTATTTGGCTAAAGTTGTGGAGGGGTAGGGCTGGCTCCAGGTTTTCATGTGCCCTGGGCGAAAGAGCGCCCCTTTAATACATCTCATGACGAGGCCCATCTATTTCTCCATACAGAATCATTGGTCCCATATAATGTTTGAAACAGTATATGATGAGCTCCACATAATGCTACAGTATATGTTGGTCCCCATGGATGAAGCTCCACTGTCTTATGGGCCCAAATAATGCTCCAAACATAATGGGCCCCATTTCTAATGCTCTAGTGTATAATGGGCCCTGTAAATGCTGCTCCAGTGTCTGATGTCCACCTTTGGAATGTTCCAGTGTATGGTGGGCCCCATCTATCATTCTCCAGAGTATAGTGCTCCCCAAAAATTGCTGTCCCAACATTGAAAACAATCAAATAAGTCTCCTCGCTAGGGAATCCCTGTACTAGTCTGGACTCCTCGTCGTCCCCATCTTCCATCTCACTGCACAGTATTTCAACCTTGCAAGTGCTGTGATCCTGAGCAAGCAGGGGGGGCCCACTCGTTGGCGACGGCACTGGCACAGGGCCCCTGATAGTATGGTGGTGTGTCTGATGGCGGGTGGGCCGAACCTGCACTTTCATCTGCAGCTTCCTCTTTGTCACCGTGTAAGATGGAACTGTATATGGGAAGGGTAACCTGAGTTTCATCAGGGTCAGATTCAGGCCGTGTAGCATGCGAGGGGAATGTAGTGGTCTGGGTCAATGTACCAGCAGATTCATCGAGCAGTGGCTGGGCATCAGTGCACTTGAGTCGCCCCCAGGAGTACGGTCGCCACAGTGGCATCACCTTCCTCCTAGGGAGTGTGATGTCATGCTTGGGAGCAACGAAGGATCTCTCTAGCAGGTTAACTGATTGGGCAGCGTTATTCCCACGAGTCATGACCCTCCAAACAGCGTTCATGAAGGCAAAGTGTTTGTTTTACGTGGGCAGTATGGTTGCAAAGCTGAACCTTAAAGGAATGTCCAGAAGGGCACCACCAGGAGTGGAGCCTACGGTTAAATTCGACTCCACCTGGGAAACCTCAACCATGCCAGCTACAGAACAGATGCACACATTGCAAGCTTAATTCCGTTAACGAACGAGACTCCGTCATGCCCCGCGGTCCGAGTCCGGCTTACTAGAGGGACACGTGAGGCTCTGGCACATGAGATTGGCCAATAACTGGTGTGTCATGCCCTTACATGTCCGTGGCTGCATGTGCGCTACACTGAAAAGGCCAGCGTTTGTCGCTTACAGGTGCAGATAACCCGCTGAACAACGTTAGTGATGGGGATCACTGATTACAATTATTACCCGTGAGCGATGATTTCCCAGTAAGTGCAGGTCAACCGCAGTTCCGGAATTAGGCCTAACCGTCATTCCTGAAAAAATGAAAAACTTACGTGTGCAAACCACAGGTGCTGTAGCTTGCTTAACAGCTCGCCAGCCGTTCTCACGCCCAGTATGGATTACACGTGATTGCACAAAGGTGAGAAAGGGTACCGTATCCCCGGATAACATGTATGGATAGCGTACACATTCAAAAGATATGTCTATACATCAGGAGGCAGGCTCAGACGGTGTTAGGCCCAGTATGGCTTGCACGTGATTGCACAAAGGTGATAAAGGGTACCGTATCCCCGGATAACATGTATGGATAGCGTACACATTCAAAAGATATATGTCTATACATCAGGAGGCAGGCTCAGACGGTGTTAGGCCCAGTATGGCTTGCACGTTATTGCACAAAGGTGAGAAAGGGTACCGTATCCCCAGATAACATGTATGGATAGCGTACACATTCAAAAGATATGTCTATACATCAGGAGGCAGGCTCAGACGGTGTTAGGCCCAGTATGGCTTGCACATGATTGCACAAAGGTGAGAAAGGGTACCGTATCCCCGGATAACATGTATGGATAGCGTACACATTCAAAAGATATGTCTATACATCAGGAGGCAGGCTCAGACGGTGTTAGGCCCAGTATGGCTTGCACGTGATTGCACAAAGGTGATAAACGGTACCGTATCCCCGGATAACCTGTATGGATAGCGCACACATTCAAAAGATATGTCTATACATCAGGAGGCAGGCTCAGACGGTGTCAGGCCCAGTATGGCTTGCACTTGATTGCACAAAGGTGAGAAAGGGTACCGTATCCCCGGATAACATGTATGGATAGCGTACACATTCAAAATATATGTCTATACATCAGCACGCAGGCTCAGACTGTGTCAGGCACAGTATGGATTTGACGGCCCAGACTACACAGCGGAGGAGCAGGGAGAGGTAAAGATTGCAAAAGCTGGGGCCCTGCCCAAGCAAGGGGGGCCCACTCATGGGCGTCGGTACTGGCACTGGGCCCCTCATAGTACGGCGGTGTGTCTGACGGCGGGTGTGCACCACCACCGTCAGAGACACTTGATTGCACTATGAGGGACCCTGTGCCAGTGCCCGCGCCCAAGAGTCGGCCTACCCACCTGTCCAGGGCAACGGCACTCGCACGGTGTCGTGCGCTAGGTGGTGACCCCGGCCATGGGGGGGGGAGGCAGCACAGTTAGGGAGTTTTAGAAAGTGGCATATGTTGATGTTGGACATTCAGCTGATGCAAAAGGCGAAATAGGTCAAGTCCCAGGAACAGGTGGACCAAAGCAAGCCATTTTTCTGTCACCCTATGTGTCATCAGGGGAAGGTGGGACAAAATCCTTGGAAACCCATGCATGGTTCTTTTTAATGAAGGTTAGATCATCCACATTTTGGGTTGACAGACGGGTCCTTTTTTCTGTCAGGATTGATCCAGCTGCACTGAAGACTCTTCCCGATAGCACACTTGCAGCTGGGCAAGCGAGCTCCTGTAAGGCATATTGTGCCAATTCAGGCCAGGTGTCCAGTTTAGCAGCCCAATAGTCAAAGGGGAATGACCTGTGTGGGAGAACATCGATATGGGAGGAAAAGTAGTTTGTAACCATAGTTGACAACTGCTGTCTCCTGTCACTTTCTATCGATGCTGTATTACCAGTTGTGTGAGCGGTACTTGAAAAATCAGTCCACAACATTGTCAAGAAACCCCTGTCTCCAACGCCACTTCTGCTGTGTGCACCAAGAACACCTCTGCCAAGCTGCCCCCGGCCCGTATGGCTCGTGTGAGAACTATCACCACTAGTGTTGAGCATTCCGATACCGCAAGTATCGGGTATCGGCCGATATCAGCGGTATCGGAATTCCGATACTTAATTCCGATACTTTTTTCATATCGGATTCCGGGATCGGAATCGGAATAGGAAGTTCCCATCATGCTATGAGCCTGCTTGCTTTGATTAAGCCAATGGGAATCCTCCGAAGTGTGGGCACATCCTGTTAGGCATGTAGGCATGTTAACTATTGGCATGGCTGTGATTGGCTGCCGAAATGATGTCATGATGCACTATAAAAGCCACCGCAGCCGCCATTTCTGGTCACTCTGCTGTGAATTCAGTTAGGGACAGGCTGCTGTAGAAGACTGTGAGGGACAGTTAGAAATAGCGATTCTAAAAACAATATTGTGCTTTATCCAGGCTACATAAACCACCACTGTAGCTTGCTTTTCCCTAGCAGCGCTGTTTTCACAGCTGTCTGCAAGGGCTGTGTGAGTGCAGCTCACGCTGTGGAGTGGGTCCTGCAGCCACGTCAGGCTGTAGGCCACCCAGTGTGATCACTGCTGCCTCATACATCTTTTATTTTTTGAGCTGCATTTTTTAAATAATTTCAATCTAGTGTGCTTCCATCCGTATCCATATACGTTGGTTGCAAACACTAGTAGTAGACAGCGGAGCCTTTCTGCAGCCTTTCAGTGCTAGTGTCCACTTTGCTGCACTGTTCACGGCTGTCTGAGAGGTCTCTGACTGTGTGTGAGTACAGCTCATGCTGAGTAGTGTGTCCTGCAGCTACGTCTGGCTGTAGGACGCTCAGCGTGCGTCACTGCCTCACACATATTTTTATTTGAGTGCAGCTCATTTTTTCTTCTATTAGTGTGCATCCATCCGTCTCCATCTACGGTGGTTGCAAACACTATATAGGAGTACACAGCGGAGCCTTTCTGCAGCCTGTCAGTGCCAGTGCCCACTTAGCTGCACTGTTGACGGCTGTCTGAGAGGTCTCTGACTGTGTGTGAGTGCAGCTCACGCTGAGTAGAGTGTCCTGCAGCTACGTCTGGTTGTAGGACGCTCAACGTGCGTCACTGCCTCACACATATTTGTCTCTGAGTGCAGCTCATTTTTTCTTCTCCTATTAGTGTGCATCCATCCGTATCCATCAACATTGGTTGGTTGCAAACACTATATAGGAGTAGATAGAGGAGCCTTTTTTTCTGGCTTGTGCCCTGCCGGCGCAGCCAGATTAGTATTACCCAATTTTTTTGGAGCCTCATCTTTTGCATTGTAGGTTACCTGCCTGCATTGTAATAGCTCCAAAAAGTTGGTGATACTATCAGTTTCAATTCTTTGTTCTCATACTTTGAGTTTGTTTCAAACAAAGAAACCACATAAAAAGTTCACCAAACACTACATTTTGAACTTGTGTAGGCCACATCAGCTCCTATTAAAGTCTAGTCCACACACACACACTTCATAAAATTAGTGTTTCTTGTACCTGTAACCAGCTGTTCAGGAATAAGCACACTAAGGCCCCCCTTTGTCCTTTTTTGCCTATCTTAAGCAGTCTTGCAAGATGAAGAAGGCAGGGAGTAAGGCGCGGGGGCGTGGGCGTGGGCGTGGAGTTTCAGCAGGGAGAGGACGTGGGGATTCTGCAGGGAGAGGACGTGGGGATTCTACAGGTAGAGGACGTGGGGATTCTGGGCCTGCTGCGGGCACCAGTGGATCAGCATCCCCCAGTTTTAGCAGGCAACAGTCCTTTATGCGCAGCTTTGTAGGACCTCAACGTACCCCACTGCTGCGGGAGGAACAAATTGAAGCCGTTGTCGGATGGATGGCAGCTAACGCATCGACTTCAATTACTTCCGCATCCTCTCAGGGTCAGAGCACCGAAGAGCAACCATCTGTCTCTTCACCACCTGCCAAAGTGCCCAGGCAGTCAGAGAGACATGGACAGGAGCCATCACAATCTCTACTTCTGTTCTCGGAATCTGTTGGCTTGGAAAGAGGGGGCCAGCCAAGCAGCATTCCTGAATGTGAAGAAGAGGGAGTATGCAGTGATGCGCAACTTCTTTGTCCCTCTGAATCTGAAGAGGCGAGTGGGCCAGTGCCTATGGTCAGCACACCTCAGTACGCATCAGATGATGACGAGACTCAGTTGCCACTTTCTGGTGCGTACGGTGCTGGCGAGACAACCCCGGAGAAGCAGCTGTTTGAAGAGGGGAGGGAAGATGATGAGGTCCTTGACCCATCATGGCGTGAGCAACAGGAAGGTGGTGGGAGCAGCTCGGAGGAAGAGATTCCCCTACCGGCCAAAACAGGAGGCAGAGGGAGGGGGAAGACTTGGTTGCCTGTACCCTCCACTTCGGCACCCGTTAGGAGCATTCCTCCTTCCAAAGGCAAACCGGGCGCTCACAAGAGTTGCAGTGCGTGGTCCTTTTTTGACACAGTTGCAGATGACATTTGCTTTGTCAAATGCAAGCTGTGTCATCAGAGAGTCAAAAGAGGGAGAAATGTCAGCAACCTCAATACCACAAATATGTGGAAACATGTGCGCACCAAGCACGAGTTGGAGTTGCATAGACACCCTCAAGACGTAGGCCAACGTACAGCACCACCTACCACCTCTTCAGTTCGTGTTGGGCCCTCTTCCTCCAGCTCACACACTGCTGGTTCGGCTTCCTCACAGGATCGCCAAGGAAGAACCTCTGCCACTGTTGTCCGGAGACCCTGTCAGATTCCACCCATAACAGCACGTTCCCATCCATCACAGCCATCGGTAGCACAGGCATGGGATAAAAGGCGCCCTTACTCGGCAAACCATCCCCGAGCACAGTCTCTGAATGCTGGCATTGCCAAACTTCTGGCAGTTGAAATGCTGTCATTCAGGCTGGTGGACACTGACACCTTCCGGGACTTAATGGCATTGGCAGTCCCCCAATACAACGTGCCCAGCCGCTTTTATTTCAGCAGGCGAGCCGTCCCTGCCCTGCAGAAACATGTTGAGGGCAAAATAAAACATGCGCTACTAAACGCCGTTAGTAGCAAGGTCCACCTGACCACCGATGCGTGGACCAGTAACCATGGACAGGGACGATACCTTTCCCTCACTGCCCACTGGGTCAATGTTGTGGAGCCGGGTACGGATCTGGAGAGTGGCGCTGTACGTGTTCTTCCAACGCCACGGATTGCAGGACTCCAGTCTGTACACATAGACTCCTCCTCCTACTCAAGTTCCTCAGAAACAGCAGAGCAGGAGCCTGTTACGACCGATATGAGCACAGCCGTGGCCAAACGTCAACAGGCTGTACTCAAATTAATTTCTTTGGGGAATCGAAGCCACACAGCGCAGGAGCTCTGGAATGCTATCAAGCTGGAGAGCGATGTGTGGTTTGGGCCAGCGAATCTCCAGCCGGGCTTGGTAGTGTGTGACAATGGCCGAAATCTGGTGGCAGCTCTTGGCCTAGGCAACCTCACACACATCCCATGTCTGGCACATGTTCTTAACTTGGTCGTGCAGAGCTTTCTGAGGGACTATCCGGATCTTGATGCACTGTTGCACAAGGTCCGCATAGAGTGCGCTCACTTGCGACGTTCCAGCACGGCAAGATCGCGCCTCGCTGCTCTGCAGCGACGATTTGGCCTTCCAGAACATCGCATCATATGTGACCTACCCACCCGGTGGAATTCAACGTTACATATGTTGGAGCGGTTGTGTGAGCAGCAGGCAGCAGTCATGGAGTACCAGCTGCATCAGGCGCAAACAAGTCGCACTGTGCGCCGTTCACACTTCAGCACCATTGAGTGGGCCTCTATGAAGGACATCTGCCTCGTTTTGCGTGCCTTCGATGAATCCACGCGGATGGCGAGTGCAGATGATGCACTAGTCAGCATGACTGTCCCCCTTATCTGCCTGCTTCAACAAACACTGCAAGCACTAAAGGATGAGGTTTCAGAAGAGGTGGAGGATGAGGAGTCCCAAATGCCATCTGCTTCTGGACAGTCTGCGCTACGTGTTTCCTCACAAAGGCCTAGGCAGGGGACACTTTGTGAGGAGGATGAGGAGGAGTCGATGGAGGAGGAAGACATCTCTCCAGAGGAGGGAGGTACACAAACCTCTACTCAGTATGTACAGCGAGGGTGGGGTGATGCAGAGCAGGTCGAGGTCACGCCTCAAACAGGGGACAGCGGTTCTTTGGCAGTTGGGAGTCTGCAGCACATGGTTGATTTCATGCTGCAGTGCCTGAGAAACGACCGCCGCATCGCCCACATTCTCGTCTCGGCTGATTATTGGGTGTACACCCTCCTAGATCCTCGCTACCGGGACAGCGTACAAAGGCTCATACCAACGTTGAACCGGGAGCGTAAAATGCGGGAGTACGAAGAGTCACTGGTGCAGTCCATAATGTTTTCCATTCCACCCGACAGCATTGTTGCAAGTGCTTTACAAAGCAGCTCTGTGCGTCGAGGCAGTGGAGGAAACTCTGCACAAAGAGGGAGCAGAGGCAGTGCCGCAGCACAAGGCAAGACCACTATGGCCCAAATGTGGCAAAGTTTTGTGTGTCCACCACAATTGTCTACACCATCAGCGACGCCTCGAGTCAGCAGGAGGCAACGCTTCCGTCAGATGGTGTCAGACTACATGTCTTGCCCTGTCGCTGTACTCCCAGATGGCTCTTCCCCCTTCAAGTTTTGGGTCTCTAAGCTGGATACATGGCCAGAGCTTAGCCAGTATGCATTGGAGGTGCTGGCTTGCCCTGCTGCCAGTGTATTATCGGAACGTGTCTTTAGTGCCGCAGGTGGTGTACTAACAGACCGTCGCACGCGACTATCTTCCGATAATGTTGACCGGCTGACTTTTCTGAAAATGAACAAGGCCTGGATCTCCAAAGACTTTGCCATTCCTCTTACAGACTAAATTAGTGGTTGGCAACTGTATCCAGGTCTGCTGGTGTGTTCATTTTTCTACCACCTGAACTATAATCCCTGTGCTTCAACACAGCCAGTTGTCGCTCAGATGTGTCGTCTGCACAGAGAAACACACTAGCTCCTGTGTTACTGGGGTTCAGTAATGCCAGCTGATCCCCTGCTGTGTGGACGGCAGAGTCACCAGCTCCATCAACATTCAAACCACTACTGATTTTTAACCGTGCCCAACTTAGGTCTCTGGCTCCACTGTCTCTACTATTTCCCCTGACCTCCAACCCCGCCATCTACATCTCTGAAGTGGCGTCAGCACAATCTACACTTGTTCCTGTGTTCCTGTGGCTCAGTCCCATCAGTTTATCCCCTGATGTGTGTCCGGCAAGGTCTCCTGCTCTGTCCACATTCCCATAACCAGTAGTGGGAATGAGGACAGAGCTGGCGAACTTGCCGGACAAACATCAGGGGATCAACTGATGGGACTGAGCACCAGTAACACAGGAACAAGTGTAGATTGTGCTGACGCCACTTCAGAGATGTAGCTGGCGGGGTTGGAGGCCAGGGTAAATAGTAGAGACAGTGGAGCCAGAGGCCTAAGTGGAGCATGGTTAGAATCAGTAGTAGTCCACAACCTCCATAAAAACCGCTGCCCATTGGCCTCTGCATGCGGCATGCGTAATCCTGGGCACCAACAGCGTCAGTTGGTGTTCAGAAGTGTCGTCTCCACAGAGCCAAACACATTCGTTCAAGTGTTAGTGGGGTTCAGCACTGCCAGCTGTTCCCCTGCTGTGGAGATGGCAAGTCTCCTGCTGCCTTCACCTGCCAAAATCCAGTAGGCCCCAGCCTGCTCCTCGCCTAATCCTGGGCTCCAACAGCGTCAGTTGGTGTTCAGAAGTGTCGTCTCCACAGAGCCAAACACATTCGTTCAAGTGTTAGTGGGGTTCAGCACTGCCAGCTGTTCCCCTGCTGTGGAGATGGCAGTCTCTCCTGCTGTCTCCGCATTACAAAGACAGTAGGCCTCTGCCTACACCCTCCTATTTCCTGGGCTTCAACACAGCCAGTTGTAGTTCGGAAGTGCCGTCCACACGGAAAGAGATACTTGCTCCCGTGTCTCAGTGGGGTTCAGTAACGTCAGCTGATCCCCTGCTGTGTGGATGGCAGTCTCTCCTGCTGTCACCTCATTCAAAATACAGTAGGCCTCTGCCTACACCCTCCTATTTCCTGGGCTTCAACACAGCCAGTTGTAGTTCGGAAGTGCCGTCCACACGGAAAGAGACACTTGCTCCCGTGTCTCAGTGGGGTTCAGTAACGTCAGCTGATCCCCTGCTGTGTGGATGGCAGTCTCTCCTGCTGTAAACTCATTCAAAATACAGTAGGCCTCTGCCTACACCCTCCTATTTCCTGGGCTTCAACACAGCCAGTTGTAGTTCGGAAGTGCCGTCCACACGGAAAGAGACACTTGCTCCCGTGTCTCAGTGGGGTTCAGTAACGTCAGCTGATCCCCTGCTGTGTGGATGGCAGTCTCTCCTGCTGTCACCTCATTCAAAATTCAGTAGGCCTCTGCCTACACCCTCCTATTTCCTGGGCTTCAACACAGCCAGTTGTAGTTCGGAAGTGCCGTCCACACGGAAAGAGACACTTGCTCCCGTGTCTCAGTGGGGTTCAGTAACGTCAGCTGATCCCCTGCTGTGTGGATGGCAGTCTCTCCTGCTGTAAACTCATTCAAAATACAGTAGGCCTCTGCCTACACCCTCCTATTTCCTGGGCTTCAACACAGCCAGTTGTAGTTCGGAAGTGCCGTCCACACGGAAAGAGACACTTGCTCCCGTGTCTCAGTGGGGTTCAGTAACGTCAGCTGATCCCCTGCTGTGTGGATGGCAGTCTCTCCTGCTGTCACCTCATTCAAAATTCAGTAGGCCTCTGCCTACACCCTCCTATTTCCTGGGCTTCAACACAGCCAGTTGTAGTTCGGAAGTGCCGTCCACACGGAAAGAGATACTTGCTCCCGTGTCTCAGTGGGGTTCAGTAACGTCAGCTGATCCCCTGCTGTGTGGATGGCAGTCTCTCCTGCTGTAAACTCATTCAAAATACAGTAGGCCTCTGCCTACACCCTCCTATTTCCTGGGCTTCAACACAGCCAGTTGTAGTTCGGAAGTGCCGTCCACACGGAAAGAGACACTTGCTCCCGTGTCTCAGTGGGGTTCAGTAACGTCAGCTGATCCCCTGCTGTGTGGATGGCAGTCTCTCCTGCTGTCACCTCATTCAAAATTCAGTAGGCCTCTGCCTACACCCTCCTATTTCCTGGGCTTCAACACAGCCAGTTGTAGTTCGGAAGTGCCGTCCACACGGAAAGAGATACTTGCTCCCGTGTCTCAGTGGGGTTCAGTAACGTCAGCTGATCCCCTGCTGTGTGGATGGCAGTCTCTCCTGCTGTAAACTCATTCAAAATACAGTAGGCCTCTGCCTACACCCTCCTATTTCCTGGGCTTCAACACAGCCAGTTGTAGTTCGGAAGTGCCGTCCACACGGAAAGAGACACTTGCTCCCGTGTCTCAGTGGGGTTCAGTAACGTCAGCTGATCCCCTGCTGTGTGGATGGCAGTCTCTCCTGCTGTCACCTCATTCAAAATTCAGTAGGCCTCTGCCTACACCCTCCTATTTCCTGGGCTTCAACACAGCCAGTTGTAGTTCGGAAGTGCCGTCCACACGGAAAGAGATACTTGCTCCCGTGTCTCAGTGGGGTTCAGTAACGTCAGCTGATCCCCTGCTGTGTGGATGGCAGTCTCTCCTGCTGTAAACTCATTCAAAATACAGTAGGCCTCTGCCTACACCCTCCTATTTCCTGGGCTTCAACACAGCCAGTTGTAGTTCGGAAGTGCCGTCCACACGGAAAGAGACACTTGCTCCCGTGTCTCAGTGGGGTTCAGTAACGTCAGCTGATCCCCTGCTGTGTGGATGGCAGTCTCTCCTGCTGTCACCTCATTCAAAATTCAGTAGGCCTCTGCCTACACCCTCCTATTTCCTGGGCTTCAACACAGCCAGTTGTAGTTCGGAAGTGCCGTCCACACGGAAAGAGATACTTGCTCCCGTGTCTCAGTGGGGTTCAGTAACGTCAGCTGATCCCCTGCTGTGTGGATGGCAGTCTCTCCTGCTGTAAACTCATTCAAAATACAGTAGGCCTCTGCCTACACCCTCCTATTTCCTGGGCTTCAACACAGCCAGTTGTAGTTCGGAAGTGCCGTCCACACGGAAAGAGACACTTGCTCCCGTGTCTCAGTGGGGTTCAGTAACGTCAGCTGATCCCCTGCTGTGTGGATGGCAGTCTCTCCTGCTGTCACCTCATTCAAAATTCAGTAGGCCTCTGCCTACACCCTCCTATTTCCTGGGCTTCAACACAGCCAGTTGTAGTTCGGAAGTGCCGTCCACACGGAAAGAGATACTTGCTCCCGTGTCTCAGTGGGGTTCAGTAACGTCAGCTGATCCCCTGCTGTGTGGATGGCAGTCTCTCCTGCTGTAAACTCATTCAAAATACAGTAGGCCTCTGCCTACACCCTCCTATTTCCTGGGCTTCAACACAGCCAGTTGTAGTTCGGAAGTGCCGTCCACACGGAAAGAGATACTTGCTCCCGTGTCTCAGTGGGGTTCAGTAACGTCAGCTGATCCCCTGCTTTGTGGATGGCAGTCTCTCCTGCTGTAAACTCATTCAAAATACAGTAGGCCTCTGCCTACACCCTCCTATTTCCTGGGCTTCAACACAGCCAGTTGTAGTTCGGAAGTGCCGTCCACACGGAAAGAGATACTTGCTCCCGTGTCTCAGTGGGGTTCAGTAATGTCAGCTGATCCCCTGCTGTGTGGATGGCAAAGTCTCCTGCTGCCTACACAGTCGTACCACTACTGATTTTTAACCGTGCTCCAATTAGGCCTGTGGCTCCACTGTCTCTCGTATTTCCCCTGTCCTCCAACCCTGCCAGTTACAGCTCCGAAGTGGCGTCTGCACAATCCACACTTGTTCCTGTGTTACAGGTGTTCAGTCCGATCAGTTAATCCCCTGATGTGTGTCCGGCAATGTCGCCTGCTCTGTCCACATTCCCATTATCGGAATGTGGACAGAGCAGGCGACATTGCCGGACACACATCAGGGGATTAACTGACCGGACTGAACACCTGTAACACAGGAACAAGTGTGGATTGTGCAGACGCCACTTCGGAGCTGTAACTGGCGGGGTTGGAGGACAGGGGAAATACGAAAATCAGTGAATCCACAGGCCTAAGTGGAGCTTGGTTCAAATTAGTAGTCTACAACCGATCTTAAAATTTCTTCAATGCAGCCTAAGCCTGCTCCGTGCTTGTCCCTGGGCTTCAACACAGCCAGTTGTTGCTCGGAAGTGCCGTCTTCACAGAGTAAAACACTAGCTCCTGTGTTTGTGGGGTTCAGTAACGTCAGCTGTTCCCCTGCTGTTTTGATGGCAATCTGTCCTGCTGCCTCCCAATTGACAGCACATCAGGCCTCAGCCTGCTAAGTGCTTGTCCTGGGCTCCAACATCGCCAGTTGCTGCTCATAACTGACTTTGGCACGGGTACTCCCTCCTGCCCAGCTTGGTTCCAGCCCTGCCTGCTGTTTCCGGGAAGTGTCAATGTCAGTTTGCCACCCCAAGTTGCCATGTCGTGTTGCGGTTGGGTTAGCCGAGGCTAGGGTGCCAGCAGTTTAGGTGCTTCCTATGTGGACTGCGGGTTCTGGTAAGAAAGGTTTGTTCCATAGTGCCAGTAGGACAAGCACCCCCTGTAGGACTGTGTGATTCGGTAACTGCGGCCAGCTTGCGGCATGCCAACTTTGCTTTTCAGGGGTAACTTCTGATACCCCTCCGGGTTCCAGCACCGTCAGCTGGTTCTCATCAGAGCCTTTGGCCTAGGTGCCTCCATCTCGGTATCCGAGTTCCAGCAACGTCTGCTGGTCCTTGGTAGTGCTTTGTAGCACAGGTACCTCCTGCTTAGTAACCGGGTTCCAGCACCGTCAGCTGGTCCTCGGTTGTGCCATTGGCTCTTATTCCTTCTGCTGCCCCTCCGGGTGCCAGCACTGTCAGCTGGTCCTCGCTATTTCCATTTGCTCTTGCAGCTTATGCTACCCCTCCGGGTTCCAGCACCGTCAGCTGGTTCTCGTCAGAGCCTTTGGCCTAGGTGCCTCCATCTCGGTATCCGAGTTCCGGCAACGTCTGCTGGTCCTTGGTAGTGCTTTGTAGCACAGGTACCTCCTGCTTAGTAACCGGGTTCCAGCACCGTCAGCTGGTCCTCGGTTGTGCCATTGGCTCTTATTCCTTCTGCTGCCCCTCCGGGTGCCAGCACTGTCAGCTGGTCCTCGCTATTTCCATTTGCTCTTGCAGCTTATGCTACCCCTCCGGGTTCCAGCACCGTCAGCTGGTTCTCGTCAGAGCGTTTGGCCTAGGTGCCTCCATCTCGGTATCCGAGTTCCGGCAACGTCTGCTGGTCCTTGGTAGTGCTTTGTAGCACAGGTACCTCCTGCTTAGTAACCGGGTTCCAGCACCGTCAGCTGGTCCTCGGTAGTGCCATTGGCTCTTGTTCCTTCTGCTGCCCCTCCGGGTGCCAGTACCGTCAGCTGGTTCAAGAGGACAAAGAACAGGAAGACAACCACCAAGATGCAGAACAACAAGAGAGAGAAGACAAAGAAGCATAAAAAAAACAAAGCAGAAGAACATTAAGCATAAGACTAATACTCTGAGCAAATGATATTATCTTATTTATAAGCAGAAGAAGACTAAGCAGTGTATGGGGGTGAGTCCGTTCCTCCTCGTGGTGCCCCTGGAAAAGGCCTGCTTCTGCAGGCCAAACTGAACGCGGACAAATCCTGTTGTAAATCTTTTGTGACAGGCAGAACGGAAGGTGTAAACTTCTAACTTTTCTAGATAACAACTACAGGAATGCCTGACACAAACAAGAATATGATGAAGAAGAATAGGAAGAAGATGAAGAAGCTGAATATGTAGAATAATAATTGTTGAATAAGAAGAATATGAAGAATGTAAGAAAAGGAAGAAGAAGAAGAAGAAGAAGAAGAAGAAGAAGAAGAAGAAGAAGAAGAATGTAAAAAAAGGAAGTAGAAGAAGAAGAAGAAGAATGTAAAAAAAGGAATAAGAAGAAGAATGTAAAAAAAGGAAGTAGAAGAAGAAGAAGAAGAATGTAAAAAAAGGAAGTAGAAGAAGAAGAAGAAGAATGTAAAAAAAGGAAGTAGAAGAAGAAGACATACATGTCTGGCAAAATATAAATGAGGCTAACATAGTCAATATCTTTGTAACTCCTAACATCTTTAAAAAAAAAAGTTTAATTCCTGCTATTCCATTTGATTGGGCTAAACCTCTATGGCTTTAATGTCTCCTCCACCTCCCACAATACATTCTACATTATTCTTAGTTGTTTTTCTTCATGTAGAATTAACCTACAAGGAAAGAAAGGTTTTTTTTTAATTCCGATATTTTGGCCCCATTGACTTGCATTGGTTCCCGGTATCGGAATCGGCGATACCGATACTTTTTTTTAAGATCGGCCGATCCATTCCGATCCGATATTTTCAAGTATCGGCTGGTATCGCTCAACTCTAATCACCACTGCTGTGTGCTGGGAATGCCTCAAGCAACCGATTTACCAGAGTTGCTTGTTTATTAGCCAATATTAGGTCAAGGTTCTCCTGTGGCATGATGTTTTGTAATTTGCCTTTATAGCGTGGATCCAGGATGCTGGCCAACCAGTAGTCGTCATCGTTCATCATTTTGGCAATGCGGGGGTCCCTTTTTAGGATCCGCAAGGCATAATCTGACATGTGGGCCAATGTTCCCGGTGTCAATGATGCACTGCGAGTGCTGGTTGGAGCAGCACTTTCTGGCAAATCCACATCCCTCCAGTCACGCACAAACCCTGTACCAGACCTTGCCACGCCAACATTTTCACTTGCCCCATGAGATGCATCCTCCTCCCCTAAGTAATCATCCCCATCATCATCCTCCTCCTCCTCTTCTTCCTCCATCTTGTCCAGGAGAGGTCCCTGAGCAGACAATGGCTGAATGTCATCAAGGATTCCCTCCACCTCTTCCTCCTCATCAACATTGGCTGCAGACGCCTGCTCCTTAAGGTGCGTCAAAGTTTGCATGAGCAGACGCATAAGTGGGATGCTCATGCTTAGGATGGCGTCGTCTGCGCTTACCAGCCGTGTGCATTCCTCAAAACACTGAAGGACTTTACAGAGGTCTTTCAGCTTCGACCACTGTACACCTGTCAACTCCATGTCTGCTCTCAAAGTGCCTGGCCGTGTATCCTCCCACAAATGCATTATGGCCTGCCTCTGCTCGCACAGCCGCTCCACCATGTGCAGGGTGGAGTTCCACCTTGTTGCAATGTCGATAATGAGGCGGTGGTTGGGAAGGTGGAGCAATCGCTGCAGCTTCTGCATACGAACGGAGTGTACAGGCGACCGGCGGATGTGCGCGCACAGTCTTCGCACCTTATGGAGCAGGGCTGTTAACTCCGGATAATTTTTGAGGAAGCACTGCACCACCAGGTTCAAGGTGTGAGCCAAGCAAGGTATGTGGCTGAGTTTTGAAAGGGCTATGGCTGCCACAAAATTACGGCCGTTATCACTAACTACCTTGCCTGCCTCGAGATGTACACTGCCCAGCCATGACTCAGTTTGTCGCCTTAAAGTACTCGGCCAGCACCTCGGCGGTGTGTCTGTCGCCCAAACACATCATCTGCAACACAGCCTGCTGACGCTTTCCACTAGCTGCTCGATAGGGGGACACCTCATGTGCAACAGTGGCAGCTGCAGATGGAGTGCTCGTACGACTGCGCTCTGTGGACGAGCTTTCGCTTCTGGAGGAGGAGGAGGAGGGTCGAACGCCTACAGCCAACTGTTTCCTATACCGTGGGCTAGGCAGCACTGTCCCACCACCGCTGTCCCCTGTGGACCCTGCATCCACCACATTAACCCAGTGCGCAGTGATGGACACGTAAGGGCCCTGGCCATGCCGACTGGACCATGCATCAGTTATGAGGTGCACCTTTCCACTCACTGACTGCTTGAGTGCATGGACAATGCGGTCTTTCACATGATGGTGGAGGGCTGGGATGGCTTTGCGAGAGAAGAAGTGGCGACTGGGTAGGTCATAGCGTGGTACTGCATAGGCCATGAGTTCGCGGAAAGCTGCGCTTTCCACCAACCGATAGGGCATCATCTCAAACGAGATTTGTTTGGCAATGTGGGCGTTCAAACCCAGTGTACGCGGATGAGAGACTGAGTACTTTCTTGACCTACTCATAGTGTCTGGGAGGGTGAGCTGGACTTGAGAGCTGCATATGGTGGAAGTAGCGGTGGACAGGGCGGACTGAGAGAGGGTTGATGATGGTGATGGAGTTGGTGTTCTTTCTGATGGCCTAGATTCAGTCTTTCGTTGATATAACAGTGGGATTCCCTGACTGCTGTGGCCTTGCAACGACACCTCAACATTTGCTGCTGTGCTAACCGGTGGACTTACAGTGGGGGAAACAATGTACCGTTGCTGACTACCTTCTTTGTGATCAGTTGCACATGTGGCACTTGAGGTTTGGTGTTGTGTCCACGCTTGCAAGTGCATGCTGGTTAAATGTCTAAGCATGCAACTGGTATTCAAATTTTTCAGATTTTTCCCTCGGCTAAAGGTCTTTGCGCACTTCTTACAGATAACCTTGGCCTGATCATGAGGATTTTGTTCAAAAAAGTGCCACACTGCACTCTTCCTACTTTGGCAGACATTTTGCGGCCTAGAATGCTGTGATGTTTTGACCCTCTGGACAAGCTGTCCAGCAACTCTTTTGATTTTTGGAACCTGTCTTTGGAGTGCTCCGGGCCTGCCAGATAACAGCTGTTGCGATGTCTGCTGTGGATGCTCCTCATCTGAGCTATTGGAAGCAGCACCCTCTTCCCCCAATGGATGCCAATCTGGATCAACAACTGGGTCATCCATCACCTCCTCTTCAATGTCATGTGCACCTTCCTCTGTGTCACTGCGTATGGTGGTATAGTGTGCGGGAACGGGCACCTGAGTCTCATCAGGGTCAGAATCTGGCTCTGTACACTGCGAGGACAATGTAGTGCTCTGAGTGAATGTACCAGCAGAATCATCTATCAGCGGCTGTGCATCAGTGCACTCCATGTCAGATTCCTCTTGGCCTGGGTAATTCACGATTTCACTTGATAATCCAGGCATGGTATGTGAAAACAGCTCCATGGAGTAATCAGTAGTATGGCCTGCGTCATCCTTCAATCTTGGTTGGGGTGAAGGACACAAGGAAAGGTGTGGTTCATGAACATGAGCCTCCAATGACGACTCAGTGCTTTTACTTTTTACAACTTCAGAAGAGGAGGCGATAGAGCTGGAGGCTGAGTCAGCAATGTAAGACAAAACTTTTTCCTGATGCTCTGGCGTTAAAAGTGGTTTGCCAACTCCTAGAAAACTAAGCCTTTGAAGCCTTATGGAGCCAGACGATGACGCAGGCTCAACACCTCCTGCATTCGGTCCTATTTTGCTTTTGCCACTACCATCAGATCCACCACCAACACCATCATTACCAGCTGCCAACCCCCACCCAATTCCACGGCCTCTTCCACAAGCCTTCCTCATTTTTGGTAGAAATGTAGACAAAATCCAACAAACTATATAGTAATGTAAAACAAGGTACAAGGTGTCTATAGGACAGGGGAGATTTAGATTTTCTGCACACACTAGTGGACACTGGACACTTTTGGATTGTGTGAGGCCCACTGAATATCAGAGCGCTATGTCACAGGCTCGATGCAACAGGTGTGAAAAAAGTGACTACAGGATAAGGGAGATTTTGAATTTCTGCAGACACTTGTGGACACTGGACACTTTTGGATTGTGTGAGGCCCACTGAATATCAGAGCGCTATGTCACAGGCTCGATGCAGCAGGTGTGAAAAAAGTGACTACAGGATAAGGGAGATTTTGAATTTCTGCAGACACTTGTGGACACTGGACACTTGGATTGTGTGAGGCCCACTGAATATCAGAGCGCTATGTCACAGGCTTGATGCAACAGGTGTGAAAAAAGTGACTACAGGATAAGGGAGATTTTGAGTTTCTGCAGACACTTGTGGACACTGGACACTTGGATTGTGTGAGGCCCACTGAATATCAGAGCGCTATGTCACAGGTTTGATGAAACAGGTGTGAAAAAAGTGACTACAGGATAAGGGAGATTTTGAATTTCTGCAGACACTTGTGGACACTGGACACTTGGATTGTGTGAGGCCCACTGAATATCAGAGCGCAATGTCACAGGCTCGATGCAGCAGGTGTGAAAAAAGTGACTACAGGATAAGGGAGATTTTGAATTTCTGCACACACTAGTGGACACTGGATACTTTTGGATTGTGTGAGGCCCACTGAATATCAGAGCGCTATGTCACAGGCTCGATGGCACAGGTGTGAAAAAAGTGACTACAGGATAAGGGAGATTTTGAATTTCTGCAGACACTTGTGGACACTGGACACTTGGATTGTGTGAGGCCCACTGAATATCAGAGCGCTATGTCACAGGCTCGATGGCACAGGTGTGAAAAAAGTGACTACAGGATAAGGGAGATTTTGAATTTTTGCAGACACTTGTGGACACTGGACACTTTTGGATTGTGTGAGGCCCACTGAATATCAGAGCGCTATGTCACAGGCTCGATGGCACAGGTATGAAAAAAGTGACTACAGGATAAGGGAGATTTTGAATTTCTGCAGACACTTGTGGACACTGGACACTTTTGGATTGTGTGAGGCCCACTGAATATCAGAGCGCTATGTCACAGGCTCGATGGCACAGGTGTGAAAAAAGTGACTACAGGATAAGGGAGATTTTGAATTTCTGCAGACACTTGTGGACACTGGACACTTTTGGATTGTGTGAGGCCCACTGAATATCAGAGTGCTATGTCACAGGCTCGATGGCACAGGTGTGAAAAAAGTGACTACAGGATAAGGGAGATTTTGAATTTCTGCAGACACTTGTGGACACTGGACACTTTTGGATTATGTGAGGCCCACTGAATATCAGAGCGCTATGTCACAGGCTCGATGGCACAGGTGTGAAAAAAGTGACTACAGGATAAGGGAGATTTTGAATTCCTGCAGACACTTGTGGACACTGGACACTTTTGGATTGTGTGAGGCCCACTGAATATCAGAGCGCTATGTCACAGGCTCGATGGCACAGGTGTGAAAAAAGTGACTACAGGATAAGGGAGATTTTGAATTTCTGCAGACACTTGTGGACACTGGACACTTTTGGATTGTGTGAGGCCCACCGAATATCAGAGCGCTATGTCACAGGCAGAAATTTGTTAGTGTATCACAAACTACAAGATTTATGTAGAATTGGGCAGAATAGGAATCTCCCTAGAGTGTAGGTCTGTAAGAACGGAACAAGTCCTCCACTTATCCTTCCACAGTGACACACAGATAGCTTCACTGTGGCTGTGATAACAGCCGTTACACGGTACTGTGTGAGGAGCTTACACCGCTGTATGGTGTTAATAAATGCACGCTCAGTACCTCAGCAGGACAAAAAAAAAATTGGGATTGCTTTTAAAAAAGCAGTTTGCAGAGCAATGGGGAAACAGCAATGCAGCTGTCAGGAAGCCTTAGAAGGCAGCCTAACAACCAACACCGCTGATCCACCACAATATAGCCACCCCTTGCACTGCACACACAGTGACTGGGGTGTTGCACAGGCAAAATCGCTAGCAGCAGAAGCAGTTTTTTTTTCTTCTTCCCTGCCTAACGCTCTCCCTACAGAATCAGCAACCTCTCCCTATGCTAAGATCGGCAGAAGTAAGATGGCGGTCGGCGTGCACGCCCTTTTATAACCCCTGTGACGCCCACCAAAGCAAGCCAATCACTTGCATGCCCTTCTGAAAGATGGTGGTGACCCCTGCCTATGTCATCACGTTGCCCACAGTGTCCATGGATCCCGATTGGCTGAAAAAGAGCGCAAAACAAACTTTTGAAACGCGACTTTGGCGCGTAAGTCGCCGACCTCGTGGACGACCTCATCCTAGGGTCGGGTTTCGCTTCATGAAACCCGACTTTGCCAAAAGTCGGCGACTTTTGAAATTTTTCGACCCGTTTCGCTCAACTCTACTGATAATTATAAAAGCTATAGTGACACAAACAAAATCTTTTTTTTATACAAATTTCATAATTGTTTCTCATTCATTTCACCCAAATTTTCAGTACGTGATTTAAAAAGAACCTGCAGAGGTTACGTGTCTCGGAAAATAGTTGTGGGCGCCCACTGACCCTCCATGTATCCACAATGGTGACGTAAGCAAAAATTTTTTTTTTTTTACGAATTTCCATTTTTCTTCACCACTTTAATTAAAGAAAAAATAAAACTAAATGTTTTGAGTCACCTTCATTGTACTAACGTGGAGAATCATGTTGCTAGGCCATTATTAACACATAACTGAACCCTATAGAGACAAAACCCCGAAACAACTGCATAATTGTGGTGTTTTTTTTGCACAAATTCACATTGCTTGCCAAAAAATTTTTTCAGCTAAACAGCACATTTAATGTTAAGGTGAATAGAGTCATTCAGCCCTACAATTTTTCCCACAAGAAAAAAAATACCTCATACAGCTAGATCGATAAAAAAACAAAAAAAAGTTATAGTTTTTTTTAAAAAGGGGAGAAAAAAACTAAACAAAAATGAAAGATTGGCCAGTTCCAAAATAATTAATGCAGTCATGTTTGACTGTGATGGTAATAAATATAGAATTAAAACTCAAATTGTATTTTTTCAATGTGAATATCCTCATTAAATGTATTCAGCTCATGTAGCATAATAGGAATGTATGAAACGGACTGATTTATTGAGAGCTCAAATTTATAGTCAGTTTCAATTGAATCTCCATTACTTTATTGTAGCTAGAGACCAATCAAACCGAGTGATTGGGTCCAAGAAACATTTAGGAGTCATTTCAGCTCATTTATAACTCATGGAAAATATGTGACCATTTTTGATACTGTTAATGTTTTTCCCTGCGGAGCCATTTGGAGACTAATCTTTTGTTCCATTCTTCAATTTTAATATACAGTTTCGATCTCTGAATAAGTTGACCCCCAGTTTGAGACCAGCGATCCTTTTAAGCTGAATGAAAGTAGCTCCTCTAAGTATTCTAAAACATTTACAGTATATTTTAAAAAATAAGAATGGAGCAAATCTACAGAATTTACCTTCCATATTCTTGCAGGATAGGAAAAGGCAGTTTCGGCTTTACTTTTCATATTGATATTATTATGTTTAGCTTGCTCTAAATTTTTAATCACAATGTAAGAAGCATGCGCATAAAATACTTCTGTGAAAAGTGGGGTATACGCATAAAAGATAGTAGGAAATCCATAGGGACTAGTTTTCTGTCCCACATAAATAAGAATAAAAACTATATAGAAGTGTTTTAAATCCAAAGGATGCTAATCACAGCGTAATAATCCAATAGTTATACAGTAGGCTTAGGCTAGTTTCACACTTGCTTCTTTTTGCAGCGCGTTTTTCCCGCAAAAAAACGCATTAAAAAAACGCATACAAATGCATACAAACGCTGCGTTTTTTTCAAGCATTTTTATGCGCATGCAGGAAAAAAACGCAGCGTTTTTGTGCGTTTGTATGCGTTTTTTGTGCGTTTGCGTTTTTTTACAGATTTTGGAAAAAACCCACAAAAAAGAAAAAACAACCATTCAACAACACACAAGACCAATGGGACTGCATTGTGGGTGTGGTATGTTAATATATAGACCCTGTCTACAGTATTCTTCACATTTGCTTGATTCTTCTCGTGACCATGGATCTGCGCTGGAAGAGTTTTCACTTCAACTTGGATTTGGACATCGCGATGGCTCAGGCGTATGCAGTTGCTTGCCATGAACAAAGGAAGAGAGAGAGGCAGCGAAGATGGCGGCGTATGTGGATACATCCGATTGTTGAACTCCGGGATAGCCGTGGGGCATACCACACCCTCTACAGCGAGCTCCAGTCAAACCCGGAGAAATTTACAGATTATATCCGGATGTCCCACGAAAGTTTCATGGATTTGCTTGCTCTTGTCCAACAATCCATCCGGAGACAGGACACACAGCTCCGTCGTGCGATTCCTCCTGAGGAACGGCTACTGGTGACATTACGGTATGTTTTAAAAACCAAGGGGTGCGGTCTGATGTTTTTTTTTTAAATTTAGTATTCAAAACCTTGGGTAATTAGTTTTCGTGAATGTACTAATATTTTATTTTATAGTTTTTTAAAATAATATACATAAATATTAATTTTACTTCTTTGTCTGTTCACAGATTCCTGGCGACTGGAGAAACCCTATCTTCATTACACTTCCAGTACCGTATTGGAATCTCTACCTTGTCTGGAATTGTTGCTGACACCTGCTGGGCTCTCTGGAATGTTCTTTGTCCAGAATTTATGCCCCTGCCCACCGCTGAAAAGTGGATGGAAATTGCTGACAAATTCTGGACAGTATGCAATTTTCCCAACTGTTTGGGAGCTGTTGATGGTAAACACATACGGATCATCAAACCCCAAAGAACGGGATCTGAGTACTATAATTACAAAAAGTACTTTTCAATAGTACTCATGGCGATTGCGGATGCCGGATGTATGTTTGTAGCAGTGGACATTGGAGCATTTGGCCGTGGTAATGACTCACAGGCTTTTAAAAACTCAGACATGGGCCGGAGGTTGTATGGCAACCAATTTAATTTCCCTATGCCACGGCCTCTTCCTCACACCGAAGCTCCGCCACTGCCCTTTGTAATGGTTGGCGATGAGGCTTTTCAAATGTGCGGAAACTTACTGAAACCCTACTCCAGCCGGGACTTGGACCACACCAAAAAAATATTTAATTACAGGCTGACCAGGGCCAGAAGAACTGTCGAGTGTGCTTTTGGGATTCTTGTCTCCAGATGGCGAATTCTGGGCACGGCCATTAATCTTAAACTTGAAACAGTCGATGAGGTGGTGAAGGCCTGTGTGGTTCTACATAACTTTGTGATGGCTAAAGAGCACCCGACCTTTGAACTGGACGATGATGCTCCTAACCCATTGCCTGAATTCACTCAGCACACTCTCAGGTCATCCGTTGAAGTTGGCCAAATGAGGGACCAATTTGCGGCCTACTTTATTTCTGATGTAGGACGGGTGCACTGGCAAGATGAAATGGTGTAATGTTTTTGTTTGTTTATGGTAATAAAAAACCTTATTTGATACCATTACTGAGTGCACTATATTTTTTAAACTCCAATTAAATAAAAAACTTCCCATGTATAACTGAATTTTTTGATGTTCACACACCTGGGCAGGTAAATACACATACGAGTTAAAATGCAGCATTGCTAGTCTGCGTGAAATATATTGGAACGAGCAAAGCTGCAGGCCATGAATCAGGAAACCAAATTTTTTCAAGAGAAAATTGTGCAACTAGTTGAAAAAAAAGGATGTGATTTTCTCAAAACACAACCCTCAAAACCCAACCCCAATGAAAGTCAATGGTGAATACAAGTCAGCATTGAGTGGATGAATGTAATCTGCTCCATTCCAACTTACAAGTTATTACACTAGGTCTTGGAATAACTATACTAGGCCGTGGTATTTCAAATATGAGTATAGTAGGCCTTGGGCCTACTAGTATAGTCATATGTGAAATACCACGGCCTAGTATAGTCATACCAAGGCCTACTGTAATAACTCGATTTTTAACAACTAGCATCTTGTTTCACAAAAAACAAACTGGTGAAACTAGAAAGAAACTTATTTTTTAGACAAGTTTCAACAGTTTGTTTTTCATGAAACCAGATTCTAGTTGGTAAAACTAGAGTTATTACACTAGGCCTTGGAATGACTACACTAGGCCGTGGTATTTCAAATATGAGTATAGTAGGCCTTGGGGCTAGTAGTATAGTAATATGTGAAATACCACGGCCTAGTATAGTCATACCAAGGCCTATTGTAATAACTCGATTTTTAACAACTAGCATCTTGTTTCACAAAAAACAAACTGGTGAAACTAGAAAGAAACTTATTTTTTAGACAAGTTTCAACAGTTTGTTTTTCATGAAACCAGATCCAAGTTGGTAAAACTAGAGTTATTACACTAGGCCTTGGTATGACTATACTAGGCCGTGGTATTTCACATATGACGATACTAGCCCTTGGGTTGGTTTTTAACATGTATTTACCCATCAGTGTGTGTGAGCGGCGCAAACAACATTAATGAAACTTTTTAATGGTGAACCACAAATGTAAATTTATTTTTAATCAAAAAAAGTAAACCAAAAAATTATTTTTTACGGCGTTTGGGGGCAGATGGTTTCAATTTGGGGGTGTGCAGGGAATATGCAACACTTGCAGTTGAAGACGGTGTTTGAGGGGAAGGGGCAACAAAACTTGTGGGGGAAGGTAGTCCAGTTAAGGGAATTAAACTAGGAACACTTGGAGGAGAGGAAATCTGTTCAGGTACATTACTTGTAATGGCATGTCGTCGTAGGCTTGTGTGCCTGGACCGACTTTGGCCCAATGCCCGCCTTGATAGATTTCGCCTTGAACTAGGGGCAAATATTGAGTGTAGGTCCCCCGTCTGCTGGTGTGGCTGCTGCTGCTGCTGAGGTGGCTGCTGCTGCTGAGGTGGCGGCTGCTGCTGAGGTGGCTGCTGCTGCTGCTGAGGTGGCTGCTGCTGCTGCTGAGGTGGTTGCTGCTGCTGCTGAGGTGGCTGCTGCTGCTGAGGTGGCTGCTGCTGCTGAGGTGGCTGCTGCTGCTGCTCTTCGTTGGCAGTGCTCGTCCTTGCAGGAGGACTGGTGGCGGAAGTGATGGTCCAGGTTTGCAGAGTGGTGGTGGCAGGGCTACTACATGTTGTTGTAGCGGCAGGGCTGTTCCATGTTTGCCTAGTGGTGGCTGAGCTCCACGCATGCATGGGAGTGGCGGTGGTGCTCCAGACAGGAGCAGCACTTGCCATGGTGGTGTCGGTGAAGTGACCAGCTGCACTCAGACTTGTGGTGGTGTAACGGTGGGTGTCCTGGCTTTGAATAGAGGTGTCCGTGCAGTGGTATGCAGCACAAGTCGGTAGTGAGGTGAAGCGAGTCAATGGTGGCACAGGTGGAAATGACACCACTGACTGCTGACGTACCGATTATGCTGCATAGCCTGCAAGAAAGCATTGTTGCAGGCCTGCAGCACATTCAGCTGTTGCTCAGGACTAAGGTGTTCCGCCATGCCCTTTTCAATCTTACTAAAAAAATGGTGTGCTGGTCTGTTGAGGTCGGCCTCCAGACGGTCAAGGCGCTGTTCTACAGAATTGAAGCGGTGTTCAAAGTGGTTAAAACCACGTTCCATGAGTGCAAAACCGCTTTCAACTCTGTCGGACAGTGACTTGAGGCTGGAATTAAAGGCCTCGCTCAAATGCATAAACTCGGGCAAGACATTCCTGTCCAAGGCCCTCTGCCGCTGGCGGGTAGTGCCCGCATAACCAGTGGCAGAGACCTGGGACAGGGGAACACCTGATGGCCCAGCTTCCTGGTCACCAGCTGTGTGTGTGGCTGACCTGCAAGGTGCTTCCTGGCTGTCGGATGGCTGGGACGGGTCAGAGGACGTCCGAGGAAGGACCGCTCCAGGGCCAGGTTGCAGGGTGCTGCTCCAGGTGCTGTGGAATAAAGGAAAATCATTACTACCATGCCTTTACAAGAAGCATCAGCTGTGGATTAGAAAAACACAGATTAATAAAAATAAAAACCCAAAATTTATAATACTTACGATCTCGTGGCAAGGACCGGTCTTAGGAACTGCAACGCGTGATAGTGACGGTATCTAGTTCTGGTCCTTGACGCAGATCCACTGCGAACCTGGCCCTCAGCACGAACATCACTGTTGAAGCGGTCCTTGATCGAACGCCAACGTGTTCGGACTTTGTCCACTGTTGTTAAAAAAAAACAGTGCCGTCAAGGACAACAGTCACTGCGGCACAATATAGCAATACAATACTCAAAGCAGTCACTGTAGACCCCGATGACACTGTTGGGTTTCCTGCTAGAATACACCTAGCACGAAACCCAACAGTGCCGTCAAGGACAACAGTCACTGCGGCACAATGTAGCAATACAATACTCAAAGCAGTCACTGTAGACCCCGATGACACTGTTTGGTTTCCTGCTAGAATACACCTAGCACGAAACCCAACAGTGCCGTCAAGTACAACAGTCACTGCGGCACAATGTAGCAATACAATACTCAAAGCAGTCACTGTAGACCCCGATGACACTGTTGGGTTTCCTGCTAGAATACACCTAGCACGAAACCCAACAGTGCCGTCAAGGACAACAGTCACTGCGGCACAATGTAGCAATACAATACTCAAAGCAGTCACTGTAGACCCCGATTACACTGTTGGGTTTCCTGCTAGAATACACCTAGCACGAAACCCAACAGTGCCGTCAAGGACAACAGTCACTGCGGCACAATGTAGCAATACAATACTCAAAGCAGTCACTGTAGACCCCGATGACACTGTTGGGTTTCCTGCTAGAATACACCTAGCACGAAACCCAACAGTGCTGTCAAGGACAACAGTCACTGCGGCACAATGTAGCAATACAATACTCAAAGCAGTCACTGTAGACCCCGATGACACTGTTGGGTTTCCTGCTAGAATACACCTAGCACGAAACCCAACAGTGCCGTCAAGGACAACAGTCACTGCGGCACAATGTAGCAATACAATACTCAAAGCAGTCACTGTAGACCCCGATGACACTGTTGGGTTTCCTGCTAGAATACACCTAGCACGAAACCCAACAGTGCCGTCAAGGACAACAGTCACTGCGGCACAATACAGAGCAGGGAAATACTCACTAAACGCCTTTTTGGAGGATGCTGTGGCGCTGTCCCAGTCATCCATCAACGCTGCGGCCACCTCATTCCATAGCCGCCGGGTCACCACAATGTCCTTGTGCAGCCGGTCACGGCTGTCCCACAACGGCGAACGCTCCTGGACCAGGCTGATGAGCTGCTCATTATCCAGGTAGACGTCTTCATCCCGTTGTGGAACCTAGACAAAACACATTCATTAGAATAATCAAATTTAAATTGAATAAAAAGTTACAAAAAAAGAAACATAAAAAAGAGTAAAAATAGAAGATAAAAAATAAAGAACATTACAAATCATTTGATACATACATTCCGTATCACCACCGGGACTTGGCTTCGCTGCTCCTGCTCTTCGCCCTCACTATTCCCGTCCGCAGAAGATGATGATGACGATGTCTTAAAAAAGTAGAAAAAAACGTAAGAGATTTGGAGAAGCAGCAGATATACTTACCAGATGCACGAAAATAATCACCTCACGGTCTGCTTGCGCCAATTCCTGCCGCGATGGGGAATACTCGGATTCTGAAGACATACTGCATGTAAAAATAATAAAAATCATTAGTACATACATAATTTAAAAGGACAGGCATATAATGTAATATACTCACATTCTTCGCTGATATAAGATGGGTTCCTTGTTGACTCTCTGCTCTCCAATCTGTCAGTGTAGTAGTGGCAGAGTTTTGGCAGGCACCTCCTTTATATAGACTTTTTTTTTTTGACTTTAGAAGATTATAACTAGGACAACAAGTGGACACTCCCAAAAAAACGCAGCGCTAAAAAAACGCTTACATGCGCATGCCAGTGCGCACGTATGCGCATCCATAGGCTATAATGGCCATTTTTAGCGCAAAACGTGCGCATACGTTCGCATGCGCTTTTTTGCAGGGCCAAAAAATGCAACATGCTGCGTCTGGAAAATACAAACGCACACCCCAAAAAAACGCAGCGCATGAAAATCGCATACATGCGCTTACCAGTGCGCAGGTATGCGCACCCATGTTAAATATAGGGGAAAAAACGCATGCGCACGTATGCGTTTTTTTACAGCGCAAAAAAACGCAAATGTGAAACCAGCCTTAATGGTTAAAAAGCAGTACCTGTACCAGTGGTGCAATGGAAATCCTCCTTCCGATAGGTGGTATGGTGATAAAAATTGCACTGTGACTAGCAGCGTATGAACCAAAAAAAAAAAATAATAATAATTTTTGTGTATTGCAAGGGCTGTCCCGGCCGGTGACAGCAACTTGTCAGTGTACCTCCAGCCTGAACGCAGCCGTGAAGAATCTACTGTGCTCCCGGTGTCTGCTTGCTTCTCAAGCCGTCCAGGACCTTCGTGACGTCAGTCAGCACGTGATACCGCCGACTCCGTTGACTACTGGTTGCGGCAGGGACCAGAATACTTTCCAACGCATTTCAAAGACTGACTGTCTTCTTCCTCAGGGATGGTCCCCCTCACAATAGGAGGATTATATATACAGTCCCGCCGTTTAAGCTGATTTCAACCTCAATTCCTTAATAGAAACCAAACAGTTCAATTTCACTATTTAACCCTTTCGGGATTAAAGTGTCCAATGCACACATCCATCGGCTTTCAGCGCTTGACATTAATTTTATATGATTACCTTTGCGCATCTGTGGCTGTATGTGTTCAACCCCAGTAAAAATCATATTACTTAGGCTGTGTTCACACACAGCATTTTTTTAGCGTGTTTTTTGAGCAGTTTTGACTATAAAACCGCTAAAAATAAGCTTCCCATTAATTTCTATGCATTTTGCACTTTTTGTGCATATTGATGCGTTTTTTACCGTGAAAAAAATGCATCGCGGTAAAAAACGCAGCATGCACATTAATTTTGCAGCGTTTTCCGCGTTTCTGGCTAGTTCAATGCATTTTGAAAACGTGCCGGAAAAAAAGTCATCAAAACCGCGTGGAAAACGCGAAGACAAAAAAGGCGTGGTTTCTGGGAAGGGAGTCAGGTTTTTGAGCAGAAATTTTCTGCTATGTGTGCATTTAGCCTTATAGATCCTCCATGACAATCTACAAAGTGTTTGGATAAAGGGTGACCCAAGAATTTTTGCTTTACAGTGACGTAACTCCAGCACGCGGGAGCTGATATGTCCGGTTCTATGATTCTTATAACCGGGCTGGCCACCGTTCATACAGCGCCATTCGATAGCGATGGTGGTCACAAACACCAGGCAGCTGTATGCAGTTCATCAAGTAAACCAGGTGCAATCAGGTAATCCCCTTCATACTTATCAGGTTGTTCCTATCACGGCAGTTACTTGTCTCATCTCCATATAATCCTTAGGATATTATTTTACCTCATATACTGTTCCCTTACTGCTATTTTCATTTCTTCATCCTTACCTGGTTCGTCCACTAATAACATTCACTTTTTTAGTTATCATCTCTCGCTTAGTACTCACCATCTCATGTATTATGGATATCATTTTTGCACAAACTTGGATTAAACAATCAACCATAAGTTAACCCAACACCTAGTCCTTTCTGTATTGAATTGAGCACCACCAAGAGCCGACAACAGGAATTGCTCTCCAGATCACAATCTAGCACCTCCTGTATCCTTTAACAATTTATTGGCTTCTGGCACTACAGCCTTCATTATATTGTATCACAGACAACCCGTAATGGATGCAGTATTAAAATTGTTATAAAAAGGTTACGCATGTTGCCTTTTTTTACCGGATAGAAGATCCTGCCATCTGATGCATTCTATTTGAAATGTATATAGAGGATATTTATTTCAAATAAAGCTCTACATGCAAGAATGGTTTAGATATAATAAGTGTAACCTTGTTATTTACTAGATTATGAATTTTTTTCCATCACCCTTTTGTATATGAAACCTATTTTTCTGTTTGTACAAATCCCACAGTTCTGATGAAGGTCTGATTGTAAGACCGAAAACGTTTAACTTTTTGTGATTGCCTGGATAAAAGTATTCTCATTTACTGCAAATCCTTTTGAGTGCCAAGATTTCTGTTTGTCTCTGGCTCTAATAAGTCACCACTGCTGCCAGTGATTGGTTACAGAGGTAACATGCCTATGTTGTGAATGATATCACAGGAACAGGAAGTACAAAGACCGTCGTAATGAGAAGCGGAACAGGGGAGGCAGCGGATTGGTACGGAATTACTTATTTTTGATTATTTTAAATAATTCTGATATTTTTGTTTTATTTCTTAGCTGTATAACCTTTACTAAAATTATCTAGGTTTCATGAAAATGAGATTTACATTTTTTTATTCATATATTTGCCTCATTCTGAGGGGTAATTTTTTTCCTCTTGGCCCTTTTCATGCCCTAGTGTAACCTGAAATTGAAAAAAGTATTATAGTATATTAATAATTTTAGTACTTCTTAATGACACTTTTTTACTATCTTTTGTAAAATACTGAGTTAGGCTACTTTCACACTTGCGTTTTTTTGCTGCGCGCGTATGCGCACGTATGCGCACCCATAGACTTTAATGGGTTATTTTGCTGTAAAAAAACGCGTGCGCATGCATTTTTTGGGGGCAAGTCGGACGCACAAAAAATGCAACAGGATGCATTTTATGCGCCCGAGCACACACTGCAAAAAAACGCATGCGCATACAAACGTGTACGTGCGCATATGTATGCGCACATATGCGCACCCATGTTAAAGTAAAGTATAGGGGGAAAAAACGCATGCTTTTTTGCGCTAAAAAGCAGCGCAAAAAAACGCAAGTGTGAAACCAGCCTAACATAGCTTGCATAAAACTTAACAATTCTGTGCTGAACAAACAAAATCCCCAAATTTAATGAAACCACTTTACTTTGAAATACTTAATGCGCTTTCCACTGCAATGATATTGAAGTCCTATCTTCAAGATAAGTCACTACTATCAGAATTGTGGAAGTGTGAAACCTATAGTGACCGTCTGGTTGTAAACAGAGTACAGTGGGGGAAATAAGTATTTGATCCCTTTGCTGATTTTGTAAGTTTGCCCACTGACAAAGACATGAACAGTCTATAATTTTAAGGGTAGGTTAATTTTAACATTGAGAGATAGAATATCAAAAATAAGATCCAAAAAATCACATCATATAAATTTATTTGCATTTTGCAGTGAGAAATAAGTATTTGATCCCCAACCAATCATGAAGAGTTTTGACTCATACAGACCAGTTAGACGCTCCTAATCAACTCGTTACCTGCATTAAAGACAGCTGTCTTACAAAGTCAAATTTATAAGAGTCTCCTGTCCACAGACTCAATTAATCAGTCAGACTTACCTCTTCAACATGGACAATACAAGCAAGCTTTATAAGGATGTCAGGGACAAGATCATAGACCTGCACAAAGCTGGAATGGGTTGCAAAGCCACAAGTAAAGGCCCCGTCTCACTAAGCGACTTACCAGCGATCCCGACACCGATATCAAGGTGTCAGGATCGCTAGTAAGTCGCTATGTCATCGCTGGTGAGCTGTCACACAGACAGCTTCACCAGCGATCAGCACAGCAATGCCGAGCGCCCGGCATCGCTGGCCATCCTGTAAAAAATAGAATCAAAATAAAAAATATAGTTATTCTCACCATCCGATGTCCCGCGCAGTCTTCCGGCCTCTCTCCACGCTCCGGTCCCAGTGATCCTTTGCATGAATGACCGCGAGATGTCACGGTCTCGCGGGATAACAAAGTTTTGCGGTCATTCGTGCAAAGGATCACTGGGACCGGAGCGTGGAGAGAGGCAGGATGGCTGAACGGGACGTCGGAAGGTGAGAACAACTATATTTTTTATTTTTTTTATTATTTTTTACACCTGATCGCTGGTCTCCCGCTGTCACACACAGCGATGTGTGCTGGCCAGCGGGAGACCAGCGACCAAAGAAATGTCCAGAGATTTCTTGCAGCGATCAGCGATACCGGCAGGGGGGCCGCTCGCTGATCGCTGTCACACACAGCAATCTCGCTGGTGAGATCGCTGTTACGTCACAAAAGTTGTGACTCAGCAGCGATCTCGCTACCGAGATTGCTTAGTGAGATGGGGCCTTAAGATGCTGGGTGAGGAGGAGTCAACTGTTGGTGCAATAGTAAGAAAATGAAAGAAATACAAAATGACTGTCCATCGACATCGATATGGAGCACCATGCAAAATCTCACCTCGAGAGCTATCCTTGATCATGAGGAAGGTGAGAGATCAGCCTAACACTACACCGGAGAACTTGTTAATGATCTCAAGGCATCTGGGACCACAGTCACCAAGAAAACCATTGGTAACACATTACGCTGTAAAGATTAAACTGTCAGGTCCACCGCACTACACTTGCTCACTGAGCCAGTGCGCATGTCCTGAGTACAAAAGATACCTGTGGAGCGGGGCAGCAGCGGTGAAGATGCGTGCTTCAGACTAACAGGGCCTGAAGCACGTGACTGCTGGGGGCATGGCCTAAGCTTCACAGAGCTAGGAGCTGACAGAAAACTCCTAGAAAGGTAACTACGGGACTAGTTACCAAGGGGCAGAGGCAGAGACGTAAACCAGATTAAGCCGGGGTCAAAGCACGAGATAGCACGACAATACCAAAGGGTTAGACAGAGCGGATAATCAGGACGTAGCAATAGATCTGAAAACCAGAACGGGCAATAGACGGTACAATAGGGGCAAACTGTAATGGAGTAACGATAGCCAAGCCAGGTCGTCAGAACCGGAGAAGACGATAGTACCAAAACGTGAAACAGAGAACAGAGTGAGGAGACAGACCGGGTCATACACTGGAAGCAGACAAGCAATGCAGTATACACGCACACCAGGGGTCAGACACACAGCCAGAATAACAGTATAGCTGACAGGGAATCCTAGTCTGGAGTGAGTATAAATACCCCTCCCAGATCCAAAGAGAGGCCAGCAAAAGTTAACCCTGCAAGAACAGGACATTAACCATGTCCTAGCCATGACATTAACATTCTGTTAGGGCTGGCGGAACGCACCAAATTATAAAATAGTAGGTGCGTTCGCAGCCCGGGGTCCACCGTGCAGAGGTGGTACACTGCTGCTAAGTAATGGCGGAAGAATTAAGTGGTGTGAAACCAGTCACACGTGGGTTACGTCACCCAATGTGAACAGGGCGAACTCTGTTACTGCACAGAGCCGCACCACCGCTGAAAGTAGAAGCCGAAGCCTGATAACTCACAGAGCTTGGTCAAAAGAGCGCACCGTGTACGGCCACAGAACTCTACCCCAAGGACACGGGGTTAGAGTCCTTCTTGGCCCACTGAATGCGCGGCGTCGCTGCCGCGAGCGCATCTATAGACGCTGGCTGTGGAGCACATGCACTGAGGCGTGCCGAGTCCCTGGTGAGGCCAGATGCCTGACTCAATCTCAGACCTACCTACGCCTAAGCCTGGGCGCTAGCAGGCTAGGCTGCACAACACTTGCATACCAAGGGTAGGGGTTTCTTAATGAGTCATTCACCAGAGACATTCATATGTGCATACATCACTCACTCCGCATAGTCTGTAAATACAGTCTATACTAGCACATGGGCGAGCGTCCATGCGAACCTTTTATAGCCACGGGCGTCCGGGACCTTCCTGGCTTCTCGGATGGGCCAATCCGAACACGAGCAGCACCTGAGCACATGACCCTCGATCTACAATGGGAGATCACTCCACGAACATGCCCAGTGGCCCGACATGAGGACTTAGTCCCTGGAGAATTTCGCTGCTGAGCAGCATGCATTGTCATAGCTGTGCCAGAGGTGGCAGTAGCAAGCAAACCCATGGAGTTGGCCTGGGCAGAGCGCCAGGACTGACGAATCTGCTGAGCAGGCTCCACTGTGGTCGAAGATGAATGAGAGACCGCTGGGTGCAAGTCTCTGGATTCCTGCTGTGCAGTGGCAGGAACCTGACGCCTAATACATTCTGCAGTGCCCTGCTCAAGAAGGCACATGAGCAGGCATGTCTGAATTTTGCCAGTGAACACCTGGATGATTCTGTGAGTGATTGGGAGAATGTGCTGTGGTCAGATGAGACAAAAATTGAGCTCTTCGGCATTAACTCAACTCACCGTGTTTGGAGGAAGAGAAATGCTGCCTATGACCCAAAGAACATGTCCCCACTGTCAAGCATGGAAGTGGAAACATTATGTTTTGGGGGTGCTTCTCTGCTAAGGGCACAGGACTACTTCACCGCATCAATGAGAGAATGGATTGAGCCATGTACTGTAAAATCCTGAGTGACAACCTCCTTGCCTCTGCCAATACATTAAAAATGGGTCATGGCTGGACAACAAAGGAGTGGCTCAAAAAGATGCACATTAAGGTCATGGAGTCTCCAGACCTTAATCCCATAGAAAACTTATGGAGGCAGTTGAAGCTGTGAATTGCCAAGCGACAGCCTCAAAATCTTAATGATTTAGAGATGATCTGCAAAAAGAAGTGGACCAAAATTTCTCCGGACTAGTGTTGAGCGATACCGTTCGATACCCAAAAATATCGTATCGGATGGTATCGCCCGATACGAAAAAAATATCGGGTATCGACGATTCCGATACCGGAAGTCCCATTCAAGTCAATGGGACTTCCGGTATCGGAATTTTAAAAAGCCCTTTATTTCCTTGTTGGCTAATTCTACATAATTGAAAACAAATAAGAATCATGTAGAATGTATTGTGGGAGGTGGAGGAGACATTAAAGGCATAGTGGTTTATTCAAATCACATGGCATAGCATTAATTCCAATTTTTTTTTTTTCAAGACGTTCGGAGTTAAAAAGATATTGACTATGTTAACCTTTTTTATATTTTGTCAGATATGTATGTTTCACAACTTCCATGCTCTTTACCTTCTTTTGTACTTCTCCCACACTTTCTCCTTCATGATCCGCAGCAGTAGCATTTTTTTCATCAACTTTTTCTTCACCTTATTCATCTTCTTCTTCTTCATCTTCTTCCCATTAATTTTTTTTTTCCATTCTTCATATTCTTCTTATTCAGCTATTATTAATTTTCATATGCTATTTCTTCATCTTCTTCCTATTCTTTTTTTTCTTCATTTTCTTATGGTGACAGGCATTCCTGTAGTACTTATCTATAAAAGTTATAAGATTACACCTTACGTTCTGCCTGTCACTAAAGATTTACAACAGGATTTGTCCGCGTTCAGTTTGGCCTGCAGCAGCAGGCATTTTCCAGGGGCACCACGAGGAGGAACGGACTCACCCCCATTTACTGCTTAGTCTTCTTCTGCTTATAATTTTGATTTCTTCTATGCTGATTTTTAGTCTTATGCTTAATATTCTTCTGCTTTCTGTTCTTCTGCTTTTTGCTTCTTCTGCTTCTTGTTCTTCTGTCTTTTGTTCTGTATCTTGGTGGTTGTCTTCATGTTCTTTGTCCTCTTGGTCTTATTATTTAGGGTCATATTTCTGGTCTTCTTTGGTGTGGTCTTCAGGGTCGTCGTCATCAGGGTCGTCGTCATGGAGATCAATAAGGATTACCAAAGACAATTTCAAAAAGCTTGATCTTGGAAATGTAGCAGAAGGTACAAGAAGGCTGAGAAACTGTCGAGAACCAGCTGACAGTACTGGAACCTGTAGTGGCAGCAGAAGGAACAATAGCCAATGGCACTACTGAGGAACAGCTGACGGTGCTGGACCCCGGTTACTATGCAGGAGGTACCTGTGCTAGAAACCACTACCAAGGACCAGCTGACATTGCTGGACCTCGGATACCGAGATGGAGGCACCTAGGCCAAAGGCTCTGGCGAGAACCAGCAGACAGTGCTGGCACCCGGATGGGTAGCAGAAGGAAAAAGAGCCAATGGCACTACCGAGGACCAACTGACTGTGCTGGACCACGGTTACTAAGCAGAAGGTACCTGTGCTAAAAAGCACTACCAAGGACCAGCTGACGGTGCTGGACTTCGGATACCGAGATGGAGGCACCTAGGCCAAAGGCTCTGGCGAGAACCAGCTGACAGTGCTGGAACCCGGGTGGGTAGCAGAAGGTACCCATCCAAAGTAAAGTAGCCAGGCCGCAAGCTGGCCGCAGTTACCGAAACCCACAGTCCTACAGGGGGTCCATGTCCCATTGGCACTACGGATCCAGCCTTCAGTGCCAGTTCCCGCAGCCCACATAGGAGTCACCTAAACTGCAGGCAGCGTAGAGTCGGCTAACCCGGCCGCAAGATGACAGGACAACGGATTGGTGGCATAGTGACCTTGACACTACCCGGAAACAGCAGGCATGCTGAAAACAGGCGGGGCAACAGGGAGTACCCATGCCAAAGACACTGCCGAGAACCAGCTGACGGTGCTGGAACCCGGATGGGTAGCAAAAGCTACAAGAGCCAATGGCACTACCGAGGAACAGCTGATGGTGCTGGACCACGGTTACTAAGCAGAAGGTACCTGTGCTAAAAAGCACTATCAAGGACCAGCTGACGGTGCTGGACTTCGGATACCGAGATGGAGGCACCTAGGCCAAAGGCTCTGGCGAGAACCAGCTGACAGTGCTGGAACCCGGGTGGGTAGCAGAAGGTACCCATCCAAAGTAAAGTAGCCAGGCCGCAAGCCGGCCGCAGTTACCGAAACCCACAGTCCTACAGGGGGTCCATGTCCCATTGGCACTACGGATCCAGCCTTCAGTGCCAGTTCCCGCAGCCCACATAGGAGTCACCTAAACTGCAGGCAGCGTAGAGTCGGCTAACCCGGCCGCAACACGACAGGACAACGGATTGGTGGCATAGTGACCTTGACACTACCCGGAAACAGCAGGCGTGCTGAAAACAGGCGGGGCAACAGGGAGTACCCGTGCCAAAGACACTGCCGAGAACCAGCTGACGGTGCTGGAACCCAGATGGGTAGCAAAAGCTACAAGAGCCAATGGCACTACCGAGGAACAGCTGACGGTGCTGGACCACGGTTACTAGGCAGGAGGTACCTGTGCTAGAAAGCACTACCAAGGACCAGCTGACGGTGCTGGACCTTCGGATACCGAGATGGAGGCACCTAGGCCAAAGGCTCTGGCGAGAACCAGCTGACAATGCCGGAACCCGGGTGGGTAGCAGAAGGTACCCATCGAAAGCAAAGTAGCCAGGCCGCAAGCCGGCCTCAGTTACCGAAACCCACAGTCCAACAGGGGGTCCATGTCCCATTGGCACTATGGATCCAGCCTTCAGTGCCAGTTCCCGCAGCCCACATAGGAGTCACCTAAACTGCAGGCACCGTAGAGTCGGCTAACCCGGCCGCAAGACGACAGGACAACGGATTGGTGGCATAGTGACCTTGACACTACCCAGAAACAGCTGGCATGCTGGAACCAGGCTGGGCAACAGGGAGTACCCGTGCCAAAGACACTGCCGAGAACCAACTGGCGTTGTTGGAGCCCAGGGACAATCATGGTGTAGGCCGAGTCCTACTTGGTGGTATTTTTAGATTGTTTGTAGGCTACAACAGACTGTCAACGTGCTCCAATTAGGCATCTGTCTCCACTCTGTTTCCAGGATTTCGCGTGACCACCAACACTGCCAGTTTATGCGTACAGTAGCCGTCTGCCCAATCCACACGTGTTCCTGGGTTACTGGGGTTCTGTAATGTCAGCAGATCCCCTGATGTGTGTCTGCCAATGTCTCCTGCTCTGTCCACATTCCCACCGCTTGCAGTGGGAAGGTGGACAGCGCAGGAGACAGTGCTGGACACACATTGGGGGATCTGCTCACTTAACAGAACACCAGGAACACGTGTGGAATGCGTGGACGGCCACTGTGAGCAGGAACTGGCGGTGTTGGAGGTCAGGGGAAATACTAGAGACAGAGTGGAGACTGAGGCCAAATCAGAGAATGTTTAAATCTGAAGTAGGTACAATTTGGAGGCAACAGCAGTTTGCCCTCCACACAGCCGGGGATCAGCTTACGTTACCGAACCCCACTTTCACGTGAACGAGTGTTTTTTTCTGTGTGGACAGCACTTCCGAGCACCAACTAGCGTTGTTGGAGCCCAGGGACAATCAGGGTGCAGGCTGAGGCCTACTAGGAGCCAGGTGTAAAGCTGAGGTATTTTGACTTGGGAGGGAGCAGGACACTTTGCCCTCCACACAGCAGGGGATCAGCTGTCGTTACTGACCCCCACTTTCACATGAACAAGTGTGTTTTTCTGTGTGGACAGCACTTCCGAGCACCAACTGGCGTTGTTGGAGCCCAGGGACAATCATGGCGCAGGCCGAGGCCTACTTGGTGGCAGTTTTAGATTGTTTGTAGGCTACAACAGACTGTCAACGTGCTCCAATTAGGCATATGTCTCCACTCTGTTTCCAGGATTTCGCGTGACCACCAACACCGCCAGTTTATGCATACAGCAGCCGTCTGCCCAATCCACACGTGTTCCTGGGTTACTGGGGTTCTGTAATGTCAGCAGATCCCCTGATGTGTGTCTGCCAATGTCTCCTGCTCGGTCCACATTCCCACCACTTGTAGTGGGAAGGTGGACAGCGCAGGAGACAGTGCCGGACACACATTGGGGGATCTGCTCACGTAACAGAACACCAGGAACACGTGTGGAATGCGTGGACGGCAACTGTGAGCAGGAACTGGCGGTGTTGGAGGTCAGGGGAAATACTAGAGACAGAGTGGAGACAGAGGCCAAATCAGAGAATGTTTAAATCTGAAGTAGTTACAATTTGGAGGCAGCAGCACTTTGCCCTCCACGCAGCAGGGGATCAGCTGACGTTACTGACCCCCACTTTCACATGAATGAGTGTTTTTTTCTGTGTGGACAGCACTTCCGAGCAACAACTGACAATGTTGGAGCCCAGGGATAGTCATTTTGTAGGCTGAGGCCTACTTGGAGGCAGTTTAAGATAAGACGTTGTTTGAATTTGGAGGCAGCAGCAGTTTGCCCTCCACACAGCAGAGGATCAGCTGACGTTACCGAACCCCACTTTCACATGAACGAGTGTGTTTTTCTGTGTGGACAGCACTTCCGAGCACCAACTGGCGTTGTTGGAGCCCAGGGACAATCAGGGTGCAGGCCGAGGCCTACTTGGTGGCAGTTTTAGATTGTTTGTAGGCTACAACAGACTGTCAACGTGCTCCAATTAGGCATCTGTCTCCACTCTGTTTCCAGGATTTCGCGTGACCACCAACACCGCCAGTTTATGCGTACAGCAGCCGTCTGCCCAATCCACACGTGTTCCTGGCTTACTGGGGTTCTGTATTGTCAGCAGATCCCCTGATGTGTGTCTGCCAATGTCTCCTGCTCTGTCCACATTCCCATCACTTGTAGTGGGAAGGTGGACAGCGCAGGAGACAGTGCCGGGCACACATTGGGGGATCTGCTCACGTAACAGAACACCAGGAACACGTGTGGAATGCGTGGACGGCAACTGTGAGCAGGAACTGGCGGTGTTGGAGGTCAGGGAAAATACTAGAGACAGAGTGGAGACAGAGGCCAAATCAGAGAATGTTTAAATCTGATGTAGTTACAATTTGGAGGCAGCAGCACTTTGCCCTCCACACAGCAGGGGATCAGCTGACGTTACCGAACCCCACTTTCACATGAACGAGTGTTTTTTTCTGTGTGGACAGCACTTCCAAACAACAACTGACGATGTTGGAGCCCAGGGATAGTCATTTTGTAGGCTGAGGCCTACTTGGAGGCAGTTTAAGATAAGACGTTGTTTTAATTTGGAGGCAGCAGGAGAGTTTGCCGTACACACAGCAGGGGATCAACTGACGTTACCGAACCCCACTTACACATGAGCTAGTGTTTTGTCTGTGCGTACAGCACTTCTGAGCACCAACTGGCGGTGTCGGAGCCCAGGCAAAATCAGGTAGTAGGCCAAGGCCTACTTGGAGCCAGGTGTAAATCTGAGGTTGTTTTACTGTGGAGGGAGCAGGACACTTTGCCATACACACAGCAGGGGACCAGCTGACGTTACCGAACCCCACTTACACATGAGCGAGTGTTTTGTCTGTGCGGACAGCACTTCTGAGCACCAACTGGCGGTGTCTGAGCCCAGGGAAAATCAGGTAGTAGGCCGAGGCCTACTTGGTGGCAGTTTGTGATTGTTTCTAGACTACTACTAACTGTCAACGTACTCCAATTAGGCCTCTGTCTTCACTCTGTTTCGAGTATTTCCTCTGGCTTCCAACCACGCCAGTTGCTGCTCTGAAATGCCGTCTGCACAACCCACACTTGTTCCTGTGTTACTGGGGTTCTGTAACAGCAGCTTCTCCCTAGAGGTGAGTCAGGCAATGTCTTCTGCTCTGTCCACATTTCCACTACAAGTAGTGGGAATGTAGACAAAGCAGGAGACATTGCCGTGCTCACCTCTGGAGATGAGCAGATGTTACAGGACCCAGGTAACACAGGAACAAGTGTGGATTGTGCAGACGGCACTTGAGAGCAGAAACAGGCGGTGTTGTAGGCCGGAGGAAATACTCAAAACAGAGTGGAGACAGAGGGCAAATCAGAGAACATATTAAATCAGAGGTAGTCAGAAGTTGTAGGCAGCAGGAGAGTTTGCCGTACACACAGCAGGGGATTAGCTGACGTTACCGAACCCCACTTACACATGAGTGAGTGTTTTGTCTGTGCGGACAGCACTTCTGAGCACCAACTGGCGGTGTCGGAGTCCAGGGAAAATCAGGTAGTAGGCCGAGGCCTACTTGGAGCCAGGTGTAAATCTGAGGTTGTTTGACTGTGGAGGGAGCAGGACACTTTGCCATACACACAGCAGGGGACCAGCTGACGTTACCGAACCCCACTTACACATGAGCGAGTGTTTTGTCTGTGCGGACAGCACTTCTGAGCACCAACTGGCGGTGTCTGAGCCCAGGGAAAATCAGGTAGTAGGCCGAGGCCTACTTGGTGGCAGTTTGTGATTGTTTCTAGACTACTACTAACTGTCAAAGTACTCCAATTAGGCCTCTGTCTTCACTTTGTTTCCAGTATTTCCTCTGGCTTCCAACCATGCCAGTTGCTGCTCTGAAATGCCGTCTGCACAACCCACACTTGTTCCTGTGTTACTGGGGTTCTGTAACAGCAGCTTCTCCCTAGAGGTGAGTCAGGCAATGTCTTCTGCTCTGTCCACATTTCCACTACAAGTAGTGGGAATGTAGACAAAGCAGGAGACATTGCCGTGCTCACCTCTGGAGATGAGCAGATGTTACAGGACCCAGGTAACACAGGAACAAATGTGGATTGCGCAGACGGCACTTGAGAGCAGAAACAGGCGGTGTTGTAGACCGGAGGAAATACTCAAAACAGAGTGGAGACAGAGGGCAAATCAGAGAACATATTAAATCAGAGGTAGTCAGAAGTTGTAGGCAGCAGGAGAGTTTGCTGTACACACAGCAGGGGATCAGCTGACGTTACCGAACCCTCTTACACATGAGCGAGTGTTTTGTCTGTGCGGACAGCACTTCTGAGCACCAACTGGCGGTGTCGGAGCCCAGGGAAAATCAGGTAGTAGGCCGAGGCCTACTTGGAGCCAGGTGTAAATCTGAGGTTGTTTGACTGTGGAGGGAGCAGGACACTTTGCCATACACACAGCAGGGGACCAGCTGACGTTACCGAACCCCACTTACACATGAGCGAGTGTTTTGTCTGTGCGGACAGCACTTCTGAGCACCAACTGGCGGTGTTGGAGCCCAAGGAAAATCAGGTAGTAGGCCGAGGCCTACTTGGAGCCAGGTGTAAATCTGAGGTTGTTTGACTGTGGAGGGAGCAGGACACTTTGCCATACACACAGCAGGGGATCAGCTGACGTTACCGAACTCCACTTACACATGAGCGAGTGTTTTGTCTGTGCGGACAGCACTTCTGAGCAACAACGGGCGTTGCTGTAGCACAGGAAATAAAGTTCAGGTCATAGAAACATGAACACAACAGGAGACCTGGATCCTGTTGCCAGCCAATTATTTATTCTGGAAGAGTACTGGCAAATTCAGGTGAGATCCAGGCCTTGTTCATTTTCAGAAAAGTAAGCCAGTCAACATTTTCAGCGGATAGTCGCGTGCATCGATCTGTTACCACACCACCTGCAGCACTAAAGACACGTTCCGATAATACACTGGCAGCAGGGCAAGCCAGCACCTCCAATGCATACTGGCTAAGCTCTGGCCATGTATCCAGCTTAGAGACCCAATACTTGAATGGGGAAGAGCCGTCTGGGAGTACACTAACAGGGCAAGACAAGTAGTCTGTCACCATCTGACGGAAACGTTGCCTCCTGCTGACTGGAGCCGTCTGTGATGGTGTAGCCGTTTGTGGCAGTCCCACAAAACTTTTCCACATTTGGGCCATACTGGCCTTGCCTTGTCCTGCGGCACTGCCTCTGCTACCTCTTTGTGCAGAGCTTCCTCCACTGCCTCTACCCACATGGCTGCTTTGAAAAGCACTACCAGCAACACTTGCGGGGTGATTGGAGTACATGATGGCCTGCACAAGTGTTTCTTGGTACTCCCGCATTTTTCGCTCCCGGTTCAGCTGTGGTATGAGGCTTTGTAAGTTGTCCCGGTAGCGAGGATCTAAGAGGGTGTACACCCAATAATCAGCCATGTGGAGAATGTTGGCGATGCGGCGGTCATTTAACAAGCACTGCAGCATGAAATCAACCATGTGCTGCAGACTGCCAACTGGACCGGAAACACTGTCCCCAGCTTGAGGCAGCATCTCTGCCTGCTCAGCATCACCCCACCCTCGCTGTACACACTGACTACTAGAGCCTTGTGTACCTCCCTCCTCTGGAGAGATGTGTTCCTCCTCCTCCATTGACTCCTCGTCATCCTCCTCACTAAGTGTCCCCTGCCTGGGCCTTTGTGTGGAAGCACGTTGCGCAGACTTGCCAGAAGCAGATGGCATTTCTGACTCCTCATCCTCAACCTCTTCAACAACCTCCTCACTTAGTGCTTGTAAGGTTTTTTGAAGCAGACAGATGAGGGGCACAGTCATGCTGATTAGTGCATCATCTGCACTGGCCATCCTCGTGGAGTCATCGAAGGCATGTAAAACTTGGCAGATGTCCCTCATAGTGGCCCACTCAGTGGTGGTGAAGTGTGTCCGGCGCACAGTGCGACTTGTTTGCGCCTGATGCAGCTGGTACTCCATTACTGCTGCATGCTGCTCACACAACCGCTCCAACATACGTAACGTTGAATTCCACCTGGTGGGGAGGTCACATATGATGCGATGTTCTGGCAGGCAGAATCGGCATTGCAGAGATGCAATGCGCAATCTTGCCATGCTGGAACGCCACAAGTGAGCACACTCTAGGCGAACCTTGTGCAGCAGTGCATCAAGATCCGGGTAGTCCCTCAGAAAGCTCTGCATGACCAAATTGAGCACGTGTGCCAGACATGGTATGTGAGTGAGTTTGCCTAGGCCCAGAGCTGCCACTAGATTTTGGCCATTGTCACTCACTACCAAACCTGGCTGGAGATTCGCTGGCACAAACCACACATCGCTCTCCTGCTTGATGGCATTCCAGAGCTCCTGTGCTGTGTGGCTCCGATTCCCCAAAGAAATTAATTTAAGGATGGCCTGTTGACGTTTGGCCACACCTGTGCTCATATCTGGCCTAACAGGCTCATGCAGTGCTGATTCTGAGGAACTAGAGTAGGAGGAGGACTCAATATGTACAGACTGCATTCCTGCAATCCTTGGAGTTGGCAGAATACGTACAGAGCCACTCTCCAGATCTGTACCCGGCTCCACAACATTGACCCAATGGGCAGTGAGGGAAAGGTATCGTCCCTGTCCATGGCTACTGGTCCACGCATCGGTGGTCAGGTGGACCTTGCTACTGACGGCATTTAGTAGCGCATTTTTAATTTTTCCCTCCACATGCTTTTGCAGGGCAGGGACAGCTTGCCTGCTGAAATAAAAGCGGCTGGGCACATTGTATTGTGGAACTGCCAATGACATAAAGTTCCGGAATGTGTCAGTCTCCACCAGCCTGAATGACAGCATCTCAAGGGCCAGTAGTTTGGCAATGCCGGCATTCAGAGCCAGTGCTCGGGGATGGTTTGCCGAGTATGGCTGCTTTTTCTCCCATGCCTGTGCTACCGATTGCTGGTGAGTGGCCTGGGAGTGTGCTGATGACTGCGAACGTGGTTCAGTGGGTGGAATTTCACTGGGTCTCTGGACAACAGTGGCAGTGGTTCTTCCATGGCGTTCCAGTGAGGAAGCCGAACCAGCTGTGTGTGAGCTGGAGGAAGAGGCCCCAACACGAGCTGAAGAGGTGGTAGGTGCTGCTGAAGGTTGGCCTACATCTTCAGTGTGTCTGTGTAACTCCACCTCGTGCTTGGTACGCACATGTTTCCACATATTTGTGGTATTGAGGTTGCTCACATTTTTCCCTCCTTTCACTTTCTGATGACACAGCTTGCATTTGACAAAACAAATGTCATCTGCAACTATGTCAAAAAAAGACCACGCACTGCAAGTCCTGGGAGCGCCCGTTTTGTGTTTTGGAAGAGGATTGCTCCTCACGGGTGCCAAAGTGGAGGCTACAGGCAACCAAGTCTGCCCCCGCCCTCTCCCTCCTCTTTTGGCCGTTCGGGGAATCTCTTCCTCAGAGCTGCTCCCACCACCTTCCTGTGGCTGACGCCATGATGGGTCAAGGACCATCATCTCCACTCCCCTCTTCAAGCACCGGCTGGTCCTGGGTTGTCTCGCCAGCACCGTACGCACCAGAAATTGGCAACTGAGTCTCATCATCATCAGATGAGCACTGAGGTGTGCTGACAATAGGCACTGGCCCACCCGCCTCTTCAGATTCAGAGGGACAAAGCAGTTGCGCATCACTGCATACTCCCTCTTCTTCACGCTCTAGAATGCTGCTTGGCTGGCCACCTCTTTCCAAGCCAACAGATTCTGAGAACAGAAGTAAAGATTGAGATGGCTCCTGTCCAGGGCTCTCAGACTGCCTGGGCAATTTGGCAGGTGGTGAAGAGACAGATGGTTGCTCTTCAGTGCTCTGGCCTTGGGAGGATGCGGAAGTCATTGAAGTGGATGCGTTAGCTGCCATCCATCCGACAACTGCTTCAATTTGTTCGTCACGCAGCAGTGGGGTACGGCGAGGTCCTACAAAGCTGCGCATGAAGGACTGTTGCCTGGTAAAAGTGGGGGATGCCGGGTCACTGGTGGCCGCAGCAGACACCGAATCCCCACGTCCTCTCCCTGCTGAATCCCCCCGTCCTCTCCCTGCTGAAACTCCACGGCCTTGACCACGTGCCTTACTCCCTGCCTTCTTCATCTTGGTAGATTGATAAAGATAGGCAGAAAAGTAAAAAAGGGGGGGCTTAGTGTTCTTATTCCTGAACACCTGCTAACCAGTATAAGAAACACTAATTTGGCTAAGAGTGTGTGTACTACACTTTAATATGATCTAATGTGGCCGACACAACTGTAAAGTGGAGTGTTTGGTGAACTTTATTTCCTTTTTTTTTGGGGGGGGGGAAGAAAAGGATGTGACCAAAGTTTGAAAGCTATAGTATCACAAACTTTTTGGAGCGATTACAATGCAGGAAGCTAACCTACAATGCAATTGATGAGGCTCCAAAAAATAGGGTGATACTAGTCTGGCTGGCCCTGAAGGGCACAAGCCAGCAAAAAGGCTCCTCTATCTAATCCTATATAGTGTTTGCAACCAACCAATGACAATGGATGCGGATGGAAGCACACTAATATAGAAACAAAAATCTGGATAAATTAGCTGCAAAAAAAGGACTATGTATGAGGCAGTGACGCACGCTGAGCGGACTACAGCTAGCGGTGGCTGTAGAACACACTTCAACGTGAGCTGCACTCACACACAGAGACCTATCAGACAGCCAAAAACAGTGCAGAGAAATGGGCTATAGCACTGAAAGGCTGCTGAAAGGCTCCGCTGTCCACTCCTTTAGTGTTTGCAACCAACGTATATGGATACGTATGGAAGCACACTATAGAGGAAAAAAAAAAGCAGCAATAAAAGAAAAATGTGTATGAGGCAGAGACACACGCTGGGCGGCCTACAAGCAGACGTGCCTGCAGGACACACTACACAGCGTGGGTCTGCACTCACAAAGCCCTTGCAGACAGCTATTAAAACAGCGCTGCTGGGCTACAAAAATGCTACAGTGGTGGATTATGTAGCCTGGGTAGAGCAATAGATATTTTAGATGATCGCTATTTCTAACTGTCCCTCACAGTCTTCAACAGCAGCCTGTCCCTAACTGAATTCACAGCAGAGTGACCAGATATGGCAGCTGCAGCGGTTTTTATAGTGCATCATGACATCATTTCAGCAGCCAATCACAGCCATGCCAGTAGTTAACATGCCTACATGCGTAACAGGATGTGCCCACACTTCTGAGGATCCCCATTGGCTGAATCAAATCGAGTGGGCTCCCAGCATTATGGGAACTTCCGATTCCGGTATTCAATATGAAAAAAGTATCGGAACTAAGTATCGGAATTCCGATACAGCGAATATCGGCCGATACCCGATACTTGCGGTATCGGAATGCTCAACACTACTCCCGACATGTGCGCAAACCTCATCAGCAACTGCAAAAAAAATCTGATTTCTATGCTTGCCAACAAGGGTTTTGCCATCAAGTAATAAGTCTTGTTTGCCAGAGGGGTAAATACTTATTTCTCACTGCAAAATGCAAATAAATGTATAAAATGTATACAATGTGATTTTCTGGATTTTATTTTTCATATTCTGTCTCTCCATGTCAAAATTAACCTACCTGTAGAATTATAGACTGTACATGTCTTTGTCAGTGGGCAAACTTAAAAAATCAGCAACGGATCAAATACTTATCTCCCCCACTGTACTTAACAGATCAGGTATATCAAACAAATATCCAAACAACCATAGTTGTCACTAGAGTTGAGCGAAACGGGTCAGAAAATTTCAAAAGTCGCCGACTTTTGGCAAAGTCGGGTTTCATGAAACGAAACCCGACCCTAGGATGAGGTCGGCCACGAGGTCGGCGACTTACGCCAAAGTCGCGTTTCAAAAGTTTGTTTTGCGCTCTTTTTCAGCCAATCAGGATCCACGGACACTGTGGGCAACGTGATGACATAGGCAGGGGTCACCACCATCTTTCAGAAGGGCATGCAAGTGATTGGCTTGCTTAGGTGGGCGTCACAGGGGGTATAAAAGGGCGTGCACGCCGACCGCCATCTTACTTCTGCCGATCTCAGTATAGGGAGAGGTTGCTGCTGATTCTGTAGGGAGAGCGTTAGGCAGGGAAGAAGACAAAAAAACTGCTTCTGCTGCTAGCGATTTGGCCTGCACAACACACCAGTCACTGTGTGTGCAGTGCAAGGGGAGGCTATATAGTGGTGTATCAGTGGTGTTGGTTGTTGGGCTGCCTTCTAAGGCTTCCTGACATTCCTGCATTGCTGTTTACCCACTGCTCCGCAAACTGCTTTTTTAAAAGCAATCCCAATTTTTTTTTTTGTCCTACTGAGAAGAAAAAAAAACTGCTTCTGCTGCTAGCGATTTGGCCTGTACAACACACCAGTCACTGTGTGTGCAGTGCAAGGGGAGGCTATATAGTGGTGTATCAGTGGTGTTGGTTGTTGGGCTGCCTTCTAAGGCTTCCTGACATTCCTGCATTGCTGTTTACCCACTGCTCCGCAAACTGCTTTTTTAAAAGCAATCCCAATTTTTTTTTTTGTCCTACTGAGAAGAAAAGAAAACTGCTTCTGCTGCTAGCGATTTGGCCTGCACAACACACCAGTCACTGTGTGTGCAGTGCAAGGGGAGGCTATATTGTGGTGTATCAGTGGTGCTGGTTGTTGGGCTGCCTTTTAAGGCTTCCTGACAGGCTGGCATTGCTGTTTACCCACTGCTCTGCAAACTGCTTTTTTAAAAGCAATCCAATCTCCCTTATCCTCTAGTCACTTTTGTCACAGCTGTGCCATCGAGCCTGTGACATAGCGCTCAGATATCAGTGGGCCTCACACAATCCAAAAGTGTCCAGTGTCCACAAGTGTCTGCAGAAATTCAAAATCTCCCTTATCCTCTCGTCACTTTTGTCACAGCTGTGCCATCGAGCCTGTGACATAGCGCTCAGATATCAGTGGCCCTCACACAATCCAAAAGTGTCCAGTGTCCACAAGTGTCTGCAGAAATTCAAAATCTCCCTTATCATCTAGTCACTTTGGTCACAGCTGTGCCATCGAGCCTGTCACATAGCGCTCAGATATTCATTGGGCCTCACACAATCCAAAAGTGTCCAGTGTCCACAAGTGTGTGCAGAAATTCAAAATCTCCCTTATCCTCTAGTCACTTTGGTCACAGCTGTGCCATCGAGCCTGTCACATAGCGCTCAGATATTCATTGGGCCTCACACAATCCAAAAGTGTCCAGTGTCCACAAGTGTGTGCAGAAATTCAAAATCTCCCTTATCCTCTAGTCACTTTGGTCACAGCTGTGCCATCGAGCCTGTCACATAGCGCTCAGATATTCATTGGGCCTCACACAATCCAAAAGTGTCCAGTGTCCACAAGTGTGTGCAGAAATTCAAAATCTCCCTTATCCTCTAGTCACTTTGGTCACAGCTGTGCCATCGAGCCTGTCACATAGCGCTCAGATATTCATTGGGCCTCACACAATCCAAAAGTGTCCAGTATCCACAAGTGTGTGCAGAAATTCAAAATCTCCCTTATCCTCTAGTCACTTTGGTCACAGCTGTGCCATCGAGCCTGTCACATAGCGCTCAGATATTCATTGGGTCTCACACAATCCAAAAGTGTCCAGTATCCACAAGTGTGTGCAGAAATTCAAAATCTCCATTATCCTCTCGTCACTTTTGTCACAGCTGTGCCATCGAGCCTGTGACATAGCGCTCAGATATCAGTGGCCCTCACACAATCCAAAAGTGTCCAGTGTCCACAAGTGTCTGCAGAAATTCAAAATCTCCCTTATCCTCTTGTCACTTTTGTCACAGCTGTGCCATCGAGCCTGTGACATAGCGCTCAGATATCAGTGGGCCTCACACAATCCAAAAGTGTCCAGAGTCCACAAGTGTCTGCAGAAATTCAAAATCTCCCCTGTCCTATAGACACCTTGTACCTTGTTTTACCTTACTATATAGTTTGTTGGATTTTGTCTACATTTCTACCAAAAATGAGGAAGGCTGGTGGAAGAGGCCGTGGAATTGGGCGGGGGTTGGCAGCTGGTAATGATGGTGTTGGTGGTGGATCTGATGGTAGTGGCAAGAGCAAAATAGGACCGAATGCAGGAGGTGTTGAGCCTGCGTCATCGTCTGGCAACATAAGGCCTCGAACGCTTAGTTTTCTAGGAGTTGGCAAACCGCTTTTAAAGCCAGAGCATCAGGAAAAAGTTTTGTCTTACATTGCTGACTCAGCCTCCAGCTCTATCGCCTCCTCTTCTTCAGTTGTAAAAAGTAAAAGCACTGAGTCGTCATTGGAGGCTCATTTTCATGAACCACACCTTTCCTTGTGTCCTTCACCCCAACCAAGATTGAAGGATGACGCAGGCCATACTACTGATTACTCCATGGAGCTGTTTTCACATACCATGCCTGGATTATCAAGTCAAATGGTGAATTACCCAGGCCAAGATGAATCTGACATGGAGTGCACTGATGCACAGCCGCTGATGGATGATTCTGCTGGTACATTCACTCAGAGCACTACATTGTCCTCGCAGTGTACAGAACCAGATTCTGACCCTGATGAGACTCAGGTGCCCCTTCCCGCACACTATACCACCATACACGGTGACACAGAGGAAGGTGCACATGACATTGAAGAGGAGGTGATGGATGACCCAGTTGTTGACCCAGATTGGCATCCATTGGGGGAAGAGGGTGCTGCTTCCAATAGCTCAGATGAGGAGCATCCACAGCAGACATCGACATCGCAACAGCTGTTATCTGGCACTCCAAAGACAGGTTCCAAACATCAAAAGAGTTGCTGGACAGCTTGTCCAGAGGGTCAAAAGATCACAGCGTGCTAGGCCGCAAAATGTCTGCCAAAGTTGGAAGAGTGCAGTGTGGCACTTTTTTGACCAAAATCCTCATGATCAGGCCAAGGTTATCTGTAAGAAGTGCGCAAAGACCTTTAGCCGAGGGAAAAATCTGAAAAATTTGAATACCACTTGCATGCTTAGACATTTAACCAGCATGCACTTGTAAGCGTGGACACAACACCAAACCTCAAGTGCCACATGTGCAACTGATCACAACGAAGGTAGTCAGCAACGCTACATTGTTTCCCCCACTGTAAGCCCACCGGTTAGCACAGCAGCAAATATTGAGGTGTCGTTGCAAGGCCACAGCAGTCAGGGAATCCCACTGTTATATCAACGAAAGACTGATTCTAGGCCATCAGAAAGAACACCAACTCCATCACCATCATCAACCCTCTCTCAGTCCGCCCTGTCCACCGCTACTTCCACCATATGCAGCTCTCAAGTCCAGCTCACCCTCCCAGACACTATGAGTAGGTCAAGAAAGTACTCAGTCTCTCATCCGCGTACACTGGGTTTGAACGCCCACATTGCCAAACTAATCTCGTTTGAGATGATGCCCTTTCGGTTGGTGGAAAGCACAGCTTTCCGCGAACTCATGGCCTATGCAGTACCACGCTATGACCTACCCAGTCGCCACTTCTTCTCTCGCAAAGCCATCCCAGCCCTCCACCATCATGTGAAAGACCGCATTGTCCATGCACTCAAGCAGTCAGTGAGCGGAAAGGTGCACCTCACAACTGATGCATGGTCCAGTCGGCATGGCCAGGGCCGTTACGTGTCCATCACTGTGCACTGGGTTAATGTGGTGGATGCAGGGTCCACAGGGGACAGCGGTGGTGGGACAGTGCTACCTAGCCCACGGTATAGGAAACAGTTGGCTGTAGGCGTTCGACCCTCCTCCTCCTCCTACTCCAGAAGCGAAAGCTCGTCCACAGTGCGCAGTCGTACGAGCACTCCATCTGCAGCTGCCACTGTTGCACACGATGTGTCCCCCTATCGAGCAGCTAGTGGAAAGCGTCAGCAGGCTGTGTTGCAGATGATGTGTTTGGGCAACAGACACACCGCCGAGGTGCTGGCCGAGTACTTGAAGCGACAAACTGAGTCATGGCTGGGCAGTGTACATCTTGAGGCAGGCAAGGTAGTTAGTGATAACGGCCGTAATTTTGTGGCAGCCATAGCCCTTTCAAAACTCAGCCATATACCTTGCTTGGCTCACACCTTGAACCTGGTGGTGCAGTGCTTCCTCAAAAATTATCCGGAGTTAACAGCCCTGCTCCAGAAGGTGCGAAGACTGTGCGCGCACATCCGCCGGTCGCCTGTACACTCCGATCGTATGCAGAAGCTGCAGCGATTGCTCCACCTTCCCAACCACCGCCTCATTATCGACATTGCAACAAGGTGGAACTCCACCCTGCACATGGTGGAGCGGCTGTGCGAGCAGAGGCAGGCCATAATGCATTTGTGGGAGGATACACGGCCAGGCACTTTGAGAGCAGACATGGAGTTGACAGGTGTGCAGTGGTCGAAGCTGAAAGACCTCTGTAAAGTCCTTCAGTGTTTTGAGGAAGGCACACGGCTGGTAAGCGCAGACGCCATCCTAAGCATGAGCATCCCACTTATGCGTCTGCTCATGCAAACTTTGACGCACCTTAAGGAGCAGGCGTCTGCAGCCAATGTTGATGAGGAGGAAGAGGAGGAGGGAATCCTTGATGACATTCAGCCATTGTCTGCTCAGGGACCTCTCCTGGACGAGGTGGAGGAAGAAGAGGAGGAGGAGGAGGATGATGGGGATGATTACTTAGGGGAGGAGGATGCATCTCGTGGGGCAAGTGAAAATGTTGGCGTGGCAAGGTCTGGTACAGGGTTTGTGCGTGACTGGAGGGATGTGGATTTGCCAGAAAGTGCTCCTCCAACCAGCACTCGCAGTGCATCATTGACACCGGGAACATTGGCCCACATGTCAGATTATGCCTTGCAGATCCTAAAAAGGGACCCACGCATTGCCAAAATGATGAACGATGACGACTACTGGTTGGCCAGCATCCTGGATCCACGCTATAAAGGCAAATTACAAAACATCATGCCACAGGAGAACCTTGACCTAATATTGGCTAATAAACAAGCAACTCTGGTAAATCGGTTGCTTGAGGCATTCCCAGCACACAGCAGCGGTGATGGTTCTCACACGAGCCGTACGGGCCGGGGGCAGCTTGGCAGAGGTGTTCGTGGTGCACACAGCAGAAGTGGCGTTGGAGACAGGGGTTTCATGACAATGTTGTGGACTGATTTTTCAAGTACCGCTCACACAACTGGTAATACTGCATCGATGGAAAGTGACAGGAGACAGCAGTTGTCAACAATGGTTACAAACTACTTTTCCTCCCATATCGATGTTCTCCCACACAGGTCATTCCCCTTTGACTATTGGGCCGCTAAACTGGACACCTGGCCTGAATTGGCACAATATGCCTTATGCTGCAAGTGTGCTATCGGAAAGAGTCTTCAGTGCAGCTGGATCAATCCTGACAGAAAAAGGACCCGTCTGTCAACCCAAAATGTGGATGATCTAACCTTCATTAAAATGAACCACGCATGGGTTTCCAAGGATTTTGTCCCACCTTCCCCTGATGACACATAGGGTGACAGAAAAATGGCTTGCTTTGGTCCACCTCTTCCTGGGACTTGACCTATTTCACCTTTTGCATCAGCTGAATGTCCAACATCAACATATGCCACTTTCTAAAACTCCCTAACTGTGCTGCCCCCCCATGGCCGGGGTCACCACCTAGCGCACGACACCGTGCGAGTGCCGTTGCCCTGGACAGGTGGGTAGGCCGACTCTTGGGCGCGGGCACTGGTAGAGGGTCCTTCATAGTGCAATCAAGTGTCTCTGACGGTGGTGGTGCACACCCGCCGTCAGACACACCGCCGTACTATGAGGGGCCCAGTGCCAGTACCGACGCCGACGAGTGGGCCCCCCTTGCTTGGGCAGGGCCCCAGCATTTGCAATCTTTACCTCTCCCTGCTCCTCCGCTGTGTAGTCTGGGCCGTCAAATCCATACTGTGCCTGACACCGTCTGAGCCTGCCTCCTGATGTATAGACATATATTTTGAATGTGTACGCTATCCATACATGTTATCTGGGGATACGGTACCCTTTCTAACCTTTGTGCAATCACGTGCAATCCATACTGGGCCTAACACCGTCTGAGCCTGCCTCCTGATGTATAGACATATATTTTGAATGTGTACGCTATCCATACATGTTATCCGGGGAAACGGTACCCTTTCTAACCTTTGTGCAATCACGTGCAATCCATACTGGGCCTAACACCGTCTGAGCCTGCCTCCTGATGTATAGACATATATTTTGAATGTGTACGCTATCCATACATGTTATCTGGGGATACGGTACCCTTTCTAACCTTTGTGCAATCACGTGCAATCCATACTGGGCCTAACACCGTCTGAGCCTGCCTCCTGATGTATAGACATATATTTTGAATGTGTACGCTATCCATACATGTTATCCGGGGAAACGGTACCCTTTCTAACCTTTGTGCAATCACGTGCAATCCATACTGGGCCTAACACCGTCTGAGCCTGCCTCCTGATGTATAGACATATATTTTGAATGTGTACGCTATCCATACATGTTATCTGGGGATACGGTACCCTTTCTAACCTTTGTGCAATCACGTGCAATCCATACTGGGCCTAACACTGTCTGAGCCTGCCTCCTGATGTATAGACATATATTTTGAATGTGTACGCTATCCATACATGTTATCTGGGGATACGGTACCCTTTCTAACCTTTGTGCAATCACGTGCAATCCATACTGGGCCTATCACCGTCTGAGCCTGCCTCCTGATGTATAGACATATATTTTGAATGTGTACGCTATCCATACATGTTATCTGGGGATACGGTACCCTTTCTAACCTTTGTGCAATCACGCGCAATCCATACTGGGCCTAACACTGTCTGAGCCTGCCTCCTGATGTATAGACATATATTTTGAATGTGTACGCTATCCATACATGTTATCCGGGGAAGCGGTACCCTTTCTAACCTTTGTGCAATCACGTGCAATCCATACTGGGCCTAACACCGTCTGAGCCTGCCTCCTGATGTATAGACATATATTTTGAATGTGTACGCTATCCATACATGTTATCTGGGGATACGGTACCCTTTCTAACCTTTGTGCAATCACGTGCAATCCATACTGGGCCTAACACCATCTGAGCCTGCCTCCTGATGTATAGACATATATTTTGAATGTGTACGCTATCCATACATGTTATCTGGGGATACGGTACCCTTTCTAACCTTTGTGCAATCACGTGCAATCCATACTGGGCCTAACACTGTCTGAGCCTGCCTCCTGATGTATAGACATATATTTTGAATGTGTACGCTATCCATACATGTTATCTGGGGATACGGTACCCTTTCTAACCTTTGTGCAATCACGTGCAATCCATACTGGGCCTAACACCGTCTGAGCCTGCCTCCTGATGTATAGACATATATTTTGAATGTGTACGCTATCCATACATGTTATCCGGGGAAACGGTACCCTTTCTAACCTTTGTGCAATCACATGCAATCCATACTGGGCCTAACACCGTCTGAGCCTGCCTCCTGATGTATAGACATATATTTTGAATGTGTACGCTATCCATACATGTTATCCGGTGATACGGTACCCTTTCTAACCTTTGTGCAATCACGTGCAATCCATACTGGGCCTAACACCATCTGAGCCTGCCTCCTGATGTATAGACATATATTTTGAATGTGTACGCTATCCATACATGTTATCTGGGGATACGGTACCCTTTCTAACCTTTGTGCAATCACGTGCAATCCATACTGGGCCTAACACCGTCTGAGCCTGCCTCCTGATGTATAGACATATATTTTGAATGTGTACGCTATCCATACATGTTATCTGGGGATATGGTACCCTTTCTCACCTTTGTGCAATCACGTGTAATCCATACTGGGCGTGAGAACAGCTGGCGAGCTGTTAAGCAAGCTACAGCACCTGTGGTTTGCACACGTAAGTTTTTCATTTTTTCAGGAATCACGGTTAGGCCTAATTCCGGAATTGCGGTTGACCTGCACTTACTGGGAAATCATTGTTCGCAGGTAATAATTGTAATCAGTGATCCCCATCACTAACGTTGTTCAGTGGGTTATCTGCACCTGTAAGCGACAAACGCTGGCCTTTTCAGTGTAGCGCACACGCAGCCACGGACATGTAAGGGCATGACACACCAGTTATTGGCCAATCTCATGTGCCAGAGCCTCACGTGTCCCTCTAGTAAGCTGGACTCGGACCGCGGGGCATGACGGAGTCTCGTTCGTTAACGGAATTAAGCTTGCAATGTGTGCATCTGTTCTGTAGCTGGCATGGTTGAGGTTTCCCAGGTGGAGTCGAATTTAACCGTAGGCTCCACTCCTGGTGGTGCCCTTCTGGACATTCCTTTAAGGTTCAGCTTTGCAACCATACTGCCCACGTAAAACAAACACTTTGCCTTCATGAACGCTGTTTGGAGGGTCATGACTCGTGGGAATAACGCCGCCCAATCAGTTAACCTGCTAGAGAGATCGTTCGTTGCTCCCAAGCATGACATCACACTCCCTAGGAAGAAGGTAATACCACTGTGGCGACCGTACTCCTGGGGGCGACACAAGTGCACTGATGCCCAGCCACTGCTCGATGAATCTGCTGGTACATTGACCCAGACCACTACATTCCCCTCCCACGCTACACGACCTGAATCTGACCCTGATGAAACTCAGGTTACCCTTCCCATATACAGTTCCATCTTACACGGTGACAAAGAGGAAGCTGCAGATGAAAGTGCAGGTTCGGCCCACCCGCCATCAGACACACCACCGTACTATCAGGGGCCCTGATCCAGTGCCGTCGCCAACGAGTGGGCCCCCCCTGCTTGCTCAGGATCACAGCACTTGCAAAGTTGAAATTCTGTGCAGTGAGATGGAAGATGGGGACGACGAGGAATCCAGACAAGTACAGGGATTCCCTAGCGAGGAGACTTATTTGATTGTTTTCAATGTTGGGACAGCAATTTTTGGGGAGCACTATACTCTGGAGAATGATAGATGGGGCCCACCATACACTGGAACATTTCAAAGGTGGACATCAGACACTGGAGCAGCATTTACAGGGCCCATTATACACTAGAGCATTAGAAATGGGGCCCATTATGTTTGGAGCATTATTTGGGCCCATAAGACAGTGGAGCTTCATCCATGGGGACCAACATATACTGTAGCATTATGTGGAGCTCATCATATACTGTTTCAAACATTATATGGGACCAATGATTCTGTATGGAGAAATAGATGGGCCTCGTCATGAGATGTAAAAAGTGAGGTATTTTTCATTGTACTATACCGCTATTTCTCTGCCGTATCGGAGCATGATGAGTTGTGGTATGTGTTAAAGGGGCTCTCTTTCGCCCAGGGCACTTGAAAACCTGCAGCCAGCCCTCCCCCCCCACAACTTTAGCCAAATAACCCCCATTTTTCAGTGCGTAACTTGTATTATGAAGTTAATTAAGGTTGACAAGCTTAAGTAAGAAGAATTGATGCTTTTGGCATTCAAATGGGCACTGTAGGTGTGTTTCCTGTCCTCCTCTCACTGCCGACTTTTATTCCCCATTGACTTACATTGGGTTTCGTGTTTCGGGACGACCCCGACTTTTCCCTATAATCGGACGATCTTGCTCGAGCCGACTTTTGGAAAAGTCGGGTTTCACGAAACGAAACGCGACCCTAAAAAACCAAAAGTCGCTCAACTCTAGTTGTCACATGTGGCCAGGAACTGGTTGAAAACGAATATAGTTCCCCCACCCAGTGTACGGACAAATAAGTAAGTGTGGAGTACTCCCAATGGCATGCAAACAGAAGAAAAATGCAGTAGCCATAAACCACAAGAAGAAGTTTATAAATTGCATAGAAGATAAATCTTTATTTACAATATGTTAAAATTTATCAAACATTCATAAATATATACGAGGTAGATTGGAGGAGCAATCCAGAAAAAACAGCAAGCGAGGAGTCACCGTTATTAATACAGAGTAGGACAAAAAGCAATAGTATAGGTGAGGCTGCAAAATAAACCCCAATGTGCAGAGTCATACAGGAATATTACAGCATGCGCAAATTGTAACAATAAAACACTACACAAAGGTGCCAGAATCAAAGGAGTCACCACCTGCACATTACAATTACACCATGTGCAAATAATCACCATGTAAGGTCCCAGGGAGTAATACCCATAGTATCATATACGCTTATTACCACTTACCCATGCTGTCAGTATGAGAAGGGGGACGCCTCGCTGTAACCCCGATGCGCATTTCGCCACAGCTATATCAAGGGAAAGTCAGATCAGGAACAGAGGCTGATGTGCAATACATGGGAGTAGCCACCAAACAGTGGATCACTTGCATCCTGCTCTTATGCAACAGGGCCGCCATCAAGTCATTACTACCCTTACTGGTATATGGGGCCCGGTGAGCAGAAGCAAGAGGGGATGCCTGGACTGGGTGAGACATGCTGGCAGCATGTCTCACCCAGTACAGACACCATCTTTGGTCTCTGCTCACTGTACCCCGGGGGCAATTTGGACCGGTTCAGTATTCAACTGAACGTGTATCCTCGGACATATGTTCAGTTGAAATATATTGCTGTGCAGGAAACCACCAGCTTCATGCGCTCCAGTATCTGTCCCAAGATCCATGGCGCTGCCTGATGACATCACTTCCTGCTTATGCTCTCCGCCATGCGAGTCACTCACACTGTGGCTGCAGAAGTGACACCTTGCGCTTCAGCATGTGTCTCATGGTCCCGATACCTAATGATGACATCTCCTCTTGAGTATGTGTTCCACTGCATCATTCATTTACATGGTGGTGCCCTCTTCTGTTGTCATGCACTTCAATCGGCGTCCTCCACTGCCTTGACGCACTGAGCTGCTTTGTAAAGCACTAGCAGCACTGCTCTCGGGTGGAATGGAGAACATGATGGAGTGCACCAGTGTGTCTTGGTACTCCCGCATTTTACGCTCCTGATTCAACGGTGTTATGAGGCTTTGTAAGTTGTCCCGGAAGTGAGGATCTAGGAGGGTGTACACCCAATAATCAGCCGTGTTGAGAATGTGGGTGATGCGGTGGTCATTTCTCAGGCACTGCAGCATGAAATCAACCATGTGCTGCAGACTGCCAACTGGCCAAGAAATGCTGTCCCCTGCTAGAGGCATCATCTCTGCCTGCTCTGCATCACCCCACCCTCGCTCTACATACTGACTACTAGAGCATTGTGTACCTCACTCCTCTGGACAGATGTCTTCCTCCTCCATTGACTCCTCCTCATCCTCCTCACAAAGTGTCCCCTGACTAGGCCTTTGTGAGGAACCACGTTGCGTAGACTGTCCAGAAGCAGATGGCATTTGTAACTCCTCATCCTCCACCTCTTCCACAACCTCCTCCCTTAGTGCTTGCAGTGTTTTTTCAAGCAGGCAGATATGGGGGATAGTCATGCTGACTAGTGCATCATCTGCACTCGCCATCCGCGTGGAATCATCGAAGGCACGCAAAACGTGGCAGATGTTCATCATAGGGGCCCACTCAGTGGTGGTGAAGTGTGAACAGCACGCAGTGCGACTTGATTGCGCCTGATGCAGCTGGTACTCCATTACTGCTGCCTGCTGCTCACACAACCGCTCCAACATATGTAATGTTGAATTCCACGTGGTGGGTAGGTCACATATGATGCAATGTTCCGGAAGGCGGAATCAGCGCTGCAGAGCGGCAATGCGCGATCTTGCCATGCTGGAACGCCGCAAGTGAGCGCACTCTATGCGGACCTTGTGCAGCAGTGCATCTAGATCCGGATGGTCCCTCAAAAAACTCTGCACAACCAAGTTGAGCACATGTGCCAGACATGGGATGTGAGTGAGGTTGCCTAGGCCCAGAGCTGCCACCAGATTTCGGCCATTGTCACACACTACCATGCCTGGCTGGAGATTCTCTGGCAGAAACCACACGTCGCTCTCCTGCTTGATGGCATTCCAGAGCTCCTGTGCTGTGTGGCTTCGATTCCCCAAAGAAATTAATTTCAATATGGCCTGTTGACGTTTGGCCACAGCTGTGCTCATATCGGTCGTAACAGGTAAGCGTTCACGGGTCCATGTGGAGGTAGACTGTGACGGCTCCTGCAGCGCTGATTCAGAGGAACTAGAGTATGAAGAGGAGTCAATGTGTACAGACTGGATTCCTGCAATCCTTGGAGTTGGCAGAACACATACAGTGCCACTCTCAAGATCTGTACCTGGCTCCACAACATTTACCCAATGGGCAGTGAGGGAAAGATATCGTCCCTGTCCATGGTTACTAGTCCAAGCATCGGTGGTCAGGTGGACCTTGCTACTGACGGCGTTTAGTAGCGCATGTTTCATTTTTCCCTCCACATGCTTTGGCAGGGCAGGGACGGCTTGCCTGCTGTAATAAAAGCATCTGGGCACGTTGTATTGTGGGACTGCCAATGCCATAAAGTTATGGAAAGTGTCAGTCTCCACCAGCCTGAATGAGAGCATTTTGAGGGACAGTAGTTTTGCTGAGTATGGGCATCTTTTCTCCCATGCCTGTGCTACCGATGGCTGTAGACTGGCCTGGGAGTGTGAGGATGACAGGCAACATGGTGCTGTCGGTGGAATGACACTGTGTCTCTGTACAACAGTGCCAGAGGTTCTTCCATGGCGATCCTGTGAGGAAGCCGAACCAGCTGTGTGTGAGCTGGAGGAAGAGGCTACAACACGAGCTGAAGAGGTGGTAGGTGGCGCTGTAGGTTGGCCTAGGTCTTCAGTGTGTCTGTGTAATGCCACCACGTGCTTGGTCCGCACATGTTTCCACAAATCTGTGGTATTGAGGTTGCTGACACTTTTCCCTCTTTTCACTTTCTGATTACGCATCTTGCATTTGACAAAGCAAATGTCATCTGCAACTGTGTCAAAAAAGGACCATACACTGCAAGTCTTGGGAGCACCCGTTTTGGGTTTTGGAAGAGGCATGCTCCTTATGGGTGCCGAAGTGGAGGCTACAGGCAACCGAGTCTGCCCCCTGCCTCTCCCTCCTTTTTTGGCCGCTCAGGGAATCTCTTCTTCAGAGCTGCTCCCACCACCTTCCTGTACCTCACGCCATGATGGGTCAAGGACCTCATCTTCTACACTATCTTCTTCAAACGACTGCTTCTCCTGGGTAGTCTCGACAGCACAGTACGCACCAGAAAGTGGCACCTAAGTTTCATCATCAGATGCGTACTGAGGATTGCTGACCATAGGCATTGGCCCACCCGCCTCTTCAGATTCAGAGAGACAAAGCTGTTGCGCATCACTGCATACTACCTCTTCTTCAAATTCTCGAATGCTGCTTGGCTGGCCCCCTCTTTCCAAGCCAACAGATTCAGAGAACAGAAGTAGAAATGGCTCCTGTTCAGGGCTCTCTGACTGCCTGAGCAATTTGGCAGTTGGTGAAGAGACAGATGGGTGCTCTTCAGTGCTCTGGACCTGAGAGGATCTGGAACTAATTGAAGTCGATGCGTTAGCTGCCATCCATCCGACAACGGCTTCAATTTGTTCGTCCCTCAGCAGTGGGGTACGGCAAGCTCCTACAAAGCTGCGCATAAAGGACTGTTCCCTGGTAAAACTGGGGGATGCTGAGTCACTGGTGCCCGCAGCAGGCACAGAATCCCCACATCCTCTCCCTGCAGAAACTCCACGCCCATGACCACGTGCCTTACTCCCTGCCTTCTTCATCTTGGTAGACTGATAAAGATAGGCAGAAAAGTACTAAGGGCTTAGTGTGCTTATTCCTGAACAGCTGCTAACAGGTATAAGAAACACTAATTTTATAAAGTGTGGACTTGACTTTAATATGAGCTAATGTGGCCTACACAACTGTAAAGTGGAGTGTTTGGTGAACCTTATTAACTTTTTTTTTTTTTCACAAAAAGACACTGGATGTACCCAAAGATGTAAAACCGATAGTATCACAAACTTTTTGTAGCTTTTACAATGCAGGAAGGTAACCTACAATGCAATAGATGAGGCTCCAAAAAATAGGCTAATACTAATCTGGCTGGGGCTGCAGGGCGCAAGCCAGCAGATTGGCTCCTCTATCTACTCCGATATAGTGTTTGCAAATATTCTAGCTCGATACGGATGGAACCACACTAATAGGAGAAATCTGGAAAAATGAGCATCACTAATGCAAAAAAGGACAATGTATGAGGCAGTGATGCACGCTGAGTGGACAACAACCAGAGGTGGCTGCAGAACACACTACAGCATGAGCTGCAATCACACACAGAGACCTCGCAGACAGCCATGAACAGCACTGCAAAGCAAAAGAAAGCTTCTCACACAGCAGTTGATAAAGTAGCCTGGGTAAAGCACAATAAAGCAAATCGCTAGCTCAAACTGTCCCTCAGAGCCAGAACAGCAGCGTCCTGTACCTAAGTAAATTTACAGCAGAGTGAACCCAAAATGGCGGCGGCGGCTTTTATAGTGCATCATGACATCATTTCAGCAGCCAATCACAGCCATGCCATTAGTTAACATGCCTACATGCCTAACAGGATGTGCCCACACTTCTGAGGATTCCTCATCAAATCCTGAATCAAATCAAACTGGCTCATAGCATTATGGGAACTTCCGATTCCGGTATTCGATATGCAAAAAGTATCGGAACTCAGTATCGGAATTCCGATACCGCGAATTTCGGCCGATACCCGATATTTGCGGTATCGGAATGCTCAACACTAGTCACTGCCTACATCTGGTAGTTCTTCTGATTCTGGTAATATGCCTTCTGATATTGTCTGTCTCTGGCCAGAACCCTCACCCTGATGGTCAGCTGTCACTGTTGGTACTTGACTTGTACTTGCTGCCTCGTTGTCTTGGGTGTCAGGATACTGCTCAAAAGGCCATGAAAATGAATTATCTCTTTCTTGTGATTTCCTCAGATATCTCCAATGTCTCCTTAGTCTTCTTCCTTCCTCTGTTAGAATTTCATAGGACCGAGGTCCTAGTTTCTGGACAACTTTGGCCTTTTGCCAGTTTTTGTCAAACGTGTTGCTTGGCTGCAGCCGAATGTTGTCATTTCTCTGGAGCTCAAGCAGATCCTTTGCAGATTTATTGTAATAGAAAGCTTGCCTATCTTGATTCTTCTGTAATTTAGCTTTGATGTTTCCCAGCAACTTTGGCTTTAACAGATGACTAGCAGTTGGTAAGAGTGTCTTTGTACACCTACTCATGAGCCTCTGTGCCGGACTGCTGTCTAGGCCTTGAGTGGGTGTGTTTCTATGATCCAGTATAGACAGATATACATCAGTACCTGCATGTTTTGCTTTCTGCATGAGTCTTTTGGCTGTTTTTACTGCTGACTCTGCTTTCCCATTACTCTGAGGATATCTGGGAGAAGACGTCTGGTGTTCAAATTCCCATTTCTTGCTGATGGTTTTGAACTCTTCCGAAGTAAACTGCGCCGCATTGTCCGAGAAAACGACATCTGGAATGCCATACCTGGCAAAACGGGCCTTGAGTTTTTTACTCACTGTTCCCGCCCTTGTGTCCTGCAACAAATCAACCTCCCAGAAGTTAGAGAAATAGTCCACTATAATCAGGTATTCCTTGTCATTCCATGTGAACAAGTCCGTTCCTATTTTTGACCATGGCCTATGTGCAATTTCATGTGGTTGCAATGTCTCCTTTGGTTGCTTATCACTGCAGGATGCACATATTTCACATTGTGCTATATAATTTTTAATGTGGTCATTCATACCTGGCCAATAAACAGATTCTCGCGCTCGACGTAGACATCCTTCCATGCCTAAGTGAGAAGAGTGCAATGTTTTCAGTATGTCTCTTCTGAGAACTTCTGGAACAACCACCCTGTCTCCTTTAAAGATGATTCCTTGCTGCACTGACAATTCATCTCTTATGTGGAAGAATGGTGAAACTTCCCTTGGAGCATGTTGATTGTATTTTGGCCAGCCCTGCAAGATGACAGTCTTTAAACTCTGGAGACTTTTATCCTTCTCTGTGAAAGTCTGGATTTTCTTCAACTTTTCTTTTGACACTGCAAGATAGTTACACATATTGATTGCTTCAATGTCTTTCTCCTCATCATTTGTGATAGGAAGGTAAGCTCTGCTTAGCGTATCTGCAATCAGTAAGTCTCTTCCTGGACAGTACCCGATGTCAAAATCATATTTTTGAAGTCGTAACAGCATGCGCTGTAGTCTCTTTGGGGCATTCAGTAGTGGTTTCTTTGTAATGCTCTCCAACGGTTTGTGATCCGACTGTACTCTTACCCGTCGACCATAGGTGCATTTGTGAAACTTCTCCAATCCAAATACCACAGCCAGTAGTTCCTTCTCAATCTGAGCATATCCCTGCTCTGTTGTTGTAAGGGCTCTGCTTGCAAATGTGAGTGGCTGTTTGTTCTGCATTAATGTAGCTCCAAGGCTTTTTTCTGAAGCATCACATTGTACCACTAATTCTTGATCTGGATCAAAATACTTTAGCGTTGCTGCATCTGCAATAGCTTTCTTTACTGATTTGAAAGCAGTCTCCTGGATTTCCGTCCATTCCCAGAGCAGATCTTTGTGGGTTAGCTGTCTCAGTGGCTCACACTTGTCTGCCAGATGACGGCAAAATTTGGAGAGATAATTTACCATGCCCAAAAATCGTTGTATTCCACAAATATCGGAAGAGTTCAAAACATTCAGCAAGAAATGGGAATTTGAACACCAGACGTCTTCTCCCAGATATCCTCAGAGTAATGGGAAAGCAGAGTCAGCAGTAAAAACAGTAAAGACTCATGCAGAAAGCAAAACAAGCAGGTACTGATGTATATCTGTCTATACTGGATCATAGAAACACACCCACTCAAGGCCTAGACAGCAGTCCGGCACAGAGGCTCATGAGTAGGCGTACAAAGACACTCTTACCAACTGCTAGTCATCTGTTAAAGCTAAAGTTGCTGGGAAACATCAAAGCTAAATTACAGAAGAATCAAGATAGGCAAGCTTTCTATTACAATAAATCTGCAAAGGATCTGCTTGAGCTCCAGAGAAATGACAACATTCAGCTGCAGCCAAGCAACATGTTTGACAAAGACTGGCAAAAGGCCAAAGTTGTCCAGAAACTAGGACCTCAGTCCTACGAAATTCTATCAGAGGAAGGAAGAAGACTAAGTTGAAATTGGAGATATCTGAGGAAATCACAAGAAAGAGATAATTCATTTTCATGGCCTTTTAAGCAGTAGCCTGACACCCAAGACAACGAGGCAGCAAGTACAAGTCAAGTACCAACAGTGACAGCTGACCATCAGGGTGAGAATTCTGGCCAGAGACAGACAATATCAGAAGGCATATTACCAGAATCAGAAGAACTACCAGTTGTAGGCAGTGACTAGTGTTGAGCATTCTGATACCGCAAATATCGGGTATCGGCGGATATTCGTGGTATCGGAATTCCGATACTGAGTTCCGATACTTTTTGCATATCGAATACTGGAATCGGAAGTTCCCATAATGCTATGAGCCAGTTTGATTTGATTCAGCCAATGAGGAATCCTCAGAAGTGTGGGCACATCCTGTTAGGCATGTAGGCATGTTAACTAATGGCATGGCTGTGATTGCCTGCTGAAATGATGTCATGATGCACTAAAAAAAGCCGCCACCGCCATTTTGGGTTCACTCTGCTGTGAATTCAGTTAGGGACAGGCTGCTGTTCAAGACTCTGAGGGACAGTTAGAGATAGCGATTTGCTATATAATATTGTGCTTTGCCCAGGCTACATTATCAACCACTGTAGCTTTCTTTTGCCTTGCAGCGCTGTTCACAGCTGTCTGCAAGGTCTGTGTGAGTGCAGTTCACGGTGTGTAGTGTGTCCTGCAGCCACCTCTGCATATTTATTTTTGTTTAATTGCTGCTCATTTTTCATTAATTCTCCTATTAGTGTGCATCCATCCGTATCCATCTACATTGGTTACAAACACTATATAGGAGTAGACAGCGGAGCCTTTCTGCAGCCTTTCAGTGCTAGTGCACAGTTCTCTGCTCTGTTCATGGCTGTCTGTGAGGTCTCTGTGTGTGAGTGCAGCTCACGCTGTAGTGTGTTCTGCAGCCACCTCTGGTTGTAGTCCACTCAGCGTGCGTCACTGCCTCATACATTGTTCTTTTTTGCTGTAGTGCTGCTTATTTTTCCAGAGTTTCTCCTATTAGTGTGCTTCCATCTGTATCCAGTTAGATTGGTTGCAAACACTATATAGGAGTAGATAGAGGAGTGTTATGATTGAGTCACCGAGGAGGAAAAAACAAAACACAAGCTCAGCCCAGAAAAACAGAGAGGTTGGAAACTAGCGGATTGCAGACCCCTAATCCTATCACACAACTAGCAGTAGCCGTGGAGTGTTCCTACGGTGATCCTAGACACCTTGTCACAGCCGGAGATCTACATAAGCCTAAAGAGAGAAAAGGGAAAAACTGACTGCCCCAGAGCAGACCCCAAAGCAATAGGCAGCCCCCAACATATAATGATGGTGAAGCAAGATGAAAACACTAACACAGATAGAAAGATAGGTTGAGCAAATGATGGGGCCCAAGCTAACTAAAAAGGACAGGATAGAAAAGCTGCTATCTGCAATCCGAGAAAACCCTGCTAAAAATATTACTAACACAACTGATAAGCAAAAAGGACCCTGAAGTCACTAGACTTCAAACCCTATATCAGCACTCAGAATATTCTGGAAGCAGAGCAAAAGAGAACACTGATCAAGGAAAATGAATCCAGCACACCCCCGGCCGGGGATGGCAGAACTCCCAAAAAAGAAGGTAAACAAAACCAAAACAGGTGTTTTTTGCATTTTAATATGGCATATTAGCCTAATAAAGTTTTTTTCATTTATGCCGGTGTGCTGAACGAACTTTTTCTTCTTGTGGACATCTGCTGTGCTCACCAGCGTATTCATGCACCCACCTGTGGATCAATGAGCTCAGCCCAAAGTGGTTTTCATTTGGATGCGATGCAAGCTCCCAGTCCTCCCTCTCCTGCAAAACCAAAACTAATAAGTTCACTAGCAGAGCAAAAACTTATCTTTGGGAAGCAGGAATCAGACTGGTCTCCAAGAATCCAGCAGAGAAATCACCAGCGACTCAGAAGGGTGTCGGCTGCCTTATATCCAGTCAGAAGTTCCAGTTACCCAGTCACCATCCACCTGATCAGGTGTTTGGTAATCAGCCTCACTACCTTCCTTCACCAGAAGAGGGAGATCCTCGGACACAAAAGATGAACAGATGAGCTCACAACAGAGGAGCCTTTTTTCTGGCTTGTGCCCTGCAGCCCCAGCCAGATAGTATTAGCCTATTTTTTGGAGCCTCATCTAATGCATTGTAGGTTACCTTCCTGCATTGTAATAGCTCGAAAAAGTTTGTGATACTATCGATTTCACATTTTTGGTCACATCCATTTTGATTTTTGAAAAAAAACACGTAAATAAAGTCCACCAAACACTCCGCTTGACAGTTGTGTAGGCCACATTAGCTCAAATTAAAGTGTAGTCCACACACTTTATAAAATTAGTGTTTCTTATACCTGTTAGCAGCTGTTCAGGAATAAGCACACTAAGCCCCCCTTTGTACTTTTCTGCCTATCTTTATCCATCTACCAAGATGAAGAAGGCAGGGAGTAAGGTACGTGGTCGTGGGCGTGGAGTTTCAGCAGGGAGAGGACGTGGGGATTCTGTGCCTCCTGCGGGCACCAGTGACTCAGCATCCCCCAGTTTTACCAGGGAACAGTCCTTTATGCGCAGCTTTGTAGGACCTCGCCGTACCCCACTGCTGCGGGATGAACAAATTGAAGCCGTTGTCGGATGGATGGCAGCTAACGCATTGACTTCAATTACTTCCACATCCTCTTAGGGCCAGAGCACTGAAGAGCATCCATCTGACTCTTCACCAACTGCCAAATTGCCCAGGCAGTCAGAGGGCCCTGGACAGGAGCCATCTCTACTTCTGTTCTCTGAATCTCTTGGCTTGGAAAAAGGGGGCCATTCAAGCAGCATTCTAGAATGTGAAGAAGAGGGAGTATGCAGTGATGCGCGACTGCTTTGTCCCTCTGAATCTGAAGAGGCAGGTGGGCCAGTGCCTATGGTCAGCACACCTCAGTACGCATCAGATGATGAGACTCAGGTGCCACTTTCTGGTGCGTACTGTGCTGGCGAGACGACCCAGGAGAAGCAGGTGTTTGAAGAGGGGAGTGTAGATGATGAGGTCCTTGACCCATCATGGCGTGAAGAACAGGAAAGTGGTGGGTGCAGCTCTGAGAAAGAGATTCCCCGAATGGCCAAAACAGGAGGGAGAGGGAGAGGGCAGACTTTGTTGCCTGTAGCCTCCACTTCGGCACCTGTTAGGAGCATTCCTCTTCCAAAACCCAAATCGGGGGCTCCCAGGACTTGCAGTGCGTGGTCCTGTTTTGACACAGTTGCAGATGACATTTGCTTTGTCAAATACAAGCTGTGTCATCAGAAAGTCAAAAGAGGGAAAAGTGTCAGCAACCTCAATACCACAAATATGTGGAAATATGTGCAGACCAAGTACGTGGTGGAGTTACAAAGACACACTGAAGACGTAGGCCAACCTACAGCACCACCTACCAACTCTTCAGCTCGTGTTGTAGCCTCTTCCTCCAGCTCACACACAGCTGGTTCAGCTTCCTCACAGGATCGCCATGGAAGAACCTCTGGCACTGTTGTCCAGAGACCCAGTGACATTCCACCTACAGCACCACGTTCCCTGTCAACTTCACACTCCCAGGCCACTCTACAGCCATCGGTAGCACAGGCAAGGGAGAAAAGGCGGCCATACTCGGCAAACCATCCCCGAGCACAGGCTCTGAATGCTGGCATTGCCAAACTACTGACCCTTGAAATGCTTTCATTCAGGCTGGTGGAGACTGACACCTTCCGTAACTTCATGGCATTGGCAGTCCCACAATACACCGTGCCCAGCCGCTTTTATTTCAGCAGGCAAGCTGTCCCTGCCCTGCAAAAGCATGTGGAGGTAAAAATTAAACATGCGCTACTAAACGCCGTCAGTAGCAAGGTCCACCTGACCACCGATGAGTGGACCAGTAACCATGGACAGGGACGATACCTTTCCCTCACTGCCGGGTACAGATCTTGAGAGTGGCGCTGTACGTGTTCTGCCAACTCCAAGGATTGCAGGAATCCAGTCTGTACACATTGACTCCTCCTCATACTCTAGTTCCTCAGAATCAGCGCTGCAGGAGTCGTCACGGTCTACTTCCACATGGACCCGTGAACGCTTACCTGTTACGACCGATATGAGCACAGCCATGGCCAAACGTCAACAGGCCGTACTGAAATTAATTTCTTTGGGGAATCGAAGCTACACAGCGCAGGAGCTCTGGAATGCCATCAAGCAGGAGAGCGACGTGTGGTTTGTGCCAGCGAATCTCCAGCCAGGCTTGGTAGTGTGTGACAATGGCCGAAATCTGGTGGCAGCTCTGGGCCTAGGCAACCTCACTCACATCCCATGTCTGGCACATGTGCTCAACTTGGTCGTGCAGAGCTTTCTGAGGAACTATCCGGATCTTGATGCATTGCTGCACAAGGTCCGCATAGAGTGCGCTGACTTGCGGCATTCCAGCATGGCAAGATCGCGCATTGCAGCTCTGCAGCGTCGATTCCGCCTTCCGGAACATCGCATCATATGTGACCTACCCACCAGGTGGAATTCAGCGTTACATATATTGGAGCGGTTGTGTGAGCAGCAGGCAGCAGTCATGGAGTTCCAGCTGCATCAGGCGCAAACAAATCGCACTGCGCGCCGGTCACACTTCAACACCACTGAGTGGGCCTCTATGATGGACATCTGCCACGTTTTGCGTGCCTTCGATGATTCCACGCGGATGGCGAGTGCAGATGATGCACTAGTCAGCATGACTGTCCCCCTTATCTGCCTGCTTCAAAAAACACTGCAAGCACTAAGGGAGGAGGTTTTGGAAGAGGTGGAGGATGAGGAGTCACAAATGCCATCTACTTCTGGACAGTCTGCGCAGCATGGTTCCTCACAAAGGCCTAGGCAGGGGACACTGTGAGGAGGATGAGGAGGAGTCAATGGAGGAGGAAGACATCTCTCCAGAGGAGGAAGGTACACAATGCTCTAGTAGTCAGTATGTACAGTGAGGGTGGGGTGATGCAGAGCAGGCAGAGATGACGCCTCAAGCAGGGGACAGCGTTTCTTGGCCAGTTGGGAGTCTGCAGCACATGGTTGATTTCATGCTGCAGTGCCTGAGAAACGACCGCCGCATCGCCCACATTCTCAACACGGTTTATTATTGGGTGTACACCCTCCTAGATCCTCGCTACTGGGACAACTTACAAAGCCTCATAACACCGTTGAACCGGGAGCGTAAAATGCGGGAGTACCAAGACACACTGGTGCATTCCATCATGTTCTCCTTTCCACCCTAGAGCAGTGCTGCTAGTGCTTTACAAAGCAGCTCTGTGCGTCGAGACAGTGGAGGAAGCTCTGCACAAACAGGGAGCAAAGGCAGCGCCTCAGCACAAGGCAAGACCAGTATGGCCCAAATGTGGCAAAGTTTTTGTGCCCGCCACAAATGTCTACACCATCACAGACGGCTCCAGTCAGCAGGAGGCAACGTTTCCGTCAGATGGTGACGGACTACATTCTTGCCCTGTCAGTGTACTCCCAGACGGCTCTTCCCCCTTCAAGTTTTGGGTCTCTAAGCTGTATACATGGCCAGAGCTTAGCTAGTATGCATTGGAGGTGCTGGCTTGCCCTGCTGCTAGTGTATTATCGGAACGCGTCTTTAGTGCCGCAGGGGGTGTACTAACAGACCGTCACACGCGACTATCCTCCGATAATGTTGACCGGCTTACTTTTCTGAAAATGAACAAGGCCTGGATCTCGCAGGAATTTGCCTGTCCTCTTCCAGAATAAATAATTGGTTGGCAATAGTATCCAGGTCTCCTGTTGTGTTCATGTTTCTACCACCTGAACTGTAATCCCTGGGCTCCAACACCGCCAGTTGCTGCTCAGAAGTGCCATCTGCACAGTCAACACTTGCTCCTGTGTTATTGGGGTTCAGTATCGTCAGCTGATCCCCGCTGTGTGTCCGGCAATTTCGCCTGCTCTGTTCACATTCGCACTACTACAGATATTAAACTTGCTTCAATTAGGCCTCTGGCTACACTCTGTTTCTACTGTAATCCCAGGGCTCCAACACCGCCAGTTGCTGCTCAGAAGTGTCTTTGGCACGCCAGCTGTTTCCGGGTAGTGTCAACGTCACTTTGCCTCCAATACGTTGTCCTGTCGTGTTGCGGTCGGGTTAGCCGACTCTATGGTGCCTGCAGTTTAGGTGCTTCCTATATGGGCTACGGGATCTGGTAATGAAGGCTGGTTCCATATTGCCAATAGGACAATCTCCCCCTGTAGGACTGTGGGTTTCGGTAACTCTCCGGCCGGCTCGCGGCCTTGCAACTTTTTTTTCATGTGTACCTTCTGCTGCCTATCTGAGTTCCAGTACCATTAGCTGGCCATCTGCACAGAGAAAAACACTAGCTCCTGTGTTAATGGGGTTCAGTACCGCCAGCTGCTCCCCTGCTGTATGTCCGGCAATATCTCCTGCTCCCTCTACATTCAAACTACATCAGATTTTAAACTTGCTCCAAGTAGGCCTCAGCCTACACAATGATTGATCATGGGATCCAACACCACCAGTTGTTGCTCGGAAGTGCCGTCTGCACAGAGAAAAACACTAGCTCCTGTGTTAGTGGGGTTCAGTAACGCCAGCTGCTCCCCTGCAATGTGTCTGGCAATATCTCCTGCTCCCTCCACATTCAAACTACATCAGATTTTAAACTTGCTCCAAGTAGGCCTCAGCATATAGAGCTGTACGCTCCTCACACACTACCGTGTACCGGCTGGTATCACGGGCAAATACACGCTGACTATCGGTGTGTGACTCCGTAAATAAATAAATTTATGATTTAAATTTTCCCATACACCGTATACAGCTGTACGCTCCTCATACAGTACTGTATATCTGCTGTTTGTATAACGGTCAAATCTATACTAAGTAAGCGTCTATGTGTGACTCCGGAAATAAATACAGAGATTTAAATTTTTCCCTACACCGTATACAGCTGTACGCTCCTTATACAGTACCATATATCTGCTGGTGTTTTTGGTACATTTTCCCAAACATGAGGAAGTATGGTGGAAGAGGCCACGGACATGGGCGGGGGAGGCCAGCTGGTACTGATGGTGGTCGTGGTGCATCTGCTGGTAGTGCCAAAAGCACAATAGCAACTAAGGCAGGAGGTGTTGAGCCTGCGTCATCGTCTGGCTCCAGAAGGCCTGGAAGGCTCCCTTTTCTGGGAGTAGGTAAACCGCTTCGCTTTTAAAGCCGGAGCATCTGGAACAGGTTTTGGTTTACATTGCCGAAATAGCCTCCAGCTCTATCGCCTCCTCTTCTGAAGTTTCAAAAACTGCAAGCACTGAGTGGTCAGTGCAGGCTTCTGGTCAGGAACAACACCTTTCCTTGTGTCCTTCACCCCCCCCAAAAGTGAAGGATGCGGCAGGCCACACTTCAGATTACTCCCTGGAGCTCTTTTCACATACCATGCCTAAGTTATCAAGTGAAATCCGGAATTCCCCAGTCCAAGATGAATATGACATTTAGTGCACTGATGCACAGCCAGTGCTATATGATTCTACTGGTACATTCACCCAGAGCACTGCATTGCCTTCGCAGTCTATTGAGCCAGATTCTGACCCTGATGAAACTCAGGTGCCCCTTCCCGCATACTATACCACCTTTCACGGTGACACAGAGGAAGGTGCAGATGAAATTGAAGAGGAGGTGATGGATGACCCAGTTGTTGACCCGGATTGGCATCCATTGGGGGAAGAGGGTGCCGCTGGCAATAGCTCAGAAGAGGAGGAGGATCCGCAGCAGGCATCGACATTGCAGCTGCGGTTATCTGGCAGGCCCATAGCTGTCCAAAAAACAAAAAGGGTTGCAGGACAGCTTGGCCAGATGGTCAAATTAGCACAGCGTGCAAGCCCTGAACATTTTTCCCATAGTAGGAAGAGTGCAGTGTGGCACTTTTTTGACCAAAATCCTATTGATGAGGCAAAGGTTATCTATAAGAAGTGCGGAAGAACCTTTAGCCGAGGGAAAAATCTCCAAAATTTGAATACCAGTTGCATGCTTAGACATGTAAACACAATGCACTTGCAAGCGTGGATGGACTACAAAACCTCAGGTAGCACACGTGCACCTGCTCCAACTGAAGGTAGCCAGCAACGCTGCAACCCTTTCCCCCACTTTAAGCCCAACAGTTAGCACACCACCAGCAAGAAATGTTGAAGTGTCGTCGCAAGGCCAAAGAAGTCAGGGAATCACAATGTTTTTCCAAGGACAGATTGCATCTAGGCCATCACCACCACCACCATCACCATCACCAACCCCCTCTCAGTCCGCCATGTCCACCGCTAGTTCCACCATATGCAGCTCTCAAGTCCAGCTCACCCTAGCAGAGACTCTGAGTAGGACAAGAAAGTACTCATCCTCTCATCCGCGTACAATGGCTTTGAACGCCTACATTGGCAAACTGATCTCATTAGAGATGATGCCCTTCCATTTGGTTGAAAGCGCAGCGTTCTGAGAGCTCATGGCCTACGCTGTCCCACACTATGACCTACCCAGTCGGCACTTCTTTTCTAGAAAAGCCATCTCTGCCCTCCACCTGCATGTGAAAGACCGCATTTTCCTTGCCCTTAAACAATCATTGAGTAGAAAGGTGCACCTCACAACAGATGCATGGGCCAGTAGGCATGGCCAGGGCCATTACGTGTCCATCACTGCGCACTGGGTGAATGTGGTGGATGCAGGGTCCACAGGGGACAGCGGCGGTGGGACAGTGCTGCCTAGCCCATGGTATAGGCAACAGTTGGCTGTAGGCGTTCGACCCTCCACCTCCAGAAGCAAAAGCTCGTCGACAGAGTGCAGTCGCACGAGCACTCCATCCGCAGCTGCCAGTGTTGCACACGAGGTGTCCCACTGTCGAACAGCTAGTGGTAAGCGTCAGCAGGCTGTTTTAAAGATGATGACTTTGGGCGACAACAGTCACACTGCGGAGGTACTGGCCGACTACTTGCAGCGAGAAACTGAGTCATGGCTGGGCAGTCTACATCTTGAGCCAGGCAAGGTAGTCAGTGATAATGGATGTAATTTTGTGGCGGCCATAGCCCTGGCAAAACTCAGACACATACCTTGCCTGGCTCACACCTTGAACCTGGTGGTGCAGTGCTTCATAAATAATTATCCGGAGTTACCAGCCCTGCTCCTTAAGGTGCGAATACTGTGCTCGCACTTCCGTTGCTCGCCCGTAGACTCCAGTCGTATGCAGAGGCTGCAGCGATCGCTCCACCTCCCCAAGCACCGCCTAATCATAGACGTTGCAACAAGGTGGAACTCCACCATGCACATGGTTGAGAGGCTGTGCGAACAAAGGCAGGTTGTAATGCATTTGTGGGAGGATACACGGGCAGGCAGTTTGAGGGCAGACATCGCGTTGTCGAGTGTGCAGTGGCCAAAGCTGAAAGACCTCTGTAAAGTCCTTCAGTGTTTTGAGGAATGCACATGGCTGGTAAGCGCAGATGACGCCATCATAAGCATGAGCATCCCACTTATGCGTCTGCTCAAGCAAACTTTGACGCACATTAAGGATCAGGCGTCTGCAGCTGAGGAGGAGAAGGGAAGCCTTGATGACAGTCAGCCATTGTCTGCTCAGGGAACTGTCCTGGATGAGGTGGAGGAAGAAGTGGAAGAGGAGGAGAAGGAGGATGAAGGGGATGATTATGTTGGGGAGGAGGATGCTTCTGAGGGGGCAAGAGAAAATGTTGGCTTGCCAAGGTCAGGTACAGGGTTTGTGCATGACTGGAGGGATGTGGATTTGGCAGAAAGTGCTCCTCCACCCACCACTGGCAATGCATCATTGACACCTGGAACATTGGCCCACATGTGTGATTATCTCTTGTAGATCCTAAAAATGGGACCCCCGCATTGCCAAAATTATGAAGATTGACGAATAATGGTTGGCCAGCATCCTCGATCCACGCTATAAAGGCAAATTACAGAACATCATGCCACAGGAGAACCTAGAGCTAATATTGGCGAACTAACAAGCAACTCTGGTAAACCGTTTGTTAGATGCATTCCCAGCACACAGCAGCGGTGCAGGTTCTACCACGAGCCGTACTGGGTAACATGGAAGAGGTGTTCGTGGTGCACACAGCCAAAGTGGCGTTGGAGACAGGGGTTTCATGACCATGTTGTGGACTGATTTCTCGGGTACCGCTCACACGACTTGTAATACTGAATCGATTGCAACAGACAGGAGACAATAGTTGTCAACTATGGTTCAAAATTACCTCTCCTCCCCTATTGATGTTCTCTCTCACAGTTCATTCCCCTTTGACTACTGGGCCTGTAAACTGGACACCTGGCCTGAATTGGCACAATATGCCTTACAGGAGCTCGCTTGCCCTGCTGGTAGTGTGCTATCAGAAAGAGTCTTCAGTGCTGCTGGATCAATCCTGACAGAAAGAAGGACCCGGTTGTCGACCCAAAATGTAGGTAATCTCACCTTCATTAAAATGAACCATGCCTGGGTTTCAATGGATTTTGTGCCACCTTCCCCTGACGACACATAGGTTGCCAGCAAAATGGCTCGCTTTGTCCTCCTCTTCCTCCGACTTCTCCAATTCCTCCATTTGCAGCTGCTGAACATCCAGCCTATACCTCAACATATGCCAGTTTTTCCACCTCCCTAACTGGGCTGTACCCCCCCACAACTTTAGCCAAATAACCCCCAGTCTTCAATGTGTTATTATTATTATAAAGTAAATTAAGGTTGACAAGCTTAAGTAATAAGAATTGATGTCGTTGCCATTGACATGGACACTGTAGGTGTGTTTACTGTCCTCCACTCACTGCCGACTTTTATTCCCCATTGACTTGCATTGGGGTCGGGTTTCGGTCGGAACTCCGACTTTTGCCGATAGTCGGCCGATTTCATTCGACTCGACTTTTGGTAAAGTCGGGTGGTCCGAAACCCGACTCGACCCTCCCGGAGGCAAAGTCGCTCATCTCTAATGGTTTATCACATCTTTGGGAAGCTGAGTTCAAATTCCCTAGCTGCACCTAGGTCAGATTATGGTCACACCTCTTCTCAGTCAAAAAATTACTTAAATGGCACCTACCTGACAAAGTGAAGTAGACCAAAAGACCCTGAAAAGCTAAACATAGTTTCACAATCAAATGAAATTCTCGAGCTAATTAGAAACAAAGTGTTTGAGATCTATCAGTCTAGAAAAGGTTATAAAAATTTTCTAAAGCTTTGAGGCTCCAGCAAACCACAGTAAGAGCCATTATCTGCAAATGGCGAAAACATTGAACAGTGGTGAACCTTCCCAGGAGTGGACGGCCGACCAAAATTACCCCAAGAGCGCAGTGATAACTCATCCAAGAGGTCACAAAACAACTCACAACAACATCCAAAGAACTGCAGGCCTCACTTGCCTCAGTTAAGGTCAGTCTTCATGACTCCACCATAAGAAAGAGACTGGGCAGAAATGGCCTGCATGGCAGAGTTCCAAGAGGAAAACCACTTCTGAGCAATAAGAACATAAAGGCTCATCTTAGTTTTGCCAGAAAACATCTTGATGATCCCCAAGACCTTTGGGAGAATACTCTGTGGACTGATAAGACAGAAGGTGAACTTTTTGGAATGTGTATTACATCTGGCGTAGAAGTAACAAAGCATTTCAGAAAAGGAACATCATACCAACAGTAAAATGTGGTGATAGTGTGATGGTCTGGGCCTGTTTTGCTGCTTCAGGACCTGGAAGACTTGCTGTGGTGAATTGAACCATAAATTCTGCTGTCTACTAAAATATCCTGAAGTAAAATGTCTGGCCATCTGTTTGTAACCTCAGCCATGTTGGTTATGCAGCAGGACAATGATCCAACACACACCTGTAAGTCCACCTCTAAATGACTTAAGAAAAACAAAATTAAAACTTTGGAGTGGCCTAGTCAAAGTTCTGACCTTAATCCGATTGAGATGCTGTAGCATGACTTTAAAAAGGCGGTTCATGCTTGGAAACCCTCCAATGTTGCTGAATTACAACAAATCTGCAAAGATGAGTGGGACAAAATTCCTCCATAGCATTGTGAAAGACTCATTGCCAGTTATTGCAAACACTTGATTGCAGTTGTTGCTGCTATGGGTGACCCAACCAGTCGGACCAGCAGTGTAAGCCTTGCAAAATCCCTGGTGCAACACCTAAAACGATCAGCGTCGTACAAAGTCTAGGCCAAAGAGAAAAAAAAAATAGATGGTACTCCGTGATGCAGTAAAACAATCCTTTTTTTATTCAATACAAGTAGTACATGGATGCAGGGGAGCACTTTTTCACACAACTGTAGTATTCCTGACACGGGCATTTTATAATCCCTTTTGTGCAACATGTTATATGAGTAGTGTTGAGTAGAGTTGATCGAAACGGGTCGAAAAATTTCAAAAGTCGCCGACTTTTGGCAAAGTCGGGTTTCATGAAACGAAACCCGACCCTAGGATGAGGTCGGCCACGAGGTCGGCGACTTACGCGCCAAAGTCGCGTTTCAAAAGTTTGTTTTGCGCTCTTTTTCAGCCAATCAGGATCCACGGACACTGTGGGTAACGTGATGACATAGGCAGGGGTCACCACCATCTTTCAGAAGGGCATGCAAGTGATTGGCTTGCTTTGGTGGGCGTCACAGGGGTTATAAAAGGGCGTGCACGCCGACCGCCATCTTACTTCTGCCGATCTTAGCATAGGGAGAGGTTGCTGATTCTGTAGGGAGAGCGTTAGGCAGGGAAGAAGAAAAAAACAACTGCTTCTGCTGCTAGCGATTTTGCCTGTACAACACACCAGTCACTGTGTGTGCAGTGCAAGGGGAGGCTATATTGTGGTGGATCAGCGGTGTTGGTTGTTAGGCTGCCTTCTAAGGCTTCCTGACAGCTGCATTGCTGTTTCCCCACTGCTCTGCAAACTGCTTTTTTAAAAGCAATCCCAATTTTTTTTTTGTCCTGCTGAGGTACTGAGCGTGCATTTTTTCACACCATACAGCGGTGTACGCTCCTCACACAGTACCGTGTAACGGCTGTTATCACAGCCACAGTGAAGCTATCTGTGTGTCACTGTGGAAGGATAAGTGGAGGACTTGTTCCGTTCTTACAGACCTACACTCTAGGGAGATTCCTATTCTGCCCAATTCTACAATTCACTTTTTTCACACCTGTGCCATCGAGCCTGTGACATAGCGCTCTGATATTCAGTGGGCCTCACACAATCCAAAAGTGTCCAGTGTCCACAAGTGTCTGCAGAAATTCAAAATCTCCCTTATCCTGTAGTCACTTTTTTCACACCTGTGCCATCGAGCCTGTGACATAGCGCTCTGATATTCAGTGGGCCTCACACAATCCAAGTGTCCAGAGGCTCATGTTCATGAACCACACCTTTCCTTGTGTCCTTCACCCCAACCAAGATTGAAGGATGACGCAGGCCATACTACTGATTACTCCATGGAGCTGTTTTCACATACCATGCCTGGATTATCAAGTCAAATGGTGAATTACCCAGGCCAAGATGAATCTGACATGGAGTGCACTCAAGCACAGCCGCTGATAGATGATTCTGCTGGTACATTCACTCAGAGCACTACATTGTCCTCGCAGTGTACAGAGCCAGATTCTGACCCTGATGAGACTCAGGTGCCCCTTCCCGCACACTATACCACCATACACGGTGACACAGAGGAAGGTGCACATGACATAGAAGAGGAGGTGATGGATGACCCAGTTGTTGACCCAGATTGGCATCCATTGGGGGAAGAGGGTGCTGCTTCCAATAGCTCAGATGAGGAGCATCCACAGCAGACATCGACATCGCAACAGCTGCTATCAGGCAGGCCCGGAGCACTCCAAAGACAGGTTCCAAAATTCAAAAGAGTTGCTGGACAGCTTGTCCAGAGGGTCAAAACATCACAGCGTGCTAGGCCGCAAAATGTCTGTCAAAGTAGGAAGAGTGCAGTGTGGCACTTTTTTGAACAAAATCCTCATGATCAGGCCAAGGTTATCTGTAAGAAGTGCACAAAGACCTTTAGCCGAGGGAAAAATCTGAAAAATTTGAATAACAGTTGCATGCTTAGACATTTAACCACCATGCACTTGCAAGCGTGGACACAACACCAAACCTCAAGTGCCACATGTGCAACTGATTACAAAGAAGGTAGTCAGCAACGCTACATTGTTTCCCCCACTGTAAGCCCACCGGTTAGCACAGCAGCAAATGTTGAGGTGTCGTTGCAAGGCCACAGCAGACAGGGAATCCCACTGTTATATCAACGAAATACTGAATCTAGGCCATCAGGAAGAACACCAACTCCATCACCATCATCAACCCTCTCTCAGTCCGCCCTGTCCACCGCTACTTCCACCATATGCATCTCTCAAGTCCAGCTCACCCTCCCAGACACTATGAGTAGGTCAAGAAAGTACTCAGTCTCTCATCCGCGTACACTGGGTTTGAACGCCCACATTGCCAAACTAATCTCGTTTGAGATGATGCCCTATCGGTTGGTGGAAAGCGCAGCTTTCCGCGAACTCATGGCCTATGCAGTACCACGCTATGACCTACCCAGTCGCCACTTCTTCTCTCGCAAAGCCATCCCAGCCCTCCACCATCATGTAAAAGACCGCATTGTCCATGCACTCAAGCAGTCAGTGAGTGGAAAGGTGCACCTCACAACTGATGCATGGTCCAGTCGGCATGGCCAGGGCCGTTACGTGTCCATCACTGCGCACTGGGTTAATGTGGTGGATGCAGGGTCCACAGGGGACAGTGGTGGTGGGACAGTGCTGCCTAGCCCACGGTATAGGAAACAGTTGGATGTAGGCGTTCGACCCTCCTCCTACTCCTCCTCCAGAAGCGAAAGCTCGTCCACAGAGTGCAGTCATACGAGCACTCCATCTGCAGCTGCCACTGTTGCACACGAGGTGTCCCCCTATCGAGCAGCTAGTGGAAAGCGTCAGCAGGCTGTGTTGCAGATGATGTGTTTGGGCGACAGACACACCGCCGAGGTGCTGGCCGAGTACTTGAAGCGACAAACTGAGTCATGGCTGGGCAGTGTACATCTTGAGGCAGGCAAGGTAGTTAGTGATAACGGCCGTAATTTTGTGGCAGCCATAGCCCTTTCAAAACTCAGCCACATACCTTGCTTGGCTCACACCTTGAACCTGGTGGTGCAGTGCTTCCTCAAAAATTATTTGGAGTTAACAGCCCTGCTCCAGAAGGTGCGAAGACTGTGCGCGCACATCCGCCGGTCGCCTGTACACTCCGTTCGTATGCAGAAGCTGCAGCGATTGCTCCACCTTCCCAACCACCGCCTCATTATCGACATTGCAACAAGGTGGAACTCCACTCTGCACATGGTGGAGCGGCTGTGCGAGCAGAGGCAGGCCATAATGCATTTGTGGGAGGATACACGGCCAGGCACTTTGAGAGCAGACATGGAGTTGACAGGTGTGCAGTGGTCGAAGCTGAAAGACCTCTGTAAAGTCCTTCAGTGTTTTGAGGAATGCACATGGCTGGTAAGCGCAGACGACGCCATCCTAAGCATGAGCATCCCACTTATGTGTCTGCTCATGCAAACTTTGACGCACCTTAAGGAGCAGGCGTCTGCAGCCAATGTTGACGAGGCGGAAGAGGTGGAGGGAATCCTTGATGACATTCAGCCATTGTCTGCTCAGGGACCTCTCCTGGACGAGTTGGAGGAAGAAGAGGAGGAGGAGGATGATGATGGGGATGATTACTTAGGGGAGGAGGATGCATCTCGTGGGGCAAGTGAAACTGTTGGCGTGGCAAGGTCTGGTACAGGGTTTGTGCGTGACTGGAGGGATGTGGATTTGCCAGAAAGTGCTCCTCCAACCAGCACTCGCAGTGCATCATTGATACCGGGAACATTGGCCCACATGTCAGATTATGCCTTGCGGATCCTAAAAAGGGACCCCCGCATTGCCAAAATGATGAACGATGACGACTACTGGTTGGCCAGCATCCTGGATCCACGCTATAAAGGCAAATTACAAAACATCATGCCACAGGAGAACCTTGACCTAATATTGGCTAATAAACAAGCAACTCTGGTAAATCGGTTGCTTGAGGCATTCCCAGCACACAGCAGCGGTGATGGTTCTCACACGAGCCGTACGGGCAGGGGCAACTTGGCAGAGATGTTCATGGTGCACACAGCAGAAGTGGCGTTGGAGACAGGGGTTTCATGACAATGTTGTGGACTGATTTTTCAAGTACCGCTCACACAACTGGTAATACTGCATCGATGGAAAGTGACAGGAGACAGCAGTTGTCAACTATGGTTACAAACTACTTTTCCTCCCATATCAATGTTCTCTCACACAGGTCATTCCCCTTTGACTATTGGGCCGCTAAACTGGACACCTGGCCTGAATTGGCACAATATGCCTTACAGAAGCTCGCTTGCCCAGCTGCAAGTGTGCTATCGGAAAAAGTCTTCAGTGCAGCTGGATCAATCCTGACAGAAAAAAGGACCCATCTGTCAACCCAAAATGTGGATGATCTAACCTTCATTAAAATGAACCATGCATGGGTTTCCAAGGATTTTGTCCCACCTTCCCCTGATGACACATAGGGTGACAGAAAAATGGCTTGCTTTGGTCCACCTCTTCCTGGGACTTGACCTATTTCGCCTTTTGCATCAGCTGAAAGTCCAACATCAACATATGCCACTTTCTAAAACTCCCTAACTGTGCTGCCTCCCCCCCCCATGGCCGGGGTCACCACCTAGCGCACGACACCGTGCGAGTGCCGTTGCCCTGGACAGGTGGGTAGGCCGACTCTTGGGCGCGGGCACTGGCACAGGGTCCCTCATAGTGCAATCAAGTGTCTCTGACGGTGGTGGTGCACACCCGCCGTCAGACACACCGCCGTACTATGAGGGGCCCAGTGCCAGTACCGACGCCCATGAGTGGGCCCCCTTTGCTTGGGCAGGGCCCCAGCATTTGCAATATTTACCTCTCCCTGCTCCTCCGCTGTGTAGTCTGGGCCGTCAAATCCATACTGTGCCTGACACCGTCTGAGCCTGCCTCCTGATGTATAGACATATCTTTTGAATGTGTACGCTATCCATACATGTTATCCTGGGATACGGTTCCCCATTCTCACCTTTGTGCAATCACGTGCAAGCCATACTGGGCCTAACACCGTCTGAGCCTGCCTCCTGATGTATAGACATATATTTTGAATGTGTACGCTATCCATACATGTTATCCTGGGATACGGTACCCTTTCTCACCTTTGTGCAATCATGTGCAAGCCATACTGGGCCTAACACCGTCTGAGCCTGCCTCCTGATGTATAGACATATCTTTTGAATGTGTACGCTATCCATACATGTTGTCCTGGGATACGGTACCCTTTCTCACCTTTGTGCAATCACGTGCAAGCCATACTGGGCCTAACACCGTCTGAGCCTGCCTCCTGATGTATAGACATATATTTTGAATGTGTACGCTATCCATACATGTTATCCTGGGATACGGTACCCTTTCTCACCTTTGTGCAATCACGTGTAATCCATACTGGGCGTGAGAACGGCTGGCGAGCTGTTAAGCAAGCTACAGCACCTGTGGTTTGCACACGTAAGTTTTTCATTTTTTCAGGAATGACGGTTAGGCCTAATTCCGGAACTGCGGTTGACCTGCACTTACTGGGAAATCATCGTTCGCGGGTAATAATTGTAATCAGTGATCCCCATCACTAACGTTGTTCAGCGGGTTATCTGCACCTGTAAGCAACAAACGCTGGCCTTTTCAGTGTAGCGCACATGCAGCCACGGACATGTAAGGGCATGTCACACCAGTTATTGGCCAATCTCATGTGCCAGAGCCTCACGTGTCCCTCTAGTAAGCCGGACTCGGATCACGGGGCATGGCGGAGTCTCGTTCGTTAACGGAATTAAGCTTGCAATGTGTGCATCTGTTCTGTAGCTGGCATGGTTGAGGTTTCCCAGGTGGAGTCGAATTTAACCGTAGGCTCCACTCCTGGTGGTGCCCTTCTGGACATTCCTTTAAGGTTCAGATTTGCAACCATACTGCCCACGTAAAACAAACACTTTGCCTTCATGAACGCTGTTTGGAGGGTCATGACTCGTGGGAATAACGCCGCCCAATCAGTTAACCTGCTAGAGAGATCCTTCGTTGCTCCCAAGCATGACATCACACTCCCTAGGAGGAAGGTAATGCCACTGTGGCGACCGTACTCCTGGGGGCGACACAAGTGCACTGATGCCCAGCCACTGCTCGATGAATCTGCTGGTACATTGACCCAGACCACTACATTCCCCTCGCACGCTACACGGCCTGAATCTGACCCTGATGAAACTCAGGTTACCCTTCCCATATAGAGTTCCATCTTACACGGTGACAAAGAGGAAGCTGCAGATGAAAGTGCAGGTTTGGCCCACCCGCCATCAGACACACCACCGTACTATCAGGGGCCCTGTGCCAGTGCCGTCGCCAACGAGTGGGCCCCCCCTGCTTGCTCAGGATCACTGCACTTGCAAGGTTGAAATACTGTACAGTGAGATGGAAGATGGGGATGACGAGGAGTCCAGACTAGTACAGGGATTCCCTAGCGAGGAGAATTATTTGATTGTTTTCAATGTTGGGACAGCAATTTTTGCGGAGCACTATACTCTGGAGAATGATAGATGGGGCCCACCATACACTGGAACATTCCAAAGGTGGACATCAGACACTGGAGCAGCATTTACAGGGCCCATTATACACTAGAGCATTAGAAATGGGGCCCATTATGTTTGGAGGATTATTTGGGCCCATAAGACAGTGGAGCTTCATCCATGGGGACCAACATATACTGTAGCATTATGTGGAGCTCATCATATACTGTTTCAAACATTATATGGGACCAATGATTCTGTATGGAGAAATAGATGGGCCTCGTCATGAGATGTAAAAAGTGAAGTATTTTTCATTGTACTATACCGCTATTTCTCTGCCGTATCGGAGCATGATGAGTTGTGGTATGAGTTAAAGGGGCGCTCTTTCGCCCAGGGCACATGAAAACCTGGAGCCAGCCCTACCCCCCCACAACTTTAGCCAAATAACCCCCATTTTTCAGTGCGTAACTTGTATTATGAAGTTAATTAAGGTTGACAAGCTTAAGTAAGAAGAATTGATGCTTTTGGCATTCAAATGAGCACTGTAGGTGTGTTTCCTGTCCTCCTCTCACTGCCGACTTTTATTCCCCATTGACTTACATTGGGTTTCGTGTTTCGGGACGACCCCGACTTTTCCCTATAATCGACCGATCTTGCTCGACCGGACTTTTGGAAAAGTCGGGTTTCACGAAGCGAAACTCGACACTAAAATACCAAAAGTCACTCATCTCTAGTGTTGAGCATTCCCATAATGCTATGAGCCAGTTTGATTTGATTCAGCCAATGACAATCCTCAGAAGTGTGGGGACAATCCTGCCTGCTACGGGCACCAGTGAGTCAGCATCCCCCAGTTTTACCAGGGAACAGTCCTTTATGCGCAGCTTTGTAGGACCTCGCCGTACCCCACTGCTGCGGGAGGAACAAATTGAAGCCGTTGTCGGATGGATGGCAGCTAACGCATCGACTTCAATGACTTCCACGTCCTCTCAAGGCCAGAGCACTGAAGAGCAACCATCCATCTCTTGACCACCTGCCAAAGTGCCCAGGCAGTCAGAGAGCCCTGGACAGGAGCCATCACAGTCTCTACTTCTGTTCTCTGGATTTGTTGGCTTGGAAAGAGGGGGCCAGCCAAGCAGCATTCCAGAATGTGAAGAAGAGGGAGTATGCAGTTATGCGCAACTTCTTTGTCCCTCTGAATCTGAAGAGGCCGGAGGGTCAGTGCCTATGGTCAGCACACCTCAGTATGCATCAGATGATGAGGAGACTCAGGTGCCACTTTCTGGTGCGTACGGTGCTGGCGAGACAACCCAGGAAAATTAGGTGTTTGAAGAGGGGAGTGTAGATGATGAGGTCCTTGACGCATAATGGCATGAGGAACAGGAAGGTGGTGGGAGCAGCTCTGAGGAAGAGATTCCCCGAATGGCCAAAACAGGAGGGAGCGGGAGGGGGCAGACTTGCTTGCCTGTAGCCTCCACTTTGGCACCCATTAGGAGCATTCCTCTTTCAAAAGCCAAAACGGGCGCTCCCAAGATTTGCAGTGCGTGGTCCTTTTTTGACACAGTTGCAGATGACATTTGCTTTGTCAAATGCAAGCTGTGTCATCAGAAAGTCAAAAAAGGGAAAAATGTCAGCAACCTCAATATCACAAATATGTGGAAACATGTGCGGACCAAGCACGAGGTGGAGTTACACAGACACACTGAAGACGTAGGCCAATGTACAGCGCCACCTACCACCTCTTCAGCTTGTGTTGGGGCCTCTTCCTCCAGCTCACACACAGCTGGTTCGACTTCCTCACAGGATCGCCAAGGAAGAACCTCTGGCACTGTTGTCCGGAGACCCAGTGACATTCCACACACAGCACCTCGTTCCCAGTCATCCTCACACGCCCAGGCCACTCTACAGCCATCGGTAGCACAGGCATGGGATAAAAGGCGGCAAACCATCCCCGAGCACAGGCTCTGAATGCTGGCATTGCCAAACTACTGGCCCTTGAAATGCTCTCATTCAGGCTGGTGGAGACTGACACCTTCCGGAACTTCATGGCATTGGCAGTCCAACAATACACCGTGCCCAGCCGCTTTTATTTCAGCAGGCAAGCCGTCCCTGCCCTGCAAAAACATGTGGAGGGAAAAATAAAACATGCGCTACTAAACGCCGTCAGTAGCAAGGTCCACCTGACCACCGATGCGTGGACCAGTAACCATGGACAGGGATGATACCTTTCCCTCACTGCCCATTGGGTCAATGTTGTGGAGCCGGGTACAGATCTGGAGAGTGGCACTGTACGTGTTTTGCCAACTCCACGGATTGCAGGAATCCAGTCTGTACACATTGACTCCTCCGCCTGCTCAAGTTCCTCAGAAACAGTGCTGCAGGAGCCTGTTACGACCGATATGAGCACAGCCATGGCCAAACATCAACAGGCCGTACTGAAATTAATTTCTTTGGGGAATCGATGCCACACAGCGCAGGAGCTCTGCAATGCTATCAAGCAGGAGAGCGACATGTGGTTTGTGCCAGCGAATCTCCAGCCGGACTTGGTAGTGTGTGACAATGGCCGAAATCTGGTGGCAGCTCTGGGCCTAGGCAACCTCACTCACATCCCATGTCTGGCACATGTGCTGAACTTGGTCATGCAGAGCTTTCTGAGGGACTATCCGGATCTTGAGGCATTGCTGCACAAGGTCCGCATAGAGTGCGCTCACTTGCGGCGTTCCAGCATGGCAAGATCGCGCCTTGCTGCTCTGCAGCGCCGATTACGCCTTCCGGAACATCGCATCATATGTGACCTACCCACCAGGTGGAATTCAACGCTACATATGTTGGAGCGGTTGTGTGAGCAGCAGGCAGCAGTCATGGAGTACCAGCTGCATCAGGCGCAAACAAGTCGCACTGTGCACCGGTCACACTTCAGCACCACTGAGTGGGCCTCTATGAAGGACATCTGCCTCATTTTGCGTGCCTTCGATGATTCCACATGGATGGCGAGTGCAGATGATGCACTAGTCAGCATGACTGTCCCCCTTATCTGCCTGCTTCAAAAAACACTGCAAGCACTAAGGGAGGAGGTTTTGGAAGAGGTGGAGGATGAGGAGTCACAAATGCCATCTGTGTCATGATCCAGTGTTGGATCTGGCGGTATTAAAAGCACAAAGTGAACTTTTTTTACTTTGGTTAAGTTCAAAGGTGTTTTGACTGTCCCCGGTGGTGGTTAGTGGTATTGCACCTTAGGTTAGGTTGCACTTAATTATGGTTCAGGTGTGACACTCTATAAATGGGTCTCAGGGTGTTCACTCACTGCTGGTGATATTTCTTGCTGAGTTGTTGGAGAGCCTGGTGGAAGGATGGAGCTGGATAGGAGTCCTGCGCAGTCAGCCAGAGAGAAAGAGTGCCAGCTAATGGTGTCTGCAGGAAGGACTGGCATGGCCTGGTGGAGTCGCAGTTTATGGTGTCGGCGGGAAGTGCGGGCATGGCTTAGAGGAGTGGCGACTAGGAAGAGAGTTGCACTCAGCATGCTCGACTTGGTTGCTCAGAACTGGACTCGAGCATGCTTGGATTCTTGGCAGAGGCTGGACTCATCTTGGGACTCTGTGTACTGGACTGCTGCAAGTGGTGATGGACTCTGCTCCCAGGCTGCACGATGGTGACAGATCGAGTTATGGTGATGGATCAGGGTGGAGGAGAAGATGCACTCAGGTGGTGGGCTCTGTTGCTAGGAGCGTACGCAACAGAGCAAAGCTAAGTGGTGTTCCCCCTGTATTGTCTCTTTCCTCATGTGTGTTGTTAGTGCAGTGGTGGGATTAGTCTCCGCACCGACCTATTCCCTAGTGAGGGTTTAGGGTCAGGGCGAGCAAGGGGTTAAGGTTCGCGTGCGGCGACAGGTGCGGAGCCTGTATAGGGAACGTAAGAAGTGCAGGGACACTGGCTATGGGGAGCTTAGGAGGTCTCCACGTCCCCCATTCCCTATCGCAGGGCCCACCATTGTAAAAGTTACCCAGGTTCCCCCCTTATTATTTAAATTTGCCGTACTGGAGGCGGTGTTTCTAGAAATGTATATGTTAACGTGTAATTCCTAAATTCGCCAGGTGGAGGCGGCGTATCCACCTGCACGTTCTATTATTTAAATTCGCCCCACTGGAGGCGGTGTATCCAGGGTCACGTGTGTTATGGGTTCGCCTTGCGGTATCATCTGCGACCAGACACACGTGATCATGACAATCTGCTTCTGGACAGTCTGCGCTAGGTGGTTCCTCACAAAGGCCTAGGCAGGGGACACTTTGTGAGGAGGATGAGGAGGAGTCAATAGAGGAGGAAGACATCTCTCCAGAGGAGGGAGGTACACAATGCTCTAGTCAGTATGTACAGCGATGGTGGGGTGATGCAAAGTAGGCAGAGATGACGACTCAAGCAGGGGACAGCGTTTCTTTGGCATGTGGGAGTCTGCAGCACATGGTTGATTTCATGCTGCAGTGCCTGAGAAACGACCGCCGCATCGCCCACATTTTCAACACGACTGATTATTGGGCGTACACCCTCCTAGATCCTCGCTACCGGGACAACTTACAAAGCCTCATACCACCGTTGAACCGGGAGCGTAAAATGCGGGAGTACCAAGACACACTGGTGCAGTCCATCATGTTCTCCATTCCACCCGACAGCAGTGCTGCTAGTGCTTTACAAAGCAGCTCTGTGCGTCGAGGCAGTGGAGGAAGCTCGGCACAAAGAGGGAGCAGAGGCAGCGCCTCAGCACAAGGCAAGACCACTATGGCCCAAATGTGGCAAAGTTTTGTGTGTCCGCCACAAATGTCTACACCATCACAGACGGCTCCAGTCAGCAGAAAGCAACGTTTCCGTCAGATGGTGACAGACTACATGTCTTGCCCTCTCAGTGTACTCCCAGATGGCTCTTCCCCCTTCAAGTTTTGGGTCTCAAAGCTGGATACATGGCCAGAGCTTAGCCAGTATGCATTGGAGGTGCTGGCTTGCCCTGCTGCCAGTTTATTATCGGAACGCGTCTTTAGTGCCGCAGGTGGTGTACTAACAGACCGTCGCACGTGACTATCCTCCTATAACCTTGACTGGCTTACTTTTCTGAAAATGAACAAGGCCTGGATCTCGCCAGGATTTGCCAGTCCTCTACCAGAATAAATAATTGGTTGGCAACACTATCCAGGTCTCATGTTGTGTTCATGTTTCTACCACCTGAACTGTAATCCCTGGGCTTCAACACAGCCAGTTGTCGCTCAGAAGTGCCGTCTGCACAGAGAGAAACACTAGCTCCTGTGTTAGTGGGGTTCAGTAACGCCAACTGCTCCCCTGCTGTGTGGACGGCAAAGTCTCCTGCTCCCTCCACAATCGAACTACTACTGATTTTTAACCATGCTCCACTTAGGCCTCTGACTCCACTGTCTCTAGTATTTCCCTTGGCCTCCAACCCCACCAGTTGCTGCTCTGAACTGGCGTCTGCACAATCCACACTTGTTCCTGTGTTACTGTTGCTCAGTCACGTCAGTTGATCCCCTGATGTGTGTCCGGCAATGTCTCCTGCTCTGTCCACATTCCCATTACTAGCAGTGGGAATGTGGACAGAGAAGGAGACCTTGCCGGACACACATCAGGGGATCAACTGACGTGACTGAGCCCCTGTAACTCAGGAACAAGTGTGGATTGTGCAGACGCCACATCAGAGCACTAACTGGCGGTGTTGGAGGCCAGGGGAAATACTAGAGACAGTGGAGCCAGAGGCCATAGTGGAGCACGGTTACAATCAGTAGTAGTCTACAACCTATATAAAACTTGCTGCAAGTTGGTCTCCGCCTGCTGCATGATTGATCCTGGGCTTCAACACAGCCAGTTGTCACTCGGAAGTGCTGTCCGCACAGAGAAAAACACTAGCTCCTGTGTTAGTGGGGTTCAGTAAAGTCTGCTGTTCCCCTGCTGTGTGGACGGCAATGTCTCCTGCTGCCTCTACATTCAAAAACCATCAGGCCTCTGCCTGCTCCATGCTTGATCCTGGGCTCCAATAACGCCAGTTGGTGTTCAGAAGTGCCGTCTTCACAGAGTAAAACACACTAGCTCCTGTGTCAGTGGGGTTCAGTAACGTCAGCTGTTCCCCTGCTGTGTGGACGACAATGTCTCCTGCTGCCTCCACATGCAAAAAACATCAGGCCTCAGCCTACTCCATGCTTGATCCTGGGCTCCAACAATGCCAGTTGGTGTTCAGAAGTGCCGTCTTCACAGAGAGAAACACACTAGCTCCTGTGTTAGTGGGGTTCAGTAACGTCAGCTGTTCCCCTGCTGTGTGGATGGCAATGTTTCCTGCTGCCTCCACATTCAAAAACCATCAGGCCTCTGCCTGCTCCATGCTTTATCCTGGGCTCCAACAATGCCAGTTGGTGTTCAGAAGTGCCGTCTTCACAGAGAAAAAAACACTAGCTCCTGTGTTAGTTGGGTTCAGTAATGTCTGCTGTTCCCCTGCTGTGTGGACGACAATGTCTCCTGCAGCCTCCACATTCAAAAACCATCAGGCCTCTGCCTGCTCCATGCTTGATCCTGGGCTCCAACAACGCCAGTTGGTGTTCAGAAGTGCCGTCTTCACAGAGTAAAGCACACTAGCTCCTGTGTTAGTGGGGTTCAGTAATGTCAGCTGTTCCCCTGCTGTGTGGACGGCAATGTCTCCTGCTGCCTCGACATGCAAAAAACATCAGGCCTCAGCCTGCTCCATGCTTGATCCTGGGCTCCCACAACGCCAGTTGGTGTTCAGAAGTGCCGTCTTCACAGAGAAAAACACACTAGCTCCTGTGTTAGTGGGGTTCATTAACGTCAGCTGTTCCCCTGCTGTGTAGACGACAAAGTCTCCTGCTGCCTCCAAAATCACACTACATCTTATTTTCTACTCGCTCCAAGTAGGCCTCAGCCTGCTCCATGATTGATCCTGGGCTTCAACACAGCCAGTTGTTGCTTGGATGTGCCGTCCGCACAGAGAGAGACACTAGCTCCTGTGTCAGTGGGGGTTCAGTAACGCCAGCTGCTCCCCTGTTGTGTGGATGGCAAAGTCTCCTGCTGCCTACACAGTCACACTACTACTGATTTTTAACTGTGCTCCACTTAGTCCTCTGGCTCCACTGTCTCTAGTTTTTCCCCTGGCCTCCAACCCCGCCAGTTGCTGCTCTGAAGTGGCGTCTGCACAATCCACACTTGTTCCTGTGTTACTGTTGCTCAGTCACGTCAGTTGATCCCCTGATGTGTGTCCGGCAATGTCTCCTGCTCTGTCCACATTCCCATTACTAGCAGTGGGAATGTGGACAGAGCAGGAGACCTTGCCGGACACACATCAGGGGATCAACCGACGTGACTGAGCCCCCGTAACTCAGGAACAAGTGTGGATTGTGCAGACGCCACTTCAGAGCACTAACTGGCGGTGTTGGAGGCCAGAGGAAATACTAGAGACAGTGGAGCCAGAGGCCACAGTGGAGCACGGTTACAATCAGTAGTAGTCTACAACCTATATAAAACTTGCTGCAAGTTGGCCTCCGCCTGCTGCATGATTGATCCTGGGCTTCAGCACAGCCAGTTGTTGCTTGGATGTGCCGTCCGCACAGAGAGAGACACTAGCTCCTGTGTCAGTGGGGGTTCAGTAACGCCAGCTGTTCCCCTGCTGTGTGGACGGCAATGTCTCCTGCTGCCTCCACATACAAAAAACATCAGGCCTCAGCCTGCTCCATGCTTGATCCTGGGCTCCAACAATGCCAGTTGGTGTTCAGAAGTGCCGTCTTCACAGAGAAAAACACACTAGCTCCTGTGTTAGTGGGGTTCAGTAACGTCAGCTGTTCCCCTGCTGTGTGGATGGCAATGTTTCCTGCTGCCTCCACATTCAAAAACCATCAGGCCTCTGCCTGCTCCATGCTTTATCCTGGGCTCCAACAATGCCAGTTGGTGTTCAGAAGTGTCGTCTTCACAGAGAAAAAAACACTAGCTCCTGTGTTAGTTGGGTTCAGTAACGTCTGCTGTTCCCCTGCTGTGTGGACGACAATGTCTCCTGCTGCCTCCACATTCAAAAACCATCAGGCCTCTGCCTGCTCCATGCTTGATCCTGGACTCCAACAACGCCAGTTGGTGTTCAGAAGTGCCGTCTTCACAGAGTAAAGCACACTAGCTCCTGTGTTAGTGGGGTTCAGTAATGTCAGCTGTTCCCCTGCTGTGTGGACGGCATTGTCTCCTGCTGCCTCCACATGCAAAAAACATCAGGCCTCAGAAAAACACACTAGCTCCTGTGTTAGTGGGGTTCAGTAACGTCAGCTGTTCCCCTGCTGTGTGGATGGCAATGTTTCCTGCTGCCTCCACATTCAAAAACCATCAGGCCTCTGCCTGCTCCATGCTTTATCCTGGGCTCCAACAATGCCAGTTGGTGTTCAGAAGTGTCGTCTTCACAGAGAAAAAAACACTAGCTCCTGTGTTAGTTGGGTTCAGTAACGTCTGCTGTTCCCCTGCTGTGTGGACGACAATGTCTCCTGCTGCCTCCACATTCAAAAACCATCAGGCCTCTGCCTGCTCCATGCTTGATCCTGGACTCCAACAACGCCAGTTGGTGTTCAGAAGTGCCGTCTTCACAGAGTAAAGCACACTAGCTCCTGTGTTAGTGGGGTTCAGTAATGTCAGCTGTTCCCCTGCTGTGTGGACGGCATTGTCTCCTGCTGCCTCCACATGCAAAAAACATCAGGCCTCAGAAAAACACACTAGCTCCTGTGTTAGTGGGGTTCAGTAACGTCAGCTGTTCCCCTGCTGTGTGGACGGCAATGTCTCCTGCTGCCTCCACATTCAAAAACCATCAGGCCTCTGCCTGCTCCATGCTTGATCCCGGGCTCCTACAACGCCAGTTGGTGTTCAGAAGTGCCGTCTTCACAGAGAAAAACACACTAGCTCCTGTGTTAGTGGGGTTCATTAACGTCAGCTGTTCCCCCGCTGTGTAGACGACAAAGTCTCCTGCTGCCTCCAAAATCACACTACATCTTATTTTTTACTCGCTCCAAGTAGGCCTCAGACTGCTCCATGATTGATCCTGGGCTTCAACACAGCCAGTTGTTGCATGGAAGTGCCGTCCGCACAGAGAGAAATACTAGCTCCTGTGTCAGTGGGGTTCAGTAGCGCCAGCTGCTCTCCTGCTGTGTGGATGGCAAAGTCTCCTGCTGCCTACACAATCACACTACTACTGATTTTTAACCGTGCTCCACTTAGGCCTCTGGCTCCACTGTCTCTAGTATTTCCCCTGGCCTCCAACCCTGCCAGTTGCTGCTCAGAATTGGCGTCTGCACAATCCACACTTGTTCCTGTGTTACTGGGGCTCAGTCACGTCAGTTGATCCCCTGATGTGTGTCTGGCAATGTCTCCTGCTCTGTCCACATTCCCATTACTAGTAGCCAGAGGCCATAGTGGAGCACGGTTACAATCAGTAGTAGTCTACAACCTATATAAAACTTGCTGCCAGTTGGCCTCCGCCTGCTGCATGATTGATCCTGGGCTTCAACGCAACCAGTTGTCACTCGGAAGTGCTGTCCGCACAGAGAAAAACACTAGCTCCTGTGTTAGTGGGGTTCAGTAACGTCTGCTGTTCCCCTGCTGTGTGGACGGCAATGTCTCCTGCTGCCTCCACATTCAAAAACCATCAGGCCTCTGCCTGCTCCATGCTTGATCCTGGGCTCCAACAACGCCAGTTGGTGCTCAGAAGTGCCGTCTTCACAGAGTAAAACACACTAGCTCCTGTGTTAGTGGGGTTCAGTAACGTCAGCTGATCCCCTGCTGTGTGGACGGCAATGTCTCCTGCTGCCTCCACATGCAAAAAAAATCAGGCCTCAGCCTGCTCCATGCTTGATCCTGGGCTCCAACAACGCCAGTTGGTGTTCAGAAGTGCCGTCTTCACACAGAAAAGCACACTAGCTCCTGTGTTAGTGGGGTTCAGTAACGTCAGCTTTTCCCCTCCTGTGTGGACGGCAATGTCTCCTGCTGCCTCCAAAAGCACACTACATCTTATTTTCTACTTGCTCCAAGTTGGCCTCAGCCTGCTCCATGATTGATCCTGGGCTTCAACACAGCCAGTTGTTGCTTGGATGTGCCGTCCGCACAGAGAGAGACACTAGCTCCTGTGTCAGTGGGGTTCAGTAACGCCAGCTGCTCCCCTGCTGTGTGGATGGCAAAGTCTCCTGCTGCCTACACAGTCACACTACTACTGATTTTTAACCGTGCTCCACTTAGTCCTCTGGCTCCACTGTCTCTAGTTTTTCCCCTGGCCTCCAACCCCGCCAGTTGCTGCTCTGAAGTGGCGTCTGCACAATCCACACTTGTTCCTGTGTTACTGGGGCTCAGTCACGTCAGTTGATCACCTGATGTGTGTCCGGCTATGTCTCCTGCTCTGTCCACATTCCCATTACTAGTAGTGGGAATGTGGACAGAGCAGGAGACCTTGCCGGACACACATCAGGGGATCAACTGATGTGACTGAGCCCCTGCAACCCAGGAACAAGTGTGGATTGTGCAGACGCCACTTCAGAGCAGCAACTGGCGGGGTTGTAGGCCAGGGGAAATACTAGAGTCAGTAGAGCCAGAGGCCTAAGTGGAGCACGGTTACAATCAGTAGTAGTGTACAACCGATATAAAACTTGCTTCAAGTAGGCCTCAGCCTGTTCCATGATTGATCCTGGGCTTCAGCAAAGCCAGTTGTTGCTCGGAAGTGCTGTCTGCACAGAGAAAAACACATGCTCCAGTGTTAGTGGGTTCAGTAACGCCAGTTGCTCTCCTGCTGTGTGGACGACAAAGTCTCCTGCTGCCTCCAAAATCACACTACATCTTATTTACTACTTGCTTCAAGTAGGCCTCAGCCTGCTGCATGATTGACCCTGGGCTCCAACATCGCCAGTTGCTGCTCAGAAGTGTCTTTGGCACGGGTACTCCCTCCTGCCCAGCCTGGTTCCAGCATGCCTGCTGTTTCTGGGGATTGTCAACGTCACTTTGCCACCAATACGTTGTCCTGTTGTGTTGCGGTCGGGTTAGCCGAGTCTATGGTGCCTGCAGTTTCGGTGCTTCCTACGTGGGCTGCGGGTTCTGGTAATAAAGGCTGGTTCTGTAGTGCCAATAGGACAAGCACCCCCTGTTGGACTGTGGGTTTCGGTAACTACGTCCTGCTCGCGGCCTTGCAACTTTGTTTATTATGGGTACCTTGTGCTATCCATCTGGGTTCCAGCACCGTCAGCTGGTTCTCGGCAGTGTCTTTGGCCTAGGTGCCTCCTTCTCGGTATCCGCTCCATCATCGCCAGTTGCTGCTCAGAAGTGTCTTTGGCACGGGTACTCCCTCCTGCCCAGCCTGGTTCCAGCACGCCTGCTGTTTCTGGGGATTGTCAACGTCACTTTGCCACCAATAAGTTGTCCTGTCGTGTTGCGGTCGGGTTAACCGAGTCTATGGTGCCTGCAGTTTTGGTGCTTCCTATGTGGGCTGCGGGTTCTGGTAATAAAGGCTGGTTCTGTAGTGCCAATAGGACAAGCACCCCCTGTTGGACTGTGGGTTTCGGTAACTACGTCCTGCTCGCGGCCTTGCAACTTTGTTTATTATGGGTACCTTGTGCTACCCATCCGGGTTCCAGCACCGTCAGCTGGTTCTCGGCAGTGTCTTTGGTCTAGGTGGCTCCTTCTCGGTATCCGAGTTCCAGCTACGTCAGCTGGTCCTTGGTAGTGCTTTGTAGCACAGGTACCTCCTGCTTAGTAACTGTGTTCCAGCACCGTCAGCTGGTCCACGGTTGTGCCATTGGCTCTTGTTCCTTCTGCTGCCCCTCCGGGTTCCAGCACCATCAGCTGGTCCTCGCTAGTTTAATTTGCTCTTGCAGCTTCTGCTACCCATCCGGATTCCAGCACCGTCAGCTGGTTTTCGGCAGTGCCTTTGGCCTAGGTGCCTCCTTCTCAGTATCCGAGTTCCAGCAACGTCTGCTGGTCCTTGGTAGTGCTTTGTAGCACAGGTACCTCCTGCTTATTAACCGTCTTCTAGCACCATTAGCTGGTCCACGGTTGTGCCATTGGCTCTTGTTCCTTCTGCTGCCCCTCCGGGTGCCAGCACCGTCAGCTGGTCCTCGCTAGTTTCATTTGCTCTTGCAGCTTCTGCTACCCATTTGGGTTCCAGCACCATCAGCTGGTTCTCGGCAGTGTCTTTGGCACGGGTACTCCCTCCTGCCCAGCCTGGTTCCAGCACGCCTGCTGTTTCCGGGTAGTGTCAACGTCACTTTGCCACCAATACGTTGTCCTGTCGTGTTGCGGTTGGGTTAGCCGAGTCTATGGTGCCTACAGTTTCGGTGCTTCCTATGTGGGCTGCGGGTTCTGGTAATAAAGGATGGTTCCGTAGTGCCAATAGGACAAGCACCCCCTGTTGGATTGTGGGTTTCGGTAACGGCGTCCTGCTCGCGGCCTTGCAACTTTGTTTATTATGAGTACCTTGTGCTACCCTTCCGGGTTCCAGCACCGTCAGCTGGTTCTTGGCAGTGCCTTTGGCCTAGGTGGCTCCTTCTCGGTATCTGAGTTCCAGCACCGTCAGCTGGTCCACGGTTGTGCCATTGGCTCTTGTTCCTTCTGCTGCCCCTCCGGGTTCCAGCACCGTCAGCTGGTCCTCGCTAGTTTAATTTGCTCTTGCAGCTTCTGCTACCCATCCGGGTTCCGGCACCGTCAGCTGGTTTTCGGCAGTGCCTTTGGCCTAGGTGCTTCCTTCTCGGTATCCGAGTTCCAGCAACGTCTGCTGGTCCTTGGTAGTGCTTTGTAGCACAGGTACCTCCTGCTTATTAACCGCCTTCCAGCACCGTCAGCTGGTCCACGGTTGTGCCATTGGCTCTTGTTCCTTCTGCTACCCCTCCGGGTGCCAGCACCGTCAGCTGGTCCTCGCTAGTTTCATTTGCTCTTGCAGCTTCTGCTACCCATTCAGGTTCCAGCACCATCAGCTGGTTCTCGGCAGTGTCTTTGGCATGGGTACTCCCTCCTGCCCAGCCTGGTTCCAGCACGCCTGCTGTTTCCGGGTAGTGTCAACGTCACTTTGCCACCAATACGTTGTCCTGTCGTGTTGCGGTCAGGTTAGCCGAGTCTTTGGTGCCTGCAGTTTCGGTGCTTCCTATTTGGGCTGCGGGTTCTGGTAATAAAGGCTGGTTCCGTAGTGCCAATAGGACAAGCACCCCCTGTTGGATTGTGGGTTTCGGTAACTGCGTCCTGCTCGCGGCCTTGCAACTTTGTTTATTATGGGTACCTTGTGCTACCCATTCGGATTACAGCACCGTCAGCTGGTTCTCGCTAGTTCCATTGACTCTTGTAGCTTCTGCTACCCATCCGGGTTCCAGCACCGTCAGCTGGTTCTCGGCAGTGTCTTTGGCACGGGTACTCCCTCCTGCCCAGCCTGGTTCCAGCACGCCTGCTGTTTCCGGGTAGTGTCAACGTCACTTTGCCACCAATACGTTGTCCTGTCATGTTGCGGTCGGGTTAGCTGAGTCTATGATGCCTGCAGTTTCGGTGCTTCCTATGTGGGCTGCGGGTTCTGGTAATAAAGGCTGGTTCCGTAGTGCCAATAGGACAAGCACCCCCTGTTGGATTGTGGGTTTCGGTAACTGCGTCCTGCTCGCGGCCTTGCAACTTTGTTTATTATGGGTACCTTGTGCTACACATCCGGGTTCCAGCACCGTCAGCTGGTTCTTGGCAGTGCCTTTGGCCTACGTGCCTCCTTCTCGGTATCTGAGTTCCAGCACCGTCAGCTGGTCCACGGTTGTGTCATTGGCTCTTGTTCCTTCTGTTGCCCCTCCAGGTTCCAGCACTGTCAGCTGGTCCTCGCTAGTTTCATTTGCTCTTGCAGCTTCTGCTACCTATCCGGGTTCCAGCTGGTTCTCGGCAGTGTCTTTGGCCTAGGTGCCTCCTTCTCGTTATCCGAGTTCCAGCTACGTCAGCTCGTCCTTGGTAGTGCTTTGTAGCACAGGTACCTCCTGCTTATTAACCGTCTTCCAGCACCGTCAGCTGGTCCACAGTTGTGCCATTGGCTCTTGTTCCTTCTGCTGCCCCTCCGGGTTCCAGCATCGTCAGCTGGTCCTCGCTAGTTCCATTTGCTCTTGTTCCTTCTGCTACCCATCCGGGTTCAGCTGGTTCTCAGCAGTTCCTCAGCCTTCTTGTACCTTCTGCTACCTTTCCAAGTTCAAGCTTGTGGAAATGGTTTTTGGTTCTCACTCTGGATCTCCCTGATGATGACCCTGAAGACGACGACCCTGAAGACCACAACAAAGAAGACCAAAAAGATGACCCTGAAGAAGATGACCAAGAGGACAAAGAACATGAGGACAACCACCAAGATGGAGAACAACAAGAGACAGAAGACGAAGAAGCAGAAGAACAAAAAGCAGAAGAACCAAAAGCAGAAGAACATTAAGCATAAGACTAAAAATCAGAGCAAAAAATATTATCTAAATTATAAGCAGAAGAAGACTAAGCAGTGTATGGGGGTGAGTCCGTTCCTCCTCGTGGTGCTCCTGGAAAATGGCTGCTGCTGCAGGCCAAACTGAACGCGGACAAATCCTGTTGTAAATCTTTTGTGACAGGCAGAACGGAAGGTGTAATCTTCAAACTTTTATAGATAACAACTACAGGAATGCCTGTCACAAATAAGAATATGATGAAGAAGTAGAATAGGAAGAAGATGAAGAAGTAGAATATGAAGAAGAATAATCGCTGAATAAGAAGAATATGAATAATGTACAAAAAAAGAATAATAGGAAGAAGGTGAAGAAGAAGAAGAAGAAGAAGATGAATAAGGTGAAGAAGTTGATGAAAAAGATGCTGCTGCTGCTGCTGCTGAGGATCATGAAGGAGAAAGTGTGGGAGAAGTAAAATAGAAGGTGAAGAGCATGGAAGTAGTGAAACATACATATCTGACAAAATATAAAAGAGGTTAACATAGTCAATATCTTTTTAACTCCGAACGTCTTGAAAAAAAAATTGGAATTAATGCTATGCCATGTGATTTGAATAAACCTCTATGGCTTTAATGTCTCCTTCACCTCCCACAATACATTCTACATTATTATTAGTTGTTTTTCTTCATGTAGAATTAACCTACAAGGAAAGAAAGGTTTTTTTTAATTCCGATATTTCTGTTCCATTGACTTGAATGGGACTTCCGGGATCGGAATCGGCAATACCCGATACTTTTTTGATATTGGCCGATCCAATCCAATCCGATATTTTTCAATATCGGGTGGTATCGCTCAACACTATATAGGGGTTATAATATTGAATGTTCCCGCTGAGATTTCAAATGTGTGGATCCGGGTTGCATTTCTGAATTGCACAATCTTTACAGATAAAAAAGACGTTCTGGTTATATTTATATTATATATAATATTTATATTTATTAGTTTTCTAACAACTACGCTACAGGAGCTATTTTGCTTGCTTAATTCTGCGCTTTTTTGAAAATGAACCTTGTTTGGGGTGGAATAAATTTCCCCAAAATCTTATCTCCCTGTAGCAATGGCCAATTATTTTTACAATACTTTTTAGAAATCTACATTCCAGGTTATAATGTGCTATATTTTGTATGTTACGTAAAATCTTATTATTTTCTGCACTGTTTGTTACCTCAGTTTATAAAAGAAATTCTGTCGATATATCTTCCACTTCTTCATGTGGGTTTTTTTTTTTTAGTTTGGCCGGATTGTATCCCTTTTTGGATAAATTTTTTCATAATTTTTTGTGATTCTTCTTAGAACAATTTCTTTTAATCTTCATGAGTTGTCCCTTCGGGATATTTTAAAGCCATACTGGTAAGTGGCAGCTATCCTTCCTGATATAACTATTTCCGTCAGTTGGTTAATTATATGTTTTAGTAGCTGTAGGGTTGTCATCTATAAATACTGTAATGTCTGAAAAATTTGTTGCACTAGGCTACTAATAGCCTTCCTCGGGGATCTGCAGATAAAATGAAGAGCCTGGCCCTCTTATACATCTCCTCAATTGGAAAGGGTGGAATTAATGATTAATAAAAAACACACAGTATTTGATACAATTATTCTCAGTAATAACACATCGTAAGCATATAAATAAAAGGAGTATTTCACATATGGACTCATAAAGGAACATGAACGAAAAACACTAGACGTTCATTTTCTCTAATTCTCTGCTCTTAGGCAATAGTTACCAAGACAGATACCTTTAGATTGGGGAATCCATTAGTTGCCTAGGAAAAAAAAGGTTAATAAGTTTTTCTACCATCTGGTTTCAGTGCATCACAAAAAAAACGCTTCTGTTCGGACAAATGGACAAGCCACAATCACCGCTTTATAGTTTGTAAGGCCATGCTGTCTTACTTGGCCAATTAACCCAGAAGGACTGTTAAGGGTAACCAGACAAAATGGTTTCACTAATCAAACTAGTGATATTGCTGTATAGGTCATAGAAGAAAAATAAAACTGTGATCTATTTTGTAGCAATCCAATGTGCCAGCTCTGAGAAATCAAGCTGTGAAGCAGAAGCAGACATGTCACCATTGGTGCAACCTGTGCAGCGGCACAGGGACCAAGGGGAATAAGGAGCCAATTTCCACCTCCAAAGCAGCAAAGAACTTCTACCGTAGACACATTATTGGATTTCAAAGGGCCCGTATAGTGTATTTGTACATGGTTCCTAGGGTTCCTCATCTCTCTGTGCCCACCCCTGCTTTGAAGTCACATGAAAATTAGCTTGAAAGTGCATTACGGACGTGCATCAACCCTCTACAAAACTCCTAGTCCTGTAGCCTACAGTTTTGTGCAAATTAATTGGGACAAAGCAAAGAAAACACATATTTTTGAATATTTAATAATAAAATGTTATAATGCACTGTTACATACTAATTTTATTAAGAAATATGTCCTCCTTTTGCAGATATGAGATTTTCAATGTGTTTTGGCATTGATTCTACCAAGTTTTTGCATAAATTCTTCAATTCTTCATCATGGAACCACACTTGTATGACACTGTTTGTCATGCGTTCTTTGGTTGTACAGTCCATTTTGCCAAGACGTCTCTTCACAATGCTCCACAAATGTTCTATAGGATTTAAGTCTGGTGAATTGCTAGGCCAGTCCAGCACTTTTACTTTATTTTCTTCCAGGAATTTCTTCAAACACTTGGAATTGTAGCATGGAGCCAAATCTTGTTGGAATGTCTCTTCAATTTACCGCATTAATGGCACAATAAAATGTTTTAAAACGACTATGTATTTGGCTGAATTCATCATACCATCGACAGGAAATAAGCTCCCTGTACCAACAGCTGTAAAAAAGCCCCAAAACATCTGTTTTTGAGGGTGTTTTACAGTTTGTTGAATATGATCAGCTCGCAATGGTTAAATTTTGCTTCTTCTAACAACACTTGCTCTGTACCCTTGAACAAAAAGATGGGTTTCATCACTGAAAATTACCTTTTTCTACTGGCTAGTTGTCCAAGATTTATATTTTTTTGCCCATGTGAGTCGTTTTGCCTTCATTGTTTTTTTACTGGCTTTGTTGCCTTTCGACCAACTTCCTGAAGCCTTGCGCCGTACAGTCAAATCGCTAATATTAATACCTGCAGCGAACTAGTCTCTTTGGAGGTCTTTTATTGTTTTTCTTGCATTAATTTTACTATTCCTGATAAGTGTTTTATCAGTTCTTGGTGTCGTTTTCCTTTTTCTTCCACATTTCCCTTTTCGTTTTGGAGAAAACGATCCAGTTTCATTGTGTCTGCGAATTATTCTTGAAACGGTAGATTTTCCAATACCAACGGTGGAAGCAATTTCTCTTACAGACTTGTATGTTCATTAAGAGTAATAATTCTAGACCTCTTCCTTGGAGTAACATCCATTTTTACAGGCACGAATCGCACTGAGACAAAAAGTACACTAAACCACTCCTCACAGAAACAAGCTCTCAACTGAAGCAGAGGGGGCAGCTAGCTGTTCTTTTCTGACTAAAACCAGTCAAACCACATTTTGTTACTCAAGGTTGAACACTCACACCTGTTCAAAGCAGTTAAAACTGGTTTGAATTGCTGACTGGTAACCAACTTATGATTTTACTTAAAAAAATGCTTTGTCCCAATTAATTTGCACAGCACTGTATGTCAGGTAATCAAATTGACCTATATATGGCTTCAAAACTTGATGTCACAACAATTATGACAGGTATCACTTCTATTGTTTTTCTCAAACCTATATACTCATACCACTACTTTGATTAGTAAAATCTTTATGACAGGTTCCTATTAAAAAATATCTGCCCCTTTAAGAGACCTAAAATGAAAGACTAGGTGACATGCGCTGAAGTAAAACTAATATAGTTAGCTTTCAGTCGTTTTGTTTTTCCATATGATTAACTGTATGCAAGGCCATGCAGGAGGAATAATTAAGCATTTCAGCTCTTGTAAGAAATATAGTAATTATGTCACATACACATTTGCTGAATTGCACTCGCTTTGTATTAATATTGAAATAAGAGGTTTATTGACTTCAGCAATCATATTGTTATTCATAATATCTTGTTACATGAATGCCAGAAAGGACCTTCAACTTTGCAATAAAGTGTTTTGTCTTCTCACAAAACATGGGTAATTACATATAAATTGTGGAATAAATGGAAGGCTTTCATTAACAAGTGAGGAATATAGACGGGTTTCTCAAAGTTCTGCCACTGTGCGATTAAAAGAGTTTTCCTGGGAAAATTAAAAGAATAAATTAGTTGCCTTAGAGACAATCCTTTTTTGGGCCGCATGGTAGTCCTACTTTCAACAGCTTCGGTAAACAGCTAATTTTGCAGGGTGAAGCCACAGATTTCCTTTGCAGTAATGGAAATGTAATATTTTGATGATTAAGTGTCCTTGCAATACAACTATAGCTGAGGTCTGCCAGAAAGGCAGCCACTTTTATGGAGCTGCTAACTGTCCTAGCTCATAGAGAGAGTCCCGAGTGGAAAAACGTCCATATATGATAATACAAAATTCTACCGATACAGCATTCTAGTATGCCCTATTCAGTGGCATAATGATCGTGGTTGCAGAGAGTGAGACTGCGACCAAGCCTGTGCAGATGCGGGGCCTGTCATTGCCAATTTCACCTGGATGTGTCATCTTGAAAGCACATTCAGGTGAAATGTATAGCGGCGCAGAGACAACGTTGGCTCTCTTCTCTGCAATACACGCTGCCGGCCAAAAAGAGGCTAGCAGGAGACGTCGGCTAGTCAGTGATGCGTGACATATGGCAGCGATGTCATGCGCTGCCTGCTCTGGAAAGCTGAAGTCAGCTGCCAGCTGCAGAAGAGAACTCCGCATGGCGTGGGAGTGGAAGAAGGTGAGAATTTGTTTCTCTTTAAAATGTACTGAAGAAGAACAGAAGGGGCATGGAATATTACACGAGACTAGGGGCATTATACCAACATGGGGACAGTCTACCAGAATTTGAGATATTATACCAGATTGAAGGACATTATACCAGGATGGGGACATTATGCTAGAATGGGGACATTATATCAGCATGGGGGGTGTTATACCATTATGGGGATTATACCAAGATGGGGGATATTATACCAGGATGACATTATACCAAGATGGGGGACATTATACCAGCATGTTGGACATTATGCCAGAAGTTGGGATATTATACCAGGACCAAATAAATTATACCAGAATTGGTGCATTATACCAGGATGGGAACATAATACCATGATGGGAACATTATACCAGAATGGGGGACATTATACCAGCACGGTGGCTCAGTGGATAGCTCTGCAGTCTTGCAGCGCTGGAGTCTTGGGTTCAAATCCCACCAAGGACAACATCTGCAAGGAGTTTATATGTTCTCCCCGTGTTTGTGTGGGTTTCCTCCAGGTGCTCCTGTTTCCTCTCACATTCCAAAGACATACTGATAGGGAATTTAGATTGTGAGCTCCATCGGTGACCTCGATAATAATGTGTGCAAACTGTAAAGTGCTGCGGAATATGTTAGCGCTATATAAAAAAAATTATTATTATTATAATAACAAAATAGGGACATTATACCAGGATGGAAATATTAGGTTGGGGACACTATAACAGAATAGGGACATTATACAAGGTTGGGAGAAATTATAACAGAATGGGGACATTTTATTAAGATGAGAGACATTATACCAGAATGCAGGAAATTATACCAGAAAGGGGCTCAGGATGGGGGAAATTATTACAAAGAGGAGCCAGGACAGGGAAAATTATTACATGGGGGAGTGAATAAGTATATCTTTATAGGTTCTAGAAAGCTACAAGGGCCCATATATCTGACCAACATTCAGGTGGGGCCGAGGTCCAAATTTTCCATCACGGCCCAACGTACTCTAGTTACGCCACTGGCCATATGTGATATACAGTATGCAAAAGGCCTTTCAGCTTGGAGGGGGAGGAGGATGAGCTGTGCCCATTACCTGTGATCAAGGTGTGATCCTGTATCATCTGCCTCCATCTTTATACCAAAGGTTTTACTTTCTGTATAATTCTGTCTGTGATAATAATGAGATAACTGCTAAGATGACATCCAAAGAGAACAGAAAGTATCAGCTTATCTTGAGCCTTAGGAACTGGCGAAAAAAAGCAATGTTTTAAGATTTTTTTTCCAATACAAATTTTGAAATGAGAATGAATTTAAAAAACAAAGTAATATAAAATATCATCTAATATGAAAATTTATTTAAACAGGGAGTAATTTTCTTGCAAAATCTACACATATCTATATTTTTAATTTTCATAACTGTTTAATATGAAGTGTCTGCAAGTCTCCACAGATGGTATTCACTGAGTATGTTGATAATGTCAACGATAGGAATTAAATGATTTTCTATTTCTAAAGAAACTTATTCAGTGTAATGTTTATGCTCTAAGCCTGGATGCTGTTTGGCATGGCTAGCATACTAATCTCTCTAACAATTTAACAGGTTTCATTTTGTTGCTATCCAGTGTTTTAATTTGCTTTCATTGTTCAATTTTCATTATCTTTACTGTTTTTTTTATAAAAGAAATGTAAAATTCCATTTGTAATAACTCAATTTAGTTTCAGTAGATAATATATTCATTGTGAGAGTTATAGCCGTAATAATAAACATTCCAACATTTAAATCCTGGGTCCATTAGGTAAAAGAACAAGGCCAAGATGAGAATATTCTCGTAGTTTGCCCATATAGGAACAGCAGTGTTATTAGTGAGGAATGTACAGTAAACATTTTAAAAAGCCATATTCTTTAATTTGCTTTTCTATAACACATTTTTTAATAGAAGATTTTGCAGATTTCTGCAAATCTAGTATAACTACCAGACATTGTGCATAGAGATGGGGGAACCCGAACAGTAAAGTTCGGCGTCCGTACTGAACACCTACTATTCGGGCATGGACACCGAACACAGACTTCACCAGGAAGTCTGTGTTACTGTTCGGGTTCGGCTGCCCGAACATCAGGTGTTTGTCTCACTGTCATGTGCATTGCAGAGCGGCAAACACCGCTTCTGATCCGCGGGGAAATCATTCCCGCCGGTCAGACAGCCACGGTTCCTACCCTGTCAGAAGACCATGAGAGTTTTTCTCACCGTGCTAGTGGGGATGTCACCGAGGTCACCACAGTTCAGCCTGGCTGGGAACGGAGCCACAGTGACCGGACGTAACCTCAATGACGTCACCACCGGTCACTGAGGCTGCACTCACAGCAGTTTATTCCCCAGTGGTTCTCAGCCTGGACGGATGCACCACGGCACCGTCCAGGTTGAAAACTGTTTATCCCCCAGACATGGATTACAACGTGGGACAGAACGACGGACAGATATGGTATATTGTTTTTTTTTTTATTTTACTTTTCTTACAGGAGATCGAGTGCTTCGCTGGAATTAGGCTTTTAAATAAAAATCGAAAACTGTGTTTAGTCTTATTTCAAATAAAGGACTTTATTCTGGCTGAGTCTTTATTTACCATACAACTATAGGATTAGTAATGGATAGTTGTCTTATAGTTGCTTCTCCATTACTAATCCGTGGGCTTGACAATAACCCCACAAATATGAACCCACCTGCCACCGCTACAGAGCAAGTGGGAATGTCATGATCCAGACCAGGGTTTGTTTCTTGTTATTCTCTCCAAGGTCTGGTCATGCGGGGGTTAACTTTCTCTGCCTCGTTTTGGGTTCTGTGTGGCTATGTTAGTCTGCTGTGGCCTGCAGACAAATGTCAGTGATAGTTCATGCTCCCAGGCTAGAGCAGCTGACCCCTTGATACTGTGAAGAGGCTCCATGCATGTCTCTTTGAAAACTGATGGATCCCATGAGGAATAAAGCTTTCAGTATAGTGGCCGAAGAGGATTGTATCACTATTAACTTGCAGATTAAAATTGTATCTGTAGACTATTAGGGTATGTGCACACGATGCGGATTCCGCTGCGTTTCCGCAGCGTTTTTGGCTGCTGCAGACCCGCAGCAGTTTTAGCTGCGGTGTACAGTACCATTCAAATGTATGTATGGTAAAAAAAAAAAACGCTGTGTAGACGTTGCGGAAAAATCCGCGCGGATTTGCTGCGGTTTTGAAACCGCAGAAAGAAGTGACATGTCAATTCTTTCTGCGGAATCCGCAGCGGGTTCCTATCTCCACCATTGTGGAGATGGTGAATCTGCAGGACCAAACCGCAGTCAAAACCGCAGATAATCCGCAGGTCTTTTGACCTGCGGTTTATCTGCGGTTTTTGCAAAATCCGTGCGGATTAATCCCTTAGTGTTTGACGCATGGTAGGTTCCCTTTAACAGATAAAGTCACACACTCCATAGACATACTGATAGGGAATTTAGATTGTGAACCCCAATGGGGACAGCAATGATAATATATGTAAAGTGTTGTGGAATATTGTAATAATACTGTAAGATATGAAATAAGGTTCCCTGAGTATTGCACTACAGATGAGATTTTTGCCTGTCGGCAGCTGCGACCCCCCTTCTTCCCCCACAGCTCACACACCAGTGTAACCTGAAAGTACATTCTGCCCTGTAGCTCACAGCTTAATCTGAGACAGCAGCTCTCTGGCTGCTTCCTGCTCTCTCCCCCTCCCAACTGAATGTTAATTAGCTAGTGTTAAGAATTCCCTTTGTCTCTTCTCCATGTGCTTGGGTAAGTGTGGGAAATTTTAAAGAGGCTGGATCTTGGACCCAATCCGCGACAGAGATATGAAAATCACATGTCCGCAAAGGGCGCTGACCCAGCGTCCTAAGCCATGTTTTTCACGGTTCCAGTGCCGACAGAATCCGAGAAATGGATTTCTCCTAAACGGTGTGACACAATTACTGCATGTTTGGACTTGAAGAAATGCCTGCGGCAAGCTGGAAAAGATGATATTATGTGCGTGTTTATACAAGGTACCCTCTGTGAGATATAGTTATTATAAGTTTTGTAGTCAGATTCTAACTCCAAGAGTAAGGGGAGGACGTCACAAGCCAGCCCCTTTAGTGATGTCACTAGCACAAAGCTATAAGGCATTGTCCCTTAAACCTTATTGACTCTAGCTGGAGATCCCATGCTAACAGGATCTCAAATGAATGGAGACGTCTGGCCCCACCTCCCCACATGGTTCGCCTAAGACCATCTAAGCAAATGTAAGTTTGATTTCTGTTTTTTAAACCTTTTATTTTATATTTGCATTGTGCATATCTTAATGTCTCAACTTTGTAAAATCTTTTTATCTTTGTAAACACTACCCATCTTTGGTGAATAAACTATAAACTTTATTAGCTCTGTCTCCATGCTCTAAAAAACGAACTTACGTGCCTCTAAGATAAGATAATTATGCTACCGATTTGGGTTGGCTTCAAACCCCTCTTTCAAGTTTAAATATTAATAAAAAAAAATCTGGAGCTGGTGGCAGCGAAGTGTGTACTGGATCGTGGATACCACGGTCAGTGATGGAAGGGGTTTTATAAGCTAATTGTGTGGCTGCGGCCAGAGCATTTATAATTCCCTCACTGCAGCGTGCCGGGTGGCCAGACCACATTGAAGCAGCTGGCTGGCGACCAATTATCCCAGGTGTAGCTCCCTGACTGACCTGAGGGTAAGGGGACCGCAGGAGAGCTGTGAGTTCCAAAGCGGAACTGAAAAGTGGGATATACATAAATCCCTGCAGTTCGTGAAGTATTGGTGGCAGTGGTAGGACATCCAAAATATCCCCCCTGCGATAAATTGTTAAGGCAAGACTAGCTTGCTGTTTTTTATCACATGGTGCCAGCGGTGGGATAACTAAGATAAGCCCCCGGCGCCTGTGATATTCGTGTGCAGCCAAAGGTCACGCATCCCCTGGGCCGTGACATATTGGTGGTACCAGGTGGTATTGTGACAAATATAATGGCGCTAAATGAGCAAAGCATAATAAATATATCATAAAGTATAAAATATAGTTTTCTTAATACAAAGCGCTTTCTCTCAATTTTTGTCTCTTAGTTTGTTACATGTATTGCTATTTCACACTAGAGACCCGCAGCTTCTGTTTTGGTCTCCACGCTCCTCGTTGACAAGTTTATTTTCTGTAATTGTAAGCATGTATCTCATCATTAATTGCATTATTGGACACAGATTTTGAAATGGAAACATGACTAATTAATCTTCCATAATTGTTTGATGTCGATCATGAAAATGACATTGAAAATCAAGGTTGGCTCGTGTTTGGAAGTTAGAGGTAAAAAAAAAAGAATGCTGAGTTTAATGATATTTTCTTTTGTTAGAAAGAAAACACACATACAGTTGTGGCCAAAAGTATTGACACCCCTGCAATTCTGTCAGATAATACTCAGTTTCTTCCTGAAAATGATTGCAAACACAAATTCTTTGGTATTATTATCTTCATTTAATTTGTTTTAAATGAAAAAACACAAAAAGAATTGTCCTAAAGCCAAATTGGATATAATTCCACACCAAACATAAAAAAGAGGGTGGACAAAAGTATTGGCACTGTTCGAAAAATCATGTGATGCTTCTCTAATTTGTGTAATTAACAGCACCTGTTGTGTGGCACCTAACAGGTGTTGGCAATAAGTAAATCACACTTGCAGCCAGTTGACATGGATTAAAGTTGACTCAACCTCTGTCCTGTATCCTTGTGTGTACCACATTGAGCATGGAGAAAAGAAAGAAGACCAAAGAACTGTCTGAGGACTTGAGAAACCAAATTGTGAGGAAGCATGAGCAATCTCTAGGCTACAAGTCCATCTCCAAAGAGCTGAATGTTCCTGTGTCTACCGTGCGCAGTGTCATCAAGAAGTTTAAAGCCCATGGCTGTTGTGAGTTCATTTTCCCCTCCACCACTGAGGCCCGATGAACTCCCTCTTCTGGTAAAGAAAGGTAGTGAGCTTGATTATCAAGCACCTGAGACTAATGATGATGACTGGCTGAGTGGAGTTACTGACTGGATATAAGGCCGCCGACGCCCTTCTGCCCTGCGGGTGATTTCTCTGAGGGATCCTTGGAGACCAGTCTGAATTCCTGCTCTTCTAAAGCTAAGTTTTCTGCTCAGCTTTTTGCATTTGTGCTTTGACTTTGTTTTGCTTTGTTTTTCTGGATTTCTGCCATTCCCTGCTGGGGTGAGCTGAATTCCTTTAGCTCTGTCTTCAGAAAGTACCTTAGTGCTGATATAGTTTTTGAAGCCTAGCTGCTTCAGGGTCTTTTTCCATATCAGCCTGTTGGCTTATGTCTTTGATAGGGTTTTGGCAGATTGCAGACAGCAACCTTCCTTTCCTGTCCTGTTTAGTTAGCTTGGGCCCCATCGTTTGCTCAGCCTATCTTTCTATCTTTGAGAGTGTTTTTTCTTCTTGCTTCACCGTCATTATATGTTGGGGGCTGCCTTTTACTTTGGGGTCTGCTCTGGGGCAGTTTAGATTTCCTTTTCTGTCTTTAGGCTATTTAGCTCTCTGGCTGTAATCGAGGGGTCTAGGGCTCCGTAGGAACCCCCCACGGCTACTGCTAGTTGTGTTGATAGGTTCAGGGGTCTGCAATCTGATAGTTGCCAACTTCTCTGGTTTTCTGGACGTAGCTTCTATTTTTGTGTCTGCCTCCTACGGTGACTCTATCATAACACATGGCACTGTGGCTAACCTCCCTAGATGTGGACGGAAAAGAAAAATTGACAAGAGATTTCAACGCAAGATTGTGCGGATGTTGGATAAAGAACCTCGACTAACATCCAAACAAGTTCAAGCTGCCCTGCAGTCCGAGGCTACAACAGTGTCAACCCATACTATCCGTCGGCGTCTGAATGAAAAGGGACTGTATGGTAGGAGACCCAGGAAGACCCCACTTCTTACCCTGAGACATAAAAAAGCCAGGCTGGAGTTTGCCAAAACTTACCAGAAAAAGCCTAAAACGTTTTGGAAGAATGTTCTCTGTCAGATGAGACAAAAGTTGTGCTTTTTGGGCAAAGGCATCAACATAGAGTTTACAGGAGAAAAAAAGAGGCATTCAAAGAAAAAAACACAGTCCCTACAGTCAAACATGGCGGAGGTTCCTTGATGTTTTGGGGTTGCTTTGCTGCCTCTGGCACTGGACTGCTTGACCGTGTGCATGGCATTATGAAGTCTGAAGACTACCAACAAATTTTGCAGCATAATGTAGGGCCCAGTGTGAGAAAGCTGGGTTTTCCTCAGAGGTCATGGGTCTTCCAGCAGGACAATGACCCAAAACACACTTCAAAAAGCACTAGAAAATGGTTTGAGAGAAAGCACTGGAAACTTCTAAGGTGGCCAGCAATGAGTCCAGACCTGAATCCCATAGAACACCTGTGGAGAGATCTAAAAATGGCAGTTTGGAGAAGGCACCCTTCAAATATCAGGGACCTGGAGCAGTTTGCCAAAGAAGAATGGTCTAAAATTCCAGCAGAGCATTGTAAGAAACTCATTGATGGTTACCGGAAGCGGTTAGTCGCAGTTATTTTGGCTAAAGGTTGTGCAACCAAGTATTAGGCTGAGGGTGCCAATACTTTTGTCTTGCCCATTTTTGGAAATTTTGTGTGAAATGATCAATGTTTTGCTTTTTGCTTCATTCTCTTTTGTGTTTTTTCATTTAAGACAAATTAAATGAAGATAATAATACCAAAGAATTTGTGATTGCAATCATTTTCAGGAAGAAACTGAGTATTATCTGACAGAATTGCAGGGTTGCCAATACTTTTGGCCACAACTGTACACGCAAATATGATGTCTTGTTGTTGGTCTCAAAATTGCAGGGCACTAGGGATAAGCGGACCCGTGGAAGTTTGGGTTTGTTGGGTTCAACCAAACCTTACTCCAAAGTTTGGTTTGGGTACCAGAACTGTACCTGAGCTTGAAGCTGAACCCGAAACCCGTAGAAATCAATATTGACCCAAACTTTGGAACTGGAAAATCTTTCCCTCTCTCACTCTCGCACAGTTCCAACGACATTCTGGAACTCATTTTCTTGTATGCTAATGGAGATTTTTGCCCCTGACAAACTATTTGACCCAATATTGAAAGCCTTCCATTCTTCATTTTCACTGTCCTTCATCCGACTCAAATATTCCTCATCCTTTTGCAGTTGTCTGATCTGGGGACCAATAAATATTCCTTACTTGATTTTTTCTGTGGTGATGCTTGGTAATATGAAAAAGACAAAAACAGAAAAACGCTTGAAACAAATCTCAAAGTGTTGTAATTCATGTGGAACCGCAATATCTAGAAATTTGACTCAAACTCAATCGCCCGTGGATCAATCCAATCATCAATCCGCTCATCTCTAAAAACAAGTTAATCAAGTCTCCATTACAAAAAATGTTCTATTTTTTGTACAACCGTGCTATTTATTACATAATTATTGTTATATTGTTCATATATATAAATATTGTTATATTTTATTGCCTGAGCTCATTATCTTTCCTCCTTTTCACATATATTCCCTACCTATCACAATCAATGATATCACGCTTTTCCTTGTACCTGAAATCCGCTGCCTCGGAGTAGCCCTTGACTGTGCCCTGTCCTTAAAACCTCATATCCAAGCTCTCACCATCCCCTGTCGCCTCCATCTCAAATATATTTCCAGAATCCGTCCTTTCCTCAACCCTCACTCTACTAAAATGCTTGTGCATGCCCTGATCATCTCACCCATCCACTACTGCAACATCCTCCTCTGTTGCCTACCAGATAACATTCTCGCACCTCTCCAGTCTGCGCTTAACTCTGCTGCTCGACTAGTTAATCTCTCTCCTCCCTACTCCTCCACTTCCCCCTTTACAAATCCCTTCATTGGCTCTCAATTCCTCAGTGGATCCAGTTCTAACTACAAACACTGACCTACAAAGACATCCATAACCTTTCTCCTCCATATATCTCTGAATTAATCTCATGTTATTTTCCCTTACATAATCTTCCCAAGACCTCCTTCTCTCCTCCACACTTATTCGTTCCTCTCCCAATCTCCTCCAAGACTTCTCTCGAATATCCCCCATCCTTTGAAATTTTGAGCTCCATGGACTCAATGGTGCTATATTACCAAATAATAATAATAATATTAAATAGCTCCATTTTTTGTGAATGCAGCCTTGCATGATTTGCTTATCTACTTGTTTATTGAAATTCTCTGATTTTGGTTCTCCCCTCAAAAAAATTAAAAAAAATGCTCACATAGATGAATACTTTTCAAATCCCGTAATAAAAAGAGAAGGGACATAACCTATTTTCCAATGCTCCATCAAGAGACCAATCTATAATGTCCAAATTCACATTATTGATTTAAGTGGGAGGGGACAGTGCTAAATTTGCATACATTTGCATGTACAAGGCTAGTCTTTTTTGCCGATTAATTTTCTCTTGTAATAAAAAACAACAGTGGTGAATCATATGTCGCGATGTAGAGTACAGGAAGTATTACTGTTTAATTAGAGCTAATAGAACTTGCTCTACAGCTACAAAGCATGCATTTACAGTATAGCATCATAGGGGTGCATCACAATATGGAAGACCATATTTTCAAGATATTTAGATTTATGTTTTTCATTCCATAAAAACTGTATAATTGTGTCATTTTTCAGTGCATATATCAACAATAAATGCTTGGTCAATGGGAAAAGATAACAATAGCAGTATTCACATGAGGTTTGGAAATAATGCGTACTTGTTGTATTTGTATTTCCCTTTCGCATTCCTGGCAGATTTCCTGTGTTATTAGATTAATTACTGTTCCATTTGACATCAGTATGTAATAACACCCATGCAAAAAGGCATACAAATTTAATCTTCTATGATTTCTATGCTTCTGCTCTATTTCCATAATTGTATCGGATTCGGTATCAAAAAATACGTTAGGTCAGATTTATCAAAAGTGGCTAAAAAGAAAACTGTTTGTTACCCATAGCAACCAATCAAGTCATAGCATGCGTTTTATCACAGTAGTCTATAAAAATGAAACCTGTGATTTGATTGGTTCCTATGAGCAACAAAGCCGAATGTCCTTTTAGAAACTTTTGATAAATAAGGACCATTATATGCAGTATACGTACTGTCAGTATATTGTCAAGATGTATTGAACTCTATGAACCATTGCCTTATGTGATGTGCATAAGGGCCCGCACATACCACACAGGCCGCATCTGCCATGAGATGGGTTGAGCATCTCTCATCAGATGAATAATTTCAGCATGTTAAAGGGGCAGCAAGACAGCATCGTAAAGATTTTTTTTCTAAATCTGTGTATATCTGCAAGTGTGTTTGTGTTAATATACTAGCCTACCACTGCATGCACATACTGTATATACACCTTTATTAAAAAAAATCTTCAAAGTATTTTCTGTCCTAACTTGAGCCCCTTCACGTGGCAACTAGAAGAGTTGCTTCCTTAAAAACACACCTCTGCCCTCCTCTGAGCCTCTGTACCCTCACTACCTTTAAAAGCAGTGGTGTAAGGTCAGTAGAACATTGTATCTGGATCTCTTGCTCGTAGCCCAATGTTGTACAAATGCCTTCTGATGGTTTGCGTAGACATTGTTTGACACCTTAGCCTTGATAAGTGATATCCAGCTCGGAGTACAGCTTGAGAGCTGGAATAAGGAGCTGTGACGTTGCCGCTCATCATTTTGGCTCTCGTGCTGCCCTCATGAAACCTGGCTGCTGTGAACTGATGTACTCTTAATGATGTCACCTCAGTTCACAGTGAAGCTGGCCTCATTAAGCCTAGACTGGACACCAAAAGCAACCTAAGGTGTGCCCAAAAGTTACGGTAAAGGACAAAGGGGTCAAGCATGGATATGTAAACATGGATCATATATAAAAAAAATCGTGCAAACAAGACCATAAGTAAGAATGAAATCCAAAAGTTTATTAGATAGCAACAATATTTAAAAAAAACAAAAATTGACCAGCTGAATCAATGCAGCGGTACACAACACAAACATAATGCTTGGGGTACGATATGTCGCAATGAAAACTCCAAAAATAAATTAATGCAGCACAAAGACAATGAGAAAGATAAACTTGCTTATACAGTGTGGGAAAAAAGTATTTAGTCAGCCACCAATTTTGCAAGTTCTCCCACTTAAAAAGATGAGAGAGGCCTGTAATTGACATCATAGCTAGACCACAACTATGAGAGTCAAAATGAGGAAACAAATCCACAAAATCACCTTGTCTGATCTGGCAAGATTTATTTTGCAAATTATGGTGGAAAATAAGTATTTGGTCATGAAAAAAAGTTCATCTCAATATTTTGTTATATATCCTTTGTTGGCAATGACAGAGGTCAAACGTTTTCTTTAAATCTTCATATGGTTGGCACACACTGTTGGTGGTGTGTTGGCCCACATCCCATTGCAAATCTCCTCTAGAGCAGTGATGTTCTGGGCCTGTTGATGGGAAACACGGACTTTCAAATCCCTCCAAAGAAATAAGTATTTGATCCCTCTGGCAAACAAGGCTTAATACTTGGTGGCAGGGTCGGACTGGCCCACCAGAGCACCGGAGGATTCTTTCGGTGGGCCCAGGCACTGACACCTGCTGGCATACTGGCCAGCAGCTGACTAGGGACCCCACTGCTCTCATAGCAGCACACCCAGCTGCTATGGGGCCCCTGAGTCAGGGGGACCTTCCCAGTGCCAGCGGAGCAGCAGCTAGAGACAGGAGCTTGTCCCCGCTGCTAAAGAGAAATGAATATTCACGCTTCCCCGCGGCCCCATGGGCGTGAAGAGGAGTGAATACCATTCCACTTTAATAGCAGGCAGTCTTAGCCGCAGGCTGAGGCTAACACTGCCTGCATGTAAAGGTGGTGCGGCTGCATTGGGGCCCTGCATCGATGGGGGTGGTGGGGGAAGAGCAATGATAGAGGTGATGGAATAGGCAATGATGGTTGTGGTGGAACAGGCAATGATGGCGTGGTGGGGAGAAAGCAATGATGGTTGTGGTGGAAAGGACAATTATGGTAGTAGTGGAAAGGACAATGGTGGTGGGAAAGGAGGCAAAGATGAAGGTGGTGGAATGGGCAATGATGGAGGTGGTGGAAAGGGCAATGGCAGGGGTGGTGGGTGAGAAGGCAATGATGGAGGTGGTGATGAGGATAATGATGGGTGTGGAGGGGGAGAGTAATGATGGAGGTGGAGGGGGGCTGCATTATAACCTATGAGGGGGGTTGCATTATGCCCTATGAGGGGGCTGCCTTATACTTTATGAGGGGACAACATTATATTTTGTAGAGGCTGCATTATATTTTGTGTGGGTGCTGCATTATTCTCTCAGGGGGCTACATCATACTATATGATCTGGGCTGCACAATGACCTATGAGGGGGCTACAGTATATTCTATGGGAAGCTGACTTATTAGGGGGCTGCATTATACTGAGGGGGCTACATTATATTCTGTGGAGGGGCTGCATTATACTATATGAGGGGGGCTGCATTATACCGTATGAGGGTGCTACATTACATTATATTCTATGGGGGAGCTGCATTATACCTTATGAGGGTTTGCATTATATTTTGTGGGGTGCTGCATTATACCCTATGAGTAGGGCTGCCTTATATTCTATGAGGGGGCTGCATTTTATTCCATGAGGAAGGCTACATTATATTCTATGAGGGGGCAACTTTACATTCTATGAGGGGGCTACATTATATTCTATAAGGGGGCTACTTTATATTCTATAAGGGGGCTACCCCAACTCCTGCTGCATAATTAAGATGTGTACTACCTTATATTATACCATGATATTAGTGCGCTTTACCACACAATTGGAGGTCTTGCATTTATTTCTATGTAGCTACATAGTGAGTCCCAAGAATGATTTTCTCTGGTTGGCCCAAGGTGCTCCAGTCTGACACTGCTTGGTGGCAAAACCCTTATTGGCAAGCACAGCAGTCAGACGTTTTTTGAAGTTGATGATGAGGTTTGCGCACAAGTCAGGAAGAATTTTGGTCCACTTCTCTTTGCAGATCATCTCTAAATCATTAAGATTTTGAGGCTGTCACTTGGCAACTCGGAGCTTCAACTCTCTTCATAAGTTTACTATGGTATTAAGGTCTAGAGCCTTGCTAGGCCACTCCATGACCTTAGTGTGCTTCTTTTTGAGCCACTAGTTTGTTGCCTTGGCTGTATGTTTTGGGTCATTGTTTGCTGGAGGACCTAGCCCCGACCCATTTTTAATGTCCTGGCGGAGGGAAGGAGGATATCACTCAGGATTTTATGGTACTTGGCTCCATCCATTCTCCCTTTGATGTGGTGAAGTAGTCCTGTGCCCATTTTTCTTCCTCTAAACACAGCCAGTGGAGCTAATGGCAAAGAGCTCAGTTTTTGTCTCATCTGACCATAGCACCTTCTCACTCACAGAATCATCCAGGTGTTCATTGGCAAACTTCAGCCAGGCCTGCACATGTGCCTTGTTGAGCAGAGGGACCTTACAGGCACTGCAGGATTTTATACCTTTACGGCGTAATGTGTTACCAATAGTTTTCTTGGTGACTGTGGTCCCATCTGCCTTGAGATCATTAACAAGTTCCCCTCATGTAGTTTTAGGCTGATCGCTCATCTTCCTCATGATCAAGGATACCTCACAAGATGAGATTTTGCATAGTGCCCCAGATCGATGTCGATTGACAGTCATTTTGTATTTCTTCCATTTTCTTACTATTGCACCAACAGTTGTCTTCTTCTCACTCAGCATCTTACTTATGGTTTTGTAGCCCATTCCAGCTTTGTGCAGGTCTATAATCTTGTCCCTGACATGCTGATAAAGCTCTTTGGTCTTGCCCATGTTGTATGGGTTAGAGTCTGACTGATTAATTGAGTCTGTGGACATGAGTCTTTTATAAAGGTCACTATGTAAGACGGCTGTCTTTAATGCAATGTAATAAGTTGATTAGGAGCGTCTAAGTGGTCTGTAGGAGGCAGAACTCTTAATGGTTGGTAGGGGATCAAATACTTATTTCCACTGCAAAATGCAAATAAATTTGTATAATTTATGCAATGCGATTTTCTGGATTTTATTTATCATATTCTATCTCTCAGTTAAAATTAACCTACCCTTAAAATTATAGACTGTTCATGTGTTTGTCAGTGTGCAAACTTACAAAATCAGCAAGGGAACAAATACTTATTTCCTTCCACTATATATATACATATGGGTCGCCCTCACACCCAGGGCAGTGCGGTACTCGGTACCGAGCCCGATGGCCCTCAATGGGAGATGTCACGGTAGCTGGAACCTGGCCCGTGGTCCTGGGCGCCCATTGTAAATGTTCAGTGTCAATGTGTAAGTTGTGACGCCACCTGTGGTGTTTGGCAAGATAGATGTTAAGCCGACGCTGCAGACAGTTCCTCTGGGACAGATGGTGTGGTGCAGCAGTGATGGTATAGCCCTCCACAGGCAGGGCTGTAGTTCCAGGGCAGAGTGAATGTAGCGACACTTAGATGGTGTAGTGTTAGGCACAAGGGATGTAGCAGTGCTGGGCAAGTTGACGCAGGAATAAGTGGAGGACACCAGGGCATGTAGTTCCAAAGCTTTACTCACAGTCTGTGGTGGCTCTAGAGCCCGCATCGGTGCCATGTCCTCCGGGTCAGGAGCTCAGTCAACCTCCAGGCAAGATGAAGCACTCCTTTCCAACACTCCTCCAACTTATGTGACTTTTCTGAACATCTCCCTCTTAGCGCCTTTAAGTGAAGTACTCCTAGTACTGAGTTACACTGGAGTTCCTCCTGTCCGATGTTCCTATGAACTCTACTTGTATGGCAGACAGCTGTAGCCTGCTTCAGGGACATTCTGCTACCAAGTCCCGGCTCTCTATCTCGTTGCTGTTGTGCCCCCAAGTCTGATGTGGGAATAAAGTGATGACAAACTTCTATTCCTCCAGTGTCTGTTGCGGGACCATAAGTATCCAAACAACCTCGGGGACCGGACCCCGGCCTTGCGCCTAGAACTTGAGAGGGGTTCTCTTCTAACCCTCAATCCTCTGTTCTCTTTCTCTTCTCACGTTCCATACTAATCCTTTCCTTCTTATGGAGAGTCAGGCTTTCTTTCAGTGTTCCTTTCCTGTGCCAGCGGACCCAGATCACTGAGGTCGGCTGCAGCACTTTCCTTCCTTCATCCCTCTCAGGGGATCTCCTTTCACAGGTCCGACCTCGTCAGACTCCTGTGACCAACTCCTCTATCCTATCCTCTTCCCGCTCTTTAGTGCAGACTAAACTCCACCCGCCTCCCAGCACGCTTCGTGTTCCAAGCAGGGAGCCACCAAAGGGTGCTTTGCTACACTACTGTGTTGTGTGGGATGCAGGTGTTGGAGCGTGGTCAGGGGTCTCCACCTTACCTGAATGGTGGGGTACCACACCTCAGGAGGAGGTGCAGTACCTCTGTGGCGACTGAACCCTCAGGGGCGCCACACATACAGTGGGGAAAAAAGTATTTAGTCAGCCATCAATTGTGCAAGTTCACCCACTTAAAAAGATGAGAGAGGCCTGTAATTGACATCACAGGTAGACCACAACTATGAGAGTCAAAATGAGAAAACAAATCCAGAAAATCACCTTGTCTGGTTTGGCAAGATTTATTTTTCAAATTATGGATCTTCGTAATACTATAAAGTTCTACCAAGTACCTTAGCAGATTTAACTATACACTCTGCATGTTAAGTACAGCACGTAACTGAAGAAGGTCGCATCAGACCGAAATGTTTTCATGCACTACAATAAATTTTCTTTCCACGTCATTAAGTTGAGTGCTAGGTTTTATGCTAAATACTGATGAGTGATGACACCCGGATGTCATCTGTGTATAATCATTGTGCACGTGTGTGGGATGTTTTGTGGCCCATGCTGCTACCGGAAACACTGACATCTGAAAAAGTCCTTAGTGAACTTGATCAATTACCAAACTTTGGCTGACATTTGCCGATTTTTAGGGAAGGAGCTCAGGAATCTGAACATGAATCCAAATGTGCAACGATCGGGCCGAATTCGAGATAGGAAAACGTTTGCAAGTTCTCTGTTACGGATCCAGCCTTGAGCTCATCCATCTGGTTTGACAAAAATCACTCTTTTCTCATTAGTCCAGAAAACCTATGTAAAATCTGTCTTCTGATATTTCTTGGACTAGGTTTCAAGTTTCAAATTCTGTGTTTTATTCAGTGGTGGTTGGGTTTCAGCCCTCTTTACCTCAACAGGGTCTCTGAGCACAGAACACATTGTACTTCTGGACCCTTCAGGCAGGTAGCAGTTCTGTAGTATGACAGCACTGGAGAATAATGGGTTTCTGGTCTCTTCACGTGATATGCTTCTCAAATCTTTGGCAGTTAATGCACATCTTTTATTTTCAACATGTTTTTTGTGACCCTGTTGACTGTTTGCAACAACATTTTTCATGGTTCTATAATCAGGCCCCAATATGTTAGCAATTTAAAGAGAGCTGCATCCCTTATAACAATTTGGACTTTTCAGATCATTTTAAAGGGAATCTGTCACCCTTTTTTTGGCCTATGAGCTGCCGGCATCGACATCAGGGGCTTATCTACCGCATTCTGTAACCAATGTAACCTGAAAGATAAGAAAAAAGAGTTAGATTATACTCACCCAAGGGGGCAGTCTGGTCCGATGGGTGTCGCGGTCCTGTCCCGCATCTCCCATCTTCATACGATGCCGTCCTCTTTTTCCCTTCCTATCGTTGCTCCGGCGCAGACGCACTGCTCTGCCCTGTTGAGAGTCCTGCAGTGCGCAGGCACTGGGAGAGGTCACAGAGGTCCGGCACCTGCTCTCTGCAGTATTCTGCTCTGCTCTCAACAGGGCAGAGTAGTGCCCCTGCGCCGGAGCCACAACAGGAAGGGAAGAAGAGGACGGCATCGTATGAAGATGGGAGGCGCCGGACCGCGACACCCATCGGACCGGACCACCCCCTCCGGTGAGTATAATCTAACTCTTTTTTCTTATCTTTCAAGTGATATCGGGGGCTAATCTACAGCATTACAGAATGCTGTAGATAAGCCCCTGATGTCGATGCCGGCAGCTCATAGGCCAAAAAAAGGTGACAGATTCCCTTTAATTTCTTTTTCCTATTCCATGAAGAAAACAAGCTGCCTAATAATTCTGCACACTGTGTTAAAGAGTATTGTATCCTTAGACCTCCCCCTCCCCCAAATACACATCACTTGATCAACTTTATCCAATAAGCATTCAATTTTATACAACTTGGAGTTTCATAGATATGCATAAAAATGATCATATAGTCAAAATATTCACTTGACCAATAATTGTGCACACAGTGTATTATCAGCATCCACACTCCCCACCTCACGTGTAGCCCTCATGTATCAAGACCATCCACCACTAGTAGCAGATCAAAACCACTACCTCCACTGGTAGCAGATCACACACAACCACATACGCTCCCCACTGGTAATCAATCAATATAATCCCCCACTGTTAGCAGATCACCTCCTTCAGACTAGTAGCAGATCAACACAATCCAATAATTGGTAGCAGATCAACACATCCCCCCACACGTAAGAAATACCATTGTCGCAAACAGTATCAAAATCAAATGACAAGTATACTGAACAATAACAACATCAAGGAATATTATTGTTGACAACACCAATATTAAATAGTAAGAATATCACACAACCACAACTTCCGTATGTCAGCAAAGATTGCACAGCGACAAAAGTGTATAACAAGAAAAGATTTTGTACCCACAACAACAAAATCACTACTATATTACAACTAAGATACTGTACATAACAGTAGTAAACTGTCGTTTTAATTCTTTTTTCCTAAATCAATAGTACACATTGATCTTTCATTTTGAAAACTCTCAGTTCTGATGTTTTATTTGATAGCTATTCTATGGGGCTGTGCAAATCTGCGACTATTTTCTCATGCCGAATCAACATAAGGAAACGATTGCAGCATGCTGTGAGTGGCTCTGATATTTGAAACATGCGCAAAGTTACAATTCTATGAGTGTGTGTGTGAAACATCGGACTGCACTTGGATGTCGCTCACCAGAGACGATGGAGAAGATGGAGAAATACTCCGTCTTCTCCACACCTATGCAAGAGAATCGGATTACACTCAGATAACACTTGGCTCAAACTCTGACGAAGTTTGAGCTCAGTATCATTAGCATAGTTGGCCTGATTCTCTTGCATTAGGGAATAAATATACACCAGTGTGAGCGAGCCCTTAGGCCGGGGTCAGACTTGCAAGAAACTCACACGAGTCTTGGGTCTCAATACCCTGCACTACCACCTGAACTCAGACCAGAACACTCAGCTGCATAGAAATACATGCAGCCGCACACTCCGGTCCGAGTGCTGGCGGCAGTGCTGAATATTGAGGCGCGAGACTCGTGTGAGTTTCTTGCATTGCACTCGCAAGTGTGACCCCAGCCTAAGGGTAAAATCTGTATTCAGTGAAGACAGACTTTATCATTACTGAGAAAGGAGATGACAGCTGCGACTGAGGGGAAACCCACTCCTTCTTTTAATCATCGTGGCGTTTGACAGCAGCAAGCAGGGTGTCAGCTGTCATGTACAGCCGACACCCGCTGCATTTTTGTCCATCATGGGCACTACAGACTTAATTCTCATTGTCGTGAAAAAGCAGAGTTGAGAATTAAGGTGCCTTAATGACTGACATGAAAAGGCGTATCGGCGGTCGTTAAAAGGTTGAAATTATTATAAGGGCGCTTCATTGTTTTATTTAAATGAAGAAAATAATCTTTTCATGATCACGCGAGGGACACATAGGTGAACGGCCCATACTATGTCTATCACGCGAAGAGATTTTTTTTCTGCTGGGAATAAACAACAAAGATTCTATAAAATGAAAGCCACCCAAGATCTTGAACACAATGGGGAATGGGTACATAAAGTGCTTGAAAATATAAATTTACAAAAATTGGATAATTAAAAGTATGTTTTTAATTATTTAATGAGCCATGTTTGTTCGCTGAAACTAGAATAGCCCTTTAGGGACTGAGGTTGGAAAACACTGTGTTTGAGCCAGCAATAAAAAGCCCGAAGGAAGCTGCTAGGCATATCTTGTGAAAAAAATAAGCATTTGCATTTCATTTTGGAGATAGACTACAGGTCATAATCAGGTATTGAGCGCTTTTCTTTCCTTTAGTGAATTTTTAGCCAAAGCTCAGGTTGATTTTAGAATATAATGGCTGTTACTTAGGTCTTGGAGACCTAAATATAGGAGAACAATATGATAATTCCCATTGCCTGTGAGGAAAATCAATTGCAATGTCCTTAAACAATTCAGAGATTTCTCAAATGTTAAACTCAAATTGCCGGTAAAGCAGTAATAGATTGGAGAACAAAAAGCCAAAGGCGATAGCAATGGATATCTTAACTGCTTTCCACTACATTAATTTGCTAAAGGAATAACGTTTCTTTTCACATTCAGGTTCAAATCATAAGAAGGACTGACAATAAAACCCCTGAAATCTCGAAATTGTCTAAAGTTACAAATTCGAGGGAGCATGTGCTCAAGTATTTATTCTGTTCTTCTGATGAGCAAATTATGAATTTTTACTGTAAACGTAATCAATTACATAATATATTTAAATATTAGAATTATTATCAGAATAATATTTAGAACTATTGGTGTATTATTACAGTGTTTTGCATTGTGAATTGGAGCAGAATAGACTAATACTTCCTTTTTTCTGCAGATCAAGTGCGTACTTTGCTGTGTAGACTGGGACAGAGTCAACAGAGGATGAAGGATTTAATGTCAGCTATGTTGTATTGTTGCATGTCAAAATGACAGGGGTTAGTAACACTATGCCAGACACATTATTATCAGTTTAAATCTCCACTGGCACTTCCTGGTCTCTCAATGATTGAACTTAATTCTAATAATCTGTTGCTTGTCTCAATGAATTCTAGAGATGAGCATGTCACTTTGAGCAACCCCGATGCATTGTCCAGGTCAGTTCCCTCTCTCCATGAACAGCAGCTGCTTGAATTTCCTTAACCCACTGGACCCCAGCCACGTCTTATGATTAGCTGGGCTGGCAAGATATCAACTGTGCACCACACACCACAAAGGTAACGTCACACGAGGCTAGAGAATCATATACTGTGCCAGAAAACCCCCAAAGCTCAGGATATTCACACATCTCATGTCCATGCTCAGAGAGCAATGACCTGGTGCGGAGACATGGGGGGGTCAGTGGGTGCTCTCATCTGCTAGCCCGAGATCACATGGATCAGGGCTCATCCCAATGAACGCCCGCTTTACTTTTTCCATGGGCAGAATACTACTCAGACAACACAGGGTGAGGGTAATACAGCTTGGCAATAATTTATTTTACCACCAAACAGACAATAACATATAGAACAGTTCCAGCAAAATACTTTAGATGGTGCAAAATTGCAGTCTCACCTTTCCGCTGACTCGCTGGGATTAGAGCAGCTGCGACTTCAGGACTTTCACGGTTGACTAATCCCACAATTGGCACCCTGCTTTTGGCAGGCAGCCACAGAGAGGAGGAATGGAACCAGGTGACCGAAGGATCTTCAAACATAGCTTCTCCCAGCATATCCATTGGGGAAATGTGATCGGAGGGTCCCAACCTGGTTTCCCCAAGCGTATTCATACGCTCAGTGATGGTCAGTGGAGCAGATCTGTATTCTTCCAGGCAAGGCCATAGTCCCTTAACCTGGAATCCTGTAAAATCAACAAATCTGTGTCCCTCTTGATGGAGCCATAAAGTCCTGGCAGCTGTCCTGTAGAATGTTCCTGGTTGTGGATTTTAAAGTTATTCCATTTGATGGAGATATGTTATTGTGGCAGCTATCATGTAGAGTGTTCCTGGCTGTGGTATTGTAAAGAGTTTCCTTTTAATTTGCAGAAGATCAGAAATCCCTTTTTGCATCCACATTTGTGGTTCAGGTCATCGCAGTGAGCCCACCCCATACTCAGTAAGTGATGGCTGAGTATTACAGACAGGACTTATCGCTAACAATCATGCAATAGTTAACCTGTTAAATGCTTCTGTCAATCTCTGACAATGGCATTTAACAAGCGTCAATGTGCCCGCGCGTCATTACCTTCTCCCATCGGCACCCATGACGTGATCGCATGTCACCGATGGGTTGTCATGACAGCCAGGGGTCAGCTGATAAGCCCTTGTGCTTGTCATAACAAAACTTCTTTGAAATCCTGCCTTTTGGCAGGGCTTTAAAGGAGACTATATGCAGCGATGCATCTATAGACAGTGACGCATCTTCAAGCCCCTTAAGGGGGCTAACAAAACCAGTAAAAATTAAAACAAAAGTTCTAAAAAATACAAAAAAAACTAAAAAAAGACTAAAAGTTCAAATCACCCTCCTTTCCCCCATTTGAAAATAAAGATATTAAAAAATCAAAAAATACACGTGTGGTATTGCCATGTTCAGAAAAGTCCAATCTATCAAAATATAAAAACAATTCACCTGATATTTATATCACATTTTTAAGAAATTTCTCATGCAGCAAGAGATGCCATAAGTAAGGTCACCGAGGTTCATCAGCTATGAACTTCGGAGACTTTCTGACACCACCGCTACACACTGAAGGTGCATGATTACACTCCTGTATCAATGGGAGAAAACTGGCATGGATAGCGGTCGCATCACTGATGTGACCTCTATTCAAATCATCTGGATCTGTGTGGGACAGATATGGATTATTTTCATGTCGGGCAGGTGAGGAATATTTTTGTTTATTATTTTTATTCTTCTACAGGGGACATTAGCTTCAATAGAATAGGTATAAAGGTGAGCATAACTGTGCTGTTTTATTTTTACTTCCAACAAAGGTGTCAGTGTATTTATTTCAATTAAAAGACTTTATTATGGCTGTGTCTTCTTTGAAATCTGACTATGTGGTTAGTAATGGGGTGTCTTATTGATGCCTCTCCATTACTAAACCCTGGGCTTGATGTCAGCAGCCTTAAAACAACATACATCAACCCCAAACCTTTTATCCCATTTACCACCACCACCACAGGGCAAGTGGGAAGAGCCAGGCAAAGTGCCAGAATTGGCGCATCTAATAGATGAGTCCTGGTGCAGCTGAAGGCTACTATATTTCGTCTGGGGAGGCAAAATCTATGGCCCCTTACCAGTCTGAGAATACCAGCCCCCAGCTGTCTGCTTTAGCTCGGCTTGTTTCAACCCCAAACTGTTTTTTAAAATTATTTATCTAAATAATTTTAACAAATGTGTGAAACCCCTCTGTAAAAGATGGGTGGAATTAATGTCAGCTTACAATCCTCCTGAAAACATGTGTAGCTGTAACAGGACACATAGCTCAGCAGGTTGCCCAGCCTTCTCAGCTTCAAAGAAGAAATTCACACCCCCACCAGCTTAGCTAATATCTAAACTCCTACAGGAAGACCTCCTGTGGAGAACATGCCATGTAACTGCTTTGTTCAGACAGCTAGGATTTTATGAGGAGAATATGAACTTATAGTAGATCCTATTCACACACTGTTTACATTTACATTTTCGCGATCTCTGAAATGGGTCAAATGCCCTCCAAGGTCTCAATCAATTCTAGCACCCCAGGGTGGTGAGTAATGTAGAATGGCTAGTAGGAGCCAGGTAGCAGCGAATGTTTTATCTCAATGCAGAGCAGGGGCCTGGCCAGATTGGATGGCACCAAAATCACCACCCTAAGACCATCCATAAAGGAGTTATGACCCACCTTAGGTTTTAGAGTTTTTACTTGATAGATGCAAGGGGAGAGGATTTAGGTCCAGCTCAGGGGGCAGGAGGGGAGTGACCCCAAGGGGTTAAATGCTTGTGTAAAGCATAGCGTAATGCTTTTTCTCTGGGGAAGTCATGACAACATATTGTGTGTTGAAAAGGTACAGAGGGCACCACAAGCCTGCCATATGAAGCCCCTCCCCCACAAGCCAGGCCTTTCATCTTAATGGTATTTGACTCTTATATTCTGCATACTTTGCCCACTCGGACCATTGTATATGTATAAATATGTATAACCATTGCATATATAGTGGTTTCTCTAGTGTGCCCTTAAGGCAATTGTATATATAATTTAACCTTGGGCTGCTCTTTTATCTCGATCCATGAATCCACATGTCTGTGTTCTTGGCTTAACATTCCATGCTACCCAGGCTGGTTTATGCCCCTGTTTAATCCCGTTAACGGATTGGGCTTTTATATAGCAAGGAACTGCTGGCAGTCCTACTGGGCTGACCAGGCAAAAGAGGCCTCTCAGCCTGTCAGGGTTGTGAACGAGCTGACCTTATGTGTTCCCAGGTGGTGTGGAACGTCACATTGGTGCAAGTGAGGAGAGCATTGTGATCCCTCGGACTTAATAGTGACATCAGGTGGGATGGCGAGGTACAGATTCTTTACATATGGTGGCAGCGGTGGGATTCTGTATGATCTCTCCATTGCCATCCTCCCACCCTGTATTCTTAACAAACAGCCACGATAAAGCTGACAGATAAGGGTTGCAACCCCCCAGGTGTCAGTTTTGCCTGCGCTGGTTATGAAAAATAGAAGAGACCCCACATCATTTTTTTTATTTATTTATCAATGACAGCAGGCGTACACTGATTAGAGTAGTACTCTCTCATCAGCAGACGCCAGGTTTGCCCATCTCTTTGCTCAGGACTCATGACCAGCCTGCTCCCTTCTAGTTATACCTTTACTTTAGTGAAACATGCAAAAAGCTCATTTAACAAAAGAATTATACAATAAACACATGTAATATACTTCCAATCTATACAGTATGGCTTATATGCATTAAACATCAATAACACCAATAATAGAAAAAGATGCAAGTCATTAAAATTACTTTTAGATCTATATTAATGCATATAAAAAAAATGATAAAAACATAGAAAGAATGATGCACCACAGGTAATGAATAAAAAACAGGGGACATCAACAAGCAAAAATTGAACCATAGTATGAACCTTGCTAGATTACATATCAGGCCGGGGTCACACTAGAGAGAAATATGGATGAGTGAGAGGCTAAAAAACCACGCATTGCACTCGGACCAATGATTCTCTATGGGGCAGCTCCCATCAGCCGTATATTTCTCAGTCATATTTTATGGGCAGAGACAATCGCCTCCTGAGGTCTTAGTTTCCAGCTCAGTCCCTGCATGCTCAGCTAAGTGTTCTTTTGCTATTGTTCACATTTGATCTGGTTTTGTCTATTTCAGTTTTGTGTGGTCAGTCTGCTCCGACTGGGGCTGTGCTGAATCTCCATCCATATGTTACTGCTTGTGAAAGTTTGTTTTTGTCCCTTATTAGATTGGCTTCTTTTTGCTCTGCTTTCAGAATATACCAGAATGCTGATATAGTGGCGAAGTCGTGCGACTTCAGTATTTTTCTATCAGACGTGTTGGGCATTTTTTGAACCAGGGTTTTTTGCGTGATTGCAGACAGAGTCTTTCCTTTCCTGTCCTGTCTAGTTAGTGTGGTTGTTTGCTCAGTCTATTTTCCTACCTGCGTTTGTGTTTTCGTCTTGTCTCACCGACAATATATGTTTGGGGGCTATCTATTCCTTTGGGGTCTGCTCTGGGGCAGTTTAGATTTCTCCTTTCTTGCTTTAGGCTTATTTAGTTCTCCGGCTGTGTTGAGGCATCTAGGATCATCATAGGTACGCTCCACAGCTACTGCTAGTTGTGTGGATAGGATCAGGGGTCTGCAATCCGCTTTGCTACCAACCTCTCTGGTTTTCTATGGCTTAGCTTGGTCTTGCTCTCCTCCTCGGTGACCCAATCATAACAGAGAGGTGTCAATTAGACACTTATCCATTATTAACCCTAGACTATTAAACGGTTAAAAAACACACACAGACTTTAATTAAAAATTATTTTAATGAAATAAAGATGCCTAGTTTTTGACAATATTTATTCCTCTGCTAATCCAAATAAAAGCCATCGACCTGTAACAAAATAAAAACAAAAAAGCAACCATATCCTTACCTCTCAGCTGCTCAGTCATGTCTCCCGCTGCAATCCATCAGAAAGGGTTAAGTGGTTTAAACAGGGACGCTCATTAGTTCAGCTCAGGTCAGCCAGGGGACTACACGCAGCCTCACTGACGTCACTGGCTGACCTGAAGTGAACTAATGAGCGTGGGAAAAAATGCAGAAACTTTCCCACGCTAATTAGTTCATCTCCGGGCAGCCAGGGAGGCTGCGCAGAGATGAAATAATTCATTCTGGCAGTGGTTTACATCAGGCTGGTCGCATTAGCAACAGTCCCTGTGTAAACCACTTAACCCTTTTTGATGGATTGCAGCGGGGGAACTGACAGACCAGCAGAGAGGTAAGGATATTGTTGCTTTTTTGTTTTATTTTTGTTACAGGTCGATGGTTTTTTAGGGATTTAGCAGAGGTATAAATCTGGTCAAAAACTAGGTGTCTTTATTTCATTAAAATAATTTTAAATTAATGTCTGTGTGTGTTTTTTTAACTGTTTATTAGTCTAGGGTTAATAATGGATCGGTGTCTTATTGACACCTCTCCATTACTAATCTGCTTAATGTCATCTTCCAATTGCAAGGTGACATTAATCTATTCATATTAACCCATTAGCCACCGCTACAGGGCAATGGGAATAGAGAGGATAAGTGCCAGAAAAGGGGCATCTAAGGCTGGTTTCACATTTGCGTTTTTTAGCCCTGGAAAAAAACGCTAACCTGCGCATGCGTTTTTTCCCCTATATTTAACATGGGTGCGCATACCTGCGCGCTTGTAAGCGCATGTATGCGATTTTCATGCGCTGCGTTTTTTTGGGGTGTGCGATTGGATTTTCCAGACGCATCATGTTGCATTTTTTGGCCCTGCAAAAAAGCGCATGCGCACATATGCGCACGTTTTGCGCTAAAAATGGCCATTATAGCCTATGGATGCGCATATGTGCGCACTGGCATGCTCATGTAAGCGTTTTTTTGCATATGCGTTTTTTTTTTTTAACCATGGAATTTAGGGGTTTGAGTTAGAGTTAGGGTTAGTTAAGGGGGTTTAGGGTTAGGGTTAGGGTCAGGGTTAGGGTTAGGGTTGGGTTTTGGGTCAGGGTTAGGGTTTAGTATGGTTTGGTTAAGGGTTAGGGTCAGGGTTAGGGTCAGGATAAGGGTTAAGTATGGTTTTGTTAAGGGTTAGGGTCAGGGTTAGGGTTAGGGTTAGGGTTAGGGTCAGGGTTAGGGTTAGGGTTAGGGTCAGGGTTAGGGTTAGGGTCAGGGTTAGGGTTAAGTATGGTTTTGTTAAGGATTAGGGTCAGGGTTAGGGTCAGGATTAGGGTTAAGTATGGTTTGGTTAAGGGTTAGGGTCAGGGTTAGGGTTAGGGTTAGGGTTAGGGTCAGGGTTAGGGTCAGGATTAGGGTTAGGGTTAGGGTTAGGGTTAGGGTTAGGGTCAGGGTTAGGGTTAAGTATGGTTTTGTTAAGGGTTAGGGTCAGGGTTAGGGTTAGGGTTAGGGTCAGGGTTAGGGTTAGGGTTAGGGTCAGGGTTAGGGTTAGGGTCAGGGTTAGGGTTAAGTATGGTTTTGTTAAGGATTAGGGTCAGGGTTAGGGTCAGGATTAGGGTTAAGTATGGTTTGGTTAAGGGTTAGGGTCAGGGTTAGGGTTAGGGTTAGGGTTAGGGTCAGGGTTAGGGTCAGGATTAGGGTTAGGGTTAGGGTTAGGGTTAGGGTCAGGGTTAGGGTTAAGTATGGTTTTGTTAAGGGTTAGGGTCAGGGTTAGGGTTAGGGTTAGGGTCAGGGTTAGGGTTAGGGTCAGGGTTAGGGTTAGTAAAGTCAGGGTTTGGGTAGTGTGAGGGGCCACCTAAAAATGTTGGAAAAAAACGCAAACGCGGTAAAAACGCGCTAAAAACGCATACAAACGCATAAAAACGCTGCGTTTTTTTCATGCATGCTCATAAAAATGCTTGAAAAAAACGCAGCAGTTGTATGCTTATGTATGCGTTTTTTCAATGCGCTTTTTTGCGGGAAAAACGCGCTGCAAAAAAAAGCAAGTGTGAAACTAGCCTTATAGATGCGCCTTTTCTTGGGTGTCTGGGGGCAGATTTTTGTAGCCAGGGGGGGCCAAAAACAATGGTCCCTCTCAAGGTTATAAAAATCTGCCCTCACTCACCTGCTTTACCTCTCTGGTTGCGATTTTGCCGCAGGAGCCCACGCATTTTTTTCCAACGAATTAACCCCTTAATTTAACACCTAGACGTCACAAATTTTGCACACAAACCCTACTCTAATTATTTGACAGGGACATATAACAAAATACATGAAATGAAATGGCTTACTGTATGTAAACCATGCGTCATTTCATGTCGGGTTTTGGAATGATTTTACAGAAGCCGGCATTTGAATTAGCGGCTATTCTGCTATGTAGAACTCTATGAAATGTAAATACATATATATATACTGTATATGTGTCTCAATGACATGTGTATATATATATACAGTATATATATATTCTATGTGTATATATCTATCCTTTCGTTTTGGTTTTAACCTGTCATTGGGCTCCATTATATGTCCATTTTGCAAGCCTGCGAGAAAATCTCAGCATACGCATGCCATACGGATTACATACGGATGCTTACATGCCCAAAAAACGTGACCACACCTTGATTACGGAAGACATACGGATCACTATTTAAGGGACATTTCTCCATATTACGCATGGAAAGTACGGACGGTATTTATCGTCGGTTAGTGTGACCCCAGCCTCAAAGTAAAAATACCTCATTATGGATACCAAAAAGGTACGCATAGGTGAGTAATTTAGGAAGCAAGGCAATCAATCATGTCATATCCAAGTAAGCCTCCAAAAAGAATACCCATATCTATATCAAAGCTCTATAACAGTCATCTACAGTAAATAACTACATGACACCAGAGGTAAGGCAAGGTAAAAGGAGAGTCCCACCACACCTGACGTGCATTTCAAACGTCCAAGTTGCTTTTTTTTTTGCTGCTTTGTGTTTTTCCAATGCACACAAAGGAAATAAACGTGTATAATGCAACATGCGTAATTGCAATAATTTTTTGGTAGAAATACTTTTTTGTAGCAATTTTAAGAGCGCCAACACTTTCGGCCTTGACTGTATTAGTTCATTATTTTACATGTATTTAAGCTTGTTTGTATCATATTCGTTATCTTGAAAACCTGTTTAACTTCAATTCAGGAGGGTCTGAGCCCGCTCTTCAGGGATTTACACCCAACATAGGACTATTTTTACAGATCGGTGTCAGACTTGCGAGAAACTAGGACGAGTCTCGCACGTCAATACCCGGCACTGCTGCTGGCACTCAGATCGAAGCGTTCAGCTGCATGTATTTCTATGCAGCTGAGCGTTCCGATCCGAGCGCTAACGGCAGTGCCGGGTATTGACGTGCTATATTCTGAGCCACGGAGGTGAACTAAACATTGATTTGCAATGGTGAATTACAATAGGAACACACCTGTGGAAACCATTTAAAATAGAGACTCTTCATAACAGCTTCCCTTTAATATACTGTAATATATACTATAATAAATTAATTCCAAAGGAATCTGCAGTCAGCTTTCCAGTTTTAATTAAAAAAATTAATTACCATATGTTTCTTGCATACTTTCCTTCACTATTAAAACCTAAAACTATTAGGTAAGTAAAATATTAAAGTCATAAGTTCTGGTGTAGTAACTTGTGTAGACCCATGACTCATACTGTTTTAGAAAAAAAAAAGTTTGATTCAAATTTTCTCTTGTGTCTGTTCTCACACAAACATTGAACTGAGATTACAGCCCTTTGAGAAAAGGGAATGACAGATGCATGGTATAAAAAAAATATTTGAAAACCCTATTCTGACTGCAATCACACAGCTGAAGCCTGTAACAGCTATTCCTCTCAGATAAGATGATGGTTTTAAAGTACAAATTGGAAAATCAAAAAGCCAATTTAAAACACTGATATTTTAAATGGGTATCAGTAAAGCAATATACACTTGTCTATATACCCATTTACTGTAAAACTAAATAACTAACATCATTTTGAAGAAAGTGTAAAAAATAAGAGCCATATTTGAAAATAGAAGTCACTTGAAAATCTTAAGTAATAATAATTTCATGTTTGAGAAAAGAATATTGTTATGGTACCACAAAAAAACATAATCTATCATTTATGGCTTTAAGAAATAACAGGGAATTTGAAAAATGTTTCATATTTATTTCAATAGTAATTTGTCAAATAAAATTGCCTTGTATATCACTGTTAAATGGCTTCCATTTCTACATCTATTTTTGTTCTGGATTACAATTTTTTTTATTTTATGTGAGTATTGCAGCAGCAGCCTGCTTGAGCTGTTGCTCAGAAAACAGCAGGTTCGAAATTTGTTGTACATCTGGCATCTGAAAAAAAAAAAAAAATAATGGAATTCTATAGGGCACCTTCCAAGTTAAAGCTCCAGCCAATAAAAGAAGAGAGAGATTTTGACCCAGTGAATCTTTTAACCTCCTTCACAACATCCGTCGTACATGTATGGTTCTGTGTGAGGTGGGCTCCAGCAAGCCACCGCACATATAAGGAGTGATGATCACACAGGCTCACTCCAAGCACCTGCCCTCCTCCTTGTGTGCAATGTACTGATCTAATGTCTTGCCACAAAATAAAGAACCAAAAAAAAAGAAAAAAATATGAATGTAATAAATACATACAGTATATTTAGTGATGAGTGAACTTACTTGGATAAGGTCTTATCCGAGCATGCTCATGTGCTGACCGAGTGTCTTAGACATGCTCGAAAAATATGTTTGGGTCCCCGGGCCTGCATATCTCATGGCTGTTCGACAGCCGCAACCTGTTTGTCATGCAGGAGCGGGGACTCGAACATATTTTTCGAGCATGCTGAAGACAATCGGTTAGCACCCGAGCATGCTTGGATAATACCTTATCCAAGCCAGCTCATCACTAATATTTGTGAAAAAAAAAAAAAATAAGTACACATTTTTGGTATCGCTACGTCCGGACTGACCTGACCCGTGAAAGTGTCCCACTAATTAACCCGTCATTGAACACCGTAAAAGAAAATAAAAAATGTGGCAAAAAATTATGTTTTCTCATCATACCACTGAACAAAAAGAGATTAAAACACGATCAAAAAGTCAAATGTAAATAAAATGGTATAGCTGAAAACAAGATTTTGGCCCACAAAAAACAAGTCACCATACAGTTGCATTAGCAGAAAAATAAAAAAAGCTAGAGCTCTCAGAATTAAGAGATGAAAAAACAATTCTTTTTATTCTTAAATAGTTTTCATTGTGTAAAAGTGTCAAAACATAAAAAAGCGTCCTGAAGAAGTTGACATGACATGTGCGTTGGGGTGGCAGGGATCATCTTTACTAACTTACTTGTGTTATTTATTAATTGACTTGGTCCTTTTTCAAGTGCGCTCTTAATCAACTTTGGGAATGATTCTCCTATTTCACTTACAGTGTTGTGCAAATTAATTGGGACAAAGCATTTTTTTAAGTAAAATCGTAAGTTGGCTACCAGTCAGTGATTCAAACCAGTTTTAACTGCTTTGAACGGGTGTAAGTGCCTGTTCAAAGCAGTTAAAAATGGTTTGTATCACTGACTGGTAACCAACTTACGATTTTACTTAAAAAAATGCTTTGTCCCAATTAATTTGCACAGCACTGTATAGTACTTGATTCTTATATAGGAGCACACTTCTCATAACAATTTAGTAGTATTTTACATTTGGCTTCACGATCCCTGCAATAGTGCTTGACAGCCTCTGTGGGTATGCAATCTTTTGTCCACATCATTTTTTGTTTTAATTTTTATGTAATGAAATAAAGATGTTATTGAGCTAATATACTCCTGGGTTGTTTTACCCTTATTTGTTTGGTCCAATATATTTGAGTTGGCTCTGTTCAATTTATCAATGGGTGTTTAGCGTTAATAATTTTTAATTTGTTGCGGCATTTCATCCTCAACCTGTTCAGCTATATTAGGACGCTTGTAGCAAACTCCAATTAGCAGCTTGCCATTTTTATCATCCCCATGTACATTTACCCATAGTGATTATACATTGCTGTAACTCCCCCCAATGTCTACATTGAACACAGGTTTTAATGTAGATTTTCTGAAGATGCACACCCCTCCACCTGTTTTTATCTTTCCTCGCCTTTCTAAATGTAATGTAACTCTATGTTTGTTACCCAGTCATGGTTTTCATCAAGCCAGGTTTCCATAATGCTCACCACTAGAGATGAGCGACTTTGCCTTTTTTCGGGTCGAGTTGGGTTTCATGAAACCCGACTTTCTCAAAAGTCGGGTCGAAGGAAATTGGCCGTTTATCGTGAAAAGTCGAAGGCCGACTGAAACACGAAACCCAATGCAAGTCAATGGGGAAGCAAAGTCGGCAGGGAGTGGAGGACATTAAACACACCTACAGTGTCCATTTGAATGGCAAAAACATCAATTTTTATTACTGAAGCTTGTCAACCTTAGTTTACTTCATAATAATAGTTACGCACTGAAAACTGGGGGTTATTTGGCTAAAGTTGTAGAGGGGTAGGGCTGGCTCCAGGTTTTCATGTGCCCTGGGCCAAAGAGCGCCCCTTTAACACATACCACAACTCATGATGCTCCGATATGGTAGAGAAATAGCGGTATAGTACAATGAAAAATTCTTCACTTTTTACATCTCATGACTGATATTGATTTTAAATTCTCCAATAGCTCCAAAAACAGACAGAATATTACTCCATACAGTATTATGGGCACCGCATAGTGCGCTATACAGAGTAATGAGGCCCATATATTTCTCCATACAGAATCATTGGTCCCATATAATGTTTGAAACAGTATATGATGAGCTCCACATAATGCTACAGTATATTTTGGTCCCCATGGATGAAGCTCTACTGTCTTATGGGCCCAAATAATGCTCCATATATCATGGGCCCCATTTCTAATGCTCTAGTGTATAATGGGCCCTGTAAATGCTGCTCCAGTGTCTGATGTCCACCTTTGGAATGCTCCAGTGTATGGTGGGCCCCATATATCATTCTCCAGAGTATAGTGCTCCCCAAAAATTGCTGTCCCAACATTGAAAACAATTAAATAAGTCTCCTCGCTAGGGAATCCCTGTACTAATCTGGACTCCTCGTCGTCCCCATCTTCCATCTCACTGCACAGTATTTCAACCTTGCAAGTGCTGTGATCCTGAGCAAGCGAGGGGACCCACTCGTTGGCTACGGCACTGGCACAGGGCCCCTGATAGTACGGTGGTGTGTCTGACGGTGGGTGGGCCGAACCTGCACTTTCATCTGCAGCTTCCTCTTTGTCACCGTGTAAGATGGAACTGTATATGGGAAGGGTAACCTGAGTTTCATCAGAGTCAGATTCAGGCCGTGTAGCGTGCAAGGGGAATGTAGTGGTCTGGGTCAATGTACCAGCAGATTCATCGAGCAGTGGCTGGGCATCAGTGCACTTGTGTTGCCACGAGGAGTACGGTCGCCACAGTGGCATTACCTTCCTCCTAGGGAGTGTGTTGTCAAGCTTGGGAGCAGCGAAGGATCTCTCTAGCAGTTCAACCAACACACAACACATTTCCCACTCCAGGCCAGCAGGGAGACCTCTGAACCTGACTGCTGAGGAGCTGCTCTCTGTGGTCGGGAGGAGGTAAGTTAGGGTACTCTGTGCAGGGAAGGGGAAGTGTGTGGACGTGAGAAGGGGAGCTGGAGGATGAGCAGAGTTAAGGCTCACTCCTAGCTGGAGCGCATGGTCCAGATTCCGGTCTCCGAGTTTGTAGGAACACTGACGTTCCTGCAGCCGAATAGGAGGAAGTAGCAGTTGTAAATGCTCTGTACCCAACTAAGGCTCGGAGGCCCCAGCATCGATGTGTGGGAGCCAGAAGGAAAAGGCTACGGCTGCCTGCCATACGAGAAAGTTCCAAAAGAGAGTCAACAGGGGAACTTCATTGAACTCAGCACTGCGAATACCTCAGATAAGCGCTAGAACAGAGGCCACACTACCTATCTGCAGAGAGAGAATTCCAAATTGGCTTCCAGGCTGACCAACTCCTTTTCCATCTGTACTCTGGGTCCTGGACGGCACTTACCAAGTACAGGTAAAGGAACTGCATTACTGTGTCTGTCATCTTTCTCCTGCGCCTGGCGCACGGCTCTGCTACATCCTGCACTGCACACCATCTACCAACTCTTTCATCTGCCCTGCGACTACGGCCCTACCTGTGCAGGGCTTCTACATCTTAGCTACACCACAACATCTGTCCCAGAGAAGCGACACTGCAGCACTGGTCAATCTAATCAGAAACCACAGGTGGCATCATGTATCATTCACCTATAAAAGTAATTCACCCCTTTGCATGGATGCCCACGGCCACGGAACGGGTCACCACCAACGTGACACATCCCTGTGAGACACCGGCCCGGTACCAATTAACCCCACTGCCCTGGCTGGCCACCCACACTCCTTGTCTGATTCATCTTGGACTTGGGAATTCACAATTTGACTTGATAACCCAGGCATGGTATGATAGAAAGAGCTACATGGACTAATGTGAAGTGTGGCCTGCTGCATCATTCACTTTTGGTGGGGGTGAAGGACACAAGGAAAGGGGTTCTTCCTGACCAGGAGCCAGCACTTGACGACTCAGTGCTTGCATTTTTTGAAACTTCAGAAGAGGAGGGCATATTTGCTGGAGTCTGTTTCGGCAATGTAAGCCAAAACCAGTTCCTCATGCTCCGCCTTTAAAAGCGGTTAACCTACTCCCAGAAAAGGTGGCCTTCCAGGCGTTCCAGAGCCAGACCATGACGCATGCTCAACACCTCCTGCCTTAGCTGCTATTGTGCTTTTGCCACTACCAGCAGATGCACCACCACCATCAGCACCAGCTGCCCCCCCCACGCCCACGTCCACGGCCTCTTCCACCAAACTTTAAAATTTTGCAGAAAATAGACCCAAGATAACATCAGATATATGGCACTGTGTCAGAAGCGTACAGCTCTATGCAGTCAAAGGATAATTGTCAATCTCCCTATATATTCCATCAGTTACACAGAGATGCTCACAGGCTCAGTATGGATTAGACAAGAATATAAAAATTAGACAAAGTGTACAGTATCATCAGATAGCAGGTATATATAGTATAGTTTAAACATTCTAAATCTCCGTAGATATTTGAGGAGGCACACACAGACACTCTCAGGCTCAGAATTGGATTACAACACAATCTAAAAAGCCGTAAAACGGTAATGGATCTCAAGAGTACAGCTGTACACAGTGTAGGTGTCATTGTAGTCAATTTCAGTATTTATTTCCACAGTCAGAAAATAACTCTCACTTGGTCAGTTTGGATTAGACCAGAATATAACAAGCAGTAAATGGGTAATGTATCACAAGCGTAGAGCTGTATACAGTGTTGGGGTAATTTTTAAATGTACATCTAAATTGCAGGAGTAACCCATAGATACTCACATGCTTAGGATGGATCACACCACAATATAACAAGAAGATCCGCAAGAAATAATCACACATGTGGGACAATGTTCCAGGTGTCAATGATACACTTAGAGTGTTGGTTGGAGGAGGACTTCCTGGCAGAAAGGGTACAGTATCACCAGATGCACGGTATATATAGCATAGTTTAAACAATAACAATGTACTTCGATATATCAGGAGTAGTGTTGAGCCACCCCACTAGTGTTTTGGTTTGTCGCACAGGAGGCAAGTTCGTCGAATGTTCGTCGAAGGTTCGAAGAACACTGTCGAACCCCATTCAAAACAATGAGTATAAGGAGAAAAAATGACCTAATAGGTAATAATTAGTAAAAAATATAATTTTATTAAATACATCATCAAGCCGATATCAATTAAACGTATAAAAATACACATCATGAGACTAAGACAGGAAGGACCTGGTGCGTCACAAGAGGGACACCAATTCCCATATATGCTTGAATATCATAACAATAAAGGATTAATGACAAGTATATGTCCAAGCAGAGGGTATAACCGCAAGGGAGAGTCTCAAAGGGGTAAATGGTCTAAGTATGCATAGCACATAGCATGTAAACATGAGGGAAGTAACGATATGTATGTGCAAATAAAATCTACAATGGATAATCTGTGCTGAAAATCTCATGAATAACAGTGCCAGACTAAGACCTAAAACCACCCGGTCCTGGGGTCTCCTTTGCTGCCCTTATACCTTGCGGTGAGTCTCTTTCATTAGGTCTTAGTCTGGCATTGTTATTCATGAGGTTTTTCAGTACAGATTATCCATTGTAGATTTTATTTGCACATACATATCGTTACTTCCCTCATGTTTACATGCTATGTGCTATGCATACTTAGACCATTTACCCTTTTGAGACTCTCCCTTGCTGTTATACCCTCTGCTTGGACATATACTTGTCATTAATCCTTTATTGTTATGATATTCAAGCATTTATGGGCATTGGTGTCCCTCTTGTGACGCACCTGGTCCTGCCTGTCTTAGTCTCATCATGTGTATTTTTATACGTTTAATTGATATCAGCTTGATGATGTATTTAATAAAATTATATTTTTTACTAATTATTACCTATTAGCTCATTTTTTCTCCTTATACTCATGTTCTGTTTGAGCGGGTATTTTGTTTCCCTGTCTAGGGAGCCTTGGCATTTTGCCAATCGGCATTGTTTTTGCCACCAAGGTTTCTTGTATTTACCATTCAAAACAATGGCAGGCAAACACAAACACATACAAACACATAGAAAACAATTACAAAACACCTTTAAAGGTGTCCCAAAGCAGACAAAATGCTCAGAAGACAAAAATAACATATGGAAAAGGGCAACTACATTTAGAAAAGAGGTGGAGGAGTAAAAGGAGGAGGTGTAGGAGACACAGATATAGGCTTGTCATGCCCTTATGAAGTCAAGAAAGGCTGGAATAAAAATGTAAAATACAAACCAAAAAAATTCTGAAATCGAACACAATCATATACCGTCGGACTGCCCACCAATAAATTATGGCAACTGCCGATGGGGCGGCGTTATTCCCACGAACCTCCAAACTGCGTCCATGAAGGCAAAATGTTTGGTGTCTGGGGGCTGTATGATTGCAAAGCTGAACCTTAAAGGAATGTCCAAAAGGGAACCACCAGGAGTGGAGCCTGTGGCTTAATTGGACTCCACCCGGGAAACCACAACCATACAAGCTACAGAAAAGATGGACAGATTGCAAGCTTTGTCGTTTCTGTGTGTGGTGTGGTATGTCTGTTTGTAGTTGTGCTAGCGATTTCTCAGCTTTATTCCGTTAATGACCGAGACTCCGGCATGCCCCCACGGTACGCGTCAAGCTTACTAGAGGGATACGCAAGGCTCTGGCACGTGAGATCGAGCAATAACAGGTCTATCATGCCCTTACATGTTCGGGGCTGCATGCGCGCTACACTGAAAGGACCTGCTTTTGTCGCTTACAGGTGCTGATAACCCGCTGATCACCGTTAGTGATGGGGATCTGGGATTCCAATTATTCCCCGCGAACGATGATTTCCCAGTAAGTGCAGGTCAACCGCAATTACGGAATCAGGCCTAACTGGCATTCCTGACAAAATGAAAAAATTACGTGTCCAAACCACAGGTGCTGTAGCTTGCTTAACAGCTCGGCAGCCGTTCTCAGGCCCACTATGGATTCGACAACATTGTAGAAAGTTGATAGAGGGTACAGTTTCACCGGATAACATGTATATATGTAGCATAGTTTACACATTAAAAACCTATGTCTATAGATCAGGAGGCAGGCTCAAACGGTCTCAGGCCCAGTATGGATTAGATGTGATTGGACAAAGATGAGAAAGGGTAACGTATCACCAGATTACAGGTATGTATAGCATAGTTTACACATTAAAAACCTATGTCTTTAGATCAGGAGGCAGGCTCAGACGGTCTCAGGCCCAGTATGTATTAGATGCCATTGGACAAAGGTGAGAAATGGTACATTATCACTGGATAGCAGGTATATATAGCATAGTTTAAACATTTAAAATCTCCATGTTCTCAGTATAGATTAGACAACAATTTAAAAAGTAGAAAAAAGGAAATGTTTTTGAAGCGTACACCAGTATACACTTTTGGTGGTATTTTTAAATCTTCACATATATTTCTGTCTCAGTAAGACAGTCCAGCCTCTCCGACATAGGAAATGAGATGCATACAATTACTGACAAAGTCTAGTGATTGCAGAAATCTAGGAATTAGCAATCAAGGGAAAAACTGCCATCACAATTCTCAGAGGCGATGTTGACCCTCAATTAATTTGTGTGTGGAGACAGCGAAAACATAATTTTGTGAAGAAAGTGTTGCTGTATCGCAGTACCGTTGATCCCATCAGCGTTACTCATCTCCATCAAATTTTAAGCACAGGGAGAGATGTAAACATGTTGCTCACTGCCTATCATGATCTGTCACGTAACTTTGGAGTGCAAAAGACAGAAGCCACAGGCCGTAGGCGATTCTATGGGATTGGCATGAGAGGGCACATTTAAAAATGTGCGCCGGAATGTCACGCGTCTGTGAGTAGGAAAACTGTGAAAGCTGATGATAAACCACCACTGCATGTCATTGTGAGTCGAGGTCCATAAGAAATGGAAGCCATTGATCATCTGAAGCTAGAGCCCGGCCAGCGGGACAGGGCATAGCTACGTCTTAACCATCATCTATCAGTTCAACAAATTTGTAGTGTCAGTCCCAGTGAAGGATTTGACAGCCCAGACTACACAGCGGAGGAGCAGGGAGAGGTAAACATTGCAAATGCTGTGGCCCTGCCCAAGCAAGGGGGGCACACTCGTGGGTGTCAGTACTGGCACTGGGCCCCTCATAGTACGGCTGTGTGTCTGACGGCGGGTGTGCACCCCCACCATCAGAGACACTTGATTGCACTATGAGGGACCCTGTGCCAGTGCCTGCACCCAAGAGTCGGCCCACCCACCTGTCCAGGGCAATGGCACTCGCACGGTTGGGTGCGCTAGGTGGTGACCCCGGCCATGGAGGGGGCAGCCCAGTTAGGGAGGTTTACAAAATGGTATATGTTGATGTTGGACATTCAGCTGCTGCAAAAGGTGAAATTGGGCAAGTGCGAGGAAGAGGAGGACCAAAGCAAGTCATTTTTCTGGCAACCTAGGTGTCATCAGGGGAAGGTGGGACAAAATCCTTGGAAACCCATGCATGGTTCATTTTAATGAAGGTTAGATCATCCACATTTTGGGTCAACAGACGGGTCCTTTTTTCTGTCAGGATTGATCCAGCTGCACCGAAGACTCTTTCTGATAGCACACTTACAGCTGGGCAAGCGAGCTCCTGTAAGGCATATTGTGCCAATTCAGGCAAGGTGTCCAGTTTAGCTGCCCAATAGTCAAATGGGAATGACCTGTGCGGGAGAACATCGATATGGGACGAGAAGTAGTTTGTAACCATAGTTGACAACTGCTGTCTCCTGTCACTTTCAATTGATGCAGTATTACCAGTCGTGTGAGCGGGACTTGAAAAATCAGTCCACAACATGGTCATGAAACCCCTGTCTCCAACGCCACTTCTGATGTGTGCACCACGAACACCTCTTCCAAGCCGCCCCTGGCCCCTACGGCTCGTGTGAGAACCATCACCGCTGCTGTGTGCTGGGAATGCCTCAACCAACCGGTTTACCAGAGTTGCTTGTTTGTTAGCCAATATTAGGTCAAGGTTCTCCTGTGGCATTATGTTTTGGAATTTTCCTTTATAGCGTGGATCCAGGATGCTGGCCAACCAGTAGTCGTCATCGTTCATCATTTTGGCAATGCGGGGGTTCCTTTTTAGGATCTGCAAGGCATAATCTGACATGTGGGCCAATGTTCCAGGTGTCAATGATGCACTGCGAGTGCTGGGTGGAGGAGCACTTTCTGGCAAATCCATATCCCTCCCGTCACGCACAAACCCTGTACCAGACCTTGCCACGCCAACATTTTCTCTTGCACCATGAGAAGCATCCTCCTCCCCTAAATAATCATCCCCATCATCATTCTCCTCCTCCTCCTCTTCTTCCTCCACCTCGTCCAGGAGAGGTCCCAGAGCAGACAACGGCTGACTGTCATCAAGGCTTCCCTCCTCCTCTTCCTCCTTATCTACCTCGGCTGCAGACGCCTGCTCCTTAATGTGCGTCAAAGTTTGCATGAGCAGACGCATAAGTGGGATGCTCATGCTTATGATGCACTGACGAGAGCCAATAGCTCGAAACACCGTGTCTGCAAATTGAGATTCTGATTTGGCTTTTATCCTAAGTCATATTACAAGACTCGTTAAAGGGTTGATTGTGACTTGTAGGATCGCTACTACCAATAGGTGGCGCTGTAGAGTAAAAGTCCTCTTTCTTTCTGAAGCGGCAATTTGCATATTATTTTCCCAGAGGAGCATTGCACAGCGAATAAGCCTCCTTACCTTGACAAGCCAGAGTTGGCATGTCACTCTCCGCAAGGAGAAACCTTACCCCTTAGACCTCAGTCCAGAGTCTCTCACCTAGCCAAATCAGAACTCATACTTTGCACTGACAAGAGCCAATAGCTCGAAACACCGTGTCTGCAAATTGAGATTCTGATTTGGCTTTTATCCTAAGTCATATTACAAGACTTGTTAAAGGGTTGATTGTGACTTGTAGGATCGCTACTACCAATAGGTGGCGCTGTAGAGTAAAAGTCCTCTTTCTTTCTGAAGAGGCAATTTGCAAATGCTTATGATGGCATCGTCTGCGCTTACCAGCCGAGTGCATTCCTCAAAACACTGAAGGACTTTACAGAGGTCTTTCAGCTTCGACCACTGCACACCTGTCAACTCCATGTCTGCCCTCAAAGTGCATGCTCGTGTATCCTCCCACAAATGCATCATGGCCTGCCTCTGTTCGCACAGCCGCTCAACCATGTGCAGGGTGGAGTTCCACCTTGTTGCAACGTCGATAATTAGGCGGTGCTTGGGAAGGTGGAGCAATCGCTGCAGCTTCTGCATACGACTGGAGTGTACCAGCCACCGGCGGATGTGCGAGCACAGTCTTCGAACCTTATGGAGCAGGCCTGTTAACTCCGGATAATTATTGAGGAAGCACTGCACCACCAGGTTCAAGGTGTGAGCCAAGCAAGGTATGTGTCTGAGTTTTGAAAGGGCTATGGCTGCCACAAAATTCCGGCCGTTATCACTAACTACCTTGCCTGCCTCAAGATGTAGACTGCCCAGCCATGAATCAGTTTGTCGCTGAAAGTAGTCGGCCAGTACCTCCGCCGTGTGTCTGTCGCCCAAACACATCATCTGCAACACAGCCTGCTGACGCTTTCCACTAGCTGATCGATAGGGGGACACCTCGTGTGCAACACTGGCAGCTGTGGATGGAGTGCTCGTGCGACTGCGCTCTGTGGATGAGCTTTCGCTTGTGGAGGAGGATGAGGAGGGTTGAACGCCTACAGCCAACTGTTTCCTATACCGTGGGCTAGGCAGCACTGTCCCACCACCGCTGTCCCCTGTGGACCCTGCATCCACATTAGCCCTGTGTGCAGTGATGGACACATAACGGCCCTGGCCATGCCTACTGGACCATGCATCAGTTGTGAGGTGCACCTTTCCACTCACTGATTGCTTGAGTGCATGGGCAATGCGGTCTTGCACATGAAGGTGGAGGGCTGGGATGACTTTGCGAGAAAAGTGGCAGCTGGGTAGGTCATAGCATGGTACTGCGTCGGCCATGAGTTCGCGGAAAGCTGCGCTTTCAACCAACCAGTAGGGCATCATCTCTAATGAGATTAGTTTGGCAATGTGGGCATTCAAACCCAGTGTACGCGGATGAGAGGATGAGTACTTTCTTGTCCTACTCATAGTCTCTGGTAAGGTGAGCTGGACTTGAGAGCTGCATATGGTGGAACTAGCAGTGGACATGGTGGAACTAGCAGTGGACATGGCGGACTGAGAGAGGGTTGATGATGGTGATGGAGTTGGTGTTCTTTCTGATGGCCTAGATTCAGTCTTTCATTGATATAACATTGTGATTCCCTGACTGCTTTGGCCTTGCAACGACACCTCAACATTTGTTGCTGGTGGTGTGCTAACCGGTAGGCTTACAGTGGGGGAAACAATGTAGCGTTGCTGACTACCTTCTTTGGGAGAAGCTGCACATGTGGTACGTGCATGGTGGTTAAATGTCTAAGCATGCAAATGGTATTCAAATTTCTCAGATTTTTCCCTCGGCTAAAGGTCTTTGCGCACTTCTTACAGATAACCTTTGCCTGATCATTAGGATTTTGTTAAAAAAAGTGCCACACTGCAATCTTCCTACTATGGAAGACATTTTGAGGCCTTGCACGCTGTGCTATTTTGACCGTCTGGCCAAGCTGCCCTGCAACTCTTTTGCTTTTTGTAACCCGTTTTTAGACTGCTCCAGGCCTGCCAGATAACAGCTGTTGCGATGTCGATGCCTGCTGCGGATGCTCCTCCTCTTCTGAGCTATTGGCAGCGGCACCCTCTTCCCCCAATGGATGCCAATCTGGGTCAACAACTGGGTCATCCATCACCTCCTCTTCAATGTCATGTGCACCTTCCTCTGTGTCACCGTGTATGCTGGTATAGTATGCGGGAAGGGGCACATGAGTTTCATCAGGGTCAGATTCTGGCTCAGTACACTGCGAGGACAATGTAGTGCTGTGAGTGAATGTACCAGCAGATAAATCTAGCAGTGGCTGTGCATCAGTGCACTCCATGTCAGATTCATTTTGGACTGGGGAATTCACGATTTGACTTGATAATCCAGGCATGGTATGAGAAAAGAGCTACATGGAGTAATCTGTAGTGTGGCCTGCCACATCCTTCACTTTTGGTAGGGGTGAAGGACACAAGGAGCCTCCACTGATGACGCAGTGCTTTTATTTTTTGAAACTTCAGAAGAGGAGGCGATAGAGGCTGGAGGCTGTGTCAGCAATATAAGCCAAAACTTGCTCCTGAAGCTCCTGCTTTAAAAGCGGTTTACCTACTCCCAGAAAAGGGAGCCTACGAGGCCTTGTGGAGCCAGACAATGACGCCGGCTCACCACCTCCTGCCTTAGGTGCTATTGTGCTTTTGCCACAACCAGCAGAAACACCACCATCAGGACCAGCTGGCAACCCCAGCCTACTTCCATGGCCTCTTCCATCATACTTCTTCATTTTTTTGAAAAAGGTACCCAAAATAACAACAGCTATATGGTACTGTAAAACAAGGTAAAGGGTCTATAGAGTACTGGTGAGAATTTGAATCTCACTGTAGATTGGAGGATGCTGAACTATTGTCTCAGGCCCAGTATAGATTACACCGCAATGTGACAGGCAGAAATTGGCTGGGGTATGAGAAGGCAAAAGCTGTATATAGTATTGGTGAGAATTTGAATCTCAATGTAGATTGGAGAACGCTGAACTATTTTCTCAGGCCCAGTATAGATTACACCTCAATGTGACAGGCAGAAATTGGCTGGGGTATGAGAAGGCAAAAGCTGTATAGAGTATTGGTGAGAATTTGAATCTCAATGTAGATTGGAGGACGCTGAACTATTGTCTCAGGCCCAGTATAGATTACACCGCTATGTGACAGGCAGAAATTGTCTGGTGTATGAGAAGGCAGAAGCTGTATAGAATATTAGTGAGAATTTGAATCTCAATGTAGATTGGAGGACGCTGAACTATTGTCTCATGCCCAGTATAGATTACACCGCAATGTGACAGGCAGATATTGGCTGGTGTATGAGAAGGCAAAAGCTGTATAGAGTATTGGTGAGAATTTGAATCTCAATGTAGATTGGAGGATGCTGAACTATTGTTTCAGGCCCAGTATAGATTACACCGCAAAGTGACAGGCAGAAATTGGCTGGTGTATGAGAAGGCAGAAGCTGTATAGAGTATTGGCGAGAATTTTAATCTCACTGTAGATTGGAGGACGCTGAACTATTGTCTCAGGCTCAGTATAGATTACACCGCAATGTGACAGGCAGAAATTGGCTGGTGTATGAGAAGGCAAAAGCTGTGTAGAGTATTGGTGAGAATTTGAATCTCAATGTAGATTGAAGGACGCTGAACTATTGTCTCTGGCCCAGGACAGATAACACTGCAATGTGACAGGCAGAAATTGCCTAGTGTATGACTAACTACAATGTGTATATAGAATTGGGCAGAATTGGAATCTCCCTATAGTGTAGGTCTGTAAGAACGGACAAACTCCTCGGCTTTTTCTTACAGAGTCACACACAGCTTCAATTTGGCCGCTGAACTATTGTCTCAGGCCCAGGACAGATTACACCGCAATGTGACAGGCAGAAATTGCCTAGTGTATGACTAACTACAAGGTGTATATAGAATTGGGCAGAATTGGAATCTCCCTAGAGTGTAGGTCTGTAAGAACAGACAAACTCCTTGGCTTTTTCTTACAGAGTAATATAGCTTCAATTTGGCCGTGATAACAGCCGGTACACAGTACTGTGTGAGGAGTGTACACCGCTGTATGGTGTTTGAAAAAATAAACGCTCAGTAACTCACCAGGACAAAACAATAAAATTTGGATTGCTTTGAAAAAAGCAGTTTGCTCATCAGTGTGAAAACAGCAATGCAGCTATCAGGGAGCCTTAAAAGGCAGCCTAATAACCAACATAGCTGATGCACCGAAATATCGCCTCCCCTTACACTGCACAGTAACTGGTGTGTTGTACAGGCAAAATCGCTAGCAGCAGAAGTAGTTTTTGGTATCTTCTTCCCTGCCTAATGCTCTCCCTACAGAATCAGCAGCAGCTCTCCCTATTCTGAGATCAGAATAAGTAACATGGCAGTCGGCGTGCATGCCCTTTTATACCCCCTGTGACGCCACACAAAGTAAGCCAATTACTTGCATGCCCTTCACAAACATGGAGGTAACCGCTGCCTATGTCATCACGTTGCCCACAGTGTCCGTTCTTCCTGATTGGCTGAAAAAGGGCGCAAAAGCATCTTTTGAAACGCGACTTTGGCACGATGGTCGCCGACCTCGTGGCCGACCTCACGCTAAGGTCGGGTTTCGTTTCATGAAACCCGACTTTAGCGAAAGTCGGCGACTTTTGAATTTTTTCGACCCGTTTCGCTCAACTCTACTCACCACTAGAGTTGAGCGATACCGTCCGATACTTCAAAGTATCGGATCGGAATGGATCGGCCGATCTTAAAAAAAAGTATCGGTATCGCCGATTCCGATACCGGAAGTCCCATTCAAGTCTATGGGACTTCCGGTATCGGAATAAGAAAAACCCTATTTTTGCCTTGTACAGCCTCTCTGGGGTCTGTACGGGCCTTTCGGGGGGCTGTGCCGGCCTGCCAGGGGGTCTGTGCAGGCTCCGGTGGTCTGTGCCGGCCTGCCAGGGGGTCTGTGCAGGCTCCGGTGGTCTGTGCCGGCCTGCCGGGGGGCTGTGCCGGCCTGCCAGGGGGTCTGTGCAGGCTCCGGTGGTCTGTGCCGGCCTGCCAGGGGGTCTGTGCAGGCTCCGGTGGTCTGTGCCGGCCTGCCGGGGGGCTGTGCCGGCCTGCCGGTGGTCTGTGCAGGCTCCGGTGGGCTGTGCCGGCCTGCCGGGGGGCTGTGCCGGCCTGCAGGCTTCGGGGGTCTGTGCAGGCATCGTCCGATGGGACTACAAGTCCCATCGGGCGATGCCTGCTACCATGACAGTGATTGACACATTAGCCAATGATGGGACAGTAGTAGTCCCATCATCCGGCTAATGTGTTGAATGTAAAAAAAAAAAAAAAAAAAAAAAAAATTACATGCTACATACATACAACATGCATACTACATACATGCTACATTCATACTACATACTACATACATGCTACATGCATACTACATATATACTGCATGCAACATGCATACTACATATATACTACATGCAACATACATACTACATATATACTGCATGCAACATACATACTACATATATACTACATGCAACATACATACTACATATATACTACATGCATGCAACATGCATACTACATATATACTACATGCAACATGCATACTACATATATACTACATGCTACATACATACTACATATATGCTACATACATACTACATATATACTACATGCATGCTACATACATACTGCATGCAACATACATACTGCATGCTACATACATACTGCATGCTACATACATACTACATGCTACATACATACTACATATATGCTACATACATACTACATATATGCTACATACATACTACATATATGCTACATACATACTACATGCTACATACATACCACATATATACTACATACATACTAAATGCATGCTACATGCTACATACATACTACATGCATGCTACATGCTACATACATACCACATACATACTACATGCATGCTACATACATACTACATGCTACATACATACTACATATATACTACATGCTACATACATACTACATGCTACATACATACTACATATATACTACATGCATGCTACATGCATACTACATGCTACATACATACTACATATATACTACATGCATGCTACATACATACTACATGCTACATACATACTACATATATACTACATGCATGCTACATACATACTACATATATACTACATGCATGCTACATACATACTACATGCTACATACATACTACATATATACTACATGCATGCTACATACATACTACATGCTACATACATACTACATATATACTACATGCATGCTACATACATACTACATGCTACATACATACTACATATATACTACATGCATGCTACATACATACTACATGCTACATACATACTACATATATACTGCATGCATGCTACATACATACTACATGCTACATACATACTACATATATACTACATACATACTACATACATGCTACATACATACTGCATGCTACATACATACTACATACATACTACATACATACCACATATATACTACATACAATACATTCATACAATACATACATAGACATACAGTACATATAACATAGAGTAACATACTTACCAATACTTGTCACATTGTTCCCCGAAGCCATTGTCTTTTCCGGAATAAGCAAGCAATGGCACACAGCAATGGCATAAAGTGAGACTAGGGACTTTTTTTTTCTTTAAGTGGCGGAGGAATACAGTGCGGAAGGATACCTACCTTCCGTCATTGGATTCCTGCAGCCCGTAGAGAACGGCAGCAACAGCTGATGCTGCAGTTCTCTACCCAAGATCGTCGTGGGACACACTCGTGGACTGCTTCGGATCGTGGGTGAGTATTTTTGTGGTTTGTTATGTTAATATTTATTCCGTAAAAGACAATGGCTTCGGGGAACAATGTGACAAGTATTGGTAAGTATGTTACTCTATGTTATATGTACTGTATGTCTATGTATGTATTGTATGAATGTATTGTATGTAGTATATATGTGGTATGTATGTAGTATGTATGTAGTATGTATGTAGCATGCAGTATGTATGTAGCATGTATGTAGCATGTATGTAGTATGTATGTAGTATATATGTAGTATGTATGTAGCATGCATGTAGTATATACACTCACTGGCCACTTTATTAGGTACACCATGCTAGTAACGGGTTGGACCCCCTTTTGCCTTCAGAACTGCCTCAATTCTTCGTGGCAGAGATTCAACAAGGTGCTGGAAGCATTCCTCAGAGATTTTGGACCATATTGACATGATGGCATCACACAGTTGGCGCAGATTTGTCGGCTGCACATCCCTGATGCGAATCTCCCGTTCCACCACATCCCAAAGATGCTCTATTGGATTGAGATCTGGTGACTGAGGAGGCCATTTGAGTACAGTGAACTCATTGTCATGTTCAAGAAACCAATCTGAGATGAATCGAGCTTTATGACATGGCGCATTATCCTGCTGAAAGTAGCCATCAGATGCCTGTTCTTAGCTGAGAGGAGTGGTACCCAGTGTGGTCTTCTGCTGCTGTAGCCCATCTGCCTCAAAGTTCGACGCACTGTGCGTTCAGAGATGCTCTTCTGCCTACCTTGGTTGTAACGGGTGGCAATTTGAGTCACTGTTGCCTTTCTATCAGCTCGAACCAGTATGCCCATTCTCCTCTGACCTCTGGCATCAACAAGGCATTTCCGGCCACAGAACTGCCGCTCACTGGATTTTTTTTCTTTTTCGGACCATTCTCTGTAAACCCTAGAGATGGTTGTGCGTGAAAATCCCAGTAGATCAGCAGTTTCTGAAATACTCAGACCAGCCCTTCTGGCACCAACAATCATGCCACGTTCAAAAGCACTCAAATCACCTTTCTTCCCCATACTGATGCTCGGTTTGAACTGCAGGAGATTGTCTTGACCATGTCTACATGCCTAAATGCACTGAGTTGCCGCCATGTGATTGGCTGATTAGAAATTAAGTCTTAACACACAGTTGGACAGGTGTACCTAATAAAGTGGCCAGTGAGTGTATGTAGTATGTATGTAGCATGTAGCATGCATGTAGCATGCATGTAGTATGTATGTAGTATGTATGTAGTATGTATGTAGCATGCATGTAGTATGTATGTAGTATATATGTGGTATGTAGTATGTATGTAGTATGTATGTAGCATGCATGTAGTATGTATGTAGTATATATGTGGTATGTAGTATGTATGTAGTATGTATGTAGCATGCATGTAGTATGTATGTAGTATATATGTGGTATGTATGTAGTATGTATGTAGTATGTATGTAGCATGCAGTATGTATGTAGCATGCAGTATGTATGTAGCATGCATGTAGTATATATGTAGTATGTATGTAGCATGTAGTATGTATGTAGCATGCATGTAGTATGTATGTAGTATGTATGTAGTATATATGTAGTATGTATGTAGTATATATGTAGTATGTATGTAGCATGTAGTATGTATGTAGCATGCATGTAGTATATATGTAGTATGTATGTAGCATGTAGTATGTATGTAGCATGTAGTATGTATGTAGCATGCATGCAGTATGTATGTAGTATGTATGTATGTAGTATGTATGTAGTATGTATGTAGCATGCATGTAGTATGTATGCAGTATGTAGTATATATGTAGTATGTATGTAGCATGTAGTATGTATGTAGCATGCATGTAGTATATATGTAGTATGTATGTAGCATGTAGTATGTATGTAGCATGCATGTAGTATATATGTAGTATGTATGTAGTATGTATGTAGCATGCATGTAGTATGTATGTAGCATGCATGTAGTATATATGTAGTATGTATGTAGTATGTATGTAGCATGCATGTAGTATGTATGTAGTATGTAGTATATATGTAGTATGTATGTAGCATGTAGTATGTATGTAGCATGCATGTAGTATATATGTAGTATGTATGTAGCATGTAGTATGTATGTAGCATGCATGTAGTATGTATGTAGCATGCATGTAGTATATATGTAGTATGTATGTAGTATGTGTGTAGCATGCATGTAGCATGCATGTAGTATATATGTAGTATGTATGTAGTATGTATGTAGCATGCATGTAGTATGTATGTAGTATTTTTTTTTTTTTTTTTTTAACATTTAACACATTAGCCGGATGATGGGACTACTACTGTCCCATCATTGGCTAATGTGTCAATCACTGTCATGGTAGCAGGCATCGCCAGATGGGACTTATAGTCCCATCGGACGATGCTTGCACAGACCCCCGGACATCAGCACAGCCCCCCGGCAGGCCGGCACAGCCCCCCGGCAGGCCGGTACAGACCCCCACAGGGTGCACAGACCACTGGCAGGCCGGCACAGCTCCCCGGCAGGCCGGTACAGACCCCCACAGGGTGCACAGACCACCGGCAGGCCGGCAAAGCCCCCCGGCAGGCCGGTACAGACCCCGGGCAGTCCACACAGCCCCCCGGCAGGCCGGCACAGCCCCCCGGCAGGCCGGCAGAGACCCCCGGAAGGCCCGAAATGACGGCGCATCATGATGCGCATACACCGCGCATCATGATGACGTCAGGCTGTCAATCAACTTTGAACTTCCGATTCCGATGCCGACTTCCGATATTGAAAAAATATCGGAAGTCGGTATCGGAATTCCGATACAGCAAGTATCGGCCGATACCCGATACTTGCGGTATAGGAATGCTCAACACTACTCACCACATCTTATTTTGGGTCCGTCATAACAGTCTACAGTTCATTCATTTTGTTTGCTAGATTACTCTCCCCTCAGATCTTAGTTTAAAAGCTCTTCCATCTGTCTTACCATTTTTCCCCAAGCATAGCTGCACCCTCACCATTGAGATGCAGCCCATCCCTACCGTAGAGCCTGTAGCCGACAGAGAAGTCGTCCCAGTTCACCAGGAACCCAAACCCTTCCTTCCTGCATCAATTTCTAAGCCACTTATTTATCTCGCTAAGCTCTCAATCCCTATCTAGTGACACTTGTGGCACTTATAGTATTTCTGAAAACGCCACCTTGGAGGTCCTGGCCTTCAGCTTCTCTCCTAGTTCCCTGTATCATTCTTAAGGACCTTAAGGACCCTCTAACTTTGACATTGGTACCGATAAAAACATATCCTTGAGAAAGTGACGTCTTGTGCTCACGAAACGCGCGTCGGGGTCTTTTGACATCTTGTCCTGGGTCACCCTTATGCCGCTGGTAAGCCTCCCTGGCACTACTTTATATTGTGTCACTGGTTGTTACCTGATTTTTTTTATTTTCCCGAGGTGTGTACCTTCTAAGCTTATCTGCTGAACTGTGGCTTTTTATGCCTTATTAATGTGTATGTATATAATATTAGACCTATTAATCTCCAATGGGTGGCCCTGGTATACCTGTACTGTCTTGGTGTTTTGTTACTGCATTGTATGAATTTTTATCTTTATATCTTTTTTTTCTTTTTTTTATATAGCGCTAACATATTCCGCAGCGCTTTACAGTTTGCACACATTTTCATCACTGTCCCCGATGGGGCTCACAATCTAAATTCCCTATCAGTATGTCTTTGGAGTGTGGGAGGAAACCGGAGTGCCCGGAGGAAACCCACGCAAACACGGGGAGAACATACAAACTCCTTGCAGATGTTGTCCTAGGTGGGATTCGAACCCAGGACTCCAGCGCTGCAAGGCTGCAGCGCTAACCACTGAGCCACCGTGCTGCCCGTATATGATATTTAATAAAAGTTGGATCTGACTTGTACTCTATTACCACCTATTACTCCTTATTTCTCCTTATTCCTATGTCTTCTGGAGTTGGTGTTGGCTTCTATTGGCTGGGCCACTATTAGGTGTTACCCCCCTGGCATTTAATATGCAGCTGGATTCATTGTTATTATATACCATGACTGCTGAGTTTTCCCCAGCCCCACCCAGCAAACTGTTCGGCATTCATGGTTTTTGCGGCAGATTACCACCTAATATAGAGTCCCCTACCACCATCTAGTCTTTGCTGCACTCGTATTTCCCTCCTTCCTACAGCAGTCATTTTCCTGATGTCTCTACATCATGGTTGGAGTAGATCATAACAGCCATGTTCTACTAAGCACTAAATATGCTTGTTGTGAAAGAGTTGAATTACTCCTTGTGTTTTCCATATGCAATCCGTTTTCTTACTCATCAGTTATTAATCATTTACAGGACATTTACAGTTTTCTACCATGCAGAATTGTAACATCCATAAAATTCGGGCATGTGATTTTCTTCTCACAACCGTCAGATTTAAGCGTGACATCACAGCATGTTGCAATTTTTTTTCTCACGCCAAATAAAGCAGAGAAAATTACACAGACCTGCACTGCATCATTGAATAACATTGGTATGAGTGCAAGCTGATTTTTTTTCTCACATTGCACTCGCTGAGTTATACGATAATGTGAGTGAGCCCTTAAAGTGTGCATGTCACAAATAACTGGTTTTTGCACTCATGTTTTAATAGTCAAATTTGACTTCTATATACGCCACATAAATACTATGGCATTCTAGAAATCAATATTACATCAGCAAGATCACGTGGTAAGGTCTCCCCACTTGTACCAATGTGACGTTTCACACACCCTGGGGACACAAAAGGTCAACTTGACATAGTTTTACAAAGACTCCCCCCCTTTCCATATGGGCCCAGCGAGGCACAGGGAGTGAGAGAAGGTGGCCCATGCAGTCACTGACATGGCATCACACTTGCCCACAACCCAGACAGGCTGAGAGGCCCCTTTCACTAACACGAGTGAAACATAACCTTATCAGTCCAGTAGGACTGCCACCAGTTCCTCATTCGATACATGCCTTGTCCGTTAACAGGGTTATATGGAGCCAGGAGCCAGCCCTCATTAGCATGCGAGATAAGGCCAAGAAATGAACTTGGGAATTCATGGATTGAGATAAAAGAGCAGTCCAAGGTTAAATTATATATTTAGCCGCCTTAAGGGCACATTAGACAATACACTATAAAAACAAAATGGTTATACTTATATAATGGTCAGATATGCAAATACAATATTGGTAGGACAAAAGGTATAAGCAGAACATATGGTCAGTTACTAGTTAGATGAATGGCCTGGCTTGCATGGGAGGGACTGCCAGATGGGAGGTTTGTAGTCCCCTCTGTGTGCAACTTCTCCTCACAAAATGTGTCCTCGCGACCTCCCACAGAAAAAGCAATAGGATATGCCCTCCCGGCTGAACCTATATACCCCTCCCTTGGAGGTTTGGAGATACATCTCCCAAAACCTATGAAAGATCATAACTCATTTCTGGGTAGTCCTAGGGCAGCAGTTCTGGTGCCATCAGATCTGATGGGGCCTCTGCTACTCATAGAGACTAAACATAATTTTGATACCTAGCTGCTTGTGGCTCTTCTATGTACCTCCTTTCCCGTGCATGTCAGAATGACTCGAGACCCAGGCAGACACTCGCCCTGTTCTGGGGATCTCGTAAATATACACAATGTATAGCTAGGACGTATAGAATTTCCATAACTCTTTTATTAATTCCTAGCTGGCTGAACCAAGGCTGCATGGATTGGATCCACAGGGGGTCTTCCCGTAGAATTTTGCATACCAGCTAGTGTGAATCCCTTTGTTTGAAGCTGGCCAGGTGTCATGTTACCACAGCATGTGCTGCAGGATTTTTTATAATTCCATGTCCAATAGTATACTGATGATTGACATGGAATTATGTCTCCAATATTTTTAGCACCATGTGATTCATATACGGTCATCTCGGGCAGACGTTCGTTTTTACAATGCCTTGTCTTCATAAGACAACTGCTTTAATTGAGAAAGCATGAAGACAAAATCAGAGACAGTAATGGCTACTGAGGTTTTACTTGGTATAAAATACAAGCACGGTATGCATAAATGTCTTTCAATAAATACTTGTTATGGTTGGCTATTTCTATTCTTGACAAGCATATTTCTCCAAGTCTGTTCATAGATGATAGATTATTGTGCACTTGCTATTATAAGTGTGTGTTTTTAAATGGACCTTGATTAGTTATAGAAATATTCCATGTCTATTTCCATATTTTATCCTCAAAGCTTCCTGTGTCATTTCTTCTATTCAGGCATAACAAGTCGGTAGAAATGTTGGAACAAATGAACAAAAATGTTTGTTTTTTTTACAACCCAATTCAGCATGAAATGCGCCAACAGCTTAAGAAACATGAATTAATCATGGCAAACCGCATGTCAACATTTACAACTGTTGTACTTTTTCTCCCGAGGACAAGATTCAGATTTTGAATCCGGAGATATCCTATATGAGATGCTAAGGATGTCATTTAATATAGAATATTTAATTATTCATTGATACAAGTGGGAAAAATCATCTTAACATACTAGCGGATTTTCATTATCTCCTTTATTGCTTTATTTTGGTTTATTGCTTTGTAGTTATCAGAGATCTTAATGTAGAATCAAATTGATAACATTTGTCATTCCTAAAAGAATGCAATAATAAAATCACTCAGAGATTTATAAAACTATTTTATTGTGAAGAGTATAGAATGATTTGAGAGTTATATAATTTCCCAAACACTTCTGTTGTTAATGAGTATGTGTAAGTCAAAAACAGGAGTGGAAGTGGAGCAATCAGGAGAAAATTATAATAGAAACACGTCATCACTTCTGCATTATTCACCCACTCCTGGTTTTGGCTTGCAAATACTGATGTAAAACACTGACCAAATACTGATAGTGTGAACAAGGCCTTAAAGGGAATCTGTCAGTAGGATCAGCCTTCCTAAACTGTTCATAAAAAGTTGAATAAAATATCTTTAAATCTGCAATCTGATGTCTTATTCTGGAGAAATCCTCGATTTTCCTATATGTAAATGAGCCTTTAAAATCCATGGGCTGGACATAGATCTCCCAGTATTATACATGAAAGGGGTTCTTACTAGTGTGAGACATGTAATGACTGACAGTCTACTCTCCTGATCTACGTCTCACACTTGTAACATCTTTTCATTTATAATAATCTATGGATACAGATTCACATGAAGATCAGTGTCCGGCCCACAGTCTGGAACACCTCATTTACATAGAAGAAAAATATGGATTTCTCTAAAATAAGACATTGGATTGCAAATATCAAGGTGTCATTGCAATCAGCTTCCTATGATCTAGATGCCCATATTGACAGCTTAAGAGTACCCACTGTCAGAAAATGTTTTTCAAGTCTGAAAGAGCTGATGAAATGTTATTTTTTATAATGTTAAGATATGAGTTGCCTCATGTATGTCTAAATGTCCTATTAGCGTATAGAGATTTCTAGACATCCTAGAGGGAGGATCCCCTTTGTGGATGCTCTTTAAGAGTGACTTCCACTTTGATAAATTTAGCGCATCCATGGATTACATGGACAGTTGTTTATTGATTTTGTAATATGTAATGTTACATATCCCTTGTGTTGGTGGCTGCAAGGTAAATGTAGGCTTGCTGATAACACCTGACCACCAGGTGGTGGTTAGAAGTTGGATGATGAAGCCAGCAGCAGACGTCTTCTCTTCATGATGCTCCTTTTTATGGCATGTTTTGGCATGTGTTCAAAATGATTCTATGAAAAGACATGCAACTGCAAGGCGTACAGCTGCACATGGGGGATCTACATGGCCAGCATATACTGCTAATTACATAATGGCCTCTACACCAGACAAAAAACACAAATCTTATTGAAAAGTGTCTGATAAAAAAAACGATGTAATTGAAGACAAAAACTAAAAGACAAAGCACCTATGTATGAATCAGTATGTAGGGTAACTATGTGGAAACCGTTAATATTCTAGCAGAAAAGAAATAGCCATTGGATTTAAATCTACACTATAATCCTTTTGCATTGCTATTAGTGTATTAGAGAAGCAAGGAGAGATTAGTGATATTATCCGAATAATCACTATTATATCGTAATTACCAAAGCCAGGGTTGTAATCAGGAAAATTCACTGGGGTGAAGAACATTCTTCTGCTCGTATGCTATTAGCATCCATAAATTGAGCACAGAATTAGCGACTAAGGCTCCATCCACAGAGGATTTCCTCCCTCCTTGTAGCACCGATACTCTGACTTCCATTCTCTTTCTTTATCAGCAATCCATATATCTGATGAAGGTCTATTGTGATGAAAACATTTGTTTTACTCTTGATTACATAGAAAAATATAAATACACATTTGCATCATTGTTGAGTGTCAAGCTATTTGCTATGTATGTATACTTTTAACAGTGCTATTATTATTACTGTTTATTATAGTGCCATTCACTCCATGGCGCTTTACATGTGAGGAGGGGTATACATAATAACAAATACAGTAATCTAAAATGATATTAGTCACCGACTGGTACAGGAGGAGAGAGGACCCTGCCCACGAGGGCTCACATTCTACAAGGGATGGGTGAGGATAGAGTAGGTGAGGGTAGAGCTGTTTGTGCAGCGATTTGGTCCATCGGCGGTTACTGCAGGTTGTAGGCTTGTTGGAAGAGGTAGGTTCTTTTTGAAGGTTTCCACGGTAGGCGAGAGTCTGATATGTTGGGGTAGAGAGTTCCAGAGTAGGGGGGATGTGCGGGAGAAATTTTGTATGCGATTGTGGGAAAAGGAGATAAGAGGGGAGTATAGAAAGGAGACCTTATGAGGATCAGAGGTTGCATGCAGGTAAGTACTGGGAGACTAGGTCACAGATGTATGGAGAAGACAGGTTGTGGACGGCTTTGTATGTCATGGTTAGGGTTTTGATCTGGAGTCTTTGGGTAATGTGCAAGGATTTACAGAGAGGACAGGCTGGGGAATAGCAGGGGGACAGGTGGTTTAGTCGGGCAGCAGAGTTTAGAATAGATTGGAGGGGTGCGAGAGTGTTAGAGGGGAGGCAACAGAGCAGGATTTTGCAGTAGTCAAGGCGGGAGATGATGAGGGCATGGACTAGGGTTTTTGCAGATTCCTGGTTTAGGAATGTACGGATCCGGGAAATATTTTTGAGATGAAGTTAATAGGAAGTGGAAAGGGCTTGGATATGTGGTTTGAAGGAGAGATCAGTGTCAAGGATTACCCCGAGGCAGTAAGCTTGTGGGACTGGGGAGAGTGAGCAGCCATTTACTTTAATGGATAGGTCTGTTGGGGGAGTCAAGTGAGATGGGAGAAAGTGCTGCAGACCTATACTTTATCTTATGATGATCAATTCAACATGGACATTTTCCTTGGTTTAACCAATTAAGCAAACAACAGACAGACAACCCTGCTATTGATTTATTTTTGACCCCCAGCCATCTTAGGTCAAGGGGGTCAAAAATTAAATTTCGAGCCATGTTCCCATTTGAGTGTCTTCACAGGGAGCTTAAGTACATTTCCTCATATCCTCTGCTGGTACAACTTAGCACTCACCAACACTTCTGCGTAACCACAAGTTACCCCACAAATCAAGAAGAGCATCAGTGTTATTGTGCTGTTTAGAAGAATAGCAATTAAAGCACTTTCTGCTACCCCCACATTCTGAAGCAGGCAATCAATAAATGCAACCAATTCCATTTCATGGACAAGAGGAGAGGACTAGACAACTAGACACTGCAGGGAATCAAATTAATACCTATCAAGTAAACCATATAATAAAGCCTCTCATATAAAGTTTGCAAACAAGACCTATACAGAAAACTAGGAGTATGAAGCCATAGAAGGGTACAATAAACTTTATTGAATAAATACCACAATAAACAAGACAGATAAAAAGGAAATGCTAAAACAGAAATACATCTCACCAGGGTAATTACTGTACAAAAGATATACTGTAAGTATCATAGATTGGTAGGACTCAATAACACTTTCACAAAAAAAGTTAATCTAATATGTCCTCTTTGTAGAGCAAAAAAATAGTCAATACTGTATGTATAAACATGTTAGAATTAGAAGCAGTCTCTTGACCACCAAATATTGTTAAGGTAGTAGGAATGTTCATCTGAGCATTATTGGAAAGATAAGGCATATAAATATACTCTATATGTGGAAAAAAAAATCCTACAAAAATATAAAATACTTGCTGAAAAAACGATTATATGTTCAGATTACATGAAACTACATCCTCTGTCAGTTGCCATGCAGTTAACAATGTTTTAGGCAAGATCAACATCCTCCACTCATGCACAAGTTAGTACCTTAATCTAGTCATCAGTATCATATTTACCCATGGTGAGAGTTAGTACCTGGAAGAAAACCTCTAACACGTGTTTTGCATCTGGCTTTTTTGGAGGGGGTCTAACACAGATGACAGCATGTGAGCCAGCAGCTGTGACCGGTGGTAAAAAGGTTACCACTGGTCACAGTCGTTGGATGAAAGGAGTGCTACTATCATCATCCTACACCTATTCTCGGTGAGTGCAGTGAGAGTAGGCATACGACAATGGGAGTACTCATCAGCCAGCGCCTGTGCAAAAATGAAATGAAATAAAATAAAATAATGGCGTGAGATGCCCTCTATTCTTGATAACTAATGTAGGTAAAACTGACAGCTGTGGGCTGAAATAAATAATTTAAAAACACATGGGGTCCCCCCATTTTTGACAACCAGCCAAGCTAAAGCAGACAGCTGGGGGCTGGTAAGAAGCCATGGACATTGGCTCCCCAGCCTAAAAATGGGGTAATATTGATGTCAGCTTTGTAATGACATCAAGCCAGGCATTAGTAATGGAAAAGCATCTATAAGACATCCCCATGGCTAACCCCATAATTAGAGATGGATGGACCCCTGGACATTCGGGTCTGGTGTGGTGGGCTGAACAGTTAAAAAGAAGTTTGGGTTCGGAGGGCTGACAAACACCTGGTGTTTGGGGGACCAAACCCGAACAATAACACTGACTTCCTGGTGAGGTCCATGTTCGATGTCTGTGTCTGAACAGTAAGTGTTGGGTACAGACACCAAACTTTACTGTTCGGGTTCACCTATCTCTACCCATAATCAAAAGTAAGAAAGACAAAAACAGAAAAAGTCCTTTAATTTAAATAAAGACACAGAAAAACTTCTTCATTTGAAATAAACACTCCACACCCTCTTTTACTCATTTATTAATGTAAAATTAAAAATATTAAAACACCATATTCCTCACCTGTCCGACGACAAGTTATTTCATTCTACAGGGGTCAGCTACTTTAAACGTGGGTCGCAATAAGAGGCACCTTAAAGATAGGATAAAGGAACATTTGGACAATATCAATAAGGGATTCATGGGACACCCGTTATCACACCATTATGTAGATAAACACAATCGGTCTTGTATTGGGACTTCATTTTGCGGCATCCAAATTGTTCGAAAGAACCCAAGAGGGGGAGACTTTTTAAAACATATGTCAAAAATCGAATCAAAATGGATTTTTTTGTGGAACAGTTTGGTGCCTAAAGGACTCAGTCATGAAATAGAAATATATGCCTTGTGAGGAATGATATTTAGGCAATGAAATTTTTTTTTACAACAACAAAGCTGTCACAGAGTGAGGCAAGCACCTGTCAAATATATTGTCCCCAATCTGCTACAAAGACTCAGCGACTAATTAATTGGAGTTTAACGCATTTTATTTTAGCATAAAAGGACATAAAAATAAAAAATAATTAAATCTAGTTTTTTTTTAAACATGGACGTTTATATTTTTAATAGGTCATGAACATTTTTAATCTAATTTACCGTATATACTCGAGTATAAGTCGATCCGAGTATAAGTCGACCCCCCTAAATTTGTCTCAAAAACCTGGGAAAACTTATTGACTCGAGTATAAGTCTAGGGTGGGAATTGCCGAAGATACTGGTAAATGTAATGCTGCACAACATACAGTATGCCCCCAAAATGCTGCACAGTGAATGCTGGCCCAAATAATGCTGCACAACATACAGTATGCCCCCAAAATGCTGCACAGTGAATGCTGGCCCAAATAATGCTGCACAACATACAGTATGCCCCCAAAATGCTGCACAGTGAATGCTGACCCAAATAATGCTGCACAACATACAGTATGTCCCCAAAATGCTGCACAATGAATGGTGGCCCAAATAACGCTGCACAACATATGCGCCCATAAATGCTGCACAGTGAATGGTGGCCCAAATACCGTAATGCTGCCCCCAAAGTGATAGGATTACTGGTAATCCTATCATATTGCTGCCGCTGCCGCTGCCCCTGCTGGAATTTAAAAAAAAAAAACACTATATACTCACCTACGTTGATGACAGCTGCTCCTGAGCGTCGCCGGCTCTTCAGTGACTCAGGCAGAGGCCGCGTGCTTTCCACGTCATCGCGCCCCCTGCACGTCACTGCCGGAGAACGGGAGATAGCGGTGCGCAGAGATTTTGAACGCCTCCGCGGCCCTATCATCACCCGCCGCCGCCAGGACGCTGCAGGGGACCGCAGACGAACACCGGGGACCGCGGAGACGACTGGGACAGCGGAGATGACGGGGACCAGGTAAGTTGGCACTGTGACCCGAATATAAGTCGAGGGGGGGTCTTTTTCAGCCCCAAAAGGGGGCTGAAAAACTCGACTTATACTCGAGTATATACGGTATATAATAAATTATTTTTATAACAACGCAACTGGAATGCCGTACTGTTGTGGTTCCAGTAAACAAACACAAGTCAGTTCACAGGGGGATCTTTATGTCTACAACATGAGTCTGGTTACAATTTTATGCATGTTCTCATGTGTATGTGCATATGTGTGTATGTATATGTATGTATGTGTGTATGTATGTATATATACACATGTGCAAATACTCTTTTCATCAACCATAGTTCAAGATCATCTCGGTTTGAGTGTAGTACTACAAATATGTCCTATGTTGAGTTTTTTTGTATAACAACAAGGAAAAAATTTAAGGATTTTGGCAACTCAATGACACCATGTAGCAGTGAATTCTATACAGTATGTTGGATATACTTGTATTCCTCTATAAATGAACTTTAGAGATAGGCATCACTGGGCTAGTTTTGCCAATGGTCCGCAATTAAATCAGGCAGACTTTATGGAGGTAACGATGGAGTAGAACGTGGCTATATATGGACAACAGAAGCGGATGAGCCATACCATGAGAAAGAGGGATTGAGTCCCTCGAAACACGTCGGGAAATTGTCCCCTACACAAGTCCGTTGTACCGGAAAGGTGACGTCACCAATAGCCATGCTCCTCGCTCACCATGCCACTGCACGGGAGCGCCACCGACCGGAGTGTACTGCTACACGTTGCAGACACGAGTGCATGGTGAACTTGTTACTTGGGAGGATGCTACCTATCTCTGCTAATTGACTACATCTGCTGCATCTCCACCAAGACAGACGGAAAGCCTGCATCTGCAGGCACGCAAAAGTAAGTGCCCTTTCAACCTGCAGATTGCAGGGGACATCTCAACTCTCTGGCAATGGGTTCCTGGGGTATGCTGCAGGCGTTTACATGCTAATAGCGCTGCAGACCCCCTTTTTTGATACATCCATTGACAATTTATTTGTCCCTCGAAAAGGCCAACTCTGCATCATCTGGATTGCATGGCTGAACAGTGGCATGATGCAACAAATGGATTATCGATGAGCAGGTTAGGAATATGGTGCTTTATTATTTTTAACTTTACAGTAATAAATGAGTGAAAGAGGGCAAGGAGTTTCAAATAAAGGAGTCTGTGTTTTTTTCAATTAAAGGACTTTACTATGTGTATGTTTATATTATATTTAGACTGTTTGGTTTGTAATGAGGGTGTTGTAAAGTTGCCTCTCCATTACTAACCCGTGGGCTTGATGTCAGCTTACATTACAAAGCTGACATCAACCCCACAAATATTTCCCAACTTTCCAACACATCAGGACAAGTGGGAAGAATCAGGCAAAGCGCTAGAATTGGCGCAGCTAATAAATGCGCCTTTTCTGGGATGGCTATGGGCTACTATTTTTAAGCTGGAGTGGGCCAATATCCATTGCCCATTCTCAGTCTGAAAATACCATCCCCCAGCTGTCTGCTTTAGTTTGGCTGATTGTGAAAAATGGGGAGACCCCATGTGTTTTTTTTTAAATTATTTAAATAATTAAAAAATAACATGGGACCCATCTATTTTTGATAATCAGCCGAAATAAAGCTGACAGCTGCAGGCTGCAGCTAACAGGTGTCAGCTTTACCTGTGCTGATTGGCAAAAAAAAGTGGTTCACATGACATTTTTTTCTTTTACTTAAGGGCCTGTCACACTAGGCAATATCACTAGCAATATCGCTATAACTTGTGACGTTATATCGATATTGCTAGCGATATCGCTGTGTCTGATACTAACCTATGACCCACTCCCCTGCTGCTTATCGCTGATCGCGCGAGAACATCCTGGACTGTTTCTCGTTGTCAGCTTCCTGCGGCGCTTCCTGTGGAGAGACGAGCAACAAGCGTGGAGCCGGGCGGGAGGACGTCAGGATCGCCTAGTGTGACAGGTAAGTAGCGACCCTCGTCCCCAGCGATGTCGCTGGTGAGATCTGCCTGTGTGGCAGCTCACTAGCGACCACTTAGCGATGCACCAGCAATCCTGACCACGTCATATCGCTGGTCGGGATCGCTGGTGCATCGCTAAATGTGACAGTACCTTTATTTATTGAACAGTGGCTGTTGAATACTCTCATAATATCAACAACTGCCAATCTCATAAACTGACTGCAGTAGAAGTGTTTATGACTTCTAGACCACTCAAATAGGACACACAGCACCCCTATTCTCATGAATGTGTGGGTCCCAGTGGTGGGGATCCCAGCAGTTTGCCCAAAGCATCTATCCTGTGGGTAGTTGATAAATATTGTTCATCTTCCAATCTTTTAGATTTCTACTATGATGCTCGGTGTTTACTTGAAGATTTTAGTTTTTGTTTCAAAACTGGACCAAAAAATACTCCTTTTAATGTGTGACTTACCAAACATAACATTTGTGGAAATATTGATGGAAACAACATCTTTCTTCACACACACACGCACACATACACACACACACACACACACAAAGTAGTGGTAGTATTTCCTTAATCATTTATAGAAACAACACAGTCAGTAGATTCCTATGGATGTGCCTCTAAGGTTTCAATCTGCTCTTTGTAAATATCATTTACTATCTACAATGAATATTTTATTCCCATGACTCTCCCATTACGTTTGTATAAATGTCAACTGTTGTATATTTTTATATTTTGTATGGGGATTAAAAAAGAATTTTAGGCAGAGTAAAACACCTCCTACGCTTTTAGAGGGGATTCCATGCAAATATATTATCTCATTACAATGAAATTCCTTGACAATATAAAATTCATTGATGTCCTAAAAATTCTCCACAGATTTCATTAACTAGAACAAAATGATAAAACAGGGCATATCCGAAATAGCCTGGATGTGGAATTTTCCATTTAATGGGACATTAAGTAGTCATGTCTAGTGAACCTCCACACAATTAATTATCACCGATGCCTCTTTTATTGGTAGTAAAGTGAATGGAATACATTTTCAATCAAAAACTGAGTCTGTTCAACATTTTCTACCTTTTCAAAATATCTTTACCAATAAAATGTCAATATTTTGTTTCATATTCAGTAATATTTTAATTTAAAGAAGTTGTCCGCTACTTGCACAACTTCTTGTCATACGCAGGGCTGCCACGAGGAATTTTAAGGCCCCATACTGGAAAATTTTTTGGGTCCCCTTGAGACTCCACCCAGTCTCCATCTCTACTCCAGCTCTGCCTCCACCCCTCAAACCTTCCACATTTCCACCATCCCCGCTTGGAAAAACTCCATTTCTGCACGACGTCCTCACCAATCACACATTGCATTTATATTGGCTGTCTAACAGCCGCAAAACATGTGAGGTGGGGACTTGAGCATGGCACTCGAGCACCCGTGATACTCGATCGAGTAATGAGCGTACCTGAGCACCCCAATGCTCAATCGAGTATCGAGCAGTGGCGAGCACACTCGCTCATCACTAGTAACTAAACTTTCATTTTTTAAATATCTTTGTCCATAAAAGTTATGAAACTTTGCAAATCAATGATTAGGAGATTGGTTTTGAGTTCTGTAAAATAATTGCATGTAAGTGACCTCCAAACCACTCCTTTTCCCCAGTCTATTTTCATGCATTCAGCCTAAACCAAGTGCATATTTCTTTATATCCATGTTAACCAATTCATTATTTGTAATTAGATGTAGTGTAACTATGAGTATGCAGCCAATTACTAACCTCACTAGTCAATGATGCCACAGAACCAGTTGGGACCTCTGGAATGGTAATGCAGTAGTGGCAATTCCCATAATTGATATTCGTAACAGCATACCCAAAGATTACAGGGTATTCCTACAGATAAGCCATAAATTTCCCAGATTTTACAATGTTTTTAAATAGGTTGTTCAATATTAGAAAAAAATGTCTTTTTTTCTCAAAACAGTGACATTATTGTACAGGGATTATGTAGGGTATTGTAAGTCTGGCTCAGTCGCATGAAAGAAAACCTCTTTTAATGGTTGCAGTTGGCAAATGTGAACAGTTTGTCATTGGCCTTCTGACTACAAAAAGGAATGTCAAAAGTTAAAAAATATTTATCCTTTTTAGTAAGTATAGCACATAATCTTCTGTATTTAAGAGCAAATAATTAGTTAGCTAAATAGTACGTTGTTATGTTGTTTCAAATATTACATTGAACTAATATAATATCAGCTTCTACTTGGTGTGACAGGGTCATTGGCACTGTATATGCCGGGAGATATGTGTCGCGAAGATTGCTTTCTTCCATGATCTGGAAACCCATACGTTTCTCTCCAGCATGCTATGTGCTGAAGGGGTTAATCAGCCATGATAAAGGATGTGGTTTTTTGGTGAGTAGGTCAGAGATGGGTGGGATGCCTACTCACCATATCTCCACCTCAAGCCAGTGGCTGTGGAGAAAAATGCTGACATATAGTAAAGAAAAAGCCAGCTCACCTAGTACTTGAAGTCCAGCTTGCATGGAACCAGGTGGATCCACACCACATGTTGACTGTTTTCATATACCTGTTGCTTAATGAATGTATTCATTGATGTAGTTGTGTCATGTGACTTGTTCTGACTGTTTTCATTGGCACATTTTTAGTATTTTAGTAAATTCTTTTGTGTAGCCAAGCTGTGATAAAGAATGCAAGTGAGTGTTCGAAACGCGTATTGCTCCCCTGCCCTGTCTATGCAACCATGTTAATTTTTTGTAAGTTTTTAATGGACCTAAAATAAAGAAAGAAATATTTTACCAGACGCTGGAACAACAAGCCTTTTTTTTTCCTTGAGATAAATGTTGAGCCACTGTTTTTTTTCTCTGTTGTATATTGGAGAGGAAAGTCTCCAGATGTGGGTCCAGGAGGAGCTGAGGACTTTGGGTGTTACTTGTGGGTGAATCCTGCAGGAAAAAGGACTGTACTGAACTCCATCTTTGTTTTGCTTTGCCATTAGGCCAGAAGGTCAAGTTTACTTTGTTCAATCGTGCTATGGTTTATGCTGTGCTTTACTAAACCAGCAGGTGATTTACCACAAGAAGCGTTCCTGTATTTACCTCTGCAAGCAGCTTAGTGAGTCAACCCATCACGTGTGGTGTTTTGAATGTAGGCAGCAATCCAGAAACACACATAGTGGCTGTGGACAACTGCATGTCCTGCATAAAATCCGCCATCCAACACGAGACGTCTGGCAACACGGAGGAGCTTGTGAAGCATCTGGTCCAGATCCAACAGCTTGCCAGTCAACAGCAGCAAATGGCACAGCAGGCAACAAATAAACTGTTGGCACAACAGCTCCAACAACAGCAGCAACAACAGCAACAGGAGGCGCCAATGTGGCAAACTCCTCAGAGAGGCAATTCGTGGGAGTCTGGCAGTCTCCTCCCCAACTCCAGGTGATGACTCGTACGTCTGGAAAGCGGTAAGATGAGCCATGCAAAAGATGACCCCATGGGATGATGTGAAAGCTTTTCTGACTGTTTTCAAGAGGATGGCTGAATGGGAGTAAATTCCACCAGAGCAGTGGGTGGAGATGCTGGCGCCAAATTTGACAGGTGAACCACAAAAGGTGTAATATGACTTAGCACTACAGGATGCTAAAGAATACAGCAAATTAAAGACCGAAATCTTGGCACACCTGGGAGTATCTCTGTTATAGCTCAGCGAGTCCACCACTGGGCGTATGCTGGCGACAAACACCCTTGCTCGCAGATGTTTGATTTGTTACACCTAGTCCAAAAGTGGTTGCAGCCAGAGATTTCCACTCATGCCCAGATGGTCGAGCATGTGGTGATGGACAGGTTCATCCACTCGCTTCCCAGGCAAATACAGAACTCGGTTGCCCAGGGTGACCCTCGGAATGTGGATGACCTGGTTAGCCTGGTTAAGAGATACCAGGTTGTGGAGAAATTCCTTGGGAATCCAGACATTGCCACTTCTGCCTACTGGGATAATCAAAGGGAGATGGGCTCTCCATGGAGGGTGTCTAGATCCACAAATGGGGGGCATCTCAATCTCGCTGAGGTGTCCCCTAAAGCCATTATTAAAGATGTGGTCTGTTGGTGATGTCACAATCCTGGAAACGTAGCAGTTCGATTTCATATGTCCCCTGAAAAAATGGACTGCAGACTAGGTAGGCTTTACTCCTATTATGCATAATTGGCCTGCAATGTGGACTGTCAACCCGGTGAGGAGCAGCAGGCGTGTACCATGCCCATTAATAGGATACTGGTTCTTGGACTTTAGAACTCTGGAAGTCTAGTGACCCAAATCAGTGCTACACTGCCCCACTAGTTGATCCCTAATAAGTTTGTGTGCATCCACTGAATACACAAAGACGCCAAGGAATACCCTGTAGTCAGAGTGACCATGAAAACAAACTGTGGTACTAAGTCCCATGAGGTTGGTGTAGTAAAAGACTTGATACATTTTGTCATACTGGGGCGGGATTTTTCACTATTTTGGAACTTGTGGCTAAAGGGGGCTGCACAGAGTGTCCCGAACAAAAGTCAGGTCCCTCTGGAAGACTCCATCAAAAATAAGGATGGAGGAGTTTCCCCTATGTGTCCTCGCTGGAGAGGGGGACGAGACAGTGACAGAGGAGCCCATCTTCCCTGAATTAGATGTGCCTGAAGAGAGCTTTAGGACTGCTCAATTTAGAGATCTTACCTTAAAGGGGGCATTTGATAATGTAATTGTATTTAATGGGGTTGCGCAAGAGACAGGGGCTGACACCAGGTTCCCACACTTTGCTGTCAATGGCTATTTATTGTATCGGATCACATATCCAAATTCAGGGAAAGCGAGATAGAGGAGCAGCTGTTGGTTCCAGGTCCCTACCGGTTTAGGATTTTAGACAGGGCCCATTTGCATGTTTTGGGGGGACAGCTGGAGGTATAGATAATTCAAGAGAGAGTAATGCGGAGATTCTATTGGCCAGGATGTTACCGGGAGATCCTAAATTATTGTAGGTCCTGCCCCACCTGCCAGATAACCACTCCTACTTCTCATTTATGAAGTCCTTTAGTCCCGTTATCTGTGATTCAGAGGATTGCCATGGACCTAGTAGGTCCCCTAGTTAAGTCAGCATGGGGCCATAAGTATATCCTAGTGGTCATGGAAATGCGACCCAGTACGCTGAAGCGGTGCCATTAAGGAACTTTTTGGCTAAGAATATCGTCCGGGAGCTTGTCCATATCTTTTTAGGATGGGCCTGTCAAATGAGATATTGATGGACCAGGGAACCCTCTTCATGAGCAAAGTGATGAGGGAGCTATGTAGAGTCCTCCAGATTGCCCAGAGGCGAACTTCAGTTTACCATCCGCAGACCGATAGCCTGGTAGAGAGCTTCAATAAAACCTTATGGGCCATGCTCAAGAAAGTCATTGAGAAGGATGGTCGAGACTGGGATTTTCCACAAGACGTGTTCCTATGTTTACCTCTGCAAGCAGCTGAGTGAGTCAACCCCTCATACTGGGTATAATATTACAAAAACTAAAAAAATTACAATATATACCATAATCACATTTATAAAAGGTATCACAGACATTACAGAAGATCATTTCCTTTTGCTACATGGAAGCAAATCATAGCAATAGCTTTGTGTCATGTATCTTGATTCTTCGCATCCTGTTGGATGTCCCACTGCCATTGGTGATCAACACTGGAACGTGTAGTTCTATTAGAATAGTGGAAGCAATGTTTTCTCCCTGCAGCTTTAATAGAGGAAACAATAAAGATGCTAAAACACTTCCAATTCAACACAATGGGTGGTCATAAAAATAGAGTTTGGTGTTTAATGAATGCTGTGATCAACTGACCCACACAGCATGGGTGATGCAGTGTTGAAGAATAGAGATGTCTTCAAACAGATAGATAAGAGAAAACAATATTGGCCACCCTGTATTAATGCAGTTCTGACATTTATATGGCATAATTGCACTGAAAATTGTTTTGTTTGGATGACATTTTCTGCCACATGATATTATGATGGTTAATTCACTACCAAAATTCAAGAAAGTTCTGGAATGGATGCCTTTCTTGAAAATACAGTACAATATTACAGGTTATGGGTACTACATTCTGTGACTGATTTCAGTATGTGGAGTTTGGAAGGAATTGTTCTCCTAATATACAGCTATTAGTTTCTGCTATAAGCTGTTAGGCCATAGTTTGAACTCAATGAACTTAAGTCTACCTTCAGTCTTAAAAACTATGAAACTACAGGTTTTTTATATGAAGTTTACATTTCAAATTGATTTCCATACAGCACTAGAGTTGAGCGAAGCTCATGAATTTTGATCTAGGTAGAGCAACTCAATATGTGTGAAGGAGGTTAAAATGCATTAATTACATTTGGTATGTAACAAATCTGAAGAGTTAAAAAAATAAGAAACTATTATATGCATATCTTCTCAACCATCCCCATACCTATCTCACCTTGACCATTCCCTGCTTGGTCCTCTCATCGGTTCCTCAGAGGGTACCACTACTGACTAGCTCAGGCCTCTTACACACATCCTGGTAATTCCTGTACAAGAAAAAAAGAGTACTGGTGAGATCCATCGTTTGTGTCAGTGTGCCATCCGTATGTATGTGACATCCATGTATTCGTTTGCTGTCCGTGGTCCTTCTTTCACAACCGTGTGCCATCCATATGTCCATGTGACAGGTACTGGCACCTAGGAAAACTACAACAGTTTGCACTGATCCCAGTCGAGAGCTGAAGGCAGCTCTAATCATTATTACCTGGTCTCCCTGTGATCAATGTAACCAGGCGACAATGATGGGAATTGTATTCAGAAACAGCTGTGTAACTCCTGTGTAAATAAAGGAATTAATAAAAATGGCCTCAGGCGCAATTTTCATAACCAGCAGAGGGAAAGCCCACTGCTGGGGGCTGATGTTAATTATCTGAGACAAGGGACAATACCCCATAAGGTTCCCAGGGAATTAATAACAGCTTACAGCTGTTTACTTAGCCTTTCCCGGTGAATTTATGGGGGACTCTAGAAAAAAAATGACATAGAATCCCCCTATGAATACAAACCAGCCAAAGCTAAACAGACAGCTGTGGGTTGATATTAATAGCTTGGGAAGGGGTCAGAGACATTGCCCCCCAGGCTACAAACATCAGCCACTAGAGAAATGGCGCATCCATAAGATGGGCCAAATCTGGTGCCTAGCCTCACTCTTCGCGTTTGCACTGTGGTGGTGGCAAGTGGGGTAATAGGGTTGGGGTTGATGTCGCCTTGATGTCAGGTGACATCAAGCCCCGGGGTTAGTAATGGAGAGGTGTCTATTGGACACCCCCATTACTAACCCCATGATAAGTTTGGAAATAAACACACAGCAATAGTAAAATCTTTTATTTGAAATAAAAATCAACACCATATTTTACACATTTATTTAAAAACAAAAATAAAGCTATACTAACCTATTCCATTGAAACCCTTGTCCCCTATAATAGACAGAAAAAAAAACAACCATTATACTCACATTACGCCTAATCCATTGAAGGTGGGTGCTTCGAAAAATCCATCCAAATCCATCTAAAAAACAGACATGTGGGGTTCGACATATGCCATTGAGATTAATGATGTGCATGATGCCCACCACCATTACGGAATAGGAGCCAATAAGAGAGATAGCTGCAGAGCAACAGCTGTGAGACAGGTAAAGGGAGGTCTGAGGAGATGCACTCTCACTTTCATATATATATTGGACTGTGCAAAGGTTTTTGGCAGGTGTAAAAAAATGCTTCAAAGTCCTTTAAAAAATAGTTTGTTGTTATTAGTTAAAATGCAAAGTGAGTGTAAAATAAGAACTCTAAATGAAATCATTATTTGGTGTGATACCCTTTTGACTTTAAAGCAGTAATTTAGGTACACTTGCACACACTTATTGGAAGAATTTGGCAGGCAAGCTTTTCCAAACATTTTGGAGAACTAACCACAGATCCTCTATTGATGTAGCCTTGTTGTCATGCTTATGGATTCAAACCCTTGATTCTGTGTTCTGAGGTCAGCATCTCTTCCAGATGAGCAACAACAGATACACCTTTTCTTTGGGTGGTTTAGATCTGTTATCTTTGTTTCTGTCAATTTTGGTTACCAGGTGTCTTTCATTTACTGTTTGTCTGTCCTATCACCTGTTGGGTGCAGCTTTAAATACCTTCCCCTACTGGTTATTCCTGCTGGTGATATACTTGGATGATATTTTTAACTACTCAAGTTCTCATGAGGTTCATTGGCAGCATGTTTGAAAGGGGTTTCAGGTTCTTTGTGACCGCCATTTGTTTGCCAAACAAGAAAAATGTCAGTGTGAGATGCAGCAGATTTAGTTTTTGGGTCATTTGGTTTCTGCTGAAGGTCTTCAGATGGATCCTGTTAATGGCCTTGATTGGGTGCAACCTACTAATCGTAAAGATGTACAGAGGTTCTTAGGTTTCACTAATTATTATCATGAGATCATTAAAACTTTTCAGTCATAGTCAAACCTCTTACTGATATGACTAAGAAAGGTGTTGACTTTACCTCTTGGTCTTCTGAGGTTGTTGATGCTTTTGCTGCTCTCCAGTTAGCCTTTTCAAAAGCTTCAGTCCGCAATCAACCAAATTTTGACTTTCCTTTTTTGATTGAGGTAGATGACTCTTCTATAGGCCTGGGTGCTGTTCTTTCACAGAAGAAGGAAGGTTACTTTCATCCTTGTGTGTTTTTATAGTTGAAATTCTCACATGCAGAGTCCAACTATGATATATGCAATCAGGAACTCTTGGCGGTTATGAAAGCTTTAAAAAAATGGAGACATTGGTTGAAGGGGGCTAGACATAAAATAACGGTCTTTACTGATCACAAAAATTTACTGTATGTTGACGCTAAGTGCCTAAATACTAGACAGGCCCAGTGGGCTTTCTTTTTTGCTCGACTTGATTTCTCTGTGGCATATCTCTCTGGCACTAAGAATGTTAAGGCGGATGGCTTATCACATAGTTTTGTTCTGGAGTTAAGGGATAAAAATCCAGTTAAAATGCTTAGGGGTGGTGGTGGTGGGTCCTTTTGGTATCATTCTCAGACAGCGTATTATGAGACTCAGGATGGGGCACTGGAGGGCTTGCCACCCTTCAAGTTTTTGTGCTTTTCTTGCTTCGCATTGATCTTCTTAACAAAGTACATGTCTCAGTGTTGGCTGGACATCCGGGTTCCTCTGCCACCTGGAGAGCTGTTTCCAGGTCCTTTTAGTAGCACAGTGCTTGAAACGATGTGGATAAGTGTATTCTTAAGTATAGGATTTGTGCCAGGTCTACAACATCTCGCCAGGACCTTTCTGGGTTTCTTTTGTCTAATGAGGTTCTTTCTCAACCTAGGACCCACTTGTCAATGGATTTTGTCATGGATTTGCCTAATTGTGGTGGTAATACTGTAAGCTAATTACTGTGGTGGTGTGGGTGGTGATTGACCATTTTAAGAAGATGGTTCACTTGGCTCTGTTACCAAAATTGCCTATGGCTAAGAGTTTAGCTACTTTGTTTATCTCCCATGACATTAAACTACATGGTGTTCATAAAAACATTATTTCTGATAGAGGGGTTCAGTTTGTGGCTAGCTTTTGGTGTAGCTTTTGCTCTAGGTAGAGAATTAAGCTTTCATTATCCTCAGGGTAGCATCCTGAGACTAATGTTCAGATGGAGAGAATGAGCCAGGAATTGGAACAATATTTAAGATGTTTTGTCTCATCTAATCAATAGGATTTGGGTGGATTTTCTTCCTCTGGCTGAGTTCGCACTCAATAACTATACCTCTACCGCTGCCTCACCTTTTTTCTTGTGAGGGTTTTCATCCGGTTTTCTGAGATTTTTATGGTTTTCAGACCAAGAGACCTGCCAACCGCAGTCAAAAAAGGACTCCTGTCTTTCAGGTGGAAAATTTTGTATGGCTATCCTCTAAAAATCTCAGTCTTAGGCTATGTGCACACGTTGTGGAATTGCCGCGGACATTTCGGGGGGAATTCTGCAACTCCCTGCGGCGGGAAATACGCTAGAATTTCGCATGTGTAATTCCCGCGTATTTCCCACCTTTTAACTAGCGTTTTGCAAACGTAATTAGCTTGCAGAATGCTAGCGTTTTCCAAGTGATCTGTAGCATCGCTTGGAAAACTGATTAACAGGTTGGTCACACTCATCAAACATAGTGTTTGACTAGTGTTACCAACTTTTTACTATGAGGCTGCCTCCGCGGCATCAATAGTAAAAAGATATAAAGTTAAAAATAATTAAAAAAAATAAAAAATTGTGTTTTTCTCACCTCCGGCGTCCTGCGCAGGGTCCCTGACCCTCGCGATGCTCCCGGCAAATCCCGTTCCCAGCGATGCCTTGCGACAATGACCTTTCATGACGTAGCGAGACCGCGACTTCATCAAAGGTCATTGTCGCAAGGCATCACTGGCACCAGAAGATGCCAGGAGCACGCTAACGCCTGGGGACGCTGCGCGGGACGCCGCAGGTTGAGAATATCACAATTTTTTATGTTAATTCTATTTTTTACAGGGATATGGTACCCAGAGCCAGGAGGAGAATCTCCTCTCCTCCAGACCCTGGGTACCAGCTACACATGATCCCCTTACTTTGCGCATGGTGAGCATAGCCACATGTGGAAAGTGGAACAATGCTTTCCTATGTGTGCGGAATTCCCGCGATTCCACACAAAGAATGACTATGCTGCGTATTTTTCCGCGATGCGATTTTGCAGAGGAAAAATACGCAGCATTAGCACAGCATGTGCAGAATGCCATTGAATACAATGGCTTGCTTATTTTATGCATTTTTGCAGCATTTTTGCTGAGAAAAAACGCTGCAAAAACACAAAATCCACGGAAATTCCCAACGTGTGCACACAGCCTTAAAGTTCCACCTAGAAAAATTACTCCTAAATTTGTTGGACCGTATAAGAAAATCAGAATCATTAATCCGGTGACAGTGAAGCTTCAACTTCGGTTGCATGAAGGATTAATAATTCCTTCCATGTCTATCTCCTTAGAAAGTTTTAAGGGATGCTGTGTCCTCATGACAGTATTCAGGTAGACTTGGTGGTGGACAAGGAGTATGAGGTGGAACGAGTCTTGAAATCCAGACGTGTCAGAGCAACTTCAGTTTCTCGTTAAGTGAAAGATTTTCTGTCTGGAGGACTATTCCAGGGTGGATGCTAAGGACCTATATGCTGATTGCCTATTGAGGGAGTTCTATCTGCAGTTGGAGATCTTGGAGGTTTCATTGGCTCCCCCTTGAAAGGGGGGTACTGTCATACTTGTGAATTCAAACCCTTGATTCTGTGTTCTGTGGTTGGCATCTCTTTCAGCTGAGCCACAACAGATACACCATTTGATTGGGAGTTTTAGTTCTGTTACATTTGTCTCTGTTGGTTTTGAGTAACAGATATCATTCATTTACTCTGTTTGTCTTCCCTATCACCTGTCAGGTGCAGCTTTAAATACCTTCCCCTACTGGTGTTTCCTGCTGATGACATACTTTGTTGGATTCATTCACTTTCTGTAGTTTGGGTTGGTTGAAGTTGTTTTGTGTGTGATTTCTTTATTCCTTATGGAACTGTTCTCTACAAACCCTAAGAGCTGCTAATGATATTCAGGGTAAGCCACCATCAAGCAGAGGGGCCTTTGCGTTATCTTAGGGTACCAACCTCTGCAGTCAGGCAGGGACAGATCAGGGTCAGAGAAGGGAATTTCCTGTTCTGAATAGGGACCTGTCAAATTCAGGTGTTTGCCACTCTGGTTTATACGTTACTCATATGAATGTGCTTTGGCAGTCATAACACTTGTGCAAATTCTTCTGTATCTTCATGCAATCCCAGACAGACTTGATGATGTTGAGCTCAGGGCTCTGTGGGTACCACATCATCATTTCTCAGATTTCCTGTTCTTCTTTACTCTGAAGATAATTCCTAATGACATTGGCTGAATAATTGGTGTCCTTGTTCTGCTGTGCAATAAATGGTATTGCATGATGGATAATTATTTACCTGTGTTTCTCAACACTGAAGACTCCATTAAATCTATCTACCTAGAAGACAAAAATGGAGGCAGCACACCTGTTAAGGGTGAAAAAGAATGCTATGGGGCGGCACGGTGGCTCAGTGGTTAGCACTGCAGCCCTGCAGAACTGCGGTCCTGGGTTCAAATCCCACCAAGGACAACATCAAGGAGTTTGTATGTTCTCCCCATGTTTGCATGGGTTTCCTCCCACATTCCTAGACATACTGATAGGGAACTTAGATTGCGAGCCCCATCGGGGACAGTGGCAATAATGTGTGTAACGTGCTGTGAAATTAAATATTTAATAGCCCAAAATGGCATTGTTTCGGCTCACACTTTGACCCAAAACGTTGCTGTTTCTCTTTTTTCTTTTTTGTATCTATCTATGTATTTATATATATATATATATATATATATATATATAGTCAGTTACATATATATATATATATATATATATATATATATATATATATATATATATATATATATATATAGATATATACACACAGTGGGGGAAATAAGTATTTGATCCCTTGCTGATTTTGTAAGTTTGCCCACTAACAAAGACATTAACAGTCTGGGGTAGATTAATTTTAACATTGAGAGATAGAATATCAAAAATAAAATCCAGGAAATCACATTGTATAAATTATATACATTTATTTGCATTTTGTAGTGAGAAATGAGTACATGTTCCCCTACCAACCATTAAGAGCTCTGTCTCCTACAGACCAGTTAGACGCTCCTAATCAACTCATTACCTGCATTAAAGACAGCTATCTTACATAGTGACATTTATAAAAGACTCCTGTCCACAGATTCAATTAATGAGTCAGACTCTAACCTCTACAACTTGGGCAAGACCAAAGAGCTTTATAAGGATGTCAGAGACAAGATCATAGACCTACACAAAGCTGGAATGGGCTACAAAACCGTAAATAAGATACTGGGTGAGAAGGAAACAACTGTTGGTGCAAAAGTAAGAAAATGGAAGAAATACAAAATGACTGTCAATTGACATGGATCTGGGACACCATGCAAAATCTCACCTCGTAGGGTATCCTTCATCATGAGGGTGAGAGTTCAGCCTAAAACTACACAGGGGATCTCAAGGCAGCTGGGACCACAGTCACCAAGAAAACCAATGGTAACACATTACACCGTAAAGATTTAAAGAGAAGGTGCTGAGGTCAGATGAGACAAAAATTGAGGTCTTTTGGCATTAACTCAACTTGCCGTGTTTGGAGAAAGAAAAATGCTGCCTATGACCCAAAGAACACCGTCACCACTTTCAAGTATGGAGGTGGAAACATTATGTTTTGAGGATGTTTCTCTGCTATGGGCACAGGACTACTTCACCGCATCAATGGGAGAATAGATTGAGCAAAGTACTGTAAAATCCTGAGTGACAACCTCCTTCCCTCGGCCAGGACATTAAAAATGGATCGGGGCTCGGTCTTCCAGCAAGACAACGACCCAAAACAGGCAGCCAAGGCGACAAAGGAGTGGCTCAAAAAGAAGCACATTAAGGCCATGAAGTGGCCTAGTCAGTCTCCAGACCTTAATCACATAGAAAACTTATGGAGGGAGCTGAAGCTCCGAGTTGCCAAGCGACAGTCTCAAAATCTTAATGATTTAGAGATGATCTGCAAAGAGGAGTGGACCAAAATTCCTCCTGACATGTGTGCAACCCTCATCATCAACTACAAAAAAGTCTGACTACTGTGCTTGCCAGCCAGTATTAAGCCTTGCTTGCCAGATGGATCAAATACTTATTTCTCACTGCAAAATGCAAATAAATTTATATAATTTATACAATGTGATTTTCTGGATTTTATTTTTGATATTCTGTCTCTCAATGTTAAAATTACGCTACCCTTAAAATTATAGACTGCATGTCTTTGTCAGTGGGCAAACTTACAAAATTAGCAAAATTAGCAAGGGATCAAATACTTATTTCCCTCACTGTATATAACAGAAATAAATGAATTGGAGTATAAGTGTAGGAGCATGTTCACACTCGCCATTAAACAGACAAATCCTAAGATACAAACAAAATGAACATACACCCTGCTGTAAGAAAGTAGAAAGCAATTGTGCCTATAGTTAACATAAGTTACTTAGTAAACATTGTTTTTGATTAAAAAAAAAGGTATACCCAATCAGGACGGTCCTAACCTCTACTAATAAATACCTTATCATATTTATACTGTATGTATATATACACATAAATACTTTGTACCCACCAAACCATCAGAAAACAGCAGATGCTGAGATCAAACAGAAAACAGATTGTTTCATTATTAAAATTAACTAGAAAACTAGACAAAAATGATACATGTGAGAAGCATTCTAGAGATGGTACAAAATTATTTTTGCTGAATGATCATTTTTCTTTATAAAGCTTAGTAGTGTTTCTGGATAAATCCTAAAAAATATTCAGTAATTAGCAATATCTCCACGAAGAAGGTTGTCATAGTAATCCTAGCAGGTGTATGTACTGTGGCTTCACAGTGTATAACAAGGTCTAGATAATTTCAGATATTTTCTCCTTGTAAACAAATGACTCATAAGTGTTCTCATAAAACACATAAATGCCATTTAAGAAATATTGTAACTAATTGTTTGTCATATTTATAACAAAATGTTTACTAACCAGGTCCCTACTGTAATCTTTTTCCTTTTCTAAAATCTAGAAGCCATAATTAAAGTGAACCTGACAGCTGACACATGCTGCTCGATCCACAGGCAACATTTATCAGACACTGACTGTAATATCTCAGTCAGGTATGTTTTGATTTATGTTTTAAATGCCGTCGGAGACCAAGACCACGCTGTAGACTTGTCAGACAGTCGGGTCCCTGGTAACTTCTCCCGTCCCACTGCCCTGGATAAACAGATTTCTGGCTACGTGTGTGTGTATAAGTTAGGGTGTGTTCACACTGAATATTTGGATCAGAAACTGAATCCTTCTCAAATAATCATAACTTGGTCCTGGTGATGTATTAATGTATTTGTCATGAAAATACTAATATCACAGGGGTGCTTATTTTAGTTATCCCACCGCTGCCACCAATACATCACCAACTGCAGGGATTTATGTATATCCTGCTTTCCAGTTCCTGTTTGGAACTCGCAGCTCTCCGGAGCCCCCCCTTACCCTCAAGTCAGTCAGGGAACTGCACCTAGGATAAGTAATTTCCGGATGGGCCGCCTAGACGTGTCCTGGCTGTTAGGCAAGCTGCAGTGAGGGAAGTATAACTACTCCCAGTCTCAGCAAGACAATACTCTAATAAAACCCGTTCCATCACTGCCAGCTTTACCCAACAAGCCCAGAACAAACTTCGCTTCCACCAGCTCAGATTCTTAATTAATCACAGGTCTGTAGCAAACCCAAAATAGTAACATAATTCACTTCGGAGGTCATGCAGATACGTTATAGAGCAAGGAGAAATGAACTAGTAATTTTATGTATTTTACTCCAAAAGGTAGGCAGTGTTTACAAAAGGTATAAAAGATATTACAAAGGGAGACAATTGAAATATGTACAGGACAATTACAAAATATCAGGGACTAAACGTAGAGAAGCACTTACATTTGCTTACATCATTTCAGGCAGTCCATGCGGTCAGTGGAGGGGCGATACATCACAGTGCATAACAGAAGCCTTTCTGCGGCAGTATCCCAGGGCAAAAGCCGCTGGGAACTGAGCTCCCACTAACTTATACCCTATGGTCGTGACATCACTGAAGGGGTTGAGTTATGGAAGCTCTCCTCTTTTTTACAAAGGTTGAAACTTTGCTGAAAACTCGTAAGTATCATATCTCGGAGAGGGAACCTCGTATAGTGACGAACAAAGTATCATCTTACTCAGCATGACGCTGGAGTTCATTTAAGTCCAAACTCAAAGTGCTTGCATGAATTGGCTAAGTAGGAATCCATTTCTTGGATTCTACTGACGCTGGAGTCTAAAAAACTACAGGGTGGTTAGCTCTATCGAAGCACATCCCAAATATGTAACTTTCTTACTTGTAACACCAACTGGGGTCAACATATGCCCTAATAGTTAGATCTTACATCAACTCTATCTTAGACACAGAGCACATGTTTTTTACACAAAAAACTGACCTCTGCTAATTAACACATTCCTGAGGGAGGGGCAGGAGGGGTTTTGGATTACATGCAGGCAGAGGGAGAGAAAGAGCTGCAGCTGCTGACATGGGGAGAAGGAGGGGGGTTGAAAACCCAGAGTGTGTCTTGCACAGACCTACTGGATGTGTCACGGGGCAGTAGGAATGTCACAGGGCAGTAGTGGGGAAACAGGAGATGTGGAACCTGAGCCCCTGAACTGTCCCTCAGGCTAAGGGGGTGCCCTGACTTTCCTTAGCTTGGGGGTACATTTGATGGTAGTGAGGCCCAAGTCCCCGACCTGTCCCTATTTCCTGTTTAGCTCTGAGCTAAACTCCCAACCCCCTCCCAAGGAGGTGAGGCAAAGTGAACTGCACCAATAACATGAAAGGAAATATAAAACAGACACCATGGACTTAAAGCAACTAAAAACCAAAACTTAGCTTTATCTGCTGCCAATGCTCCCAGCGGCAGAGTAAGGCACCAGATCAGCATCCAGCAGAATCACCACTGCTCCAGATAAGCTGAACCCCCTCTGCACCAGGAGGTCCAGTCTTCACCAAGTTTGGTTAGCAAATGACCAGTATTACCAACCGTGATCTGCAGCACCAGGTGGCCTTATAAAGGGAAGTGGGAGTAGTCACCACCTGCTGACCAACTAAACATGTAGTAACACCAGCAGCCACTGGGGGGGAAAACCCAAGCAGCAGACTAACTAAACTTGTAGTAACACCAGCGGCCACCAGGGCAAAAACCCATATTAACCCCCGAGGGCCAGAAAGGAAAAAGGTTTATATGAGAGTCCAGACTCTGACACAGATCCAAAAATGGATCATGACAGTATGTGTGTGAATGAAAAGCCATGGAATGTTCTAGAAAGGTACTTTGATAATGAGCCTATTCGTCGTATCATTACAGTATTGATAGTGATTCTAGTGATGTATTCATGTAAGTACTCCTTAAAAAAATTGACAGCTCTTGGGATTAGTTCAGTATGACAATGTGGCCCTGGGACATAAAATGTTGTGCATCCTTGTGTCATGGCTGCAATTTGTAGACCTTCACAGTGCCACCCTACTCACCGTAAACATCATGCGGCACCTACTCGAGTCAGGTTGGTTCACTGAGGCTTTTTCCTGCAGAACGCTTCCACAGGGCTGATACAGCATGGTGTTCCCTTGTAACCTTAGGGGGAGTGGCTGATCTCTGCAGGAATACAACTCTCCTGAGTCCTGCAGAGATTTGGCTCACTGGCCTATCCCACGCAAGCAGAATGAATATAAGACAACTTCTCCATTCACCCCTTGCTTTAACATTTGGTTCCTAACCGTTTGTTGTCATGCATGCCTATCTCTGTATTCCACTTTCCGTTAAGACCCGGCTTGTTTTCCCATCATTCTTGACCTCTCTACTCCTTACCTCTGCTATATCTACTGACTCTGCTGCCTGCATCGATCTCGGATCAGGTGACTGTGCATTTTCTTTGCCCCTCTGCACTGCGTAAGTGAGCCTCTCCAGTCAGCTGCTGCTGTCCCTGGGAGTGTCCTGAAGTGCTACCTGGCAACTACCTGCTGTCAAGACTAACCTCCCCACCAGAGGCTCTAGAGAACACCAGGTAGTCACTTAGTTACATCCTTCCATGGTAAGAAGTACACAACTGACTGTAGCTCACTGTTTATCAAGCCTTTACAAAATTCCTGCATTGAATCGGGAACATAGTTTTCTTGCACTATCTCATTGATACCAGATGTTTATACAACCCATATAGCTTTGAGCAGTCTTTAGTTGTAGCTCAAAGAAAAGACTATGAGAATCTAAATATTTTTAGATAGTTGGAATTTCATAGTCTATTTTCTAACCATTGTTTTTTATTACACTTTCTACAAAACTTTAGAAACAAATGTTTTTTTCAGTATATTTGTAACAAATTGACTCATGTTTTACAGATATTAATGATCAGGAAGATGGGGGACAAATTACTATAGCTGAAGTGTAACTTTTCAGAGAGGAACGGTAAAGTGAAATTCTCTAATGGTATTGATGTTACTGTACTAAATAAATACTTACTGGGAAAGCAATGTTTTATGTCTCTGAAGCATTGAAAATATGGTCTTGGAATAAATTTTGCTTTAAATATATCTGTCGTTATAGACTAATAACAGAGAAAATGTAAGGAGGTTGATTACAATTTTGCATATGAAATAAAAGTAATGTATTCCAGCCTTTCATACATTATTTTGATAAATGTCAGCCCTATTTCTTTTTACAACATCCCATAGTTTCCTTTTTAATCCATGCTATTTAAAAGCAATTATGTTATTTAAAATGAACTAGTAAATTGTCATTTTATGAATTACACTCAGTTTCTTCCCCACAGTCGATATGAAAATACAAATTTTAAATATTGTTTTAGAGATGAGTGAATAGCTTTGGAAAAGTCCTTATCCGAATAGCTATAGCACTTAACGAATAGCTGCATCCGGAACCCAGATATCTGGAGCGCTCCCGGTGATCAGCTGTTTGACGCTGCAGCTCCATGTATTGCGGCTGTGGGACAATCACAACACATGCATAGAGAGCCGGGTGGTTGGACTATGCTGCATTTATGTAAAAAAAAACTCCAATGATCGAATTAGCAATTAAGAATGAAAAATGCCTTCTTTGAATAGAGCTAAAAATATGTATGTCACTTTGGCCATGCTAAAAATGTTTAAAAATAAGTCCTGAATAACAAGAAAAAAAATTAGGGTTTTTGTCTGAAATTGCTCTATGTAAATTACTGTTGTATGATGTACAAATTTGAACTAAGAAGGACACATTCCCTTCTCTTGAATTTACTTCTCTGTTTGACTAAAAAAATGGATCTAAAACTGCATAGAATCATAGAATTGTAGAGTTGGAAGGGACCTCCTGGGCCATCTGGTCCAACCCCCTGCTCAAAGCAGGATTCGCTAAATCATCCCAGTCAGATGTCTGTCCAGCCTCTGTTTGAAGACTTCCATTGAAGGAGAACTCACCACTTCTCGTGGCAGCCTGTTCCACTCATTGATCACTCTGTCAAAAAGTTTTTTCTAATATCTAATCTGTGTCTCCTCCCATTCAGTTTCATCCCATTGCTTCTAGTCTTTCCTTGTGCAAATGAGAATAAAGTTGATCCTTCTACAATGTGACAGCCCTTTAGATATTTGTAGACAGCTATTAAGTCTCCTCTCAGTCTTCTCTTTTGCAAACTAAACAATCCCAATTCCTGCAACCTTTCCTCATAAGACAGAGTTTGCAGACCGGTCACCATTCTGGTTGCCCTTTTCTGAACTTGCTCCAGTTTGTTGATGTCTTTTTTAAAATGTGGTGCCCAAAACTGGACACAATATTCCAGATGAGGTCTGACCAAAGAGGAGTAGAGGGAAATAATGACTTCACGTGATCTAGACTGTATGCTTCTGTTAATACATCCTAGAATTGCATTTGCCTTTTTTGCTGCTGCATCACACTGTTGACTCATATTCAGTCTGTGATCTATTAGTATACCCAAGTCTTTTTCACATGTGCTGTTGCTTAGGCCTATTCCTCCCATTCTGTATATGCTCTTTTCATTTTTATTGCCCAGATGTAGTACTTTGCATTTTTCCCTGTTAAAAACCATTCTGTTAGTTGCTGCCCACTTCTCCAGTTTATTTATATCTTTTTGAATCCTCTCTCTCTCTTCTCTAGTATTAGCTATCCCTCCTAGCTTTGTGTCATCAGCAAATTTAATCAGTTTACCCTCAATTCCTTCATCTAAATCGTTGATAAAGATGTTGAACAATACAGGGCCCAGGACAGAGCCCTGTGGTACCCCACTTGAGACATTCTTCCAACTGAATGTGCAGCCATTTACGACCACTCTTTGGGTCCGATCACTAAGCCAGTTATGAATCCACCTAACAGTTGCCTTGTCCATTCAATACTTAGTCATTTTTTCAATAAGGATTGTATGAGATACTTTGTCAAATGCTTTGCTGAAGTCAAGATATACTATATCTACAGCATTTCCTTGATCCACCCTATCAGTGATTCCGTCATAGAAGGAAATTAAGTTAGTCTGACATGACTTATTAGTTACAAACCCATGCTGACTGTTTAATCACTTCATTCTTATCCAGGTACTGACATACATGTTGTTTAATAATTTGTTCAAAGATCTTTCCTGGTATAGAAGTCAGACTCACCGGCCTATAATTGCCTGGGTCCACCTTCTTCCCCTTTTTGAAGATAGGAACAACATTTGCTCTTCTCCAGTCTTCTGGGACTTCTCCTGTTCTCCAAGAATTTTCAAAGATTATGGAGAGGGGTTCAAAAATTTCTTCTGCTATCTCCTTCAGTACTCTGGGGTGTAATTCATCTGGACCTGGAGACTTGAATTAATTTAGGTTAGCTAAGTGTTTTCTCACTATCTTTCTGTTTATAGATATCCTGGATTCTTCTATTCCCTTAATAGGACAGTGAAGAACAGTTGATGTTACATTTCCTTTCTGAGAGAAAACAGATGCAAAATAGGAATTTAAAAGTTCGGCGTTCTCAACATCCTGTCTTACCATTTCATCATTTTCATCCTGTAAAAATCCTATAGCATCTTTGACTTTTCTTTTACTTTTGACATATCCCCAAAATCCTTTATTATTGCTTTTGACATCTCTTGCAAGCCTCAATTCATTGTCAGCTTTAGATAATCTGATTTGTGCCCTGCAGGTTCTGCAGACAGCATTATATTCTTCTTTAGATATGCCTCCCTCTTTCCATTTTATAAACATTTTTTTCTTCCTTTTTAGCATGTGCTTAAGTTCTTTGTTCATCCATCCTGGCTTCCTTAAATGCTTCCTATTCTTCCCTCTTATCGGAATTGTTAACAATTGTGCTTTGAGAATTTCATTTTTCAAGATTTCCCATCCTTCCTGGACATTTTTGTCTTTAAGGATATCCAGCCATTGGATCCCTCCAATTCTCTTTCTGAATCCCTTAAAATCTGCCTTTCTGAAATCTAACCTTGACGTCTGAGTCTTCACAGGTCTTCCTCCTCTAGTTATCCAAAATTCTAAAATAGCATGGTCGCTACCTCCTAGGGTCCCAGCCACTTTTACCTCCTCAACCATTTCCTCCCTGTTTATAAGGATTAGATCCAAGGTAGCAGTTCCCCTTGTTTTCTCCCCTACCTTTTGGAAGATAAAGTTGTCAGCAAGAGAGGATAAGAATTTCCTTGACCTGTTAGTTTTGCCTGAGAGAGATTCCCAACAAATGTCTGGATAGTTGAAATCTCCCATGACCACTATGTCATATTTTTTGGAGAACTTGGCCATTTGATGCATAAAGAGTTCATCCATATCTTCAGTTTGCACAGGTGGCCTGTAGTAAATGCCTTCAATGGTGTCCTTTCCATTGTTCTGTCCTTGTATTCTTACCCAAACAGTTTCCACAGAACTCCCAGTCTCTGAAGCTTCAATCTCTGTGCAGATATACGCGTTTCTAACATACAATGCGACACCTCCTCCTCGTTTATCAAGTCTGTATCTTGCAATAAGTTGTATCCTTCTAACCTTGTATTCCAATCATGTGTATTGTCCCACCAAGTTTCAGTGATTCCAATGACATCATATTTCTTTTCCTGTGTTAGTAGTTCCAATTCTCCTTGTTTGTTGCCCATGCTTTGTGCATTAGTATAGAAACATTTTAGTTTGTGATTGGTTTCTCTTTCTCCATTGGTTTCTCTTTCTCCAATATTTTTATTAATTAGATTCTTTTGTCTTTGTTCTTCCTTTCCACTTCTAATAGCAGAGTTCTCAATAGCATTTGTCAGGTGTATGGCTTTTTCTGTTTTTTTGCTTCCCTTACCATGTTGTTCTAGTTTAAAGCTCTCCTTACAAGTGTAGCAAGGCGACTTCCAAATACATGTTTTCCAGTCTTTGTAAGGTGCACCCCATCTCTAGCAAGTAGTCCATCGTAAAGGTAATTCACTCCGTGATCCAGAAATCCAAATCGTTGCTGACGGCACCATCGACGTAGCCAGTTGTTCACCTGCAGAATCTTATTCCACCTCCTAGTTCCATGGCCATCCACTGGGAGGATGGAAGAGAAGACCACCTGCGCTCCCAGTTCTTTCACTTTCTTGCCTAAGTCTTCAAAGTCTCTGCAGATGGTTTCCAGGTCGTTTCTTGCACTGTCATTTGTTCCCACATGTAGTAGCAGGAATAGGTAGTCATCTTTAGGTCTGAAGAGTCCTGATATCCTGTCAGACACATCTTTAATTTTTGCACCTGGAAGACAGCACATTTCTCTTGAAGTTATATCCGGTCTGCAGATAGCGGCTTCTGTTCCTCTCAACAGGGAATCCCCCATGACAACCATTCTCCGTTTCTTCTTCACAACATTTTTCTTTCTCCATCCAGGAGGACTCTGAAGGCGTACAAGGTTGCTGTTTGTGGGCAAAGTCTTATCCTGATGTATTTCTTCATCGTTTTCCTGCGTGAGAGCCTGGTACTGGTTCCTGAGAAGTATGGGTGCTGACTGCCTCCTGATCCTCCTGCTTCTCTGGGTCACATGTCTCCATTCCTCTGTTTCTTCAGGTGTACTTCGAATTTCTTCTCTTTCTGTAACATGAAGAGATAATTCTGCTCTGTCTAAGAACTCTTCACCTTCCTTAATGATCTTCAACGTAGCTAACCTCTCTTCGAGACTTTGCAACTTTTCCTCCAACAGGGACACAAGCTTACATTTGTGGCATGTGAAGTTTGGCTTTTCCACTGGTAAGTCTGTGAACATGTAGCAAGAAATGCAGCTCACCAAATGGCTCCTGGCCTCTTCCATATTGAGATTTCTTAAAGACGATGAAAGATGAGCCAAAAATCGGTTTTCCGATTTCCTCTTTTCAGCTGCAACGGCCAAAACCCAGTGATCGTTGAGCTTGCGGAGACTCTTCACTTATCCCAGAAGGCACTGGGAATATGCAAATGATCTCCTCAAGACTCTTCCCCTGGTGATTCTAGCTTTAAACATAGTTGAAAATATGTCCTTTTTGATTTCTTGTGTTAATATCCCAGGTGTTAGAGCATTGTGAACACTGTTTCGGCTTCATTCACATGGCATTTGGTACATGTATAGATGCTTGTGTAAGAAGGTCAGGGCCTAGCCCTGTAAATATTTGGTACCACTGTTTGCTTGTACATGATTGACATATTTGAATTTCTCGTATTTATGTATCTGTGCATTATGTGTAAGCTGTATATGCGTGTTTATTGCCATATTGTAATGTACAGTGCTGTGCAAATTAATTGGGACAAAGCATTTTTTAAGTAAAATCGTAAGTTGGTTACCAGTCAGTGATTCAAACCAGTTTTAACTGCTTTGAACAGGCACTCACACCTGTTCAAAGCAGTTAAACCTGGTTTGAATCACTGACGACTGTTAACCAACTTACGATTTTACTTAAAAAAAATGTTTTTTCCCAATTAATCTGCACAGCACTGTATAGGTTAGGGACAGTGCAGTTAGTAAAAAGGACACTAAATGGGGGCTCTGAGTACACCTCATAATAGAGCACAGTTGTAGGACACTTTAGTTGTAGGAAACTTTAGAGGTTAATAATGGGAGTGGTAGCTGGGAACTGGAGAGATTTTCCCGGTTATAGTCAGTCGGGGGTAGACCCCTGGTGTGGCTCAGACAGTCCTGTTCCTGATCTGTGAAGCTGCCACACAAATGTGTGAAGTTGAGTATGGTGTCTTCAGCAACTTGATAAAGAAGCCAGTGGAAGAGTCAATGCAGAAGTGTCAGCCAAAGTCTGGGTTCTGATGAAGTAGTCAAGTGGACCACCAGCGAGTGCATGGGCAGGATAAGCAAAAGGGGATGGACGACCTAGTAGATAATTCTGAGTCTGGACTGAAGACGGTTCCAGGGAGATAGATTGAAGTGCCGTTTTCACAGGGATCCTTGTTCCACTGTTACTTTGTGGTCCATTCTGGTTTAGCGGAATAAACTAGAGGAAGCTGAAGAAGATGTGGTACCGTGTCAAGTGTGCTAATGGTGTATTGGATGTGCTGTGTCCTGAGGAAAATAAATCTTTATTGTTTGAAGATATCCTGGACTCTGCCTCTAGTCCTTTGAACCCAGGAATAATGTGGAACGCACCAGGGATGAAGCAGCTGCCAGCACAGTGAGTAGGGGATGTGGTGATGTGTCTACACCCCGGCCGTATTATTACACTTGCATTTTTTGCTGATTTTGTTACCTACATCTTACTTTGACAGGTTGTAAAAAATATTGTAAAAAAAAAAAAAACTATATTCACTGAAGTCTATGGATTTTTTGACACTTGACAAAATTATTGATTTAAAAGTTCTCATCACAAAGTAATATATAATCCTCTGCTAAAATTATCATTATGTATTTTCTAATGTTAACTTGTTACTAAATGGCAGTTGTGCTGTGTGACATGCGTTGTGATTTTCATCATATGTCCCACTTTCAGCTGTTATTCAGAATTACACTTACACTTGAAACTAAACAGATTGTCGGCATCTGATTGCAGTTACATCAAATCTGTAAATCATTTGCATATTCTATAAGCCATTTGATTAGTCAAAAACAAACTTCAAGTAGGCAGTAATAGCACAAATAAGAATACCAGTCTTAATTTATTTTACAAGCAGAAAATCTGTTGTATGCCAAAAATATACAACATTGTGCGATCACACAGGTTAACATTGGATTTATAGTGAGGATCTCTCGTAAATTTAATATTAGTGGTCAGTGGCATAACTTGAAGCTCCTGGGCCCCCATGCAAAAAAACTCCAACTCCAGTCATTTCAAGTCTTTAATAGCATTGTTTTTTATATAGGCCAAAGAGAATTTTTCAAGGCTTGGGTGCGATTGCAACCCCTATATTGTAGTTGTGTCCTTTTTAGGGGGTGTCTGAGATGTCTGCTATGGCTGTTAAGGTAACCTCCACCAACCCCATCAGATTCCAAGTTTTTCCTGTCCGACAAGGTAGCCAGCCATTGGTAGCCAGAGTCCACCCGTTTTTGCATTTGTGATTAGCAGGGGAGGCAGAGACATTGGAAGTTTCAGAGAGGAATTCAAATTTTTAACAACAGGTTCCTTACTTTGACTCCAAAGGTATAGAGTATGTGTGAGTTTGATGTACTGAATCAAATCAGGTTATTCTTAGTTCTAAAACCAAGTAAAAACATTACAATATTCCAAATACACATTAAATGTAAATTATTGTATGTAACAATAATGTCCTACAAGGTTATCTAAACATGTGTGCCAGGCTAGTATTTAAACTAGTTTGCTATGACTACATAATATACATACATGCCCACACTGGCTACATGGCAAATTTAATTTACTTGTGAACCAATTTGTAGACATTCAGCACCATGGGCATGTCAAGCCTATTTTAGGGTGTGCACTGTGTCAATGCAGGAGAGCTGTGTAGCACACATAGTTCACTTAAGTAAATCTCAGATCTTTCTATAGTACCGAAAAACAAAAGTTTGGAGTTCAGATACCATTTCAGAATCAAGTTTTAGGCACTAAAACCAATCACATAAACATAACTACAGCAAGAGAGCATAAATATAGCACCAGAACTAAATTCAGTATTTGAAAACCACCTGATTTTACATAAATAAAGCACCAAAACTAAACTCATAACATATGTATAGTTATAATATATATGTTAGAGATGAATGATTCTTGAAATTCTGCTGCAGTCACACTCGTGAATGGAAGGAAATATTCATCTACAAATTTATTGAGGAGTAGAGTTGAGCGAAACGGGTCGAAAAATTTCAAAAGTCGCCGACTTTTGTCAAAGTCGGGTTTCATGAAACGAAACCCGACCCTAGGATGAGGTTGGCCACGAGGTCGGCGACTTACGCGCCAAAGTCGCGTTTCAAAAGTTTGTTTTGCTCTCTTTTTCAGCCAATCAGGATCCACAGACACTGTGGGCAACGTGATGACATAGGCAGGGGTCACCACCATCTTTCAGAAGGGCATGCAAGTGATTGGCTTGCTTTGGTGGGCGTCACAGGGGGTATAAAAGGGCGTGCACGCCGACCGCCATCTTACTAATGCCGATCTCAGTATAGGGAGAGGTTGCTGCTGATTCTGTAGGGAGAGCGTTAGGCAGGGAAGAAGACAAAAAAACTGCTTCTGCTGCTAGCGATTTGGCCTGCACAAAACACCAGTCACTGTGTGTGCAGTGCAAGGGGAGGCTATATAGTGGTGTATCAGTGGTGTTGGTTGTTGGGCTGCCTTCTAAGGCTTCCTGACATTCCTGCATTGCTGTTTACCCACTGCTCCGCAAACTGCTTTTTTAAAAGCAATTCCAATTTTTTTTTTTGTCCTGCTGAGAAGAAAAAAAAACTGCTTCTGCTGCTAGCAATTTGGCCTGCACAACACACCAGTCACTGTGTGTGCAGTGCAAGGGGAGGCTATATTGTGGTGTATCAGTGGTTTTGGTTGTTGGGCTGCCTTTTAAGGCTTCCTGACAGGCTGGCATTGCTGTTTACCCACTGCTCCGCAAACTGCTTTTTTAAAAGCAATCCAATCTCCCTTATCCTCTAGTCACTTTTGTCACAGCTGTGCCATCGAGCCTGTCACATAGCGCTCAGATATTCATTGGGCCTCACACAATCCAAAAGTGTCCAGTGTCCAAAAGTGTGTGCAGAGATTCAAAATCTCCCTTGTCCTCTAGTCACTTTGGTCACAGCTGTGCCATCGAGCCTGTCACATAGCGCTCAGATATTCATTGGGCCTCACACAATCCAAAAGTGTCCAGTGTCCAAAAGTGTGTGCAGAGATTCAAAATCTCCCTTATCCTCTAGTCACTTTGGTCACAGCTGTGCCATCGAGCCTGTCACATAGCGCTCAGATATCAGTGGGCCTCACACAATCCATAAGTGTCCAGTGTCCAAAAGTGTGTGCAGAGATTCAAAATCTCCCTTATCCTCTAGTCACTTTGGTCACAGCTGTGCCATCGAGCCTGTCACATAGCGCTCAGATATTCATTGGGCCTCACACAATCCAAAAGTGTCCAGTGTCCAAAAGTGTGTGCAGAGATTCAAAATCTCCCTTATCCTCTAGTCACTTTGGTCACAGCTGTGCCATCGAGCCTGTCACATAGCGCTCAGATATCAGTGGGCCTCACACAATCCAAAAGTGTCCAGTGTCCAAAAGTGTGTGCAGAGATTCAAAATCTCCCTGTAATGATGTATAGTAGGTTTCTATGAAGACAGTGGCTAGATGATAGAGTCACAGACACAGGTATACGTGAAAGTAGTTTGTATTAAACAAGCAGCACAGAACAGCACAGGTGCTGGCGGAGCCAGACAATGACAGCAGTGGTAACAGCAGCAGAACTCAGTCCAGTAGATAGCAAGTTGTACACCAGCACTATGTAGATGTAAGCAGACACAGTCTTAAGGATGCAGGCAAGGACATTCACTTAGCCCTCTTCCTTGCGGGGGGGAATCTTCGGGCACAGTGCAGTGGCAGAGAAAGTCACTAGGTAATTGATACTGGATGATTAAAGGTAGCAGGGATAGGTCTCTCAGGTGAAACGCACACAGCAATCAAGATCCTCAGCGCATACCGTGAGTGCTGTAGTAGCGGTGAGCGGTGGAGGCAGAGCTGGAAGGAGCCTTCAGGCAGACACCGTCAGAAGGTCCAGGCGGCGGCAGTTAGGCAGCAGGTAATCCAGGTGGATTCAGCAGGAAGGAAGGAGGTAGCACAGCGTGCAACTCCCAGCTAGCAGATCAGGTACAGGACGAGATATACAAGCAAGGTAGTCACGTCCTGGAAAGCTATTTAAACCCGGCGGGCGGGACCAACAGGCGGTGATGTCACAGGAACCAGTATGGCCGAATGAAGCCAGGCTTAAGGGCAACAGTAAGGGCAAAGTCCGGAACACAGCAGAATAGGAACGATGCTTACATTATTCCCCCCTTAAAGAATGTCCTCCGGACAATCTTCGACCAGGCTTGTCCGGGTACCTTAGATGAAACTGCTCCAGCAGCCGCGGAGCACAGATATTCTCCACCGGTTCCCAGGAATTCTCCTCGACAGAGTATCCTTGCCACTTGACCAGGTATTGCAGCTTCCTTCTGAAGATCCATGAATCCAGAATCTTCTCCACGACATATTGTTCATGTCCATCAACGAGCACTGGAGCTGGAGGAGAGGAAGTACGCCCTGGGAAGGAATTTGGTACAACTGGCTTTAGTAGGGAAACATGGAACACCGGGTGAACCTTCCAGGCAGGGGGTAATTTCAGACGCACCGCTACCGAATTCACTAGAGCCACGATCTTGTATGGCCCTACAAACTTCTGCCCAAGCTTGACAGTCGGTGCCCTCACCCTCAGATTCTTGGTAGACAACCAGACCGTATCTCCCACCCTATACACCGGAGCCGGCCTCCTGGTACGATCTGCTGCTCTCTTATACCTCTCCTGCGCTGTCGTCAAGGTGGTCTTCAGAGCTTCCAAATTCTGCTGTAAGAAAGAAAGATGGTCAGACACAGCAGGCACTGCAGCCTCCTTGGGGAACTGCGGCAAGATGCTTGGGTGGTAACCCTGATTAGCAAAGAACGGTGACTGCTTAGTCGAGGAGTGCTGCGAGTTGTTATATGTGAACTCTGCCAGGGGAAGCAGATCTACCCAATCGTCCTGCAGATGACGTAAGTAGCAACGGAGGTACTGCTCCAGGGTCTGATTCGTACGTTCCGTCTGTCCATTGGTCTGTGGATGGTAAGCCGAAGACAGACTTACTCTAATATCCAGAGCCGCGCAGAAACACCTCCAGAACCTAGACGTGAACTGCACCCCACGATCCGAGATCACCTCATCCGGGACTCCGTGCAGACGGACCACCTCTTGAATCAACAAGTCTGCAGTCTGTTTTGCTGTGGGTAATCCAGCGCAAGGGATAAAGTGTGCTGCCTTAGTGAGGCGGTCCACGACCACTAGAATGGTGTTCTTACCCTTGGAGACCGGTAGTTCAACAATAAAGTCCATTGAGATGGATCTCCAGAGACGAGATGGTATAGGCAAGGGTTGTAACAACCTGGAAGGCGACGCACGAGGCGTCTTGAACCGAGCACATACCTCGCAGGATGACACGTATCCCTCCACGTCCTTCCGGTACGAAGGCCACCAGAAGTACCGAGCCAGGAACTCTTGGGTCTTCGTTATTCCACGATGTCCCCCAATCTTAGAATCATGGATCAGTCGGAGGACTTCAAGTCTTGTCACCTCTGGTACATACAGCCGATTCTCCTGTAACCACACTCCTCCACTGAAATTTAGGCTTACTTCGGGGGTAGGTTGCTTTAGCAACGGATCTGCTGCGTATGCTGCTTTGATCTCAGACAGAAGATCCTGATGATGGATTGCAGAGATGAAATGAGCGGGAGACACAACAGTACTAGGAGACGACTCAATCACTTCCTCAGGAGCAGCAATCCTAGATAGCGCATCTGCCTTACCATTCCGTGCCCCCGACCTGTAGGAGATGATGAAGTTGAATTGGTTTAGAAACAAGCTCCAACGTGCCTGACGTGGGTTCAAACATCTTACGGACTGCATGAATTCCAAGTTTCGGTGGTCGGTAAGAACTGTAATCGGAGTTGAGGACCCCAGCAGCAAGTGTCTCCACTCCTTGAACGCCGTCACAATCGCCACTAACTCCTTGTTCCCTACGTCATAGTTCTTCTGCGCCGGGGATAGCTTCTGAGAAAGAAAGGCACAAGGATGAAGAACTGCCTTCTCACCTCCTCTCTGTGACAACACTGCGCCGATGGCGACATCCGATGCGTCCACCTCAAGAGTAAAGCTCAGGTCTGGGTCTGGATGTCTTAAGATGGGAGCCGACACAAATTTGTCCTTCAGCCGTGTGAACGCCTCCTGGGCTTGCGGAGTCCACCGGAACGGTACCCCCTTCTTAGTCAGTTGGGTGATGGGTGCCACAATCTCAGAGAAGTTACGGATGAAGCGCCTATAGAAGTTGGCGAATCCCACAAACCTCTGAACTTCCTTCACCGATCCTGGTGCTGGCCACTCCTGGATCGCTCTGGTCTTTTGATCGTCCATCTGGAGACCCTGTGGAGAGATGACATAACCGAGGAACTGCACTGTTGCCCTGTGGAACTCGCATTTCTCCAATTTGATGTAAAGATGGTTATGCAGCAGGCGTTGCAGCACTGTCCTCACATGGAGCCGATGTTCCTCGAGATCACTGGAAAAGATTAAAATGTCATCGAGATACACAACCATAAATACATCAAGCACATCTCGGAAAATGTCATTAACAAAATGCTGAAAGGTTGCAGGAGCATTTCGTAGTCCGAACGGCATGACCCGTGACTCGAAGTGTCCATAACGGCAGCGGAAGGCCGTCTTCCACTCATCTCCAGACCGAATTCTCACGAGATTGTAGGCTCCCCGAAGATCCAGTTTGGTGAATATCTTAGCCTGCTTCACCCTCTCCAGTAGTTCAGAGATTAAGGGTAGCGGGTGCCGATTCATGACCGTTACCTTGTTTAAATCACGGTAGTCCATGCAAGGACGCAGACCCCCGTCCTTTTTCTTCACGAAGAAGATTGGTGCACCCGCAGGAGAAGTAGACGGTCGGATGAAGCCCTTGGCGAGATTCTCGTCGATGAAGTCCTTCAAGGCCTCTAATTCAGGACCAGACAAAGGGTAAATACGCCAGAATGGGATCTCCGCCCCAGATACCAGTTCTATCGGGCAATCATAAGGCCGGTGGGGAGGTAACATATCTGCCCTCTTCTTGTCACATACCTCTGCCAGATCCCGATACTCCGGTGGTAATTGTCCCTCAGTCGTAGCTACTACCTTGGGGATAGCAGCGACCTTAGGAATAGCGGGGTTGCTGTTAGAACTTGGAGGGAACTGCACTTCCCTGGTCTCCCAGTTGATGCGAGGATTCTGAACCTGGAGCCAAGGTAACCCCAGGATAATAGGGAAGTGAGGAGAAGATATTAGTAGAAAGGACAAATGTTCCACATGTTCCTCTCCAATGCATACCTTCACCGACTCAGTCTCCATGGTTACCGGTCCAGATGTAAGTGGCGACCCGTCTACTGTCTCCATCAAGACTGACGACTCCCTCTTCACTGCCCTGATTCCATGCTTCCTTGCAAACGCGAAATCCATGAAGTTCCCACTGGCCCCGGAGTCCAACATGGCGGCGCTCTCGACACACCGACCCTGGAAGCAGATCCTCAAGGATAGGTAATAGTGGGAATTCTTCTTAATAGCGAAGTAGGAGGAAACGACGGATGTCATCGAGATCACCACTGCGTTCAATGGAAGAGATGCCAGCGAATTCATATCGGCAAAGTCCAGGTCTCTCTGATTGTCTCTGCCCCCTGAATTGTTCAGATCTAGGACGCAGGACTCCCCTGCCTCGGAGTTACAATCAATGATAGCTGCAGCCGTCTTACGTCTCCTGACTGGACACTCGGAGATGAAGTGACCGGTCCCCCCGCAGTAGAAGCACAGGTTTTCCTTAAAGCGATGCTCCTTGCGGGCATCAGGAGGATTTCTACGTACGGCATCCACCTGCATCGGTTCGGGCTCGGGATTCCTCCTGCTGGTGACATCTCTGGAGGGAGAAGAGAACGGAACAGTGTTATTAAACCGTAGATCAGACCAGCGCTCCTGTCTGCGCTCGGAGAGTCGATTGTCAATGCGGATGCAGTGATTGATGAAGTCCCCAAGAAGCACGGGCGAGTCCCCGCGTGCCAGTTCATCCTTAACTGCCGTAGACAATCCCCTGCGGAAGATGGCCTGCTTGGCTGCCCCGTTCCAGGTGGTGTCTAAAGCCCATCTACGGAAGTCCAATGCATACTCCAGCACCGAACGCTTCCCCTGCCGAAGGGTCAGCAGCGTCGTCTCAGCAGTATTAGCTCGGTTCGGGTCATCAAACATCTGCGTCATTGCGGCAATGAAATTGTCCATAGAGTTAAGCAGAGGGTCGTCGGTCTCAATCAAAGGGTTGGCCCACGCGAGCGCCTTACCAGACAGCAGCATGACTATAGTCAGAACTTTGGAGCGTTCAGTAGTGAACTGTGGGGCATGAGCAGCAAAGAAGATCCGGCACTGGTTCAAAAATCCTCGGAATTTATCCCTCTCACCAGCGAACCGGAAGGGTGGAAGCTTCGGGAAGGTCGGTGTAGTATCCCGGGCAGCACCTGCTACCTGCGCGGCTGGGGCCTGTTCCAGAGCAGCAATCCGATCGAGCTGCATAGGAATCGCTTGCTCCAACGCCAGAACACAATCACCCTGAAGAGGAGCTGCCTGTTCCAGCGCCGTAATCCGATTTGCCAGTAGTTGCAACTGTGCCTCTGCTGCCCCGGCGTTGTGTTCGATACGTTGCTCCAGCGTGTCCAGCTGGGTCCTAATGCCTGCCACATCCTGCCGTATCAAAGCAAGCTGCTTGCTTACACGTTTCTCCAGGGACTCTACACCTGCGGTCTCCATATTGGTGGCTTGTATATCCTGTAATGATGTATAGTAGGTTTCTATGAAGACAGTGGCTAGATGATAGAGTCACAGACACAGGTATACGTGAAAGTAGTTTGTATTAAACAAGCAGCACAGAACAGCACAGGTGCTGGCGGAGCCAGACAATGACAGCAGTGGTAACAGCAGCAGAACTCAGTCCAGTAGATAGCAAGTTGTACACCAGCACTATGTAGATGTAAGCAGACACAGTCTTAAGGATGCAGGCAAGGACAGTCACTTAGCCCTCTCCCTTGCGGGAGGGGAATCTTCGGGCACAGTGCAGTGGCAGAGAAAGTCACTAGGTAATTGATACTGGATGATTAAAGGTAGCAGGGATAGGTCTCTCAGGTGAAACGCACACAGCAATCAAGATCCTCAGCGCATACCGTGAGTGCTGTAGTAGCGGTGAGCGGTGGAGGCAGAGCTGGAAGGAGCCTTCAGGCAGACACCGTCAGAAGGTCCAGGCGGCGGCAGTTAGGCAGCAGGTAATCCAGGTGGATTCAGCAGGAAGGAAGGAGGTAGCACAGCGTGCAACTCCCAGCTAGCAGATCAGGTACAGGACGAGATATACAAGCAAGGTAGTCACGTCCAGGAAAGCTATTTAAACCCGGCGGGCGGGACCAACAGGCGGTGATGTCACAGGAACCAGTATGGCCGAATGAAGCCAGGCTTAAGGGCAACAGTAAGGGCAAAGTCCGGAACACAGCAGAATAGGAACGATGCTTACACTCCCTTACCCTCTAGTCACTTTGGTCACAGCTGTGCCATCGAGCCTGTCACATAGCGCTCAGATATTCATTGGGCCTCACACAATCCAAAAGTGTCCAGTGTCCAAAAGTGTGTGCAGAGATTCAAAATCTCCCTTATCCTCTAGTCAATTTGGTCACAGCTGTGCCATCAAGCCTGTCACATAGCGCTCAGATATTCATTGGGCCTCACACAATCCAAAAGTGTCCAGTGTCCAAAAGTGTGTGCAGAGATTGAAAATCTCCCTTATCCTCTAGTCACTTTGGTCACAGCTGTGCCATCGAGCCTGTGACATAGCGCTCAGATATCAGTGGGCCTCACACAATCCAAAAGTGTCCAGTGTCCAAAAGTGTGTGGAGAGATTCAAAATCTCCCTTATCCTCTAGTCACTTTGGTCACAGCTGTGCCATCGAGCCTGTCACATAGCGCTCAGATATTCATTGGGCCTCACACAATCCAAAAGTGTCCAGTGTCCAAAAGTGTGTGCAGAGATTCAAAATCTCCCTTATCCTCTAGTCACTTTGGTCACAGCTGTGCCATCGAGCCTGTCACATAGCGCTCAGATATTCATTGGGCCTCACACAATCCAAAAGTGTCCAGTGTCCAAAAGTGTGTGCAGAGATTCAAAATCTCCCTTATCCTCCAGTCACTTTGGTCACAGCTGTGCCATCGAGCCTGTCACATAGCGCTCAGATATTCATTGGGCCTCACACAATCCAAAAGTGTCCAGTGTCCAAAAGTGTGTGCAGAGATTCAAAATCTCCCTTATCCTCTAGTCACTTTGGTCACAGCTGTGCCATCGAGCCTGTCACATAGCGCTCAGATATCAGTGGGCCTCACACAATCCAAAAGTGTCCAGTGTCCAAAAGTGTGTGCAGAGATTCAAAATCTCCCTTATCCTCTAGTCACTTTGGTCACAGCTGTGCCATCGAGCCTGTCACATAGCGCTCAGATATTCATTGGGCCTCACACAATCCAAAAGTGTCCAGTGTCCAAAAGTGTGTGCAGAGATTCAAAATCTCCCTTATCCTCTAGTCACTTTGGTCACAGCTGTGCCATCGAGCCTGTCACATAGCGCTCAGATATTCATTGGGCCTCACACAATCCAAAAGTGTCCAGTGTCCAAAAGTGTGTGCAGAGATTCAAAATCTCCCTTATCCTCTAGTCACTTTGGTCACAGCTGTGCCATCGAGCCTGTCACATAGCGCTCAGATATCAGTGGGCCTCACACAATCCAAAAGTGTCCAGTGTCCACAAGTGTCTGCAGAAATTCAAAATCTCCCCTGTCCTATAGACACCTTGTACCTTGTTTTACATTACTATATAGTTTGTTGGATTTTGTCTACATTTCTGCCAAAAATGAGGAAGGCTGGTGCAAGAGGCCGTGGAATTGGGCGGGGGATGGCAGCTGGTAATGATGGTGTTGGTGGTGGATCTGATGGTAGTGGCAAGAGCAAAATAGGACCGAATGCAGGAGGTGTTGAGCCTGCGTCATCGTCTGGCTACATAAGGCCTCGAACTCTTAGTTTTCTAGGATTTGGCAAACCGCTTTTAAAGCCAGAGCATCAGGAAAAAGTTTTGTCTTACATTGCTGACTCAGCCTCCAGCTCTATCGCCTCCTCTTCTTCAGTTGTAAAAAGTAAAAGCACTGAGTCGTCATTGGAGGCTCATTTTCATGAACCACACCTTTCCTTGTGTCCTTCACCCCAACCAAGATTGAAGGATGACGCAGGCCATACTACTGATTACTCCATGGAGCTGTTTTCACATACCATGCCTGGATTATCAAGTCAAATGGTGAATTACCCAGGCCAAGATGAATCTGACATGGAGTGCACTGATGCACAGCCGCTGATGGATGATTCTGCTGGTACATTCACTCAGAGCACTACATTGTCCTCGCAGTGTACAGAGCCAGATTCTGACCCTGATGAGACTCAGGTGCCCCTTCCCGCACACTATACCACCATACACGGTGACACAGAGGAAGGTGCACATGACATAGAAGAGGAGGTGATGGATGACCCAGTTGTTGACCCAGATTGGCATCCATTGGGGGAAGAGGGTGCTGCTTCCAATAGCTCAGATGAGGAGCATCCACAGCAGACATCGACATCGCAACAGCTGTTATCTGGCAGGCCCGGAGCACTCCAAAGACAGGTTCCAAACATCAAAAGAGTTGCTGGACAGCTTGTCCAGAGGGTCAAAAGATCACAGCGTGCTAGGCCGCAAAATGTCTGCCAAAGTAGGAAGAGTGCAGTGTGGCACTTTTTTGAACAAAATCCTCATGATCAGGCCAAGGTTATCTGTAAGAAGTGCGCAAAGACCTTTAGCCGAGGGAAAAATCTGAAAAATTTGAATTCCAGTTGCATGCTTAGACATTTAACCAGCATGCACTTGCAAGCGTGGACACAACACCAAACCTCAAGTGCCACATGTGCAACTGATCACAACGAAGGTAGTCAGCAACGCTACATTGTTTCCCCCACTGTAAGCCCACCGGTTAGCACAGCAGCAAATGTTGAGGTGTCGTTGCAAGACCACAGCAGTCAGGGAATCCCACTGTTATATCAACGAAAGACTGATTCTAGGCCATCAGAAAGAACACCAACTCCATCACCATCATCAACCCTCTCTCAGTCCGCCCTGTCCACCGCTACTTCCACCATATGCAGCTCTCAAGTCCAGCTCACCCTCCCAGACACTATGAGTAGGTCAAGAAAGTACTCAGTCTCTCATCCGCGTACACTGGGTTTGAACGCCCACATTGCCAAACTAATCTCGTTTGAGATGATGCCCTTTCGGTTGGTGGAAAGCACAGCTTTCCGCGAACTCATGGCCTATGCAGTACCACGCTATGACCTACCCAGTCGCCACTTCTTCTCTCGCAAAGCCATCCCAGCCCTCCACCATCATGTGAAAGACCGCATTGTCCATGCACTCAAGCAGTCAGTGAGCGGAAAGGTGCACCTCACAACTGATGCATGGTCCAGTCGGCATGGCCAGGGCCGTTCCGTGTCCATCACTGCGCACTGGGTTAATGTGGTGGATGCAGGGTCCACAGGGGACTGCGGTGGTGGGACAGTGCTGCCTAGCCCACGGTATAGGAAACAGTTGGCTGTAGGCGTTCGACCCTCCTCCTCCTCCTCCTCCAGAAGCGAAAGCTCGTTCACAGAGCGCAGTCGTATGAGCACTCCATCTGCAGCTGCCACTGTTGCACACGATGTGTCCCCCTATCGAGCAGCTAGTGGAAAGCGTCAGCAGGCTGTGTTGCAGATGATGTGTTTGGGCAACAGACACACCGCCGAGGTGCTGGCCGAGTACTTGAAGCGACAAACTGAGTCATGGCTGGTCAGTGTACATCTTGAGGCAGGCAAGGTAGTTAGTGATAACGGCCGTAATTTTGTGGCAGCCATAGCCCTTTCAAAACTCAGCCACATACCTTGCTTGGCTCACACCTTGAAACTGGTGGTGCAGTGCTTCCTCAAAAATTATCCGGAGTTAACAGCCCTGCTCCATAAGGTGCGAAGACTGTGCGCGCACATCCGCCGGTCGCCTGTACACTCCGTTCGTATGCAGAAGCTGCAGCGATTGCTCCACCTTCCCAACCACCGCCTCATTATCGACATTGCAACAAGGTGGAACTCCACCCTGCACATGGTGGAGCGGCTGTGCGAGCAGAGGCAGGCCATAATGCATTTGTGGGAGGATACACGGCCAGGCACTTTGAGAGCAGACATGGAGTTGACAGGTGTGCAGTGGTCGAAGCTGAAAGACCTCTGTAAAGTCCTTCAGTGTTTTGAGGAATGCACACGGCTGGTAAGCGCAGACGACGCCATCCTAAGCATGAGCATCCCACTTATGCGTCTGCTCATGCAAACTTTGACGCACCTTAAGGAGCAGGCGTCTGCAGCCAATGTTGATGAGGAGGAAGAGGAGGAGGGAATCCTTGATGACATTCAGCCATTGTCTGCTCAGGGACCTCTCCTGGATGAGGTGGAGGAAGAAGAGGAGGAGGAGGATGATGATGGGGATGATTACTTAGGGGAGGAGGATGCATCTCGTGGGGCAAGTGAAAATGTTGGCGTGGCAAGGTCTGGTACAGGGTTTGTGCGTGACTGGAGGGATGTGGATTTGCCAGAAAGTGCTCCTACACCCAGCACTCGCAGTGCATCATTGACACCGGGAACATTGGCCCACATGTCAGATTATGCCTTGCAGATCCTAAAAAGGGACCCCCGCATTGCCAAAATGATGAACGATGACGACTACTGGTTGGCCAGCATCCTGGATCCACGCTATAAAGGCAAATTACAAAACATCATGCCACAGGAGAACCTTGACCTAATATTGGCTAATAAACAAGCAACTCTGGTAAATCGGTTGCTTGAGGCATTCCCAGCACACAGCAGCGGTGATGGTTCTCACACGAGCCGTACGGGCCGGGGGCAGCTTGGCAGAGGTGTTCGTGGTGCACACAGCAGAAGTGGCGTTGGAGACACGGGTTTCATGACAATGTTGTGGACTGATTTTTCAAATACCGCTCACACAACTGGTAATACTGCATCGATGGAAAGTGACAGGAGACAGCAGTTGTCAACTATGGTTACAAACTACTTTTCCTCCCATATCGATGTTCTCCCACACAGGTCATTCCCCTTTGACTATTGGGCCGCTAAACTGGACACCTGGCCTGAATTGGCCCAATATGCCTTACAGGAGCTCGCTTGCCCAGCTGCAAGTGTGCTATCGGAAAGAGTCTTCAGTGCAGCTGGATCAATCCTGACAGAAAAAAGGACCCGTCTGTCAACCCAAAATGTGGATGATCTAACCTTCATTAAAATGAACCATGCATGGGTTTCCAAGGATTTTGTCCCACCTTCCCCTGATGACACATAGAGTGACAGAAAAATGGCTTGCTTTGGTCCACCTCTTCCTGGGACTTCACCTATTTTGCCTTTTGCATCAGCTGAATGTCCAACATCAACATATGCCACTTTCTAAAACTCCCTAACTGTGCTGCCTCCCCCCCATAGCCGGGGTCACCACCTAGCGCACGACACCGTGCGAGTGCCGTTGCCCTGGACAGGTGGGTAGGCCGACTCTTGGGCGCGGGCACTGGCACAGGGTTCCTCATAGTGCAATCAAGTGTCTCTAACGGTGGTGGAGCACACCCGCCGTCAGACACACCGCTGTACTATGAGGGGCCCAGTGCCAGTACCGACGCCCACGAGTGGGCACCCTTGCTTGGGCAGGGCCCCAGCATTTGCAATCTTTACCTCTCCCTGCTCCTCCGCTGTGTAATCTGGGCCGTCAAATCCATACTGTGCCTGACACCGTCTGAGCCTGCCTCCTGATGTATAGACATATATTTTGAATGTGTACGCTATCCATACATGTTATCCGGGGAAACGGTACCCTTTCTAACCTTTGTGCAATCACGTGCAATCCATACTGGGCCTAACACCGTCTGAGCCTGCCTCCTGAGACATATATTTTGAATGTGTACGCTATCCATACATGTTATCTGGGAATACGGTACCCTTTCTAACCTTTGTGCAATCACGTGCAATCCATACTGGGCCTAACACCGTCTGAGCCTGCCTCCTGATGTATAGACATATATTTTGAATGTGTACGCTATCCATACATGTTATCCGGGGATACGGTACCCTTTCTAACCTTTGTGCAATCACGTGCAATCCATACTGGGCCTAACACCGTCTGAGCCTGCCTCCTGAGACATATATTTTGAATGTGTACGCTATCCATACATGTTATCCGGGGATACGGTACCCTTTCTAACCTTTGTGCAATCACGTGCAATCCATACTGGGCCTAACACCGTCTGAGCCTGCCTCCTGATGTATAGACATATATTTTGAATGTGTACGCTATCCATACATGTTATCTGGGGATACGGTACCCTTTCTAACCTTTGTGCAATCACGTGCAATCCATACTGGGCCTAACACCGTCTGAGCCTGCCTCCTGAGACATATATTTTGAATGTGTACGCTATCCATACATGTTATCCGGGGAAACGGTACCCTTTCTAACCTTTGTGCAATCACGTGCAATCCATACTGGGCCTAACACCGTCTGAGCCTGCCTCCTGAGACATATATTTTGAATGTGTACGCTATCCATACATGTTATCCGGGGAAACGGTACCCTTTCTAACCTTTGTGCAATCACGTGCAATCCATACTGGGCCTAACACCGTCTGAGCCTGCCTCCTGATGTATAGACATATATTTTGAATGTGTACGCTATCCATACATGTTATCTGGGGATACGGTACCCTTTCTAACCTTTGTGCAATCACGTGCAATCCATACTGGGCCTAACACCGTCTGAGCCTGCCTCCTGAGACATATATTTTGAATGTGTACGCTATCCATACATGTTATCTGGGGATACGGTACCCTTTCTAACCTTTGTGCAATCACGTGCAATCCATACTGGGCCTAACACCGTCTGAGCCTGCCTCCTGAGACATATATTTTGAATGTGTACGCTATCCATACATGTTATCCGTGGAAACGGTACCCTTTCTAACCTTTGTGCAATCACGTGCAATCCATACTGGGCCTAACACCGTCTGAGCCTGCCTCCTAAGACATATATTTTGAATGTGTACGCTATCCATACATGTTATCCGGGGAAACGGTACCCTTTCTAACCTTTGTGCAATCACGTGCAATCCATACTGGGCCTAACACCGTCTGAGCCTGCCTCCTGAGACATATATTTTGAATGTGTACGCTATCCATACATGTTATCTGGGGATACGGTACCCTTTCTAACCTTTGTGCAATCACGTGCAATCCATACTGGGCCTAACACCGTCTGAACCTGCCTCCTGATGTATAGACATATATTTTGAATGTGTACGCTATCCATACATGTTATCCGGGGATATGGTACCCTTTCTAACCTTTGTGCAATCACGTGCAATCCATACTGGGCCTAACACCGTCTGAGCCTGCCTCCTGAGACATATATTTTGAATGTGTACGCTATCCATACATGTTATCCGGGGATACGGTACCCTTTTTAACCTTTGTGCAATCACGTGCAATCCATACTGGGCCTAACACCGTCTGAGCCTGCCTCCTGAGACATATATTTTGAATGTGTACGCTATCCATACATGTTATCCGTGGAAACGGTACCCTTTCTAACCTTTGTGCAATCACGTGCAATCCATACTGGGCCTAACACCGTCTGAGCCTGCCTCCTGATGTATAGACATATATTTTGAATGTGTACGCTATCCATACATGTTATCTGGGGATACAGTACCCTTTCTAACCTTTGTGCAATCACGTGCAATCCATACTGGGCCTAACACTGTCTGAGCCTGCCTCCTGAGACATATATTTTGAATGTGTACGCTATCCATACATGTTATCCGGGGAAACGGTAAACTTTCTAACCTTTGTGCAATCACGTGCAATCCATACTGGGCCTAACACCGTCTGAGCCTGCCTCCTGAGACATATATTTTGAATGTGTACGCTATCCATACATGTTATCCGGGGAAACGGTACCCTTTCTAACCTTTGTGCAATCACGTGCAATCCATACTGGGCCTAACACCATCTGAGCCTGCCTCCTGATGTATAGACATATATTTTGAATGTGTACGCTATCCATACATGTTATCCGGGGATACGGTACCCTTTCTAACCTTTGTGCAATCACGTGCAATCCATACTGGGCCTAACACCGTCTGAGCCTGCCTCCTGAGACATATATTTTGAATGTGTACGCTATCCATACATGTTATCCGGGGAAACGGTACCCTTTCTAACCTTTGTGCAATCACGTGCAATCCATACTGGCCCTAACACCGTCTGAGCCTGCCTCCTGATGTGTAGACATATATTTTGAATGTGTACGCTATCCATACATGTTATCTGGGGATACTGCACCCTTTCTAACCTTTGTGCAATCACGTGCAATCCATACTGGGCCTAACACCGTCTGAGCCTGCCTCCTGAGACATATATTTTGAATGTGTACGCTATCCATACATGTTATCCGGGGAAACGGTACCCTTTCTATCCTTTGTGCAATCACGTGCAATCCATACTGGGCCTAACACCGTCTGAGCCTGCCTCCTGAGACATATATTTTGAATGTGTACGCTATCCATACATGTTATCGGGGGAAACGGTACCCTTTCTAACCTTTGTGCAATCACGTGCAATCCATACTGGGCCTAACACCGTCTGAGCCTGCCTCCTGATGTATAGACATATATTTTGAATGTGTACGCTATCCATACATGTTATCTGGGGATACGGTACCCTTTCTAACCTTTGTGCAATCACGTGCAATCCATACTGGGCCTAACACCGTCTGAGCCTGCCTCCTGAGACATATATTTTGAATGTGTACGCTATTCATACATGTTATCCGGGGAAACGGTACCCTTTCTAACCTTTGTGCAATCACGTGCAATCCATACTGGGCCTAACACCGTCTGAGCCTGCCTCCTGAGACATATATTTTGAATGTGTACGCTATCCATACATGTTATCCGGGGAAACGGTACCCTTTCTAACCTTTGTGCAATCACGTGCAATCCATACTGGGCCTAACACCGTCTGAGCCTGCCTCCTGAGACATATATTTTGAATGTGTACGCTATCCATACATGTTATCCGGGGAAACGGTACCCTTTCTAACCTTTGTGCAATCACGTGCAATCCATACTGGGCCTAACACCGTCTGAGCCTGCCTCCTGAGACATATATTTTGAATGTGTACGCTATCCATACATGTTATCTGGGGATACGGTAGCCTTTCTAACCTTTGTGCAATCACGTGCAATCCATACTGGGCCTAACACCGTCTGAGCCTGCCTTCTGATGTTTAGACATATGTTTTGAATGTGTACGCTATCCATACATGTTATCCGGGGATACGGTACCCTTTCTAACCTTTGTGCAATCACGTGCAATCCATACTGGGCCTAACACCGTCTGAGCCTGCCTCCTGAGACATATATTTTGAATGTGTACGCTATCCATACATGCTATCCGGGGATACGGTACCCTTTCTAACCTTTGTGCAATCACGTGCAATCCATACTGGGCCTAACACCGTCTGAGCCTGCCTCCTGAGACATATATTTTGAATGTGTACGCTATCCATACATGTTATCCGGGGAAACAGTACCCTTTCTAACCTTTGTGCAATCACGTGCAATCCATACTGGGCCTAACACCGTCTGAGCCTGCCTCCTGAGACATATATTTTGAATGTGTACGCTATCCATACATGTTATCCGGGGAAACGGTACCCTTTCTAACCTTTGTGCAATCACGTGCAATCCATACTGGGCCTAACACCGTCTGAGCCTGCCTCCTGAGACATATATTTTGAATGTGTACGCTATCCATACATGTTATCCGGGGAAACGGTACCCTTTCTAACCTTTGTGCAATCACGTGCAATCCATACTGGGCCTAACACCGTCTGAGCCTGCCTCCTGAGACATATATTTTGAATGTGTACGCTATCCATACATGTTATCCAGGGAAACGGTACCCTTTCTAACCTTTGTGCAATCACGTGCAATCCATACTGGGCCTAACACCGTCTGAGCCTGCCTCCAGATGTATAGACATATATTTTGAATGTGTACGCTATCCATACATGTTATCTGGGGATACGGTACCCTTTCTAACCTTTGTGCAATCACGTGCAATCCATACTGGGCCTAACACCGTCTGAGCCTGCCTCCTGAGACATATATTTTGAATGTGTAAGCTATCCATACATGTTATCCGGGGAAACGGTACCCTTTCTAACCTTTGTGCAATCACGTGCAATCCATACTGGGCCTAACACCATCTGAGCCTGCCTCCAGATGTATAGACATATATTTTGAATGTGTACGCTATCCATACATGTTATCTGGGGATACGGTACCCTTTCTAACCTTTGTGCAATCACGTGCAATCCATACTGGGCCTAACACCGTCTGAGCCTGCCTCCTGAGACATATATTTTGAATGTGTATGCTATCCATACATGTTATCCGGGGAAACGGTACCCTTTCTAACCTTTGTGCAATCACATGCAATCCATACTTGTCCTAACACCGTCTGAGCCTGCCTACTGATGTATAGACATATATTTTGAATGTGTACGCTATCCAAACATGTTATCTGGGGATACGGTACCCTTTCTAACCTTTGTGCAATCACGTGCAATCCATACTGGGCCTAACACCGTCTGAGCCTGCCTCCTGAGACATATATTTTGAATGTGTACGCTTTCCATACATGTTATCCGGGGAAACGGTACCCTTTCTAACCTTTGTGCAATCACGTGCAATCCATACTGGGCCTAACACCGTCTGAGCCTGCCTCTTGAGACATATATTTTGAATGTGTACGCTATCCATACATGTTATCCGGGGAAACGGTACCCTTTCTAACCTTTGTGCAATCACGTGCAATCCATACTGGGCCTAACACCGTCTGAGCCTGCCTCCTGAGACATATATTTTGAATGTGTACGCTATCCATACATGATATCCGGGGAAACGTTACCCTTTCTAACCTTTGTGCAGTCACGTGCAATCCATACTGGGCCTAACACCGTCTGAGCCTGCCTCCTGATGTATAGACATATATTTTGAATGTGTACGCTATCCATACATGTTATCTGGGGATACGGTACCCTTTCTAACCTTTGTGCAATCACGTGCAATCCATACTGGGCCTAACACCGTCTGAGCCTGCCTACTGATGTATAGACATATATTTTGAATGTGTACGCTATCCAAACATGTTATCTGGGGATACGGTACCCTTTCTAACCTTTGTGCAATCACGTGCAATCCATACTGGGCCTAACACCGTCTGAGCCTGCCTCCTGAGACATATATTTTGAATGTGTACGCTATCCATACATGTTATCCGGGGAAACGGTACCCTTTCTAACCTTTGTGCAATCACGTGCAATCCATACTGGGCCTAACACCGTCTGAGCCAGCCTCCTGATGTATAGACATATATTTTGAATGTGTACGCTATCCATACATGTTATCTGGGGATACGGTACCCTTTCTAACCTTTGTGCAATCACGTGCAATCCATACTGGGCCTAACACCGTCTGAGCCTGCCTCCTGAGACATATATTTTGAATGTGTACGCTATCCATACATGTTATCCGGGGAAACGGTACCCTTTCTAACCTTTGTGCAATCACGTGCAATCCATACTGGGCCTAACACCGTCTGAGCCAGCCTCCTGATGTATAGACATATATTTTGAATGTGTACGCTATCCATACATGTTATCTGGGGATACGGTACCCTTTCTAACCTTTGTGCAATCACGTGCATTCCATACTGGGCCTAACACCGTCTGAGCCAGCCTCCTGAGACATATATTTTGAATGTGTACGCTATCCATGCATGTTATCCGGGGAAACGGTACCCTTTCTAACCTTTGTGCAATCACGTGCAATCCATACTGGGCCTAACACCGTCTGAGCCTGCCTCCTGAGACATATATTTTGAATGTGTACGCTATCCATACATGTTATCCGGGGAAACGTTACCCTTTCTAACCTTTGTGCAATCACGAGCAATCCATACTGGGCCTAACACCGTCTGAGCCTGCCTCCTGATGTATAGACATATATTTTGAATGTGTACGCTATCCATACATGTTATCTGGGGATACGGTACCCTTTCTAACCTTTGTGCAATCACGTGCAATCCATACTGGGCCTAACACCGTCTGAGCCTGCCTACTGATGTATAGACATATATTTTGAATGTGTACGCTATCCAAACATGTTATCTGGGGATACGGTACCCTTTCTAACCTTTGTGCAATCACGTGCAATCCATACTGGGCCTAACACCGTCTGAGCCTGCCTCCTGAGACATATATTTTGAATGTGTACGCTATCCATACATGTTATCCGGGGAAACGGTACCCTTTCTAACCTTTGTGCAATCACGTGCAATCCATACTGGGCCTAACACCGTCTGAGCCAGCCTCCTGATGTATAGAAATATATTTTGAATGTGTACGCTATCCATACATGTTATCTGGGGATACGGTACCCTTTCTATCCTTTGTGCAATCACGTGCAATCCATACTGGGCCTAACACCGTCTGAGCCTGCCTCCTGAGACATATATTTTGAATGTGTACGCCAGCCATACATGTTATCCGGGGAAACGGTACCCTTTCTAACCTTTGTGCAATCACGTGCAATCCATACTGGGCCTAACACCGTCTGAGCCTGCCTCCTGATGTATAGACATATATTTTGAATGTGTACGCTATCCATACATGTTATCTGGCGATACGGTACCCTTTCTCACCTTTGTGAAATCACGTGTAATCCATACTGGGCGTGAGAACGGCTGGCGAGCTGTTAAGCAAGGTACAGCACCTGTGGTTTGCACACGTAAGTTTTTCATTTTTTCAGGAATGACGGTTAGGCCTAATTCCGGAACTGCGGTTGACCTGCACTTACTGGGAAATCATTGTTCGTGGGTAATAATTGTAATCAGTGATCCCCATCACTAACGTTGTTCAGCGGGTTATCTGAACCTGTAAGCGACAAACGCTGGCCTTATCAGTGTAGCGCACATGCAGCCACGGACATGTAAGGGCATGACACACCAGTTATTGGCCAATCTCATGTGCCAGAGCCTCACGTGTCCCTCTAGTAAGCCGGACTCGGACCGCGGGGTATGACGGAGTCTCGTTCGTTAACGGAATTAAGCTTGCAATGTGTGCATCTGTTCTGTAGCTGGCATGGTTGAGGTTTCCCAGGTGGAGTCGAATTTAACCGTAGGCTCCACTCCTGGTGGTGCCCTTCTGGACATTCCTTTAAGGTTCAGCTTTGCAACCATACTGCCCACGTAAAACAAACACTTTGCCTTCATGAACGCTGTTTGGAGGGTCATGACTCGTGGGAATAACGCCGCCCAATCAGTTAACCTGCTAGAGAGATCCTTCATTGCTCCCAAGCATGACATCACACTCCCTAGGAAGAAGGTAATGCCACTGTGGCGACCGTACTCCTGGGGGCGACACAAGTGCACTGATGCCCAGCCACTGCTCGATGAATCTGCTGGTACATTGACCCAGACCACTACATTCCCCTTGCACGCTACACGACCTGAATCTGACCCTGATGAAACTCAGGTTACCCTTCCCATATACAGTTCCATCTTACACGGTGACAAAGAGGAAGCTGCAGATGAAAGTGCAGGTTCGGCCCACCCGCCATCAGACACACCACCGTACTATCAGGGGCCCTGTGCCGTCGCCAACGAGTGGGCCCCCCCTGCATGCCCAGGATCACAGCACTTGCAAAGTTGAAATACTGTGCAGTGAGATGGAAGATGGGGACGACGTGGTGTCCAGACAAGTACAGGGATTCCCTAGCGAGGAGACTTATTTGATTGTTTTCAATGTTGGGACAGCAATTTTTGGGGAGCACTATACTCTGGAGAATGATAGATGGGGCCCACCATACACTGGAACATTCCAAAGGTGGACATCAGACACTGGAGCAGCATTTACAGGGCCCATTATACACTAGAGCATTAGAAATGGGGCCCATTATGTTTGGAGCATTATTTGGGCCCATAAGACAGTGGAGCTTCATCCATGGGGACCAACATATACTGTAGCATTATGTGGAGCTCATCATATACTGTTTCAAACATTATATGGGACCAATGATTCTGTATGGAGAAATAGATGGGCCTCGTCATGAGATGTAAAAAGTGAGGTATTTTTCATTGTACTATACCGCTATTTCTCTGCCGTATCGGAGCATGATGAGTTGTGGTATGTGTTAAAGGGGCGCTCTTTCGCCCAGGGCACATGAAAACCTGCAGCCAGCCCTCCCCCCCCACAACTTTAGCCAAATAACCCCCATTTTTCAGTGCGTAACTTGTATTATGAAGTTAATTAAGGTTGACAAGCTTAATTAAGAAGAATTGATGCTTTTGGCATTCAAATGGGCACTGTAGGTGTGTTTCCTGTCCTCCTCTCACTGCCGACTTTTATTCCCCATTGACTTACATTGGGTTTCGTGTTTCGGGACGACCCCGACTTTTCCCTATAATCGGATGATCTTGCTCGACCCGACTTTTGGAAAAGTCGGGTTTCACGAAACGAAACGCGACCCTAAAAAACCAAAAGTCGCTCAACTCTATTGAGGAGTAATAAGAGATTGACGTTTCTGCTTGACTGAAATGAACACCGAGTCCAGCTGATGATGTCACTGTCAGAGGTTAAATTATCCTGCTGTAATTGAGATGAGTAATGGGACATATATATATTTCATTACTCTCTATCTGATGTACCATTGCTAAAATGGAATACTGTTACGCTTGTCACCTATGTTTGTTCACTCTGAGCAGTAGATTTACCTGCAATCCTGTGTAATATCACCAGATAACAAGCTCAGCTATGCTACATCGGCATATCTATCCCACATCAAGCATCAAATCAGGATTATCCAGCATGATCCTTTGCTCTGTGTCTTTATCAGTCTTCACAGAATTCTGTTCATGCTGTAAGAAGCTGGGTGACAACTTCTGTAGATACCGTAATGGCAGCCATATTGGTTGTCACTCAGCTTTTCCAAGAACACAGCTGTGTTGTTTGTTTAGGAGCAGTACTAATTACAACTTCCATGTTGACTGAACATCTGTGCCAGGTTGCTAAGTCAGTGACTGATCCCCTGTACCGGACTAGTGGGTCAGTAACTAATCCTCTGTGTCAGATCGCTGGGTCAGTGACTGATCCTCTGGGCCGGATTTGTGGGTCAGTAACTAATCCTCTATGAAGGATCACTGGGTCAGTGACTGATCCTTTGTGTCGGATCGGTGGGTCAATGACTGATCCTCTGGGCCGGATTGGTGGATCAGTGACTGATCCTCTGTGCCAGATTTGTGGGTCAGTAACTAATCCTCTATGAAGGATCACTGGGTCAGTGACTGATCCTTTGTGTCGGATCGGTGGGTCAATGACTGATCCTCTGTGCTAGATTGGTGGGTCAGTAACTGATCCTGTGAGCCTGATTGGTGGGTCAGTGATTGATCCTCTGTGCCAGATTGGTGGGTCAGTGACTGATCTTGTGTGCCGGATCACTGGGTTAGTGACTGATTCTCTGTGCCAGATTGGTGAGTCAGTGACTAGTCCTCTGTGACGGTTTGGTGGGTCAGTAACTAATCCTCTCTGCTGGATCACTGGGTCAGTGACTGATCTTCTATGCCAGATTGATGGGTGAGTGACTAATTCTCTATGTTCTGAGCTCCAGAGTCCATTAGAAGCCTCCTATTCTAAGATCAAACTGGATGTGCTCCGCGTTCTGTCCAATCAGTACTGCGCTCAGATGCTTTATACCCAGCGAGGGGTGAGCAATAGGAGCACATTGTGACGTCACATCTTGGTTCGCTCACTCTGCGCTCGCCGTATATCCATACACTTCTTCCACAACTTGTGCATCCTGTTTGACATCCTGGATGATGAGCGTCGGGTACGTGCATATCCAGTAGATAGAGAGCTGCTGGCAGGTAGCTGACTTCCGCACGCTGCCCCAAGGGTGCTCCTGTGCCTTAGGAAGGTGGCACTCCAGATGGGTAATTCTTTTTTGACCGATTTGTTCATGTCCTCAAGACTTCAAAGCTGAATTCTCAGAACAGGGAGAATTACCACGCAGGAAACCGCAGAGTTCCCTCAGAAGTTCCCTGAAAAGTGTGGTACAGAGTGGAGACCGGCAAGTGGCAAGTGACACAGATGGTGTCACCGATGATGAGTTCTTTCCCCTGTTTGTCCAGGGCTCCAGCATTTTCCTGGGTGCGCCGGGTGGTGACACAAGTCCTACATGCATGCCCATATAGACGACTTAGGAAGGTTGATCCTACTGATAGCTTTTCTTTAAGCACTAATCGCTGCCATTGGAACAATAATACGAATCTAAAGTTATGTTCACTCATGTTAATTACCTCACATCTTTAATATTGCCATGAAACTGAGCTGTATCAAATATACAACTACTAAAATTCATTAATGAGAAGCACCAAAATTACAGTGCTCTTGTCCCAGAAAGAAGCCAAGAATATTCGGACATAATGTCACTCCGGATGCTTTCCCAGTGCGAAGAGAGAGAAAAAATTAACATCTAGTATGAGATAGGAAATGATTGAGACCAGTGCTGTAGTTGACATCAGTGCATGTGGCGGTTCAGTACAGTTGACATCAGTGCATGTGGCGGTTCAGTGCAGCACAAAGCAGCAGCCAGTATAGTATATCTCTATAGCTGGCGACTTCTCAATTGGCCAGCTGGGAGATTTGTTTCTATAAGAAAGGCACTGAAGATATGATCAGTGTAGCAGTTTATCACAGAACATCCAAATTTATAATGATCATAAAGATTCTCAATATAGAAGTCTGTAGATTAAGTGGTTTAATAACTGGTATTGGCAGAACAACAGTCGCAATTGCTAAGAGTCAAATGCAGCATATTCCTGTCCATAGTGGTTATACACTGTCAGACCTGATATATTGTATTAGCTGGGCTATGTTATAACATAGAAATTGCAAACCTATGCATTGTGTTTTCACAAAAGTGTGCATTAGCTATATAAAGGCACAAGCTGGATATAGCCAGGGGTGAACCTAGCCTCTCTGCTGCCTGAGGCGAGCAGCAAAATGATGCCCCCCCGCATACAAAGTATATTTTCATATCTATCCTGTAAACTGAGTACAATAGTGGACATTTTGATTTAGATAAATAGAAAAAAAAAAAGGTGTCCAAACACAAGTATGTCAGCGCCATCACACACACATACAAGAACAACACAGAAGTATCCAGAACAAGGGTCATTAATGGCAATGGTAGGCCTGGCACAGGGCCGGACTGGGACAAAAATGCAGCCCTGCCACACAAATCCCACCAGCCCACAAACTATAGCACTCATCACCCCGATCAGTGAATTTTTGCTATACTTTGTCGTCCCCATATCACCCTCTTTAAGGAGTTATTTGAAGAGCCACATGTGAATGGCACCACTGTGCGTATGATTGACCACAGCTCCATTTACATGGTGCTCTTCAAAGCTATGTTACCTAGGATCATGGGGGTCCCAGCGGTCAGATCCACAACAAACAAAGTCATCCCCTATCCCCACATAATGCTCCATACAGTATTATGGGCCCCATATATTACTGCATACAGTATAATGGGCACCATATACTTCTTCATACAGTGTAATGGGCCCCATATATAACTGCATACAGTATAATGGGCCCCATATAATGCTCCATACAGTATAATGGGCCCCATATATTACTTCATACAGTATAATGGTCCCCATATATTACTTCATACAGCATAATGGGCCCCATATAATTCTTCTCCCCAAACCCCGCTGCTCTGGTCTCCTAAGTGTATTCTGATCCTCCGCACTGGTTGGCACAGGGACATCATTACCTTTACGTATATAATTGTCCACTTGGACTGATAGTAATAGTGATTTGTTTGTACCCTGTTGTCTAGGGCTGGCCCTCTTTATGGGGGTGCTCAGGGCATATGATTATACACCAATAAAAAGTATGAGAGGTTCAAAGTGACCAGTGCCACCTAGTTTCCTACCCCCTTATGCTACTGGTGCTGTGGGCACGCTGACTGGTACTGAGGAAAAGAAAGAACAGAGAGAAAAAAGAAAACAGAGAGAGAAAGAAAGAACAGAGAGAGAGAAAGAAAGACGGGAAAGAAAGAACAGAGAAAGAAAGAAAAGAAGAAAGAACAGAGAAAGAAAGAAAAGAAAGAAGAAAGAACAGAGAGTCAAAGAAAAAAAGAATGATTAGAGATAAAGAAACAGAGAGAGAAAGAAAGATTCTATAAAGATACTATAGCAGCTTAGCTCCCACTGTAGTGCCCACCTGAGCCTCCCGATGCAGGACATATCATGATCCGCTCACATGGCCGGCATCCTCGAGTTCAAGGCGATCCTGCTCTCCGCGCTGTTGGAGGAGGACACTGTGATGGATCTGAAGCATTCCCTGAAGTGCCTCCATGGTTCCGTCACAATCTCCTCCCGAAATTACCTCATTTCCGGTCAGCTTCTAGCACGTCACTTCCGGTGGAACGTCACGTGCGAATTTTAAAGTGCTCCTCGGAGCTCCGCTGTGTACTCCTGTGTCCGCGGGAAATGTAAGCTCCCAGCCGGGGCAGTATCTCTCTCAAAATCGGGACTGTCCCGCTGGGAGGTATGAATGCTCCCCACCATACACCTTGTACACGTATGGCTCCGCATACATCCTACACACACTGTTCCGCTTTCTATGCCTCGTACACACGGCTCCATTCTGTACACCTCGCACACACACGGCTCCACTCAGTACACACATGGCTCCACTCCGTAAACCTCGTACACCTTATACGCATGTGGCCACGCTCTGTAAACCTTTTACACAAATGGCTCCACTCCGTAAACCTTATTCACATGCGGTTCTGCTCCATACACCTCAAACACACGCGGCGCCGCTCCATACACACACGTGCGACTCCGCTCCGTACACCTCGTACACATGCGGCTCCGCGCCGTACAACTCACACACTCACGGCTCTGCTCCGTACATCTCGCATACACGGCTCTGCTACATCCACACTGTAAACCTTCCCTGACCCCACACATAAACTTCACATCATCCATGAGAACCAGCACAGACAGCAGAGTCCTGCATAAACCAAGGGTTGATACTGGGTACTGGGGGACCATTATACTGTGTGGGGGGGGTGACGGTAGTGGGGAACATTATACTGTGTGTGGGGGATGGAGGTACTGGGGGAACCTTATACTGTGTATGGGGGGGATGGCGGTACTGGGGGAACATTATACTGTGTGGGGGATGGCAGTACTGTGGGAATATTATACTGTGTGGGGGGGTGACGGTAGTGGGGAACATTATACTGCGTGTGGGGACAGGAAAGGGACATTGCAATGTGTTTTGTTACTTCCTGTTTTCCATACTTGGGTCATATGTATCTATCAGAGGAAAAGGAACAAAATGCTATGATTCTTAGAAAGCGACAACAAAAAAGCACCAAGATAGTCTCAGCTCTGAAAAGGTTACTTCCCCCTGTGCCCAGTAATGGGGAGCCTCCGGCACCGACCTCCACCCGCAGAGCCGCACTCCACATAGAGAATAATGGAGCCTCCAGCACCGACCTCCACCCACAGATCCCCACTCCACATAGAGAATAATAGGGCCTCCAGCACCGACCTCCACCCGCAGAGCCGCACTCCACATAGAGAATAATGGAGCCTCCAGCACCGACCTCCACCCGCAGATCCCCACTCCACATAGAGAATAATGGAGCCTCCAGCACCAACCTCCACCCGCAGAGCCACACTTCACATAGAGAAAAATGGAGCCTCCAGGACCGACCTCCACCCGCACTCCACATAGAGAATAATGGAGCCTCCAGCACCGACCTCCACCCGCAGAGCCACACTCCACATAGAGAATAATGAAGCCTCCAGCACCGACCTCCACCCGCAGAGCCGCACTCCACATAGAGAATAATGGGGCCTCCAGCACCGACCTCCACCTGCAGAGACGCACTCCACATAGAGAATAATGGAGCCTCCAGCACCGATCTCCATCCGCACTCCACATAGAGAATAATGGAGCCTCCAGCACCGACCTCCACCCACAGATCCGCACTCCACATAGAGAATAATGGAGCCTCCCGCACCGACCTCCACCCACAGAGCCACACTCCACATAGAGAATAATGGAGCCTCCGGCACCGACCTCCACCAGCAGAGCCACACTCCACATAGAGAATAATGGAGCCTCCAGAACCGACCTCCACCCACAGAGCCACACTCCACATAGAGAATAATGGAGCCTCCAGCACCGACCTTGACCCACAGAGCCACACTCCACATAGAGAATAATGGAGCCTCCAGCACCAACCTCCACCCGCAGAGCCGCACTCCTCATAGAGAATAATGGGGCCTCCAGCACCGACCTCCACCCGCAGAGCCACACTCCACATAGAGAATAATGGAGCCTCCAGCACTGACCTCCACCCGCAGAGCCGCACTCCTCATAGAGAATAATGGAGCCTCCAGCACCGACCTCCACCCGCAGAGCCACAATCCACATAGAGAATAATGGAGCCTCCAGCACCTACCTCCACCTGCAGAGCCCCACTCCACATGGAGAATAATGGAGCCTCCAGCACCGACCTCCACCTGCAGAGCCGCACTCCACATATATGGCTTCTCTGTGCGCACAGGACCTGTGATGAGGTCACAGGAGGGGAGACCCTTACTACTTCCCTCCTGTCACTGTGACCATCAATTACAGCCTCTTGCATGACCGGCCGCAGCACCAGCGTGCAGACTCAGAGGCTAAATTGTAGGTGCTGCAGGTAGAGGAGCGCATAATGCCGCCCCCTGCTGCCTGCCGCTTCAGCAAGTCGCTCAACTTGGCTCATTATAGCTGCAGCCCTGGATATAGCATTCTGTGCACTATATATATAATTAGAAATGGAACAATAGGCAGTGAATGGCAGTTATTGAATTATATGATGTATAAGTACTGTATGAAGTATTAAACTCTATACAATAGCATAGAGTTGGGCGAAATGGGTCGGTCATATTCAAAAGTCGGCGACTTTCGCTGAAGTCGGGTTTCATGAACCGAAACCCGACCATAGCGTGAGGTCGGCGACCAGAGTGCCAAAGTGCCGTTTCAAAAGATGCTTCCAGCGCCCTTTTTCAGCCAATGATGGAGGACGCACACTGTGGGCAACGAGATGACATAGGCATCGGTCACCACCATCTTTGAAAAGGGCATGCAAGTGATTGGCTGGCTTTGTGTGGCGTCACAGGGGCTGTAAAAGGGCGTGCACGCCGACCGCCATCTTATCTCTGCCAATCTTAGCATTAGGGAGAGGTTGCTGCTGCCGATTCAGAATAAGGGAGAGCGTTAGGCAGGAAAGAAGAACCAAAAAACTGCTTCTGCTGTTAGCGATTTCCACTTACAACACAACAATTTGTGTGCAGTGACAGGGGAGGCTCTATTTTTGTGCATCAGCTCTGTTGGTTATTAGGCTGCCTTATAAGGCTCCCTCAAATCTATGGTGAGATTCAAATTCTCACCAATCCTATAGACACCCTCCACCATGTCATACACCATCCAATTTCAGCCTGTTACATTGAGGTGTAATCTCTCCTGGGCCTGAGACAATAGTTCTGCATCCTCAAATCTATAGTGAGATTCAAATTCTCACCAATCCTATAGACACCCTCCACCTTGTCATACACCATCCAATTTCAGCCTGTTACATTGAGGTGTAATCTCTACTGGGCCTGAGACAATAGTTCTGCGTCTTCAAATCTAGAGTGAGATTCAAATTCTCACCAATCCTATAGACACCCTCCACCTTGTCATACACCATCTAATTTCAGCCTGTTACATTGAGGTGTAATCTCCACTGGGCCTGAGACAATAGTTCTGCGTCCTCAAATCTATAGTGAGATTCAAATTCTCACCAATCCTATAGACACCCTCCACCTTGTCATACACCATCCAATTTCAGCCTGTTACATTGAGGTGTAATCTCTCCTGGGCCTGAGACAATAGTTCAGCATCCTCAAATCTATAGTGAGATTACCCCATCCAAGTAAATAAGGCTAAAAATTTAAAAAGGGATGTCCAAGACAAACAACTATCTAGGGTCTATAGATGGCGGGACACGATTGGTTGATCTCGCCCAAGATACAGGAATACATCCTATTCACGGTCAAGATCCACCTCACTACGTTCCAACATCTCAACCCAAGAGGACGACTTGGGACAGAGAAGTACTGGGCCGAATTTTGGCCCTAAGATGGCTGCTGCCAAGAGGATTGAGACGCGTCAGTTCACAAAAACTAGAGCTGCGGGATCGGGAGTTCCCCAGGGTGTCCCTCGGGGGGATTTACAGGTACTAAACCTCTCAAATCATGTTCTCACGGATGTGCAATTGGAGGTTCTGGGGAAGGGACTAACATTCTCACCCTCTAACTCTTTTAATTACTTTACAGCCTTGAAAGACCTTCAACTATTTTCAAGGAAGTTAATTTTGAAAAAACTTCACACTGCAAGCTATGTTCCTGGGTCCCTGAACAACACTGAGAGGGAGGCAATTCGTGACTTGGAGGACTTGCTCGCTGAACAGGATGGTCCACCGATAAGTAATAATAATAATAATAATAATAATAATTTTTATTTATATAGCGCCAACATATTCCGCAGCACTTTACAATTAAGCGGGGACATGTACTGACAATAAATTCAATACAAGTTAAGACAATTCAAACAGTGACATTAGGAGTGAGGTCCCTGCTCGCAAGCTTACAATCTACAAGGAAATGGGGGGACACAGTAGGTGAGAAATGCTTGTTAATTCAGGTCTGGCAATTATAATAGGGAATTTCATATAAAGCTGCATGATCCGGTCATCAGCCCGTGTGTTTAAGTGCAATAGACAAGTATCAAATGCAGTTATCATGTGCATGAAGGGTGTGGAGACAGATGAATAGTAGGGTGCAGATTCAGAATAATAAGTAAGTTTCCTCCTTCATCTGGGCCTAAATCCACTAGGTTCCCTCCCTTGTCGCTTTGTTGCTCTGTGGATATTTTCACTAAATTAGTGAGTGAGGACTTCAAAAAACTGTCCTCACGGCGTAGATTGGATAATCTAACTCAAAAACAACGCCTGGCGATCTTCCAATTACAGTCACTGGAGGATGTTGTATTTAAGCCAGCCGATAAGGGGGGGAATGTAGTGGTATGGCCTAGTTGTAAATATGAGAAGGAAGTGTTTCGTCAATTGAGGGACCCAGTAACATATCAAAAATTGCCTTTGGACCCTGGGATCCGTTTTTCACATGAGCTTAGACTGATCCTGGAGAAGGCATTTGAGAGTGGTGTTATAACTAAAAAGGTCTTGGATGGCTTGGTAGTGAGATTCCCCAGAACCCCCACTTTCTACCTCCTACCTAAGGTCCACAAGGATGCTCTTGACCCCCCAGGGCGTCCTATCGTGTCAGGGATTGGCAGTATATGTGAGCCTGTATGTCGCTTTATAGATTTCTATTTGAAACCTCTAGTGGAAGTACTGCCATCCTATATCCGTGACACGACGGATGTCCTGGCACGGGTTGATGGCATCCTTGTGGAACCTTCCACTCTTCTTGTTACTGCCGATGTTGAAAGCCTTTACACATGTATCGATCATTCGGTTGGAGTAGATGCTGTTCGCATGTTTTTGGGGGCCTCCGACCTGGATGGCCCACTATGTGAGCTCTTCCTTGAGCTGGTCGACTTTATCCTGACCCACTATTTTTTTGTTTTTAAGGACCAATTTTATTTACAGAAGCGGGGCACAGCCATGGGGGCGGCCTGTGCGCCTTCGTATGCCAACCTCTTCTTGGGGGCTCGGGAGAGGAATTTATTTGGCAACGGGGGCCCGCGGGACGTTTCCCATGTGCTGTGCTGGTACCGCTTCATAAATGACATTATATTTTTGTGGGATGGTGATGTCGACCAGCTCAGGCATTTCATGAGGTCGCTTAATGTTAACAACTACAACATTCGCTTGACATACAAGTACGATGACAGAGTTGTGGATTTCCTGGATGTCCGCCTGGAGATCGACACTGATCGGCGTATTTAGACGGACGTCTTCAGGAAACCCACCTCTGTCAATTCTTTACTACATGCATCTTCGGCTCATGATCCAGCCACTGTGAGGGCCATCCCAGTCGGACAGTTCCTTCGCATGCGACGCATCTGCTCCACCAATGATCGATTCGAGAAACAAGCCCAAGATATGAGTGATCACTTACTAAAGAGGGGCTATAGCCGAAGGTGTATTAAGAGGGGCTACAATAGAGCAAGACATACCCCGCGTAGTGGTCTCTTACAACCCACTACAAGGATCGGCAGACAAGATAGAGATGGACCTATACGTTTTATATCTACATATAACCATGAATGGTGCAATATGCGCGCCATTCTACAAAAACACTGGCCTATTCTGGGGACAGAACCAGCTCTGAGGACCGTCCTGGGGCACTCCCCTTCCATGACGCCACGCCGTTCTAGCAATTTGAGCGACCTCTTGGTTCGGAGCCACTACGTACCCACTCCTAAAAATTTCTTCGGGTCGAGTGGTCCGGTGTGTGGATCTTTTCAATGCGGACTTTGCCTGGCTTGCGCCAATGTCCTGCGTTGTTCCACCTTCAGCTCCTCGGATGGTATGAGGGAGTTTAAAATTAGACAACGGATATCATGTGGCACGTCAAATGTCATCTATTACGCCACCTGTCCGTGCCCTAAAATCTATGTAGGCCTTACCACTAGAGAGCTGAGGGTGCGGACACGTGAACATGTGCGGGACATTGGTGCAGCCAGGACCGCATCTGATCCCACTGAACTTAAAACCATTCGCCGACATTTTCGGGCACATCATAACTGTGATGCAGGGTTGTTGAAAATTAGGCGGATCGATGCATTACATATGGGTATAAGGGGTGGGGACCATAAGAAAATCCACGGGCAAATGGAGGTTAAATGGATTGTCCTATTGGACACCATGAGCCCTAGAGGATTGAATGAGTCCCTAAGTTTTACCCCATTCTTATAATTTTCTATTCAATTCAATTGAACTTAATGTTCGCCCCTCCTCTTTTTCCTTCTCCTCCTTCTCTTGTAAAATGCGACATTCCCTCCTCCTCCTTTTGGGTTTAGATTTTATTCTGAAGGAATATGTGTGATATGGTTCCCTTTGTTTGTGGTTCCCGCATGACTTCATATTTCCCATGTCGTTCTGCAGTGGTTGTTTTTATTACTATTTTATTACTATTTTTCTTTTTATTCTCATATTGTTTTTAACAAATAGATATACTCTTTGTTTGTCATTTTCAGTTTATCACTTTACGTGTCTCTGTTCGGCTCCAAATAGCCCTATATAGTGGATTTGATGTTCTACTCTCTACATTCAAGGATACCTATGGATGCCCCCACAGATCTGTCAACTTGCAACATGCTGTATATTTGAATATGGTCATCTTTCCCCTTTCTGATTGTATATTCTAATGTACTTTATTTGTAGTGATCATATATTTGATTATTATAACTATTACCTTGATCTTATACTTATACTTTATTGTATTGTTATATATACTACTGTGAGGGGTCCTTTGTATACCATTTACAGCGCGTAATGTATATTTACTATATTTTATGCAGCGTGGTTGCCTTTAATCATATTGTATGCAATATTGCACTATGATATGGGGTGTATCTCTACACCATTTTGGTCTTTTGATGTAGATCCCTGGATTTGGGACTATATACATTTTTTCCTACAATCTCTGTATGGCTGTGCGAATCGCGGTGGTGTGTGGCTCCATGCTGTGGTCGGCGTCCTTAAACACAGTGCGCTCTGCTCCGGGGTCCCGATGCGTGCGCAGTGTGTGGACGCCGTGCTGCAGCACAGGAGCTGCAGACACCATGGCGCATGCGCCGCTTGTGCCATTTCTATTGGTGGACGCCGATCATGTGACCGGGGTCATGGGCTATTTGAACGCCCTACTGGGACTTCTGTACTCACTCTCCTCCTTGATAAAGTGGCAGGGGACGTCGCGAAATGCGCGTCGGAGGCCCCACTGCTGGACCCCCTCCTCCTCCCCTCCCTGGTAAGTTGCTCCATGGTCTTTAGCATGCAGTCCTCTGACTCCAACCAGCATTGGGCTTATCTTTGACCCTCATTGTTAGTGGGCACCGGTAATATTACATTTTGTCACCGCTATCAAGGCGATTTACCCTATAGTTCCTGGTGTGGCATCCTGATTTGGGATATGATCTACGGTCCATGGTTTTTACTCACCGGGATTTCAGTCTGAGGGGTGTGAGGATGGTTCATGGGACATATTGTTCAAATTGTTCATGAGCACATCTTTTGCTATCCATTTTGTATTGCTGCTATATATTTAATAAAAATTTGTATTTTTCTGCATGGAATTTATTGCGTGCTCCTATGTTTCTCCTCCTATTATCAATATGTTTTGAGCTTGCGCTTAGGGTGTTGGAGCTGGGTTGTCCCTTGTCTCCTTATCACCTTTTATCTATGGGATTTTTGGTGCCAAGTACTGTCTGAAGTATTAAACTCTATACAATAGCATACAGGTAATCAGTAGAGTTGAGCGAAACGGGTCGGTCATATTCAAAAGTCAGCGACTTTCGCTGAAGTCGGGTTTCATGAACCGAAACCCGACCATAGCGTGAGGTCGGCGACCAGAGTGCCAAAGTGGCGTTTCAAAAGATGCTTCCAGCGCCCTTTTTCAGCCAATGATGGAGGACGCACACTGTGGGCAACGAGATGACATAGGCATCGGTCACCACCATCTTTGAGAAGGACATGCAAGTGATTGGCTGGCTTTGTGTGGCGTCACAGGGGCTATAAAAGGGCGTGCACGCTGACCGCCATCTTATCTCTGCCGATCTTAGCATTAGGGATAGGTTGCTGCTGCCGATTCAGAATAAGGGAGAGCGTTAGGCAGGAAAGAAGAACCAAAACACTGCTTCTGCTGTTAGCGATTTCCACTTACAACACAACAATTTGTGTGCAGTGACAGGGGAGGCTCTATTTTTGTGCATCAGCTCTGTTGGTTATTAGGCTGCCTTATAAGGCTCCCTGATAGCTGCATTGCTGTTTGCACACTGCTGTGCAAACTGCTTTTTTAAAAGCAAAAATATTTTTCTTCCTCTTTTCTGCACAGTTACCAAGCGTTCATTTTTCCACCCTTTTGTGTGTGCAGCAGTCCTGCTTATAAGGCTGCCTGCGTCCATACTTGGACTGAGAGCATCATTGTCAGCGTCCTCAAATCTCTAGTGAGATCGAAATTCTCACCAATCCTATAAACACCCTCCACCTTGTCATTTACCATCCAATTTCTGCCTGTTACATTGAGGGGTAATCTCTCCTGGGTCTGAGACAATAGTTCTGCATCCTCAAATCCATAGTGAGATTCAAATTCTCACCAATCCTACAGACACCCTCCACCTTGTCATACACCATCCAATTTCAGCCTGTTACATTGAGGTGTAATCTCCACTGGGCCTGAGACAATAGTTCGGCATCCTCAAATCTATAGTGAGATTCAAATTCTCACCAATCCTATAGACACCCTCCACCTTGTCATACACCATCCAATTTCAGCCTGTTACATTGAGGTGTAATCTCTCCTGTGCCTGAGACAATAGCTCTGCGTCCTCAAATCTATAGTGAGATTCAAATTCTCACTAATCCTATAGACACCCTCCACCTTGTCATACACCATCCAATTTCAGCCTGTTACATTGAGGTGTAATCTCTCCTGGGCCTGAGACAATAGTTCTGCATCCTCAAATCTATAGTGAGATTCAAATTCTCACCAATCCTATAGACACCCTCCACCTTGTCATACACCATCCAATTTCAGCCTTTTACATTGAGGTGTAATCTCTACTCTGCCTGAGACAATAGTTCAGCGTCCTCAAATCTATAGTGAGGTTCAAATTCTCACCAATCTAATAGACACCCTCCACCTTGTCATACACCATCCAATTTCAGCCTGTTACATTGAGGTGTAATCTCTCCTGGGCCTGAGACAATAGTTCTGCATCCTCAAATTTATAGTGAGATTCAAATTCTCACCTATCCTACAGACACCCTCCGCCTTGTCATACACCATCCAATTTCAGCCTGTTACATTGTTGTGTAAACTCTCCTGGGCCTGAGACAATAGTCCTGCGTCCTCAAATCTATAGTGAGATTCAAATTCTCACCAATCCTATAGACACCCTCCACCTTGTCATACACCATCCAATTTTAGCCTGTTACATTGAGGTGTAATCTCTCCTGGGCCTGAGACAATAGTTCAGCGTCCTCAAATCTATAGTGTGATTCAAATTCTCACCAATAGTAGATACACCTTCTACCTTGTTTTATAGTACCATATAGCTGGTGGTATTTTGGGTACATTTTCACAAAAATGAGGAAGTATGGTGGAAGACGCCATGTAAGTGGGCGGGGGTTCCCAGCTGGTTCCGATGGTGGTGGTGGTCGTGTTGCATCTGTTGGTAGTGGCAAAAGCACAATAGCACCTAAGGCAGGAAGTGTTGAGCCTGTGTCATCATCTGGCTCCACAAGGCCTTGAAGGCTCTCTTTTCTGGAAGTAGGTAAACTACTTTTAAAGCCGGAGCTTTAGGAACAAGTTTTGGCTTACATTGCTGACACAGCCACCAGCTCTCTCGCCCCCTCTTCTGAAGTTTCAAAAAATAAAAGCACTGAGTCTTCAGTGGAGGCTCCTGGTCAGGAACAACACCTTTCCTTGTGTCCTTCACCCCTACCAAAAGTGAAGGATGTGGCAGACCACACTACCGATTACTCCATGGAGCTCCTTTCACATACCATGCCTGGGTTAGCAAGTCAAATCGTGAATTCCCCAGTCCAAGATGAATCTGACATGTAGTGCACTGATGCACAGCCACTTCTAGATTTTTCTGCTGGTACATTCACTCACAGCACTACATTGTCCTCGCAGTGTACTGAGGCAGAATCAGACCCTGATGAAACTCAGGTGCCCCTTCCTGCATACTATACCACCTTACACGGTGACACAGAGGAAGGTGCACATGAAATTGAAGAGGAGGTGATGGATGACCCAGTTGTTGACCCAGATTGGCATCCATTGGGGGAAGAGGGTGCCACTGCCAAAAGCTCAGAAGAGGAGGAGGAGGATCCGCAGCAGGCAACGACATCACAACAACTGTTATCTGGCAGGACTGTAGCAGTCCAAAAACATGTTACAAAAACCAAAAGAGTTGCAGGACAGCTTGGCCAGACGGTCAAATTAGCACAGCGTGCAAGGTCTAAAAACGTCTTCCATAGTAGGAAGAGTGCAGTGTGGCACTTTTTTGAACAAAATCCTAATGATCAGGCAAAAGTTATGTGTAAGAAGTGCGGAAAGACCTTTAGCCGAGGGAAAAATCTGAGAAATTTGAATACCAGTTGCATGCTTAGACATTTAACCACCATGCACTTGCAACCATGGACGTACTACCAAACCTCACATACCACATGTGCACCTGCACCGAATGAAGGTAGTCAGCAATGCTACATCGCTTCCCCCACTGTAAGCCCACCGGTTAGCACACCACCAGCAGCAAATGTCGAGGTGTCGTTGCAAGGGCAAAGCAGTCATGGAATCACAATGTTATTGCTACGAAAGACTGAATCTAGGCCATCAGCAACACCACCAACACCATCACCATCACCAACCCTCTCTCAGTCTGCATTGTCCACCGCTAGTTCCACCATATGCAGCTCTCAGGTCCAGCTCACCCTACCAGAGACTCTGAGTAGGACAAGAAAGTACTCATCCTCTCATTCGCGTACACTGGCTTTGAATGCCCACATTGCCAAACTATTCTCGTTAGAGATGATGCCCTACTGGTTGGTTGAAAGCAAAGCTTTCCACGAGCTCATGGCCTACACAGAACCAGGCTATGACCTACCCAGTCGGCCCTTTTTTTCTCAAAAAGCCATCCCAGCCCTCCACGTGCATGTGAAAGACCGCATTGTCCATGCACTCAAGCAATCAATGAGTGGAAAGGTGCACCTCACAACAGATGCATGGTCCAGTAGGCATGGCCAGGGCCATTACGTGTCCATCACTGCGCACTGGCTTAATGTGGTGGATGCAGGGTCCACAGGGGACAGCGGCGGTGGGACAGTGCTGCCTAGCCCACGGTATAGGAAACAGTTGGCTGTAGGCGTTCGACCCTCCTCCTCCTCCAGAAGCGAAAGCTCGTCCACAGGGCGCAGTTGCTCGAGCACTCCATCCGCAGCTGCCAGTGTTGCACACGAGGTGTCCCACTATCGAACAGCTAGTGGTAAGCGTCAGCAGGCTGTGTTGAAGATGATGTGTTTGGGCGACAACAGACACACCGCTGAGGTACTGGCCGACTACTTGCAGCGACAAACTGAGTCATGGCTGGGCAGTCTATATCTTGAGGCAGGCAAGGTAGTTAGTGATAATGGCCGGAATTTTGTGGCAGCCATAGCCCTTTCAAAACTCATACCTTGCCTGGCTCACACCTTGAACCTGGTGGTGCAGTGCTTCCTCAATAATTATCCGGAGTTATCACCCCTGCTCCTTAAGGTGTGAAGACTGTGCTCGCACATCTGCCGGTCGCCCGTACACTCCAGTCGTATGCAGAAGCTGCAGCGATTGCTCCACCTTCCCCAGCACCGCCTAATTTTAGACGTTGCAACAAGGTGGAACTCCACCCTACACATGGTTGAGAGGCTGTGTGAACAGAGGCAGGCTGTAATTCATTTGTGGGAGGATACACGGGCAGGCAGTTTGCAGGCAGACATGGAGTTGTCTGGTGTGCAGTGGTCTAAGCTGAAAGACCTCTGTAAAGTCCTTCAGTGTTTTGAGGAATGCACATGGCTGGTAAGCGCAGACGACGCCATCATAAGCATGAGAATCCCACTTATGCGTCTGCTCATGCAAACTTTGACGCACATTAAGGAGCAGGCGTCTGCAGCCGAGGAGGAGGGAAGCCTTCATGACAGTCAGCCATTGTCTGCTCAGGGAAGTCTCGTGGACAAGATGGAGGAAGAAGAGGAAGAGCAGGAGGATGATTATTTTGGGGAGGAGGATGCTTCTCAGGTTGCAAGAAAAAATGATGGCGTGGCAAGGTCAGGTACAGGGTTTGTGCGTGACTGGAGGGATGTGGATTTGCCAGAAAGTGCTCCTACACCCAGCACTCACAGTGCATCATTGACACCTGGAACATTGGCCCACATGTCTGATTATGCCTTGCAGATCCTAAAAAGGGACCCCCGCATTGCCAAAATGATGAACGATGACGACTACTGGTTGGCCAGCATCCTGGATCCACGCTATAAAGGCAAATTCCAAAACATCATGCCACAGGAGAACCTTGACCTAATATTGGCTAACAAACAAGCAACTCTGGTAAACCGTTTGTTTAAGGCTTTCCCAGCACACAGCGGCAGTGGTGTTTTTCCAATGAGCCGTAGGGGGCAACATGGAAGAGGGGTTCGTGGTGCACACAGCCAAAGTGGCGTTGGACACAGGGGTTTCATGACCATGTAGTGGACTGATTTTTCAAGTACCGCTCACTTGACTGGTAATACTGCATCGATCGAAAGTGACAGGAGACAGCAGTTGTCAACTATGGTAACAAACTACTTCTCTTCCCATATCCATGTTCTCCCTCACCGGTCATTCCCCTTTGACTTATGGTCCAGTAAACTTGATACCTGGCCTGAATTGGCACAATATGCCTTACAGGAGCTCGCTTGCCCTGCTGCTAGTGTGTTCAGTCTTCAGTGCTGCTGGATCAATCCTGACGGAAAAACGACCCGCCAGTCGACACAAAATGTAGATGATCTAACCTTCATTAAAATGAACCATGCATGAGTTTCAAAGGATTTTGTCCCACTCTCCCCTGTTGACACTTAGGTTGCCAGAAAAATGGCTTGCTTTTGTCCTCCTCTTCCGCGGACTTCTCCAATTACTCCATTTGCAGCTGCTGAATGTCCAACATCAACATATGCCATTTTTTCCACCTCCCTAACTGGGCTGCCTCCCCCCACAGGGCTTTGGTCACCACCTGGCGCACGCATCTGTGCGAGTGCCGTTGCCCTGGACAGGTGGGTGGGCACACTCTTTGGCAACGGCACTGGCACAAGGTACCTCATAGTAGAATCAAGTATCTCTGACGGTGGGGGTGCACACCCGCCGTCAGACACACCGCCGTACTATGACGGGCCCTGTGCCAATGCCGTCGCCAACGAGTGGCCCCCCCTGCTTGCTCAGGATCACAGCACTTGCAAAGTTGAAATACTTACCTCTCCCTGCTCCACCGCCTTGACGTCTTCCGCGTTTCCTGACAGTGACATTCTGGTCAGAGAGCGCGATAACATCACTTCTGTATGCCCTCTGCCTAAACAGTCCAAGTGCAGTGAGATGGAAGATGGGGACAACGAGGAGTCCAGACTAATACAGGGATTCCCTAGCGAGGAGACTTATTTAATTGTTTTCAATGTTGGGACAGCTATTTTTGGGGAGCACTATACTCTGGAGACTGATATATGAGGCCCACCATACACTGGAGCACTCCAAAGGTGGACATCAGATACTGGAGCAGCATTTCCAGGGCCCATTGTGCACAGGAGCATTAGAAATGGGACACATTATATATGGAGCATTATTTGGGTCCATAACACAGTGGAGCTTCATCCATGGGGACCAACATATACTGTAGCATTATATGGAGCTCATCATATGCTGTTTCAAACATTATATGGGACCAATGATTCTGTATGGAGAAATATATGGGCCTCATTACTCTGTATAGCGCACTATGCAGTGGCCATAATACTGTACTGAGTTCACTGAAGTTCCCTCTGTTGACTCTCTTTTGGAACTTTCTCATATGGCAGGCAGCCATAGCCTTTTCCTTCTGGCTCACACACGTCCCTGCTGGGGCCTCCGAGCCTTAGTTGGGAACAGAGCATTTACAGCTACTACTTCCTCCGGTTTCTGCTGCAGGACCGTCAGTGTCCCTACAAACTCGGAGACCGGAATCCCGACCATGCGCTCCAGCTATGAGTGAGCCTTAACTCTGCTCATCCTCCAGCTCCACTTCTCACATCCACACACTTCCACTTCCCTTCACAGACTGCCCTAACTTACCTCCTCCCGATCACAGAGAGCAGCTCCTCAGCAGTCAGGTTCAGAGGTCTCCCTGCTGGCCTGGAGTGGGAACTGTGTTGTGTGTTGGTTTAACTGCTAGAGAGATCCTTCGTTGCTCCCAAGCATGACATCACACTCCCTAGGAGGAAGGTAATGCCACTGTGGCGACCGTACTCTTGGGGGCGCCACAAGTGCACTGATGCCTAGCCACTGATAGATGATTCTGCTGGTACATTGACCCAGACCACTACATTCCCCTCGCACTCTACACAGCCAGAATCTGACCCTAATGAAAATCAGGTTCCCCTTCCCGCATACTATACCACCTTACACGGTGACAAAGAGGAAGGTGCAGATGAAAGTGCAGGTTCCTTGAGCAGGTGGGGGGGGCATACTCATGGGCGACGGCACTGGCACAGGGTCCCTCATAGTATGCAAAAGTGTCTCTGCCGGTGGGAAGGCCCACCCACCGTCAGACACACCGCCGTACTATGAGGGGCCCGGTGCCAGTGCCATCGCCAACGAGTGAGCCCCCCCTGCACTTGCAAAGTTGAAATACTTACCTCTCCCTGCTCCACCGCCGTGACGTCTTCCGCGTTTCCTGACAGTGACATTCTGGTCAGAGAGCGCGATGACATCACGTCTGTACGCCCTCTGCCTAAACAGTCCAAGTGCAGTGAGATGGAAGATGGGGATGACGAGGAGTCCAGACTAGTACAGGGATTCCCTAGCGAGGAGACTTATTTAATTGTTTTCAATGTTGGGACAGCCATTTTTGGGGAGCACTATACTCTGGAGAATGATATATGAGGCCCACCATACACTGGAGCATTCCAAAGGTGGACATCAGACACTGGAGCAGCATTTACAGGGCCCATTATGCACTGGAGCATTAGAAATGGGGCCCATTATATATGGAGCATTATTTGGATCCATAACACAGTGGAGCTTCAACCATGGGTACCAACATATACTGTAGCATTATGTGGAGCTCATCATATACTGTTTCAAACATTATATGGGACCAATGATTCTGTATGGAGAAATATATGGGCCTCATTACTCTGTATAGCGCACTATGCGGTGGCCATAATACTGTATGGAGTAATATACTGTCCGTTTTTAGAGCTATTGGAGAATTTAAAATGGATATCAGTCATGAGATGTAAGAAGTGAAGTATTTTTCATTGCACTATACCGCTATTTCTCTGCCGTATCAGAGGATGATGAATTGTGGCATGTGTTAAAAGAGCCCAGTGACACTCTTTGGCCCAGGGCCCACGAAAATCTGGAGCCAGCCCTACCCCCCCCACAACTTTAGCCAAATAGCCCCCAGTTTTCAATGCCTATTATTATAAAGTAAATTAAGGTTGACAAGCTTAAGTAATAAGAATTGATGTTTTTGGCATTAAAATGGGCACTGTAGGTGTGTTTCCTGTCCTCCACTCCCTGCCGACCTTGGTTCCCCATTGACTTGCATTGGGTTTTGTGTTTCACTCGGCCTTCGACTTTTCACGATAATCGGCCGATTTTTGCTTAGAAAGTCGGGTTTCGTGAAACCCGACTTGACCTGAAAAAAGGCAAAGTCGCTCATCTCTAGTAATCAGTAATATCTTATATAAGTTATAAGTAATAATAACTTTATAAGTTATAAGAGGAATATGGAATTTATTCTTAGACATGCAAAAAATACAGCACACAGTTGAAACTAGAAGTTTACATACACTCTATAAAACGACACATATGCATGTTTTTCTCAATATCTGACATGAAATCAGAATAAACCTTTCCCATTTTAGCTCAATTAGGATTACCATAACTATTTGCCAAATGCCAGAATAAAGGCAGAGAGAATGTTATAAGGCATTTTTATTACTTATTGCAAAGTCAAAAGTTTGCATACATTTCATTAGCATTATGCACACAGGCATGGCATATTTAGTCTCAAAAAAAAGATAATTTCATAAGACAGAATACAATGCCCCGGTCGTCACACTGTGAGCCACCCAACCAGAGATATGGCAAGTAGAAGTTTTTGATACCTTTTCAAAAGGGGTGTACATGCTTTAACACAGCCCACCTAAAGAGGTCAGCAAGGGAGGAGTCCCTAAGCTTATGGGCCAACTATAAAAGAGAAACAGCCATTTTCGAGGGTGTTCAGACCTGGGGAAGACAGCTAACATCCATGCTGTGGACTGAATCTTTTCTTTGGGAACTCCTCTCCCCTTTATCAACGCGTCATATCTGTGACTGTGATAGAGTAAGTTTCTTATTTTAATACCTTTTATTTTATAACTGTCTGTACATACTTTATTTTGTCTCCTTTGTAATACCTTTTGTATTTTTTGTAAACACTGCCTATATTTTCTGGAGTAAACTTATAAATTGCTAGCTTCATTCTCCTTGCTCTATGAATGAACTGACACGTACTGCACGCCCAATTACGTGACCTGTGGATTGTTTTCTGACCCGATATAAGCTTTAGTATCAAACGAGGTACTATTGGCAGCCTAGCTTATGTGAGCATTCCCTGCCTGGGATGGATGATATACATACCGCCCTCACTGCAAAGTGCCTGATAGTCAGTATGCGACAGGCAGCCTCTCCGGCAACTACTTATCCTAGGTGCAGTTCCCTGACTGACCTGAGGGTAAGGGGGCACCAGAGAGCTGCAAGTTCCCAATCGGAACAGAAAGTAGAAACTAAAGTCATGTGGGTATTTATCACACGACCACACATATGATAAAAAAAATTTGTGACACCCATTTCCACCCAAGCATTAACTTCCTGACTGATGTCTTGAGATGTTGCTTCAGTATTGCCACATAATCTTCTTTTCTCATGATGCCATCTATTTTGTGAAATGCACCAGTCCCTCCTGTGTGTGAACCACATAGTAAAACTATGACTGGTAATAGGAATAGGCATTCCGAATTTTTTTAGCCAGCGACCATGCCCCGGATTAATTACAGGAAGCTAATGGCATAAGTGCAACCCCAATGCCTCAACCAGTGCAGTTCCACAAGTTCCAGAATAACACAGAACCATTCTGTAGTCACTCTGTGTCACCACCAGTGACAAAGACATGATGCCCTGTGATAGGAGCAGAAGTAGAGAGGGCAGACACTGACACATATGTCATGTACAGACAGAACATTTGTAAAAACCATAGTCTACAGTTGTAATTCTATTGAAGCAATCAAAACTTCCCATACAGCAATGTAGACACCTGGAGGGGTATCCTGTACTTTGTCCGTGGGAGACTTTTGCCAGTGAATATTTCTCACAACCTTTTAGTAGCACAAACAGATGTAATTTTATTTTTGGCAGGCAACATGATATTGCAATATTTTCTATTATTTCTAATTAGAATGACATCATGCCAAAACAAATCCTGCTAGGTTATAAATTATAGCCGCTTACTCAGAAACATTTTATAATTTCCTAAATATAATTAGAAGAAAAAAGCTCATTTTGCTGAAAAGTTTTAAGATAGTTGATATGCCAACAATGAGGGCTGTAAAAAATAAGGGGCCCACTACCACACACCACTTGGTGATACACGTAGGCGCGATTCATTAACACTGGCATTTTGTACACTAGTCTTAATGATATACCTGCAGGATTAAAAGATGCTCCATATTCATTAAGAAGTGCACACCATTTAATGAATTCAACACATCTTATCAATGGTGTGCACCTCACTAGACGTGTTATTCCATTAAGGGACTGGAGTCAAATTTCTGGCATAAGAAATGTTGCCACTTTCTATTACTTTTAAGTGCAGGTGTCCCACCCTGTCCCTCCCCAGGTCCTTCCCAACATCACCCAAATTGGTAGAGCAGCTAAATACTGGTGTCATGATCTCAGTGCGGGTTTGACTCGCACACGTGGGGTTAATGTTTGGAACCAGTGCTGATGACTGGCATTTCTGGGGTTAAAGGTTGTGATCCCGATGCAGGCTTACCTGCACACCTGGGGCTATGATTGTGGCCTCTCCCTGGTTCTGGGGGAGGCTTCTTATAGCCTCAGGACGCTCCCATCCCTGTCAGTTATACTCTTGCCCTTGGCATTTGTGTGGTGACCCCTGAGTTTGTTTGTGCTGTGTTCTGGTTACTTGATTCTCTGTGTATGACTCGGTCTGTTCTCTGGATATCGCTTTGGATTCTGCCTGGTACCTCCTATGTCTGTTTGGTTTTGATCTCTGCTTGGCCCTGATTATCCGCTCTGTCTCATCCCTGGTACTGTACTGTGATCCTGTGTATGACCTTTGGCTTTGTCTGACCTCCCGTCTGTTTATTCCTCCTGTACCTCGTTTAGCACTGCTTCTGTACTCAGGACACGCGCACTGGCTCTATGAGCAAGTGTAGTGCGGTGTCTCTGACAACTGGCATGAGAAAGTCAAAAGTCACAAAATGTTTGCACAACTCCACATTGCACAAACCTTTTGAGACTATTCAAAGTGTTTTGCACCAGGGTATTAGGTTGCAAACCGGTCCATTCTTTTGAGCACCCAAGATGTTAACGCTTTGCTCCCCTCTTTAAGAGAATAAACTTTCAATGGAGTTCATGACTAATGATCCAACTCATATCTCCGCCTAGTCGATGTGGCCGTGTCTGAAAAGGGGCAGTTGAGGAGTCAGAAGCATCTCTGGTGCTCTGTGCTGGCAATGTAGCGTCATCATTTTTCAATCATGTGATTGTCTGTAGCAGTTATGTGACTAGAACAACTTGTCATCAGAGAAACATCTGAAGAAACACCATTCTAGTAATCTAAGTACATCTGTGACAGACACTACCACAGTGGCATGCTAAATTCACAGGGATGATAGCAGGTGAATATGATTCAGTTTATTTTCAGTCCATCCTTGCTACTAGTGAAGTTTTTATATTACCTGGACAATTCCTTTAATTTTTGACACTAGTCAATAATCTTTTAGGTTAACTAATTAGACAAAAATAGGGGATTGTGTGGTGCCAATAAATCTCCTTAGCAGCTAAAGGTATAGTAAAACCCCAAGTCTGTCATAAATGTATTCCTGTCAGTTTTACACTGGCAAACTACACTGTAGTACATTAACATTGCATATATTATAAAACTGATCAAGCGAGTAGATTGTCAAGTCTAAAAAAGTTGCGAAAATGACAGAATTGTTATTTTTTTTGTTATGCACCCTCAAAAAAGTGATCAAAAAGTTGCATATACATCCATGCAATAAAAAAGATCAAAAGCGGTCAAGAAGTTGCATGTATCCAAAATGGTAGTAAAACAAACAAAAAAAACAACAGTGTAATACAGTACAGTACACCAGAAAATACAAAAAGCCAGATGTGTTGGAAGCACTAGATGCAACTGATTTAGATGTCCAGAGTATTCAGGAACAACGGAGACATATTTGCAAACTTGCATCTTGCAGCATAATTGTGGTTACAAATTAAGGAATGATACAGATATATCTGCAAACTGGTATTTTACAGCAGGAGTGTGGTTACACAGGCATGAATAGCAGAGATGTATAGCTAAATTGGTATCTTGTGAGTAGACATGAGTTATTTATCAGGTAACTTGATAGTAGAGATGATTGTGTGAACAATTCAAGACAAGTAGAGAAAATGGAAGAATCTGGAATCTAGATATAGCAGCTTTGTAGGTCTGAACAAAGAACACATGCGGAATCACCGAGCGTACAAAAGGGGCCAGCGCTTTGGGTGGAGCTGCGTCCAAAGCGCTGCCAATATGCCGTGTGGAAACATACCCTAAGTCATTTTTGATCAGGCAGATAATTCTAAGCAGAACACTGAATCAATTTGATAGAGTAGGTGTGACTGAGATGAATGATGTGCCATTTATTAATGCCATAATCCCCTTTGCTTCCTCCCCACTAATAGCCTTGTTGTAGGCAAATTATGGTTCCAATGGCTGATGCATAAGGTGGTGGTATTTCTGTTGCTCCTTGCGGCTCCCGCAGTCTTAACTGTGATATAGTGTTTGTTTGTTTTTCTTATACGATATACATTATCATTGCCACATTTTCTTTTACCATATACTTTGCACAACACTAACTTTTTAATAATGTAGTAATAAATCCTAGGTAGGTAGATTCACATACAATACGTAAAATCTTCCAGCAAAAATGACAAATTAAGAAATGCTAGATAGATGCATGTCTAAAAAGCCAGCATCTACAAAAGAACATTACATTAGTGGGGTATGTATGGATGTAAATTTTGAGTAGTAAATCAACTATGCAAAAAACAACTGATTGGGACGCGCACACTTTGTGTGATAGACAGTCATAATTAAATGTCTGGTTTAGGGAGAATTTTCTTTTGTGCTTTAAAAAAAATTATCCCTCCTTTCACAAAAATGATTTCACAAGAACTGCAAGAGCTCATTAGTCACTAGTGACAGGCTCACAGATTGTCTGACACTGATTCTTTTTCTGTATAAAGTATTGCCTTGTCTTGCTTATGCTTTTTATTACATTAAGGAAAAAAATGTCCTGCTGAATTTGAATTACAATTAGACAGATGCCAGCTACACCATATCACTAGTCAATTTTCCTCTGTTGCTGGCACCTCTGCTATAATTCGAATCCTCTCTTATTGAATCCATAGGGTGCGAATTTCCTAAAAGTTGACTCAAATTCATTTTGCATTAAATCAATTAAGTCATCTCTAGTTTTATAGTTTTATGATCCTTGTGCCCTGGTTATGTAGTGGCAATGTTGGAACATTTCTAACAAAAAAAAAGTTAGATATTAACTGATATATTGGGTCGTATGCACTTTTCTAATGATCCAATAACTAAAACCGAAATTGCAGTGTTAATCAGAAGAAAACCATTTGCCGTAAATAATTCTCCCACATATTATGCCAAACAATAAAATTCCTCCCATCCACAACACATGATATAAATAAGACTACAATCCATACATCACAACTCCCTATATTTGCAGGTTAATTAAATGGAAGCGAGCCAAACTGCAAATGAAATACCCATTCCTATATTAAATGCTGCTGCAGTAATCTGTTTAAAAAGCTGTGGGCTCCTAAAGTGATTAAGCGTGATTATTACGCTCTATCTGGCCTTGGAAGTGGTAATCAGGATGCAGAAACAGGATGTCAGCGGATGCAAATAAAGGTCTGCATCATTCATTCTCATTGAAAAGAAAAAAGAGAGATGTGTTTACTTCCAACCTCCAATGAAATTTCCTTCCACCAATAAATGAGAATAACGGCTGAAACAATGCGTAATCAAAGCAGCACATTGCAATCAGCAGAGACTTGGAGAAGGAGAGTGATCAAGGGGAATAAAGTTATTACAGGTGAAATTAACTTTTTCATGTTTAATTTGCAGTTGTCTTTTTAAGACAGAATATTTTGTTTTGTTAATTATTTCCATGGAAGAATGCTCATTGTCATCAAGCTCAAGCCTTTATTACAGTACGCTTTGGAGCTGGATAATGTATAAATGTGATATCATATATCAGTTCTGCATGTACATGTATGGATTTTTTTTTACAGATCTCAGTGTGAGGTAAAAATAAGACAATATTAGAAATTTAAAATGTGATCTCGCCGGGCGCCCGGTGTTAGGTATATCAGACGACTTTGGCTATTCCTCGGTGCCTGATTATTATTTCCTGCATTTGCCTGTGTAGGTGCTCTCCCAGGTCCCTGTACAATTCCAGTGCGTGCTCTGCTCTGTCCCTGTATGCTTCAAGTGCGTGTGCTGCTCCGCTCTGTCCCTGTACGCTTCCAGTGCTTGCTCCACTCTGCTCTGTCCCTGTACGCTTCCAGTGAGTGCTACGCTTCCAGTGTATGCTCTGCCCTGTCCCTGTACACCTGCCAGTGCTTGCTCCACTCTGCTCTGTCCCTGTACATCTTCCAGTGCATGCTCTGCTCTGTCCAGGATCTTGCACCCCTGTGAACTCTGCCTTGTCCAGGGCCCTGTGTCTCTCTGTGGCTGCTCTGCTCCGTCTCGTTCTCAGTGAGTACTCTGATTCTTCTCGTTGTCTTCGAGCCGTTCCTCCGGCACTAGCTATTGCAGTATACCTTCCTCCTGGGCCTGCCCCTAACGGTCCCTGTATAGGGGTCGGTTCCACCTGGCCAGCTTGCTCAGGGTCAGTCAGCACGCAATCCAGTGGGTCCACCCTAGGTTTCATAACAGCTTGATGTCAACTGACAATACAAAGGTGACATCAAGCCCACAAATATGAACCCTACTTGCCACCGCCACAGGACAAGTGGAAAGAGCTGGGCAAAGTGGCAAAATTGACACATCTAATAGATGTGCATTTTCTGGGCAGCTGTGGGCTGCTATTTTTAGGCTGGGGGATAGTGATGAGCGAGTATACTCATTGCCCGGGTGTCCTCTGAGTATTTGGTGTCCTCGGAGATTAGTTTTTGTCGACGTAGCTGCATGATTTGCGGCTGCTAGATAGCCTGAATACATGTGGGGATTGCCTGTTTATTAGGGAATCCTCACATGTATCCAGGCTGTCTGGCAGCTGCAAATCATGCAGCTGCATCGAGAAACTAAATCTCCAAGCATGCCAAAATACTCGGAGGACACCTGAGCATGCTTGGGAAAACCCGTGCAACAAGTGTACTCACTCAGCACTACTGGGGGGGGCCTATATCTATGGCCCCTTACCAGCCTGAGAATACCAGCCCCCAGCTGTATGCTTTAGCAAGGCTGATTGTTAAAAATGGGGGGATCCCAAGTCATTTTTTAAAAATATTTAAATAATTTTAAAAAACCGCATGGAAACCCCTTTGTTCTTGATAACTAGCCTTGCTGAAGCTGACAGTTGAAGGTTGCAACCCCCAGCTGTCAATTTTGCCTGGCTGGTTATAGAAAATAGAGGGGAACCCAATGCAGGTTTTTTCATGTATTTATTTATTTACAGCACAGGCGGTGGGTGAGGAATACTCTCCTCAGCCACTCCTGTGGTCACTGTTATTAGCAGCAGCAGGTGTAGACTGATTGGAGTCATAGTCCTATCAGCCACCGCCTGCTGTCATTGTTATCAATTGAATACAACTCTCATAATTCTCCCCTGCTCGCGCTGATTCAGCACCCACCACCGGGGAACAGTGCTTACTGTAGCGCTTCTTCCCTGGCGCCCATCCATGTGGCACTGATGTGGCATACGGGTGGCAGACTGTTGCCACACGTGTGCAGCAAGTATTACACACACGGACTCTGTCATCTCCAGTACCGTTTTTTGTCCGGTAGAAAAATATCAGGATGTGTGAAACTGGCCTTACATGAGTTCCCATTATAGATGAGTAGATCTGACATAATTTGAATTTGCCAAATCGCACAGATTTTACCAGGAAATTTGTTTCAGAGCAAAGTTATTCTCGGTGAATTGAAACTTCCCAATTATTCTCTGGGGCATATTTCAAGAAGAAAAGACTGTACACTAAATGAAAACTAAATAAATTCTAACAAAAGTTAAGGTCAGCATTCAGCATAAAATATCATTGGTGAAAAGCAGCCCACAATACATTGTGCATATAAAAAGCTACAGTCTATTAGGCCCTTATTACCCTGTTCATAGGTGGTACACATACATTACGTTTGGTTCTATACTTACTAAATATTTTGGCAGATTAATAAGGTAGCATATTATTTGGATATCAAAGCAAAATACCTTTTAAACTTTCAATAATTATTGAAAACTGTACTTGCATGTGAAAGCCGAACATTTGCCATGACCCACATTTGGTCAAGAAAAATGGTGTCACGATTCCCACCCTCAGTGTGTCTGAGATAAAGTTACTGATGGCTCAGCCATTCAACCTGGTACAGGGGCGTGCTGAAGCTATCAGTACTTAGATTGAAAGCTTTGCTGTCCAATCTGAGTCTGGTAGGTGCTGGCTGTCTCCAGGTGTTCATTGTCCGAGGTGACTGATTGCTCTACTACTTAGCTGGGCTGTTAGTTCCGGACCTATGCCTGACGTACATTCAGCTAAGTTTGGTCTGTCTCTCTGTGCCTTGTGTTCTGCTCGTTGATTTTTTGTTGTCTGATCTTGGACTTTGTTCTGACCATCCATATGTTTAACCCTTTTGTTCTAATCCGCTATCTTCCTGGTATTTTGACTTCAGACCGTTACCTGAGTACGCCTTTGTCTCTTCTCTCTGTTTATGATGTACCCTCCTGGCTTTTGACCTCGGACTCCTTCTCTATTCCAACTCACGGCTTGTCCGTGAGAAGTGACTCAACATCACAAATAGTTCTTGTTTAACCATTATTAAGTGTGGAATTGACTGTACCAACTGTACAAAACAAAATATTATTTTTATCAACCACAAGTTATTATTAACTTTTTGTGTATATGTAAATGCATGCATTGCCAGAGCAAACAGATGATGCCACAATATATAGCAAAAACCTAAGATAAAAAATGAGCAAATACCCTGCAGTAAATAAATAGCAATTGTACCTGAAAATAATATAAGGTTCTTGGTTAGCATAATTTTGATAAAAAAAATTGTAAAAGCCATCCCACCATATCACGGTGACTGTATTTGGGATGGATCTAATCTATAGTATGAAAACCTTGCCATAAGTCTAATCATGTAAATATGAATAAGGACCCAAGCTCCTGACTAATGGACAAACAACTGTGGGGAGTTACAGTATATAAAGAAATGGGAGGTCATGCCCTTACTTGCACAGGTTACAAAAACCTAAAGAAATAAACTGGAATATAAGTTGGTATGCATTCAGAGTGTAGGAGAATGTTCACACTGGCCACTAAACAGACAAAGCTTAAAAAGAGATAAAAACAAAATAAGCAAGTACTCTGCAGTAAATAAATAGCAATAGTGTATACAAATAATATAGGGTATTTGGTTAATATAATTTTGACAAAAAAAAATAAAAGCCATCCCACTATGTGATGGTGACTCTATTCGGGATGGTCCTAACCTCTAGTACTAAAACCTTAGCATAAGTCCAATGACGTAAATGTGAATATGGGCCGATAAGTACCTAGGCCCCAAATAATGGACACCCAGAGGTTAGGACCATCCCGAACAGAGTCATCGTGGCGTGTTGGGATGGCTTTTTTCTTTTTATCAAAATTATGTCAACCAGTTAACCAAGTACCCTATATTATTTTTATGCAGTAATGCTGTTTATTTATTCACTATATGGTATTTGCTCATTTTGTTTTTATCTTAGGTTTTGCCTGATTAATGGCCAATGTGAACATGCACCTACTCGCTGCATGCATACCAACTTATATTCCAGCTAATTTCTTTAGGTTTTCGTCACAATTAGGATTGAGCGAATCCGAACGGTAAAGTTCGGGGTTTATACCGGACACCTAGTATCCAGTACCTAACCCTGAAAAAGGAATTTTTAATGTATGTCCGGTTTCCTGTTCGAGTTCACCAGTCTAATAAAGCTTGATGAAAGACTGCAGCACAGCATGTCAGCAAGCATACAAACTGTGGGCATGGCTGTGATTGTCCGGCGCAGGACGTGACTCGGCCTATATAAAGACCAGATCATGAGTGATGCCACTATTCTGCTTTCATTAGTGTAGGGATAAGACGGAGCTAGAGTGAAGGACAGATTCTGACTGCACACTGCAAAAAAATAACACTGTGTATTCTGCAAGTCATACTGTACATGTGTGAGTACTGTGTCAACGGCCACTGCGTGTGTGTACTCTGTACCCCCGGCCTATGGGATTACTGTTACAAAAAGCCGTCAGCCATCTTGTTGCCAATAGTAGGCCAAATAAATTGTTTTTCTGGATCGGTATGTGTTTTTTAGTAGTATGGCAAATAAATAATTGATATCAGCCATCTTTTTGCAATTTCTAGGCCAAATAAATAATTTTTCAGTACCGCTGTGTGCTAGTGTTGCAAATAAATAATAAATAAATAACTGGCCTCAGCTATGTTCTTACCCTTTATGTGCCAAATAAATAATTTTCCTGTATTGCTATGTGTTTTCTAGCAGTGTTGCAAAAAAAAAATAACTGGCATCAGCTATCTTGTTGTCATTTATAGGCTAAGTAAATAATTTCTGAGGACCGATGTGTGTTTTTTCGTAGTCTGGAAAATAGATAACTGGCATGAGCCATCTCGTCACCATTTATAGGCCAAATAAAACAAATAAATAATTTTCAGAACTGGGATTTTGATCTGGACTCATTTCTGGCCACTTCAGAACTCTCCAGCGTTTTGTTTCCATCCATTTCTGGGTGCTTTCTGAGATATGTTTGGGGTCATTGTCCTGCTGGAAGATCCATGACCTAGGACGTAAACCCAGCTTTCTGACACTGGGTACTATATTGTGAACCAAAATCCTTTGGTAATCTTCAGATTTCATGATGCCTTGCACAGTCAAGGCACCCAGTGCCAGAGGCAAAAACACAACCCCAAAACATCTTTGAATCTCCCCAATATTTAACTGTAGGTACTGTTCTTTTTTGTAGGGCTAATTCCATTTTTGGTAAAGAGTAGAATGATGTGCTTTAGGGATTATTCTCATCTGCGTGAAAAACGGACTAATGTTATTCAATGATTGACTCTCATTTGCAATTTTTTTTTCTCAGCTCAAATTGGACTGGATGCCTCCGGTGCATCAGAGACTGGAACTGTGGGACAGCAGGGATGCAGAGTATGGGAACCACAGTTGACGCCATGCAGCCTGGACTTATATTTGCTGCAAACTGTATCCCAATAAGGAAAGCCAGTCACAACAGTTTCAAGAGGATATAAGTAAGTACGCCAAATCTAAATGGTACGCTATGATTGTTGTAATATAAGCATAATTTTTCTAGGCAAAGAAAATCAAGTGAACAAAAAACATTATGGTTTGATTTGTTTTCAACGGAAACAAAAGCACAAAAAACTTGCGCACCATACTAGCACTGATCTTAAAACACACACGACACAAAGGTACTGTATACAGCATCCTTGACCTATATTATTTTATTATTCTAATATGATATCTTTCACTTTTATTTCCAGTGGGTTTAGTGAAAAATGATGGAGGAGTTGTCAGCATCAGTTCTGCCATGAGAAACAACAGCAGAGCAAGAGAGGGGGTGAGGTGCCTAAAAACCGGCTATACCTCTATTATAACCACCTACAATTTTTTGGCCCCAGTGACAGATCTTCCCTCGTAAATTGCTACCTTTTTCATTTTGTTTGTAATGTTGTCATTATGATTTTGTATTCAAAACAATTTTTTTTCTCTGTTATCCTTTAATTTAAACATTGGGTAAGAGCAAAAAGGGAACTACCTCCAGCTTGGAGGTGCTGGAGGTGGAGAGGAATTGGAGGCCGGAGCTGGAGGACATGAAAAAGATGAGCCTGTTGAGAACACCACCACAACAGAGACCATCTACACCTCCCCCCAGCCATTCATCATCCAGCAAAGCTACCATCGAAGGAGGGCCCTCCACACCATCACTGCCGGGCGAGACATGGAAGTTGATGTGTATGAGGATAAGGAGGATAATTTCTGTCATAGTCTGGCCCACTAGTTCACCCATGTCCCATTTTGTTTAAGACTGAGGACCATGGCTGCCATACAAATCGTTTTGAGTGCCGCAACACCTCCAATGTCGGGTTTTTATTTCTTAGAAAGTTGGCAGATTTCTCAGGAAAACAAAACCAACTATTGGACTCCAAAGAAGGCCACTCAGCCGATCCACTTGTCTGACACCCTCCACATCCAGTCCCAGCCCTCCACCAGCCAGCACCACCTCCCCCAATGCCAGAGACACGGAAGCCAGCACCCTCCAGTTCCACCAACCAAGAAGCCACTACAAACTCCTACAGTCCAACAATCTTGGCACCTAATATGCCCCTCTCCACTGTGTCTCTTGCTGCAAACACCTTTGTGTGTTTTGGAATGTGGGGCAAAACCCAGAAGACAATGGCCAAGGAGATATCCAAATGAGGATTTCAGTGCCAGCTAGAGAAGCCACCTGAACTACAGGAGCAGGATGGTATTTCTGGGCTAAAACTTTTTCCTACACTACACTCCAAACCATGGGCTCCCCCCTTTAGTCCCTTTTCCTCACTTACCCCTTATGTGTCCACTCCTGTTGCTGCTCCCCTACCTTTTTCCACAACCAATCCTGGCACTGATTTGAGTTCCCCACATTCGTATTATAATTTATAATGTATTTTTTATTTTATAATTTCGTTTGTTTGATATTACTTATGATTTGGCGTATGACATTAATATTCCTATGTTATTTATTATTTTGTTATCTTCCGTTATTAAATAAAAAAATACAAAGTGCCTTGTTCTTTTATTTCACACTTTACACATACATGTAATTCTGAGTAGTGTTACAGCATTCCTGTAAAACAAACCTTTAACTATACCTGTAAAATATACCTTAAACCCCTTAGTGACAGAGCCAATCTTTTAAAATCTGACCAGTGTCACTTTATGTGGTAATAACTCTGGGATGTTTCAACAAATCCCAGTGAATTTGAGATTGTTTTTTCAGGACATTTTTGATAAATTTTTGATAATGGTAAATTTAGGTCAATATTTTTTATAAATAAACCCAAAACATATCAGAAATTTGAGAAAAATGTTAAAAAATTGGCAATTTTCAAACTTTGAATGATTATCCCTTTAATTCAGATAGTCACACAACACAAAAACATTAATAAATAATATTTCCCACATGCCTGTTTTACATCAGCACCATTTGTAAAATTTCCTCTTATTTTGTTAGCATTTTAGGAGGTTTAAAAATGTAGCAGTAATTTTTCATTTTTGTCAAGGAAATTTACAAAATTTATTTTTTTAGAGACCTATCCATGTTTGAAGTGCCTTTGGGGGTCATATATATTGGAAAACCCCCAAAAGTTATACCATAATAAAGACAGCACCCCCTGACATATTGAAAACTGCAGTCAGGTAGCTTATTAACCCTTCAGGTGATTTTCAGGAATTAATACAAAGTGGCATGACAGAAATGAAAATGTGTATTTTTACAACCTAAATGCAGCTAACTTCTGAACAGGTTACAACAGCTGTCAGACTCTAAGGCTGCTATTTGGTCTTGAATTGCCATGGCAAACATCATGACCACACAGTCATGATCTGAGGGCATCAACGGGGATAAAGAGGGAGCCCCCACACTCTGTTAACCATTTATATGATGTATTCACTATTGACAGCAGCATCTAAGGGGTTAAACAGATTTGGACGGTGAAAACACTGATCGTGGCTGATGCAGCAAGTTGTCAGCTATAGAGGACAGCCGACAGCTGCTGGATTGTCACCTGTATGGGGAGGCTATTTTCTTATATCTCAGGTCAGTTAAAAGACGTATTGGTGGTCATTAAGGGGTTAAAATGCCTATAACAGTGATGAGTTTGCTTTTGCATATAGGGACCTTTTAGTTTCTCTTCACATTTTTAAATGAACATGTTTTACAATGACTAAAAATTAACCTACAAAAAAAGGTGCAGGATCCTAATCCCCTACAATTTTATTAACCAGCTGAGGGAAAGCCAACAGCTGGGGCTGATGTTTATAGCCTCGGAAGGGGCTAATAAACATGGAGCTTCCCAGCTTATTAATATTAGCTGAAGGCTGTCTACTTAGCCATTACTGGTTATTAATATAGGGGACCAACCAAAAAAATGACTTGGGTGTCTCCTCTATAATTAATAACATCAATGGCTAGGCAGACAGCTGCTAGCTGATATTAATAAGCTAGGATGGGGCAATGGATATTGGCCCCATCCCAGACTAAGAACATCAAACCTCAAGTGCCCTGGAAATAGCGCACCCATAAGCTGTGCCAAACCAGGCACTTACCTTGCTGTTCCCACTTGCCCTGGTGTGGTGACAAGTGGAGTGATAGGGTTTTGGCATTGATGTCAGCTTTGCATTGTCAGCTGACATCAAGTCAAGGGGTTAGTAATAGAGAAGAGTCTATAAGACGTCCTCATTACTAACCCCATAACCATATTGTAAAAAAATACACAGCCAGAATAAAGTCCTTTTAATTGAAATAAAGACACAGATTCTTTTATTTTAAATAAATATTCCCTGTCCCTCTTTGTCCCATTTATTACTGAAAAATGCAGCAAGTGGTAACGTTACTCATGTGACGTCATGTTCATCAGCTATAAATTGTGGTGACCTTTCTCACATCAGCGCTACACACTGCAGGAGCGTTCTCACACTCCCGTCTCAGTGTGTTTTGGCTAGCTTGCTGAGCAGTCACATCATGCCACCGCTCAAAAAGCCACCCAGATGTAACAGAACTGGAGTTCTTTGTGCGACAGATATGGATTATCTTCTCTTCGGACAGGTGAGGAACATGGTGGTTTATTATTTTTTATTTTACTGTAATAAATGGAAAAAGAGGGACAGGAGGATTTATTTAAAATAAAGGAGTCTGTGTCTTTTTTTTTTCAATTAAAGGAATTTATTCTGGCTGTATCATTTTTACAACATGACTTTGGGGTTAACAAAGGGGGCGCCTTATAGACTACTAAGTAGCCATTACTAATCCCTGGGTTTGATGTCAGCTGACAATAGAACAGCTGTCTTCAACCTCAAACCCTATTACCCCACTTGCCACTGCACCAGGGCAAGTGAGAAGAGCTAGGCTAAGCACCAAATTTGGCACATCTTATGAATGCGCCATTTCTAGGGTGGCAGAAGGCTGATGTTCTTTGTCTGGGAAAGGGCCAATATCCATGGCCCCTTCCTAGCTTACTATTATCAGCTTGCAGCTGTCTGCCTAGCCTTTGATGGTTATGAATTATATGGGGGACCACGTCATTTTTTGTGGGGTCCCCCATTTTAATAAGCAGCAAAGGCTAAGTAGACAGCTGTGAGCTGATATTAATAGTCTGGTAAGCTTCATGCTTATTATCCCTTCCCATGCTATAAACATCAGTTCCCAGCTGTCGGCTTTCCCTCAGCTGGGTATTCAAAATTTGGGGGACCACACACCTTTTTTCTTTTAAGAATTTAATTATAAGCTAAATACATGTACAGTAATCTGCGCTGAACTGATTATATATATCTCAATTACATCTATCTAAAAATCTCTATCTTGGTCTCATCTGTTCACAAGATGCTTTCCCAGAAGGATTTTGGCTTAGTCATGTGTATTTTGGCAAACTGCAGTCTAGCTTTTTATGGGTCAGCAATGGGGTCCTCTTGGATCTACTGTCATTGTGTTTCATTTCATTCAAATGTAGACTGACTTAGGGCTGCTTATCCATCATCCGGATTATCCTTTGTTGTAAACCTTTCATCAATTTTTCTCTGCCATTCACATCCAGGGGGATTAGCTAAAGTGCCATGGGTTGTAAACTTCTTTATTATGTTGTGCACCGTGGACAAAGGAACATCAAGATCTCTGGAGATGGACTTGTATGTTGTAACCTTGAAATTGTTGAGAACCTAAATTGTTGAAAAATATCAAGTCCTGAGACCGTTCTCTTCTCCTCTATCTGTTCTCCTTGCTTAGTGTAGCACAGAGAGACTGTTAGGCATCAGATTCCTGCGTTGGCTCTGCAGGAATCCAGACCCTCACATTCTGCAGTCTCCTGCTGTTTATCTACTGCAGAGGAGATTGCAGAGGAGATTGCCTTGCAGCAAATCTCTCCAGAGGCTAAGTCCTTCTGTCCATCTTCTGAGCATGCTCATGAGACGATCTCCCATTGGAGATCAAGAGTCATGTGCTCAGGTCCTGCTTCAGATCTCATTGGTCCAGCTCGGAGATCTGGAGGCTTCCAGAAAGTCCCGGCTGCTATAAAAGGCGAGCATGGCTGTTCCGCCATGCGCTAGTATAGTCATACTTGCTGCTGTGTGAATAAGGATGGATGCATGATTCTGGTGAATGACTCATTTGAAACCCCTACCCTCTGATATTACATTTGTGGTTAGGGATTTAGTTTAGTGCCAGCGCCAGCGTGCCTCTGCTTCATCATCCACAGTTGCTAGCGTCCGACATTGCGCATGCGTACTAGCATTGTCGTGTAGCGGCAGTGTCCCACGCCACGCTGCAGTTGCAGCCCTCCTTGGTGTCCGCAGTTGCGACGTTGCACACACGGTAGGTCTAGACGGACGCACTTCCGCTGTCCTTGGCTCTGCTCCTGTGACCTGATACCATGTGTGCAACTATCCTGAGCACTGTGACTTTAACAGGCTCAGCCCTATTGTATTTGTCTTGTGTTTGGCGTCTCTGTGACTCAACAGAGATTGCTCTGCGCACCTGGGTGAAGTTTAACCCCGTGCGCACCTCCGCCATTTTGCTCCTGCCACCACTTAGCAGCGGTTATATCACCTACTACACGGTGGACCCCGAACGGTGAACGCACTTTATTAGTTTTTTTATTTAGTGCGTTTCGCCGTTCCTAACAGAGACACACAATGCTTAGATTAAGTCAATGTCTCTCATTTTTATCTGGTTTTAGGTATGATTTTCATATTGCAAAAAATAGTAGAAAAGAACGGCACTCACCAGGTAGTGTAGCTTATTTTCCATGAATGTGCACCTAAGGGTAAAACAGTTGTATTGCTGACTGCGTGTCTTTTATACACGTATGATGGTTCGGATGTGTGGACTATTGTGATGGTGCTCGCCTTCTATTTCTGGACTTTGTATTGATGATTTTCATATTGCCCACACCTGTTACATGCAATAGGTGAGTTTGATGGAGCATCATATGCTTGAAGCAAAGTTGTTTACCCACAAATTTGGAAAGGTGCCAACAATTTTGTTCTGACCATTTTGGCTGTTTTGTGTGAAATTACATGCAAATTGCTTTTTTTTCCTGATTTTTGTGTTGTTCCAATACACGCAAAGGAAATAAACTTGAGTATGATAAAACATCATTGCAATCATTTGCTCAGAGAAAATCTCGTACTTACATTTCTGGAACCATTTCCAGGGTGTCAACACTTTCGGCCATGACTGTATACAAGTATTTCTTCACATTCATTTTGCATTTTGTTAACTGATAAAACAAAATAAACTATTAACCCTTATATTTTTTAAAGCATTCTTAGTTACTTTACAACATTTTTTTCACATTTGCCTTAAACTTTTACACTTAGGAAAAAGCTGATCTCATGGTATCCCATTACTCTGACCCTTTCAGCTGGAAAATATGGGGCAACCAAGCAGCTAGTGGTTAATTCCCTTAAAACGCAACCACAGACAAAATGAAGCATTGCACAATTTCTATTTAAATCAATAGGTTCTCTATATAATATATGGATGTGTGTTGCCCTCTAGAGACTAGATTCTCAACCTGTCAACGACTATTTGTAGTACATTTCCTCTTCAGCCACTCAACCTGCTGTCTGAGCAGCTTACACTTATAGATTGGGTGCTGAGTAGAGTTGAGCGAAACGGGTCGAAAAAATTCAAAAGTCGCCGACTTTTGGCAAAGTCGGGTTTCATGAAACGAAACCCGACCCTAGGATGAGGTCGGCCACGAGGTCGGCGACTTACGCGCCAAAGTCGCGTTTCAAAAGTTTGTTTTGCGCTCTTTTTCAGCCAATCAGGATCCACGGACACTGTGGGCAACGTGATTACATAGGCAGGGGTCACCACCATCTTTCAGAAGGGCATGCAAGTGATTGGCTTGCTTTGGTGGGCGTCACAGGGGGTATAAAAGGGCGTGCACGCCGACCGCCATCTTACTTCTGCCGATCTCAGTATAGGGAGAGGTTGCTGATTCTGTAGGGAGAGCGTTAGGCAGGGAAGAAGACAAAAAAACTGCTTCTGCTGCTAGCGATTTGGCCTGCACAACACACCAGTCACTGTGTGTGCAGTGCAAGGGGAGGCTATATAGTGGTGTATCAGTGGTGTTGGTTGTTGGGCTGCCTTCTAAGGCTTCCTGACATTCCTGCATTGCTGTTTACCCACTGCTCCGCAAACTGCTTTTTTAAAAGCAATCCAATCTCCCTTATCCTCTACAATCCAAAAGTGTCCAGTGTCCAAAAGTGTGTGCAGAGATTCAAAATCTCCCTTATCCTCTAGTCACTTTGGTCACAGCTGTGCCATCGAGCCTGTCACATAGCGCTCAGATATTCATTGGGCCTCACACAATCCAAAAGTGTCCAGTGTCCAAAAGTGTGTGCAGAGATTCAAAATCTCCCTTATCCTCTAGTCACTTTGGTCACAGCTGTGCCATCGAGCCTGTCACATAGCGCTCAGATATTCATTGGGCCTCACACAATCCAAAAGTGTCCAGTGTCCAAAAGTGTGTGCAGAGATTCAAAATCTCCCTTATCCTCTAGTCACTTTGGTCACAGCTGTGCCATCGAGCCTGTCACATAGTGCTCAGATATTCATTGGGCCTCACACAATCCAAAAGTGTCCAGTGTCCAAAAGTGTGTGCAGAGATTCAAAATCTCCCCTATCCTCTAGTCACTTTGGTCACAGCTGTGCCATCGAGCCTGTCACATAGCGCTCAGATATTCATTGGGCCTCACACAATCCAAAAGTGTCCAGTGTCCAAAAGTGTGTGCAGAGATTCAAAATCTCCCTTATCCTCTAGTCACTTTGGTCACAGCTGTGCCATCGAGCCTGTCACATAGCGCTCAGATATTCATTGGGCCTCACACAATCCAAAAGTGTCCAGTGTCCAAAAGTGTGTGCAGAGAATCAAAATCTCCCTTATCCTCTAGTCACTTTGGTCACAGCTGTGCCATCGAGCCTGTCACATAGCGCTCAGATATTCATTGGGCCTCACACAATCCAAAAGTGTCCAGTGTCCAAAAGTGTGTGCAGAGATTCAAAATCTCCCTTATCCTCTAGTCACTTTGGTCACAGCTGTGCCATCGAGCCTGTCACATAGCGCTCAGATATTCATTGGGCCTCACACAATCCAAAAGTGTCCAGTGTCCAAAAGTGTGTGCAGAGATTCAAAATCTCCCTTATCCTCTAGTCACTTTGGTCACAGCTGTGCCATCGAGCCTGTCACATAGCGCTCAGATATTCATTGGGCCTCACACAATCCAAAAGTGTCCAGTGTCCAAAAGTGTGTGCAGAGATTCAAAATCTCCCTTATCCTCTAGTCACTTTGGTCACAGCTGTGCCATCGAGCCTGTCACATAGCGCTCAGATATTCATTGGGCCTCACACAATCCAAAAGTGTCCAGTGTCCAAAAGTGTGTGCAGAGATTCAAAATCTCCCTTATCCTCTAGTCACTTTGGTCACAGCTGTGCCATCGAGCCTGTCACATAGCGCTCAGATATCAGTGGGCCTCACACAATCCAAAAGTGTCCAGTGTCCACAAGTGTCTGCAGAAATTCAAAATCTCCCCTGTCCTATAGACACCTTGTACCTTGTTTTACATTACTATATAGTTTGTTGGATTTTGTCTACATTTCTACCAAAGATGAGGAAGGCTGGTGGAAGAGGCCATGGAATTGGGCGGGGGTTGGCAGCTGGTAATGATGGTGTTGGTGGTGGATCTGATGGAAGTGGCAAGAGCAAAATAGGACCGAATGCAGGAGGTGTTGAGCCTGCGTCATCGTCTGGCTACATAAGGCCTCGAACGCTTAGTTTTCTAGGAGTTGGCAAACCGCTTTTAAAGCCAGAGCATCAGGAAAAAGTTTTGTCTTACATTGCTGACTCAGCCTCCAGCTCTATCGCCTCCTCTTCTTCAGTTGTAAAAAGTAAAAGCACTGAGTCGTCATTGGAGGCTCATGTTCATGAACCACACCTTTCCTTGTGTCCTTCACCCCAACCAAGATTGAAGGATGACGCAGGCCATACTACTGATTACTCCATGGAGCTGTTTTCACATACCATGCCTGGATTATCAAGTCAAATGGTGAATTACCCAGGCCAAGATGAATCTGACATGGAGTGCACTGATGCACAGCCGCTGATGGATGATTCTGCTGGTACATTCACTCAGAGCACTACATTGTCCTCGCAGTGTACAGAGCCAGATTCTGACCCTGATGAGACTCAGGTGCCCCTTCCCGCACACTATACCACCATCCACGGTGACACAGAGGAAGGTGCACATGACATAGAAGAGGAGGTGATGGATGACCCAGTTGTTGACCCAGATTGGCATCCATTGGGGGAAGAGGGTGCTGCTTCCAATAGCTCAGATGAGGAGCATCCACAGCAGACATTGACATCGCAACAGCTGTTATCTGGCAGGCCCGTAGCACTCCAAAGACAGGTTCCAAACATCAAAAGAGTTGCTGGACAGCTTGTCCAGAGGGTCAAAAGATCACAGCGTGCTAGGCCGCAAAATGTCTGCCAAAGTAGGAAGAGTGCAGTGTGGCACTTTTTTGAACAAAATCCTCATGATCAGGCCAAGGTTATCTGTAAGAAGTGCGCAAAGACCTTTAGCCGAGGGAAAAATCTGAAAAATTTGAATACCAGTTGCATGCTTAGACATTTAACCAGCATGCACTTGCAAGCGTGGACACAACACCAAACCTCAAGTGCCACATGTGCAACTGATCACAACGAAGGTAGTCAGCAACGCTACATTGTTTCCCCCACTGTAAGCCCACCGGTTAGCACAGCAGCAAATGTTGAGGTGTCGTTGCAAGGCCACAGCAGTCAGGAAATCCCACTGTTATATCAACGAAAGACTGATTCTAGGCCATCAGAAAGAACACCAACTCCATCACCATCATCAACCCTCTCTCAGTCCGCCCTGTCCACCGCTACTTCCACCATATGCAGCTCTCAAGTCCAGCTCACCCTCCCAGACACTATGAGTAGGTCAAGAAAGTACTCAGTCTCTCATCCGCGTACACTGGGTTTGAACGCCCACATTGCCAAACTAATCTCGTTTGAGATGATGCCCTTTCGGTTGGTGGAAAGCACAGCTTTCCGCGAACTCATGGCCTATGCAGTACCACGCTATGACCTACCCAGTCGCCACTTCTCTCGCAAAGCCATCCCAGCCCTCCACCATCATGTAAAAGACCGCATTGTCCATGCACTCAAGCAGTCAGTGAGCGGAAAGGTGCACCTCACAACTGATGCATGGTCCAGTCGGCATGGCCAGGGCCGTTACGTGTCCATCACTGCGCACTGGGTTAATGTGGTAGATGCAGGGTCCACAGGGGACAGCGGTGGTGGGACAGTGCTGCCTAGCCCACGGTATAGGAAACAGTTGGCTGTAGGCGTTCGACCCTCCTCCTCCTCCTCCAGAAGCGAAAGCTCGTCCACAGAGCGCAGTCGTACGATCACTCCATCTGCAGCTGCCACTGTTGCACACGATGTGTCCCCCTATCGAGCAGCTAGTGGAAAGCGTCAGCAGGCTGTGTTGCAGATGATGTGTTTGGGCAACAGACACACCGCCGAGGTGCTGGCCGAGTACTTGAAGCGACAAACTGAGTCATGGCTGGGCAGTGTACATCTTGAGGCAGGCAAGGTAGTTAGTGATAACGGCCGTAATTTTGTGTCAGCCATAGCCCTTTCAAAACTCAGCCACATACCTTGCTTGGCTCACACCTTGAACCTGGTGGTGCAGTGCTTCCTCAAAAATTATCCGGAGTTAACAGCCCTGCTCCAGAAGGTGCGAAGACTGTGCGCGCGCATCCGCCGGTCGCCTGTACACTCCGTTCGTATGCAGAAGCTGCAGCGATTGCTCCACCTTCCCAACCACCGCCTCATTATCGACATTGCAACAAGGTGGAACTCCACCCTGCACATGGTGGAGCGGCTGTGCGAGCAGAGGCAGGCCATAATGCATTTGTGGGAGGATACACGGCCAGGCACTTTGAGAGCAGACATGGAGTTGACAGGTGTGCAGTGGTCAAAGCTGAAAGACCTCTGTAAAGTCCTTCAGTGTTTTGAGGAATGCACACGGCTGGTAAGCGCAGACGACGCCATCCTAAGCATGAGCATCCCACTTATGCGTCTGCTCATGCAAACTTTGACGCACCTTAAGGAGCAGGCGTCTGCAGCCAATGTTGATGAGGAGGAAGAGGAGGAGGGAATCCTTGATGACATTCAGCCATTGTCTGCTCAGGGACCTCTCCTGGACGAGGTGGAGGAAGAAGAGGAGGAGGAGGATGATGATGGGGATGATTACTTAGGGGAGGAGGATGCATCTCGTGGGGCAAGTGAAAATGTTGGCGTGGCAAGGTCTGGTACAGGGTTTGTGCGTGACTGGAGGGATGTGGATTTGCCAGAAAGTGCTGCTCCACCCAGCACTCGCAGTGCATCATTGACACCGGGAACATTGGCCCACATGTCAGATTATGCCTTGCAGATCCTAAAAAGGGACCCCCGCATTGCCAAAATGATGAACGATGACGACTACTGGTTGGCCAGCATCCTGGATCCACGCTATAAAGGCAAATTACAAAACATCATGCCACAGGAGAACCTTGACCTAATATTGGCTAATAAACAAGCAACTCTGGTAAATCGGTTGCTTGAGGCATTCCCAGCACACAGCAGCGGTGATGGTTCTCACACGAGCCGTACGGGCCGGGGGCAGCTTGGCAGAGGTGTTCGTGGTGCACACAGCAGAAGTGGCGTTGGAGACAGGGGTTTCATGACAATGTTGTGGACTGATTTTTCAAATACCGCTCACACAACTGGTAATACTGCATCGATGGAAAGTGACAGGAGACAGCAGTTGTCAACTATGGTTACAAACTACTTTTCCTCCCATATCGATGTTCTCCCACACAGGTCATTCCCCTTTGACTATTGGGCCGCTAAACTGGACACCTGGCCTGAATTGGCCCAATATGCCTTACAGGAGCTCGCTTGCCCAGCTGCAAGTGTGCTATCGGAAAGAGTCTTCAGTGCAGCTGGATCAATCCTGACAGAAAAAAGGACCCGTCTGTCAACCCAAAATGTGGATGATCTAACCTTCATTAAAATGAACCATGCATGGGTTTCCAAGGATTTTGTCCCACCTTCCCCTGATGACACATAGGGTGACAGAAAAATGGCTTGCTTTGGTCCACCTCTTCCTGGGACTTCACCTATTTCGCCTTTTGCATCAGCTGAATGTCCAACATCAACATATGCCATTTTCTAAAACTCCCTAACTGTGCTGCCTCCCCCCCATGGCCGGGGTCACCACCTAGCGCACGACACCGTGCGAGTGCCGTTGCCCTGGACAGGTGGGTAGGCCGACTCTTGGGCGCGGGCACTGGCACAGGGTCCCTCATAGTGCAATCAAGTGTCTCTGACGGTGGTGGTGCACACCCGCCGTCAGACACACCGCTGTACTATGAGGGGCCCAGTGCCAGTACCGACGCCCACGAGTGGGCCCCCCTTGCTTGGGCAGGGCCCCAGCATTTGCAATCTTTACCTCTCCCTGCTCCTCCGCTGTGTAATCTGGGCCGTCAAATCCATACTGTGCCTGACACCGTCTGAGCCTGCCTCCTGATGTATAGACATATATTTTGAATGTGTACGCTATCCATACATGTTATCCGGGGAAACGGTACCCTTTCTAACCTTTGTGCAATCACGTGCAATCCATACTGGGCCTAACACCGTCTGAGCCTGCCTCCTGATGTATAGACATATTTTGAATGTGTACGCTATCCATACATGTTATCTGGGGATACGGTACCCTTTCTAACCTTTGTGCAATCACGTGCAATCCATACTGGGCCTGACACCGTCTGAGCCTGCCTCCTGATGTATAGACATATATTTTGAATGTGTACGCTATCCATACATGTTATCTGGGGATACGGTACCCTTTCTAACCTTTGTGCAATCACGTGCAATCCATACTGGGCCTAACACCGTCTGAGCCTGCCTCCTGAGACATATATTTTGAATGTGTACGCTATCCATACATGTTATCCGGGGATACGGTACCCTTTCTAACCTTTGTGCAATCACGTGCAATCCATACTGTGCCTGACACCGTCTGAGCCTGCCTCCTGATGTATAGACATATATTTTGAATGTTTACGCTATCCATACATGTTATCCGGGGATACGGTACCCTTTCTAACCTTTGTGCAATCACGTGCAATCCATACTGGGCCTGACACCGTCTGAGCCTGCCTCCTGATGTATAGACATATATTTTGAATGTGTACGCTATCCATACATGTTATCCAGGGATACGTACCCTTTCTCACCTTTGTGCAATCACGTGCAATCCATACTGGGCCTAACACCGTCTGAGTCTGCCTCCTGAGACATATATTTTGAATGTGTACGCTATCCATACATGTTATCTGGGGATACGGTACCCTTTCTAACCTTTGTGCAATCACGTGCAATCCATACTGGGCCTAACACCGTCTGAGCCTGCCTCCTGATGTATAGACATATATTTTGAATGTGTACGCTATCCATACATGTTATCCAGTGATACGGTACCCTTTCTAACCTTTGTGCAATCACGTGCAATCCATACTGGGCCTAACACCGTCTGAGCCTGCCTCTTGAGACATATATTTTGAATGTGTACGCTATCCATACATGTTATCCGGGGAAACGGTACCCTTTCTAACCTTTGTGCAATCACGTGCAATCCATACTGGGCCTAACACCGTCTGAGCCTGCCTCCTGATGTATAGACATATATTTTGAATGTGTACGCTATCCATACATGTTATCTGGGGATACGGTACCCTTTCTCACCTTTGTGCAATCACGTGTAATCCATACTGGGCGTGAGAACGGCTGGCGAGCTGTTAAGCAAGCTACAGCACCTGTGGTTTGCACACGTAAGTTTTTCATTTTTTCAGGAATGACGGTTAGGCCTAATTCCGGAACTGCGGTTGACCTGCACTTACTGGGAAATCATTGTTCGCGGGTAATAATTGTAATCAGTGATCCCCATCACTAACGTTGTTCAGCGGGTTATCTGCACCTGTAAGCGACAAACGCTGGCCTTTTCAGTGTAGCGCACATGCAGCCACGGACATGTAAGGGCATGACACACCAGTTATTGGCCAATCTCATGTGCCAGAGCCTCACGTGTCCCTCTAGTAAGCCGGACTCGGACCGCGGGGCATGACGGAGTCTCGTTCGTTAACGGAATTAAGCTTGCAATGTGTGCATCTGTTCTGTAGCTGGCATGGTTGAGGTTTCCCAGGTGGAGTCGAATTTAACCGTAGGCTCCACTGCTGGTGGTGCCCTTCTGGACATTCCTTTAAGGTTCAGCTTTGCAACCATACTGCCCACGTAAAACAAACACTTTGCCTTCATGAACGCTGTTTGGAGGGTCATGACTCGTGGGAATAACGCCGCCCAATCAGTTAACCTGCTAGAGAGATCCTTCGTTGCTCCCAAGCATGACATCACACTCCCTAGGAAGAAGGTAATGCCACTGTGGCGACCGTACTCCTGGTGGCGACACAAGTGCACTGATGCCCAGCCACTGCTCGATGAATCTGCTGGTACATTGACCCAGACCACTACATTCCCCTCGCACGCTACCCGGCCTGAATCTGACCCTGATGAAACTCAGGTTACCCTTCCCATATACAGTTCCATCTTACACGGTGACAAAGAGGAAGCTGCAGATGAAAGTGCAGGTTCAGCCCACCCGCCATCAGACACACCACTGTACTATCAGGGGCCCTGTGCCAGTGCCGTCGCCAACGAGTGGGCCCCCCCTGCTTGCCCAGGATCACAGCACTTGCAAAGTTGAAATACTGTGCAGTGAGATGGAAGATGGGGACGACGAGGAGTCTAGACTAGTACAGGGATTCTCTAGCGAGGAGACTTATTTGATTGTTTTCAATGTTGGGACAGCAATTTTTGGGGCGCACTATACTCTGGAGAATGATAGATGGGGCCCACCATACACTGGAACATTCCAAAGGTGGACATCAGACACTGGAGCAGCATTTACAGGGCCCATTATACACTAGAGCATTAGAAATGGGGCCCATTATGTTTGGAGCATTATTTGGGCCCATAAGACAGTGGAGCTTCATCCATGGGGACCAACATATACTGTAGCATTATGTGGAGCTCATCATATACTGTTTCAAACATTATATGGGACCAATGATTCTGTATGGAGAAATAGATGGGCCTCGTCATGAGATGTAAAAAGTGAGGTATTTTTCATTGTACTATACCGCTATTTCTCTGCCGTATCGGAGCATGATGAGTTGTGGTATGTGTTAAAGGGGCGCTCTTTCGCCCAGGGCACATGAAAACCTGCAGCCAGCCCTCCCCCCCACAACTTTAGCCAAATAACCCCCATTTTTCAGTGCGTAACTTGTATTATGAAGTTAATTAAGGTTGACAAGCTTAAGTAAGAAGAATTGATGCTTTTGGCATTCAAATGGGCACTGTAGGTGTGTTTCCTGTCCTCCTCTCACTGCCGACTTTTATTCCCCATTGACTTACATTGGGTTTCGTGTTTCGGGACGACCCCGACTTTTCCCTATAATCGGACGATCTTGCTCGACCCGACTTTTGGAAAAGTCGGGTTTCACGAAACGAAACGCGACCCTAAAAAAACAAAAGTCGCTCAACTCTAGTGCTGAGGTCTAAAGGGCTCTTCCCAGGCGTACTTGTAATGTCTCTATGGGACACTTGCACAGTCCTAATATTTTTCAGTTATTGTGCAGTACATGGCATTAATACAGTCTTGGCAGTAATTTGAATGTTTGATGGCAAACCTGGAAGGAGGCCTGGAGCCATCAGCTGGCATTTTAGCTTAATTATGGATTACTTTAGATGTGTACTGCTTTTCTCTGGCTATGTACCAGGCTAAACTGTGGACTATGAACAGTACACATATTACAAGTGGTTGCATGAAATTATAAAAAAGCCTCTTACAATTAATATTGAGCTGCAATATCAGACAAGAGTGGTGCTGTTTCTGGAGAAAACAAACAGACCCACTTATTTCGCATACATTCGCTACAAGCATAGCATTGTCACAGGACCGGATTAATAAATAATTTGATGAGATTATAATGTAAAATGGTGATGCAAACAGCACAAAGATTATGAATTTTTGGTTTAAACACAGTAGATGTATGTAAAAGATGCTACAACTATTCTTACAAAGCTTTGGTTAAGCAAACAAGAATGAGACAGTTGAGTAATAAAGCACACAATGATATAATAAAAGATAAAATTATTAGCCCTGTTTCTATGTTTGAAGGTAACACTAAGATGTGTAGCATATTGCACTATATAGCAGATGGTTGCAAGTAGCGGTGAGAAAATATATTTAAGTGTACGCACGTGGTCAAAATTGTTTGCACCCATTGTTTAATGACAGAAAGACCCACAATGGTGACAGAAATAAATTGAATCTGACAAAAGTGAAAATAAATAAAAAATCTATGAAAATTGAACAAATGAAAGTCAGACATTGCTTTCCAACCATGCTTCCACAGTATTTAAAAAAAATAAAACTCCTGAAATAGGCCTGGACAGAAATGATGGTACACCTGAAAATAATGTGACAAAAGGGACATGTTAAATCGTGGTGTGTCCACTAAATAGCATCACAGGTGTCTACAATCTTGGAATCAGTGAGTGACCTGTATAGAGGGCTACAGATACTCACTGTGCTGTTTGGTGACATGGTGTGTATCACACTCCACATGGACCAGAGGAAGAGAAGGAAAGAGTTGTCTCAGTAGATTAGAAAGAAAATTATATACAAACATGTTAAAGGTAAAAGTTATAAGACCATCTCCAAGCAGCTTGATGTTCCTGTGACTGCAGCTGCACATATTATTCAAAAAGTTAAGATCCAACCTCCCTGTAGCCAACCTCCCCGGACGTGGCCGCAAGATGAAAATTGATGACAAAACAAAGAGATGGATAATATGAATGGTATCAAAAGAGCCCAGAAAAACTTCTAAATAGATTAAATGTGAACTTCAAGCTCAAGAAACATCAGTGTTAGGTCGCACTATCCGTCGTTGTATGAGCCAAAGTGGACTTCATGGGAGACAACCAAGGAGGACACCATTGCTGAATAAAAATCATAAAAAAGCCAGACTGGAATTAGCCAAACTACATGTTGACAAGCCACAAAGCTTCAGAGAGAATATCCTATGGACAGATGAGACAAAAATGGAACTTTTTTGCAAGTGTAGGGATTTGCTCTGGTAGGCAGTGGCAGGGCCACAGTAATGAGGCAACACACAGGCTTTGAGTCCAACTTCAGTGGTTTAATGACACTTTTAAACAGCAGATTAGTGGAAAGTAAAGAAAAACACAAATGTACTCCAGCTTGGAGAACCACTGGTCAGACTCACCCTTTCACGGGACGGGCTTAACTAAGCGGCTGGCCAGTTAGCGGCGTCCACCAGGTTCCATTCCCAGGGTTGTTTTGAGTGTTGCTGCTAACCCTTTGCAGCATGGGTAGTTCAAACAAAACAAGTTCAGTTCAGGCTAACTCCAGCTAAGTTCCTCATTTCTTCCACACACACACTCACCATGTGCCAAAGAGCAATCTCAATTACATAGCCCATAACCCCATCCACAGGTGAGGTACACATCACATGGACTGATCACATGACCGTGACATCATTGCAGGTCCTCATCTTTAGGGAAAATCCCGGCCGAACTTTATCCTGCTGGGAGAAATGTATCTCCCATCCAACACTACACCCTTTGCTGCACCATATAGCTCCCCCCTTTGTTCAACCCTAGGGGGTGGACACATGACATACAGTGAACTCTGGACAGGGCATCTGCACTCCCCTGTAGTCTGCCTGTTCTACTGAAAATTTGAAATTTTGCAGGGACAGAAACCACCTGGTGACTCACGCATTCCTCTCCTTAGCTTGACTCATCCACATAAGAGGGGAATGATCTGTCACCAAATGAAATGTTCTCCCCAGCAAATAATAACGCAACGACTCAAGTGCCCACTTAATGGCCAGGCACTCTCTCTCCACAATACTGTATCTGGTTTTCGGCTGGGGTAACCTTCCGCCTTAGGAAACTAACGGGATGATCTTCCCCGTAAAACTTTGAGACAGCACGGCACCAAGCCCTATCTCAGAGGCATCAGTCTGCACATTGAACTTTCTATTGAAATCAGGCTTAACCAGAATTGGTGTACCACACAGTACCATTTTTAATTTTACAAAGGCCTCCTCTATCTGATCATTCCAGCGGACAATCACAGACTTCCTCCCTTTCAAGCAGTCAGTTAAAGGTGCGGCCAGGGTTGCAAAGTTGGGAATAAACCGCCTGTAATATCCCAATAAACTTAAAAAGGCTTTTACCTGTTTTGTTGTGAGGGGAAAGGGCCAGTTCTGAATTGCCTCCACTTTGTTTACTTGGGGTTTGAGGACTCCTCTACTAATGACATAACCCAAGTACTGAGCTTCCTTCAACCCTATGGAACACTTCTTTGGGTTGGCAGTTAGCTCTGTTATGAATGAGTCACCGAGGAGGAAAAAACAAAAAGCAAGCTAAGCCTAGAAAACCGGAGAGGTTGGTAACTAGCGGATTGCAGACCCCTGATCCTATGCACACAACTAGCAGTAGCCATGGAGTGTGCCTACGGTGGTCCTAGACGCCTCGTCATGGACAGAGAGCTAAATAAGCCTAAAGAAAGAAAGGGAAAATCTAAACTGCCCCAGAGCAGACCCCAAAGCAATAGACAGCCCCCAACATGAAACAAGATGAAAACACAAACACAGATAGAAAGATAGGCTGAGCAAACGGTGGGGCCCTCACTAACTAGAAAGGACAGGAAAGAAAAGCTGCTGTCTGCAATCACGCAAAAAACCCTGCCAAAAAATGTCCAACACGTCTGATAGAAAAAGGCCCTGAAGTCGCTAGACTTCAATTCCCTATATCAGCACTCAGGTATATTCTGAAGACAGAGCAAAAGAGATCAACTGATCAGAGACAAAATGGGGATTCAGACCAGTCCCAGACAGGGCTGGCTGAACACAAAAACTAAGTAAACCAGACGAAAACTCATATGAACAATAGCAGAGAAAACTTAGCTTTAAGAAGGCAGGAACCAAACTGGAAACCAGAAGCCACAGTCAGGAGAAATCACCAGCAGGAAACAAGGGAGTTGGCTGCCTTAAATCCAATCAGAAATTCCTGATGTCCAATCGCAGTCCTCTTCCTCAGGTGGCCGGTCTCTGCCATTTAGATCAGCCTCATTACCTCCCTTCACCAACAGAGGGAGTCCAGATAGAGAACTCACTACTCCTCTGTCAGCACAGCCAGCTCCATAACCCTCACCAGAAGCCAGAGGCAAACCCAAAAATGAGCTCACAACAGTACCCCCCCCTTGAGGAGGGGTCACCGAACCCTCATACACGCCACCGGGCCGATCAGGATGGGCCCGATGAAAAGCACGAACCAATCTATCGGCATGAATATCAGACTCAGAGACCCAAGAATTGTCCTCCTGGCCATAACCCTTCCACTTGACCAAATACTGGAGTCTCCGTCTAGCCAGACAAGAATCCAGTATTTTCTCTACCTCATATTCCACATTACCTTTAACCAATTCAGGGTCAGGAGGTGCCGCCATAGGAACTACTGGCTCAACATATCTCTTCAACAGCGACTTATGAAACACGTTATGGATCTTAAACGTAGCAGGAAGAGCCAATCGAAAAGAAACCGGATTAAGAATCTCCAAAATCTTGTAAGGGCCAATAAATCTTGGCTTGAACTTTGGAGAAGCCACCTTCATAGAGATATTCTTTGATGACAACCAAACCGTATCACCCACTTTAAACCGGGGAACAATGGTCCTATGCCGCTTAGAAAACCGCTGGGCCTTTTCCTGGGAGAGAGACAACTTATCCATTACTTGGTCCCAAATCTGCTGCATTCTCTCTACCACAGTGTCAACACCTGGGCAGGCTGAAGATTACACTTGCCCTGAAGAAAATCGAGGATGAAACCCAAAGTTACAGAAAAAGGGGGACATCAAGGTGGCTGAACTAGCTCTTTTATTTAAAGCGAATTCGGCCAAGGGCAAAAATGAAACCCAATCATCCTGATCAGCAGATATAAAACATCTCAAATAGGACTCCAAAGTCAGGTTTGTTCTCTCAGTCTGCCCATTGGTCTGAGGGTGAAACGCAGAGGAGAAGGACAACTGAATTCCCAGCTTGGAACAAAAGGCTTTCCAGAATCTGGAAACAAACTGAACTCCTCTGTCCGATACAATGTTCTCAGGAATCCCATGCAACCAAACCACCTGTTGTAAAAACAAGGGTACCAACTCTGAGGAAGATGGCAACTTTGGGAGTGGTACAAGATGTACCATCTTAGAGAATCTATCACAAATCACCCAGATAACAGTCATTCTCTGAGAGAGAGGAAGATCTGAAATAAAATCCATTGAAATATGGATCCATGGCCTCTTAGGCACCGGCAAAGGCATCAACAACCCACTAGAGCAAGAACAGGGTTTAGACCGGGAACAAGTCCCACAGGACTGCACAAAATTCCTGACATCACGAGATAAGGCAGGCCACCAAAAAGACCAACTCACCAAATCTCTGGTACCAAAAATACCTGGATGACCAGCCAATGCGGAGCAATGAACTTCAGACATCACTCTCTTCCTCCACTGGTCAGGAACATACAATTTTCCCATAGGACAACGTTCAGGTTTGTCCTCCTGGAATTCTTCCAGAGCACGTCTCAAATTGGGCGAGATGGCAGAAAGAACTACCCTCTCACCTAGGATGGTAGTAGGCTTGGTCACAATAGGAGAATCAGCAAAGAAACTCCTAGAAAGGGCGTCTGCCTTAACATTCTTAGTGCCTGGAAGAAAGGAGACCACAAAGTCAAAACGCGTAAAAAACAAGGCCCACCTAGCCTGTCTAGGATTCAAGCGTTTGGCCGACTCAAGGTAAATCAAATTCTTGTGGTCAGTAAGGACCACAACTTGATGTCTAGCTCCCTCCAACCAATGTCTCCACTCCTGAAATGCCCATTTAATGGCTAACAATTCCCGATTCCCCACATCATAGTTGCGTTCAGATGGGAAGAACTTTCGGGAAAAGAAGGCACAGGGATTCATTTTAGACGTCACCGGATCTTTTGGAGACAAAACAGCTCCTGAACCAATCTCTGAAGCATCTACCTCCACAAGAAAAGGAAGTGAGACATCAGGTTGCCGCAAAACCGGAGCAGAAGTGAACCTCCGCTTCAGCTACTGAAAGGCCGAAACAGCCTCTGAAGACCAATTCAGCACATCAGCACCCTTCTTAGTTAAATCAGTCAGTGGTTTAGCAATACCAGAAAAATTAGCTATAAATTTACGATAAAAATTAGCAAAACCCAAAAACTTCTGGAGAGCCTTCAAAGAAGTGGGTTGAACCCAATCATAAATGGCCTGTACCTTGGCCGGGTCCATTTCAATAGTTGACGGAGACAAAATAAATCCCAAAAATGAAATCCTCTGTACACCAAAAAGGCACTTCGATACCTTAACATACAAGGAATTCACTCTCAAAATCTGGAACACAGTCCGAACATGTTCCACATGAGAATCCCAATCCCTGGAAAAGATCAAAATATCATCCAGATAGATGATCAAAAACGTATCCACAAAGTCCCGGAAAATATCATTCATGAAGGATTGGAAGACAGAAGGGGCATTAGTGAGCCCAAAAGGCATCACCAGGAACTCAAAATGTCCCTCCGGAGTATTAAACGCTGTCTTCCATTCATCCCCATGCATGATGCGAATAAGCTTATACGCCCCCCTGAGGTCAAGCTTAGTAAACCAGCAAGCACCTTTAACTCTGGAGAATAAATCAGAAATCAGGAGTAACGGATACTGATATTTAACCGTAATTTTGTTGAGGGAACGAAAGTCAATACAAGGCCTTAATGAACCATCTTTCTTGGCCACGAAAAAAAACCCAGCACCCAAGGGCGAAGAGGATGGTCTAATATGACCCTTCTCCAACGACTCCTTAATATAAGATCGAATAGCCTCGTGTTCGGGTACAGATAAATTGAAAAGTCGACCCTTGGGAAATTTACACCCAGGTCTCAACTCAATTGCACAGTCATAACTCCTATGACAAGGCAAAGACGCAGACTTGCTCTCACTAAATACATCATAAAAATCAGCCAAATAGTCAGGAACATCATGCGACTGGGGAGAGGTGGAGAAAACAGGAGTGTCGCCAAGAGCACACCGACAACCCCAACTCACCACAGACACAGATTTCCAATCCAACACCGGATTATGGATTTGCAACCAGGGAAAACCCAGAACAATGGTATCATGTAAATTATGCAACACCAAAAATCTGCAATTTTCTTGGTGGTCTGGGGCGACCCGCATTATCACCTGGGTCCAAAACTGAGGTTTATTCTTCGCCAAAGGAGTAGCATCAATACCCCTCAAAGGAATAGGTGTCCACAGAGGTGTCATAGGAAAACCACAACGTTTAGCAAAATCCAAGTCCTTCAGATTCAAGGTCGCTCCTGAATCCACAAAAGCCTTCACGGAAAATGTGGATAAGGAGCAGATCAGAGTAATTGCCAAAAGAAACTTAGGTTGTACGCCACCCACAGCAAATGTGTGTGCAAAACGTTTCTCTCGTTTAGGGCACACAGAAATAACATGAGAGGCATCTCCACAGAAAAAACACAGCGTATTACGCCTCCTAAACTCCTGACGTTGCGCCCTAGACAAAACTCTATCACATTGCATAGGTTCAGACATTTGTTCAAAAGGTGGCAGCGCCTCCTGTGTAGTCTTGCGTTCACGTAAACGCCGATCAACTTGAATGGCTAATGACATAGAATCGTCAAGACCAGAGGGAACAGGAAATCCCACCATAGTATCTTTTAAAGTTTCAGACAAACCCTTCCGAAAGACAGCTGCCAATGCTACATTCCATGTAGTAAGGACCGCCCACTTTTGGAATTTCTGACAGTATAACTCTGCAGGATCCTGACCCTGGCTCAATGCCAATAGGGCTCTCTCAGCTTGATAAATAGCATTAGGATCATCATATAACAACTCCAAGGCTTGAAAAAATGCATCCACAGTAGTCAAAACAAGAACTTCAGGTGTCAGAGAAAACGCCCAATCCTGGGGATCGCCGCACAGCAATTAGACGACAATTTTAACCTGCTGTGCAGAGCTCCCCTATGAGTTAGGCTTCAAGGCAAGAAATAATTTACAATTATTCTTAAAATTCTAAAATCTAGACCGATCCCCAATAAACACATCAGGAGTAGGGATCTTTGGTTCAACAGCATGTGAATGAGTGAGATAGGTGGAAATTCCCCGCACTTCAGCAGCAAGTTGCTACACACGATCAGACAATTGCTTAATCTCCATCAAGGAAAGAAAAAAAAATAATCCTCCTACGGCCCCAGAGAAAAAGAAAAAGAGGAGAAAATATACATATAAAAAAAAAAAAATTCCGACACTTTTTTTTAACAATTCTCTCCTACTTTTGAGTACCCTAGAATCTGCGGTATGGCTGGTGATTCTGTTATGAATGAGTCACCGAGGAGGAAAAAACAAAAAGCAAGCTAAGCCCAGAAAACCGGAGAGGTTGGTAACTAGCAGATTGCAGACCCCTGATCCTATGCACACAACTAGCAGTAGCCATGGAGCGTGCCTACGGTGGTCCTAGATGACTCGTCACTGCCGGAGAACTAAATAAGCCTAAAGAAAGAAAGGGAAAATCTAAACTGCCCCAGAGCAGACCCCAAAGCAATAGACAGCCCCCAACATGTATTGTCGGTGAAACAAGATGAAAACACAAACACAGATAGAAAGATAGGCTGAGCAAATGATGGGGCCCTCACTAACTAGAAAGGACAGGAAAGAAAAGCTGCTGTCTGCAATCACGCAAAAAACCCTGCCAAAAAATGTCCAACACGTCTGATAGAAAAAGGCCAATTCCCTATATCAGCACACAGGTATATTCTGAAGACAGAGCAAAAGAGATCAACTGATCAGAGACAAAATGGGGATTCAGACCAGTCCCAGCCAGGGCTGGCTGAACACAAAAACTAAGTAAACCAGACGAAAACTCATATGAACAATAGCAGAGAAAACTTAGCTTTAAGAAGGCAGGAACCAAACTGGGAACCAGAAGCCACAGTCAGGGGAAATCACCAGCAAGAAACTAGGGAGTTGGCGGCCTTAAATCCAATCAGAAATTCCTGATGTCCAATCACAGTCCTGTTCCTCAGGTGGCCGGTCTCTGCCATTTAGATCAGCTTCATTACCTCCCTTCACCAACAGAGGGAGTCCAGTTAGAGAACTCACTACTCCTCTGTCAGCACAGCCAGCTCCATAACCCTCACCAGAAGCCAGAGGCAAACCCGAAAATGAGCTCACAACATAGCTCTGCTTGTCGCAGAGAATCTATACTGTACTGTACACCACAATATCATCTAGATAGGCTGAGGCATAATGGCAATGGGGACAGAGAACAATATCCATTAAACGCTGGAATGCCCCTGGCGCACCATGCAACCCAAAAGGTAATACTTTATACTGGAATAGTCCCTCGGGTGTTGCAAAGGCCGTTTTTTTTCCTTTGCGCCTATGCTAGGAGCACATGCCAATATCCTTTTGTGAGATCAAGAGTTGAAAAATACCTTGCCTGCCCAAACCGCTCAATCAACTCATCAACCCGGGGCATGGGGTAGGTGTCAAATTTTCAAATTTCATTACGCTTTCTAAAGTCATTGCAGAACCTTAGTGTCCCATCAGGCTTGGGTATTATGACTATTGGGCTGGCCTACTCACTTTGGGACTCTTCAATGACCCCAACTGCAGCATAGTTTCTACCTCTTCTGAGATGGCTTGTCGTCGGGTATCAGGCACCCAATACGGCTTTAGTCGGACTTTGGCCTGTGGCTCCGTGACAATGTCATGTTGAAATAGTGAGGTGCGTCCAGGGAGCTCAGAAAAAACATCTGCATTTCGGCAAACAAACTCCCGGACCTCCTGAACCTGTTTAGGAGACAAAGTATCTGCTATTTTGACTACGGAGAAGGTTTCTCCTGACACCTCCAGAGGTAATGGAGCCTTCTCCACATGAAATGCAGGCAGCAGACTATCCCCACCAAGGTAGTCTCTATCTTTCCATGGTTTAAGCAAATTAATACGGCAAACCTATTCTGGCTTTCTCCATCCTGGTTGGTGTACCTTGTAGTCTCCTGGCCCCACCTTCTCCATAATCTCGTAGGGCCCCTGCCACCTTGCAAGAAATTTGCTATCCACTGTAGGCACAAGTACCAACACCCGATCCCCAGGACTAAAGATTCTTACCCAAGTCTCCCGGTTATAGACCCGACTCTGCAACCGATGTGCTGCCTCCATATGTTCCCGGACTAATGGTAGGACTGTCTCCATTCTTTCTTGCATTTTTGCAACATGTTCTATCACACTTTTGTGGGGGGGTTGGTTGGTTCTCCCAGGCATCTTTGGCTATATCGAGTAAACCCCGTGGATGTCTGCCATACAATAGTTCAAAGGGCGAGAACGCTGTAGATGCCTGGGGCACCTCCCACACTGCAAATAATAAATATGGTAGTAAGAGATCCCAGTCCTTCCCATCTTTGGAAACTGCTTTTTTAACATGCTCTTTAACATCTTATTGAATCTTTCTACCAGACCATCTGTTTGGGGATGATAGACCGATGTGCCCAATTGTTTAACATTTAACAAGCGGCAGAGTTCCTTCATAGTTTTTTACATTAAAGGGGGTTCCCTGGTCTGTTAAAATCTCTTGAGGAATCCCCACCCATGAAAACATACCCATGAGTTCTTTTGCTATGAGCTTAGCTGATGCGTGGCACAGTGGAACGGCCTCAGGATACTGGGTAGCATAATCTAGAACTACAGGGATGTGCTGGTGTCCCCTTGCTGACTTATTGACAGGCCCAACCAGGTCCATTGCCACTCTTTCAAAAAGAACCTCTATAATTGGTAAAGGCACCAAAGGACTCTGAAAGGGAGGCTGGGGACTGGTTACCTGGCACTCTAGGCAGGAATTACAGTACCGTTTAACTACTTCATGGACACCTAGCCAGTAAAACTGCTGCAATATTTGGTCTAGGGTTTTCTTTTGGCCTAAATGCCCACTGAGTACACATGTGCATGTGCTACAGTAAGTCCATTACCAGCTTACGATATGGCTGAGGTACCAGTAATTGTTCTACCATTTCCCCACGTATTTTCTTCACTCGATACAATAGATCTCAGTTCAGCTCAAAGCATGGCAACACTGTAGCTGCCCCAGGTTGGTGGGGTTCCCTATTGATAAACAGTACATTTTCCCTGGCTCGAGCCAAAGTAGGGTCTCAGAGTTGCGCCGTACCAAAATTGTCACCTGATACATTTAAGTCTGACAATTCAGGTCCCGGCGGCAAGTCTTCCACCTCCCCAGCCAATACATCTTTTGGAGAATTTTTCCCCTCTTCCACCGAAGGGAAGGTTACTTCTATCGCCAGCACTTCTTCCTCTGGGCCACCAGGTTCATGCCCTACTTCTGGAGAATGTACCCTGGTTGCCCCCAGTGCCGGCAGTTGTTCAGTGGTTGGGACAACAGTTGTCCAAAGCACAGAAAATAAAGGAAAGTCTCTTCCAAGTATCACTTCATAATGCAAATTAATCACAACCCCCACCTTGTGGCACTGCCTCCCCACTGGCATGTTTATCACCACTAGTGTGGTAAGATAGTCTTTTAGGTCCTCATGTATACAAAACACCCCAATTTTCCGACCAGTATACTCGCTGGTTTTTACCAGGCTGGCTCGTACCAGGGTCACGAGACTCCCTGAGTCCAGTAGGGCCACAGCTGGGGTGACCTCCATTTCAACCTATCACAAATGTTCCATATTGCACACATCGGCTCTAATAGTGGGATTGGTGGTACCCAAAGTTTGTGTCCATGGGCTCAGCCAGGTGGGGGCAATCCTATCTCATATGGCCTGGCTCCTGGCACCGCCAGCAGATTAAGGGGCCCCTTTCTTCCTCAGACAAATCTTGAGCTCGCCGAGCCAGGGGTGGAGACTTACGGGACCTTCCTGTCACCTTTCTTCCCTCCCTGTAACTCTTTGGTAGCTCCAAATCTTTCTATGAGGTCTATCATCTGGAGGGCATTAGTAGGGGATGCCTGTCCAACCAAAGTTTTGAGGGAGTGGGGCAAAGCCCTCCAAAATTTATCAGTCACTATGTGGTCCAACATGGCCGTGGGAGACAATACCTCAGGCAGCAACCATTTTTGTAACAAGTGCACCAGGTCGTAATACTGGGATCGAGCCGGCTTGGAGGGGGTAAACTCCCACTGGTGTACCCGCTGGGCCCGGACTAACACATTTACCCCAAGATGTGCCAGTTTCTCACCCTTGACGATCGTGTAGTCCGCCCTTTGCTCAGTGAGTAGGTCCTGATAGGCTTTCAACAGTCCTGGGGCCAGAAACAGAGCAATGATTTCTGCCCACTTGTTCCGGGGTAGTTTCTCCCTCTTAGCCACTCCTTCAAACATCTCCAGGTACATCTCAACATTGTCAGATTTCTCTATATTGGGAACCGCAGTACGAACTGCTTTCCGGACATCGTGGATTCCCCGGGTAGTTCCTGTTGTCTGTGCTGTCGTGAGGTGCTGTATCAACAGCCGGTTAGTTTCCTGCTGCTGTTGAATATCAGCTGCTGCTGCACAACCTACTGCAGCTGTCGCATGGCCTCCTGCTGCTGCTGCGTAGCCTACTGCTGCTGCTGCATGCCTCCATAAGTATTTTTTACCATGGTCTCCATTTCTGGAAAGTTCCCCACCTGGGTCTGCACCACTCTTTTCACCCAGGACATAAGCTGGAGTACAGAGGAAAAATAAGCATAAACAGCCCAGCCTCACTGCGTATGCCCACATTCAAGCCACCAATTTGCAGGGATTTGCTCTGGTAGGCAGTGGCAGGCGGCAGTAATGAGGCAACCAACACACAGGCTTTGAGTCCCACTTCAGTGGTTTAATGACACTTTTAAACAACAGGTTAGCAGAAAGTAAAGAAAAACACAAACGTACTCCAGCTTGGAGAACCACTGGTCTCAGACTCACCCTTTCATGGGATGGGCTTAACTAAGCATATACTGTCCTCATACACGTTAGCAGGGTGTGCAATGAGACATGTAGCTAAATCCCCTGTCTTCTTTAAGAAAAGAGGCTGTAAAATTGTAACCTTCTTTTATTGATTGCAGATGTGACAGGAATGGGTGAAACTATAGAATCTGAAATATAATCCTTCAAGGGTTCTCAAGTAAACTCATATATTTTATTCCCTAAAATGATACTTTATTAATTAAAAACCACAAGTGTGGTATACACCAGAAAAAATGTGACAGAAAATGAAAAAAATAATAAAACAAAAGTGTTCAAACAGAGCCCACACTAAGGTGACACCTTAGGGTCCCTAATTCGTTGCTGAGCTGTACCCTGCCTGGCTGCGGAGGTTGGCACCCTAGGGGGAACGTTGTGGCGCCCCCGCTCACGATGGCTATCCCTGGGGGCCCTAATAAACCCTACAGCCACTAGTGGTCCCTTCTACCCGATAATAAGGGAACCCCTACTTCTAAACAGAGATCAAACCTGCTCTATAGAGGACCCTGTGTCCCAAAATAAGAGGTTAAAAATAAATTTAGAACACACATGGCATTAGGTGGTCATTTTTATATCCCACAAAAGAGCAGACAGCCGTAAGGCAAAACAATGGGATGAAACAATTCAGATAATGCCTAAATCTTGTACACAAAAGATTTATAACCAAGAGAGGCACGTATTACATTGACTCAATGATAAGCCATAACCAAAAATAAGGCCATCAACAGTATCCCATTGTTAAAGGTATGGGGAACGCAGAGCTGCAAAAGCGGTACTTATCTGCGTTTTTCGCCACCTGCCATCCAGTAGTTAATGCCTCAACGCGTTTCGCCTTCTAAAGCTCATCAGGAGGCCTGATGCTGCGATAATTTGTGTCCCATAAAGGTGCAAATAGCTATTAAATTATCTGAATTGTTTCATCCCATTGTTTTGCCTTACGGCTGTCTGCTCTTTTGTGGGATATAAAAATGACCACCTAATGCCATGTGTGTTCTAAATTTATTTTTAACCTCTTATTTTGGGACACAGGGTCCTCTATAGAGCAGGTTTGATCTCTGTTTAGAAGTAGGGGTTCCCTTATTATCGGGTAGAAGGGACCACTAGTGGCTGTAGGGTTTATTAGGGCCCCCAGGGATAGCCATCGTGAGCGGGGGCGCCACAACGTTCCCCCTAGGGTGCCAACCTCCGCAGCCAGGCAGGGTACAGCTCAGCAACGAATTAGGGACCCTAAGGTGTCACCTTAGTGTGGGCTCTGTTTGAACACTTTTGTTTTATTTTTTTCATTTTCTGTCACATTTTTTCTGGTGTATACCACACTTGTGAAACTATAGAATGCAATAACAGGAGCATTTCAGAATATATAACTGCACAGAGCATGAAACACAAATAGTCTGCAATACACAGGTAAAATGAGGTAATATACAAACTGATGATTCCTACTTAGTACAACAAACGTATTGATAAACACAGGATTATAACACCTAGATAGTGCTTACCAACTATGCTTAGAGCAGGCTGTTTAAGGAGCATGAAGAACACGAATGGTGTAGTTTCTCCTAAGACATATGGAGGAATAATGGCTGCTCTTCCCTTCACAGTGTCATAAATAAGACCATGATGCAACAGGAACAATCCCACAATGCCCTAGGAACTTCCCACAAGACATTGCAAATTAAACTAGAATCTATGCATTAAACGGCCAGCAGGTGGTGCTGTTACCTTACAATACGAAATATATGAAGGATTAATGCACACAAAAATACAATGTCTGTAATAATCGGAGACATAAAAAAAATGGCTAGACTTTCTAGACAGCAATTAGGCTACTTTCACACATCAGGTTTTCGGCGTCAGGCGCGATCCGGCGTCGTGCCGGAGCGCCGGATCCGGCAAATATTTCGTAAAACCGGATGTGACGGATCCGTTTTTCTGCGGATCCGTCTTGTTCTTCACAGACAAAACCGGATCCGTCTCATCCGGTTCATCCGGTTTTTGTTCCGTTTTTCGACGGATTACGCCGGATCCGGTTTTTAAAATCGCCCCTTGTGGCCTTCCGAACGGGATTGGCTACTGGAAAACTATATATAGAGTGTTCCTACAGCCCTTCTTTGACAGGTTGGAGAGGAGAAAGTGCAGGTTGGAGAGAAGAGCAAGTTACTGGCGAAGATGGATGTTGTCATTGGAAATATTTTGAAGAATTTGGCGGATTTTTTAGCGGAGGCGAATCGTTTGAGGGTGATTGTTCTGGAGAAGGAGAGAGCGAGACAGCAGCGCATCAGGCATCGTAGATGACGTTTGTGGATCCACCCCATCACAGCCAAGAGAATGACGCGTGGGGTCTATTCTACACTCTGCATGGACCTTAGACGAAACCCGGATACATTTTTTGGATATGTTAGGATGAAAATGGAGAATTTTGATTACTTGGTGGAGCGCATTGCACACCTCATAAGAAAAGCGGACACCTATTGCCGCTTCTCCGTTTCACCCGCAGAGCGTCTGATGGTGACTTTAAGGTAAGCCACATTTATTGGATATGCTCGCATCAGAGCACACTTTCACTGCAATCTTGTTGGTGGTAGTTTGTATCTCCAAGTGTTATAGCTGAGTTTTGGTATGTAATGCTGTGATTTTAAACTAATTGACTGTTTTTTAATTCCCCACAGATTTCTTGCAACTGGAGAATCCCTTTCGTCACTGCATTTCCAGTACAGACTCGGGATTTCCACCATATCTGGAATAGTGAAGTACACATGCCGTGCACTGTGGGACTCCTTAGCTGAAGAGTTTTTACCAGAGCCCACAACAGAGAGGTGGATTGAAATTTCAGAAAAGTTTCAACAGATATGTCAGTTTCCCAACTGCTTGGGCGCTGTGGACGGGAAACATATCCGCATTGTAAAGCCAGCCGGATCGGGATCGGAATATTTCAATTACAAGAAATATTTTTTCCATTGTCCTCATGGCCATCGCTGACTCGGAATACAAATTTATTGCTGTTGATATTGGGGCCTATGGCCGCTCCAATGACTCTCAAGTTTTCAAACTGTCTGCCATGGGGCGTAAACTGTATGGAAACACCTTCGAGTTCCCATCCCCTAGACCGCTGCCGCAAACATCTGGTCCACCTATGCCATTTGTCTGTGTAGGTGATGAAGCCTTCCAGCTGTCAGAACACCTTTTGAAACCGTACTCTAGCAGAGGATTGTCAAGAACAAAACGCATTTTTAATTACCGCCTCACAAGAGCAAGAAGAATGGTTGAATGTACCTTTGGTATTCTGACAGCCAAATGGCGGGTCCTATTAACTGCGATCAACCTCAAGACAGAAACTGTGGACGAGGTGATCAAAGCTTGTGTGGTACTCCACAATTTTGTTATCTGCAAGGAACCCATTTCCATTGAGGACACCTCTGAAGAAACCACCTTGCAAGATTACCATGACATTACCACTAGAAGTTCTGTGACTGTTTCAGTAATGAGGGACAATTTTGCACTATACTTTATGTCACCTCAAGGCAGAGTACACTGGCAGGATGACAGAGTGTGAAAGATTTGTGCCCTTAACCAAACTTGTGTACAAACAGTATATACCTTTGCCAACCAAAGTTGGCTATCTTGTCATGGTCTTACTATTTTTACCTTTAGGCCACAGGTGTGTACCTGGTTGTGTTTTATGCAAAGTATTTCACCTTTTAACAAAAGTTGTGTACATTGTTAGGAAATCACCAACAATAAACACAACTTTTTAGGTGAAATACTTTGCTTCAAACACAACCAGGAACACAACTGTGGCAAAAAGGTCAAATTTACCCACAGTTATATACCAGGTTTTGAATACCATTTGACCTTTGAAATTATTTTACCTTTTTTTGTAAACATATTTCGCCGCAGAAAGAAATGACAGACAACCATTGTAAAAGTAATTTAACTTTTATTTAAATTTTTTTTTTTTTTTTAAATGTTTTTAAAGTTAAAAAAACTTTTTGAATAAATGTTTGAAAACAAACAAATGGCCATTTTTATTAAAAAAAAACATTACAACTCGGTGTAGTGTGGGGTGGAAATACTGCTGGAGGGGCTGCGGGACACTTCGACACTGGGAGTGTGGAGAGAGGACTGGGATCGTGGTGGGGAAGGAACAGTTAGAGGTGAAGGTGTGGAAAAAGCTACAGAATGGGTGGACATGTGGGAGGCAGAAGAGGTGGTGGGCGGTGGAGTGGAGTGTTGGGCAGGGACTGTAGGAGCAGATGGTGTTCATGGCAAGTTGTATGGGGAAGGAGTTTGGTATGGGGCAGGTTGCTGGAAGTGGGGAGATGTCTGGTACTGGGGAGGTTGCTGGTACTGGGGAGTTTGCTGGTACTGTTGAGTTTGCAGGTACTGGGGAGGTTGCTGGTACTGGGGAGGTTGCTGGTGCTGGGGAGGTGGATGGTATGTAATAGGAGGGGGAGGATGGAAAGTGGCTGGAGGGGGTGCAGGTGGAGGAACTACTGTGGTGGGAGGAGGAGGTTGGGAGGTAACGTGCTGGAGAGCACTGTGGCATGAATGCATTACATGCATCTGCTGGGTAGGAGAGAGCGTTTCCATGCGCTCCACAACAGACCTGAAAAAGGTGTGGTTTGGCGAAGATCTTGCTTCTGAATGCATGGTTTGCAGAAGTGTCTTCACCTCCAGAATGCTGGAGTTGATCTGCTGAAAGTCTGCGGAGATTTGCTCTGACAAGACTTTTAGACAGTTCTGGAAAGATGCATTCAGATGCAAGAACTCTGGCGCATAAGTCTTTTCCTGACCCCTCTGCCACTGCCGCCCAGTACCCGCAGGTGTACTAGAGGTGGCAGGGGCAGAAGGGTGGGGTAAAGGGAAAGCGATCTCCTCACCAGCAGCTTCATGTAATGTAGGCGGCCACGATGCTCCTGTGCTGGTGGATGGGACAGATGGGTCGAATGTGTGGGAAGGCTGGGAAGGGGCAGATGTACCGGGGCGGTCGAAGTGTCCCTCGGTGCCGGTCTCCTCAGGGATCGCCTCAGAAGGGTCCAATCGTGCAGGCTCCCGAGTGCTGCTCACCGTGCTGTGGAATAAAGAGAAAAAAAAACAATTAAAATAGTGACATGGTATGGCCCTGGCTGAAAAAAAAAAGTTACATCTAAACATTTTTTTGTCACATGTGGTGAGTAATATTTACCTTCTGGTGACCATTGTATCCCGGAGGAACGACAGGGCTCGTGCGTACTTGTACTTGCTCCTGCGTCCTCCAGATCCACTCGGGGCCCGCATCTCTTTATTGAACTCCTTCTTGAAACGATCCCTCACAGACCGCCACCGCTTCACAATTCTCTCCCCTGAAACGAGAAAGGACAAAGTGGTTAGTATACAACATCAGTGTTTCCCAAACTCCAGTCCTCATGGTCCCCAGGGGTCATGTTTTCAGGATTTCCAAAGTAAATAGAAATCCTGAACACATGATCCGTGGGGACCACGAGGACTGGAGTTCGGGAAACACTGGTTTAAATCAAGCAACCGGTACTGTATATACTTACGCTCTTTAATCTGGGCCCGAGCATCGAGGTCCTCCCAGCGGTCCACAAGGAGCGAACAGATTTCCTCCCAGAGTCGTCGGGTAACGATAAGGTCAGCATGGCGGCGGTCAGCCATATTACATAGCGGCTCCCTTTCTCTGACGAGATCGATGAGGTGGTCCACATCAATCCCTCCATCCTCACCGTCAGAGTCGGGAGCACGCTGTGAAGGCTGTTAAAGAAAAAGACAAAAATAACATAATTAGCCTCCACAAAAGAAATGAAATAAAAAGTGCAAAAAAACAAAGCAAAAATATTTATACTTACACGCTGGTGACCGCCGCGTTGCTGTCGCCGACGACCCTGGGAGGCACTGCGAGGACCTCTTGGCCGAGCACCAGATTGGGAAGACTAGAGAAGAAAACAAAAAATGTTATGTCTTTGGATGTAGGCATTTGTTTGCTGTGTGTGGTCTGCAGAACATTGTTTTCTATGTGTTGTGTGTAGTGTGATGTTGTGTTTCTGCGTTTGATGCAAAAATCTTACCAATTGTGAGCCCACTCCAGGTGTCTGTCCACCCCTTCCTTCTTCTTCTGGGAGCTCCTCTTCATCTTGTGATTCCTGTTTTGAAATAAAAGGCAATGAATAGACATATATTACAGAGATGATGGATTTTTGAAATAAAAACTTACCGTCAAACGCTGACGATGCGAGGGAGGGCTCCCAGAAGAAGATGTGCTGTCTTCCTGCTGGCCAGACTCCATGCCTGTGGGTGGTGTTACTGCTGCTGCCATTGCTGCTGCTGCTGCTGCTGCATCTCTTGGGCGGCTGTTGAATAAAGAGAAACAAAGGGCCAATGAATATCTTTATATTCCATGGCCCTAGTTTGGAGGAATGGGGGATTTGATAATTACCATCTCTCATCTGCTGCTGGACTCCCCTCCCGTTGTTCAGCATGCTGCTCCATTTGGGGTGGTGGTGGTGCTGATGGTGCTGCTGCAGATGTCTCCTGCCTTCTCCTGCTCCTGGTTCTTGGCTTGGGTGGCATGTTGGGTGTGGCTGAGGGTCCCACTGTCTTGCTTTTATATATGTCTTGTGGGCAGAGCTACTGAGCATGCTCAGACCAAAAAAACCAGATCCGGCCACCGGATCCGGCTGTCGCCAGATCAGGCGCATTGCGGCGCTCATAGGCTTTCATTGTGTGAAAAAGCCGGACACGCCGGATCCGGCGTGTCCGGCTTTTTCACCGGAGACAAAAAACGTTACAGTAGCCGTTTTTTCCAGACGCCGGATTGCGACACATTGCCGGATCCGGCGAAAACCGGATGAAACGCATGGCCATCCGGCTCGATCCGGCTCTAATGCAAGTCAATGGGGGGGAACCGGATCCGGCATTGCATTTCGCCAGATCCGGTTTTTGTCAAAAGCGCCGGATCGCGCCTGACGGCGAAAACCTGATGTGTGAAAGAGGCCTAATATGGCTGGACAGAACACTCCACGCTTGACATCGGCAGACGTCACTATTGTGTTTATTGGACGAGAACAGCAGAACGAGTTCCCCTACTGGCCTGAGGAACAATTTGGTCTCGCCTTGTTTTCCTATTTTTACTTCCACTTTACGTACGATTCCATCCTCACTTGGGATTGTCTGGGTAATGAGACCTAATGACCATTCATTTCTCCGAGACTGACAGCCTTTCATTAGTACTATATCGCCAGGCTAGAGGTTAGGCTTGCTGGTTTGCCACTTTCTCCTCTGTTGCAGAGTAGGCAGGTACTGTTTTTTCCACTTGTCCCAAAAGGCATTGGAGAGACTCTGTACTTGTCTCCATCGACTCCTGTAACGGTCTTTAACATTAAATTCTCCAGGTGGAGAGCAATTAGGGTTGGTCTTCTGCATAAGCAGCAGGGCTGGGGTGAGAACAGTTGGGTCATCAGGATCACTGGAAATTGGAGTCAACTGTCTGGCGTTTATGATGGCTGACACTTCGGCCATGAATATTGTCAAGCTTTAAGCTTTCGTGTGTTAGTCTTGCAGATCCTTCCTGTAAGAAGATTGAATCGAGGATTCTCCTTGCGACACCTATCATTTTCTCCCATACACCTCCCATGTGTGAAGAATGTGGTGGGTTAAAAGTCCAAGTACACCCATGTACACTTAGGTATTCTTCTACATCCTTTATATCCAAGTTGGAAGAGAGTTGCAGTTCTCTTGCTGCTCTGAATTTCCTCAGAACACTATCTTTTGGTATTGGTCATTGATTGGTTAAACAGTCGGTTTCTTTGGCATAGTTTTCCCGTTGTATAGCTCGGAAAATTATATTCTTCGACTGCTTTAGCTGTAGAGCTGTGTGAACGTGTTTACCATGGTGCCAGTGGTCCTCAAAGTCTTGAAGTGTAGGTGCTAACTCTGCATGACCGTTCTTACATATCTTCTCCATGAAGGTTAAGAAATGGTCTTTCATCTTTGGTCTATCATCTTTGGTCTAGTACAGAAGTTGTGCATGAGGGAGACAAAGTGTTTGTAAACTTGTTCTCTGTTGTTAGGCAAGCGTTGTCTTTGAGGCTTGAAGAGTAGAGATGCAATCCCGCTCTTCGTTTTGTCCTGCACCATTCCTTGCTCTATCATCTCTAGGAACAGTCTATCTTCAAATAACATTGCTGTACTATTATCTTCCTTGGTCTTGCGGAAGACCGTACACCCAAGGTGATCTTGGTCGCAATTCTGAATGCAATCATCATTGGCACGACTCGCTAAGATACTTGGTGCTGAAGTGCTGTGTAGCAACTCTTTTATGAAGTAGTGATTTTCACATGGTTGAAGGAGAGATGGACGTCCATTCTCGAGAGTACTGGTAAACATGTTGCTAACCACTGTCGGTTGGGGTGCTTCTCCTAAACAGTCCTCTCCTATAATGACCCACCCAAGGTCGAGTCTCTGGGCATATGGAGCGTTGTGAGAGCCATTGATATGCTGCTTAACCTTGTGAACTTGTAGAATATCTCTCCCTAGGAGCAAGATTATTTGAGCCTCTTGGTCAAGGTTAGGAAGCAGGCGTTCTATATGCTTCAGATGAGGATGATACGATGCCACTTCAGGCGTAGGTATCTCTGACCTGTTGTCAGGAATCTGGTTACATTCCAATATGGTTGGTAAGGGCAGATGCATTTGGCAATCTATAGACTACGTAGCCTGTTGCTCTCCTACCAGCTCAAGTTTTCAAAGAGTAGGGGGCACTGGGTCCTCTGACATTAAAGCTATCAAAGAAGGCAGACTTGGTTAATGACCTGTTACTCTGATCAACTAAAATCGCGTATACTTTGATGGCTTTGTCCTTTTCGTCTGCTGGGTAGACTCTCACTAGAGAAATTTTAGAGCAGGACTTGCCTCCTATGAGATTTCCACAAACTTCTGTACACTTAGAAGTAATGGCTGGAGTGTCAGTATTTGAGTCATTCAGCTCACCGCTATGCTATTGGGGCAAAGCATCCGATGGTGGTCCAGGGTGTAGAACTGAGTTATGTTCGGTGCTGTCACATTCGATACATCTTGCACTAACCTCACAGTCCCTGGCGATGTGGGATGTTGAAGAGCAGCATTTGCAGCAGATGCGTTTCTCCTTAAGGAAGGCCTTCCTTTCTTCCAATGACTTTTCTCTGAAAGCTCTGCACTTAAGTAAGGAATGTGGCTTCTTGTGTATGGGACACTACCTGCTTGGGTCCTTGGATTTGTCTTCTCCTTGACCGGAGCTGAACTCTTTGCGAACTGAACCTGTGGAAGAAATGTTAGTTTTGTGGACCTCTACAGTTGTTCTACGAGGTTTACTAACAGAGTTATTGGCACATGACAGCATGAAATCAAAGCTAGGATCATTTCTAATTTTTGCTTGTTCTGAGACAAAATCTACAAACACATTGAATGGAGGAAATGGTACATTGTAAGTCTGTTTATACCTAGAACCATATGTAACCCATTTGTCTTGCAGGTTATATGGAAGTTTTTGAACTATGGGGTTCACACCTCTAGCAGTGTCGAGATATGTCAACCCCACAAGATCTCCTTCTGCTTTTGCTACACACAAGTCCATTAACAAGTCAGTTAATTCTCTGAGCTTTGAATAATCCTTGGTAGCTATTCTAGGAAAGTCGTCTATTCTTTTAAACAAGGCACTTTCTATAACCTCTGCTGAGCCATAGCATTCATCAAGTCTATTCCAAATTCTTTTGAGGCCGACATCTGGATAATTTACATTAATGTCTCTGATTCTCTTTGCGTGTCCGGCAGACTCACTTCCTAGCCATTTTACCAAGAGATCCACTTCTTCACTACATGATAGACCTATGTCTCTTATGGTATTTTTGAAGGAAGCTCGCCAAGCCCTGTAGTTTTCAGCGCGATCGCTGAACTTTACAAGCCCCTCAGTGACCAACACACGTCGAGCAAGGAACTTGGAAAAGTCCATCGTGGCTTAATTGGCACTGATGCCAGCTGATGGAGTGTTGTCAGAGTACATGTTTGCTGTGCGATCATACCTGTTAGATGTCTCTGGTTTGGTCCAACTGCTGTAGTACCTTTCTGAAGCGAAGGGATTCTCTTTAAGCCGGGACAGATTCCGGATCTTCTGTTCTGGAGAAGGATTATTGTAGTCAGTATCATCCCAATGTGTATTTCCTTGCTTTTGGTAGGGAGACTGATAGTTGGCTTTCTGGGGGTCCGAATTATCTGGTTGGCTTGACTTGTTGACAAAATGCTCTGTCTTCGCCTGTGGGTATGGATCTTCATTTGATTTGGAATGCTGATGGACGTACTCTGCAGTACGCTGCAATGGATCGTGAGTAACTTGGCCTAGCACACTGCTGCATCTGCTGTGTTCGTCGTCAGAATATACGGCAGCTTCTAAAGGGCATGTCACACTAAGAGATATCGCTAGCAATATCGCTATAACTAGTGACGTTATAGCGATATTGCTAGCGATATCGCTGTGTCTGATACTTACCTACGACCCGCTCCCCCCGCTGGTTATCGCTGATTGCGCGAGAACGTCCTGGACCGTTTCTCGTCGTCAGCTTCCTGCGGCGCTTCCTGTGGAGAGACGAGCGACGCATGGAGCCGGGCGGGAGGACGCAGGATCGCCTGGTGTGACAGGTAAGTAGCGACCCCCGTCCCCAGCGATGTCGCTAGTGAGATCTGCCTGTGTGGCAGCTCACTAGCGACCACTTAGCGATGTACCAGCGATCCTGACCGCGTCATATCGCTGGTCGGGATCGCTGGTACATCGCTAAGTGTGACAGTACCTTAAGGCTTCTGCTTCTGCTATGGCAGCTGCTGTTTCTTTTTCAATAGCAAGTTTCTGTAATGTTGCTTCAAGACGCACTTTCTCTGCATCCAGGCATGCTTGTTGGCGTGCTTTTCCTGCATCCAAGCATGCTTGTTGTAGTTTCAATTCTATCTCTTGCTCAGCAAAGGTACTTCTTGCTTTTGCCGCTTCAGCTTTTGCGTGGGCAATAGCGGCGGCATTGCTGACGGATGATGTCTTGGAGGAACCACCTCGTGATCTTGTCTTGAAAGAGGATGCTTGTCCTTGAGACATGATTCAACAGTTAGGCGACCGCTGTGATATCCCTTTGTCGGCTCTGCGTGGATAATGGCGGGCTCCGTATGGTCCGATTATTCGGTCCGACTGTTAGGAGGTTGCTGCAATATCCGTATGCAATAACCGTATGCTTGGATAATGGCGGGCTCTGTAACGTCAGATCTTCTGAGTTTGTTCTCAGCAGTTGTTTCACTATACTGTCCTCATACACGTTAGCAGGGTGTGCAATGAGACATGTAGCTAAACCCCCTGTCTTCTTTAAGAAAAGAGGCTGTAAAATTGTAACCTTCTTTTATTGATTGCAGATGTGACAGGAATGGGTGAAACTATAGAATGCAATAACAGGAGCATTTCAGAATATATAACTGCACAGAGCATGAAACACAAATAGTCTGCAATACACAGGTAACATGAGGTAATATACAAACTGATGATTACCTACTTACCTAAACATAGTTGGTAAGCACTATCTAGGTGTTAAAAACCTGTGTTTATCAATACATTTGTTGTACTAAGTAGAATCATAGAATCATAGAATCATAGAAACTCTACGATTCTATGATTCTATGATCTATGATTCTACTTAGTACAACAAATGTATTGATAAACACAGGTTTTTAACACCTAGATAGTGCTTACCAACTATGCTTAGAGCAGGCTGTTTAAGGAGCATGAAGAACACGAATGGTGTAGTTTCTCCTAAGACATATGGAGGAATAATGGCTGCTGTTCCCTTCACAGTGTCAGAAATAAGACCATGATGCAACAGGAACAATCCCACAATGCCCTAGGAACTTCCCACAAGACATTGCAAATTAAACTAGAATCTATGCATTAAACGGCCAGCAGGTGGTGCTGTTACCTTACAATACGAAATATATGAAGGATTAATGCACACAAAAATACAATGTCTGTAATAATCGGAGACATAAAAAAAAGACTAGACTTTCTAGACAGCAATTATATGGCTGGACAGCTGCCCGATCAGCAGCATCTGCCAGGTGCCATTGCCAGGGTTGTTTTGAGTGTTGCTGCTAACCCTTTGCAGCAAGGATAGTCCAACAAAACAAGTTCAGGCTAACTCCAGCCAAGTTCCTCATATCTTCCACACACACACTCACCATGTGCCAAAGAACAATGTCACGCCGCCTCCGCATACTCACCCGGCCTCCGCTCCCATGCTGCAGCCCCCCGCCACCCGACAGCCACGGCGGTCCCTTCTGACAGGCTCGAGGCCGATGGGGTCTCTGCATGCAATGCGCATGCGCCATAGGCCGCGGCCGCGCCTCCCTCCTGTTACTTGTGCTCCGGCAATGCCCTGACCCGGAAGCACCTACGGACCAATGGCAGACCTGACAGGGCCATATCAGGCTGTTCCCCCATGAGGGAGGCACCTGATTGTAGTGTTTGCTAGCACACTGGGCCCTGCTTCCTCGTGTGCTTTCTGCAGTCTCGCAGTCCTGTCATCAGTGATTCCTGCAATAGCCACACAGTCCTCCCTTCCGTGGTCCCTGCAGTAGCCCCGCAGTCCGGTGCTCCGTGGGTCCAGCTATCTATACTCCAGTCCAGTCTCTGGTGTTCCTGCTCCATCCTGCTATCCACACTCCAGTCCTTCAGTCCTACTCCAGTCCTGCCTCCGGTGTTCCTGCTCCATCCTGCTATCCACACTCCAGTCCTACAGTCCTACTCCAGTCCTGCCTCCCATGTTCCTGCTCCGTCCGGTTGCCTATGCTCCAGTCCTGCAGTTCTACTCCGGTCCAGTCTCCAGTGATCCCGCTCTGTTGTCTACACTTCAGTCCCGCACTCCTACTTCAGTCCGTCCTGAGCCGCCCCTCTCGGTACCGGCTATCGTGGTATCCGAACCCCTGGGCCTGCTCCAAACGATCCCTGTATAGGGGTCGGCTCCACCTGACAGCTCGCCCGGGGCCCCTCGGTGCCACGGTCCAGAGGGTCTACTCCTGGAGATTTGTCTCCTGACCAGCCGTGGTTACAGTACAATCAGGCCATGGACTCCGCTGGTACTACTGCTGCTACCCAAAAGGAGTTGCTCTTTTTGCGGGAGAATCAGGAACGCATCATGTCCATTATGAAGTCTATGGACACCCGTTTGTCGGCCCTGCAGGTGGCTGATCCTGGAAATGCCACTCAATTGGCCAGTCTTCAACAGGAGCTGGGTCAGCAACGAGATACTCAAGCCCATATTCTGAGTTACATGGCCTCCTTTGATAGCCGCTTGTCGGTCCTCCAGTCTGCCACCGCGATCCCGACTCCTCCCCCCGTGTCTACAGTTAACTCGGCGCCCCGCCTCGCCAAGCCGCCACGGTTTACTGGTGATCCCAAACGCTGCAGGGGGTTCTTAAATCAGTGTAGCCTCCATTTTGAATGTTTGCCTCAGCAATATCCCTCTGATCAGGCCAAAGTGGCCTTCATTATGTTCCATCTGGAGGGAGAGGCCCTGTTTTGGGTGAATTCTCTCTGGGAACGTGACAATCCCATTGTCTCGAGTCTTCCAGTCCTTTTGGATACTTTTCGCAGGGTATTCGACGAGCTGGGTCGGTTAGCCTCTCTAACTGAGGCTCTTTTTAACCTACATCTTTTTAACCTACATTTTTAACCTACATGGGTCGGTTAGCCTCTTTAACCGAGGCTCTTTTTAACCTACATGATTTAGCGAATCCTGCTTTGAGCAGGGGGTTGGACCAGATGGCCCAGGAGGTCCCTTCCAACTCTACGATTCTATGATTCTATGATTCAGAGTTCACTCACAGTCGGGCATTACGCAATCTGCTTTCGCACTCTCGCCTCTGAGCTCGGCTGGAACAACGCGGCTTTGGTTGGGGCATTCTGGCGCGGCGTTTCGAGCAGAATAAAGGATGAACTCGCGGGTTGGGATACCCCACCCATCTTGGAGGACCTTATCTCGCTGGCCACCAGCATTGACTTATGCTTCCAGGAGCGTGCCCGGGAGTCAGCGAGAGACAGGAGGTCCACCAGGCCAGCTTCCTTTTCCACCCCGTCTGTCAGTCCCTGTCCTGCCGGGTCCTCGTCTCCCTCCTCGGTCGAATCCATGCAGGTAGATCACCTCAAGTTGGCCGAATTGCGTCGGAGAGAGAGGCGGGCACAAGGTCTATGCCTCTATTGCGGAGGCTCATCACACTTTGTCCGTACCTGTCCTGAGAAACAGGGAAACTCCTCCACCTAGGTCAGGTGAGAGAGGCCTCCCTAGGTGCTAATGATTCCTCTGAACCTCTTACCATATCTGTTATTTTGGTTCCAGGGGAGAGACGTGGGTTCAAGGTGGCCTATGTGGATTTGGGCTCGGCAGGTAACTTCATCCGGGGTGAAGAGGTGGACAAATACCAGATTCCCGTGGTGACCCTATGTAATCCTCGCCTGATTCCTGCAGTGGATGGCAAACCGCTACAGGAGACCGTCACCTTGGTCACTGAGGAAGTGGAGTTGCAAGTCAGAGCCTTACATCGAGAGAAGATAGCCTTTTACGTTCTGCCCAAGCTCTCCCATGCGATTCTACTCGGTCTTCTATGGTTAAGGACTCATCAGACTGTTCTCGACTGGTCTTCAGGGGAGATACTCCGCTGGGGCACCCATGCCAAGCTCGCTGTCTGACTCCTGTCCATCTAGTGGATGCTCCTCAGCCACCTCCAGACCTTCCGGGCCTTCCTTCAGCCTACAGTTCCTACGCTGATGTCCTTGATAAGAAGGAAGCAGAGGTTCTTCCTCCACACCGGCCTTTTGACTGCCCAATTGAACTAGTCCCCGGTTCAACCCCCCAAGGGGCAGAATCTACCCCCTGTCTCCCGCAGAGACCGTAGCCATGTCCGAGTACGTCCGGGAGAACCTCGCCAAAGGCATTATACGGAAATCCTCCTCGCTCACGGGAGCCAGGTTTTTCTTCGCCAAGAAAAAGGACGGATCTCTAAGGCGGTGCATTGACTATAGGGGCTTGAACGAGATTACCATCAAGAACAGGTACCCTCTTCCATTCATTCCGGAGCTGTTTGACTGCCTCAGAGGGGCTTGTGTCTTCTCCAAGCTAGACCTCAGGGGAGCCTATAATCTGGTCTGTATCCACGCAGGTGTCGAGTGGAAGACGGCTTTCAACACTCTAGATGGCCATTACGAATACCTGGTCATGCCCTTTGGTCTCTGCAATGCTCCTGCAGTGTTTCAAGAGTTCGTCAATGAGATCTTCCGGGACCTCTTGTACTCATGTGTGGCGGTGTACTTGGACGACATCCTCGTCTTCTCTCCGGATCTCTCGTCCCACAGAAAGAGTGTCCGCCTGGTGTTACAGCGTCTTCGGGAGAATCGCCAGTATGCTAAGATAGAGAAATGTCTCTTTGAACAGACCTCTCTGCCGTTTCTGGGATACAATATCTCCAACGCTGGGTTAAGGATGGATCCCGAGAAGTTGACTGCCATTCTCAAATGGCCCTGCCCAGTCGGAGTAAGGGCGATACAAAGGTTTCTCGGATTCGCCAATTATTAAAGGCAATTCATCTCTCACTTTTCCGCAATAACCAGACCTATTTCTGCTCTCACCTGTAAAGGAACTACTCCCAATGATTGGACTCTTGAGGGGGAAGAGGCCTTTCAGACCCTAAAACGGGCTTTCTTCACGGCCCCGATGCTGCATCGTCCCGAGATCAACCGACCCTTTGTACTCGAAGGTGCCAGGGCAGTATTGTCCCAGAGATCCACCTCCGGTCGTCTGCACCCCTGTGGCTTCTTCTCTAAGGCCTTCTCTCCATCCGAGTGTAACTACTCGATCAGCGACCAGGAACTCCTGGCCATAAAGTTGGCCTTAGAGGAATGGCGTCATCTCCTGGAGGGGCCTGTCCAGCCCTTTGTAATCTTCTCAGATCACAAGAATCTGGCCTATCTCCAGTCTGCCCAGAGACTCAACCCTCGTCAGGCCAGATGGCTCAATGCCGACTTTTATTTCCCATTGACTTGCATTGGGGTCGGGTTTCGGACAAAACTCCGACTTTTTTTGCCCTAGTCGGACCAGTTTCATCTGAAACAAATTTTGTTTCATGAAACCCGATCCGACCAAAGTTGCTCAACTCTAGTGGCAATCTACAAACCAATGGCAATTGAACACTGTACAGTCTTAATACTCACACAATTGTGTGTATCCATGTGGGCCTTAAAAGCCTTTGGGAGATGTCACCGAGCAACAGCAGGCCCCATGTAAAATCCAATGTGGAGCACAACAAAGGATAGCAGCTTTAGGAAAAGGGAGCAAAGCTTGATAGGGAAGAAGAGACAAGTGCCTAACAAACCAATCAAACAAGAACATTTTAAATAGCTTAATGAGTGGTTTCTCCAACCATTACATTAAAAGGCATTTTTAAATACTAATGCTTTCTAAGAATAATTAAAAATCTTTGTGACAAGCCTCTTTAACAATTATAAGTAGAGCATCATTTGACAATTATGACTTGCTGCAAACAAGATCTGTGGCCACATATTCGCTTCTTCAGCCTTCCTGAAGTGGTAAGGAGCAAAGCGCTGAAATGATAGTTCGTTTCTTAGAAGATATCAAATCTACGCATTTCAAAGTTATCCAACGTCTACATCAGGATACAACCACAGTGAACATCCATTTACAACAGACAGTTATACATTGTATAATTCCTTGTACAATTGCTTTGGACTTTGTAGAAACGGACTGTGGTTGAACTTTGACACATCATATGTCTTCTTGGCGCTTTTATTAAAACATCAATATACCCTATATAACTGCCTGTTTGTAACAGAAATCTTCACTGTGGTTGTATCCTAACGAAGAAGTTGAATAACTTCCAAACGTGTAGATATTAAAACTGCATTTCATTCATCTTGATCTCCTGAGTCCATTCGTGGTTTCCCACCAGCTACGCAGACAAAACCACTTTAAAGCGAACCTGTCAGCACTTTTGGCCGATATAAGATATGACCAGTGCCTTTCAGGGCTTATCTACAGCATTCCTTAATGCTGTAGATGAGACCCCGATCCAACCTGAAAGATAAGAAAAATAAGTTTTATTATACTCACCCAGGGGGGCAGTCGAGTCTGATGGGTGTCGTGGGTCCGGGTCCGGAGCCTCCGATCTTCTTGCGATGCCGCCTTCCTGCTTGGTTCACGGCTCCCCGGCATCGCGCTCCTGTGCAGGTGTACTTCTCTGCCCTGTTGAGGACAGAGCAAAGTACTGTGGTGCACAAGCCCTGGGCCTCTCTAACATTTCCTGGCGCCTGGCCACTGCAGTACTTTGCACTGCTGTCAACAGGCCAGAGAATTACACCTGCACAGGAGCACAATACCAGGGAGCCATGAACCAAGCAGGAAGGTGGCATTGCAAGAAGATGGGAGGCATCGGACCAGGACCACCCCCCGGGTGAGTATAATAAAACTTATTTTTCTTATCTTTCAGGTAGGATTGGGAACTTATCTACAGCATTACAGAATGCTGTAGATAAGCCCTGAAAGGTACTGGCCATATCTTATTTGGGCTGACAGGTTCCCTTTAATTCCATACAACATTTCTCCTGGTCCGTTGACCCATGGTTTGCAGCAGCTGCTATTTGCCTAGAGATTGTTGCATACGAAAGCACTTCACTTGTACAAGGTCATCATCTCTGGATAAAATCCTATTTATGCTTTTGTTTGCTCCTCAGTCTCCCTTGGTATAGAATTGTAACTAGTTTCTCTTTTACTTTTGCATATACATGAAGTGTATGATAATAAAATAAGATATGATATATATATATATATATACACTCACTGGCCACTTTATTAGGTACACCTGTCCAACTGTGTGTTAAGACTTAATTTCTAATCAGCCAATCACAATGCGGCAACTCAGTGCATTTAGGCATGTAGACATGGTCAAGACAATCTCCTGCAGTTCAAACCGAGCATCAGTATGGGGAAGAAAGGTGATTTGAGTGCCTTTGAACGTGGCATGATTGTTGGTGCCAGAAGGGCTGGTCTGAGAATTTCAGAAACTGCTGATCTACTGGGATTTTCACGCACAACCATCTCTAGGGTTTACAGAGAATGGTCCAAAAAAGAAAAAAAAACCAGTGAGCGGCAGTTCTGTGGCCGGAAATGCCTTGTTGATGCCAGAGGTCAGAGGAGAATGGGCAGACTGGTTCAAGCTGATAGAAAGGCAACAGTGACTCAAATTGCCACCCGTTACAACCAAGGTAGGCAGAAGAGCATCTCTGAACGCACAGTGCGTCGAACTTTGAGGCAGATGGGCTACAGCAGCAGAAGACCACACTGGGTACCACTCCTCTCAGCTAAGAACAGGAAACTGAGGCTACAATTTGCACAAGCTCATCGAAATTGGACAGTAGAAGATTGGAAAAACGTTGCCTGGTCTGATGAGTCTCGATTTCTGCTGCGACATTCGGATGGTAGGGTCAGAATTTGGCGTAAACAACATGAAAGCATGGATCCATCCTGCCTTGTATCAACAGTTCAGGCTGGTGGTGGTGGTGTCATGGTGTGGGGAATTTTTTCTTGGCACTCTTTGGGCCCCTTGGTACCAGTTGAGCATCGTTGCAACGCCACAGCCTACCTGAGTATTGTTGCTGACCATGTCCATCCCTTTATGACCACAATGTACCCAACATCTGATGGCTACTTTCAGCAGGATAATGCGCCATGTCATAAAGCTCGAATCATCTCAGATTGGTTTCTTGAACATGACAATGAGTTCACTGTACTCAAATGGCCTCCTCAGTCACCAGATCTCAATCCAATAGAGCATCTTTGGGATGAGGTGGAACGGGAGATTCGCATCAGGGATGTGCAGCCGACAAATCTGCGCCAACTGTGTGATGCCATCATGTCAATATGGTCCAAAATCTCTGAGGAATGCTTCCAGCACCTTGTTGAATCTCTGCCACGAAGAATTGAGGCAGTTCTGAAGGCAAAAGGGGGTCCAACCCCTTACTAGCATGGTGTACCTAATAAAGTGGCCAGTGAGTGTATATATAATACATTATGGGAAATGTATTGAGAAGTCAATGTCAAAAGTCTGTTTTATTATTTTTATAATGGAAGAGATCCATACACTGTAACTGAAAACAAGTTTAATATTCTAAATTTAGGAGCAATAAGAAAAGCTTTATAAATGTTATTAAGGTAGAATAAAAAGCCTCCTGGCACACAGTAAATTAATTACATTCTGATCAGTTTTCCATTTCATTTACCCCAGTTAGCACCACTACAAAATGCCTGAATATATATAGTGCATGCTTTGTGATATGTTTAGACAAGCTGTGTATTATTAACCTATAGATTCTTTTGAATGTCAGTAGAGACTTCTTTGTAAGAATAATTCCACTTGCTTTTAAAAGGACCATTTCTATAGGGATTAAAGTTAATTAGAATCATTGATATTGTTAATGGATTAAAGGCCTAACACATGGATGCCCCAAAACAGTAAATTAACTAGTGTGTTACCAAACAATATAAAAGGCTGATCCCTCAATAGACTTTAACAAGTTCCAAGCAGAATTATATTCTCATTTTCTATAGTTTACAGGTATTTGAATAGCATTTAAAAGGCAACTTCTTGCAAAATAGTGTTATATTTGTACAACTTTTGGTTATTCTAGTTTTGCCATTGGGTGTAAAATGTGAAGACTAACTTGCCATAAACATATTATTATACACTGGCGAGCAAAAGGGTAACAATGCTTTGACCTTTTGACTTTCAGGTTCCATTTTTACCATCGACTACTGCTTCGAACTAGACAGCCATCATTGTATAGACAATCATCTTGGCTCATCTTGACTCCAGAGTGTATGCCTCACATGCCACCTCAGCTCTGGTGATATATGTTTGATCACTGTGACCGCACTTGAGGTCTCATTTTGGACCCGATTTATTACTAGAAGAGGGTTTCTGAGTCTCCTGTTAATCCTGCAAATTGCCTCTTTGGAGAGGAAGAGGACTAGAACTATAGTGCCGCCCTAGATGCCAATCAGAAGCCTCTCACACAGCCAAATTAGATCTCTTACTTTGCACTGATGAGGGGCAACATCCCAAAATACTATTTGCAAATTGAGATTTTATTTGGCTTTTATCTTAAGTCAAATGTCAAGGCTCGTTAAAGGGTCCATCATTGAGTTTCAGGATCGCTACTTCCTATAAGTGGCACCAGACTTCAAGTCCTCTTCCTCTCTAAATAGACAATTTGCTTATTTAATTTCCCAGAGGAGCACTGCATGGCTTATAAGTCTCCTCGCTCTATCATGCCAAGCATGTCACTCTCCACAAGGAGAAACATTACCGCTTAGATCATGTTGCGCCTCACACGCAGCAAATATGTTGGTGGTCAGACCCCTTTAGAACACTATATACAGTAAATATTCATATTTTTATTAAGAAACCGTAAAACCTTTTTTCCATAAGACACGTCACAATCTCTGTGATAAAACTCAGAGTTCACCGGTAAAATATTAATCTTTGTGTTCGCTTTGTTCTTCTGTGGAGGATTTACTTGTCATTTTCAGCCAGGTTCATATGGGTTTATTCTAAATATAAAAGCATAATCCGATGAAACTGCTTAAGAAATAGGTTCATTTTTTGTAAGCAAAAAAATATATCAGACATTTCCTTTAACTGGTAAATGAGTGTTACTTAGTGTGTCTGTGTTCTTGTTTAATAAGGGATTTGAAAAAGATGTACATTTCCACAGTGTGATTTGTACTTGTTCAGAACATAATAATAATATCTGGTATATTTGCATTAGCAATGCACAATTTAGCAACAGTCAAAACAAGAATCGAAATGATAAATCAGCTTAGTAGGAATATATTTTTAGAAAACAATTACTCTTGCATTCCTATTCACAGCATGCTGTCATCTTGTCTAATACTAATATTCCTGGATACCTGTGGCAAATTTGCGCAATTTTAACTGTTGAGCTACTGACTTACTTTGTCTTTTTGCTTAAAAATATGGAAAAATTATTATTCAAACACAATTTGCAGCTGTGCAAAGACAATGCAATAATAGATATTACTGTCCACCGCAACTAGTGAAAATTCCTGAACATGTCATTTTGGCATTAGGACTCAATGTCATGAAATGCACACATACAGTATACCACGTGCAGAAACTCCACATAGGAATTTGATGTTAGATTTGATTTGCAAATTGCGTCACTTTACCTAATAATTGTTCTAGTTGCGCTTCAAAATTATTACATTTCAGTTTCACTCGCACCAAAATTTAAAACTAGAGGTGAGGGATCTATTTGTGGAGGATCCAGTTTGAGCTTAAATTCCTTTAACTTGTATTCAAACATTTTAGGATTTAGGTCAGGGCTCATAGATGGCCACTTCAGAATAGTCCAATGTTTTCCTCTTAGCCATTGTGGTAATGGCAGGTACGCGGGATGCAGTGACGAGACGCGAGACGGATTGAACTTTAGGTAATAACTTTTACGGATTGATGCCGGTAGGGCTATCCTAAGCAACCACACAAAATAATAGAAATTGTCCTCGCAGGGACCCAATACAAGCAAACACTGGTTATAAGAATGACTACTCCGGCAAAGGCCTGTCACTATAGGGCCGCGGTATGGCCGACTACGGGTCCTTAGTTATGTAGTGTCATTTATACATCCTGACGTCCCTCGGCGTCCTGGACGATGGTGCTTCGGCGTCACAGCCGCTGGGCCCAGCTGCTGAGGATCTGGCGTAGTCTTCGGGTGTTCCGATGCCAAGGTGAAGCAGGGGCACAACAGGCCCCAGAAGGGTTCTTTGGCGGAATGTCCCCGGGCACCGCCTGGGAGTGGGAGAGTTGAGGCCGCAGCCCCTGAACGGGGGAAGCAGCGGTGGGGCTGAGTGGCGGTTGGTAGGTCACTGGCGCAGCCAGCGACTGCACTAGGGAACCCGCAGCGGGCAACAGCCCAACCCTTGCCACGGACTGGAGCGGTGCGGTGGCGGCTGCGAGTGGCAATGGACAAACCGCAGCCATGGTCGGGAGTGGAGCGGCAGTGGCTGCGGGCAGCAGCGGGCAGGGCGCAGCCGTGAGCTGGAGTGAGGCAGCAGAGACCGCGGGTGACTGCAGGCAGACAACAGCCGTGAGCTGGAGTGAGGTGGCAATGGCCGCGGGCTGGAGTGAAGCAGTGGTCTTCTGTCAGTCGGCTCGGCGCCATCTCTCTGTAGTCCACCGTGAGCCTCCCTCCTGTTGCTGTCCTCCTCTCTGATTTCTGCTCGTGGTTCTCACTCCCTGGCGCTCCCACGGTCTCCTGCTCCTTCTCTCCCATTCTGCTGACTCACTCTGACTGGTGTCCTCTGCCCCTTTTAATTTGGCTCCACCCCAACCATCCTGTCAGTCTCAGCGATCCATCCCCTAACTCTGCTCCCCAGAAACAGACCCCCAAGGAACTTAGATGACGGTCCCCTTGGTTCCGGCCTGGACACTCGGCGGGGGCCCTTCCTCCTACACTATTCTTGGGTGCTTTTAGCTGTGTGTTTTGGGTCATTATCCAGGTGCAAGACCTATGACCAGCAACTGAGACCAAACTTTCTGACACTGGGCAGCACATTTCTCTCTAGAACCCCTTGATAGTTTTGAGAATTCATTGTACCCTGCATAGATTCTAGACACCCTGTGCCAGATGCAGCAAAGCAGTCACAGAACATAACAGAGCCTCCTCCATGTTTCACAGTAGGGACAGTGTTCCTTTCTTGATATGCTTCATTTTTCCGTCTGTGAACATAGACCTGATATGACTTGCCAAAAAGTTCCAATTTTGTCTCATCTGTCCATAGGACATTTTCCCAGAAGCTTTGTGGCTTGTCAAGACAGACAACATGTAGATTAGCAAATTCCAGTATGGCTTTTATATGATTTTTTTTCAACAATGGTGTCCTACTTTGTCATTTCCCATGAAGTCCACTTTGGCTCATACAATGATGGATGTTGCGATCTGACACTGATGTTCCTTGAGCTTGAAGTTCACCTTTAATCTGTTTCAAAGTTTTCTGGGCTCCTTTGTTACCATTTGTATTATCCATCTCTTTGATTTGTCATCAATTTTCCTCCTGCGGCCACGTCCAGGGAGGTTGTCTACAGTCCCATGGAGCTTAAATTTCTGAATAATGTGTGCAACTGTAGTCACAGGAACATCAAGATGTTTGGAGATGGTCTTAGAACTTTTACCTTTAGCATGTTTGTCTATAATTATCTTTCTAATCTCCTGAGACAACTCTTTCCTTCGCTTCCTCTGCTGCATGTTGAGTGTGATACACACCGCGTCACCAAACAGAACAGTGAGTATCTGTAGCCCTCTATACAGGTCACTCACTGAGTCCAAGATTGTAAACACCAGTGATGCTAGTTAGTGGACACACCTTGATTTAATATGTCCCTTTTGTCACATTATTTTCAAGGGCACCATCATTTCTGTCCAGGCCTATTTCATGAGTTTTATTTTTTTTTAAATTCTGTGGAAGCATGATTGAAAAACAATGTCTGACTTTCAATTTGTTTATTTTCATAGATTTTTGATTTATTATTTAATTTTGTCAGATTCAAGTTATTTCTGTCACAGTTGTGTTTTTTTCTGTTATTAAACAAGGGGTACGAACGATTTTGACCACATGTGTATGCCATCTAGTGTATTATCTTGGCTTGCACAATGGTGGTCAGTAAATTGGCCATCACAGATCAGTGGTTTCCAGTAGAGCACAGCTGGTACAGAGTCGTTTTCCATCTTCAGAGTCATTGGATCAGTTTCTCTCTACTGTAGGGTGTAAACTCTTATTGTCAGCAGGATCAATTCTTCACTCTTTATCCTGTAGAGTTTAAACTATTATGGTCATAGGTGTCCTCTCTCTCTCACTCTCTCTCTTGCCTGTGGAGTGTAAGCTCTTATGGTCAGCATGGTTTTCTCTCTCACCTGTAGAGTTTAAAGGGGGCTTTACACATAGCGATATCGCTAAAGCGTCACCGATTTTGTGACGCAACAACGATATCGCTAGCGATATCGCGCTACATGTGATACTTACCTCCGACCGGCTCCCCTGCTGGCTATCGCTGATCACGCGAGATCGTCCATGTCCATTTCTCGTCGTCGGCTTCCTGCTGGCGCCGACGAGCGAGCTATGGACGCGGGTGGAAGATGGTGGTCATCGCTTCGTCTGAAAGGTAAGTACGACCACCGAGCATTGCTACATCGCTGGTGAGATCTGCCTGTGTGGCAGCTCACTAGCGACCATTTAGCGATGCACCAGCGATCCTGACCGGGTCATATCGTGGTAGGGATCGCTGGTGCATCGATAAATGTAAAGGGGCCTTAAGCTCTTATGGTCAGCAGGGTTCTCTCTCTCTCCTATTGAGTTTAAGCTCTTATGGTCAGGTGTCCTTTCTCACTCTTTCTCTAACCTATAGAGAACAAGCTCTCATGGTCAGCAGAGTTCTCTCTCTCTCATCTGTAGAATGTAAGCTCTTATGGTCAGCAGGGTTCTTTCTCTATCTCTCTCTCTCTCTCTCTCTCTGACCTGTAGACTGAAAGCTCTTGTGGTCAGAGAGGTCCTCTTTCTCTCTCTCTGTTTCTCTCAAATAGAATGCAAGCTCTTAAGGTCGACATTGTTCTCTCTCTCCTGTAGGGTGGAAGTTGTTGTGGTCAGTGGGGTCCTCTCTCTCTTGCTCTCTCTTTTTCTTTATCTGTCTATCTCTCCTATAAAGTGTAAGCTCTTATGGTCAGTCAGGTTCTCTCTCCTCTCCCACACGTGTATTTTCTGAGTAATTACACGCTTTCCAGTAGTGAGATTTGCCCAAATTTATTGCTTCAAATGTTATCTTTGGGGAAAATTAGGCAAAGTCAGCAAATATGAATTTAAAAAGATCCACTTATCTCTACTTAAAATATAACCTTTATTATCCAACAGTGCACTGTAAGGCTATGTGCACACGCTGCGGATTCACCTGCGGGTTTTTCTGTGCGGAACCGCAGGTAAAACCGCAGGTAAAGTGACCTGCGGTTTTCCTGCGGTTTTGCCCTGCAGTTTCACACCTCTACTATGTTAAAGGTGTGAAACCGCAGCGGAATCCGCAGAAACAATTGACATGCTGCGGTTTATAAACCGCAGCAAAACCGAGTGGAAAAAACCGCAGCGTGAGCACAGCGGTTTTTAAAACCCATAGGGTTACATGGTACTCTACCATGTCTGCGGGCCAAAACCGCAGACATGGTAGGGCCAAAACCGCAGCGGAACCGCAGCAAAAACCGCAGCTTGTGCTCATAGCCTAAGGAAATAATAGCATAGCAATAACAAGAATACTGTAAAATCCTAAAACAGGCAATAATGATATAGTACAAGGAATAAATAGTATAAAAGAGCAAAAGGACCATAGGAAAGAACTGTCTGTAGGAATAGGAATAAATGGGAGAATTTCAGCTCCTAAAATTCTAGTGTTTATTTAAAAAAATTAAAGACATGAATCCAAAACACAGAGCAACGCATTTCGAAAGCACGCTAATTAATTTTTTAATGAGTGCAGGGGTTTCCTGCTAAACCATGTGTCCCATGGAAGCAGCTATAGCTGCAGAAGTGATACATGCCTGTATTTAGCTATCTAGAAAAAAAAAGAAAAGCACCTGAAATAAATTAAATTTGTTGTTGGGTGTAAAACTTCATAGGTACATACCAGTCCTTAGAGTAGAGAAATAAGGAAGCAGCACACCATAATTCAGTGCAAGAAAATCGTTTTATATCTATCTATTCATTTATTTATCTATATATCTATCTAAACAAAGAAAAATAAAGCAGCACAAGCCCCAAAATTTAAAAATGGTGCCAGCCTTTAGGTAGCGGTCCAACAACCACACTTTCCCAAAAAGTAAAAAAATAAAAAAGATAGGCATTACTCAAATTTCAATTTATCAAAAGTGCCGAAAAACTTTGAATCAATCCATGTGTGCAATGGTTTTGCTTCCACAGAGTTTTTGTCAAGAAGTTGATCAAGTGAAGCAGACTAGAATAAATGTAAATTTTAGCTTAACAGCATAGATCAATCAAGTGTTTATCAATGATATACAGTCATGGCCGAAAGTGTTGGCACCCTTGAAATTGTTCCAGAAAAACAAGTATTTCTCCCAGAAAAGTATTGCAGTTACACATTTTGTTATACACGTTTATTTCCTTTGTGTGTATTGAAACAACACACACACAAAAAAAGAAAAAATGCAAATTGGACATAATTTCACACAAACCCCCAAAGTGGGCGGGACAAAAATGTTGGCACCCTTCTAAAATTGTGGGTAAACAACTTTGCTTCAAGCATGTGACGCTCGTTCAATCTCATCTATTATCTATTTATCTACTTGTTTATAAGCATCCCTAATATTTTAACACCAAGAGGTAAATAGTTTTCTCTATAGTAGCTATACAATAATTTTAGTAGGATTAGTATTGTGCAGATTCAGAACATCTGCTCATTAATGCACATTTATTTTGTTCCAGATTTTTGCCGAGTGAAAGCAAACAATATATTTCTTTTTTGCTTTCTTTGTAAATTATGATCCATTATTGCTATTTTGGCACACCATTCTTTAATGTACAGAATCTGGGACAGTCGTTACTTCTCTCACAATAGAATCATTTTTCTGACACAAAATTTCATTGAAACGTCATCAAAGTCTTTTGAGAACCCTTTCTTTGTTCAACAATAAATACAGATTATGTTCTTCTATCTGCTTTAATACAACATGATTTGATATAATTCTAGATTAACGTAATTAAATGGCTGTACACTTTTGTCTGCTTAGACATCTCCCTACACAAATTTTAAATTCAGGTTAGGTATAAAGAAGGCCTGTGACCAGGTTAAAAGTGGCCAGTTTTTGCTGATATTTTATTGTTGCTCTTCCACTGAGTATTCCGTTTCTTGCTTTTTTTTTTTAAATCTGCCATACAGTTGATCCGGAAATTTTTATTTAGCGCTACTTTTATGCTCTTTACCAAAGGGGTGTTGCACCCAGGGTAATAATGCAGAAAATCCTAAAGACACGCCCAAGAGAATCCTGTGAGCAACACCCTACAGACAATAAAAATAATCACTAAATGAAAAGGCCCATATCTCTGGAACCATATGGCAGAAAAACAAGAAGAAAAGAAACGGAATACGCAGGGGAACAGCAGGAGTAAAATAAGAGCTTTCAGTCTCATAGCAGCAGACATAATGATGTCACTACATCACGCCCGCAGTGCTGAACTTTAGACCACATAATGAAGCAGGGAAATGAGGTGAGATATGTAGCTTTCTTCCTTTTTTTAAGGGGATATCCTGGACTTAAAAAAAAGTGTCTAAGCATTAACAGGCAGGTCGTGTCTACCTACCTGCTTGTTGTGCCCAGCGCCGTTTTCCACCAGCACAGAGTGGTCACAGATTTCCACTGACATCATGTCAACAGAGTGGGACTACTGGTGGTATGCTGATTGGCAGCCTTCTCCCCGCTGCCTAATTCAGAAAGCCAGCAAGCAGTCACCCTGATGTCAGTAGTCCCGCCTGTCAACATTAAAAAAAATGCCTGCTTTGTTGTCAGGGAGTAGCAGAATCTCTAGAAGGAGTGGTCAATGACTGGTGCTGGGTACAACATGCTGACAGTTTCCTCTGTTAGCAGATGCATACATGTTAGTGTTTAGGCATGTTTTTTTTTTTTAAAGTACCGGATATCCCCTTTAAATATCCATGAGTACTTGTATGAGTCTGTCAAACTGTGTGTAGGGATTATGGCGGATCATAAACTGTTGGGAACTTTGGGGGCCATCAACTGTATGTGGAGCAACTGTGGAGGCGATTCGACTTGACTTTGGATGTTATACTTTGAAAAGGGGTATGAGGTCCATCATAATGTGTGAGACAACTGTGGGTACATCATACTACAGTGCATAAAGAGGGTTGTTGGGGCATCATAATGTGTGGGGGCTGTGGAAGGCATCATACTGTGTAGATGTCTGTGGGGGCATGATGTTGTATGCGAAGCTGTGGGGCCATCGTTCTATGGAGGAAATCATACTATATGGAGGGCTATGGTGCCCATCATACTGTGGGGCCATTATACTGTGTCGAGGGCTGTGGGGGCCATGCTCATAAAATACAAAATAGTTATGACTCTCAAAATATGGGAACAGAAGCAAACTTGTTGTAAGAGTTTTAAGTAGTAAAACAAATAAAAACTATCTAACTTTGGCATTACTATAACACAAATGACATGTAGAATAAAGTTGCCAGTTGTAGTGTGAGCAGGTACGTGGGATGCAGTGATGGACAGGAGGCAGAGCAAGGGTTAACAAGTTTAATAACGGGAATACTCCACACAGGGAGGTAAAGGGTTAAACAGGGGATTAGACAGGTCAAATGGCAAAGGAAATTGTGAGTTGAAGAACAAAGGTTCAGATCACGATGGTCCCGATGAAAGTCACTGGTTCCGCAGTCCATGAAGTGAATAGCGCCGGCAACAGCTGGTGCGGTGTTCTTTCCAATGGGGTCCGATAAACAACAATACCCCGTCTTCTGGCGACAGTGGTGGGTCTCCGGTACCTTCCACTGCCCCTAGTCCATGTGCTGAAGTAGATTACAAGGGTGAAGGCCACAGTCCTGTATGAGCCCAACCTGGCTCGGCAACTATATTCTGGCAAATTCAGGGCACAAGTGTCTGGGCAAATATTAGCTGGTAGCATCATGGTGTAGATAACGGTCACGCACCCGGTCTCTTTCAGGCGGCACATGCGCGGTAATCATGGGCCCGAAGTTTCTGGCACCTTGCTTTATGGTGGTCACTGGGCACACACTGCACATCTTTCCCTCTCTGGTCCCCGTTGTTTGCGGTAGGCGATGGTGGAAACTGAACTGCACGATGCTGGTGCTCCCAGGATGGGAAACTCCTCTGCCTGGCTGCTGCTGCTGTTTCAAGGGCAGAGGTCCCTCTCTGGACTGCTGCAGAACACTGAACTACTTTTCTTTGCTGCGGCCCCTCTGCAGGCGGTGGGGTCTGTCGCAGCACCGACACTCTCTGGAGGGACAGGCGCAGCACTCCTCTTACTGCAAGCTGCCGCGGGTTCGCGCCAAAAAACCCTCCTGCTTCGCGCACTTTTCCCTTTTATCCCCCCGCTGCTGCACGCACTTTTCCTCTCACTCTCCCTGCCTCCTCTCTAGGTCTTCCGCCAGGCAACAAGGGAAGGTCTGGCACACTCAGGCTTCCCCCCAGGAACAGGGGAAGGTCCGCCTCACTCAAGCGTCCCCGTGGAACAGGCGATGAAGTCTTCTCAGTTCCGGACACAGCATGCAGGTATCCGCGGTCCGGTCATCCCCCTTACAGTAGCAAAGTTGTGCAGACTAAATCCAAAACACAGTGTTAATATTGAAGATTTTTTTTTCAATTCCACCCCACTTGTATTTTTTTGGTACTTTATATGGTAAAATGAATGGAGCCATTAAAAACTACAACTCATTTTTTTTAAAAATCAAGTCCTTATACTGCAGGGGACAGAATAGGAAGAAAGATATAGTTCTAGGAGAGTGAAGAAGGAAAAAAAAGGCCCAGTCTCAAAATCACTATTCATATCAATTTCCATATTCTATCACATTATTTCAGCTTAGATTTCAATTAATGTCTGACCAGCTGCAGTGATCAGAAGCACTGTCATCTTCCAGAAATCAGCCTCAATCTTCAGTATAGAATGTATTTTGTGCACAAATCAGGGATTAGAAAAAAAATGAACATTTTGGAAAATGGAATATAAGGATTGTTATATGGCCATTAGACAGTTCTACTATAAAACTGGAATTGAACATTTATACACAGGACATGTCCAGGATTTATACATATTCAACAGCATGCATGGTCAGGGCCAGACTGGCCATCAGGCAATCCTAGAAAAAGTCAGGTGGGACAGTCCTGCAGTCGGTTGCATTTATTGATATACTGTAAAAAGTATTGGTGTCCTCAGGCTTCTCTATCCAGATTGATTGCTCACAGTGGGAGAAACAAAATATTAATCTTGCAGGTATGATACCTTTTAAAGGTTAACGAAAACAAAATAAGTGATCTTACAAAGTTAGCTTTCACGACTTCTTAGGTTCTTCATCAGGCATGGTAAAACAAAGTATCTGACGAAACACAAATATACAGAGTGTTGCTATCAGTGTGTCAAGAGTGGGAGAAGAGGGTTGCATTGACAATCCAACACAATGAACAGCACTTTGAACATTTTAAAAGTGGTCATAAACTTGTAAATAACTCATGAAAGATTAAAATTACATTAAAACCAAGCACACCATTGTATTTCTAGTGAAATTCTCAATAAAGTTTGATGTGTCACATGACCCTCTTTCCATTGAAAAAAATAAAGTTGGATCAAAAATGGCCGACTTCAAAATGGCTGCCATGGTCACCACCCATCTTGAAAAGTTTCCCCACTCCCATATACTAATGTGCCACAAACAGGAAGTTGATATCACCAACCATTCCCATTTTATTTAGGTGTATCCATAGAAATGGCCCACCCTGTATACAGAAAAACAGCAGAGATAAAACAAAAAACAAAGTGAGCTCAGAGAATGAGCACAGTAGTAATTATAGTAAGGTACAGAGTCATTATGATTACATGGAGTCAAGGGAGATTATTTTTATTATAAAGAGGCAAAGGTGTAGTATTATTATCATTATTATTATTATTATTATTATTATTATTATTATTATTATTATAAGAAAGCACAGGAGGCAATTATTTCTATAGGGTGCTGTATAACTGTAAGGAGGGAACATTATTACCATATAGGGGCACAGAAGGGGCATTGTTGTATGGGGCACAAAAAGAGGGTACCATTACCATACAGTGCACAGAGGGGGCACTATTACAGAACATTGTGAAAAGGGGGCTGGAAAAGTGATAAGCCAAAGGTTAATTTTAAAGGGTCGTGTTATGAATGGAAGAAATGGGCATGGTGGTCTTGCCCGAATGGGAAAAAAAGGGAGAATGAAAGACTAAAATCAGAGAGCACATCACTAGTAACATCCAGTACAGAACATCTATAAGGTCTGCAGAGCACTGGGGTAACACTGATAATACCATTACGTGGTCACTGGAAGGTGGAAATATCAATCCTTGTATAGTGGTTTTGATTAATGATCAGCATGGTGGTATTATCACTTCTGTATATGCTGGTAATCTTTGGTTATGGTCTACTGGTTAGCGTCTTCTATATTGCATTAATATTATTATATGTTATGCAGAGTTATTATTGGAAATATAGGTCTTGTAATAAATCTTGATTTCTTCAAGTCAGGGTAATATTAATAACAGAGATCCCAATCTGGGGAAGGTGTCGGGGACAGCAGGGGTCTATGCACTGTCAAATGCCAGGGCTGAATTTCAGTCCTAATCTGGCCGTGCTGATTATAGAGAAATATCTCAGTTTGGTGTCTAAAATGTCCATTAAATTGAAATATATGATGACTATGCTATTTATAAGTGTCCTGTTTCTTACATTGCCGCTTATTAATAACTAAAGAACAACTTTTAGAGGGTATTATTCAGAGCGCCACATTATGAATACTTTTTATTTCCAGTAAAGCCATATATTTAAATGACTAATAAGATGTTTGTTGCCCAGCAACAACTTTTAGGCTGCCGGTGTCACATTTCTGTAGGAAAACTGCAATCGGTTTCAATAACTTATCTTGACGGCTATTAAAAAGATTATTTTAAGACATAAATGGACTACTAATGTAAATTATGGTCATTACGATAATTATTGCTGTCATGTTCAGCCACTTAAAGCAAATTTGACTTATTTTCAGTACTATGTAAGTCACTCAGTTTTGTTGGAAATAGCTTAGGCAGCCTTACTATTGTTTTCTAACAAATAAACAAAATTAATTGAGGTCTACTGGCTCAGTGTTGCTCATACCCTGCAAATCTCTCCCTGCAATAAATGTAAAAAAAAACAAAGTTTAAAATTAAAAACTCTGAAAACAGGTAAATCTCAGTAGCACTATAAAATACTGCACCAGTTTGGATCTCCTGGTAAGGCCTGTTTCACACATCCGTTTGTGTCCATCAGTCAAAATCCGCCGTTTTGCAAAAAAAAAATGGATCCGCCATTTTTCTTGGCATATCCATTTTTTCCCATTGAGTTGCATTACCGGCGGATCTTGACGGATGGCCATCTGTTGGATCCGTTTTTTTGCGGATCCGCCAAAATTTTGACGTCCACCGACATGCCCGAACGGACCATGCAACGTTTTTTCGGGCGGCCGGATCCGCATTTCTCACTGCGCATGCTCTCTCTCTCTCTCTCCTTCCCCAGGCAGTGGTTCCTTTAAAATTCTTCCTTTGACGGATCCGTTAAAATAACGGTCCGGTGCCAAACGTTGTGATCAGTACAGGAACGGATCCATTATCCGCCATTTTAGCGGATTTTGACTGACCAAAAAAACTGATGTGTGAAACAGGCCTAAATGACTCTGGCATGCTGGAGTGTCACAGAACTAACGTTGGACTGGACTGCTCTGTTTGGTTCAGGTTCTTCATCCCTTCGCTTCTTTTTACAGCACTCATGCACAATTCATCCTGGATGCACTCAGTGCTCACACACACAGTGCAGGTTCCCCTGACGCCTGTTACGCGACTGCCCAGATCTAGGCTTTGCTCCTCTCACCCCGGTCCGCTGAACTCCGTTGTGCTACACATCAGGGTTGCAGATGTCCTAGCTAGATCCCATGTAATCATCTGCCTGGGCCTAGATAAGGACTGTCAATTGACACACTTGTGTCTTGATATTCCGATTTTTAGTTTATCTGAGCTTCTACTTGTTCCCAGTCTTCCAGACATCTGCTACCTGTACCCAGTCTTCCAGGACCTCTGCTACTTGTTCTCGACCTTCAGGATCTCTGCTACCTGCCCACCTTCAGCTTTCAGGACCTCTGCTATCTTTTCCCAGTTTTCTACCTGCTTCAGGACCCGTCTGTCTGTGTCTTCTCCTAACTTGCCACCTGTTTCTTGCAGACCTTATCTGCCTGCTGCTACACTGATGCCCATGACTCATGTGCCCACCCAGTCTTTGGGCTTTGAGAATCCACCTCATCAAGTGAGCCTAAGGGCCCCGTCACTCATAGCAATGCACCAGTGATCCCGACAACAATATGACCTTGTCAGGATCGCTGGTGTGTCGCTACATGATTGCTGGTGAGCTGCCAAACAGGCAGGATGATGAAACATGGAAGAGAAAAAGACTAGACTAACAATGGTATGCACGACCACAAGATATAAAAAATAGAAAAACCTTTATTACACCTCAAACAAGACGAACATTAAAACCAATTAAAATATTAATACATGACAATTAACCGACACCCCCTTATTTAGAATCAGTTGAGTGGAAATCCACCATTAGTAAAAATTGAGCTGGCTGATAGAAAAAGCATATATAGAAGTCAAATCATGGTTAATCTAGGGTTAGATATAATATTATGCATATATAGAAACCATATGCTGATGGCGACTAATGATACATACAAAGTATATCATAACAATAGCTACTACAAATATACTGAGAAATATTATAATATAAATATCTCATTGTTAGCCATCAAATGTGCAAAATATGCAATGATTCAAGGAGCATATGATGGCGTGAAAAATACCATAAGCTCCGGATTCAATAATCATAATCACCTATATATGAGCAAGGAACTGGTCAGTGCCCATATGTGATGAATCAATGAATAAACCACCAAAGACCAGAAGTGTCTTGCAATCACAAAGGAGAGTAAACATACAACCAGATAAATGGCAGCCTAATATAGGTGAATAGAAAAGGAATAATAGCCATAGAGGATGTAAGCAATCCCGGTCACAATGCCAGCTCAGATCAGGCTTGTGATAAAGCCATATAGATGCGGATTTTCGAATAGGAAAAGAAAAGGGGGGTGGGGAGAAAGGCCCCACGCGTATCGCTGCGCTCGATAGCTTTGTCAGGGGAAGTGAGTTTGAGGTGGATGTATAAGGTATAAATACATGAATTAATCAGAACAAGAACGTCCCGGTGTGGTGTCATGGTCCGGATAAGGAAGTACGGAGGCTAGCCATGAGGAAGTAATCAATGCGCAAGCGTAATGGCTGACAATAGCAGGAAGCCAGCAGAAGCACGTCTCGCGCCTGTGCAATAGAGCCCTTGGAAAAAAATTATAGAGTGCATTTGCTGGTACCAGCATAGATGGATCGCAAAAAAGCAAATATAGATGCGCATGTGTGGTAAGATAAAGCCCAAGAAAACATCAAGATGAACGCTAGGTTTAGCGAGAATAGACTAATAGACAATGCTGTTTATATAATGCAAGATCAAACATTTTATTTCAAGAGGAAGTATAGATCCAACAACAAGTACACCCCATATGATAATTGAATAAATCACATAAATATAGAAAAATCATGAAATGGTGCATCAGAATAGTTAAATTCTCATAGTTGTATATATATGCCATAGATAAAATAAGGCAATTCCATTTACTATAGGATAAATTCCATAAATATAATACCGGACAATATTTTCGGTTGTCTCATCAAATAGACTGGGTCAAATCCGTTTTGAGGAAAAAATTCATCTTCAGGGAAACAGGACACTGAAAAATGAATCATATAGGTATAGAAGCCATCCAACTGTGGTACTCCGTTAAGAAAAGACATATTTCTCAAGGAAATGAAAATAAATCACACAATCCAAATGGCCATATATAGCTATTCATTTCTTGGTCAACAAGCTAAGACGACATGTAGAATGATGATAGACCTAAGTAAGTGGAACAACCAAACAAATGAAAGATGATCATACAAGAATAAATCCAAAAGGATTAATTCAATTCCACATAATGTGGAAAAGATCCAAAAATGCGACTTGCCAGTTGGTAAGAAAAGTCATGTAGGTATGGATGTAATCCAGTACTAATCCTATTTGGTTGGACAAATAGGAGAACGTCCTCCATAAGGCTGGAGTCACACACAACGTCAAAAAGATCGGTCCGATTTTGACGGACCACAATCGCATAAATGTTTCATGAACAGTGATCCGTCTGTCATCCGATTTTCATGCGAGGATGCAATTTTGTCACATCTAAGCATCTGTCTGACATCCGTTTGACATCCGTCTTGCAAGATTTTGTCGGCGGCTTGCAAAATGGACATAATGGAGCCCAATGACAGGTTAAAACACAAATGAAATATTAGATATAGACACATAGAATATATATATATATACATGATATTGAGACACACATATATATATATAAAATTTATAAATTTCATAGATTTCTACATAGCAGAATAGCCGCTAATGCAATTGCCGGCTTCTGAAAAATCATTCCAAAACCTGACATGAAATGACACATGGTTTACATACAGAAAACCATTTCATTTCATTTATTTTTTTATATGTCCCTGTCTAATAATTAGATTAGGGTTTTTGTGTAAAATTTGGGACATGTAGGTGTTAAATAAAGGGGTTAATTCATTGAGAAAAATTGCGTGGGCTCACGTGGTAAAAGCACAACCAGAGAGGGAAAGCCAGTGAGTGCGGGCATATTTTAATAGCCTTGAGAGGGGTCATTGTTTTTGGGCCCCCCCCGGCTGCAAAAATCTGCCCCCAGACACCCCAGAAAAGGCGCATCTATAAGATACGTCTTTTCTGGCACTTAGCCTCTCCATTCCCATTGCCCTGTAGCGGTGGCTAGTGGGTTAATATGAATGGGTTAATGTCACCTTGCTATTGGAAGGTGACATTAAACCGATTAATAATGGAGAGGTGTCAATAAGACACTGATCCATTATTAATATTAAAGGGTTAAAAAACACAAAGATATTAATTAAAAATTAATTTAATGAAATATAGACACCAAGTTTTTGACAAGACTCTGCTAATCCAGAAAATAAACCATCGACCTGTAACAAAAATAAAGCAAAAAAACAACAATATCATTACCTCTACACTCCTCAGTCACTTCCCCCGCTGCAATTCATCAGAAGTGGTTAAGTGGTTTAGAACGCGACTGGTACTAATGCGACCAGCCCGCTCTAAACCACTGCCAGAATGAATTAGTTTATCTCTGTGCAGTAGGGTGACCGCAAAAAATCGATGTCGGTAGCACAGATGAACCATCAGAGCACGCTAGGGTTGTAAATCCAAAAGTTAGGAAAGAAAAATTAAAAGAGGTAGGAAGTAACCGACTTTAACGACCTTCTGACAAAAGATGAAGAACAAAAGCAATATGTCCTGCAAGTTGTAAGCAAATGCCGAGCATTATATTCTGGCGTTTCAAAAACTACTTTAACAAAAGCTCTAGAATAGATTAGAAAACTATGTAAAATTATCAACTCATGTAGGTTAGCGTGCTCTGATGGTTCATCTGTGCTACTGAGCAATTTATTAGCCATTAACAACTTTTCATTGTCTGTAATGGTGGGATCAAAAAACGATAATCCCACCAACTCTGCATTCAAATACCACAAATGGTTCGAAAATTTGGTCAGGGTTATTTCTGCAATGTTGTTGTCACATTCTTTATAGTCTAACAGACTATGCAAAATACCTAAATCTTAAAATACCTCAATTTGGATTTTTTTCAAACTTTGAGCGACGAGCGGCACGGGTTAACGTCGTTTGATCGAGCTCAAATTTTGGCTATCTCAATATCTGGAAAGGGGAATCGTTTTGTGGGGTCGAGACGAACAAGATTCTGACATTTTTTCCCCCCCATATGAGATCCGGTCACCCTACTGTGCAGCCTCCCCGGTTAACCGGAGATGAAGTAATGAGAGTGGAAAGGTTTCTGCATTTTTTCCCACGCTCATCAGATCACCTCAGATCAGCCAGGGGACTCTGCGCAACCTCACTGATGGCAATTGCTAACAAGCGATATATAACTAAATATTGAGATGAACTTTTGTCAATGACCAAATACTTATTTTCCACCATAATTTGAAAAATAAATCTTGCCAAATCAGACAAGGTGATTTTCTGGATTTATTTTCGCATTTTCACTCTCATAGTTGTGGTCTACCTATGATGTCAATTACAGGCCTCTCTCATCTTTTTAAGTGGGTGAAATTGCACAATTGGTGGCTGACTAAATACTTTTTTTTCCCCACTATATCTTCCGGGGAATTCGGACCTTTCCAGGCAGTGATTGGCACCTGGGTTGCGTAGACTGGCCACTGACTCCTCTCACGTTTGTCTCAGTGGTGTCTCTGGATCACTTCTGCCCCGCTCTCTTCCCTGGCACCAAATCACCTTGTGGTTGGGCACTCAGGGCTTTTATACCAGGGTAGTCCTTCTTGTGGATTACCTGATCCAGTCCAGCACACGAGGTCTCTCCCTCTGCAAATCTTCCTGCACACTTTGGTTCCACTTGATTTTGGCTGGTCAGCATATGGCAGGCTCTCCTCATCAATGGCACATCCTGCAACAGTTCTCCAGAGACATCCTTGCTTCTTGTTACAGACACAGCCAGGACTCACTACTTACCTCACAGAATCGAAAACAGAATTAATTGCCGAAGATCATCACTGACTACAACACCCAATGGGATAAGGTTTATGCTGGCCAGACCTCCCAGGAACTGAGGAAACGGGCGCAGAAGCACCTTTCTAATATACATTTGGCAGCAGCTGATTTGAAGAATATTTTCAACAATGGCAGAGGTGGCAACTGCCTCAGACAGTTATTATAAACAGAACTGAAAAAAATCTTCAACTTACAATCGGTTGCTCCTTCAGGACTGAATGAAGAGCTCTTGTTCACTGGTTTCCTGGGCTGATTTCCCTTGATCTTCTCATCATACAAACTTTTGTTGCATGGACTTTGCAAGCCTGGCTGGGATCAATAACATTTCCGCCCTAGGCAACTAACTAACCTATGTCTTACCTATTTCCAAAGCCCTATACGTACTATGTACATGGATCGTGGCACTTGTGAGGTGATACCTTTACACATTCTTCATTTCATATCTTTTTTGATTGGACCAGCAACGATTGTTGCCTGTACATCAAGGACTGAGCTGATGTATGTTAACCTATGGCCAACCATTTAATAAAGGATTATCAGAATGCAAATATCAAATATTATATTATGCATGGCTTTTTATCTAGGTACCAGTCCATTACCCCAATAAGACATGTTTTTTTTTCAGTATGTTCCGGTTTGTTTTCCTTTGGATTCCCTATGTTCGGGACTGATCCAGCCACTTTTATATTGCGACTTTGATTCAGTGATCCCCCCAGGGTCACCTGACCTTTTCACCAACATGAATGCATCCTTGCAGAGTCTATGTGACATTACCCATCACCTTTAGATGGGGTGTATACATACTTTTTTCAGCCCCTGTGATGTTGTTGTATAGGTGTGTACCCATAATAACGTCACCCCTGATCGCATGAATCACTCTGGACATATATGCCCATGTGTACCTGAACATATATGTTCATTCTGGGTGGTTCTGTATGTGCTTTTGCACCCATGTCCCTCATACATGGAGGTGCTCTTGTTTGTTATTTGCCTAATGATAACAGTTTTCACTCATACATGTGCCCAATATCATTTACACTTCTTGTCTGGACAAGAAGTAATATCAATATTTTTATTAATCATTTTAATTTCTTTTTTTTTCTCCCTGGGCATCTTGAACAGTGGGAAACTCCATTAACGGTGCTATAGACACACACATACTGTACATACATATCTGGTTTGGATGCCCACTGCAATTAGCAGCTTATTTTCTACATATTGCATAAAGAAATATAGCCCTTGGGATATCTCATTGTATAGGCAGGTACAATTGCCCTTAACTAAACCTCATCCTACATTGCGTATGCACAGCCCGGGACTGCGCGATTATATGCTTTTACCAGCTGACTCCCCACTTGGCTTATCACATGATCCACTCTAGTGTGGGATTTATTCTCGTTCTCCTACTGTTCTTACAACCATTCACCTTGCCTGTTTCTCTCCTACATGCACTTTATTGAATTAGGACCATCCTTTATTTGATTCATAGTCCATTCCTTTGTTTCCATGAGATCAGGGATACTATTCAGGACTCTGACACATCAGGGCTTATCTCATGACCAGGGGCTAGTTGGCACTTTTAAGCCTGGGAGGCAATCACAAGGCAGTGGCCCTCAAGGCAGTGGCCCTCGAGGTGCGGTGACCCTCTTTTTCCCTGCTTATCTCTGGCCATTCAATTAAAGAAGCATAGATAACAGGGTTTTAAAAATAGGCAGGTATGTAGATATGGGAACAGATCGCAGCTAGCTGCATAGATATTGGAGCAGAACCGAGCTTACGACAGAAATATGGGAGCAGAACAGAGCTTATGCCAGAAATATAAGAACAGAATGGAGCTTACTCCAGAGATATGAGAGCAGAGCGGAGCTTACTCCAGAGATATGGGAGCAGAACAGAGCTTACTCCAAACATTTGGGAGCAGAACGGAGCTTACTCCAGAGATATGGGAGCAGAACAGAGCTTACTCCAGAGACATGGGAGCAGAACAGAGCTTTCTCCAAAGATTTGGGAGCAGAACAGAGCTTACTCCAGAGATATGGGTGCAGAACGGAGCTTACTACAGAGATATGGGTGAAAAACAGAGCTTACTACAGAGATATGAGAGCAGAACCGAGCTTACTACAGCAGTATGGGAGCAGAACCAAGCTTACTACAAAGATAAGGTAGCAGAACCGAGCTTACTACAGAGATTTGGAGCAGAACTGAGCTTACTACAGAAATATGGGAGCAGAACAGAGTTTACTACAGAGATAAGGGAGCAGAACCAAGCTTACTACAGAGATATAGGAGCAGAACCGAGCTTACTATAGAGATATGGGATATATATAGTATATATAATGTGATGGTCCCGGTTCCCACTATAAATATAGTGCGATGGCCCCAGTTGCCCATATATATATAGTATGATGACCCTAGTTCTCCCCACATATCTAGTGTGATGGCCCCAGTTTTCCTCACATATATAGTATGACGGCCCCAGTTATCCCCATATATATAGTATAATAGACCTCAGTTCTCCCATACATATATAGAAGGATGGCCCCAGTTCTCCATATTAAAAATAAAGACGTTTATACTCACCTCGTCCTGATTCCTGGCACTGCAGCCTCCATTTTCTCTTCCGGTTCGCAGAGCGGCATGAGACAATAATGTAATCACGCTGCCTGCGTGAGCACACTGAAGTCTCAGGAAGCTGCGGTCTGCAGCTTATGAGACAGACCAGGGCTTCCACTAGGCATTTCGGGGTCCCATACTGGCAAAATTTTTGGGTTCCCTTGAGACTTCACCCAGGTTCCACACCAGCTCCGCCTCCACCCTCCCACCGCCCACTCTTGGAAAAACTCAACTTCTCCACCACATCCTCACCAATCAGATATTAACAGTTCCCATCAAACACCAGATCACATTCATAACCAGCAGCTTCTGTTCTGGCCAAAATCATTTTTAAGCTGATACGACATGGTAGACTCTTTCGGCTGGGCCCTACTCTAAACTATTAAAAATAAATATATACATACATTTATATTTTTTTTAAACAACCATTAATACCACATACAAGGGACAAATATTGTCACACCATGACCCGACCACATATTACCAGCACATAGTGACCGAATAATACCACATAGAAGGAGCAAATACCGCCACACCTTGGCCAGACCACATAGTGACCAAATAATACCACATACAAAGAACAAATAGCGCCACACCATGACCAGACCACATATTACCACCAAGTAGTGACTGAATATTACAATACTGATCATTAGTTAAAAAAACAATACTAAGTGCCATTGTCTACAGGAACTCTGTATTTACTGTCAGTGTACAGGTAATACAGTGATCACTGATGACATTATACACAGGAGCTCTGTATATAGTGTCAGTGTACAGGTAATACACAGATCACCAGTGACATTACACACAGCAGCTCTGTTTATAGTGTCAGTGTACAGGTAATACAGCAATCACCAGTGACATTATGCACAGGAGCTCTGTATAAAGTGTCAGTGTACAGGTAATACAGTGATCACCGATGATAATGTACACAGGAGCTCTGTATATAGCATCAGTGTACAAGTAATACAGTGATCACTACTGCCAGTGACATTATACATAGGAGCTCTGTATATAGTATACAGTGTATAGTGTCAGTGTACAGGTAACACACTGACTCACCAGTGATGTCTCTAGCTGAAGTCCTTCATCTTTGCTTTTCTTTTTCATCAAGCACAGAACGCCATCACTTCTTCCAGCCAGGACTCGACCCTGCGTAAAATAACACAGTTACTAAAGCACCACTTCCAGACCACATTCCCCACTTTTTCTGTTTCTTCTACTCTACACATCTGAATACAGACATGCACCCACAATCAATATATTTGGTTATTATGCTACCCATCATTCCAAATATAAATTATAATCCGCCACTGTGCACCCACTAACTATAAATAGCCACTTTCCCCATTTAATATATAAATTAATTAGCACCAGTACCCTTTCCCCCAATTTATTACCAGGCACTTCATCCTCAACGCCCCCCACTATGGACCTCCCGCTCTAACCCTTACCCCGATTAATTATATTTACATGCCCCTGCTGCCTCAATTCATTGTCATGTCTATCTCTCCCACCCTCTATTCATCATCAACTACTCTACCCCACATTCAATACATCATTTACTCTCCCACTCTCAAAATTCATTATTTGTTCTCCCCATAGATCATCATTTGCTCTCCCCAGCCCCCACCTTCAATTCATCATTTGCTCTCCTCACCCCCCCACCTTCAATTAAATTGATGTGTCCCGTCACTCACACTGAATTCATCATTTGCAGTCCCCCGTCCTCTCCCCCACTTCATCATTTGCAGTCCCCCCACTTTAATTTGAAGTCCCCTTACTTCATCCATTGCAGTCCCCTATCACCCCCTCACTTCATCTGCAGTGCCCCTTCATCATTTGCAGCCCCCTATCCCCCTTCCATTTCATCATGTGCAGTCCCCCTCACACTTCATCATGTGTAGTCCTCCTTACGTTCAACGCGTTTCTGGTGACTTTGAACCCTTAGTCATGATTAAGGATGCCAAGTCACCAGAAACGCGTTGAACGCGGGTTTTGTTTTTCTATGTTGGCCTTTTAACCTCACCTTGGAATGGACTAAGTGAATAAAAGGATTTATATTTTCACTACATCGTGGAGCTGGACATTCCTTTCTTCATTGCTCTAAATCAAATGCCCTGACAGAGCGGTCTCGTGCTCCGATGTTGGGATCTTTTCATAGAATTTAGCAGTCCCCCTTACCCCCCAATCATGTGCAGTTCCCATAAACCCCCAATTCATCATGTGCATTCTCACTTACCCCTAATTCATCCTGTACAGTCCCCTTAGCCCCCACTTCATCATGTGCAACCCCACTCCCCCCCACTTCATCATGGGCAGTCGAACTCCCCCCACTTCATCATGTGCAGCCCCACTCCCCCCACACCATCATGTGCAGCCGCACTCACCCCCTTCATCATGTGCAGCCCCACTCACCCCCTTCATCATGTACAGCCCCACTCAACCCCCCTCATCATGTACAGCCCCACTCACCCCATTATCATTTGCAGCCCCCGCACTCCCCTTCATCATGTGCTGCCTCACTCACCCCCTTCATCATGTGCAGCCCCACTCACCCCCCTCCATCATGTGTGGCCCCACTCACCCCCCTTCATCATGTGCAGCCCCACTCACCCCCCTTCATCTTGTGCGGCCCCATTCACCCCCCTCCGTCATGTGCAGCCCCATTCACCCCCTCCGTAATGTGCGGCCCCATTCACCCCTCTCCATCATGTGCGGCCCCATTCACCCCCCTCCATCATGTGTGGCCCCATTCACCCGCCTCCATAATGTGCGGCCCCATTCACCCCCCTCCATCATGTGTGGCCCCACTCACCCCTTCATCATGTGCGGCCCCTTTCACCCCCCTCCATAATGTGCAGCCCCGTTCACCCCCCTCCATCATGTGCGGCCCCATTCACCCCCCTCAGTCATGTGCAGCCCCATTCACCCCCCTCCGTCATGTGCGGCCCCTTTCACCCCCCTCCATAATGTGCGGCCCCATTCACCCCCCTCCGTCATGTGTGGCCCCATTCACCCCCCTCCGTCATGTGCGGCCCCATTCACCCCCCCATCATGTGCGGCCCCATTCACCCCCCTCAGTCATCTGCGGCCCCATTCACCCCCCTCCGTCATGTGCGGCCCCATTCACCCCCCTCCATCATGTGCGGCCCCATTCACCCCCCTTCATCATGTGCGGCCCCATTCACCCCCCTCCATCATGTGCGGCCCCATTCACCCCCCTCCATCATGTGTGGCCCTATTCACCCCCCTCCATCATGTGCGGCCCCATTCACCCCCCTCCATCATATGCGGCCCCACTCACTCCCCATTCATCATTTGCAGCTCCCGCACCCCCTCACACATTTAATTCATTTCATAAAGAAAAAAAAAAGTTTGCCATACTTTCCTCACAGCGAGCCACCCACTTCCCAGCAGCGCCTGCCTCTCTGCTGCTTCCAGGCTCCGGACTCAGGTACCTGTCGGCATGCCTGACCCGGAAGTGGAGAGGGAGGGAGCGGGACTGCGGGCAGCGGGAGCTGTGCAGCCATCAAGGTGACAGCGGTGCACAGCTCCAGGCCGGCATGATACACGGTGACGAGGCGGCTGTGTCTGCTGCCAGCCACGTCACAGTACAGCGAGCATGGCCATGCACAATTTGCTGTGCAGCCGGCCCTGTAGAGGTGCTGGGGGAGTGGCCCGGGGGCACTTGCCTCCCTGCCACCCAGCCCAGCACGCCCCAGCTCATGACTCTTCTCTCCTGATGTCTCCATGATCTTGCATGCTTTGCTTCACTTTTTTACTTTACTTTACTTTTAATTTTTTTACTTTATTTGATTATTCAGTGGCTTATTGGATTAGACTGACTGTAACCTAGTCCTCAGGTTACAGTGTGCATTTTACAGCTCTTTTGGACACCCATTGATGCATAATGCTTTGAGTTTCATGAATGACATAATTTGATCTCAGTTTTCACCAGTCCCATTAGAATTGGTTATATTCCACATATTTAAGGCACTTGGTCTGAGTATGAAATAGCAATACATTCCTCTTTTTACATGATCTTGACCCCAGATTTCCCAAGTGGGTAACATGTGCATATTGAGCATACTGGGCATCTATTTGACATCATTGGATAACATTGCCATTGCTATTGTTGTACTATTTATCTCACTGTATTATTATATCACTTATACATGGTGGGTTGTAACATTACTGTGGCTGTCTAACTTATAGTGAATATGAGAGTGTTGCCATACTTCACTTTGTGTGGTTTTATGTTTTTGTTTGTCCATTAATGTCAATAAAATGTATTTTTATTCATTATGTGTTGTAGTGTGACTAATGGTCGCATAATTAATGGGAGGTATGTGTCACAGGGATGGATGCTCCCTGCGATGCAACCCGGAGTATTTTGTCTTTAGTGCACATAAGCACTAAAGATGTCGTTTAGTGCACCTGGGTCAGTGTTGCGGGTAGCTATGAGAGATGGGAGGTTCTGGCTACCCATATACCTCACCCCGAGGTGAGGGTGCTCACTGTACCCCTTTTTCCCTGCAGAAGCCTGTGTGGTTGTGTGTTTGAGGACCTGCAATGATGTCATGATAAGGTGACCGATGCATGTGATATTACCTCACCTGTGGGTGTGGTTACAGGCCACCCAATGGAGCCTGTGTGTTTGGCACATGGGAGTGAGTGTTTGGCAGTCTGTCAGTGTGAAGAGATTTCCATGTGTCCAGGCTGGACACTACAGAGTGGTCTGTGTGCAGAGAAGGAGAAGTCATCCTGTGTGAGTGTGGCTCCAGACCAAACCTGCATGCTAGACATTGTACAAGCCTGGGGAAGCAGTCCAGGCTAGCCTAAGCCAGATGAAGGAGGTCTGTGAGATACCTCTGGAGTGGACAGTCTGACAATCGTGAGTGATACTGACCGGGGTCAGTGAGAAGTGTTATTGGGGATACCTCTGAGGATAAGAGGAATCCTGTAACCTGTGTGGCCGATACCAACAGGTAACGAACAGGAATCCGTGGTACGCTGACCGGGGTCAGTGAGCGACTGTGGAGACCCTGTAAAGCTGATTGCTTCATGGACATTGTACTGGCGGCTGCATGTTACTAAGTTCCTGAGGAGCGTTTTATGCTGTACGTAATAAACCGAATGGACTTTTTTAACCCTAAGTGTCCCGGTATCTACCTCAACGACCAGCCAAGTGAGTACTCCCCGTCCACTCATAGTGTGGGACGTTACAGTTTTCACGTCTGATATGTATCGGTCTTTTCTCTTCTCTCCGACTCCCTTACTAAGCATAGCAATGTCATATATCAGTGTCTTCTTTTACTATATATGATGCTGTTTCTTATTACATAGTGTTGTTTCATTATGTTTAGCACCGTCCCATATAAATAGTGTCCTCTCTTCTTATGTATAGCAGTGTCCCTTGTTGCATAGTGTCCACTCTTATTATGTATAGCAGTGTCTCTTGTTACATAGTGTCCTCTCTTATTGTGTATAATACTGTTCATTATGACATCCTTCTTTGTTATTTTTAGCACTGGCCACAAGGGAAAGAATTTGGCATGGCAAGGGCAACCTAATAATTACTTTTGTAATAGAACTACTTGCACTATTTTCAATGTCAAGATTCAGAGTGACCTGCAGTAAACAATGTTACTATTGGTCAATTTTTATATGTTTTTTTTTGGAAGGTAAAAAAGTTTGTGCACAATTTAATATACATTTCAAAAGGACTTGGAAGTTCTAATTAAGCAGTGAAGGTACAATGATATTTCACAAACAAAGCATCGCTTTATTCCAGCTGTTCAATTATATTAAATGGAAACAAACTAAAATCTTAACTTTCATTTGTTTCACTTTAACACATTTTGTTTCATTTTGCAAGTTTGTTGTTAAAATAAAATTACCTTATCCAGTGCATAATTGTGCACAATTATTTTTTACACTTTGAAAGTCTAATTTAACATCTCTAAAACTGTTTCCAATTGCTGGATGATAGACAGTGGATATATAAAAACGGCAGGTTTTCGTTATATGAAAATTGTCTCTTCAGAGAGGAAGAGAACTTGAAGTCTAGTGCCACCTATTGGAAGTTTCAATCCTAAAAGTCAATATCGAGCCTTGCCATGTGACTTAGGATAAAAGTCAAACCAGAAACTCAATTTACAGACACGGTGTTTTGAGTATTGCCCTTTGTCAGTGCAAAGCATGAGATCTTATTTGGCTAGGTGAGAGGCTTCTGACTGGTGCCTAAGGGGTAACATTTCTCCTTGTGATGAGTGAAAGGCTTGGCATGTCAGTGGGAAGAGGCTTATAAGCCAATATCAACCCTTTATCATGCCTTGCCATATGACTTAGCATAAATGCCAAACTGGAATCTTAGTTGAGAATCTCAATTGACACATATTGTGGGGAGGGGGTTTTCTTGATGAAAGAGTTTGCTCAACTCTGAAATGTGTAGATTAATGTGGAGAAAGTTCTGAAATGATTCTTCTTGGTATGATTATTTTTATACAAAAATATGTCATTTTAACAAGGATGTGTAGACTTTTTATATCCACTTTACATATACCATATACTTTATTTTGCCATTTTTTGTATAGTTGTTATTTTTGGTGTCAAGTGAGGGAGTGACATGGCTGAACAGATTATTGGTCCTTTAAAGTCAAGGGGATTAGCCTTTCTTGTACCAACTGTTTTTGCACTAAATGTTATCTGTTTTCCTTTCCAAATGTTTTTTTTTCAAATGTTTTCTCCTCCAGATTTTTTAAAAAAGATTTACCCTCAAGCAATGCAACAGGATATTTGATGCCAAAGAATCAGTCTCCATTAAAAGTCATGTTCACCTTTGCAATTATACGTATTGTCCCAATTCATGTAACACAGGTTTTACAGCATAAATGTTTACAGCTGATTTTCTAGAATGTCAATTAAAAAAGGCCAAAAGTGCAATAATAAAAAATTGCACTTCAAAAGCTTTCTGCATTCTTAATCTGGGTATTGCCTAGTTGAGAATAGCTTCTGGTAGCTATGCTGCCCTACTGCAAGCAGCAGACCAACAGGAAAGGTCTCTGCTTTCCACTAATGGTGGCAAAAGAGTTATAACATAGCAACCGGACCATGGCACCCATGGGACTCCGGTCAATAGCACCATTTGCCCTACTTCTGAATCTGAATCTACCCTCACCTACTGTATCCCCCCATCCCTTGTAGATTGTGCGCCCTCTCAGGCAGGGTTCTCTCTCATGTACCAATCGGCCACTTGTATTGTTTAAAATTACTGTACTTGTTTTTATTATTTATACCCCTTTTGACATGTAAAGGGCCATGGAATAAATGGCACTATAATAATATGTAATAATAATCTGTACCTGTATTTAGTACTTGAGTTGTAACTTGTAGAAACTGGTCAATGTCTCTAGGCCCACCAGGAAACATAATGTCCTAGTTACAAGCTTCAATAGGAAGAAGGTGTTGAGTGATAGCATGGCCCTTGCAGAGATTGTGTGCCAATTAGCACTCTGTTGCCTAACATGCTAGGTGGGAGAGGGTAGAGCAGGAATTTGATGCAAGGGGAAATGAGGTGTGACTTTATGAGGTGTCAGGGAAATCTTTTTGTGTGAGCAAGTATCTCCAAATACAGCAATACTGAGTTGTGCCAGTTGGCTGTAGAAAGAAGCAAAATGATGAGGAACCTGAGTGAAACAATTCATCACAGTCCAATGTACTTACTGTGGTCCTGCCATCTTGGTAGAGTAATTTACCAGGAGATCCAACGTTCCCAAAAAGGTGATGTATTCTATGGTGTTGAGTTTTGCCACTTGGATAAACAAGTGATCTTAGAAAGTTTGCTTAGTTTGTTGGGTTTTTTTTTGCTTGATATTCTCCTGTTAAAAGTAAAGGGAATAGAGAGTGAATAGAGTATAGGGAATGAAGTACAGCAACACATGTCAGCAGAAGATGGCTGCACACAAGGTTTTAGCCTTTCTAGTAGGGGACACATGGGTACGGTAGACATACAGAATGTAATATATACACAAACCGTGGGCTGTTTTTATTCTAAACTATTAGCAAGGTTGCTTTATGTTTAATATACATTGGAGCAATGCAAGAAATGGTATACTGGTTTTTACCTCCCTTGAACATAATTGTACAATCTATTGCAAATCTATTTTGCAAATATCTGTTATATTGTGCTGAGCTATAGCATGTATCATAAACAATTCTTTGGGTTTGATACTAAAATCTTTGCAAAATTGCAGTCCATGAGAGATTTCTTGAAAACACATTTTGAAAAGCTAAGATAAGAACCATCTTATTGAAAGTGAGATTCTGTTCCAGAAACATATAACAGAACCTTCACAAAACGGTCAGCAACATCAAACCGAACAAGAATGATTTTTCTACTAAATGGCTTTTTTATCAATGATGCAATATTTGTTTCATAATTTCATGGTAATTGGATTTTTAATTATTTGATTTTAGTTATAGTTATGATGGATGTGCATGTTCCTGCTAAAATTAAAAGGTCAGGAGAGATTTAGCTTAAGTTTTGTCTTAAATTGTTATTCTCTTCTACATTAAATAGCATCTATTGGATATGTGATAATTCTTAGATCATTATGGTTCCCACAGGAGTTCTAACTTCTGAGCACTAAGCTCAGACATCTAACCATGTCTATTAATACACATAGGAACAAATGACATAGTAGAAAAGGACCTGGAAACTAAATGCAGAGACTTTGAAGACCTAGGCCGGAAATTGAAAGAACTGGGAGCGCAGGTAGTCTCCTCATTCATCCTTGGATGGGCATGGACCAAGGAGATTGAACAGGATTTTACAGGTAAACATCTGACTACATCAATGGTGCCGTGAAAATCGTTTTGAGTTTCTTGACCATGGAGTGAATTACCTGTATGATGGACTACTTGCTAGAAATGGGTTGCATTTTACGAAAGCAGGAAAACACATATTTGGTAGACGCCTTGCTACACTCAACAGGAGAGCTTTAAACTAGAGCAATATAGGATGAGTAATATATGGAAGGGAAAAAATATATAACTAATTAATTATTTTGAGGACCCTGCTATTAGAAGTGGAAATAAAGAATACAAACAACAAACTCTGAATGAAAATAGATAAGCAAAAGGAACAGACTACAAACTAAAATGTGTCTATATAAATACACAGAACATGGGAAACAAACAAGGAGGATTGGAACTGCTAACAAAGGAAGAGAAATGTCATATGCATTACTGAACTTTGGTGTGATAATTCACATGATTGGAATACAAACCTCGAAGACTACAGCTTATGTATTAGAAACAGGATTAACAAGAGGAGTGGAGGTGTTGCATTGTATGTTAGGAAAACATATATCTCCACAGAGATCCAAGCTTCAGAGACTGGTAGCTCTGTAGAAACTGTTTGGGTAAGAATACAAGGAGAGAAGAACAGAAAGGACACTATTGTAGGTGTTTACTATAGGTAACCTGGATAGAATAAAGATATGGATGAACTCTTTTACATCTGATGTCTCTGTTCTCAAAAAAGTACAACATAGTGATCATGGGAGATTTCAACCATCCAAATATTTGTTGTGAATCTCTCTCAAGCTAAAGCAATGGGTCCAGAAAATTCTTATCTTCTCTTGCTGAGAACTTTATCTTTCAAATGGTAGAAGAGAGAAGAAGAGGATCTGCAATCTTGGACCTAATTCTTACCAACTGGAAGGAAATGGTTGAGGAAATATAGTTGGCTGGGAATTTAGGAGGCGGAAGACCAAAGAGGACTCAAACTTTAAGATTGGACTTCAAAAAGACAGATTTTAATGGACTCCGAAAGAGGGTAGAAAAGGTCCAATGGCTGGATGTTCTAAATGACAGAAATGTCCCAGAAGGATGGGAGATTTTGCAAAATGAAATTCTCACTGCATAATCGGTAACAATTCCAAAAAGAAGGAAGAATTGGAAGCATTTAAAAAGACCAGGATGGATGAACTTGTTAAAAAGTAGTAAGAAATTTATATTAAATGGAAAGAGGGCATATATCTAAAGAAGAATATAATGCTGTTGACAGGGAATGCAGGGCAAGCATTAGAAGAGCTAAAACCAGCAATGCAGTGAGGCTTGCAATGGAGACCAAAAGCAGTTAAAAAGGAATTGGGGCTATGTCAAAAGCAAAAGAAAAGTCAAAGATGCTATAGGATTTTTACAGGATGAAAAGGGTGAAATGGTCAAAAATTATGCAGAGAAGGCCAAATTTTTAAATTCCTATTTTGCATCTGTGTTGTCTAAGAAAGCAATTGTAACATCAACTGATCCTGATGGTACCATTGAAGGAATAAAAAAAATCCACACTATTTATTAACAGAGGAGGGATTACTTAGCTAATTTAAATAAATTTAAATCTCCTGGCCCAGATGAATTACATCCCAGGGTTCTGAAAGAGTTAGCAGAAGAAATTGCAGAACCACTATCCAGAATCTTTGAAACATTCTTGATAACAGGAGAAGTCCCTGAAGATTGGAGAAGGGCAAATGTTGTCCCTACAGCTGAAACCAGAAGTTTACATACACTATACAAAAAGACCCAAAGGCATATTTTTCTCAATATCTGACATGAAATCAGAATAAACACTTCCAGTTTTAGGTCAATTAGGATTACCATAATTATTATTTGCCAAATGCCAGAGTAATGAGAGAGAGAATGTTTTAAGGTAATAATAATAATAATAATAATAATAATAATAATAATAATAATATTATGTTGCTTTGGTATTTCAGATACTTTATTTTCCAGCTGAATTTTCTACATAGTTCAAAGATTATATTAGACTTGAGGTTCACATTATCTATGGTGAAGTTTTCACAGATAAAAGAACTATTAACTGTTACAGAAGGTTGCATCTAGCTTTTAGCCTTCATGGAGGAGATTATATTAAGCAAGAGGATAGCAAGAAAATGACTGACTGCATAAACACTACTTTACGGAAGTCTAAAAAGAGAATTTCTGTTGGTAGTTTATATTTGCTATGACTTGTTATTTTGCAGAGTGAAGAGTTGACGTGTTTACTTAAGAAATTGTATTTTCTGGGCTATATTAAGTTAGATATTTTAACTTTCCAAAATCTTTCCAGAATTGCCATTTCCAGTTATTTTGCCTGTGAAAAAAAGGAACAAAAAGGCATATTTACCTCAAAATGATTCAAATAAAATCTAAGGGTCTTGATCATACATCATCTTAATTGCTAAAGTTGCACTTTAGCAAAGTCAGGAGAGAAGTAATATATATATGGTCCATATATACAGTATATACAAAACGTACATTTTAATAGTATACTAAAAAAAAGGAAGAATACCTGAATAAGATCAATAGAATAGGTTGAATAAACTAAATGATTGCAAGAGCATTGGGGAGGTCTCAAGGGACATCAATATAATTGTTTAACCCCTTAAGCCCTAAGGGTCGTTTGAACGTTCATGACCGGGCCGATTTTTACAATTCTGACCACTGTCCCTTTATGAGGTAATAACTCTGAAACGCTTCCATGGATCCTGGTGATTCTGACACTGTTTTCTCGTGACATATTGTACTTCATGATAGTGGTAAAATTTCATTCATATAACTTGCGTCTATTTGTGAAAAAAAATGGAAATTTGGCAAAAATTTTGAAAATTTCGCAATTTTCCAACTTTGAATTTTTATGCCCTTAAATCACAGAGATACAGCACACAAAAACTTAATAAATAACATTTCACACATGTTTACTTTACATCAGCACAATTTTGGAACTAAAAATTTTTTTTGTTAGGAAGTTATAAGGGTTAAAAATTGACCAGCGATTTCTCATTTTTTTTGCAACACCATTTTATTTTTACGGACCACATCACATTTGAAGCCACTTTGAGGGGTCTATATGATAGAAAATACCCAAAAGTGACACCATTCTAAAAACTGCACCCCCTAAGGTGCTCAAAACCACATTCAAGAAGTTTATTAACCCTTTACGTGCGTCACAGGAATTTTTTGAATATTTAAAAAAAAATTAACATTTAACTTTTTTCCACAAAAAAATAATTCAGGTTCAATTTTTTTTATTTTACCAAGGGTAACAGGAGAAATTGGACTGCAAAAGTTATTGTGCAATTTGTCCTGAGTACGCTGATACCTGATATGTGAGGGGGAACCACTGTTTCGGCGCATGGCAGACCTCGTTTTCAGCGGTACCATGGATATTTATATGCGTCTTTTTGATTGCGCGTTATTGCACTTTTTGTTCGGCGGTATGATAATAAATCATTATTTTTTGCGTCGTTTTTTATTTTTATTTTTTAAGGGGTTCGCTAAAGGGGTTAACTAATGGGACAGTTTTATAGGGCGGGTCGTTACGGATGCGGCAATACCAAATATGTGTACTTTTATTGTTTTTTTTTATTTTCAAAAAATTAATTTATTGGGGAATATTTTTTTTTTTACTAATTTATTTAGAGATTTTTTTAAATTACTTTTACACTTTTTTTTTTTTTAGCTTTATTATATTGTCCCAGGTACACCGTGATCGTGTTTGATCGCGGTGTACAAGGGGTTAACGTGTCAGTCCGTGACCGCCCCTGACACATTGTACCGGGTGTCAGCTGTGATAATCAGCTGACACCCGGCCGCGATCAGCGGCGCTCACCACGTGAGCGCCGCTGATCGCTATGACGTACTATCCCGTCCCTGGGAATTAGGTCCCAGGGCACATGGACGGGATAGTACGTCTCATGGCAGAAAGGGGTTAAAGTGTATCCATAAGCAATAGAACACATAACAAAGAAGAGGTCCCTAAATACAACAGTGCTCATGTAAAAAAAATGGATATCCCTCTAAATAAAGCTGGGTGCTTCACAATTCATAGAGCACCATAGGGAGTAAATGGAAGGTATAATATGATGACAAAACTATCTAGCAGATCTTTTCATGTCCCATGTGGTAGCTACCACTCTTACCAGGGCAGTACACAAGTGAAGGTCCGCCTCTGAATAGAAAATGACCCTTTAATTCTTCCTGATGCATTTCATCATTGACCCATTAATATAGAGTGCTGCACCACTTAAGTCAAAGGAAGATATTATGGCGTGTTAATCCCATTCAGAGTTTGTCCCAGCCCCTTCTCCCAGCCAGTGCACAAGACTTCAGCTAAGTTTCTCATAATCTATTAGATGATGCAGTCTACTGGGAATGAAAATGAGGGTAGGGCATCATCATAGCATCAACTTGTCCAAAACATCCGCCTGAAATCTAAGTGTCTGTCGTCAGCCATGAGAAGGTTCCCCCATCCCCATTGTATGACATAGACAACCGGAGCCAAGCAGGGCGATTTGGACATCATAGTGACGTCAGCAAAACTCAGTACCACATCTCTGCGCAAGGAGTAATTTTAGAGCAGTGGGTGTCAGGGAACTTGACCACAAAGTCTAGTAAGACAGAGACAAATAATAAAGGAGTGAACAAAAGTACCAAATATTTAAGCACACGGGATTTATACACAGCAGCTACAGTATATAAAAACAAGACCCAAGAAAGTCTATCTGTACATATAGAAGCCCCATCTGTGTAGGCAGAGAATAGGTGACATAATAGGTTCATGTAAGTCATATGCAGGCATAATATATGAAAAAAACTTCTCAAAGAAGACATACTGTATATCAAACTTTAATGCTGCATTTAGAGATCTAACTAAAATATATAAAGAGCAAATTACATCATGTTGGGAGGTACAAATTTTTTAAAACAATATTAAAAATGGGTTTGCACCTCAAGGTTTACAGTTCACCTCCCTCACCATATTCCATTGGAGTCCCCAGATGATGACTAGATGGGAAAAGGAAGTCACTTTCAGCTCTTCAAAAAACAGGAGGAGAAAGCTAATTTACGTATTAGATGAAGTGAAATTCAAGTCCAAGGAGAGTTCATTACAAATCACTATATCACTATAAACACTCCCTGACAGAAGTTATGTCCCTGACGTCAAATTCATCCATTGGTTGTATAAATTATTCTTTTGAAAGATGAAACCCTCCGAAATGTGGTTTAGGTTAAGAAAATAAATTGGCATCAATGCAGAAATATTGATCTTTTAATAGACACAGAATGGTCAGATTTTTTTCAAGACAAAAGTTTTGTCGCCCACAGAAAGTAATGTGATATTCAAACAAATAATTAACTTAAAATACAAATATATGTTCCATAACATTGGTGAATGAAGTTGTGGTGCTATTAGAGTCATATTTAATATTTTGTGTGACTTCCATGAGCTTTAAGGACTGCATCCATGCGGTTCAACTATGATTCATACAATTTATTAACCGCTTTCTGACATCAGACGTACTATCCCGTCCATGGGACCCAGGCCCCTATGCCCATGGATGGGATAGTACGTCTAGCGTGATCACCCTTAAGGGATGTACTGTTACTTGGTTTCCAAATAATAACTTAGATTGAGGTTACACCCTCAGGAATCACAATCAACATATAAGGCATCAGATACAAAGTTACAAATTTTCAATTTATCCAACAGCCTGTTAAGCAAAGCTAAAATTACAGTTTTGAGTTAAAAGACTCTCCTTCATACCCAAGAGTGTTTTACGCCTAATTTAGTAGACCTATGATCTTCACCTTTTCGCAAGGAAACTGAGATGTCCAAAACACTTTGAAATTATGCAGTAACCTTAATATACAACCTTATCTTCTCCTTGATGTGATATTATTTTCTGGTTCAATAGTCTCCCTATAGGGTCAGGAGGTGTTGGCTTTTCACATCCCTGAAAATTAAGAGAACAAAACATATATACATTTCAGTGGATTAGGGACAAAAAAATATTCAGTGGGTACGGAAAGTATTCAGATGCCTCTAATTTTTCACTCTTTGTTTCACTGCAGCCATTTGGTAAATTCAAAAAAGTTAATTTTTTTTCTTCACTAATGTATGCTCTACACCCCATCTTGACTGGAAAAAAACAGAAATGTAGAAATTTTTGCAAATTTATTAAAAAAGAAAAACTGAAATATCACATGGTCATAAGTATTCAGACCCTTTGCTCAGTATTGAGTAGATGCACCCTTTTGAGCTAGTACAGCCATGAGTCTTCTTGGGAATGATGCAACAAGTTTTTCACACCTGTATTTGGGGATCCTCTGCCATTCTTCCTTGTAGATCCTCTCCAGTTCCGTCAGGTTGGATGGTGAACATTGGTGGACAGCCATTTTCAGGTCTCTCCAGAGATGATCAATTGGGTTTAGGTAAGGGCTCTGGCTGGGCCAGTCAAGAATGGTCACAGAGTTGTTCTGAAGCCACTCCTTTGCTATTTTAGCTGTATGCTTAGGGTCATTGTCTTATTGGAAGGTGAACCTTCGGTCAAGTCTGAGGTCCAGAGCACTCTGGAAAAGTTTTTCATCCAGGATATCTCTGTACTTGGCCGCATTCATGTTTCCTTCAATTGCAACCAGTCGTCCTTTCCCTGCATCTGATAAACACCCCCATAGCATGATGCTGCCACCACCGTGTTTCACTGTTGGCACTGTATTGGGCAGGTGATGAGCAGTGCCTGGTTTTCTCCACTCATTTCTCCACTCACAATTATTACCAAAAAGTTCTATCTTCATCTCAGCAGACCAGAGAATCTTATTTCTCTTAGTCTGGGAGTCCTCCATGTGTTTTTTTTTTAGCAAACTCTATGCAGGCTTTCATTTGTCTTGCACTGAAGAGAGGCTTCCTTCGGGCCACTCTGCCATGAAGGCCCGACTGGTGGAGGGCTGCAATGATAGTTGACTTTGTGGTACTTTCTCCCATCTCCCTAGTGCATGTGTGGAGCTCAGTCACAGTGATCTTGGGGTTCTTCTTTATGTCTCTCACCAAGGCTCTTCTCTCACGATTGCTCAGTTTGGCTGGATGGCCAGGTCTAGGAAGACTGATGGTCCCAAACTTCTTCCATTTAAGGATAATGGAGGCCACTGTGCTCTTAGGAACCTTTAGTACTGCAAAAATTATTTTGTAAACTTGGCCAGATGTGTGCCTTGCCACAATTCAGTCTCTGAGCTCCTTGGCCGGTTCCTTTGACCTCATGATTCTCGTTTGGTCTGACATGCACTGTGAGCTGTGAGGTCTTATATAAACAGGTGTGTGTCTTTACAAATCAAGTCCTATCAGTTTAATTAAACACAGCTGGACTCCAATGAAGGAGTAGAACCATATCAAGGAGGATCACAAGGTAATGGACAGCATGTGACTTAAATATGAGTGTCTAATCAAAGGGTCAGAATTGAGAGTCCTCAGTGGGTTGATACCTTTTAATGGCTAACTGAAAAGATGGTAATGCATTGCAAGCTTTCGAGACTACTGAGGTCTCTTCATCAGGCATAGACTAATACAAAATCTGAAGAGTCACATATTTATGCACAATACAGCACAGAAAAATGCAATATATGAGACAAGTGACGTGAAGCAGAATTATGATTATGGGAGAGGGAGAGACATAAATATTGGACCAGTTCATAGATAAGGAGTCCGGATGTTTTATTGTCCTCTGATTGGGGTCTCCTAATGTGTTGTGATGCCCCCACAAGGTCTTAGGAGCAAATTCCTTAATTGATGTAAAAAGACATAAATCCATGCGACACATTGTGCATAAATATGTGACTCTTCAGATTTTGTATTAGTCTATGCCTGATGAAGAGACCTGAGTTGTCTCGAAAGCTTGCAATGTGTTACCATCTTTTCAGTTAGCCATTAAAAGGTATCAACCACTGAGGACTCTCAATTCTGAATATTTTTCTATCTACTGGCTAACACAGTACAAAGATATACTGTACATCTTTCCTAATCAAACGGTCTGCATACTTATAACCATGTGATATTTCAGTTTTTCTTTTTTTTTCATAAATTTGCAAAAATTTCTACATTTCTATTTTTTAATGAGAAAAAAAATAACTTTTTTGAATCTACCAAATGGCTGCAATGAAACAAAGAGTGAAAAATTGGGGTCTGAATACTTTCCGTACCCACTGTATATACCCTTAGTTTTTAAATTTGATATAATAAAAGTTATATTTTATGATTTGATAGAGAAGGATTTATAATAATTAATAATAATACTAATTTTATTTCTATAGCGCCAACATATTCCGCAACACTTTACATTATATAGGGGACTTCTACAGACAATAGACATTACAGCATAGCATAGCAATAAGCACATAGATCAAAACAGATACGAAGAGGAATGAGGGCCCTGCTCGCAAGCTTACAATCTTTAAGGAAAAAGGGGAGACACGAAAGGTGGATGGTAACAATCGTTTTTATTGTTTTTATTGTTTGGACCAGCCCTAGTGTAAGAATTGGGTGTTCCTGCTGCTGCATGAACCAGTTAACAGTCTAAATATTTATCAGTACATGCACAGAGGGCTATTAAATGCAAAAAAACATGTGAGAACATGATGCGAGGAACCTGGTTATGGTAAAAAAAATTTGAATGAGCCACACAGGGATATTTAGGTTAATGCATTGCGGCGATAGGCCAGTCTAAACAAATGCATTTTTAAGGCACCCTTAAAACTGTGGGGATTGGGGATTAATCGTATTAACCTGGGTAGTGCATTCCAAAGAATTGCACGTGAAAAGTCTTGGAGACGGGAGTGGGAGGTTCTGATTAATGAGGATGTTAACCTCAAGTCATTAGCAGAATGGAGGGCACAGGTAGGGTGGTAGGGTGAGATGAGGGAGGAGATGTAGGGTGGTGCTGAGCCATGGAGTTCTTTGTGGGTAACGGTAATAAGTTTATACTGAATTCTGGAGTGGATGGATAGCCAGTGTAATGCCTGGCACAAGGTAGAGGCATCGGTATAATAAATGGTGAGGAGTATGATCTCCTATTGGAGAGAGGAGCGTTTGGTAAGAGGGAGACAGATTAGTAGAGTTTTTGCAGAGTCGAAAGTAAGAAAGGGTCGAATTCTAGAAATGTTTTTGAGGTGCAGATAACAAGAGCGAGCCAGTGATCGGATGTGGGGGTGAATGAAAGCTCAGAATCAAGTATGACCCCAAGACAGAGGGCATGTTGCTGGGGAGTAATGGTGGAACCACACACAGATATGGCAATGTCGAGCAAAGGTAGGTGTTAGCGCGCCGCTAGGCAAGGCGGGCTTCCCGCAGTGGACCCTCTGGACTGTGGCACCGAGGGGCCCCGGACGAGCAACCAGGTGGAACCGACCCCTATACAGGGATCGTTTGGAGCAGGTCCAGGGATTCGAATGCCACGGCATCCGGAACCAAGAGGGGCGACTCGGAATGGACTGCAGGGACTAACATGGGTAAGCAGGACTGGAGTAGGACTGCAGGTACGGACACGGATAGGCAGGACCGGAGCAGGACTGCAGGTACAGAGACAGGTTGGCATGACCGGAGTAGGACTGCTGGTACAGACACGGGTAGGCAGGACTGGAGTAGGACTGCAGGTACAGACACGGGTAGGCAGGACTGCAGCAGGACTGCAGGTAGGGACACGGATAGGCAGGACCGGAGCAGGACTGCAGGTACAGACACAGGTTGGCACGACCAGAGTAGGACTGCTGGTACAGACACGGGTAGGCAGAACTGGAGTAGGACTGCGGGTACAGACACGGGTAGGCAGGACTGGAGCAGGACTGCAGGTATGGACACGGATAGGCAGGACCGCAGCAGGACTGCAAGGAAGCACAAGGCAATATAAGAACGGAAGCCAAACACAAGGCAACTCACGGGGCCTAGAATGCTGACGAAACATCAACGATCAGGCGCCTCCGTTATGGGAGGGCGGCCTGATATACCCGCAGATATGCCCCCATTGGTCCAGCGGTGCTACCGGGTCAGGAGTATAAGATCAGCGAGGGAGAGCCGGCCGCGGCCTATGGCACATGCGCAGGGCCCGCAATGACGTCACAGGCCGCGGGTCAGTCAGAGGAGGACGCCGCCACCGAAGCAAGGGGGAGCGAGGCCGCGGCGCTGGGTAACTATGAGAGCGCGCGACGGGGGCATGGCGAGGCGCGCGGCAGGAGGCATGGCGACGAGGACCGTGACTGTATCCTCCCCTTAAGCCGCCCCCTGCTGCGATTGGCAAAAAATCTCCTGAGAATGCAGGGAGCGTTGATGTTCTCCCGGGGTTCCCAGGATCTTTCCTCAGGACCGAAACCCTTCCAGTCAATAAGGAAAAAGGTCCTCCCTCTAACTTTCCTCATGGCGAGAATATCTCTTACCTCGAAGGTGTTGTCAGAGCCCACCGGCCGAGGGGCAGGACCTGGCGAGGGATGGAACTGATCTCCTTGAGAAAGCACTCTTTGGCAGCGCGAAATGCGCGTTGGGGATCCTTCCACTGTCTGGGGTACCTGTGCACCTTTAGGTAAGCTGTCCCTTTGTTCTAATTTCTGCCACTATGGTGCGATAATGTTGTAAATGGGACCGTTTACCGCTACTCCTCTTTATTATATATAGCGAGGCTTTTGGACTTACTGTCCTTTTTAGACCTACTATGGTGGTGATTGTTTATGAATATAGGCAGTGGTGCTATTTTTACATGCCATCTGAGCTCTTCATAGAGCGTGGTGTAGTTTTCTTTTGGTGCAGCAGGTTATGTGCTATCCCCCTTTTGCTTCCCCTCCTGGGGTTTGGTGTCATCCATTTATGTGCAATTTTGCTATGGATAATTATTGTACTTATTTGTGATAATAAAGTTTGATATTTTTCCAATTTGGTCTGGATTCAATCACTCTGTGTTTCTCTGTGTATATATATATGCTTATGGAGTGGAACTACTTACTGCTATGGCGGGCTATGACTACAGGTAACCGCCATTAATGCTGTATAAAGGATTGGGCTTTCTTGTGTTATTACTCTTGGGTTGAGTAAGAAATGAAAAGTGTCAAAGAGAGGTTTCGGGCTATTGGATAGTGAGGTGATGAGGGTGTTGAAATAGGTTTGTTTGGAGAGGTGAAGGGCAGTGTTGTATGTTTTAAGTATAAACTTATAATGGATGAAATCTTTGGGTAGATTGGATTTTCTTCACAGACTTTCGGCGCACCTGGAGCACCGCTGTAGGAAGCGTGTTTGCAGCTCGTGCCAGGGTTGTTGCCATCTGTGCCTAGTTGTTCTATGTATAGGAGGTGCAGTTTCATACAGGACACTTTGATGTGTTTCATTGTAAGGCTGGGTTCACACGTGGCGTTTTTTTCGCGTTTCCGCGGCTGTTTTAACCGCGCGATTTTGCCGCGAAAATGCGAAAAATAAGCATCCCATGCATTCCTATGGGATTCCGCAATGCTGTGCTAATGCTGCGGTTTTTACCGCGGCGGAATCGCTTCGCGGTAAAAACCGCAGCATGCTCATTAATTTGCGGAATCGCGGCGATCCCGCACCCATAGGAATGCATTGTTCTGCTTACTTTCCGCATGTGGCTGTGCACAACATGCGGAAAGTAAGCAGAACATTTGCGGATGGTACCCACGGTCCGGAGGAGAGGAGACTGTCCTCCGGGCTTTGGGTACCATATCCCTGTAAAAAAAAGAATTTAAAAATAAAAAATATTGTTATTCTCACCCTCCGGCGTCCCGCGCAGCCTTTCCGCTTCTCTTCATGCTCCCGTTCCCAGTAGTCCTTTGCGAAAATGCCCGCGATGGCGTCCGATCTCGCGGGATCGCGAAGTCTCGCGGTCATTCGCGCGACGTCATCGCGAATTACCGCGAGACGTCGCGATCCCGCGAGAACTGACGTCATCGCGGGCATTTTCGCAAAGGATTACTGGGAACGGATGCGCGGGACGTCGGAGGGTAAGAATAACACCATTTTTTATTTTTTTTTACATTTTATCTTTTACTACTGATGCCGCATAGGCGGCCTCAGTAGTAAAAAGTTGGTCACACTCGTCAAACACTATGTTTGACGAGTGTGACCAACCTGTCAATCAGTTCTCCAGGCGATGCTACAGATCGCTTGGAGAACGCTAGCATTTTGCAAGCTAATTACGCTTGCAAAATGCTAGTTTTTCCACGGGAAAATCGCGGGAATTTAAAATGCGATTTTCCCGCGGACTGGAATTCCGGAATTCTCGCGGTAATTTCCGCGAGAGTTCCGGTACGTGTGCACTTAGCCTTATCCTTCAGTTCAATGAGAGGGAGGAGATAGGGGCCAATGATGACTGCAAGTTTTTCATAAGTTTCCAGGTGTTAATGGCCTGTATGTTTCTAAAAGTGTGGAAAGTGGGGGTGACCTGGGCAGGATGGCAGTTCTTGATGGAGAATGATAGAAGGTTGTGGTCAGAGTGCGGGAAAGGGGAGTTTGTGAAATCAGCCACTGAGCAAAGTCGGGAGAAGACCAAGTCAAGGTAGTTTCTGTCTTCATGCGTGGGGGAGTTAATATGCTGCGAGAGGCCGAAAGAGGAGGTTAAAAGATAACTAATGGTATAACTATATACCATTATATATGCTGCAAAGATGAATGATATAGGTAGGACACATGCAGGATTCAGTGAAGTGGCTTGAAATAGTTAACCCCTTACCTACAATTGACGTAATATTCCGTCCATGTGACCATGGACCTAATTACCATGGACGGAATATTACGTCACCATGATCAGCGGCGCCCACGTGGTGAGCGCCGCTGATCGCGGCCGGGTGTCAGCTAATTATCATAGCTGACACCCGGCACAATGTGTCAGGGGCGGTCACGGACTGCCCCCGACACGTTAACCCCTTGCACACCGCGATCAAACGCGATCGCGGTGTACCGGGGGTTAAAGGGAAGCATCGGCAGGGAGGGGGCTCCCTCCGTGCTTCCCTGAGCCCCCCACAGCAGCGCAATGTGCAGCGCTGCTGCGGGGGGCTCCTTTCCTCCAGGCCCCCGAATCCAAGATGGCGACGGGGGCCATCGGGGGCCTGAGGAAGCTGGCTTCCTCAGTGCCTGAAAAGCGCAGGCATGAGGAAGTCTGCAGCAGTGCCTGTGACAGATCGCTGATCTGTCACAGTGATCTGTGATGTGACAGATCAGCGATCTGTCACAGGACAGTGATGTCCCACCTGGGACAAGGTAATAAAGTAAAAAAAAAAAAAAAAAAGTGTTAAAAATAATTTTAAAAAAATCGCTAAATAAATTAGTAAAAAAAAAAAAAAATATTCCCCAATAAATCCATTTTTTCAAAATAAAAAAAAACAAAAACAATAAAAGTACACATATTTGGTATCGCCGCGTCCGTAATGACCTGCCCTATAAAACTGTCCCATTAGTTAACCCCTTTAGCGAACCCCTTAAAAAATAAAAATAAAAAACGAAGCAAAAAATAATGATTTATTATCATACCACCGAACAAAAAGTGCAATAACGCGCGATCAAAAAGACACATATAAATATCCATGGTACCGCTGAAAACGTCATCTTGTCCCGCAAAAAACGAGCCACCATACAGCATCATCCGCAAAAAAATAAAAAAGTTATAGATCGCAGAATAAAGCGATACAAAAATAATTACTTTTTATATAAAATTGTTTTCATTGCAAAAAACCGACAAAACATAAAAAAACGACCTAAATGAGGTATCGCTGTAACCGTACTGACCCGAAGAATAAAACTGCTTTATCAATTTTACCGCACGCGGAACGGTGTAAACGCACCCCCCCAAAAGAAATTCATGAAATGCTGGTTTTTGTTCATTCTGCGTCCCAAAAATCGGAATAAAAAGCGATCAAAAAATGTCACATGCCCGAAAATGGTACCAATAAAAACGTCAACTCGTCCCGCAAAAAATAAGACCTCACATGACTCGGTGGGTCAAAATACGGAAAAATTATAGCTCTCAATATGTGGTGATGCAAAAACTACTTTTACAATAAAAAGCGTCTTTTAGCGTGTGACAGCCGCCAAACATAAAAACCGCCATAAATAGTAAATCAAACCCCCCGTTATCACCCCCTTAGTTAGGGAAAAATAATAAAACTAAAAGAAAATGTATTTATTTCCATTTTCCCGCTAGGGTTAGGGTTAGGGTAGGGTTAGGGTTAGGGTTAGGGCTAGGGCTAGGGTTAGGGTTAGGGTTAGGGCTAGGGTTAGGGCTAGGGCTCAGATTAGGGTTAGGGGTGTGTTGAGGTTAGGGTTGGAGTTATAATTGGGGGGTTTCCACTGTTTGGGCACATCAGGTGCTCTCCAAAGGCAACATGGCGTCTGATCTCAGTTCCAGCCAATTCTGCGTTGAAAAAGTCAAATGGTGCTCCTTCCCTTCCAAGCTCTGCCATGCGCCCAAACAGTGTTTTACCCCCACATGTAGGGTATCAGCCTACTCAGGACAAATTACAAAACAACTTTTGGGGTCCAATTTCTCCTGTTACCCTTAGGAAAATAAAAAATTTGGGGCAAAAATATAATTTTGCGGAAAAAAATGTTTTTTTTATTTTCACGCCCAGGCGTTATAAACTTCTGTGAAGCACTTGGGGGTTCAAAGTGCTCTCCACACATCTAGATAAGCTCCGTGGGGGGTCTAGTTTTCAAATTGGGGTCACTTGTGGGGAGTTTCAATAGTTTAGGTACATCAGGGGCTCTCCAAATGCACATGACACCCGCAGACCAATCCATCAAAGTCTGCATTCCAAAGCGTCACTACTTCCCTTCCGAGCCCCGACGTGTGCCCATACAGTAGTTTTCTCCCACATATGAGGTATCAGCGTACTCAGGACAAATTGGACAACAACTTTTGGGGTCCAATTTCTCCTGTTACCCTTGGGAAAATAAAAAAATTGGGGACTAAATGATGATGTTTGTTGAAAAAATACGATATTTTTATTTTCACGCCCGGTCGTTATAAACTTCTGTGAAGCACTGGGGGGTTCAAAGTGCTCACCACACATCTAGATAAGTTCATTAGGGGGTCTAGTTTCCAAAATGGGGTCACTTGTGGGGAGTTTCCACTGTTTAGGTACATCAGGGGCTCTCCAAAAGCAACATGACACCCGCAGACCATGCCATCAAAGTCTGCATTCCAAAACGTCACTACTTCCCTTCCGAGCCCTGATGTGTGCCCATACAGTAGTTTTCTCCCACATATGAGGTATCAGCGTACTCAGGACAAATTGGACAACAACTTTTGGGGTCCAATTTCTCCTGTTACCCTTGGGAAAATAAAAAAAATTGGGGACTAATTGATCATGTTTGTGGAAAAAATACGATTTTTTTATTTTCATGCCTGGGCATTATAAACTTCTGTGAAGCCCTTGGGGGTTCAAAGTGCTCACCACACATCTAGATAAGTTCCTCAGGGGGTCTAGTTTCCAAAATGGGATCATTTGTGGGGGTTTTCACTGTTTAGGTACATTAGGGGCTCTCCAAAGGCAACATGACACCCACAGACCATTCCATCAAAGTCTGCATTCCAAAACGTCACTACTTCCCTTCCGAGCCCTGACGTGTGTCCATACAGTAGTTTTCTCCCACATATGGGGTGTCAGCGTACTCAGGACAAATTGGACAACAACTTTTGGGGTCCAATTTCTCCTGTTACCCTTGGGAAAATAAAAAATGGGGACTAAAAGATGATGTTTGTGGAAAAAATACGATTTTTTTATTTTCACGCCCGGACGTTATAAACTTCAGTGAAGCACTGGGGGGTTCAAAGTGCTCACCACACATCTAGATAAGTTCCTTGGGGGGTCTAATTTCCAAAATGGTGTCATTTGTGGGGGGTTTCTACTGTTTTGGTACATCAGGGGCTTTCCTAACGCGACATGGTGTCCGATCTCAATTCCAGCCAAAAACGTCAAATGGCGCTGCTTCCCTTCCGAGCTCTGCCATGCGCCCAAATAGTGGTTTACACCCACATGTGGGGTATCAGCGTACTCAGGATAAATTGCACAATATCTTTTATGGTCCTGTTACTTTTGGAAAAATAAGAATTGAGGGTGAAAAGATCATTTTTGTGGAAAAAATATGATTTTTTAATTGTACTGCTGTACGTTATAAACTTCAGTGAAGCACTGGGGGGTTCAAAGTGCTCACCACACATCTAGATAAGTTCCTTGGGGGGGTCTAGTTTCCAAAATGGTGTCATTTGTGGGGGGTTTCTAGTGTTTTGGTACATCAGGGGTTTTCCAATCGCGACATGGTGTCCGATCTCAATTCTAGGCAAAAACGTCAAATGGCGCTGCTTCCCTTCCGAGCTCTGCTATGCGCCCAAATAGTCATTTACACCCACATATGGGGTATCAGCGTACTCAGGACAAATTGCACAATAACTTTTAGGGTCCTGTTACCCTTGGAAAAATAAAAATTGGGGGTGAAAAGATCATTTTTGTGGAAAAAATATGATTTTTTAATTGTACCGCTGTACGTTATAAACTTCTGTGAAGCCCTTGTGGGTTCAAAGTTCTCACCACATATCTAGATAAGTTCCTTGGGGGGTCTAGTTTCCAAAATGGGGTCACTTGGGGGGTTTCCACTGTTTAGGTACATCAGGGGCTCTCCAAACGCGGCATGGCGTCCGATCTGAATTCCAGCCAATTTTGCATTGAAAAAGTCAAACGGCGCTCCTTCCCTACTGAGGTCTGCCATGTGCCGAAACAGTGGTTCCCCCCCACATATCAGGTATCAGCGTACTCAGGACAAATTGCACAATAACTTTTGCAGTCCAATTTCTCCTGTTACCCTTGGTAAAATAAAGAAAATTGAACCTGAAGTATTTTTTGTGTGAAAAAAAGTTAAATGTTCATTTTTTTTTTTAATATTCAAAAAATTCCTGTGACTCACCTAAAGGGTTAATAAACTTCTTGAATGTGGTTTTAAGCACCTTAAGGGGTGCATTTTTTAGAATGGTGTCACTTTTGGGTATTTTCTATCATATAGACCCCTCAAAGTGGCTTCAAATGTGAAGTGGTCCCTAAAAATAAAATGGTGTTGCAAAAATGAGAAATTTTCAGACCCTTATAACTTCCTAACAAAAAAAATTTTGGTTCCAAAATTGTGCTCATGTAAAGTAAACATGTGGGAAATGTTATGTATTAAGTTTTATGTGTGCCGTATCGCTGTGATTTAAGGGCATAAAAATTCAAAGTTGGAAAATTGCGAAGTTTTCAAAATTTTCGCCAAATTTCCGTTTTTTTCACAAATAAACGCAAGTTATTTGAATGCAATTTTACCACTAACATGAAGTACAATATGTCACGAGAAAACAGTGTCAGAATCACCGGGATCCATGGAAGCGTTCCAGAGTTATGACCTCATAAAGGGACAGTGGTCAGAATTGTAAAAATTGGCCCGGTAGTTAACGTGCAAACCACCCTTGGTAGTGAAGGGGTTAAATACCTGTATGAAGAGAATAGAGATGCGTGCTAGATTCAGCCATGTTATAACTGCTCGTACTTTGACAAATGTACTTCGATTAAATGTGCATAAATGCCCCACTTCATAAATCAATACAAAGCTATCCAAAAAAGGGGGCAATATAGTGGTGATGGACACCAACTAATATTGTGGCATGTATCTCACACTTCTGGCAGATAGAAAAGTGATTGCAATGTTGCCCAAAAATCCAGCACAGCACAACTATCTTTGCCTTTAACATAGGCCAGAACTATTAACCTTATTAGCAAGAATGATCTCATATACCTTATATGCTCCTTAAATACCTTAAAGATAGACCAATTATAATGAGAGTTGGCAGTTTGAGTCACAAAATTGGTATTTATTTGGATAAAGTCCTAATATGATTTGTGACAGTAATAGTTTTCCATATGAGAAATACAATAGACTTTCTTCAGAGATTGGAGAAACTTCTACTTTATAATGGAGGTTGGTTAATTGGCTAGCATTGACGTAGAGACCTTCTATTCCACAATACCTCATGACAAGGGAAATGAGTCAGTTAAGAACTACTTTGCATCAACAGACTGACAGTTTCTGGCCCACTACAACTTCTTTTTTATCTCCTAAGGTTCACCCTAACCAACATTTTTTTTCCATTTGATGGTAGTGTTTACCACCAACTCAAAGGGGGCATAGTAACGGCGAGCCCTTATGTCTCCAAATACACTCCTAGGCTTGTGGGAACAAATCCATGTATTTACAGAGGAGACTAATAGTCTAACTCTGGTGGGCTAGATACACACCTGGTCAAAATTATGGGCACCCCTCGTTTAATGACAGAAAAACCCACAATGGATTTTCAATTGAATCTGACAAAAGTGACTATAAATCAAAAATCTATGAAAATGAACAAATTAAAGTCAGACATTGCTTTTCAACCACGCTTCCACAGAATTAAAAAAAATAAAACTCATGAAATAGGCTTGGACAGAAATGAGGGTACCCCTGAAAATAATGTGATAAAAGGGACATGTTAAATCAAGATGTGTCCACTAATTAGTATCACAGATGTCTACAATGGTGTGGTATCACACTCAACATGGACCAGGGGAAGTGAAGGAAAGAGTAGTCTCAGGAGATTAGAAAGAAAATTATAGACATACAGTACATGTTAATGGTAAAGGCCCCGTCACACATAGCGACTCACCAGCGATCCTGTCACGCCGTCTCTGCATACTCACCCGGCCACCGCTCTCACGCCGCAGCCCCCCGCCGCCCAACATCCACGGAGGTCACCTATGACAGGCTCGTGGCCGGCAGCTTCTCTGCCTCCCTTCTGCTTCTTGTGCTCCGGTTATGCCCTGACCCGGAAGCACCCCCCTGACCAATGGCAGACCATACAGGGGCATATCAGGCTGCTTCCCCCTGAGGGAGGCGCCTGATTGTTGTGTTTCCTAGCACACTGGGCCTCGCTTCATAGTGTGCTCTCTGCAGTCCCGCAGTTCTGTGCTCGTCTGCTCTCTGCAGCAGCCTCGCAGTCCTGCTATCCATGTTCCCTGCTGTATTCCGCAGTCCTGCCTCCGGTGTTCCTGTTCCATCCTGCTCCAGTCCTTCCGTCCTACTCCAGTCCTGCCTGCGGTGTTCCTGTTCCATCCTGCTCCAGTCCTTCCGTCCTACTCCAGTCCTGCCTGCGGTGTTCCTGTTCCATCCTGCTCCAGTCCTTCCTTCCTACTCCAGTCCTGCCTGCGATGTTCGTGTTCTATCCTGCTCCAGTCCTTCTGTCCTACTCCAGTCCTGCCTCCGGTGTTCCAGTTCCATCCTGCTCCACTCCTTCCGTCTCTTCCATTCCTGTCTCCTGTGTTCCAGCTCTGTCCTGTCATCTACACTTCACTCCCTCCACGTTCCAGTCTACAGTCTTACTCCACTCCTGTCTCCTGTGTTCCAGCTCTGTTCTGTCATCTACACTTCATTCCCACACTCCTACTCCAGCCCATCCTGAGCCGCCCCTCTCGGTACTGGCTACCGTGGTACTCGAACCCCTGGGCCTGCTCCTAACGGTCCCTGTATAGGGGTCGGTTCCACCTGGCAGCTTGCCCGGGGCCCCTCGGTGCCACGGCCCAGAGGGTCCACTCCTGGAGATTCCAGCTCCAGACCAGCCAAGGTAACAGATCCCGATAACGATATCAACGTGTCAGGATCGCTGGTGAGTCGCTACATGATTGCTGGTGAGCTGTCAGACAGACAGCTTCACCAGCGATCAGCACCAGCGACGCCCAGCGCGAGGCGTCGCTGTGTACTTAGTTACCAGTGTGCTGATGCAGGGAGCTGGTAACTAAGGTACACATCGGGTTTCTAAGGGACGTGCGTCACTTAGAAACCCGATGTGTACCTCAGTTACCAGCTCCCTGCATCAGCGCGCTGGTAACTAAGGTACACAACGGGTTTCTAAGCACAGCGCCGTGTGTTAGGGCAGGCGGAACGCACCAAATTATAAAATAATACTGGGTGCATTCGCAGCCCGGGGTCCACCGTGCAGAGGTGGTACACTGCTGCTAGGTAATGGCGGGAGAATAAAGCGGTGTGAAAACGTCATACGTGGGTTACGTCACCTAATGTGAACAGGGGTGAACTCTGTTAATTCACAGAGCCGCAGAACGTGGATGCCGGAGCCTGTTTAGCTCGCAGAGCCCGGCTAAAGAGCGCACAGCAAGTGGCCACAGAACTATACCCCAAGGACACGGGGTTAGAGTCCCTCGAGGCCCACTGAGCGCCGCTATAGACGCTGACTAAAGAGTATGCAGGTGTGCCGAGTCACCGATGATTAGTACTGCCTGACTCTGACTCTGACCTACCTACATCTAAGCCTGGGCGCTAGCAGGCTAGGCTGCACAACACATGCGTACCAAGGGTAGGGGTTTCATAATGAGTCAGTCACCAGAGACATTCATACGTACATACACCACTCACTCCTAATAGTCTGAAAATACAGTCTATCCTATCCGAGCGGCCATGCAAACCTTTTATAGCCGTGAGCTTACGGGTCCTTCCTGGCTTCTCGGATGGACCGATCTGAACAGGAGCAGGACCTGAGCACGTGACCTTTGATCTCCAATGGGAGATCACTTCACGGGCATGCTCAGTGGCCCGACATGAGGACTTAGTCCCTGGAGAATCTCGCTGCTGAGCAGCCTGCATTGCCGTAGCTGTGCCAGAGGTAGCAGCAGCAAGCAAACCTACGGAGCTGGTCTGAGCAGAGCGCCGGGACCAACGAGTTTGCTGAGCAACCTCCTCTGCGGCTGGAGAGGAATGGGGGACCGCCGGAAGCAAGGCTTGGGATTCCCGCTGTGCAGCGACAGGAACCCGACGCCTAACACCGTGCTTAGAAACCCTGCATTTACCTTAGTTACCAGCTGATCGCTGGTCTCCCGCCTGTCACACACAGCGATGCATGCTGGCCAGCGGGAGACCAGCGACCAAAAAAAATGTCCAGGGCTTTCCAACAGCGAGCAGCGATACTGGCAGGGGGGCCAGTCGCTGATTGTTGTCACACACAGCGATCTCGCTGGTGAGATCGCTGTTGCGTCACAAAACTTGTGACTCAGCAGTGATCTCGCTAGCGAGATTGCTATGTGTGATGGGGCCCTAAAAGTTCTAAGACCATCTCCAAGCAGCTTGATGTTCCTGTGACTACAGTTGCACATATTCAGATATTTAAGCTCCATGGGACTGTAGCCAACCTCCCTGGATGTGGCTGCAGGAGGAAAACTGATGATAAATCAGAGACAGATAACGCGAATGGTAACAAAAGAGGCCAAAAAAACTTCTAAACAGATTAAAGGTGAACTTCTAGCTCAATGAACATCAGTGTCAGATTGCGCCATGCGCCGTTGTATAAGCCAAAGAGGACTTCATGGGAGACATCCATGGAGGACACTATTGTTGGAAAAAAAAAATCATAAAAAAGCCAGACTGGAATTTGCCAAACTACATGTTGACAAGCCACAAAGTTTCTGGGAGAATGTCCTATGGCCAGATGAGACAAAACTGGAACTTTTTGGCAAGGCACATCAGCTCTATGTTCACAGATGGAAACATGAAGCATATCAAGAAAACAACACTGTCCCAACTGTGAAACATGGAGGAGGCTCTGTTATGTTCTGGGACTGCATTGCTGCATCTGGCACAGGGTGTCTAGAATCTATGCAGGGTACAGTGAAATCTCAAGACTATCAAGGGATTCTAGAGAGAAAAGTGGTGCCAAGTGTCAGAAAGCTTGGTCTCAGTTGCAGGTCATAGGTCTTGCAACAGGATAATGACCCAAAACACAGAGCTAAAAACACCCAAGAATGGCTAATAGGAAAACATTGGACTATTCTGAAGTGGCCTTCTATAAGCTCTGACCTAAATCCTATTGAGCATCTTTGTAAAGAGCTGAAACATGCCGTCTGGGAAAGGCAACCTTCAAACACGAGACAACTGGAGCAGTTTGCTCTTGAGGAGTAGGCCAAAATACCTGTCGAGAGGTACAGAAGTCTCATTCACAGTTACAGGAATCATTTGATTGCAATGATTGTCTCAAAAGGTTGTACCACAAAATATTAAGTTAAGGGTATCATCATTTCTGTCCAGGCCTATTTCATGAGTTTTATTTTTTTTTAAATTCCGTGGAAGCATGGTTGAAAAGCAATGTCTGACTTTCATTTGTTCATTTTCATAGATTTTTTATTTATTATTACTTTTGTCAGATTCAAGTTATTTCTGTCACTATTGTGGGTTTTTCTGTCAATAAATGAGGGGTACCAACAATTTTGACCACATGTTTATATTGATATTTTCTTTTACTGTGAAGTGGTTCACAGGAGGGGGTTATACACTACATGGAGAGTTTAAATATCAACCCTATTGGGCTGGTAATCACTTGGTAAATTGAAAAGAACTTACCATTCCTGGATCTCATAATCACAAAAGAATGGAATGGGCTACTAAAAACGATGAATTACAGTAAACCTACCTCAACAAATGCCCTCCAAATGTGGGATTGCCATCACTGACCACCTACCACCACTTAAAAGTGTCATTCCAGAGGACTAATATTTGCAACTTTGACCAAACTGTTCCAACAAAAAAGATTTACAGTACCGTGCAAATTAATTGGGACAAAGCATTTTTTAAGTAAAATCATAAGTTGGCTACCAGTCAGTGATTCAAACCAGTAAACTGCTTTGATCAAGTGTGAGTGCCTGTTCAAAGCAGTTAAAACTGGTTTGAATCACTGACTGGTAACCAACTTACGATTTTACTTAAAAAATGCTTGGCCCCAATTAATTTGCACAGCACTGTAATTCTACAATCCCTTGAACTATGACAGAGGTTTTGATGAAGGGGTTACCCAGATTGAATACACAGAGGCATGTACCAACACGCCCTGAGAAACGTCAGAGAGGAACTCGCCCCTAGAATATAGGAACATACAAACGAACAAGCTTCACTTGGATGATCCAGCTATTTATTTCATGAGCAATGTTGAATATGGGCACCTATACATTGGTATATGGTCTATTACTTATGAATACACTTTGAACAATTACATTGAAGTTGCAAGAGACCTCCCCAATGCTACCACAATTATGAGGTTTATTTGACTTATTTTATTGATCTTATTCAGGCATTCTTCCTTTTATTACTATTAAAACTTACATTTCATATATACTTCTCTACTGGCATTGCTATAAATGGATATTTGAGAGATCTTGTGCCTCAGAATATACAATACAGATGTCATTGTTGTGTTGCTGTTCTCGCCCAAATTGCGTTATAATACCTCTGTATTATGCCCGTCACGATAATGCTAAGAAAATCAACTTATTTTCTCCCGGATGCTGCCGCCTTTCCGTCTTGGAGGAGCTCGTGGTATGTCTGTGAGACTGAAGAACTCCGGAAGTTGAACCCTCAGGTCTGCGACGATGAACCTCCCTAGGGCAAGCTGGCCAGGTGTACCATCCCCTATACAGGGAGCGTTAGGGGCAGACCCAGGGGAGACTATCGCCACAGAAGCTGATACCTGGGGACAGCCGGGAGGGAATGCAGGCAGGAGATGTACAGGCGACCAGATGGAAGATGACGTCTACCGCAGGGAAGGCTACTGAAGCCGCGGGGACGGAGGAGGACCGCAACGGTGGACGGCAGGAACCGGTACAAGGAGAGACACAGGAACAGGTAGACGAAGGCAGGAACGGACTGGACCTGGAATGGAACACAGGAAGGTCACAAGTAGGGAAACTAGCGGCGTACCAGGCAAGGTACACAGCGCAGAGACAGGAGGAACGCAGGAGAGCGTGGACCCGATATCAAGTGTGAAGCACAAATGATAGTCAGGCAGAGAGCATAGGGTGAGGCTGCCTGATATAGGGCACGCTGCTGAACTTCCAGGTCAGGGTGCAGCAGTGCCATGGGGCCAGGGGATAGGGCTTCTGGTCTAGGGGGCGTACCTGGCTGTGTGCCTGAATGAGGGAGCAGCGGCCGGCCGCAGGACAGTTGATGAACAGGTGCCAGCAGTGGGGGCGGGCCGAGAGGACCGGAAGCGCCGGAGTGCCCCGGGCGGGGTGTGGAGGCACGGGAGGCGGCGGGGGTCGATGGCGCCGCAAGAAGAGGAGCCGTGGCAGAGGCAGACGGAGCAGCGGTGACAGGAGCCCGGGCAGAGGGAGCCGAGGCAGCGACGGTCAGGGCAGCGGCCGCAGAAGCCGCAGAGCGAACATGAGCCGTGGACGTGAGTGTGACAGGAGTCGGGGAGGTGAGCATGACAGGAGCCGGGGAGGTGAGCGTGACAATGTCTTAAATCACTTCTCAGTTCACAGTAAGTGGTGGTTATACTGTAAGTATGCCACTGCTCTTTGATTGACAGTTCGCTCTTCAGCGCATCTGTGTCAGGCATGCTTACAGTTACTGCTCACAATGCTGTGAGCGATGACTGTAGCCACTCCATGCACACTTCTATTACTGAAAGCCGATGATCTCAGCTTGTGATTTTTTTTCACAATGAATTTGCAGCCATCATTTATACTATCCATCAACTGGGCCTCCTGATGAACCGAATGGATGGGGAAAGGCATCGAGACAATTTGTACAGCTAATGATAAGTTTATCCATCTATCTATATTTATTTTATTTATTTATACATTAGAGATATTGATGGATTGGATTAGAATAGGCCGGCACTCATTTTCTGTCTTTAGCTCACTGTATCAAGAATTACAAGGGAGAGTGAGGGAGGGCCGCCGAGAAGTGAGGCGCCAATCCGTTTGCACTAGGTTGTTAAACTGCACGTTTAGCAGTATCAGCTTAGGCAAAGAACAGAGATTAATAAATTTATAGTTGGTATTATTAGAAAAAAAATTAGTATTTGTTTCACACGATGGTCCTCATTGGATTATTGTTTATTTCCACATCACATGGGTAATGGTGTTTTTTAATCAAGTATATTCACTCTTTTCCCTTTAATGAGCTGGAATACTGCTGTCAGTTATCTGTGTGTATGCTGCTCAGTGCCCGGCTCCGCTGCGTAACCATACAGGCGTGCATGGTTCTGCTGCGCTGCATGACCACCCGCATGTGCAGTCCCTGGCAGTCGCTGTGGGAAGCCACCTGTGGGTTAATGAGGTTCGCTGCCCTCTGCATGACTTACCACATGTGTTCAGGCTTCAGCTTCTGCCAGGTGTCTTTTGCATCACTGATTGTGTTTGGCTTTGCTTAGGGTGCGCACGGCCACACCTCCCCTCCTTTAATCAGGAATGGGTGTGTGCTACAATTGCTGCTCCAGCCTATCACTGTGTAGCAGCTCCTATATAAAGGTTCCTCCCCTTTTGGGGCATTGCCAGAGCTTCGCACTGAGTTTCTGAACCTAGCCATGTGAGTCTGTGTGTTCAGCTCCTGCTCTGATTTTGATCAGTTCTGCGGGAGCTGTTGCTCTTTATCCCTATGTGAACTGTGTCTTGTATCTTGGCCTGCACTGGGGGCATAATACCAAGATCACCTTTCCTGGAGGCTGCTTATCCAGGCCTGTCCATATCGTATCTTTTCCCTGAATACTGGATCTGCTCCTGACCCTGTCTGAACTGTGTCCTCTGTGTGATGCTCCTGAGGTCCTTCCGTGTCTTGAACCCTGTGCCCAGTGACTGTGACTCTTTGCTACCTGACTTGCTGTGATTTAACCTGGGTTCATCTTGGAAGTAGGAGTCTGGTGTGTTCGCTGACTTTCTGCTACTCAGCTCAGCTGGGGATTCGGTGCAATTCCCTGCCGGTTCCAGTCTAACCCGGCTGGGTTTGCACCAGACCGCTTGGGTTCCTTTCTAGGTCACTTCCAGATGTCCGGAGCCTGATGACCATGGCCTCTCATCCGGAGCCTTATGTCCGGTGTCTGTGGACCTCTTCCAGATGTGCTGTGACTGATGTCCTCCACCAGATGTCTGGATCCTTTGCTTCCCTACCCGATGTCTGGAGCCTGCCGATCGCTGCCAGTGGTCCTGAGCCTGAAGACTGCGGCCTGATGTCCGAAGAGGATGTCCGCAGCCTGATGTCCAGATCCTGTCGATTGTTGCCAGATGTCCGGAGTCCGATGCCAGTGTGCTGATGCTCTATCTGAGATCCCTGTCCTGATGTCCACTCCGTGTTCCTGATGTCCGGCCTGAGTCCAGATGTCTCTCCGTGTTCTGATGTCCAGCCTGTGTCCAGATTTCCAGTCCGTCGTTCTGGTGGTCCAAGCTGTGCTTTTAAGCTGGTCCCATTCTCCTTCCTGGATGGAATCCTCCTCCATGGTTTCCGGGAGTCTCCATCTCTGTTTCCCGGTGACGGTCCTGCCTGCGAGTCCTGGATCTGACCAGCCTATGCCCGATGCTGTAGTGCCAACATTCCTGGACCAGTGCTATCCGAGTCCTGTTCTGATGTTCTGCTGGTTCCCTGCGGTCTTACCCGTGATGACTAGAGTTGAGCGAAACGGGTCGGTCACATTCAAAAGTCGACGACTTTCACTGAAGTCGGGTTTCATTAAGTCGGCGACCAGAGCGCCAAAGTCGCTTTTCAAAAGATACTTCCAGCTCTCTTTTTCAGCCAGTGATGGAGGACGCACACTGTGGACAACGCGATGACATAGGCATCGGTCACCACCATCTTTGAGAAGGGCATGCAAGTGATTGGCTGGCTTTGTGTGGCGTCACAGGGGCTATAAAAGGGCATGCACACCGACCGCCATCTTACTTCTGCTGATCTTAGCATTAGGGAGAGTTTGCTGCTGCTGATTCAGAATAAGAGAGACGGTTAGGCAGGGAAGAAGAACCAAAAAACTGCTTCTGCTGTTAGTGATTTACACTTACAACACAACACTTTGTGTGCAGTGACAGGGGAGGCTCTATTTTTGTGCATCAGCTTTGTTGGTTATTAGGCTGCCTTATAAGACTCCCTGATAGCTGCATTGCTGTTTGCACACTGCTGTGCAAACTGCGTTTTTAAAAGCAAAAATACTTTTCTTCCTCTTTTCTGCAGTTACCAAGCGTTCATTTTTCCACCCTTTTGTGTGTGCAGCAGTCCTGCTTATTAGGCTGCCTGCGTCCATACTTGGACTGAGAGCATCATTGTCAGCGTCCTCAAATCTCTAGTGAGATCCAATTTCAGCCTGTTACACTGAGGTGTAATCTCTACTAGGCCTGAGACAATAGTTCAGCGTCCTCAAATCTCTAGTGAGATCCAAATTCTTACCAATCCTATAGACACCCTCCACCTTGTCATACACCATCCAATTTCAGCCTGTTACATTGAGGTGTAATCTCTACTGGGCCTGAGACAATAGTTCAGCATCCTCAAATCTATAGTGACATTCAAATTCTCACCAATCCTATAGACACCCTTCACCTTGTCGTACACCATCCAATTTCAGCCTGTTACATTGAGGTATAATCTCTCCTGGGCCTGAGACAATAGTTCTGCGTCCTCAAATCTATAGTGAGATTCAAATTCTCACCAATCCTATAGACACCCTCCACCTTGTCATACACCATCCAATTTCAGGCTGTTTGAGGTGTAATCTCTCCTGGGCCTGAGATAATAGTTCAGCGTCCTCAAATCTATAGTGAGATTCAAATTCTCACCAATAGTAGATACACCTTCTACCTTGTTTTACAGTACCATATAGCTGGTGGTATTTTGGGTACATTTTCACAAAAATGAGGAAGTATGGTGGAAGTCGCCATGGAAGTGGGCGAGGGTGGCCAGCTGGTCCCGATGGTGGTGGTGTGGCATCTGTTGGTAGTGGCAAAAGCACAATAGAACCTAAGGCAGGAGGTGTTGAGCCTGCGTCATCGTCTGGCTCCACAAGGCCTCGAAGGCTCTCTTTTCTTAGAGTAGGTAAACCACTTTTAAAGCTGGAACTTCAGGAACAAGTTTTGGCTTACATTGCTGACACAGCCTCCAGCTCTCTCGCCTCCTCTTCTGAAGTTTCAAAAGATAAACGCACTGAGTCAGGATCAACACCATTCCTTGTGTCCTTCACCCCTACCAAAAGTGAAGGATGTGGCAGGCCACACTACCGATTACTCCATGGAGCTCTTTTCACATACCATGCCTGGGTTAGCAAGTCAAATCGTGAATTCCCCTGTCCAAGATGAATCTGACATGGAGTGTGGGTGGCCAGCCAGGGTAGTGGGGTTAATCGGTACCGGGCCGGTGTCTCAGAGGGATGAGTCACGGTGTTGATGACCCGTTCTGTGGCCCTGGGCGTCCATGCAAAGGGGTGAATTACGTTTATAGGTGAATGATGCGTGATGCCACCTCTGGTTTCTGATCAGATTGACCCGCGCTGCAGTGTCGCTTCTCTGGGACAGATGTTGTGGTGCAGCTAAAATGTAGAAGACCTGCACAGGTAAGGCCGTAGTCGCATGGCAGATGAAAGAGTTGGTAGATGGTGCGCAGTGCAGGATGTAGCAGAGCCGTGCGCCAGGCGCAGGAGAAAGATGACAGACACAGTCGTGCAGTTCCTTTATCTGTACTTGGTAAGTGCCGCCCAGGACCCAGAGTACAGATGGAGAAGGAGTTGGTCAGCCTAGAAGCAAATTTGAAATTCTCTCTCTGCAGATAGGTAGTGTGGCCTCCGTTCTAGCACTTATCTGAGGTACTCGCAGTACTGAGTTCACTGAAGTTCCTCTGTTGACTCTCTTTTGGAACTTTCTCATATGGCAGGCAGCCATAGCCTTTTCCTTCTGGCTCACATAAGTCGCTGCTAGGGCCTCCGAGCCTTAGTTGGGAACAGAGCATTTACAGCTGCTTCTTCCTCCGGTTTCTGCTGCAGGACCGTCAGTGTCCCTACAAACTCGGAGACCGGAATCCCGACAATCCAGCTAGGAGTGAGCCTTAACTCTGCTCATCCTCCAGCACCCCTTTTCACGTCCACACACTTCCCCTTCCCTTCACAGACTGCCCTAACTTACCTCCTCCCGACCACAGAGAGCAGCTCCTCAGCAGTCAGGTTCAGAGGTCTCCCTGCTGGCCTGGAGTGGGAAATGTGTTGTGTGTTGGTTTAACTGCTAGAGAGATCCTTCGTTGCTCCCAAGCATGACATCACACTCCCTAGGAGGAAGGTAATGCCACTGTGGCGACCGTACTCCTGGGGGCGCCACAAGTGCACTGATGCCCAGCCACTGCTAGAAGATTCTGCTGGTACATTGACCCAGACCACTACATTCCCCTCGCACTCTACACAGCCAGAATCTGACCCTGATGAAACTCAGGCTCCCCTTCCCGCATACTATACCACCTTACACGGTGACAAAGAGGAAGGTGCAGATGAAAGTGCAGGTTACTTGAGCAGGTTGGGGGGGCATACTCATGGGCGACGGCACTGGCACAGGGTCCCTCATAGTACGCAAAAGTGTCTCTGCCGGTGGCCCACCCTGGGAGGGCCCACCCGCCGTCAGACACACCGCAGTACTATGAGGGGCCCGGTGCCAGTGCCATCGCCAACGCGTAAGCCCCGCCTGCTTGCTCAGGATCACAGCACTTGCAAAGTTGAAATACTTACCTCTCCCTGCTCCACCGCCGTGACGTCTTCCGCGTTTCCTGACAGTGACATTCTGGTCAGAGAGCGCGATAACATCACGTCTGTACGCCCTCTGCCTAAACAGTCCAAGTGCAGTGAGAAGGAAGATGGAGACGACGAGGAGTCCAGACTAGTACAGGGATTCCCTAGCGAGGAGACTTATTTAATTGTTTTCAATGTTGGGACAGCTATTTTTGGGAAGCACTATACTCTGGAGAATAATATATGAGGCCCACCATACACTGGAGCATTCCAAAGGTGGACATCAGACACAGGAGCAGCATTTACAGGGCCCATTATGCACTGGAGCATTAGAAATGGGGCCCATTATATATGGAGCATTATTTGGGCCCATAACACAGTGAAGCTTCATCCATGGGTAACAACATATACTGTAGCATTATGTGGAGCTCATCATATACTGTTTCAAACATTATATGGGACCAATGATTCTGTATGGAGAAATATATTGGCCTCATTACTCTGTATAGCGCACTATGCGGTGGCCATAATACTGTATGGAGTAATATACTGTCCGTTTTTGGAGCTATTGGAGAATTTAAAATGGATATCAGTCTTGAGATGTAAGAAGTGAAGTATTTTTCATAGTACTATACCGCTATTTCTCTGCCGTATCAGAGGATCATGAATTGTGGCATGTGTTAAAAGAGCCCAGTGACACTGTTTGGCCCAGGGCCCATGAAAATCTGGAGCCAGCCCTACCCCTCCCCCACAACTTTAGCCAAATAACCCCCAGTTTTCAATGCCTAACTATTATTATAAAGTAAATTAAGGTTGACAAGCTTAAGTAATAAGAATTGATGTTTTTGGCATTAAAATGGCTACTGTAGGTGTGTTTCCTGTCCTCCACTCACTGCCGACTTTTCTTCCCCATTGACTTGCATTGGGTTTCGTGTTTCAGTCGGCCTTCGACTTTTCACGATAATCGTCCAATTTCTTTTGACCCGACTTTTGAGAAAGTTGGATTTCATGAAACCCGACTCGACCCGAAAAACAGCAAAGTCGCTCATCTCTACTGCAGAGTTTGGGTGTGTCAGTTTTTGTCTTGCAAGCAGACAGAAGAGTTGGTCTGCAGAGCATTCCCTGTGTGAGGCAACACAGGGCCAAGCGAAGTCAAAGGTGTACATGGTAGAGCGGTCGCTCACGGCAACCGGTCCCGGACTGTCTCTCGTTTTCCCGGCAAGTCAATGGGGAAGCAAAGTCGGCAGGGAGTGGAGGACAGGACACACACCTACAGTGCCCTTTTGAATGCCAAAAACATCAATTCTGATTACTGAAGCTTTTCAACCTTAATTTACTTCATAATAGTAGATACGCACTGAAAAATGGGGGTTATTTGGCTAAATTTGAGGGGGGGGGGGTAGGGCTGTCTCCAGGTTTTCATGTGCCCTGGGTCAAATAGCGCCCCTTTAACACATACCACAACTCATGATGCTCCAATACCGCAGAGAAATAGCGGCATAGTACAATGAAAAATACTTCACTTTTTACATCTCATGACTGATATCCATATTTAATAGCTCCAAAAACGGACAGTATATTACTCCATACAGTATTATGGCCACCGCATAGTGCGCTATACAGAGTAATGAGGCCCATATATTTCTGCATACAGAATCATTGGTCCCATATAATGTTTGAAACAGTATATGATGAGCTCCACATAATGCTACAGTATATGTTGGTACCCATGGATGAAGCTCCACTGTGTTATGGGCCCAAATAATGCTCCATACATAATGCAGAGAGAGAAATCCAAATTGGCTTCCAGGCTGACCAACTCCTTCTCCATCTGTACTCTGGGTCCTGGACAGCACCTACCAAGTACAGGTAAAGGAACTGCATGACTGTGTCTGTTATCTTTCTCCTGCGCCTGGCGCATGGCTCTGCTACATACTGCACTGCACACCATCTACCAACTCTTTCATCTGCCCTGCAACTACGGCCCTACCTGTGCAGGTCTTCTACATCTTAGCTGCACCACAACATCTGTCCCAAAGAAGCGACACTGCAGCGCTGGTCAATCTAATCAGAAACCAGAGGTGGCGTCACGTATCATTCACCTATAAACGTAATTCACCCCTTTGCATGGACGCCCAGGGCCACGGAACGGGTCACCACCACCGTGACACACTCCCTTTGAGACACTGGCCCGGTACCGATTAACCCCACTGCCCTGGCTGGCAACCCACACTCCATGTCAGATTCATCTTGGACTGGGGAATTCACGATTTGACTTGATAACCCAGGCATGGTATGATAGAAAGAGCTACATGGACTAATGTGAAGTGTGGCCTGCTGCCACATTCAGTTTGGGTGGGGGTGCAGGACACAAGGAAAGGGGTTCTTCCTGACCAGGAGCCAGCACTTGACCACTCAGTGCTTGCATTTTTTGAAACTTCAGAAGAGGCGGGCATATTTGATGGAGTCTGTTTCGGCAATGTAAGCCAAAACCAGTTCCTCATGCTCCGCCTTTAAAAGCGGTTAACCTACTCCCAGAAAAGGTATCATTCCAGGCGTTCCAGAGCCAGATCATGACGCAGGCTCAACACCTCCTGCCTTAGCTGTTATTGTGCTTTTGCCACTACCAGCAGATGCACCACCACCATCATCACCAGCTGGCCCCCCCGCGCCCATGTCCGTGGCCTCTTCCACCAAACTTCAAAATTTTGCTCAAAATAGACACAAAATAACATCAGATATATGGCACTGTATCAGAAATGTACAGCTCTATTCAGTCAAAGGATAATTGTCAATCTCCATATATATTCCATCAGTCACACAGAGACGCTCACAGGCTCATTATGGATTAGACAAGAATATAAAAAGTAGACAAAGTGTACAGTATCATCAGATAGCAGGTATATATAGCATAGTTTAAACATTAACAATGTACATCTATATATCAGGAGTAGTGTTGAGCCACCACGCTAGTGTTTTGGTTCGTCACACAGGAGGCAAGTTCGTCGTATGTTCGTCGAACCCCATTGAAAACAATGGCAGGCAAACATAAACACATACAAACACATAGAAAACAATTATAAAACACCTTAAAAGGTGTCCCAAAGCAGAGAAAATGCTCAGAAGACAAAAATTACATATGGAAAAGGGCAACTACATGTAGAAAAGAGGTGGAGGAGTAAAACGAGGAGGTGGAAGAGACACAGATATAGGCTTGTCATTCCCTTATGAAGTCAAGAAAGGCTGGAATAAAAATGTAAAATACCAACCAAAAAAAAAAAATTCTGAAATCGAACGTGATCATATACCGTCGGACTTCCCACCAAAAAATTATGCCAACTGGTGATCGGGCGGCGTTATTCCCACGAACCTCCAAACAGCGTCCATGAAGGCAAAGTGCTTGCTTTCCGGGGGCAGTATGATTGCAAAGCTGAACCTTAAAGGAATGTCCAAAAGGGCACCACCAGGAGTGGAGCCTGTGGCTTAATTGGACTCCACCCGGGAAACCACAACTATGCCACCTCAAGAAAAGATGCACATGTTGAAAGCTTTGTCGATTGTGTGTGTGGTGTGGTATGTCCATTTGTAGTTGTGCTAGCAATTTGTCAGCTTTATTCCGTTAACGAACGAGACTCCGGCATGCCCCCGCGGTATGCGTCAAGCTTACTAGAGGGATACGCGAGGCTCTGGCACTATCATGGTCTATCATGGCATTACATGTCCGGGGCTGCATGCGCGCTACACTGAAAGGACCAGCTTTTGTCGCTTACAGGTGCAGATAACCAGCAGAACACCGTTAGTGATGAGGATCTGTGATTCCAATTATTCCCCGCGAACGATGATTTCCCAGTAAGGTCAATCGCAATTCCTGAATTAGGCCTAACTGGCATTCCTGAAAAAATGCAAAAAATTACGTGTCCAAACCACAGTTGCTGTAGCTTGCTTAGCAGCTCGCCAGCCGTTCTCAGGCCCAGTATGGATTCGACAAGATTCTAGAAAGTTGATGAAGGGTACAGTTTCACCGGGTAACACGTATATATGTAGCATAGTTTACACATTAAAAACCTATGTCTATATGTCAGGAGGCAGGCTCAGACGATCTCAGGCCCAGTATGGATTAGACGTGATTGGACAAAGGTGAGAAAGAGTATCGTATCACAGGATAACAGGTATGTATAGCATAGTTTACACATTAAAAACGTAGGTCTATATATCAGGAGGCAGGCTCAGACGGTCTCAGGCCCAGTATGGATTAGACGTGATTGGACAAAGGTGATGTCATGGTCCAGTCCGGAGTTTATTTTCTGCTGCCTTCACTCCGGACTGGTCATGCGGGAGTTAATCTCCTCAGCCTCGTTCTGGAGCTAGCTGGGCTATTTTAGTCTCTCACAGCCTGCTGACCAGTGTTAGTGATAGCTCAAGCTTCCAGTTTAGAGCCTCTGACCCTTCTACCTTGGTGTTCCTCCTGCCTTTGACTGATATTCACGTGTATGACCCGGACTGATTTCTGACCCCGTCTCTTGGTATTTGTCTCTGGTGTTATGTTCCCTCTCTGGCATCTGACTCCCCGGCTTATACCCCCACCACGTATTTCGTCTCACGTTTTCGACCCCGTGCTCCTGTTCTGGCTTTCTGACTCTCGGCTTGGTATTTTGACTGCGTGTATTACTGCTCCTTCTGGTACCTCTGCTCCTGCTAGCTTCTGACTCGGTTCGTCTGACTATTCTCTCTCGTTACCTGTGGCACCTGTGCTGTTGCTCAGGGTTGCTGCTCTTAGTGTGTAACCTCTCTTCCCTCACCAGCTCCCCCTGGTGGAGGTTTCACTACAGGTGAGAAAGGGTAACGTATCACCGGATTACAGGTATGTATAGCATAGTTTACACATTAAAAACATTATGTCTATAGATCAGGAGGCAGGCTCAGACAGTCTCAGGCCCAGTATGGATTTGACCAGCTTGTACAAAGTTGAGAAAGGGTACATTATCACTGGATAGCAGGTATATATAGCATAGTTTAAATATTTAAAATCTCCATGTTCTCAGTATGGATTAGACAACAATCTAAAAAGTAGAAAAAAGGAAATGTATTTGAAGCGTACACTAGTATACACTTTTGGTGATATTTTTAAATCTTCATATATATTTCTGTCTCAGTAAGACAGTCCAGACTCTCCGCAATAGGAAATGACATGCATACAATTACTGATATAAATTCTAGTGATTGCAGAAATCTAGGAATTCCTATTCACGGGATAAACTTCCGTCACAATTCTCAGAGGCGATGCAGACCCTCAATTAATTAGTGTGTGGAGACAGCGAAAACCTTTCTTTGTGAAGAAAGTGTTGCTGTATAGCAGTACCATTGATCCCATCGCTCATATCCATTTAATTTTGATGACAGGGAGATATGTAAACATGGTGCTCACTGCCTATCATGCTCTGTCACGTAACTTTGGAGTGCAAAAGACAGAAGCCACAGGCCGTAGGCGATTCATTTGGATTGGCATGAGAGGGCACATTTAAAAATGTGCGCTGGAATGTCACATATTTGTGGGTAGGAAAACTGTGAAAGCTGATGAGAAACCACCACTGCATCTCATTGTGAGTCGACGTCCATAAGAAATGGAAGCCATTGATCATCTGAAGCTAGATCCCAGCCAGCGGGACAGGGCATAGCTACGTCTTAACCATCATCTTCTATCAGTTCACCAAATTTGTAGTGGCAGTCCCAGTGAAGGATTTGACAGCCCAGACTACACAGCGGAGGAGCAGGGAGAGGTAAACATTGCGAATGCTGGGGCCCTGCCCAATCAAGGGGGGCCCACTCGTGGGCGTCGATACTGGCACTGGGCCCCTCATAGTACGGCAGTGTGTCTGACGGCGGGTGTGCACCCCCACCGTCAGAGACACTTGATTGCACTATGAGGGACCCTGTGCCAGTGCCCGCACCCAAGAGTCGGCCCACCCACCTGTCCAAAGCAACGGCACTCGCACGGTTGCATGCGCTAGGTGGTGACCCTGGCCATGGGAGGAGGAGGCAGCCCAGTTAGGGAGGTTTACAAAATGGCATATGTTGATGTGGGACATTCACCTGCAGCTAAAGGCAAAATTGTTCAAGTCCCAGAAAGAGGCGGACCAAAGAAAGCCATTTTTCTGGCAACCTAGGTGTCATCAGGGTAAGGTGTGACAAAATCCTTGGAAACCCATGCATGGTTCATTTTAATGAAGGTTAGATCATCCACATTTTGGGTCATTAGACGGGTCCTTTTTTCTGTCAGGATTTGCAGCTGGGCAAGCGAGCTCCTGTAAGGCATATTGTGCCAATTCAGGCCAGGTGTCCAGTTTAGCTGCCCAATAGTCAAATGGGAATTACCTCTGAGGGAGAACATCAATATGGGAGGAAAAGTAGTTTGTAACCATAGTTGACAAGTGCTGTCTCCTGTCACTTTCAATTGATGCAGTATTACCAGTCGTGTGAGCGGGACTTGAAAAATCAGTCCACAACATGGTCATGAAACCCCTGTCTCCAGCACCACTTCTGATGTGTGCACCACCAACACCTCTTCCAAGTTGCCCCCGGCCCCTACGGCTCATGTGACAACCATCACCGCTGCTGTGGGCTGGGAATGCCTCAACCAACCGGTTTACCAAAGTTGCTTGTTTGATAGCCAATATTAGGTCAAGGTTCTCCTGTGGCATGATGTTTTGGAATTTGCCTTTATAGCGTGGATCCAGGATGCTGGCCAACCAGTAGTCATCATCGTTCATCATTTTGGCAATGCGGGGGTCCCTTTTTAGGATCTGCAAGGCATAATCTGACATGTGGGCCAATGTTCCCGGTGTCAATGATGCACTGCGAGTGCTGGGTGGAGGAGCACTTTCAGGCAAATCCACATCCCTCCAGTCACGCACAAACCCAGTACCAGACCTTGCCACGCCAACATTTTCTCTTGCCCCACGAGAAGCATCCTCCTCCTCTAAATAATCATCCCCATCATCATCCTCCTCCCCCTCTTCTTCCTCCACCTCGTCCATGACAGTTCCCTGACAATGGCTGACTGTCATCAAGGCTTCCCTCCTCCTCTTCCTCATCTTCCTCAGCTGCAGACGCCTGCTCCTTGATGTGCGTCAAAGTTTGCATGAGCAGACGCATAAGTGGGATGCTCATGCTTATGATGGCGTCGTCTGCGCTTACCAGCCGTGTGCATTCCTCAAAACATTGAAGGACTTTACAGAGGTCTTTCAGCTTCGACCACTGCACACTTGTCAACTCCATGTCTGCCCTCAAAGTACCTGCCCATGTATCCTCCCACAAATGCATTACAGTCTGCCTCTGTTCGCACAGCCACTCAACCATGTGCTGGGAGGAGTTCCACCTTGTTGCAACGTTGATAATTAGGCGGTGCTTGGGAAGGTGGAGCAATCGCTGCAGCTTCTGCATACGACTGGAGTGTACTGGCGACCGGCGGATGTGCGAGCACAGTCTTCGAACCTCATGGAGCAGGCCTGTTATCTCCGGATAATTAGTGAGGAAGCACTGTACCACTAGGTTCAAGGTGTGAGCCAAGCAAGGTATGAGTTTTGAAAGGGCTATGGCTGCCACAAAATTCCAGCCGTTATCACTAACTATCTTGCCTGCCTCAAGATGTAGACTGCCCAGCCATGACTCAGTTTGTCGCTGAAAGTAGTCGGCCAGTACCTCCGCCGTGTGTCTGTTGCCCAAACACATCATCTGCAACACAGTCTGCTGACGCTTTCCACTAGCTGATCGATAGTGGGACACATCGTGTGCACCACTGTCAGCTGCGGATGCAGTGCTTGTGCGACTGCGCTCTGTGGACGAGCTTTCGCTTCTGGAGGAGGAGGGTCGAACGCCTACAGCCAACTGTTTCCTATACCGTGGGCTAGGCAGCACTGAGCCATCACAGCAGTCCCCTGTGGACCCTGCATCCACCACATTAACCCAGTGCGCAGTGATGGACACGTAACGGCCCTGGCCATGCCTACTGGACCATCCATCAGTTGTGAGGTGCACCTTTCCACTCACTGATTGTTTGAGTGCATGGACAATGCGGTCTTTCACATGAAGGTGGGGCGCTCGGATGGCTTTGCAAGAAAAGAAGTGGCGACTGGGTAGGTCATAGCATGGTACTGCGTAGGCCATGAGTTCGCGGAAAGCTGCGCTTTCAACAAACCGGTAGGGCATCATCTCTAACGAGATTAGTTTGGCAATGTGGGTGTTCAAACCCAGTGTACGCGCATGAGAGGATGAGTACTTTCTTGTCCTACTCATAGTCTCTGGTAGGGTGAGCTGGACTTGAGAGCTGCATATGGTGGAACTAGCGGTGGACATGGTGGACTGAGAGAGGGTTGATGATGGTGATGGAGTTGGTGTTCTTTCTGATGGCCTAGATTCAGTCTTTCGCTGCAATAACAGTGTGATTCCCTGACTGATTTGCCCTTGCGACGACAACTCAACATTTGCTGCTGGTGGTGTGCTAACCGGTGGACTTACAGTGGGGGAAACAATGTAGCGTTGCTGACTACCTTCTTTGGGAGCAGTAGCACATGTGGTACGTGAGTTTTGGTAGTCCGTCCACGCTTGCAAGTGCATGGTGGTTAAATGTCTTAGCATGCAACTGGTATTCAAATTTCTCAGATTTTTCCCTCGGCTAAAGGTCTTTGCACACTTCTTACAGATAACCTTTGCCTGATCATTAGGATTTTGTTCAAAAAAGTGCCACACTGTACACTTCCTACTATGGAAGACATTTTGAGGCCTGGCACGCTGTGCTATTTTAACCGTCTGGCCAAGCTGTCCTGCAACTCTTTTGGTTTTTGTAACCCATTTTTGGAGTGCTCCGGGCCTGCCAGATAACAGCTGTTGCGATGTCAATGCCCGCTGCGGATGCTCCTCCTTCTCTTCTGAGCTATTGGCAGCGGCACCCTCTACACCCAATGGATGCCAATCTGGGTCAACAACTGGGTCATCCATCACCTCCTCTTCAATGTCATGTGCACCTTCCTCTGTGTCACCATGTATGGTGGTATAGTATGCGGGAACGGGCACCTGAGTTTCATCTGGGCCAGATTCTGACTCAGTACACTGTGAGGACAATGTAGTGCTCTGAGTGAATGTACCAGCAGAATCATCTATCAGTGGCTGTGCATCAGTACACTCCATGTCAGATTCATCTTTGCCTGGGTAATTCACGATTTGACTTGATAACCCAGGCATGGTATGTGAAAACGGCTCCATGGAGTAATCTGTAGTGTGGCCTGCCGCATCCTTCAATTTTGGTTGGGGTGAACGACACAAGGAAAGGTGTGGTTCATGAACATGAGCCTCCAATGAAGACTCAGTGCTTTTATTTTTTAAAACTTCAGAAGAGGAGGCGATAGAGCTGGAGGCTGAGTCAGCAATGTAAGCCAAAACTTGTTCTTGAAGCTCCGGCTTTAAAAGCGGTTTACCTACTCCCAGAAAAGGGAGCCTTCGAGGCCTTGTGGAGCTAGACGATGACTCAGGCTCAACACCTCCTGCATTAGGTGCTATTTTGCTTTTGCCACTACCAGCAGATCCACCACCAACACCAACACCATCATTACCAGCTGCCAACACCCTCCCATTTCCACGGACTCTTCCACCACACTTCCTCATTTTTGGGGAAAATGTACCCAAAAAACCACCAACTATATGGTACTGTAAAACAAGGTACAAGGTGTATATAGTAGTGGGGAGTATTGGAATCTCTGTAGACTTCAGGACACAGTTGGATTCTGTCAGGCCCTGTTTATTTTACACCGCAATGTGACAGGCAGATTCTGGATAGTGTAATAAAGGTGGATAGAGGACTGTGGAGAATTGGAATCTCTGTAGGCTTCAGGAAACAGTTGGATTCTGTCAGGCCCTGTTTATTTTACACCGCAATGTGACAGGCAGATTCTGGATGTTGTAAGAAAAGTGGATAGAGGACTGTGGAGAATTGGAATCTCTCTACACTTCAGGACACAGTTGGATTCTGTCAGGCCCTGTGTCTATAACACTGCAATGTGACCAGCAGAAATTGCCTAGTGTATGACAAACTACAAGGTGTATATAGAATTGGGCAGAATTGGAATCTCCCTAGAGTGTAGGTCTGTAAGAACGGACAAACTCCTCGGCTTTTCCTTACAGAGTCACACACTTATCTTCAATTTGGCCATGATAACAGCTGTTACACGGTTCAGAGAGAAGAGCATGCATGTACACCGCTGTACGGTGTATGTAAAATTGTCAAGCTCCGTGTTTTTGTATACGGACTGACACACGCTGTCTCTCTCTAGGTTTGAATGTAATCAAACAGCAAATATACTAAACTGTTTGAAAAACGGACAAAACTATGAGGTGAAGGTCTGTAAGAGCAGACAAACTCCTCGACTCTTCCTTACAGAGTCACACACGTAGATAGCTTCAATTTGGCCGTGATAACAGCCGTTACACGGTACGGTGTGAGGAGCGTACACCGCTGTACGGTGTGTGAAAAAATTAACGCTCACTACCTCACCAGGACAAAACAATACAATTTGGATTGCTTTTAAAAAAGCAGTTTGAACACCAGGGTGCACACAGCAATGCAGCTAGCCTTAAAAGGCAGGCTAATCACTACCAGCGCTGCTGCACAAAAGCAAAAATCTTCACCTTTCACTGCACAGTAACTACAGTGAAAAGTGCTAGCAGCAGAAGCAGTTTTTTTTTTCTTTTTGCCTTCCTAACGCTCTCCCTACAGAATCAGCAGCTGCATCAGCTCTCCCTATTCTGAGATCAGCATGAGTAACATGGCGGTCGGCGTCCCCGCCCTTTTATACCCCCTGTGACGCCACACAAAGCAAGCCAATCACCTTCATGCCCTTCTCCAAGATGGTGGTGACCGCTGCCTATGTCATCACGTTGCCCACAGTGTCCATTCTTCCTGATTGGCTGAAAAAGGGCGCTAAAGCATCTTTTGAAATGTGACTTTGGCGCTAAAGTCGCCGACCTCGTGGCTGACCTCACGCTAAGGTCGGTTTTCATTTCATGAAACCCGAATTTGGCGAAAGTCGGCGACTTTTGAATTTTTTCGACCCGTTTCGCTCAACTCTACTCTGCAGGCTTTTTTTCTTCACTCCAATCTGTGGCCATAGGCCACTTACACCATGTTCCAAATTATAATGCAAATGATATTTTTCTTTGATTTTCCTAAATGGTCGGTGCAAATGACAATCAGTCTAATAAGTCATCACCCGTTAGAGAAAACATTGAACTTTATTGAAGAAACCTCCCAATAATAACAGTATAATCTCCAAAATGAATAAAAATTCAAAATGCACTGTTCCAAATTATTAGGCACTGTAGACTTGACCCGAAAAAAAGGCCAAGTTGCTCATCTCTAGTGATGACCTCTGCCATCATCTGAAGTCTGCCCGAGGTCGTTGTCTGACGTTCATCTGCTACGTCCGAGGCCCGAGAGAGAGGCCATTCTAGTATGCCCGTGCCAGACAATCCTGGACTGCGTCAACCCACGATGACCTCTTGCTTCGCCTGTCAACCTGACATGTGTTTCCTTCATGATGTGCATATTCCGGAAACTAGTGTTTCTACGTCTTTGCTTTATTTTAGTAAAACTTTATTTTTCTTCATACCTGAAGTCGTGCGGTGTCTGTTAGTCCTGCACATGGCCATCCTGTCCACAAGCTCAGCTGCCACAGAACTCGGTTGCTACCTTTCTCTTGTCTAGGTAAGCCGTGTCCCCCTGCGGTCCAGTGAGTCCACATTCCACGATCACCTGGGACGCATACCCCGTCGTCGTTATAGTTCGATGACACGGGAGCGTCAGCTGGCTAGCCACGCTGCGCCCGCGATCGTAACAGTAAATCAGTCCCCCACACACATCTTTATTTTTTCTTTATTTTTTTTATATAGCGCCAACATATTCCACAGCGCTTTACAGTTTGCACACATTATCATCACTGTCCCCGTTGGGGCTCACAATCTAAATTCCCTATAAGTATGTCTTTGGAATGTGGGAGGAAACCGGAGTACCCGGAGGAAACCCACGCAAACACGGGGAGAACATACAAACTCCTTGCAGATGCTGTCCTTGATGGGACTCCAGCGCTGCAAGGCTGCAGTGCTATCTACTGAGCCACCGTGCTGCCCACACATACACACAGTATAATGCAACCCCCTCAGAGTATAATGCAGGCCACTCATTATACTCAGAGTATAGTGCAGACCCCTGAAGTATATTGCAGCCCCCTCAAAGTATAGTGCAGCCCCACACACACAGTATAAAGCAGGCATCTCAGAGTATAATGCAGACTCCCGGAGTATAATGTAGCCTCCTCAGAGTATAGTACAGCCCCACACACACAGTATAATGCAGCCCCCCCCACACACACAGTATAATTAAGCTTCTCACAAACACACCCACAATATAATGCAGCCCCCCACACACAGTATAAGGCACCCCCCACAGACAGTATAGTGCAGCTCTCACAAACAGTATAATTCAGCCCCCACATACACAGTATAGTGCAGTCTTCCACACACAGTATAATGCAACCCCACACACACAGTATAGCGCAGTCCCCCCACATGCAGTATAGTGCAGACCCCACACACAGTACAATGCAGCCCTCTACATAAACAGTAGAGCAGTACCCCCCACACACAGTATAATGCAGCCACCACACATACAATATAGTGCAGTTACCCCACACACAGTATAGTGCAGCCCCCACATACAGTATAATGCAGCCTCCCACATACATAGTATAATTCAGCCCCCCACACACACAGCATAGTGCTGAAACCACACACACACTGTAATGCATACACACATACACATACACACACACACACACACACTATAATGCATATAGACACACACAATACTTACCTCTCCTCGTTCCCCCCACTGCTCTCGCTTCTGCAGAGTGTCTCAGCATCTCATCAGCTCCATTACTGGCACACGCTGAGTTATAGGCAGAGGGGGAGTGATGGGAGAGGGAGTGAAGCTCTCTCATCCATCACTACTTTCAACTGTATCGGCATCTTGGATGCCGATAAGTTGAATGTGTGATGCGGGGGGGTGCAGTGCCGGGCCCCTCTTACTCATGGGCCCCATAGCGGCCGCATGGTGTGCCACTGGCTTAGGTCCCCTGGAGGAGCAGGGGTCCTAGGCAGCTGCCTGGTCTGCCTGCCCCTAACGCTAGCCCTGCGGTTCAGATTACATTCACCACCGAATATGGTATTTGCAATATTCACAGAACATTGCCAAACCTCATTAGAGTCAATGGGAGTAGAAGTGAGCAAATATGTTCGGAAACTATTGTCAAACATAAATTCGGCATGAATAGGGTACCACCAATATGGCACAAATTTGGCAAATTCGTATTTGGCGATCGTTTCTGAACATATTTGTTCAACTCTAGTTATAATCCCATTTCTCCTCAATGCTTTGTCCATTATTTATTTATATTTTATCATTTATATATATATAGTTTCCTTTTTTTCCTCAATTGCCAGTTGAATTTCCCTCCCATTCGTTATTTCATTGCTTTAAACATCCCTGTGGGCATTGCCATATCTAATTGACATCCATTTTGGGCTTTTAAAAAGCCATCTGTTGTCCTGTATTGTACATTTGATGTCACTTTATTAAGAGGTTGAAACTCGTGAGCGAAAAACACCTTAATTATCATCATTGTTGAAGAATCAGTTTACTCCAGCAGCGTAGCCCACGTAATGTGTTTGATCCAACTGGATGCAATATTTCCTGGAGGATTGATTCACCAGCCTCAGGGCAGTAGCAGCTGTTTTTCTTCATGCCTACATAAGAGTTGTGCCTGTCACAACACCATCAAGTGAGCATAACCAGAACTTACCCACTCTCCCTCCATAGAGTATTGTCACCCATGCAGGTGGCGCACGTGGTTTGTGGACCCACAGTGCCATGAGGCCGGGCTTACCTAGGAGGGGCATAGCTAAGTGGCTACCTGGTGTGCACTGGAGATTCTGATGGTGGAGTCACACTTGAGCTGCAGGTAGCCGCCAGGTACCACTCCTGAGCAGTCCCGGAATGTGGCTTCAGGATTCACATACCGCCGCAAGCAGTTTCAGAGTTCAGGTACCACCAGATGTAGTTTCAGGTTCAGGCCCTGGCCACACAATGACCAGGGGTTTAGGTACTCAGACCTGGCAACTCACCATTTGTACAAACAATCACTAATGGGAGAAAGTTGATCAGGCACCTCCCTATTGGGGAGGGTGCCTTTTATACAAGAAGATTCCCTGTTATGAATGGGTCACCGAGGAAAAAAAAGCAAGACAAGCTAAGTAACAGAAAACCAGAGAGGTTGGTAACTATGCAGATTGCAGATCCCTGATCCTACCACACAACTAGCAGCAGCCGTGGAGTGTACCTACGATGTTCCTAGACGCTTTGTCACAGCTGGAGGACTAAATAAGCCTGAAGCATGAAAAGGGGAAAACTAACTGCCCCAGAGCAGACCCCAAAGGAATAGATAGCCCCCACACATGTATTGACGGTGAAACAAGATGAAGGCACAAACACAGGCAGGAAAATAGGCTGAGCAAATGATGGGGCCCAAACTAACTAGAGAGGAAAGGAAAGGAAAGACACTGTCTGCAACCTGCAAAAAAACCTACAAAAATAATGTCCAACACTTCTGATAGCAAAATTAACCCTGAAGTCACTAGACTTCTCCCACTATATCAGCACTCTGAAATATTCTGAGACAGAGCAAAAGAGACCAATCTAGTAAGGGACAAAAAGCAAATTGGCAAATTACTGATAAATAAGAGTAGAAATTCAGCACAGCCCCCAGCCGGGGCTGGCTGACCACACCAGAAAACTGAATAGACCAACAAAATCAAGTGTGAACATTAGCAGAAAAACTTAGCTTTAGATGACTGGAACAGAGCTGAAAACCAAGAGCTGACAAGCCAGAAGAAATCACCAGCAACTGAATAGGGCGTCGGCTGTCTTAAATCCAATCTGATACTCCTGAGGTCCAATCGTCATCCTCATTCTCAGGCGGCAGCCTCACTACCTCCTGTTACCACCAGAGGGAGTCTGGAAGGAGAACTCACAACTGGTGAACTAGAGAATGAACTCACAACAATTCCCATTTTCAAACTACGTGTGCTGCCCCTTTAGGAGCAGGGGAATGTCGTGCCACTGGGAAGTCTGTGGGGCGTGCACAGACAGCAGGATGGGAGATGTGCCAAGAGATGGGGAGGTGACCATGTAGCCATGGAAGTGAGTATGTTGGTGTCTCTGCATGGAGAGAGAAGGAGAACCATGCAGGGGCGCTGGCTTTAGCATTGCAGGTATTACTGTATTGTGCACTCTGTTCCCCACATATAGATTTCTTCAATGCCATCACTTTTAACAATTCAGCAGCATAGTTTAACTCAACCTGTCTCTAGCTGCTTAAAGGGAATCTGTCAACAGGTTTCTGCTCTATAATCTGAGAGCAGCATGCAATAAAGTAAGAGAGGCTGATTCTAGCAATGTGTCACTTTGATAGAACCCTGTTTGTGTGATATAGATGTAGCAAGGTTAAAGCCCCCGTCTCACATAGCGAGATCGCTAGCGAAATCGCTGAAGTGTCACCGATTTTGTGACGCAACAGCGACCTCGCCAGTGATCTCGCTACATGTGACATGCAGCGGTGACCGCCCCCCCCCACTGGATATCGCATAGCGCTGATCATGCTCGAATGTCCTGGGCTATTTTTTCATCGTCGTTGTCCCACTGGCCGGCTCGCATCGCTGTGTTTGACCCCGACGAGCGACCTCGTTGGCGACGCAGAACTCAGGGACGCAGGCGGGAATCATCAGAAAAGCTGCTGTGTGACAAGGTACCAATGACCACCGAGGTCGTTAAACGGATCGTTGGATGGTTGCTGCGTCGCTGAAGAGATCTGTCGGTTTAGCAGCTTACTAGAGACCATTTAGCGACGCACCAGCGATCCTTACCAGGTCGGATCGTTGACGGGATCACTGGTGCGTAGCTAAGTGAAACACGGGACCCTTAGTCTTCTCTGTGCATAAACCACCAACCCCCCCACCCCCGACTCACAGCTTCCTGTGTGCATTGTGAATTGCCAGCAAGCTGCTAATCAGTGGGGGGGGTTACACAAATTAGCATGACTACATGGCACATGAGATATAGTCCTGCTGATAAAATGCTGATTGCATTAACACTACAGCACACAGCCTAGTACCTGACACATCCCTATAATCAGACTCTTGTGCCTATATTATACTGCTCTCAGATTAAAGAGCAAAAATCTACGGACAGTTTCCCTTTAATGAATATCAGTTTAATATTCTTTATGCTGAAATTCTTTTTTCATCACTGTCATTTTTTCCATAAAGATAGTTGAATAAAGAAAAATAAATGTCACCATAAGAAATATATCTAATATAAAAGTCTAATTTAAATATGTTTTATATTTTCTTGTTTATTCACCTTCATATATAGTCTAATTTATTTAACAGATCATCGAGCACAATATTACTTGGTAATGTTAAAATGTAATGCGGTTTGTTTGATAAGCAAATATAATTTAAAAAGATCATGATTGCCCCAAAATATTGTCAGTATAAATAAACATTTTTTTTATTCAAAGGCCATTTCTGACTTTTTACATAAAATGGCATTTACCTTTGACTTTTAACCAAATGAATTGTATTTTTATGTAAAACCGTACACATTGCATATGAATTAGATTTTGTAATGGTATAATACATTTCAAAGCTACAGTCTAAGAATTCACATCACTCTAATGTCAGACTTTAAAAAATTAAAGCTGTTCTCTAAGTATATAGTATCCATGACCTACCCATGAGATTGGTCATCAATATCAGATCAGTGACACTCAGCACTCGGATCAATCAGCAGCTATTAGCTCCACTATCCAATGAAATGTAATCATTGAATGGAACAGAATGGCACAGCTTTATTCCATAAGTATCTATCTGATGCCAAAAGCTGCAGCTCAGCTTCTATTCTATAGAATCTCTGGACAGCTACTTACCCTGCTCCTATTATTTGGTGACATGCAAAGAATAAACTTTCGTATAAAGGTTTTTGTAAATAATCCTCCTACTGTGTATAGCATGGAGTATCTCCCTGTTCCACAGCACCAACAAGTCTCCAGTGCTAATGAAAAGATTTAATATAGTCATGTTTGGAATCTGTACCACCTAGTGAGACTCTGGTAGTATTTCTATTTGGCATTGCAAGTTGTACAGTACTTATTTGTAAATGTTTGATCATCTTGTAGAAATAAAGAAATATTTACTTCTTGTTCCCTAACTTGGGATCTGGTTCTTTGTACTGAAAAGTTAAATAGAAGGATAATAGTGAGTTGAGATGAGCGAACGTGCTCAGTGATACTCAGATATCACTCAAGTATCTGGGTGCTCCGCTATGCTCCTTAATCAGAGAGCATTGGGCAGTGCTCAATTTAAAATTGATGATGTAATATGGTCAGACAATAACAATAATGCCACTACGAATATGGCGACTGCTATCTAATAGTGGCATTATTGTGATTGTCTGGCCATATTACATCATCAGGAGTATAAAAGGACAGGCACTGACACACTTGGCTCTCCGAAGCCATTGCACACCTTAGGTACAGCTCATATTGCAGTGAGAGAGCAGTTATCCAGACCTGTGTGTGCACATTTTAACAAGTCTGAGTCCTCTAGCATTGATACTGGTGCTGACACTGAATCATCATACTAACAGACCTACTAAGGGCTAATATTGTGTTTTGCTGTTTGTATCAGATATATTATACATTTAGCCTAGGGACAGTTGCAGGAGCAGGGTGGTAGAATAAAGGCTCAGGGCAGGGCTGAGTGCTTAATAGTTTGTTGCTAAATATATAGACATTGCATGTGACCAGATTTTTGGGGTGCAAAAATTGACTATATTGCTATCAAAAGAATATTACGTGCTTTATGTTCCATTTCTGCCATCTATAACACTCCCAAAAAGCATGGAAAAATTTTTATGAACTCAATTACTCACCCACATAGTATAACATGCTCTGTGGTACATTTCAATGTTATAAAACAGTTCCAAAAAGCATTTAAAAAAAATTTGGAATAAAATTACTCAACCACACAGTATTACATGGTGTGGTGTTGGGGGTTCCAGCTCTATCGGAAGCCAGGTCTTTTCCAGCGCATACACCTGCAAAATGGGCTCCAGGAAGTAGGTGGAACCAGTTCTCCCAGCATCCTGAGGAAGGAGAATAAGAAGCGGACCCTTGAAGAGTATTACTGTATTACACTCATTATAATTTTTTCTAGCTTTGCACTTTCTGCAAAGCTTTTATGAGTGTGGAAGTACATCAACTACATTTTCAAAATATTTACATTAAATACATTTTTTGGGATTCAATTAGTCATCCATATAGTTAAATGTGGTTAAGGTTACGGTGGTATGTAAAATTACTAAAAGAACACTGAAAGATATACCTGAATTCAATTACTCATCCATATACTATTACCTGCTCTGGGGTACATTGTGATGGTATCTAACTCCCAAAAAAGTGTTGAAAAAGTTATCTGGATTTAATTGCTCATATATATATACTATTATATGCTCTGGGTTACTTTGCGATGTACCTAAACCCCCAAAAAGCATTGAAAAAGTTACAGTGGGGAAAGAAAGTATTTAGTCAGTCAGCAATAGTGCAAGTTCCACCACTTAAAAAGATGAGAGGCGTCTGTAATTTACATCATAGGTAGACCTCAACTATGGGAGACAAACTGAGAAAAAAAATCCATAAAATCACATTGTCTGTTTTTTTTTTCATTTTATTTGCATATTATGGTGGAAAATAAGTATTTGGTCAGAAACAAAATTTCATCTCAATACTTTGTGATATTTCCTTTGTTGGCAATGACAGAGGTCCAACGTTTTCTGTAAGTCTTCACAAGGTTGCCACACACTGTTGTTGGTATGTTGGCCCATTCCTCCATGCAGATCTCCTCTAGAGCAGTGATGTTTTTGGCTTTTCGCTTGGCAACACGGACTTTCAACTCCCTCCAAAGGTTTTCTATAGGGTTGAGATCTGAAGACTGGCTAGGCCACTCCAGGACCTTGAAATGCTTCTTACGAAGCCACTCCTTCGTTGCCCTGGCGGTGTGCTTTGGATCATTGTCATGTTGAAAGACCCAGCCACGTTTCATCTTCAATGCCCTTGCTGATGGAAGGAGGTTTGCACTCAAAATCTCACGATACATGGCCCCATTCATTCTTTCATGTACCCGGATCAGTCGTTCTGGCCCCTTTGCAAAGAAACAGCCCCAAAGCATGATGTTTCCACCACCATGCTTTACAGTAGGTATGGTGTTTGATGGATGCAACTCAGTATTTTTTTTCCTCCAAACACGACAAGTTGTGTTTCTACCAAACAGTTCCAGTTTGGTTTCATCAGACCATAGGACATTCTCCCAAAACTCCTCTGGATCATCCAAATGCTCTCTAGCAAACTTCAGACGGGCCCGGACATGTACAGGCTTAAGCAGTGGGACACGTCTGGCACTGCAGGATCTGAGTCCATGGTGGCGTAGTGTGTTACTTATGGTAGGCCTTGTTACATTGGTCCCAGCTCTCTGCAGTTCATTCACTAGGTCCCCCCGCGTGGTTCTGGGATTTTTGCTCACCGTTCTTGTGATCATTCTGACCCCACGGGGTGGGATTTTGCGTGGAGCACCAGATCGAGGGAGATTATCAGTGGTCTTGTATGTATTCCATTTTCTAATTATTGCTCCCACAGTTGATTTCTTCACTCCAAGCTGGTTGGCTATTGCAGATTCAGTCTTCCCAGCCTGGTGCAGGGCTACAATTTTGTTTCTGGTGTCCTTTGACAGCTCTTTGGTCTTCACCATAGTGGAGTTTGGAGTCAGACTGTTTGAGGGTGTGCACAGGTGTCTTTTTATACTGATAACAAGTTTAAACAGGTGCCATTACTACAGGTAATGAGTGGAGGAAAGAGGAGACTCTTAAAGAAGAAGTTACAGGTCTGTGAGAGCCAGAAATCTTGATTGATTGTTTCTGACCAAATACTTATTTTCCACCATAATATGCAAATAAAATGAAAAAAAAACAGACAATGTGATTTTCTGGTTTTTTTTTTCTCAGTTTGTCTCCCATAGTTGAGGTCTACCTATGATGTAAATTACAGACGCCTCTCATCTTTTTAAGTGGTGGAACTTGCACTATTGCTGACTGACTAAATACTTTTTTTCCCCACTGTATGTGGATTCAATTCCTCATATATATACTATTATGTGCTCTGGGGTACATTGCAGTGGTATCTAAACCCCCAAAAAGTTGAAAAATATATCTTGATTCAGTTACTCATCTATATACTATTACGTGCTCTGGGATACATTTTGGTGGTATATAACCCTTCAAAAAAGCATTCAGCAATTTTTCGGTATAAAATTACTCATCCATATGCTATTACGTGTTTTGGGGTACATTGCGGTGGTATCTCAACCTATAAAAAAGCATTTAAAAAGATATCTGAATTCAATCACTCATCCAAATTCTATTAAATGCTAAGGGGAACATTTTGGTGGCATTTAACCCTTCCTAAAAGCATTGCAAAATTTTTTCGGAAGAAAATTACTCATCCATATACTATTATGTGCTCTAAGATACATCGCGGTGGTGTATAACCCTCAAAAAAAGCATTCAAAAATTTACCTGGATTCAATTACTGATCCATAGAGTATATAACCATCAAAAAAATCATTGAAAAAGTTATCTGAAGTCAATTACTCATCCATATATTATTATGTGTTCTGGGGTACATTTCAGTGGTATATAACTCTTCAAAAAAGGGTTCAAAAGTTTTTCAGCAAAACATGCTCTGGGGTACATTGCTGTGGAATCTTACCTCACAAAAATGAGTTGAAAAATGTATCTGGAGTCAATTACTCATATATATATAGTATTATATTATACCATCTGGGGTACATTTCTGTGGTATGTAATGCTGTAAACAAGATGTCAAAACCTTCAAAAACTTTTTATGAATTCAAGGATTCAGTCAAACACTGTAACATGTTTCGCTGGTATATTTTATTCACAAAAACCCTTCCAAAACTTTTTATGGATTCAATTATTCATCCATACACTGTAATGCAGATCTTGCTACATTTCACTGGTATATTAAACTCACAAAAATCTTTCCAAAAACTGTCATGGATTCAATTATTCATACATACACTGTAGCGCAGTAATTGTTAGATTTTACTTGAATATTAGGCTATGTGCACACATTGCGGATTTGTTGCTATTCCACAGCATTTTTTCCTAGTGGAAATGATCCAAAAACACAATGGATTACTTAAGCAATGTTATTCAATGACATTCCTGAATTGTTGTGCACATGCTGCGGAAAATTCCGTCCTTATTTGCAGCGTTTTATTTTCCGCAGCATGTCAATTCTTTTTGGAGATCTGTAGCATTTTTTACCCATTGACTTCCATTGTGTCAGTCAAATCTGCAGCAAAAATGCAAATGTAAAAAGGTTTGCGGATTTGCTGTGGATTTTCTGCAGATTTGCTGCCAAAAACATTGCAGAATTGTCAAAGGAAATGATGTCAGAAGGAGGAAGAGTGTGTGGGCAGAGAATATGTGTGTGAGCGGAGAATATGTGTGTGAGAGGAGAAATGTGCATGTCTGTCTGTGTCTGTCTGCAGGTGTCTGTGTCTGTCTGGACAGTACACACTCTGAGCCATGTGTAGATGACAGGTCAAATAACAGTGGGAATTGGCCCTGCTCCTGTACCTCCAGTACCACAACCTCATCCATCATGACCTGAATTGTTTTTTTTCCAGCAGGCATATAAGTGGTATAGTAACACTGATGATGGTTTTTTATTTTTGTTTTTTTATTTCTGATTTTCTTATTTTCATTTTTTCGTATAAGGTCTCTATCTATGTATAGATTCTTTACATTATATTGACAATAATATTGTTTGTTTATTTGTAGTTCTGATGAAGGCCTGGTGTTGGCCGAAATGTCAAAATATTTATGCACAGTGGATGTACTTCAGTTAATAAAACATTATTGATGTTTTTCTGCAATTAGTAGTGGAGTGCCAAATTCATTTTTAGGACTATTTTGGAGTGGTATCCTATTCGTGCACCCTTTTTCTCAGAGTGCCGCGCAGTCTTTTTGACAAATATTTGAACTAAACACAGTTCTTCCTCCTCCTTAAGATCATCATCATCATCCTCCCAAACTGTACCCTGGCTGTACAGTTGGGTACCTGGTCATTATCGGACAGTACACCCTCTGAGACATGTGTGGATGACTGGCCAAATAACAGTGTGAATTGGCCCTGCTCCTGTACCTCCAGTGCCACTGTAGAAATCGCAGGAACGCGAGATGTTGCCATGGACAGGAGACAGAACAAGAGTTAAAGTATTTATTAAACAGGGGATGTACTCCATGCAGGGAGTGAGGGGATTGTAGGGTGATGGTAAGGAATTGGCTGAACTGGGAAAGTGGCAGGGTCGGTCAGGGACAATCGGAAGTTCAGTAATAAAGAGGTGAAACTTATCAGTCTGTAGTCTTCTTGGGTGCAGCTACTCAGGGTTCCAACGGTGGCACTGACAACAGCGGCACATGATGTCTTGGTGAGGACTGTAACAGGCGGGAATCCCACAGTGGCACCGACCAAAGCGGCGCAGGACATCTCGGCGATGTCTCTGGGAGGCAAAAAGATTTCCCATGCTTAAAGTGTCTAACACACTACTGTGTCCATTTGGGGGACCTGCCGGAACGGGACTTCGCTCCGCGGTGTACACAAGTCCTCAGTAGTCAGGCTCTGACCTAGCCGTCTGTCTCTCTCTCTGCATTGCACAGTCAGTGCAGTCTCTGCCTTCAACTGGGGTCACCTTATAGTGTGGAGGGTAGCGGGGAGCTGACAGTTGGTCGTCCACAAAAGACCAACCTGAATGCAGAGGTCTGTCAAGTATGCGGTCACTCTTGGGCAGAGCGGGTGCGGTACTCACTGTCTCATAGTGTACACAGCACCTGGCTTAGCTCCACATGGCTCCGCACGCTCTGCTCTGCTGGCACAGCTCTGTATGGCTCTTCACTGCTGGCACAGCTATTCCCCCCAGCACTACAGCTCCTATCCTGGACAGCAGCAGCATGGCCTGTCACAGGGCCATCACTCTCTGGTGGGGGAAGGAGAGCGCTCTCTACTCTGCTCTGCGCACTGCACTTACTTGGTGCCAACCTCTCCTGCAGCGCGTGCTTTTCCTTCTTCTCCCCCTGTGCCTGCTTGCTCTTTTTAGGCTCTCCCCACCCCCTCCTGTCAGCAGGAGGCTCCATCTCTCTCCTCCTTCCCTCCTGTAGCAGGCCAAGGTCCACCTCTCTCAGGCTTCCCCCCGGAAACAGAAGATGCAGCCTTTTTAGTTCCGGACCCGGCATGCAGGTACCCACGGTCTGGTCAACCTCCTTACACCACCACCTCATCCATCATGGCCTGAATTGTTTTTTTCCAGCCCAGCAGGCATATAAGTGCTATAGTAACACTGATGATGGCTTCATCAGCGCTGACCAAATTGGTAGAACATTTGAAGTAATGTAAGAGGGTACACGCATCCCACATGGAGGCCCATGAAACTCCACTATTGCCCGCTGCTGCTTAAACAATCTCTCCAGTATCTGCAAGGTGGAGTTCCACCTAGTTGGTACATCGCAAATCAGCTGGAAAGGCAGAAGGCTGGTTTCACACTTGCGTTTTTTTGCGCTGTGTTTTTGCGCAAAAAAAGCATGCATTTTTTTTCCTATACTTAACATGGGCGCGCATAGACATGCGTTTGTACGTGTTTGTATGCGCATGCTTTCTTTTGTAGTGTGCGCTCGGGCACACAAAATGCATCCTGTTGCATTTTTTGTGCGTCCGACCTGTCTAAAAAAAAACCCAATGCGCACCAAATTCACCCAAAACCACATTATAGTCTATGGGAGCGCTGACGTGCGCATGGCAATGCGCACGTCAGCGCAAAAAAGCGCATGCGTTTTTTTAAAAAAAAACATGCGCAAAAACACAAAAAAGCACACAAACGCATGATGCGTTTTTTATGTGCGTTTGCACTGCGCACGCAGCGCAAAAAAACGCAAGTGTGAAAGTAGCCAAAGTGAATAAGTGCAGACAGGCAAGCAGCAGGGTGAGAACTCCGAATGTGCACACACTGCTCGCACTTTCAGCAGCAGCTCAGACATGTGAATGGTTTATCTGGAATCTCTGCTCAACCAAGTTCAGCACATACATAAGGCAAGGGATGTGTGTCAAACTAGCTAGGCCCAGAGCAGCTATGAAATTTCACCCATTATAGCACACTATCAGGTCGGGCTTGAGGCTCTCCAGCACCAACCACTCATCTGTCTTCTGTTTGATTCCAATCCATTGCTCCCAGGCATTGTGGGATTTGTCCCACAAACAAAGGAGTTTAACAACAGTCCGCTGTGCTGAAGTTAGTGGTGCAGATCTTCCTGTGACAGGATGAGGAGACAGTGAAAGAAGTGGGAAGGAGGAAACATGGACAGATAAGCCTCCAACAATACTAGGTGGTGGTAGGACATGAGCTACAACTAGTGATGGGTGGAACAATGATCGAGTTTGTTGGATTTGGCCGAACTATACAAAAAAAAGTTTGGTTTGGGTACCAGAACAGTACCCAAACTCGAGCTTGAACCCGGACCCCATTCAAATGAATGGGGGGCCAGAACATTCAGTTTCCTATGCTGTTACAGATGACAGAGTGTGAGTCAGCAGCTGTGATCGGGGATGAAAAGAATACCACAGGTCAGATGTCTGCTGACGAGTACTACTCTCATCAGCATACACCTGGACTCACTGATAGCAGCGAGAGCAGGCGACGCTGATGAGTATTCACCAGGAGGCACTTGCGCCTAGTAGAAATATGTCAGTGAAATATTTAGCTCAGTGTGTGTGACCAGCAGAGCCTCAATGACGTCACTGCGGGTCATGTGCAGGCGTGTTCTCACACTCAAGGCTGAGTGGTAACATTTGTCACCACTCAGAACTACAACCAGATGCAGCAGAGTTAGGGATTGTCGTGAAACTGTAGGTAAGGTGGGGGCAACTGACCGGGGGGTGGTCCGTTACTTGCCGCAGACAGACTTGAGACAGAGACAGGATCGTGTTCAACAGGTATTCTTTATTGATCGTCCTTCCACGACCCACAGCACCTCACAGCAACGGCACTTTTCTCCCCTTCTGTAACATTTCTCATATCTCCTGGGGTGTACGTGGTAACGGGGACCTGACTTAGGGACTACGGTCTGTTTTGCTTCCTTCGCTCTCTCTCTATTCCATCAATTCTAAATCGTCATGGTCGGTGTCTTCGTCACATCTCGTACCCGGGACCTGTTGAACATTTTTTTTTTATAACCTTTCAACATTTCAAACTTGGCTATATATACTAAACACAGTTTTGTTGTTTTTTAATTATACATCTTATGCTTACTTCTAACCGTACTAGACTATCACTCTGTAAATTTTCCATTTAGCACTTTTCAAAGCATAACATCTTCAAAACCATCTATAGCTTTTACTATGCCATGCTTAATTCTATCAAAGTTAATTTTTTTTAAGGCATAACATTTTTCCTTTTAACCAAAACATAAATATTATGAACATTGGTGCTCCCCCTTCATTTGAGGACAGCACTCCCCCATATGCATCCCTGCTACACCAAGAGTGGGCACTTATTACCCAATTGAGGACTTCAAACTGTCCCTAGGTCGTACAATGGCGCACGACAGTCCCAGCAGTCCATTTAGAAGGATACTCCGGGCCACCTCCTGGCGGCCGATGTTTTGCCAATTAGCAGGGAACTCCACAGCCGTGAAGCCCCCGGGATGCTTGAAATGTTCTGGGCCTCGAGTGTCCCTGATGCCCAAGACCCAGGAGTCCATGTCTCTTTTTATGGAGGCTCATACCCCTCAGGGTAGGTGATGACTGCTACCGCATAGCAGCCGCAGGGGCGGTATTCATTGCAATAGGAGACCGGGTCTCCCTCCCGCAGAGCCCGTCCATGTCTGATGGGGGTCACATTGGGGTAGTCTTTGTGGCCGGTGGCAGGGTCCCGGATGTACCCGTAGCCTTTTGCGGTGTTAGTATGTACAAGCCACCCATATGATTGAGGGGTAGTCATGGCTGCCTCTCACTTCTCGTGTAGCAGTGCCCACACCTCCCGCTCTTTGGCCTCCTTCTGTTCAATAATCTCTGCAACCCAAGTGGAGGGTCCGGTGTAGGCCGCAGAGTCCAGTGGGCGGGCCGTAGTCAGGGTCAAGAACGGGGAAGAGGCGGCCGTGGACATTGGGGAGCAGGCCGCAACAAGAGTCACGGACGGGACAGAGGCAGTCACCGGCATCGGCGGGTAGGCCGCGGAGCAGGCTGCAGCAAGGATCAAGGCGGCCGTGGGCTCCGGCAAGAAGGCCGCAGCAGGGGCCGAATGGGCGGCAGGCCCCGATGGACAGGCAGCTGCCGGAAGATGGAGCGTGGCAGAGGCGGCCACAGGTTGGTTCCGCGCCGGCGACACGGAACGAGGTGCCGCCGAACTGGGCGGCTCAGGATCGCTGACAGGAGCCGCAAAGTCATCCGGGGTCGCTGAAGAATTGGAGGTCAGGCGGGGAGGCCGGGGGCCGGTGTCAGGGCCCTGGGGCCTGTCTTGTACACGGGGCATGGGGGCGGGGTCTGCCTGCGGTGCCGCTGGATGAGCCGGAGTAACGCTCACCTTCCCCGACACCGCGGCTCCCGACAGTCCATCCCGCAGCTCCTCCAGCAGCCGATGTTTTTCACCCCGCCGTCCGGCAGGGTCAGCCTCCAGGCCCGATGAGTCCGCACGGACGGTCGGCAACAGCTCCTCTAGCAGCTGTTCCTGGTAGTCCAAGGTGGCTGCATACTCCTATGCTTCTTTTTGGTGCCAAATCTCCACAGCCATTTTTAACAAGGCCTTTTTCACTCCAGATCCACCTGCAGAAATCCAGCAATTCACAGTCCAGTTTGTAATCCACAGGAAAAAAAAACCTTCAACCCGTTCAGCTTTGATTCTTCAAGGCAGGCTTACCGCTGAAGATGCTGTATTTGCGGTGAAGATCCTGCCGACTACGCCAAATGTAGGTAAGGCGGGGGCAACCGTCCGGGGGTGGTCCGTTACTTGCCGCAGACAGACTTGAGACACAGACAGGATCGTGTTCAACAGGTCTTCTTTATTGATCTCCTTCCACGACCCACAGCACCTCACAGCAACAGCATGTTAATCTCTGCAGCCTTAAACAGCAGCTACTCGACAATTCTCACAGCCGCACACAGCAGCTGCTCGACAATCCTCTCAGCCACACAGAGTAGCTACTTGACAATCTCCACAGCCGCACACAGCAGCTGCTCGTCACTCTCCACAGCCGCACACAGCAGCTGCTCGACAATTCTCTCAGCTACACACAGTAGCTGCTTGACTTCGTACACAGGCCCGGGTACCTTCACTTTCTTTTGTTGGCAAATGGACGTCCCTCACGGGTCTGTCACTGTGGCGCCCTAGACCTACCACCACAGCGTTTCACCAGTTCGAGTCCGTTCGGTTTAGTGATACCCCAGGCTGTCTCTGTCTGCGGCCTCTCTTTGCTCTCCATCTGTGGCCTCTGCTGTCTCTGTCTGCGGCTAATCCTGTCAGGGCCACCCCCCATAACTGGCACAACTGTCAGTCCTCTCAGGAACTTCCTTTCTCCTCAGCCGTGCTTCTTGTTTCCTGTGCTCCCTTCGCTGACTGACATTTCCAGAACCTTCTCTCCCTCTTTTATGCACTTCTGTTCTGGTAACCCCGCCCACCATTACCCAACAGTTTCCTTAGCCAAAGGCTGTTGTTCAGTCCTAACCTCACAGCTCTCCATTGCCCTCTAATGGTCAAAATCCAATACTACAGCCCTCCTTCCTATCTCCAGCTGTTTCCCCTCTTTTACTACAACAGTCTACCTTCTATACACTTCACCTCCGCCCTTCTTCTACAGACAGGTCCTTACGTCAGTTCACCTTCCCTACAAAACATTAGCATTATGAATTGTCGTCGGACAGGTGAGTATAACTTTGATTTTGTATTCTAATTTTTACATTAATAAATGGGTAAAAGAGGGTAGGTGAGTGTTTTGTTCAATTAAAGGACTTTATTTTCTGTGTTTCTTACGTTTGATTTCGGAGTTAGTAATGGGGTATCTGATAGCAGTTTCTCCATTACTAACCCCTGGGCTTGATTTCAGCAGACATAAAACAGCTGACATCAACCCAAAACTATTACCCCACTTGCCAATGTGTCAGGGTAAATGGGAAGTGCCAGGGCTAAGCACCATAATTTGCACATCTAGTGGATATGCCACTTCTGGGGTGGCTGAGGGCTGATGTTTTAGTCTGAGAGGGGGCCAATATCCATGGCCCCTTCCCAGCCTATTATTTTCAGTCCACAGCTGTCTGTTTATCCTTTGATGATGACACCACCTGTGGTGCTAAAGACTCACTCTCACACCCAATAGTTTATTGGGGCAGACCCATCAGTGAATTTGTGTGAAGATGTACTCTCCCACCATGTTGTGGAAACACTGTTTCCTACTGCTACAGGCAGTATCACATGGTAGGGCTAGATGTTGTGGCATGCTCATAAAGTTTTTCCAAATTGCAGCCATGCTAACCTTGCCTTTGAGGTGGTGGCATTGCCCCAGCTATGTTGGTGACTTCCTCTGCCCTGCCGCCTCTGCCTTGTTCTTCCTCTGAGCTGTCGCTGTCAGGTGGGAAAGTTGTTAGTAGTTTCTCTAACAGCAGGTGCTTGTATTGATACATTTTTCAATGGAAGCAATGATGGCACGTTGTTTTTGTAGCGGGGTCCAGCAGGGTGGCCATCCAGTATTCTGAACTGGTGACAATACGGGCAACTCGTCTGTCATTGTGTAGGTACTGCAGCATGTATTGACTCAAGTGTGCCAGGCTGCCAAGAGGCAACGACAAGCTGTCTATAGTGGGAGGTATATAGTCTACATGCTCACTATCCCCCAGCCACGTTCCAATGATCTCCGTGAGCTGCTCAAGAGCCACCCTGCTGTGAACATGGCTTTACCTCATCCTCCATAGCTGTCCCTAGGCTGTACAGTTGTATGCCTGGCTGCTATTAGTACAAAAACCCACCATCCAATCCATGTGTGGACAACAGGCTTGATAACATTGAAAACAGTCCCTGTTCCTCCTGCTCCTCTTCCTCCTGTGCCACTACTGTTGTTTTCCAGCAGGCATGCAAGTGGTATTGTAATGCTGATGATGATGTCATCAGTGCTGGACATGTTGCTGGAATACCCACAGCAGTACAACAGAGAATACACATCCTGCATGGAGGCGCACTCATTGGTGGTGAAGCTGGATTGTTCTACACTGACTCGTGCATGCTGCAGCTGAAACTCTACTCTTGCCTGCTGGTGCTCACACAGCCTCTCCACCATATGAAGGGTGCCTTTGCACCCTACTCTCTCTTTTGCTGTGCTGCTGTAGCAGCGTGGCCACCTCCATCCTCTGAATTGGGCACATCACTAGAATGACCTCCGCTCCATGTGGGGTCTAGGATCTTATGATCCCCAGCATCATCTTCCACCGACTCCTCAACCCTGCCCTCCTTGCCAGTCTGCACACTGCAAAAAGACGCTGCAGTTGGCACCTATGTTTCATCATTATCTGACATGTCCTGCGGTGGTCCACTGACTGTGTGCACTAGCCCTTCCATGTACTACTGAGGCTATAAACAAAGAAAACCTAAAACTCACCTCCCACTGGTTTCTGTCCCTCATTTGGTCCTCGCCACCTCTTCTTACCACCACTGGCTCTAGAAATCCCAGACCTCTTCACCCTAGGCGAGGCTTACAAGCCACGAGCCGACAAGGAACATCACTGTGCATGCAGAACAAAATAACATATTGCCAATATTAAAAAGTTTTGTTCTCTGTAACATTCATCAGAACATTCACAATGAGGAGTCCCGAAACTGCTGACTGTACAAATTCATTATTCTGAGGGGATATATTATTAACAATACCGCTTTGTCAGTCATCCACTACACAAAGAATATTACATTCAAGGAAAACAGCAATAATCTTTTATAAAAAAAAAAAAAATAATTGCTATCATCGCATCTATTTTAAACAGTTTTAAAATACAAAATCCTTTCATACTGGTATACTGCAAACATCCCCACTATCAGCTTATACAAAGCAAAGTAAATTTCATGAGGAAATCAATCAAGTTTATAATTACTTCACTTCCCTGACAAATACAGTATGAAACTATGAATACTTTCTGTTACAAACTTGTTAAACTGCAAGGGGACAATAGCATTTCAGTACGGCTTACATTTTAAAAGCACATAGCCAGTATGATTAAAGGGAATCAGACAGCAGGTTTTTTGCAGTTTAATCTGAGAGCAGCATAATGTAGGGGCCGAAACACTGATTTCAGTAATGTGTCACTTATTAGGCTATGTGCTGCTCTTTCTGTATGAGAGTTTTATGAGCAGAAGATTATCACTGCCTGGACTACAGCTCACGTGAGCTCTGGTCCAACCACGCCTCCTCCTCTGTATAGGCAGCTTATTGTCAATAGACAATGTACACAGAAAGCTGTGGTTTGAGCGAGCTTAGCTTTCTGACCTCTGCTACAGCTATAAACTTTTGTTGCATCACAAATGCTACACCCAGTAAACTAAGTGACACATCACTGGAATCTTGGTCTCTTTTGTTAACAAATGTCCTTTGTGATGAAAAGAGCACCCAGTGATAATACTTGTTTTGATCTAATATTGTTTTGAGAATTTCTCATTTCACTGTTGGGTGGTGCATTTTAAATGGTTTTCCACTACACTAATATTGATGTTGTATCCTTTGGATAGGTCATCAAAATCAGATCCTAGGGGGCCAACAACCAGAAACTCCATGAACAGCAGCAGTAGAAGTAAACATTGTTTGCTGTGAGAAAATCTCCACCTAGTGAATGGAGCTGTTCTGAACTGCCTGAACATGGCCACTAAGGCCAGATTCACATTACGTTTAACCAGCCCGTTCCATGCATAGCATTGACGGGCTGGTTAAACGGTATAGCAATCGCGTTATGCTATACCTGCTAGCGCTGATGGTTCATCAGCGCTAGCGGTGACGGAGCCTCGATTCTGCAGCCCGCGTCCGAGGCTCTGTCACTGAATGACGGCACATCGCGAACGCATGCCGCTTTATGGCATGCGTCGCGATGCGCCCGAGAATGGGGGTCTATGGCAGCGTTAACGGACTATGTTACACCATGTTATGCCGCAGTGTAACGCACGGACTGCCATAACGCAGTGTGACCCCGGCCTAAGAGTGTGACAGAGTGGTGAGATTCTGCTCCACTTTACCGTTCACATTTGGCCATTGCTGAAGCTATTAGCAGCTTGTCATTGGGAATGATAGGTGCTGGGTGTTGGCCCCACATCTGATTTTGATGACCTACTCAAAGAATAGGTAATCAATATCAGTTTTATGAAAAATTCCTTTAAATAACAGTAAGGAAAAACATAATTTTAGACTACAATTTCCAAGTTGTGAAAAAATCCTTCAAACAATCATTAAAGAGGTTTTCCTATGAACAATAGTTAATTTTAATCAATAGATCTTGGAATAATAATAATTTCCACAATTGGATGTGTTTAAATAAAATGTTCCTGTGCTGAGATAATCTTATAAATGTGTCCCTGCCTTGTACTGTGTAATGGCTGTGTCTGACCGTACAGGAACATGGTCTGATCATACCACAACTCCTGGGCTGGGGGAAGGAAAGTGTACAGACATTATAGCAGGGGGTCGCAAATGATTCTTTCTTTGAAATAAGAAAAACAGGCAGTGAAATGTTTTACCTCACAGAAAGAATCAGCTGCATTCCCCTGCTGTAATTTCTGTATTCTCCTTTGCTTCCCCCCTCCCCAGAAATGACATTATGCAATACACGGCAGGGGCACATTTATAAGATTATCTCAGCACAGGAACATTTTTTTTAAACACATCCAATTGTGGAAATTGTCATTATTCCAAAATCTATTGACGATCCCAAACCAGTACCACCCAGACTTTCGTCGGATCCATGAAAAAAACTGTGGAAATTAAGAAATATCCCAGAAAAGGAATCTCTTGATTCAAAAACATACATTTCTCTGGTTTGACATATAATTTATTGTCCCTGAGTATTTATAAGACCTGCCTGACATGTACCTGATGTGACTTGAGGTCCCAGATGGACTACCTTAAATCTACCTGGCAGATGACAAAAATGTAATTTACTAAGTGTTGAAAAAAAGCAGAGGCATCTGTCAACTCAAATGGCATAACAAGGCTTTCTCAGTGTTCCTCTGGTATATTAAAAGAAGTCTTCCACTCATCCCACTTCTTTATACACATGAGATTATATGCCCCCCATGTCCAGTTTAGAAAACCACTTAGCCCCGACAATCTGATTTAAGAGCTCCAGAATGAGATATAGAGGATATGGATCCCGAACCAGGATTCGAATTAGGTCACAGAAATTTAAGCAGAGGCATAACCTCCAGTCTTTTTTCTGCTGCAATGGAAGATGAAAAAGATCTAATATGACTTTTAACCAGACTTTCTGTGATATAGTCCTTCATGGTCTACCTCTCCGGACCTGAAACATATGAGGGAGGAAACCACTGTTTGGGCGCACAGCTGAACTCGTAAGGGAAGGATTGTAATTTGACTTTTTGAATGCAAAATTTGCTGGAACAATTGGCAGACGCCGTGTCGCATTTGGAGAGCCTCTGATGTGTCTAAACAGTGAATATTTGTAGATTGTGAGCCCTCGCGGGCAGGGTCCTTTCTTCTCCTGTACCAGTCGTGACTTGTATTGTTTAAGATTACTGTACTTGTATGTATTATGTATACCCCTCCTCACATGTAAAGCGCCATGGAGTAAATGGTGCTATAATAATAAATAATAATAATAATATTAATAATAATAATATCCCCAAGAAGTTACACCATTTTGGAAACTAGACTCCTCAGGGAACTGATCTAGATGTGTGGTGAGCCCATTGAACCCTCACGTGCTTCACAGAAGTTTATAGCGTTGAGCCATAAAAATAAAAAAAATCAAATTTTCCCCACAAATATGTTTTTAGCCCAAAATACTTAATATTCATGAGGGTAACAGGATAAATTGCACCATAAAATTTGTTGGCAATTTCGCCTGAGTAGGCCAATACCCAATATGAGAGAAAACTCCTGTTTGGGCACACGGCAGGGCTAGGAAGGGAAGGAGCGACATTTGACTTTCTGAATGTAAAATTTCCTGGAATTATTAGCGGATGTCATGTCCCATTTTGAAAGCCCCTGATGTGCCTAAACAGTGGAAGCCCCCCACAAGTAACCCAGTTTTGGAAACTAGACCCCTCAAGTAATGTATTTAGATGTGTGGTGAGCACTTTGAACCACCAGATGCTTCACAGAAGTTTATAACATTGAGTCGTGAAAATAAAAAAATCACATTTTCCTCACAAAAAATGTTATTTTAGCCCCAAATTTTGCTTTTTCAAAAGGGTAACAGAAGAAATTGCACCATAAAATTTGTTGTGCAATTTCTCCTGAGTACGTCGATACCCCATATGTGGGTGAATACTACTTTTGAGGCACAATGCAAAGAAGGGAAGAGGCGCCCTATTGGAGTTCAGATTTTGCTGGAATGGTTTGAAGGTGCCAGAACAACAGCAACTCCCTATATGTGAACTCATTTTCCAAACTACACTCTCCATTAAATTCATCTAGGTGTGCCAGAGGCAACGCATGTGCTGATGGTGATCTCGGGACTAAGATCTCGAGAGATGAAATCTCAGTGCTGAAATCTTATCTCTCGAGATTTTAGTCCCGAGATCACTATGTGCACATGCGCCACCCCTGCCGGCGGCCATATTGCCGGAGTCCATAACACAGAGGGAATCGTGAAAGTGCCCCGAGGCTCTGGCCTGTCACAAAATGTTGGCAGAGTCCCGGGCAGTGTCGGAGACATCGCTGGGCATCGGAAACACCACTGGGCACTGGAGACACCACAGGGCACTGGAGACACCCAGCAGAAGCACAAAGCCCCCTGGCAGCAGCACAAGCCCCCTAGCAGCAGCACAAGCCCCTCTGGCAGCAGCACAAGCCCCCCCAGCAGCAGCACAAGCCCCAATGGCAGCAGCACAAGCCCCCCCTGGCAGCAGAAAAAGACCCCCGCAGCAGCACAAGTCCCCCTGGCAGCAGCACAAGCCCCCCCCCGCAGCAGCACAAGCCCCCCTGGCAGCAGCACAAGCTCCCCTGGCAGCAGCACAAGCTCCCCTGGCAGCAGCACAAGACCCCCGCAGAAGCATGCAGCACATCAGAGCACCCCCTCAACCCTGCCTGTGGCCTGCAGCATCACCACACTCCTGCGTCCTCTCTTCAGCAACCCAGGGACCCCACTTCACCACAGCCACCATCCCCGGTAAGCAATAAGATGCATGGATTATAAGAAGCATTTAATTAGAAAATATTTTTTCCTTATTTTTCCCCTCAAAATTTGGGGTGCGTCTTAAAATCCTAAGCATCTTATAAAGCAAAAAATATGGTATTTTTTACACCATTCCTCAGGCAGTAAAAGTGATTATGCAACTTTATTCTTCGGATCGGTGCAATTACAGCGATACCAGATTTACATCAGGTTTATGTTTGACTGCTGTAACACACTAAAAGACGCTTTTTATTGCAAAATATAATTTTTGCACCACCATATTTTGAGAGCTATAATTTTTCTATATTTCGGCCGACAGAGTTATGTGAGGACTTGCTTTTGTGGGACAAGGTGATGTTTTTATTGGCACCATTTTCGGGTACATTTTTTGATCACTTTCTATTCCGATTTTAGGGAGGCAGAATGAACAACAAACAGCAATTCAGTCATTTTTTGGGAGGTGGGATTTTTGCCATTCTGTGTGTGGTAAAATTTATTCTTCGGGTCAGTACGATTACAGTGACACCTCATTTATATATTTTTTTATGTTTTGGTGTTTTTACACAATAAAAACTATTTATAGAAAAAAATAATTATTTTTGAATTGCTTTATTCTGAGAGTTATAACTTATTTATTTTTCCGCCAATGGAGCTGTATGGTGGCTTGTTTTATGCGGGACAAGATGAAGTTTACAGGGGTACCATGTTTATTTATATCCGTCTTTTTGATCGCTTTTTATGCCACTTTTGTTCAGCGGTGTGATGATAAAGCATTGTTTTTTGCCCTGTTTTCTATGGTGTTCACTAGAGATGAGCGACTTTGCCTTTTTTCGGGTCGAGTCGGGTTTCATGAAACCCAACTTTCTTAAAAGTCGGGTCGAACGAAATCGGCCAACTATAGGGAAAAGTCGGGGTATGACTGAAACACGAAACCCAATGCAAGTCAATGGGGAAGCAAAGTCGGCAGGGAGTGGAGGACAGTAAACACACCTTCAGTGCCCATTTCAATGCCAACGACATCCATTCTTATTACTTAAGCTTGTTAACCTTAATTTACTTTATAATAATAGCTACGCATTGAAAACAAAATGGGGGTTATTTGGCTAAAGTTGTGGGGGGTAGGGCTGGCGCCAGGTTTTCGTGTGCCCTGGGCCAAAGAGTGTCAGTGCTCCCTTTTAACACATACCACAATTCTTAATGCTCCGGTACGGCACAGAAATATAGGTATAGTACAATGAAAAATACTTCACTGCTTACGTGACATGACTGATATCTATTTTAAATTCTACAATAGCTCAAAAAATGGACAGTATATTACTCCATACAGTATTATGGCCACCACCTAGTGCACCATACAGAATAATGAGCCCCATATATCTCTCCATACAGAATAATTGGTCCCATATAATGTTCCATACAGCATATGATGAGCTCCACTTAATGCTACAGTATATGTTGGTCCCCATGGATGATGCTCCACTGTCTTATGGGCCCAAATAATGCTCCATATATAATGGGCCCCATTTCTAATGCTCCAGTGTATAATGTGCCCCATAAATGCTGCTCCAGTGTCTGATGTCCCCCATTTGGAATGCTCCAGTATATGTTGGTCCCCATGGACGATGCTCCAGTGTGTTATGGGCCCAAATAATGCTCCATATATAATGGGCCCCATTTCTAATGCTCCAGTGTATAATGGGCCCCGTAAATGCTGCTCTAGTGTCTGATGTCCCCCATTTGGAATGCTCCAGTATATGTGGGTCCCCATGGACGATGCTCCAGTGTGTTATGGGCCCAAATAATGCTCCATATATAATGGGCCCCATTTCTAATGCTCCAGTGTATAATGGGCCCTGTAAATGCTACTCCAGTGTCTGATGTCCCCCATTTGGAATGCTCCAGTATATGATGGGCCAAATGGATGATGCTACAGTGTATGATGGGCCCCATATATCATTCTCCAGTGTATATTGCTCCCCAAAAAATGCTCCCAACATTTCAAAAAATTAAATACCTCTCCTCGCTGGGCATTGCTCTACCTTGGACTCCTCAGCATTGCCATCTTCAAGCTCTCTGCACTTAACATAGCAACATAGTTATTAAGGTTGAAGGAAGACTTTAAGTCCATCTAGTTCAACCCATATCTTATCCTAACTTGCCCTAACATGTTGATCCAGAGGATGTGCACACGGTGCGGATTCTGCTGCGGTTCTGCGGTGTTTCTGCAGCTGCGGGACCGCAGCAGATTCTGCTATGTTGTACAGTAACTTTATTTCCTATGGAAATTAAAAAATGCTGTGCACATGCTGCGGATTTTTCAGCGCGGTTTTGCTGTGGTTTACAATCCGCAGCATGTCAATTGTTTGGTGCAGAAACGCTGCAGTTTTACACCTCAACCATTATGAGGTGTAAAACCGCATGGCAAAACCGCAGAAAAGTCCTGCGGATTTATCTGCGGTTTTCTCTACAAATTCCACACACCAAGAAAACTACGTGTGCACATACCCGAAGGCAAAAAAAAATCCATGGGGCAAACAGTAAGCTTCACATTGGGGAAAAAAATTCCTTCCCGACTTCACATACGGCAATCAGACAAGCTCCCTGGATCAATGCAATATTAAGGAAACTAGTGTATATACCCTGCAATATTATACTTTTCAAGAAAGGCATCCAGTCCCTTCTTAAATTTTAGTAGGGAATCACTCATTACAACATCATATGGCAGAGAGTTCCATAGTCTCACTGCTCTTACAGTAAAGAATCCGCGTCTGTGAGTATACTTAAACCTTCTTTCCTCCAGACGTATAGGGTGCCCCCTTGTCCCCGTCACAGGTCTAAGAGTAAAAAGATCATTAGAAAGGTCTTTGTACTGTCCCCTCATATATTTATACTTTGTAATAAGATCACCCCTAAGCCTTCATTTTTCCAAACTAACCCAAAGTGTAATGACCTGTCTTGGTATTGCAGACCCCCCAGTTCCCTAATAACCTTGGTCGCTCTTCTCTGCACCCGCTCCAGTTCAGCTATGTCTTTCTTATACACCGGAGACCAGAACTGTACACAGTATTCTAAGTGTGGTCGCACTAGTGACTTATATAGAGGTAAAATTATGTTCTCCTCATGAGCATCTATGCCTCTTTCAATGCATCCCATTATTTTATTTGCCTTTGCAGCAGCTGCCTGACACTGGCCACTAAATGTGAGTTTGCCGTCCACCCATACACCCAGGTCTTTTTCAGGGACAGTTTTGCCCAGTGTTTTACAATTAAGCACATAATTATACATCGTGTTCGTTCTACCCAAGTGCATGACCTTACATTTATCCCCATTAAAGCTCATTTGCCATTTATCAGCCCAAGCTTCTAGTTTACATAAATCCTCCTGTAATATAAAATTGTCCTCCTCTGTATTGATTACCCTGCAGAGTTTAGTGTCATCTGCAAATGTTGAAATTCTACTCTCTATGCCCCCTACAAGGTCATTAATAAATATGTTAAAAAGAAGCGGGCCCAAAAATGACCCCTGTGGTACCCCACTGCTAACCGTGACCCAGTCCGAATGTGCTCCATTAATAACCACCCTTTGTTTCCTATCCCTGAGCCAGCTCTTAACCCACTTACACATATTTTCCCCTATCCCCATTGTTCTCATTTTATGCATCAACCTTTTGTGTGGCACCGTATCAAAAGCTTTTGAAAAGTCCATGTACACCACGTCCACTGCATTCCCTGCATTCCCTTGGTCCAGTCCGGAACTTACCTCTTCATAAAAGTTTATCAGATTAGTCTGACAGGAACGGTCCCTTGTAAACCCATGTTGATATTGGGTTATGAGGTTATTCTTCTTCCGATACTCCAGTATAGTATCTCTTTGAAATCCCTCCAGGATTTTACCCACAGTTGAGGTTAAACTTACTGGCCTATAATTTCCAAGTTCAGTTTTTGTCCCCTTTTTGAATATTGGCACCACATTTGCTATATGCCAGTCCTGTGGTACAGACCCTGTTATTATGGAATCTTTAAAGATTAAAAATAATGGTCTATCTATGACTGTACTTAATTCCTGCAGTACTCGGGGGTGTATCCCATCCGGGCCCAGGGATTTGTCAATTTTAGTGATTTTTAGACGCCACCGTACTTCCTGCTGGGTTAAGCAGGTGACATTTAATGGAGAATTTTTATCCCTGATCAGGTTATCCATCATGGTATTTTCTTGTGTAAATACTGTTGAAAAAAAGTCATTTAGCATATTGGCTTTTTCCTCATCCACCATTTCACCCAGACTGTTTTTAAGGGAACCAACACTATCATTTTTTAGTTTCTTATTATTTATGTAGTTAAAGAATATTTTGGGATTATTTTTACTTTCTCTGGCAATGAGTCTCTCTTTCTCAATCTTTGCTATTTTGATTTGCTTTTTACACAATTTATTTAATTTTCTGTATTTTTTTAATGCCTCCTCACTACCTACTTGCTTTAATTCTCTAAATGCTTTATTTTTGTCACTTATTGCTCCCCTTACAGCTCTATTTAACCATAGTGGTTTCCTCCTATTTCTCGCATGTTTATTCCCATACGGTGTATATTGTGGACAGGTCCTATTCAGGATGCTAATAAACGTCTCCCATTTTCATTGTGTATTTTTATGTCTCAGGATATCGTCCCAATTAATTGCACCAAGTTTATCTCTCATCCGTCGGAAATTTGCTTTCCTGAAGTTTAGTGTCCTTGTAACACATCTTATTAAAGGATACATGAAAACTTATTATTTTGTGATCACTATTACCCAAGTGACCCTCAACCCTTATATTTGATATGCGGTCTGGCCTGTTGGCTAATATTAGGTCTAGTAGTGCCCCCCCTCTTGTTGGGTCCTGAACCAGTTGTGAAAGGTAATTGTCTCTCATAGTTGTCAAAAACCTATTACCTTTGCTGGAACTGCAGGTTTCGGTTCCCCAATGTATTTCAGGGTAGTTGAAGTCCCCCATAATAAGGACTTCTCCTTGAGTCGCCGCTTCATCTATATGCTTTGTGAGGATATTCTCTGTTGCTTCCATTAATTTTTGGAGACTTATAACAAACCCATATCAGTAATTTATTATTTTTCCCCTTCCCCTTATCTCTACCCACATGGACTCTACATTTTCATTAGGTTCATATATATTATCACGCAGGATGGGTTTTAAGGATGATTTTACATATAAACACACACCTCCCCCTCGCTTATTTGTACGGTCATTCTGAACAGACTACAGCCCTGTAAATTAACCGCCCAGTCATGGCTCTTGTCCAGCCATGTCTCAGATATCCCCACCATGTCATAATTATGTTCCAACAACATTAACTCCAATTCCTCCATTTTGTTGGCGAGGCTTCTGGCATTTGTATACATGCACTTTATGTATCTCTCTGTACCTCTATTCTTTCTTAAATTATTAACTGTTCTAACCCCACCCCCCATGCCACCCCAACCCCAATTTCATTATTTGTGCCCAGGTCTCTATCTGCACTGTCTTCCCCTCCTATAAAAGGAATACCCTCCCCCCGTCCCTAGTTTAAACACTCCTCCAACCTTCTAGCCATTTTCTCCCCAGCACAGCTGCACCCTCCCCATTGAGGTGCAGCCCGTCCCTAGCGTAGAACCTGTTGACCACTGAGAAGTCGGCCCAGTTCTCCAGGAACCCAAACCCCTCCTTCCTACACCAATTCCTGAACCACTTATTAACCTCCCTAATCTCCCGTTGCCTCTCTGGCATGGCACATGGTACAGGAAGTATTTCCGAAAATACCACCTTGGAGGTCCTTGCTTTAAGCTTGCAGCCTAATTCCCTGAAATCATCTTTAAGGTCCTTTCCACCTACGTCTTACTTTGTCATTTGTGCCAATGTGCACCATGACTGCTGGATCCTCACCAGTCCCTCCCAGTAAACCCGATCAGCGATGTGTCGGACTCGAGCACCAGGTAGACAGTATGCCTTTCGACGATCCCTGTCTTTGTGACAGATTGCGCTATCTGTTCCCCTAATAATTGAGTCTCCTACTTCCAAAACCTGTCTGGCCTGCCCTGCTCTCCTATTTCCCCCCTTACTGGAGAAGACACTCCTCCGGCTTTCAGAGGACATGCCTTGCTGCAGCAGTGCTACTCCTACAATAACACTCCCCTCATCTGCCAACTTAGCAAACTTATTGGGATGTGCCAGATCAGGAATAGCCTCCCTGGTGCTCTTCCCTCTACCCCGCCTTCTAACTGTCACCCAGCTAGCTTCTTCATTGTCCTGCAGCTCCAACCTAGCATCCCCCCCTCATCTATCCCATTGAGTGTCTGCTCAGTGAGCAGAAGACTCATTTCCATATTGTTTATGGATCTCAGTGTTGCCAGCTGCACATTTAGATCCAGTATCTGGGCTTCCAAATGCACAACGTGCTCACATCTCGCACAGTAGTATGCACCCTCGACCGGCTGTTCAAGGATTTCATACATGTGGCAAGACGTGCACTGGATGGCATTGGCAAAAGTGGAGCACATCCTAATGGGGATTGTATCATACAGAAAAGATAAGCAAAAATAAAATAAAAAGTAATAATAAAATATTACAGTAATTCAGTAATACCTCCCTTGGAAACTCCCTGAATCCAAAGTCACTGAATCACAAGTCACACACTTACCACAGTTTACACTTACACTCAGGTCACACTCAGCTCGTTCGCACTCGCTCAGGCAGAAGATTTAAAAGAGTTCTTTTTTTTTCCCTTTAACCAGCACACCACCCTGCTGCTCAATGCACTTCCAAAAAAATTAAAGGACTGTACTGTTTCGGTAGAGGGCATACAGACGTGATGTCATCACGCTCTTTAACTTGAATGTCACTGTCAGGAAAGGCGGAAGACGTCACGGTGGTGGAGCAGGGAGAGGTAAGTATTACAAGTGCTATTGCCCTGAGCAAGCATGGGGGGCCCACTCGTGGGCGACGGCACTGGCACAGGGCCCCTCATAGTACGACGGTATGTCTGATGGCGAATGGGCCCTCCCACCGGCAGAGACACTTTTGCGTACTATGAGGGACCCTGTGCCACTGCCATCACCCACAAGTAGGAACCCCCACCTGCTCAGGGAACTGGCACTTTCATCTGCACCTAGCTCTGTGTCACCGTGTAAGGTGGTATAGTATGTGGGAAGGGGCACCTGAGTTTCATCAGTGTCACATTCGGGCTCTGTAGAGTGTGAGGGGAATGTAGTGCTGCAGGTCAATGTACCAGCAGAATCATCTAGCAGTGGCTGTGCATCAGTGCACTCCATCTCCGATTCATGTTGGACTGGGGAATTCAGAATTGGCCCCCCACACCCACGTCCGCAGCCTCTTACACCATACTTAATAATTTTTGTGAAAATGGACTCAAAATACCAGCAGATATGTGGTACCGTTTCAGAAGCGGACAACTCTATACAGTCTAGAATTGTAAATCTCCATATATATTTCATGAGTCAGACACAGACGGTCACAGGCTCAGTATGGATTAGACAATAATATAAAAATTTGCAAAAGGGTACAGTATCACTAGATATAAGGTATATATAATGAAGTTTAAAAATACTGAATCTCAGTATACATTTCAGGAGGCAAACACAGACGCTCTCAGGCCCAGTATGGATCCGAGAACAATATAGAAAGTTGAGAAAGGGTACTATGGCGCCCCTGAGGATACAGTTGCCACAGAGGTACTGCACCTCATCCAAAGGTATGGTATCCCACCCTCAAGTAAGGAGGGATCACCACTCAGGACTCCTAACCCTGCACTCAACACACACACTAGTTAGTCAGTGCTTTCTGAGTGTACCCGGCGGGAGGATGGCCTCATCCCAGACTGACTAGGAAAGGGTGTTGGGGGTTAGTGTGGAAGGTAGGTACAGTGGGAGGAGCTTAGGTAGTGGAGTTATTGTGGGCATCCAATCAGAGAGAGCAAGGTGACAGTTGGTGGGTGGAGCTAGTCTGAGGTAAATGGATCTCTCTAGAGAGTTGACAGTCAGTGACAGGACAGAGTAAGAGCAGGATTGCTGTGAGAGGGCTGAGGGTCAGAGAAGAGAGAAAAATCTTGTCCAAGCTCCTAGACTGGAAGGAAGGGTTCCTTGGGGCACGGGAAGTGCAATAAGCCACCTGTGAAGCCCGTTTCTGAAGAAGGAAGGACCAGACCTCGTTGGGGAAGGTGGCTCCTGAAAATAGTGGAGAAATACAGGGCTTAGCTAGAAAGACGGAGGCTGAGGAAACTTTAAGTGCCTCAGTCGCAGCCACATTCAATACTCAAAAAGGCAGCAGTTGGAATAAAGGACCCCAGGGCCAGACCCACGTCGCCCGGTGTGATCCGTGGCTGCCGGCTTGGGACACTGTTTGCGAAGGCGCACAGCAGGAAGGAAGGGAGAGATCAGCGCAGAGACAAGGCCTAGAAAGGATACACAAGGAGGAGTCTTGAACAGGTGTTCCTGATCTACCTTGGAGTTTGCTGGACCCCTCCCTCGGATGACACAGTACCAAGCGGGTCATCTTGTGCACAAAACTTTTGAGGAAAAACTCAGAAACTGCACCCAACTGTGTCCTTGGTGTCTTTTGCAACTTGCCTGCTACACACGCTACACTCACCATCACCGTCAACCGCTCACAAACACCATCTCAACTGCCCTGGGATACAGCTCTGCCCGTGGAGAGCTTCATCATCTTGGCTGCTTTAACACCGTCCCAGAGGATCTGCATTGCAGCGTCTAGCCGAGTACCACGGGTGGCGTCGTGATCCCCCTTTTCCAAATTAATTATCATACCATCTTCCCCCTCATCTGAACTGTCATTTTCTTTATTGGACACCCAGGGCCACGGACCGGGTCCCAATCACCACCGTGACATACGTCCCCCTTAAAAGAGCTTGAAAGGCCCAGTACTGAGTAACCCCCAGGCCTGCATGGCGTTTCATTTTAACACCAGATAACAGGGATATATAGTATAGTTTCAACATTCTAAATGTACGTATATATTTCAGGAGGCAGACACAGACACTGTCATGGCCAGTATGGATTCGACAACAATCTAAAAAGTAGAAAAAGGGTACAGTATCACCAGATACAAGGTATATATAGAAAGATTCAACATTCAAAATCTCCATATTTATTTCAGGAGGCAGACACAGACGTTCTGAGGCCCAGTATGGATTACACAACAATATAAAAAGCAGTAAAAGGGGAATGGATCCCAAGCGTACTGCTGTATACAGTGTTGGGGTCATTTTGCGATCTACATATATATTTCAAGAGTAGCACACAGCCTCTCACAGGCTCAGTATTGATCACACCATTATATAAAAAGAATATCCGCAAGAAATAATCACACATGTGGGCCAATGTTCCAGGTGTCAATGATGCACTTTGAGTGGTGGGTGGAGGATGATTTTCTGGCACAAAGGGTATTAGATCAACAGATACAAGGTATATATAGTATACTTAAAATAGAAAAAATCTCCGTATGTATTTCAGGAGGCAGACGCAGTTGCTCACAGGCTCAGTATGGATTAGACAATAATCTAAAAAGTTGAAAAGGGGTACAGTATCACCAGATACAAGGTTTATATAGTATAGTTTAAACATTCTAAATCTCCGTAGACATTTCATGAGCCAGACACAGATACTCTAAGTCACAGTATGCATTAACCAAGAATAAAAAAGTAGAAAAAGGTTACTGTATAACCAGACACAAGGTAGATATAGTATTGTTTAAACATTATAAATCTCATTATTTATTTCAGGAGGCAGACACAGATGTTCTCAGTGTCAGTATGGATTACACAATATAAAAAGCAGTAAAAGGGTAATGGATCAGAAGCGTACAGCAGTATACAGTATAGGGGTCATTGTAAATCTCAGTATATATTTCCAGAGTCAGAAACAGGCTCTCACTGGCTCAGTATGGATTAGACCACTATATAAAAAGCAGTAAATTGGTAAGGTATCACAAGCATACAGCTGTATACAAATATATTTCTGAAGTTACAGACAGACGTTCACAGGCTCAGTATGGATTACACCAGAATCTAAATAGCAAAAAAGGTACTGTATCATTAGCGTTCAGCTTTTTTCAGTGTTGGGCAAATTTTACATCTTGGGATCTATTACCGGAGTCACACTCACACGCTCACTCAGTCTGGATTTGAGCAGAATACAAAATGTTGAAAAGGTACAGGATAAGCAGATAGCAAGTGTATATATATTATAGGGTACAATTCAAATCTGCGTATATATTTCCGTAGTCACCCTCAGACGCTCACTCAGTATGAATTTGACCGTAATACAAAATGTCGATCAAAGGTACTGTATCACAAGATAGGAGGTGTATATAGTATAGGGTAAACTTTTTATCTACGTATATATTGAAAGACTAAACCACACACGCTCACTCACTATGGATTATACCGTAGTAAAAAATTTAGAACAAAGGTACTGTATCAGCAGATACCAGGTGTATATAGTATAAGTGAAAATGTAAATCGCCCTATATATTTCCAGAGTCATATACAAATAGTCAGCATGTATTTCTCCGTGATACCAGCCGGGACACGGTACTGTGTGAGGAGCGTACAGCTCTATACGGTGTGGGAAATAATGAACGTTCGTTCACTGTGCAGAAAAAAAGAATAAAAGTATTAGTGCTGTGTAAAAAGCAGTTTGCACAGCAGTGTACACACAGCAATACTGCTATAAGGCAGGCTAATAATCGGCGCTGCTGCACACAAGAAAATCCTCCCCTGTTACTGCACACTAACTGTACCCAACAATTGCGTTCAGCACAAGCACATAAGAACTTCTGTTTAAAGGCCTAAGTGTCTCCCTAAAGACAGGGGCCAGAGTGAGCCAAAAAAACCCCTTCCCCAGAGGCGTAAGTGGAGGCCCACATGACAGGGGGTTGGAGGGAGGGGTTAACTGTCCCTGGGGGGGTGGAGTATGGAAATAAGGGGGGTTATTTGAAGTGGGCTTATGAGGCGGTTACCTCAGTTCCCGCTACGGAGCCGCAGAGACTGTCCCATGCCCAGATGGCATGGAGTCCATATCAGCTGGATTGGAGAGGCTGCGCGCTGTAGCGGAGTTGCAGCCTGCCGGGTGGATCGAGGTGCAGGTCGCGGGGATCATCGGTGGAAGCAGCGGGTCGGCCGCTGGTGTCTCTTCCCGTGCGAGGCGACGGTCAAGGGTCACCGAGTGTTTATCCACCAACGCAGATCCCAGGACCCAGCGCTGGCGACGGAGCCCCTTCCAGGGACCCTCCGGGTCAGGTGCCTGCTGGTAAGCATGCGAGCAGGCCCCAGTCTGGGAGGAATCCACGAGCCAGGCTGGGTCCAGTGGCGGTTGCAAGTCCTCCTCTCCAAGCAGAGCGGGAGGTGGGGCCTGCACTCGCCGGGTCGGCGATGAACAATGATGTCACGGCAGGCCGTCATGGAGCCGGGCGGTCTGCCTCCTCTTCTTGGGGCGGCGGTGGGAGTTACCCGGATGGGAGGTCGTCGGGCAGCAGCCCCCGTCACCCAAGGCTGTCAGCTATGCCCAGTACCTCGGGCACCCTGACCGGAACAACAGCGGTGGATCAGCATAGACGGTGCGTCCGGCAGTTGGTGGGGGTGGTGGGGGGTGGGTGTCCGCAGGTGGAAGCCCCCATGGCTGTGCAGCCTGCTTGCCTCAGCAGGGGCCGGAGAAACAAAGAGTCCAGAACAGAGTTCCCCGTGAGGGCAGCGGCGTCGAGAAAGCCTGTTCACAAGGTGGTGGACATCTGGGGACAGAAGGTCTGAGGGGAAGCTCCAGAGTCGACGCACAGCGGGATACGGGATTGGCGGCTGGAGGAGTCACAGCGTCATCACAGCCCGGTGAGTATGGCTCCATGTCTTGTTTGTCCTCATCTCTAGTGAGGTCCCCTGCGGTCGGGAGTGGGTTGGGGAGCCGGCCGGTGGCGTTAGGTCAGGGAGTTGTGGACCAAGTTCCTTCATGGATTGTGGGGCAGGGGGAGATGTTGACCTCCTTGTGGGATTTATTGTTGCAGATGGAGGGATTTGGAGCGCCCCCGGCACATTTAGCCGCTTGCGTGGGGTCGCAGGAGCGAGGGACCAGTTTGTCGGGGGTGGTTACCGAGGTGTCAGTTGGATGAGCTGACGCTGTGTCTGTTTCGGTTCAGACTGAGAAGGAAAAGGAATGTCGGATCCATGTATATGACAGGGCGCATGGGGAGGTATTTGAGGGCCCACTGGGCGCTCATCGCGAGAAGGAGGTGCGGGAAAAGATATAGAAGGACAAATATGTCGCGATTTTTTCACTGCTTCCTTTGGAAAAGTTGAACTTGGACAAAGGGAAGAAGGATGATAGTCAAAAAGAGGAGGAGGAAAAACGGAGATGGCGATTGATTCCACACAGATTAGCTAATTAGCTACGGGCATTCGATATTTTGGCTAGCGTGGTTGGAGAGAAGGCACATGAGAATTGTTCTCCTCTTTTTTGTTGTTTGGATTCGATTGGGGAGGCTTATAGTGTGTAGGGGGTTCAGGCTTGGCTCCGTTACAACAAACAGTTTAGGCATAGGAAGGCCGTTCCTCCGGCAATTCGGTGGGGCAAGAAAGACATATGTCTGTGGTTGAAGCTTATGACGCCGACTAAGTTCGGCCATTCCTTTCCTGGGGGTGCCAGGTGGGCCGGTTCGTCAAATGCACAAAGCAGTGGACAAGGGACAAGGGGGTCTGTTGGGGCAATCGGTCAGCCAGAAGCAGGGTCTCTGCTGGCAATTGAATGATGTCCAGTGTAAATTTGGGGCTAGATTGCTGCGAATTCAAGCAACTTTGATCCCATTGCAAAGGAACCTCACATGGTGCTTCCAGATGCTTTAGGTAGCAGAAAGGAGAAGCAGAGAGAGAGTGCTAATTCAAAAGGGGTAGACGCCATTGAAACTGGCCACAATGGTCCCTTATGTAAGTAGGTTTCCGGATGGGGTTAAGTCGGAACTGTTGTTGTCCGTTTTCAGTGACGGGTTTAAAATTCCTGCCCCTCCTTTTGACATACCACGGGTGATTAACAATCTGAGGTCAGCTGACCAATATGCTGAGGTGGTGTCGTAACAGTTGGGGAAGGATGTTACATTGGGAAGGATGTCTGTGCCGTTTAGGGATCTTCCATTTGAGGATTGGGTAGTCTCGCCCCTGGGTGTAGTGCCTAGGAAACAGAAGAATAAGTTCAGGCTCATTCATCATCTGTCTTTCCCTCGTGGTAGGTCGGTGACTGATGGAATTGACCCGTAGCTGTGCTCTTTGTTTTATAAGTCATTTGATGAGGCAGCAAAGTTTGTCTGGAAATGTTGGAAGGGGGCACTTTTGCCTATAATGGATATTGAGTCAGCGTTTATGTTGATCTCTGTTCATCCTTATAGTGTTAAGTTGTTGGTGTGTTACTGGGGTGGTGTTTTTTGGGTTGATAGGTGTTTGAGAATGGGTTGATCGGTGTCTTGTGCGTTTTTTGAGGCAATCAGTTGTTTTCTCGAATGGGTTGTCCGTGACGTATCGGCTTTTGATTCCTTGATTCAATACCTGGATGATTGTGTATCAGTCGGGCAAAGTCTGGTTGTTGGGAGAGGTTATTTTGAGCATTGGAATGGGTGGCAGAGCATTTTGTTGTAGCGCTTGCTCCCATTAAAACAGAGGGGCCTTGTACATGCCTATCGTTTTTGTGAATCATGATTGATTCGGTAAAATGTGAGTTCCATTTGACGGAGGATAAGGTAAAGGCATTGCGGGATGAGGCGTCTCGGGCAAGACGGCTGAAGAAATTGTCGTTGACATAGGTGTAGTCACTACTTTTGAATTTGACTCTTGCTTGTCACATTACTACAATGGGTCTGGTCTTTTCTCGGCGGTTGGCGAGCGCTATGGTGGGAGTGCGGGATCCGCATCATTTTGTTCGGCTTTACAGTGAACATAAGGCTGATTTGGAATTGTGGGACTATTTTTTGGAGCAATACAATGGACGTTTTTTGCTCATGGAGGAGGCAGTTGTAAATGATGACTTGGAGTTGTTCACAGATGCGTGTGATGGAGTGTGTTTTGGGTCATATTTTAGGGGCCTGTGGTGCACGGCTGCGTGGCCTGAGGAGTGATTTCAGCTGGGCCTTGTTAGGAATATTGCTTTGTTGGATATTTTGCCTATACTGGTGGCTGTGAACCTATGGAAGGAGGAGTTTCGGGACAGAAGGATCCGTTTTAATTGTGACAACAAGGGAGTTGTGTGTCCAATTAACAGCTTGACGGCGCCCTCTCCTCCAGTGCTTCGAGTCCTGCGGCAGTTAATTTTGACTTGTTTATCGTTTAATGTTCATGTGACGGCTTCTCAGGTGGCAGGTATTAGGAATTCCATTGCTGATTCTTTATCTCGTTCACAGTGGTAGCGTTTTCGGTAATTGTCCCCGGATGCGGAAGAAGCAGGTTTCTTTGAGTCCAGCCGGGCTTTGGAAGGTGGTCTCAGGGCTTCAGAACCTTTCATACGGGCATCTCTGTCTTCTATTACTTGGTCGATCTATCAGTCAGTATGGATTTAACCGCAATACAAAATGTTGAAAAAAGGTACTGTATCAGCTGATCCCAGGTGTTTCCAGTCTAGGGGTAATTGTAAATCTCCATCAATATTTCAGGATTAAGACAAAGACAATCACAGGCTCAGTCTGGATTAGACAAGAATATAAAAGCTTGAAAAAGGGTAATGTTTTACAAGCGTTCAGCTGCATACAGTGTTGGTGTCATTTTAAATCTCCTTATATTTTACCAGAGTAAGACACAAACTCTCACAGACTCAGTATGGATTACACCAGAATGTGAAAATGAGAAAAAGGGAAATGTATTCGAAACGTACACCAGTATACAGTGTTGGGGTACTTTGAAATCTTCGTATATATTTCAGTCTCAGTAAGCCAGTCCAGAGTCTCCGCTACAGGAAACTAGATGGATAAAAGTACAGACGAAAATCGAGTGATTTCAGAAATGTTGGAATTACTAATCACAGGAAAACCTCCCGGGAGAATTCTCAGAGGCGATGCTGACCCTCAATAACTTTTACTGTGGTTACAGCAAAAACCGCAAATTAGTGAAGAAAAGGTTGCTGTATCGCAGTAGCGTCAATCCCATCACCGTTACTCGTCTCCATCAAATTGTGATGACAGGGAGAGCTGCAGACATGGTCCTCACTGCCTATCATTATCTGTCTGGTCACTTTGGAGTGCAAAACACAGAAGCCACAGGCCGTAGGGGATTCTATTGGATTGCCATGAGAGGAGACATTAAAAAATGGTGGCAGGAATGTCACACGTCTGTGACTATGAAAACTGTGAAAGGTGATCATAAAAGCACCACTGCATCCGATTGTGAGTTGACGTCCATTACAAATGGTAGCCATTGGTAATCTGATGGTAGAGGCCAGGACATAGCTACATCTGTCATGTCGGACGCTGTTCACACCACAGCGTCCGGCAGGCAGCGGTAGTTCCATCTCCGTCCACTATAGCCTCAGTGGCGCCGGCTTGATTTTACTCAGGTTATCTGGGGTTAATCTAGCTGGAAATCAGGTGGGATGTTTAGTCACGCCCACGGTCTTTAAATAGTCGTGCTGGCCTGTGGGCGTCACCGATTATAGCTTGTGTTTTGTGCCAAGTGGTTCCGGTCTGGAGTGGAGGTGTTGGAGAGAGAAATTCATAGCTGGTGTCGTATGATCCGTTGTTACCTTTTCGTCTTCCTATATTTGTGCTTTGTTTTGCCCTGTTCACATTATAGTATTGTCCTGTGTGGTTGCGGCGCGGTGTGGTTTGAGTTCTCCCTGTCTGTCATTACTGTGTGGGTTTTGGTGGTTTGACAACTCACTGGGTGGAGGGTGGAGGGTTCAGCTTAGGGCTGAGCAGGAGATAAGGAGAGGCTGGAGGCTCAGGCATTTGCACCTTTAGCAAAAACCCTGGGTTGAGGGTCAGACAGGGTTTTCTCTAGTTTGAGGGACTCCGCAGGGGCCCGGGTTTTGTCAGCCTCCTTCGACCTAAGCCTCGCATAACATTATAATCGGCCCAACATTTTTCCATGGATTCCATGACTTCCATAAACCGCCAGTTGGCGGCGCTGTCCGTACAGGTCACCGAGTTGAAGGGGACAGTTCAGCAGCAGGGCCTGGTTGTAGCTAATGTACAAGCGGCTTCTGCTGGTGCAGGTGCAGAGCCTAAGATTCCGCTGCCTGAACGATTTTCTGGGGAACGCTGCAAATTTGTCATCTTTCGGGAGGCCTGCAAGTTATACTTTCGCATGCGCCCGGTCTCCTCAGGTAATGAGGCTCAGCGGGTGGGTCTGGTGTTATCATTACTGAGTGGGGACCCCCCAAGCATGGGCGTTTTCCTTACCAGCCGACTCTGCTACATTTCATTCGGTTGAGAATGTTTTTTCAGCACTCAGGCTCATTTATGATGACCCCGACAGATTGGCTTTAGCAGAATCTAAGATCCGCGCCCTCCGTCAGGGGGAACGTATGGCGGAAGACTATTGTTCAGAATTTCGCCGTTGGGCAGTAGACACACAGTGGAACGACCCAGCGCTGCGGAGTCAGTTTATTCATGGGGTCTCAGAAAGAGTTAAACAGGCCCTCCTGATGTATGAGACTCCTGCATCGTTAGAATCTGCCATGAGTTTGGTTATCCGTATTGATCGCCGTTTGCGTCAAGGGGCGCAGGAGACGCTGCCTCTGGGGGAAAGCAGGGGTGCCAGTGTGGTTGCTGCAGATGAGCCCACGGAACCTACGCAAATCGCTGGGGTATCACATGTGCAGCGTCGCGCTCCAGGGTTCAGGAAGCATGGAGCATGTTTTTACTGTGGTAAAAGAGATCATTATGTAAATGCTTGTCCTGTGCTACCAAAGAAAGTCGCACCGGCGGAAAACTGGTAAGCTCAGAGGGTATGGAGGAGGCCCAACTGAGCGTATGCATATCCTCCATGATGGTATCTCAATGTATGCTCCCTGCCAGGGTTATTATTGCGGGCAGAGAGCTACCAATATCAGTGTTTGTGGATAGCGGTTCAGCCACCAATCTCATGGATGAGGAGTTTGCACGCATGGCAGGTTTCAAGATCGAAAAACTCCCTCATCCTATTCGCTTGGTTACCATTAATGCCGCTCCCCTCCCACAGGGGGAGATTACTGAGTTTGTAGCTGAGGTTAAACTCCACATTGGGGTCCTACATTCTGAGTGGGTTACATGTAAGGTACTCAATAATCTCCCAGCACAAATAGTCCTGGGTTTCCCATGGTTGTCTAAGCACAACCCGGTGGTTGACTGGAGAACCCAGGACATAGTCCAGTGGAGCAGTTTCTGCCAGGAAAATTGCTTGGCCACATGTTTGTCCGCCGTGAAGTCCAGCCTTCCGGAGGCATTGCTGGATTTTGCGGACGTATTCTCTGAGAGGGGTTGCTCAGAACTATCTCCACATCGAGCCTATGACTGTCAAATTAGGTTAAAACCCGGGGCTAAATTGCCAAAGGCGAGGATGTTTAGTATTTCTGGTCCGGAGAGACAAGCTCTTAAGGACTACATTGCGGAGAGTTTAAGTAAAGGGCACATCCGGCCTTCATCCTCACCTGTAGCAGCGGGGTTTTTCTTTATTAAGAAGAAAGATGGGTGGTTACGCCCGTGTCTGGATTTCCGGGAGTTAAACCAGATTACGGTCCGTGATCCCTACCCGATGCCTCTGATCCCTGATTTGTTCAACCAGGTGGCTGGTGCGAAGTGGTTTTCCAAACTTGACCTCAGGGGGGCATATAATCTCATAAGGGTCCGTCAGGGGGATGAGTGGAAGATGGCATTTAATACCCCTGAGGGTCATTTTGAAAGCCTAGTTATGCCATTTGGGTTGACAACCGCGCCTGCTGTGTTCCAACATTTCATAAATGATGTATTTGCTCATGTGCTGGGGAAATTTGTGATTGTGTACCTGGATGATATCCTTATTTATTCAAGCGACCAGGACACTCATTTAGAGCATGTCAGGCAGGTGTTACAGCTGCTCTGTGAGAATAAGCTCTATGCTAAGCTTGAAAAATGCGTGTTTTTTGTTCAAGAGTTGCCTTTTTTGGGATATATTGTGTCCGCCGCAGGGTTTAAAATGGATGCCGCGAAGGTGCAAGCGGTGCTGCGATGGGAACGGCCTGGTAATCTAAAGGCGCTCCAGCGGTTCCTTGGGTTTGCCAACTATTATAGGAAGTTTATTAAGAATTTCTCTACTATAGCCAAACCGCTCACGGACATGACGAAAAAAGTTACCAATCTCGCTATCTGGTCTGAGGATGCGGTGCGTGCATTTGAGCTTCTGAAGAACCGTTTTGCTTCAGCCCCCATTCTGGTGCAACCGGACGTATCTAAACCTTTTACGGTGGAGGTCGATGCGTCTGAGGTGGGAGTGGGGGCAGTACTGTCACAGGGCTCGTCCTTGAGCAATTTGCATCCATGCGCCTACTTCTCCAAGAAGCTGTCGCCGGCCGAACGGAATTACGACATCGGCAACAGGGAGTTGTTGGCCATCAAATTGGCTTTTGAGGAATGGCGACACTTCTTGGAGGGGGCGGCCCACCAGGTCACAGTCTACACCGACCATAAAAACCTGCTCTATCTGGAGTCGGCCAAGCATCTGTCTCCCAGGCAGGCTCGCTGGGCATTGTTTTTTACACGTTTTAACTTTCTGGTGACTTACCGTCCTGGGGCGAAAAACACCAAGGCGGATGCCTTGTCCAGGTGTTTTCCGGGGGGAGAACCTCGGGAAGAGCCGGTACCCATCTGTCATGTCGGACGCTGTTCACACCACAGCGTCCGGCAGGCAGCGGTAGTTCCATCTCCGTCCACTATAGCCTCAGTGGCGCCGGCTTGATTTTACTCAGGTTATCTGGGGTTAATCTAGCTGGAAATCAGGTGGGATGTTTGGTCACGCCCACGGTCTTTAAATAGTCGTGCTGGCCTGTGGGCGTCGCCGATTATAGCTTGTGTTTTGTGCCAAGTGGTTCCGGTCTGGAGTGGAGGTGTTGGAGAGAGAAATTCATAGCTGGTGTCGTATGATCCGTTGTTACCTTTTCGTCTTCCTATATTTGTGCTTTGTTTTGCCCTGTTCACATTATAGTATTGTCCTGTGTGGTTGCGGCGCGGTGTGGTTTGAGTTCTCCCTGTCTGTCATTACTGTGTGGGTTTTGGTGGTTTGACAACTCACTGGGTGGAGGGTGGAGGGTTCAGCTTAGGGCTGAGCAGGAGATAAGGAGAGGCTGGAGGCTCAGGCATTTGCACCTTTAGCAAAAACCCTGGGTTGAGGGTCAGACAGGGTTTTCCCTAGTTTGAGGGACTCCGCAGGGGCCCGGGTTTTGTCAGCCTCCTTCGACCTAAGCCTCGCATAACACCATCCTCCAGGAAGGTGTAGTTGTTTCGGCTCTCACGACTGAGGTAGAGGCGGAGATTGCCGAGGCCCAGGAGGAGGTACCACCAGGACTTCCCGCTAATAAGTCGTTCGTACCCCTTCATCTTCGTCTTAAAGTGTTGGGGGAACACCACGACTCGGTCCTGGCCGGTCATCCAGGGGTTAGGGGCACCTTGGAACTGGTATCGCGCCGCTTCTGGTGGCCAAAAATCCGGCAGGATGTGGTTTCCTACGTGACAGCTTGCATCACGTGCGCCAGGGCCAAGTCGCCCAGAACCCGTCCTGCTGGCACTCTACAGCCTCTGGGGATACCTAGTAGGCCATGGACAGAAATCTCCATGGACTTTATCACAGACTTGCCTGCCTCGGCGGGGAACACGGTCATCCTGGTGGTGGTTGATCGATTTTCGAAGATGGCGCATTTTGTGTCGTTGCCTTCCTTGCCCAACGCGAAGACATTGGCTCAGGTCTTTGTGCAGGAGGTGGTCAGACTGCACGGAGTTCCGTCGGACATAGTGTCTGATAGGGGTACCCAGTTTGTGGCGAAGTTTTGGAAAGCTTTTTGCTCACGATTGGGGATCAAGTTGTCTCATTCGTCAGCGTTTCATCCGCAGTCAAATGGTCAAACTGAGCGTATGAACCAAAATCTGGAGCAGTATTTGCGATGTTTTGTGTCTGACAACCAAGAGGAGTGGTCGACGTTCCTTCCCTTGGCCGAGTTCGCATTAAATAATCACCGCCAAGAATCATCGGGAGAGTCTCCGTTCTTTTGTGTTTATGGGCACCATCCTCAATTTTGTACCTTGCATCAGGGGGGCTCTGGGGGCGTCCCAGAGGAGGACCGGTTAGGAGTTCAACTATCATCGGTCTGGAAGAGTGTGAAACAGCGATTGCTGAGCATGAGTGCAAGATACAAACGTGTGGCTGACTCTAGACGCGTGCCAGGTCCAGACCTGTGTGTGGGTGATTGGGTGTGGTTAGCTACTAAAAACATAAAACTCAAAATTCCATCATTGAAATTGGGTCCAAGGTTTATTGGCCCTTTTAAGATTGCTGCCATCATAAACCCGGTTGCTTTTCGGTTGGAGCTTCCTGCGGTATACAAGATACACAACGTGTTTCACAGGTCTTTATTGAAAAAGGTGGTAGGCTCTGTGGACACAACACCGATGCCACCTCCAGTCATGGTGGATGGCGATTTAGAGTTTGAAGTCTCCAAAGTGGTGGACTCTCGAGTACTGCGCCGTACTCTTCAGTATTTGGTGCACTGGCGGGGGTATGGTCCGGAGGAGAGGTCTTGGGTACCAGCCTCGGACATAAATGCGGATCGGCTGGTCAGTTCCTTTCACCGCCGTCATCCGGACAAGCCGGGTCCTATGAGTCTTGAGGGCCCTGGGGTCCCTCGTAGAAGACGGGGTACTGTCATGTCGGACGCTGTTCACACCACAGCGTCCGGTAGGCAGCGGTAGTTCCATCTCCGTCCACTATAGCCTCAGTGGCGCTGGCTTGATTTTACTCAGGTTATCTGGGGTTAATCTAGCTGGAAATCAGGTGGGATGTTTGGTCACGCCCACGGTCTTTAAATAGTCGTGCTGGCCTGTGGGCGTCGCCGATTATAGCTTGTGTTTTGTGCCAAGTGGTTCCGGTCTGGAGTGGAGGTGTTGGAGAGAGAAATTCATAGCTGGTGTCGTATGATCCGTTGTTACCTTTTCGTCTTCCAATATTTGTGCTTTGTTTTGCCCTGTTCACATTATAGTATTGTCCTGTGTGGTTGCGGCGCGGTGTGGTTTGAGTTCTCCCTGTCTGTCATTACTGTGTGGGTTTTGGTGGTTTGACAACTCACTGGGTGGAGAGTGGAGGGTTCAGCTTAGGGCTGAGCAGGAGATAAGGAGAGGCTGGAGGCTCAGGCATTTGCACCTTTAGCAAAAACCCTGGGTTGAGGGTCAGACAGGGTTTTCTCTAGTTTGAGGGACTCCGCAGGGGCCCGGGTTTTGTCAGCCTCCTTCGACCTAAGCCTCGCATAACAACATCTTAATCATCATCGATCAATACACCAAATTTGTAGTGGCCGTCCCTGTGAAGGATTTAACTGGCCAGAATACACAGCGGTGGAGCAGGGAGAGGTAAGTATTGCAAGTGCTGTGTCCCTGAGCAAGCAGGGGGGACCCACTCGTGGGCGCCGGTACTGGAACAGCGCCGCTCATAGTACGCCAGTGTGTCTGACGGCGAGTGGGCCCCCCCACCGTCAGAGACACTTTATTGTACTATGAGAGGCCCTGTGCCGTCGCCCAAGGGTGTGCCACACACCTGTTCAGGGCAACAGCACTTGCCTGAGTGCGCCAGGTGTTCACCCCCAGTCCTGGGGGGTAGCCCAGTTAGGGAGGTTTAAAAAATGGCATATGTTGATGTGTAGGCTGGACTTTCAGCTGCTGTAAATGGAGGAATTGGAGAAGACCGAGGAAGAGGAGGACAAAAGCGAGCCTTTTTTCTGGCAACCTATGTGTTATCAGGGGAAGGTGGGACAAAATCCTTTGAAACCCATGCATGGTTCATTTTAATGAAGGTTAGATCATCAACATTTTGGGTCGACAGACAGGTCTTTTTTTCTGTCAGGATTGATCCAGCAGCACTGAAGACTCTTTCAGATAGCACACTACCAGCAGGGCAAGCGAGCTCCTGTAAGGCATATTGTGCCAATTCAGGCCATGTGTCCAGTTTTGAGTCCCAATAATCAAAGGGGAATGACCTGTGAGGGAGAACCTCGATATGGGAGGAGAAGTAGTTTGTAACCAATTTTGAAATTCGACTGCTGGAGGCGGTGTATCCGGCTGCACATTTTATTATTTAAATTTGCACTACTGGAGGCGGTGTATCCAGGGTCGCGTGTGTCATATAAATTCGCCCTGCTGGAGGTGGTGTGTCCGGTCACACGTGACCATTACATTATCACCAACTCTAACATTTTTCTCTGCTGAGCAATGGACCCAAGGCAGACCTTTGCCCAAATGCTGCAAATCTTTACTGATGAGATTAGGGGGCTGCGCGGTGAGTTGGTGCAGGAGCTGCAGCTGTTGGTGGGCTTTGGGGGTCTGGTTCAAGCACAGGCTCAGCCAGAACCCAAGATATCCCTCCCAGACAGGTTTTCTGGAGGGAGAGATCAATTCTTGGTATTTCAGCAAGCCTGTAAATTATATTTCAGGCTGCGTCCTCGTTCATAAGGGAAAGAAGAGCAATGGGTTGGAATCATTATGTCCCTTCTTAAGGGGGATCCCCAATTCTGGGCCTTCTCCCTGCCGGACGATTCACCATCATTAGAGTCCGTGGACGAGTTTTTTGCGGCTTTGGCGCTAGTGTATGGGGATCCTGATGGCGTCGCCCTGGCAGAATCTCGACTCCGTAGGTGTAAACAGGGAGCCCGAGTTGCTGAGGAGTACTGCTTAGGGTTTAGGAGGTGGGCCACTGACACTCAGTGGAATGACCCTGCAATTAGGAGTCAATTTGTGCAGAGTCTGTCTCCAAAGTTGCAGGATACTCTGGTGCAGTATGCCGCCCCCAGGTCACTGGAGGCCGTCATGTTCCTTGCCATCCGGGTGGATAGACGCCTTAGGGAGAGACATACACAAAATGTGCCCCCTGTTGTCCTCGCTAGGTAGGAGGACCCACCAGTGCGGATGGAGGAACCCAGACAGCCCGGTGTTGTTGGTACAAAAAAAGGGGGTGTCTGCGGCTCGTCGTGGTGGGGGGGTATGCTTTTCCTGTGGGAAGCCGGGTCATTTCATGTGAGTCTGCCCAGTACGTGCCAAGTCTCCAGACAAACCCATGCAAGTAGGAGGAGCTAGTTTGTTTACGGAGCTGCCTACGGTTCGGGGAGTGGTGTCAGCATGTTTTTACTGTGGGAAAACTGGTCATGTCCTGAAGGCTTGCCCAACCCGCGCCAAATTATCTGTGCCATCTGAGAAGCCGCATTCCCCTGGTCGCTTGGAGGGAGGCGACCAGGGAGTGTATATTTCCTCCATTTTGCCCTCCCAAGGTACTATGTCAGCTGAGGTGTTGGCTGACAGGGTACCGGAGGTGATACCGGTGCTTGTGGACAGCTGAGCAGGAGTTAGTCTGGTGGATGCTCACTTTGTCCAGTCTCATGGCCTGAGGTGTAGGATGCTTGCCCAACCTATAAGCGTCCAGGCCATAAACTCTGTTCCACTGAGCCAGGGGAGCTTGACCCAAGTCGTAGAAAATATCCATCTACGTGTAGGACATCATGAGGAGTCCTTGTCATGCTACGCCTTGGAAGGAATGCCAGTACCTATCGTTTTAGGCCTCCCTTGGCTGAAAAAACACAACCAGGTAATAGATTGGCGGGCGAGGGAAGTGGTCAGCTGGGGGCAGTCGTGTGAGGGTTGCTGCCTAGGGACTACTGTCTCTGCCATCTCTCTTCAACGGACCCCTTTCTCTCCAGTGAGAGCAGCAGATGTGCTGCAGGAGAGTAGGGGCAAGTCTCAACCCTCTCCATTAGCCACCCCTGGGAGGCGCAGACCTCATGGTGGAAGGGGTTGGAGGGTGGTGTACCCCGTGGGGAGTTGCGGGGGTGTGAGTGTGGTGACACAGGGGGACACCTCTGTTGTCAATCCCAGAAAGAGTTTACCTAATGGTGACAAAAGAATGAGTGGCAATAAACGTTCAGGTCCGGACCTGTGTGTGAACGAGCATGTATGGGTGGCCACCAAAAAACATCCAGTGGAAGTGTGTTGCGGAGTCTTACCAACTCGATTTACCCCCAAACATACACATACACAACTGGTTCCCCATGTTGGGGCTTCGGAGATGTCTGGTGCCTCCAGAACATACATTGCCAATATCAGCGGTGTTCGTTTGTCATCAACCTGACGTGCAGGTAGTTGCAGAGGTGAACTCTGGATCTGGGAGTCCCCTCTGTAAGTGGTGTTTCCCTGATGAGGAGCGGTCTTGAGGGTCCAGAGGACCCCCTTGAGGGAGGGTACTGTCATGATCCAGGTTGGATGATGATAGTTAAAAGCACATGTAACCTTTTTTTCCTTAAGCTGTGTGCTTAAGTTTGGTTTTGCCCCCGGTGGCCATTAGGATTATTACACAGTGGTGTCTTTTGTTCTAGTTTGCCCCCGGTGGTGGTGAGCGTTATTGCACATGATTATAAAGCAGGTGTGATTGCTGGCTCTTAGCTATAAAAGAGTGTCAGGTGTTGCAATCACGGTTGGTGATATTGCTCATTCCAACCAAGTCTGGTGAAGGAAGGAACAACTGAGAGGAGTTCCTAGCAGCTCAGGCAGAGCTCTGGTGCAGTAGCTTCAGGTGGAAGCTGAGTTCTGGTAGTGGACTTGCTTGGAGCAATAGCAACAGAGCAAAGCTAAGTGGTGTTACCCCTGTTTTGTGACTTTCCTTTTGTGTGTTTCAGTGCAGTGGTGGGATTAGTTTCTGCACCGTCCATTTCACTAGTGAGGGATAGGTGCAGGACGAGCTGGGTTCTTAGGTTCCAGCTCGGCAACAGGTGCGGAACCTGTATAGGGACTGTTAGGAGTGTAGAGACTGGCTCAGGGGAGTGCAAGAGGTCTCCACGTCCCCGTTCCCTATCACAGGGCCCACCATTGTAATTGTTTCCCTTGTGTTTCCCCTTATTATTTAAATTTGCCTGCTGGAGGCGGTGTATCCAGTTTCACGTGTAATTTTGAAATTCGCCTGCTGGAGGCAGTGTATCCGGAGTCACGTTTTATTATTTAAATTCACCCTACTGGATGTGGTGTATCCAGGGTCGCGTGTGTCATATAAATTCGCCCTGCTGGAGGCGGTGTGTCCAGTCACACGTGACCATTACATATATTAGCTGTCGTGTGCTCGGTACTTGAGAAATCAGACCACAACATGGTCAGGAAACCCCTGTCTCCAATGCAAGTTCGGCTGTGTGCACCATGAACACCTCTTCCATTTTGCCCACTATGGCTCGTGGGAGAACCAGCTCCGCTGCTGTGTGCTGGGAATGCCTCAAACAAACGGTTTACCAGAGTTGCTTGTTTGTTAGCCAATATTAGCGCTAGGTTCTCCTGTGGCATAATGTTATGTAATTTGCATTTATAGCGTGGATCGAGAATGCTGGCCACACATGTGGGCCAATGTTCCAGGTGTCAATGCTGCACTGCCAGTGGTGGGTGGAGGAGCACTTTTTGGCAAATCCACATCCCTCCAGTCATGCACAAACCCTGTACCTGACCTTGGCACGCCCACATTTTCTCTTGCCCCCTGAGAAGCATCCTCCTCCCCAAAATAATCATTCCCCTCATCCTCCTCCTCATCTTCCTCTTCTTCCTCAACCTGGTCCACAAAAGTTCCCTGACCAGACAATGGCTGACTGTCATCAAGGCTTCCCTCCTCCTCCTCTTCCTCCTCCTGTTGCTCCTCAGCTGCAGACGCCTGATCCTTAATGTGCGTCAAAGTTTGCATGAGCAGACGCATAAGTGGGATGCTCATGCTTATGATGGCGTTGTCTGCGCTTACCAGCCATTTGCATTCCTCAAAACACTGAAGGACTTTACAGAGGTCTTTCAGCTTTGACCACTGCACACCCGACAACTCCATGTCTGCCATCAAACTGTCTGCCCGTGTATCCTCCCACAAATGCATTACAGCCTACCTCTGTTCGCACAGCCTCTGAAACATGTGCATGGTGGAGTTCCATAATGTAGTAACGTCTATGATTAGGCGGGGCTTGGGGAGGTGGAGTGATCGCTGCAGCTTCTGCATACGACTGGAGTGGACGGGCGAGCGATGGATGTGCGAGCACAGTCTTCGCACCTTATGGAGCAGGGCTGTTAACTCCAGATAATTATTTAGGAAGCACTGCACCACCAGGTTCAAGGTGTGAGCCAGGCAAGGTATGTGTGTGAGTTTGGCAAGGGCTATGGCTGCCACAAAATTCCACCCATTATCACTGCCTACCTTGCCTGGCTCAAGATGTAGAGTGCCCAGCCATGACTCAGTTTGTCGATGCAAGTAGTCAGCCAGTACCTCCACGGTGTGTCTGCTGTCGCCCAAAGACATCATTTTTAAAACAGCCTGCTGCCGCTTACCTTACCTTACCGCTTAGCTGTTCGATAGTGGGACACCTCATGTGCAACACTGACAGATGTGGATGGAATGCTCGTGCGACTGCGCTCTGTTGACGAGCTTTTCGCTTCTGGAGGAGGGTCGAACACCTACAGCCAACTGTTTCCTATACCGTGGGCTAGGCAGCACTATTCCACCGCCGCTGTCCCCTGTGGAGCCTGGATCCACCACATTAACCCAGTGCGCCGTGATGGACATGTAACGGCCCTGGCCAGCCTACTGACCCATGCATCTGTTGTGATGTGCACCTTTCCACTCACTGATTGTTTTAGTGCATGGACAATGCGGTCTTTCACATGCTGGTGGAGGACAGGGATGGCTTTCCGAGAAAAAAAGTGCCTACTGGGTAGGTTATAGCGTGGGACAGCGTAGGCCATGAGCTCTCGGAAAACTTTGCTTTCAACCAAATGGAAAGGCATCATCTCTAATGAGATCAGTTTAGCAATGTAGGCGTTCAAAGCCAGTGTACGCGGATGAGAGGATGAGTACTTTCTTGTCCTACTGAGAGTGTCTGGTAGGGTGAGCTAAACTTGAGAGCTGCATATGGGGGAACTAGCATTGGGCCTGATGGACTGAGAAGGGGTTGGTGATGGTGAGGGTGTTTATGGCCTAGATTCAGTGTTTCCTTGCGAAAATATTGTGATTCCCTGACTGCTTTGGCCTAGCGCCAACACCTCAACATTTCTTGATGGTGGTGTGTTACCGGTGGCCTTACAGTGGGGGAAGCGATGGAGCTTTGCTGGCTAACTTCAGTCGAAGCAGGTGCACATGTGCTACCTGAGGTTTTGTAGTCCGTCGACGCTTGCAAGTGGATGTTGGTTAAATGTCTAAGCATGTAACTGGTATTCAAATTTCATAGATTTTTCCCTCTGCTAAAGGTCTTTCGACACTTCTTACAGACAACCTTTGTGTCATATGTAGGATTTTGTTCAAAAAAGTGCCACACTGCACTCTTCCTACTATGGTACAAATTCTCAGGGCTTGCACAGCGACCGTCTGGCCAAGCTGTCGTGCAACTCTTTTAGTTTTCTTACCAAGTTTTTTGACAGCTACGGGCCTGCCGGATAACCGCTGCTGCGATGACAATGCCTGCTGCGGATCCTTCTCCTGTTCTGACCTATTGTCACCGGCACCCTCTTCCCCCAATGGATGCCAATCCGGGTCAACAACTGGGTATCCATGACCTCGTCTTCAATGTCATCTGCACCTTCCTTTGTACCTTCCTGTGTGTCAGGCGGTATAGTATGCGAGTTTCATCAGGGTCTGATTCAGGCTCAGTAGACTGCGAGGGCAATGTAGTGCTGTGGGTGAATGTACCAGCAGAATCATCTAGCAGTGGCTGTGCATCAGTGCACTCCATGTCAGATTCATCTTGGACTGGGGAATTCAGGATTTGACTTGATAACCCAGGAATGGTATGTGAAAAGAGCTCCATGGAGTAATCTGAAGTGTGTGCTGCGGCATCCTTCACTTTTGATGTGGGTGAAGGACACAAGGAAAGGTGTTGTTCCTGACCAGAAGCCTGCACTGACGACTCTGTACTTGCAGTTTTTGTAACTTCAGAAGAGGAGGCAATAGAGCTGGAGGCTGTTTCGGCAATGTAAGCCAAAACCTGTTCCTGATGATCCGGCTTTAAAAGCGGTTTACCTACTCCCAGAAAAGGGAACCTTAAAGGCCTTCTTGTGCCAGACGATGACGCAGGCTCAACACCTCCTGCCTTAGCAGCTATTGTGCTTTTGCCAGAACCAGCCGATGCACCACCAGCACCATCAATACCAGCTGCGCCCAGGTCCATGGACTCTTCTACCATACTTCCTCATGTTTGGGAAAATGTACCAAAAGTACCAGCAGAGAAATGGTGCTGTATGAGGAGCGTACAGCTGTGTAAGGTGTATGTGAAAAGTGAAATCTCTGTATATATTTTGTGAGTCACAGATGCTCACCCAGTATGTATTTCACCATAATCCAAGAAACAAATATACGGTACTGTATCAGAAGTGTACAGCTGTATACATTGTTGGTGAAACTGTCAATATCCGTATATGTATTTACGGAGTGTCACACACACACACTGACTCTGTATAGATGTGACCGTAATAAGAACAGCAGATATACAATACTGTTTGAGAATCGGACAGCTCAATACGGTGTATGGAGAACTGGAAATGTCCGTATATGTATTTACGGAGTCTCACAGACACACGCTGACTCTGTGTAGATGTGACCGTAATAAGTACACCAGATATCCGATACTATTTGAGAATCGGACAGCTCAATACGGTGTATGGAGAAATGGAAATGTCTATATGTATTTACGGAGTCTCACAGACACACGCTGACTCTGTGTAGATGTTACCGTTATAAGCACAGCAGATATACAATACTGTTTGAGAATCGGACAGCTCAATACGGTCTATGGAGAAATGGAAATGTCCGTATATGTATTTACGGACTGTCACACACACACACACTGACTCTGTGTAGATGTGACCGTAATAAGAACACCAGATATCCGATACTGTTTGAGAATGGGACAGCTCAATACGGTGTATGGAGAACTGGAAATGTCCATATATGTATTTCCGGAGTCTCACAGACACACGCTGACTCTGTGTAGATGTGACCGTAATAAGAACACCAGATATCCGATACTGTTTAAGAATCGGAAAGCTCAATATGGTGTATGGAGAAATGGAAATGTCCGTATATGTATTTACGGAGTCTCACAGACACACGCTGACTGTGTAGATGTGACCGTAATAAGAACAGCAGATATCCGATACTGTTTGAGAATCGGACAGCTCAATACGGTGTATGGAAAAATGGAAATGTATGTATATATATTTATGGAATGTCACACACACACACACGCTGACTCTGTGTAGATGTGACCATAATAAGAACACCAGATATCCGATACTGTTTGAGAATCGGACACCTCTATATGGTGTATGTATGGAAAAATGTTAATCTCCGTGTATTTTTTTACTGAGTCACACACATATAGCATGTATTTGTCCGTGATACCAGCCGGTACACGGAAGTGTGTGAGGAGCGTACACCTCTATACGGTGTGTGCAAAAATTTACGCTCACTAACTACTGTGCAGAAAAAAAGGAATAAAAGTATTTTTGCTTTTAAAAAAGCACTCTGCACAGCAGTGTGCAAACAGCAATGCAGCTATCAGGGAGCCTTATAAGGCAGCCTAATCACCAACAGAGCTGCTGCACACAAATACAGCCTCCCCTGTCACTGCACACTGTACTGTTGTGTTGTACAGTGAAAATCGCTATGAGTAGAAGCACTTTTTTTTCCTGCCTAAACACTCTCCCTATTGAGAACGAGCAGCAGCAACCTCTCCCTATGCTAAGATCGGCAGAAGTAAGATGGCGGTCGGCAGCCACGGCTTTTTATAGCCACTGTGACGCCACACAAAGCCAGCCAATCACTTGGATGCACTTCTCTAAGATGGTGGGGGCCACTGCCTATGTAATCGCGTTGCCCACAGTGTCCGTCCTTGATGATTGGCTGAGAAAAGGCGCAGGAAGCATTGTGGGAAACGCGATTTTGGCGCTCAAGTCGGCGACCTCATGGCCGACCTCACACTATGGTTGGGTTTCGAAAGGCGAAGCCGACTTTAGCCAAAGTCGGTGACTTCTGATTTTGGCCGACCCGTTTCGCTCAACACTAGTGTTCACTAAAGGGGTTAACTAATGGGACAGGTTTATAGGTCGAGTTGTTGCTGACGCAGCAATACCAAATATGTGTACTTTTATTGTTTATAAACTAATTGCAGCATTCAGGGAGTTAAAGTCCTGGGCGTCAGCTGTCAGAATCAGCTGACACCCGGCGGCGATCGCCCGCACACAGCCCGTGTGCATAAGCGATCGTGATGACGTAATAATCCGTCCCTGGTGAAATAGGCTTAGGGCACAGGGACAGATTATTACGTCAGATGTCAGAAAGGGATTAAAAAAACAAATGATGCATAAGGGCCCATAGACTTGCTGATGATGCAAGCTACTTTTCCTACTATTTGTACTTAAGGTGTACCTACCTACTAACTTTAATGTATAAATATAATGCAATGATTCAAAGTGTTGTTGAGAAAAACTGGAACAGTCTGTTGAAATGTCTTTGGTAAAAAAAACAGAAATGTACGAACTGTCCACTAACAAACACCCTCATTAGAAAACATATGGCCAGCACTGACAGGACAGTGTTCATGGACACACTCGTTTTGTGAAAGGGAAAGGTAACATCCAATTGTGAATATATTTTCAAAAGAGAGGAACATACACAAGGCAGAATTATATACAAAGTATTATTCTATGAGGAATACCGGCATTTACTAAAGCAGACATGGCAAGAAAAGTGGCGGGTCTTTAAGGGTTTGTTTTTTCTATTAAATGTAAAGGGCACATTAAGTTTTAATTGTATGCAAATTACTTTCACTAAGTAATACCTCAAAGCTTATAGCTGGAAAAAGAGACAAAACTAGTATTTGGATTTATCAAAATTTACATTTTAATTGGATATTCTTTTTAGCCTCTCAAATGTACTGTATTTAGGTGGTTCTTGTTCTCCTCAATAACCCACCATATTCTTAAATGTATCTCCAGGGACTTTCTGCAAAACTGAGATAGTTCTTATTTATTAAACACATTGTGTCTTGGCATCTGTATATGCCTGAGTGAGAACTGTATCAGCATGGTGCTGAGATACCAAATGGAATTAGTTTAAAAATGCAAGAAGTTATGCGTTCTCACATTTCACATGCATAAAGGTACTGTCACACTTAGCGATGCACCAGCGATCCCAACCAGTGATATGACGTGGTCAGGATCGCTGGTGCATCGCTAAGTGGTCACTAGTGAGCTGCCACACAGGCAGATCTCACCAGCGACATCACAGGGGTCGGGGGTCGCTACTTACCTGTCACACGAGGCGATCCTGACGTCCTCCCACCTGCGTCCAGGCGTCGCTCGTCTCCACAGCAGGAAGCTGACGACGAGAAACGGTCCAGGACGTTCTCGCACGATAAGCGATAACCAGAGGGGGAGCGGTCGGAGGTAAGTATCAGACATAGCGATATCTCTAGCAATATCACTATAACGTCACAAAAACCAGTGATATCGCTTAGTGTGACAGGCCCTTAAGATCCAAGAGCATAGCAACCATAGGGTGAAAGAAAAAAATACTCACCTCATCTATCCTTCCTCCACAGTGGGATATTAAAGATCCTTCATTATAGATGCAGGAAGAGAATGTTGCGTGCATGTCCGGTGATAGAGGAGGTGTATGAATAATATTTTCCTTTATCCCTGTTTGTATTACCTTGTTGGTCTGGCTGGTGTATAGCCTTACACTACTACTTCCCTCTTCCCTTGGTTGGAGAAGGGAACATACTGAGGGTGGATTCAGGAGCTCACCAAATTTTGTGGCCCTGGCGTCTTCACCATTAGAAGTAATCCGGGGAACAAGGATAGCTAGGGCAAGAACAGGGAAGGAGCCCCTGGCCCCAGGATACCTTTCAAAATAGTCATGACAGGAACTGTGTAATCCTTCTTATCTTCTGGCGCTGCAAAAGAATTAAAGCCATTTGATGCATTTCTTAGTCAGATTATAGGGGATCATTCAAAATCATATACATCATGTATATTAGAGATATTCACAATTTAGTGATGGAAACCAGTGTTTTTCATCAAAAGAGACCATCCATAGTTTTCTTCACCATCGGTATTCTCTGGAGATTTTAACATTCTAGGAATAAGCACACAATATTTAGGGGAGATAATGCAATTTAATTATGTGCTTTTCCTGGGACATAAAAGCATAGTTCTGGCCATAGACATGAAAATTCTGCATAACAATATAATATCCATTAACTCAGACCAATGTAGTAACATGGTTCAAACTTTTCAACATTCTACTTGTGTGATTATTTGTTATTATTTGATATCTACGATATTTCACTTAAAAAGGAATCAAATGGAAAGATAGATGACTAAATCTTTAAATGGTTATTCACAATTTTATTAAAGGACACAATTGGATAGTGCTTATGAAATCAAGCAACTTTCCAATTTACAGTTTATTACAATTCATCACGCCTACCCTGATAGTTGACGTTTTATTTTTTAGAACTTATAAGCACTGCGGTGAAGCTAGCCAGGATAGCTGGAGATAGCTCCCAAACTGAAACATTTTAAGGTTATTGCATACTTCCAATGATGCTGAGGCAAAGTTGCCGCCTATAGTAACATTGATTGGGGCATAATTCAAGCCATCAGTGCAATTACAATTATAGTCTGAATTGTAAACTTTTCAAGAGTGCACTACCCCATATAAGCAGGAATTATGGAGTCTATACTTGGCCTTTAAAGAGGTTCTCTGAGAATGAGATAAAAATGTGTCACTGATAGAATTCAAGCTTCAGCACTTTATAGTCATGTGTAAGTACGGGCTGCAAACTGAGGAGATACAGTTCCTAAGACCTGTGTCTCAACTGTGAAGAGCTGTATTACAGATGCCTCAGCCGGCCGGAATCAGGGCTGTGATATGTGAAGAAATATCTATTTCTATCAAGAGGGGCTATCTCCAGCTTCATCCTCTTCAATGTTAATTTGTTTTCCAGTTGGGCATATCAGTCTTCTGCTATAAAGCTTTCAGAATGACGAAGAATGATGAAGCTGGAGGTCTTCTCGCCAAGCACAACAGGGGTTAAGATATATTTCTTCATATACCACAGCTGTGCTACTGGCAGTTGACTGAGGTATGTATGATACAGTTCTTTTCAGTTGACACATGACTAGGATAAACTGCAATTGGAATTATATCAGGGACTCCATTTTATCATCATTCTTGGAGAACCCCTTTAAGCTATACTAAATAAATGTGACAAATCCAGTTATTGCTAATGCTTGCAAATTAATGTTCACTGCCTGTTGTCAAGTGTAATCAATCTATAGCAATAGAGATACTGGGATGCATTACAGGAAGTGGGAGAAGATCTTTGTATCTCTGCTCCTGCTCTCCTGTCTGTCAACCTTCATACATACATAACAAAAAAGTAAGCTTTCAGCTTTAAGAAGTTCTTTTGAAGTGGCAAGCCCAGTGCATTGGAAGTGGGGGGAAAAGTTCCTGCAGCTGTAGGACTGCACCAATTAAAATAAACTACCCATTCAAACAGTGGACAGGAAAATACAGAGCAAGAGAATAAAGAGAGCTCCTAGACTCGTACAGTATGTGCACCAGTTTTAACTTGGTCTTGTGTTAAAGTGTAGCAAGGTGGCACAGGTTGATAGTCGTGGGCGAGTTCACTAAGCAACAGTCAGTGAGCACCCCGGCACCTTGTACATGAAAAGATAAAGTCCCTTGTACTGCATGTGCAGCAAGCACCACAGCACACTCACAGGCTCAGTCAGATTCCCCTCAGCTGCTGCCATGTCAGCTCTGCATTCATGAGCTCCGCATATCACTTCAGAGACGAGGTCTTTTTCCAAGAGCTTAACTTTACTAGATAGCAGCATATTCATCACATAGGCAGCACAAGTCAAACACAGAAACATCTTTTCTCTCCCTGTCATCTGGACATACTCTATCTTCTGCATCAGCTTCCCTTTCAAGGCAAGCTCAACTATATCCCTGGACAATTCGTTTCCCACCCGTTTCCTTGGACAATCTCTGTCCCACTTGTACTCCAGGCCCACCAGTTTACTGCCATTTCCCTGGTCCGGCTGCAAGTTATAGGGTAACGGGCTCACCGACTCACCTGCCTCCTAATACCAGCTGCTAATTTTGGATCCTTCCTTGAACCGATTCTGTATAAGCTGGTGACCACCTGCACAATTCTCAGCCTGGGGCCCCTTACTGAACCAGCTTTATCCCCACGGCCTGTAATACTCTGCTCACATGTCCTGCCCTTGGGCAAACTACCCGGGCATCTGACAGAACCAGGAAGTATCTGTCCTGTATCTCCCTGCTCTGTGCTACTCTGCTGTGTGACTCCTCCCATATGCTTAACCCCTATGCTGACTGTATCTAACACTCATATCTATCAAATTACTCTATCTCTACTGTGCCCCCTGTATTCTAATCCCCTTAGGGTCCTGTACTACTTACTAATCTGTCCCTAAGCTAAAGCACAATACATCACATTACATTACATGACAAATACATTACAGTGCACACAATAACAAAACATAAACAAAACATCAGTGTGCTGCATGTGACACAGGTGAACAACATCAAGGAGAGAGAAGGTACATGAGGGTCTCGCAACCTCCTTACACTCCTCCCTCCTAAAATATGGTCATCCCTGACCATGGCGGTACCTGTCAATGTAATACTGTTAGAAAACAATTTTTAAACATATTTACAATATAAGACAGACTCTACCTAGTAACTTGTGTTGAGTCACCCGTGACCTTAGCTCCACTCAGTTGGAGCCCTGGAACAAAAAGTTCAAGTCTCTTTTAACTTGGGTCCAACTGACCCCAGTCCCCTTACTCCTAGGATTCAGACACATACAGTGTCGCACAACAACCATTCAGGCCCATAGGCCAGTCATTTCCCACTCCGGGTAGCCAAACACGAGAAATCTCTTAAAACACATGGCCCGTGGGCCAACTCAGCAGTCCATTCAGTCCTGACCCAGCTCACTCCTCGGGTCCTCCTGCACAGGCTTTTTCCCCCTCCCTTCTTTTAGCAGATCACGGGTCCTTAAACACAGGTGGGCGGCTTTATCAAGGAACAGTTCAAGGTTAAGACAGGTAAAATTTGGGGTAAATGAAGGTAAAATGTAGGGTTAAAGCAACACAGTCTGTAAAACAACTGCACACACAGTCCATGGTGATTAACACATTCAGAGTTCCAGTCCCGTAATCCAGCAGGGGATGCGCAAAACTGTGCAAATGAAACTTGGTTGAGGAAGGGGGAAAAACAAAAACTATAGTCTTTTATTCGTGACCACTCGGGTCACCACCGACACTCAGTCCTGGTGCCATCCAGGACTCCCTGCCCTTCAGGAGATGTAGAGCAGTCTCTCATTTAGTGCAACTGGCACAACTCTTCCCACTTAAATGGGTCCTCACTAGTCAATGCAGTGACGCACTGTGGCCCAAAGACCCACTGGAGGACAACTCATCACTGTTCCTCCGGCTTCCTTTCTCGGCAAACCTGGAGACTCCTGCTTCCGTGACCCAACTATGGCCACCAATTTCTTTTAGTGCACCTCTGCCCTCTGGCTTTCTGTAGGTGCCGTGTGTCATCCAGCCGGACATGCTTCCTCCTCCTGGCCGCTGCAGCTCCTTTAAAATTCAGAGCTCCCAGCGTTTCTTTTCTTCTATAACTTCCTTCACTCACCAAGCTTCTATTGCTATAGGGGCCCAGGACTCATCTAGGTAACTACCACACTCACCGCAACTGCAGCTTGTTGCAACGGCCCTCCACTGCGGCCGCGCGAACTCGGGATCACAGCCGTGACGGTCCTTCTCTCCACGACTTCCGTGCCCCCTCTCTTCTAATCCCCCTAGGGTCCTGTACTACTTACTAATATACTAGATTAAGGCCCGATGCTATCGCATCGAGAGGATAGTGACACACCTCTTGCCATGTTAACCCTCAATACACACACACCTCCTCAACATACACTCCTCTCACCTTTCACCATCTCCACTCACATCCACTCACTCTTTCACTCCACATACGACCCTTTCTCTCACTCCGTCTCTCATACTCACACTGTCATCGTCGCTGCTCCATGATCCCCGACATCTTCTTCCACCGGCGCCATCCTGGATCCCGACGTTGTCCACGCCGGCGACATGTTCTTGCGGCCATGCCATCTTGAGTATTCTGAAATCCTGCGAGTGGACATTAGTGGAGATGGTGAAAGGTGAGAGGAGTGTGTGTTGAGGAGTGGTGTGTTGAGGGTTAACATGGCAAGAGGTGTGCTGTGACGTCACCAGTCACAACTGGACGGAAGTTGTTACAACCCGGAAGCTGCTTAGCGCATTTATTATAGTAGATTAAGGCCCGATGCTATCGCATCGAGAGGATAGTGACACACCTCTTGCCATGTTAACCCTCAATACACACACACCTCCTCAACACACCACACCGCCTCAACACACACTCCTCTCACCTTTCACCATCTCCACTCACGTCCACTCACTCTTTCACTCCACATACGACCCTTTCTCTCACTCCGTCTCTCATACTCACACCGTCATCGTCGCTGCTCCACGATCCCCGACATCTTCTTCCGCCGGCGCCATCCTGGATCCCGACATTGTCCACGCCGGCGACATGTTCTTGCGGCCATGCCATCTTGAGTATTCTGAAATCCTGCGAGTGGACATTAGTGGAGATAGTGAAAGGTGAGAGGAGTGTGTGTTGAGGAGTGGTGTGTTGAGGGTTAACATGGCAAGAGGTGTGCTGTGACGTCACCGGTTACAACTGGACGGAAGTTGTTACAACCCGGAAGCTGCTTAGCGCATTTATTATAGTAGATTAAGGCCCAATGCTATCGCATCAGGAGGATAGTGACACACCTCTTGCCATGTTAACCCTCAACACACAGTCCTCCTCAACACACCACACCGCCTCAACACACACTCCTCTCACCTTTCACCATCTCCACTCACGTCCACTCACTCTTTCACTCCACATACGACCCTTTCTCTCACTCCGTCTCTTATACTCACACCGTCATCGTCGCTGCTCCACGATCCCCGACATCTTCTTCCGCCGGCGCCATCCTGGATCCCGACATTGTCCACACCGGCGACATGTTCTTGCGGCCATGCCATCTTGAGTATTCTGAAATCCTGTGAGTGGACATTACGGGAGATAGTGAAAGGTGAGAGGAGTGTGTGTTGAGGAGTGGTGTGTTGAGGGTTAACATGGCAAGAGGTGTGCTGTGACGTCATCAGTTACAAGTGGACGGAAGTTGTTACAACCCGGAAGCTGCTTAGGGCATTTATTATAGTAGATTAAGGCCCGATGCTATCGCATCGAGAGGATAGTGACACACCTCTTGCCATGTTAACCCTCAATACACACACACCTCCTCAACACACCACACCGCCTCAACACACACTCCTCTCACCTTTCACCATCTCCACTCACGTCCACTCACTCTTTCACTCCACATACGACCCTTTCTCTCACTCCGTCTCTCATACTCACACCGTCATCATCGCTGCTCCACGTTCCCTGACATCTTCTTCCACCGGCGCCATCCTTGATCCCGACGTTGTCCACGCCGGCGACATGTTCTTGCGGCCACGCCATCTTGAGTATTCTCAAATCCTGCGAGTGGACATTAGTGGAGATAGTGAAAGGTGAGAGGAGTGTGTGTTGAGGAGTGGTGTGTTGAGGGTTAACATGGCAAGAGGTGTGCTGTGACGTCACCAGTTACAACTGGACGGAAGTTGTTACAACCCGGAAGCTGCTTAGCGCATTTATTATAGTAGATTAAGGCCCGATGCTATCGCATCGAGAGGATAGTGACACACCTCTTGCCATGTTAACCCTCAATACACACACACCTCCTCAACACACCACACCGCCTCAACACACACTCCTCTCACCTTTCACCATCTCCACTCACGTCCACTCACTCTTTCACTCCACATACGACCCTTTCTCTCACTCCGTCTCTCATACTCACACCGTCATCGTCGCTGCTCCACGATCCCCGACATCTTCTTCCGCCGGCGCCATCCTGGATCCCGACATTGTCCACGCCGGCGACATGTTCTTGCGGCCATGCCATCTTGAGTATTCTGAAATCCTGCGAGTGGACATTAGTGGAGATAGTGAAAGGTGAGAGGAGTGTGTGTTGAGGAGTGGTGTGTTGAGGGTTAACATGGCAAGAGGTGTGCTGTGACGTCACCGGTTACAACTGGACGGAAGTTGTTACAACCCGGAAGCTGCTTAGCGCATTTATTATAGTAGATTAAGGCCCAATGCTATCGCATCAGGAGGATAGTGACACACCTCTTGCCATGTTAACCCTCAACACACAGTCCTCCTCAACACACCACACCGCCTCAACACACACTCCTCTCACCTTTCACCATCTCCACTCACGTCCACTCACTCTTTCACTCCACATACGACCCTTTCTCTCACTCCGTCTCTTATACTCACACCGTCATCGTCGCTGCTCCACGATCCCCGACATCTTCTTCCACCGGCGCCATCCTGGATCCCGACATTGTCCACGCCGGCGACATGTTCTTGCGGCCATGCCATCTTGAGTATTCTGAAATCCTGTGAGTGGACATTACGGGAGATAGTGAAAGGTGAGAGGAGTGTGTGTTGAGGAGTGGTGTGTTGAGGGTTAACATGGCAAGAGGTGTGCTGTGACGTCATCAGTTACAAGTGGACGGAAGTTGTTACAACCCGGAAGCTGCTTAGGGCATTTATTATAGTAGATTAAGGCCCGATGCTATCGCATCGAGAGGATAGTGACACACCTCTTGCCATGTTAACCCTCAATACACACACACCTCCTCAACACACCACACCGCCTCAACACACACTCCTCTCACCTTTCACCAACTCCACTCACGTCCACTCACTCTTTCACTCCACATACGACCCTTTCTCTCACTCCGTCTCTCATACTCACACCGTCATCATCGCTGCTCCACGTTCCCTGACATCTTCTTCCACCGGCGCCATCCTTGATCCCGACGTTGTCCACGCCGGCGACATGTTCTTGCGGCCACGCCATCTTGAGTATTCTCAAATCCTGCGAGTGGACATTAGTGGAGATAGTGAAAGGTGAGAGGAGTGTGTGTTGAGGAGTGGTGTGTTGAGGGTTAACATGGCAAGAGGTGTGCTGTGACGTCACCAGTTACAACTGGACGGAAGTTGTTACAACCTGGAAGCTGCTTAGCACATTTATTATAGTAGATTAAGGCCCGATGCTATCGCATCGGGAGGATAGTGACACATCTCTTGCCATGTGAACCCTCAACACACACTCCTCCTGAACACACCACACCGCCTCAACACACACTCCTCTCACCTTTCACCATCTCCACTCACTCTTTCACTCCACATACGACCCTTTCTCTCACTCCGTCTCTCATACTCACACCATCATCATCGCTGCTCCACGATCCCCGACATCTTCTTCCACCGGCGCCATCCTAAATCCCGACGTTGTCCACGCCGGCGACATGTTCTTGCGGCCACGCCATCTTGAGTATTCTAAAATCCTGCGACTGGACGTTAGTGGAGATAGTGAAAGGTGACAGGAGTGTGTGTTGAGGAGGAGTGGTGTGTTGAGGGTTAACATGGCAAGAGGTGTGCTGTGACATCACCAGTTACAACTGGACGGAAGTTGTTACAACCCGGAAGCTGCTTAGCGCATTTATTATAGTAGATAGATGTATCACACCTATGTTTTTATGTGGATAAGATATTTACATAGTGAGCCTCAAGAAGGACAGTATTACTGATGTATGTAAAGTGCTATTGAAATAATAGTACTCTATTAATAAATAAAAAATTAATTATTATTACCTAAGTTATGTAGGTATGTGTTAGCTATGTAGTTGAAATCTACGCATGTTTGCCTAAATTTTTTTTGTTTTTGCCTTTTTTTTTTTAATCTATATATACCTATACCTATGTATATTTTTATGGATTTAAATATGTCTATGACATATATGTGAAAGAGATAATTAGTGTAAGATATATCTATCTGCTTAAAATATTTATATATATAACATATATCAAGCTATGTATAGAAGTCTTAGAAGTCTATTATCTATATCTATTTAGAATGTAACTATTATTTATATATCTATATATCTATCAATTCCAGGACCAACTTAAATAGTTTAAAGTAAGACATTTTTGTAAACGACATTTCTAGTGAAGATTTTTGGGCTATTAGGTAGCAATTGTCCTTGAAGTGGTGTATCCACCACTTTGACCCTAACGTTGCTGCGTTGCTTTACTCGGGAGAATGCAACATACAATTGTCCATGGGCAAATACAGGTTCGGGCAAAAAAATTCCAACTCGATTGAGGGTCTGTCCTTGGGATTTGTTAATGGTCATAGCAAAAGCAGGTTTTAGAGGAAACTGTCGACGTTTTAATTTAAAAGGTAACCCAGTTTCTGAAGGACACAAATCGATGCGTGGAATAAACACAATGTCTCCTTCAGCTGAGCCAGTAATCACTTTAGCCTGTATGATGTTGCGGAGTAAGGCAATGACAATGAGGCGAGTGCCATTGCAGAGACCTTTCTTGGTGTTTAGGTTTCTTAATAGCATCACAATGGTGCCAATTTTAAGTTTTAAGAGATGTGATGGCATTCCTGATGGTGTCAGAGAGTTTAAAAATTCAACTGGGTAGTTTTCACATTCCTCTGCCTCATCAGCATCGACAGAATCATCACTTGTATATACAGTATAATCACCACTAATGCGATCCATTACTTTACAGTTCAGAAAATCGACGTCATCATTTTTCGGACATAGTATAGCATGTGATGCAGCAGTGTCGAGGCTTTGTTGGTCATTAACATCAATGCAAATATGGTCTCCAAAGATCTCGGTTACTATAGAGCCAGTGCAAAGCATGTCTGGAGGAATTTCAATGACATCCTCTCCAAGGTTATGTTCATTAGACAGCTCACCATTTCCAAGTTTAAGCAACCAAGTGCTGTATTCAGGATCAGTGGAGCGCATGTTGTTAATTAGCGGTAGTCTGGTAAAATGTTGCCAATGTTCTGAATATTTAATGCAGGAATCTACAATGTCTATTCTTGTTCCATGAGCGATGACGGGAAGACATTGTCTGAAGTCTCCTCCAAGAACAATAACTTTACCTCCAAATGGTGTTTTATTTTTTTCAGCAACATTTGTTGTCATGATGTCACGTAGAAGTCTATCTATCACATTCAATGCATGTTTTTGGACCATAGTGCACTCATCAATAATAAAAAGTTTTGTACTCTGTAAATGTTTTCCTGCATTTGTATCGTTTTTAATCCTGGAAACAGATGTTTCGTTGATCGGAATAGGTATGCCATATAGAGAGTGGATTGTTCGGCCTCCTTGTATCAAGTTAGATGCTATTCCTGTAGTTGCTGCAGGTGACACAATTTCTCCTTGTCCTCTTAAATGATGTGTAAGTAGATGGTATAGGTAGGTCTTTCCACTGTCACCAGGTCCATCGAGAAAAAAGCACTTTGGTATTAAACTGCTATTTTGTAAAGCTTCAGTAATGACATCATAGGCAAAAAGTTGCTCCTGATTAAGAGTTTCTTTCATCTCTGCAGCTTTTTTTAACTCATAATCCTTATCATATTATTTAAGGAGTTGTTTAATATTTTTTGCTGGGCGTGGTAAATTATAATCAGCAAAAGTTTTTCCATGGACTATGAGGACATCTTGGACATCTTTCATAGCATATCCTTCACAATCGATACACTCTTCAGTGTTGCTGTGGTATGTATGACAATAGTCTTGTAAAAAGTGGTCCTTAAATTCATTCCACAATTCAAGTGGATTACTGGGGGGGCCAAAAATACAGATATAAGCAAACATGTCTCTAAGTTGGGAAGGCATGTTAAGAATGCAAGCATCTGTTAAAGTATGTCTCCAGATGCTATCATCGAATAATAATCCAAGTGCTAACGCAGCATCCTTAAAGGTTTCATGCATAACTCCATTGACGGTTTTAATGCTGTCAAAACTGGTAGCAGCTTTTACATGCAGTAACAACAAACGTAAATAATAGCGTTCTTGGTCTTTCACACTAACAGTATACATTCTTCCAATAACTGTGAGACCCCCTCGTTTTCTTTGTTCCCATGTGCCTTGTTTCCAAACGTAGTGTTCTGGAATTTCGCGGTAGAAATAGTTATGTGCATTGTGGTCGATCTTATTAAGGTTGAAATACGCCATAAGTGTAGAATTGGAATTGAGCTTTTGATGGATGTTGTCTGCAGAGTCATTCTCATGAAAATAGAGTGGTTGAGAATTAGGCAGATGTACGGCTAGGCGAATGATGGCATGAGATTGTTTATGCATAGGAAAAGCAAATATCCGCCATGCAGCCTCAGGTGCACTAACATATCTGGTATCCGTAAATTGGTGTGTTTCATCATGTTGGATGTTATTTTGGGAAATTTCAAGGTTGGCTTTGTCATGTCCTTTGTAAACGTATTTAAATAAATATTTTACACTTTGAATGGAAGCACATATTTCTACATTAATATGGCACTTGTATTTGGTGAGTAAAAATGGGTTATATGGAACTACCCATGAATTGTCAATCGTCTTAGAATGGTGTTCATATGTTTTGCCAATGGGTCTGCGGTAAGTGGGATAGCCATCCTTTTCCTTGATGGTATATGGTTGGTTTTGTTTTGGGAAACCTTTGCTACACTTTCCAAGATCCATACAGGGAGAATTAGGATTGTGTTCTCCACAGGGACCATGAATCATGTGTTGAAGAACAATGTTATGGAGCTGAGGGTAGATTGTTTCATCAGGTATTTCAGCCCAGACTATATTGTCTATGTCCGCCTCAGTCCGTAATTTAGACAGGCTGTCAAGAATAATTAAAATATGAGCGTGTGGGAGACCACGCTTCTGAAATTCAATGACATGGACCATTGCAGTGACGTTTCCAAATAATCCACTGCTAATGTCTTTTAAGAGGGATTCCAGTTTAATTTTAAAGACACGTGCAACCAAGTCTGGTCTGTGTTCAACACGCTGCCACGGTTCTAAATGTGTAGTAATCTCATTCCACTTAGGATTACATGTCATGGTGATAAATAGATCTGGTCGACCATACTTTGTAACAATAGCCATAGCATCCTGGTAGCGCTGCTGCATGTTTCTTGGACTGCCTTCAAAAGAAGATGGTAAAATGACGGTTTTCCCAATAGGGATGCCCTTTTGAACCGATTTTTTGAGTAGATGTTCTTGAAGGAGGCAGTAATCCTCCACTTTTAAATCTTTTTGGTGTTTGCGGATGTAATGTAGGCGATTAGCTTCGATTTTGACATAAGCATCTACTAAATATTGCTGTGTTAGCTTACCACCATTGAGGAGTGGATTAAAGTAATTTCTGACAGATAACATATAGCAATAGTATTGGAGTTGAGTGATCCTCCTCGAACTTTTGCCTTGTTGTTTGAGTCCATCATGCCATCCTTGGTCTCCATAAGGGAAAAATATTGGATAGAGGAGGGCATCCAAATTGCTATGGAGAATACTAATTTGTTGTGTTTTTGGAGCTAAAGGGTTATGGGGATCAGGTTTTAAATGAATTAATATGTCTCTATTGAAAGGTGGCTCACCATTGTCATTTTGAAACACGACTGCTACTTCACTGACAGTGGGATTATTGTAGCGTCGAGGGTCTTGAGTACGATCTTGTTTAATAGCCATAGTGATGTTTGGCATGACAGTTCCGTTTTGTAGAGATTTAATTTTTTCTTGTTCTTCCACATCACGTAACATTTGATAAGCTTCCACAAAAGGATTAATAGTTTGGATTTGAAGGGCAATAATGTTCATCAATGTAGGATGACATTTTTGATTTTCTTTACATCGTAAGCGTTGTTCGTTTGCGGTAGTGGTATCGAGAATGTAAAGTTGGGCAAATGCGCGTTGCTGGTCATCTGAGGGATGTAGTGTTCCAGTTCTATGATAGATCTGGCCATGTATGCGGAAACAGTATGGGCCATATCCAGGAGGTGGTGAAATATTTGCACCCATGGAGGCAAAAGCAAAGGAACTGTTAATACTTCGAATATTATCCATGAAATTTTTGCTAAATTCACTTTGCCCTTTCAGCAAACGTGTAAAGACATCAGGATATTGTAGTATGGGTACATGGACTTTACCCTTCTGACAGCAGAGCGTAAAGTTGTTATCAGAAGGTATCTCTGCTACAAAATGCAAAGCTTCGCAATGCTCACATACATGGGTCATGTCACCACAGCTGTGTTCGGTAATACTATTTTCATCATTAGTGAAAATGTGAGGTTGTAGTAGAAGTGCATGTCCAACCGATGGGGTGCGCCTAGTTTTGAGACCAACGTATATTTGTCTTGGTTGCACTTTCTGCGGGCTAACTGCAGCTTGTATGTGAAGAAACTGTGCGTTGGTATTGACTAATGGTGGTATTGATAGGGCAGAAACAGATTGCTGATTAGTTATGTCAGTGAACGGCATATAGGATGAAGTGTGGTAGTAACTTGTTCCACATGCTGATGTGGAAGCATCCTGTTGTGAGTCTACTAATAATGATGAGGAAGAAGCCATCTGTTGTTGGCGGTGATGGCGTGTAGAGGCTTCTTCAGCCAATGTAATAGATTTAGAGTTAGGGGATTCGTGTGTGAGACGACGGCGTTTATAAGCCTTAATCTTGTCAAGTCGATGCTGTTTTTCCTCAGGAGTCTCATTAGCACGGCGTTGTTTTTGTCGTAGTGCTAAAGCTGCTTTCCTTTCACTGGCATTGGCATACTGTGCATCGGTATTGAATGGTGGTATTGATAGGGCAGAAACAGATTGCTGATTAATTATGTCAGTGAACGGCATATGGGATGAAGTGTAGCAGTAAATTGTTCCACATGCTGATGTGGAAGCATCCTGTTGTGAGTCTAATAATAATGATGAGGAAGAGGCCGTCTGTTGTCGGCGGTGACGGCGTGCAGAGGCTTCTTCAGCCAATCTTATGGATTTAGAGTTAGGGGATTCATGTGTGAGGCGACGGCGTTTATAAGCCTTAATCTTCTCAAGGCGATGGTGTTTTTCCTCAGGAGTCTCATTAGCACGGCGTTGTTTTTGTCGTAGTGCTAAAGCTGCTTTCCTTTCACTGGCATTGGCATACTTTTTGTTATGACTCATGTTGGCACAGGTAAAGGAGTCTATTTGGCAGTTATCTGGCAGTGAAGAAGGCGTCCTGGAGTATTGTAGAGTAAACAGATACTAATTGACCCTGTAATTGCCCAGCAGTAGTTATGAAGTGGTAGTGGCAAATTGGCCCTGTAGTTAGACACCGGCAGAGGAGCAAGGCAGCAGTAGTTATGGCGGTAGAGGCAAATTGGCCCTGCAATTAGACACCGGCAGAGGAGCAAGGCAGCAGTAGTTATGGCGGTAGAGGCAAATTGGCCCTGTAATTAGACACCGGCAGAGGAGCAAGGCAGCAGTAGTTATGGCGGTAGAGGCAAATTGGCCCTGTAATTAGACACCGGCAGAGGAGCAAGGCAGCAGTAGTTATGGCGGTAGAGGCAAATTGGCCCTGTAATTAGACACAGGCAGTGAACAGTCAGAGGAGCAAGGCAGCAGTACTTATGGAGGTAGAGGCAAATTGGCCCTGTAATTAGACACCGGCAGAGGAGCAAGGCAGCAGTAGTTATGGCGGTATTGGCAAATTGTCCCTGTAATTAGACACCAGCAGAGGAGCAATGCAGCAGTAGTTATGGCGGTAGAGGCAAATTGGCCCTGTAATTAGACACCGGCAGAGGAGCAAGGCAGCAGTAGTTATGGCGGTAGAGGCAAATTGGCCCTGTAATTAGACACCGGCAGAGGAGCAAGGTAGCAGTAGTTATGGCGGTAGAGGCAAATTAGCCCTGTAATTAGACACCGGCAGAGGAGCAAGGCAGCAGTAGTTATGGCGGTAGAGGCAAATTAGCCCTGTAATTAGACACCGGCAGAGGAGCAAGGCAGCAGTAATTATGGCGGTAGAGGCAAATTAGCCTTGTAATTAGACACCGGCAGTAAACAGGCAGATGACCAAAGCAGCAGTAGTTATGGCGATAGAGGCAAATTGGCCCTGTAATTAGACACTGGCAGAGGACAAAGGCAGCAGTAGTTATGGCAGTATAGGCAAATTGGCCCTTTAATTAGACACCGGCAGAGGACAAAGGCAGTAGTTATGGCGGTATAGGCAAATTGGTCCTGTAATTAGACACCGGCAGAGGAGCAAGGCAGCAGTAGTTATGGTGGTACAGGCAAATTGGTCCAGTAATTAGACACCGGCAGTAAACAGGCATAGGACCAAGGCAGCAGTAGTTATGGTGGTACAGGCAATGCCAAGCATCCGCACAGCAAGTCGGCGTGAGGTAAATGACGCAATTTCACGAATGCAAGATGGCGTCGGCGAAATCTCGCGAGATTTCGCCGACGTCGTTAACACCTCTTGCCATGTTAACCCTCAACACACCACACCGCCTCAACACACACTCCTCTCACCTTTCACCTCCACTCATGTCCACTCACTCTTTCACTCTACATACGTTCCTTTCTCTCACTCCGTTTCTCATACTCACACCGTCATCGTCGCTGCCCCGACATCTTCCTCCGCCGCCGCGATCCAGGATCCAGACGTTCTCCAGGCCGCCGACATGTTCTTGCGGGACGCCATCTTGGATTTCGTGAAATCCCGCGATATTCAAGATAGCGTCGCCGCAACAACATGTCGCTGGCGTGGACGACATCGGGATCCAAAAAGATGGCGTCGGCGAAATCTCGCGAGATTACGCCGACGCCATTTTGGATCCCGATGTCGCCCACGCCAGCGACATATTCTTGCGGGACGCTATCTTGGATGTCGTGAAGTCCCGCGATATTCAAGATGGCGTCGCCGCAACAACATGTCCCTGGCATGGGCGACATTGGGATCCAAAATGGCGTCGGCGCAATCTCGCGAGATTTCGCCGACGCCATCTTTTTGGATCCCGATGTCGTCCACGCCAGCGACATATTGTTGCGGCGACGCCATCTTGAATCTCGCGGGATTTCACGACATCCAAGATGGCGTCCCGCAAGAACATGTCGGCGGCCTGGAGAACGTCTGGATCCTGGATCGCGGCGGCGGAGGAAGATGTCCGGGCAGCGACGATGACGGTGTGAGTATGAGAAACGGAGTGAGAGAAAGGAACGTATGTGGAGTGAAAGAGTGAGTGGACATGAGTGGAGGTGAAAGGTGAGAGGAGTGTGTGTTGAGGCGGTGTGGTGTGTTGAGGGTTAACATGTGCGTGTGTGTGTGTGTGGTGACGTCACCGGTTACAACTGGACGGAAGTTGTTACAACCGGAAGCTGGTTAGGGCATTTATTATTATAGATCCTTAAGCTAAAGCACAATACATAACATTACATGTCAAATACATTAGCGTACACACAATAGCAAAACATTAATAAAACATCAGGGTGCCGCATGTGACACAGGTGAACAACATCAAGGAGATAGAAGGTACATGAAGGTCCCCGCCACCTCCTTTCAAAAGCACAGGTACTCTTTAAGTAAATCTCAAGAAAAAAAAAATAACAAATACTGGGATTTTGCATGTGTTAGAAAGAAAGGATATTTAGAAATAATAAGGGATTAACAATCCCCTTCCAGTTCCTCTTATAACTGTGTACTGGTTTACCCTAAGGCTTATCACCGCAAGGAACTTTGATTTCTTTTATTTGTATAGCAAAAATGCTTTTTCTTTTATGCACCAATTGTAAGAAACAAAACAAAACAAAAAATCGATAAAAGCACTTTCTACAGTAATAATATTCTCACTGAGAAGTACAACGCAAATCATTTATATCAAGTTAAAATTGGAATATTCTTCATCCTCTGCCATGTTATTGAGCAGTTTACCAGAGAACAAATGTGTAAATAGTATATTATTATCGTGTGGTGTCAATATCCTACTCTGAGACCAATGAAAATAAAAATTTTCTAAAGAACTTTCAAATCCTAACAAGCATGATATTTTCAATTGTTGTTAGATTTGAATTAAAGTGAACCTGTCATGTGAAAAAAACACTATTAACCTGCAGATATAGGGTTAATCTGAAGGCTAAAAACCTGCCCTGCACCTGTACTTAGACCCTCGCTGCAGGGAAGAAATTAATTTTATTCTTCCCGGCAGCATTCCAGTTTCTTTCACCGGTATGGCGTGGGTGCGGGTTCGGGGTAACTGGGTCCCCGCACTGGCAGCAGATCAACATTATAGTCAGCTGTCAGAGGGGGGATGTGGTTATAGCTGTCCCTTTTTATACACAGAATGGTGACTGAACCCATGCCTGAAACCAGGACTCCACCGAGAGGAATAAAGTTAATTTCCTCCCAGCAGTGGGGGTCTAAGTGCAGGCGTCGGGCAGGTTCAAAATGCTATAAACCCGTAGATTAACTCCATAATGTGCAGGTTTATAGTGTTTTTTTTCATGTGACAGGCTCCCTTTAATATGTGCTCTTTACTGGTTCTGTGGTACTGGGGCAGACAGTCTCAAAATATGGGCTGAAGAGTGAGGTAGAGTGATAATTCACATTCAGGAATTTAGTTTTTTTTAAATCAGGAACCAGAAGGCAAATAAAATAGTGACACTACAGAGTTGGTGTGAAATTTGCAGGACCCGGTCCATCAGCCATGTCATAATTTGTGGATTTAAAATCATAAGGCTTTAAAAAGTATAATCTTAGGAAAAATTTTACTAAACACATAGTTGCAATCAAAATTACTCGACCCCCATTAAAAATTAGGTGTCATGCTTCTGGGTTCAAACACTTGAGCTTGTGTTTTGTAATCAGCTTCTCTTTCTGCTGAGCCACAGTGGTCACATCTTTTGTGTGGGTGTTTAGGTTCTGCTTTTATGCAGTCTGCTTTGCATATCACAGGTGTTTTCATTTGTCCTATAACTTTTCAGGTGCAACTTTATATTCTTTCCCCTACCTGGCAACTCCTGCTAGTAATAGTTTTCATTTAGACATCCATCCATACTGCTGTAAGTTAGAACAAATCAGAGAAATTCCAGGTTTCTATTCTTTACTTTGCACCTATCTTATGTTTATTGATTGGAAGTAGGCAGCATCTAATATAACAGTCCATATTGCTTACTTTACTCACTCTGGGATCTTTCCTTTTTCAGCACAATTTTCCTTTTTTCAGGTAATAATTCATATTCTGCATTGCCCTCTGATTTTTTAGGAGGAACATGAAATGCTCAACAGCCTTTTAGGCAGTTTAGATCCAAGCCACCATCTTCTAGTCTGTGGGTAGGGGTATCTCTGCACACGCAGGAACCATTAGGAACTGCGAATCAGGATATCTAGTCTGTACAGGAACGGGCAGTGTTAACTGCTGTTTTTTAGTTTGTTACCTAATTTCCTAAGTGAGTTGCTACACAAGCATGACATTAGGCTTATTTGCAAAATTTAGAGACTTTCAGATTTTTCTAAACCAATCAAGAACAATTCAAATAGTTCAATATGACTAATATGACAAGTGGCTTCTCCAAATTCTATACAAAATGCCACTTTTACTGAATACGGCAGTCTCCAAATTGTCCAATTGACCAGCTGCATTGCCAGACAACAATTTCTGGCAGCGTTGTTGAGGAATTTTAGCACATTCCACAAAAGCAATGGCCTTTAGTTCACTAATATTCTTTTGTTTACTTGCAGCAACCACCTTTTTCAAATCCCACCAAAGGATTTCTTTGGGATTAAGTTTGGCAGCTGTGATTACCACTGCAGAATCTACCAGTATTTCTTCTGAAACCAAAAATGGTCTTTGAGATATGTTTGGGATCTTTTTACTGTTAAAAGCTTCAGCTTTCTCACTCAGGGCCTGATGTTTTCTCTTTAGATTTCCTTATACTTGAGTGAATCCATCTTGACCTTGAAACAATGCAGGTTTCCAGTGCCAGAAGAAGAAAAGCAACTCCAGAGCATCACCAATTTACCACCATGCTTTACTATTGGAAGGGTGTTTTTTTACAGCATTTGCTTCATTCGTCTTCCTCTAGACATCCTTAAAACCAAAAAGTCAGAGTTTTGTTTTATCATTCCACAGAATGAAATCCAAAAATCTTCTATGTTTATATGGTTTTGCACATATTGGAAATAACTTTTCTTGTTCTTTTGAGTCACTGAAATCTCAGTATCTGCTTTTGACCACCTACCTCCTCAGGATTCTGTTGACTTCATAATTCTATTATTTCCAAGTAATGTATAAATGACCAACAAACATTTGTATTGCACTTTTCTCATAATGGACTCACAATGTAATGTAGTCAGTGATGCTTTTTAATTTGAACTTGCGAATTCTGCTTCCAACCGTATCTCTAGGAAAATCCAGTCCCATTGCTATGCTTGTGCAAAGTAACAATCTTTTCTCCTTATGTTTTAGACAATTCTCTTGGCAACCCAAGAATAAACTATAAGCCATTGCCCATGACAAATGGGATAAGATTCCTCAGGAACGCTGCCAGAAGCTGGTGTCTGGCTATAAATCATGTTTGCAGCAGGTCATAATAGTCAAAGGTGCTCTTATTGAGAATTAAAGATGCTTATCATGAAGGGGTTGACTATTTCTGAGACTCCTAAAGTCAGTAGAAGTGTAATTTGCTATATAAGATGACTTGAGGTATTTAAATTGACCTCATTTTTGCAAACAGCTGAAAGTTAGAAAATTTTGCTGTGACTTTGATCCAAGTGTGATAGTACTGTGATGTGATTCTCTCACATGATGAAATTGGAAAACAGATTTGCAGAAGATGGAGAAATTCATTTCTCTATCTTCCCCTTTGTCTGAGCCTCAGATAACATGCAAGTGCAGTCCGATGTTTTACACCCACCCGTAGACTTGTATGGATGCGTGTCATCCAATTAATGGATCCTCGATTTTTTTTCTCATGCCAAATTGGCCCAGTGCTATGTGATAAAACATAAGCACTCGTCCGATTTATACGATCATGTGAGTGAGCATCAGGGCCGGACTGGCCATCTGTCAATTCTGGCAAATGCCAGATGGGCCTGTCTGGTTGTGGGCCACCTTGTCTATTATGTTGTTAACAGAATTGTTGATCTCAAGACATCCATACTGTTAAAATTTGTGACGGAGCACAAAGTCGCTGACTGTCACTTACTCCAGCAGGCCATGGGGGTCATTAGAAATATTGGTCATGTAGTAAATCTTGCTTTCCTCCAGGCAGGGTAATATTAGTAATATTTCCCATCTGGTGGTTGGGGATGGGAGACAACATGGGCCTGTGTGATTTCAAATGCCAGGGCTGAATTTCAGCCCCTGTCCGTACCTGGTGAGCATGTAAAAGTGTGAAAGGGAAGCTATCATTTTCTAATGATAGCTTCCCTTTAAGAGAAATTTAGATTATGGTTATAATGACAGACTTTGTGCTAGCTTAGGCATAGGGCCATTTGTTTCTACAATTAAATGATCATAATCAATTTAACACACAATGCCGTCTGTAAACTGCTTAATTCTTATTTTATTACCCATTACACAAATGTAATTGACTTTTGCCTGTCCGTTTATCTGCCCATAATTCCAGTGAAATGTATTAACTAAATGGACATGAAATATAACGGCACATCACAGCTATTCTCAGGACAACAAACAGCATGTTTCATACTTCCTCGCAGTAATCTAGGCAGCGCCTGTCTTAACGGCTATCTATCAAGGTCAGATGCAATGTAAAAATAATATTATCGGCTAATGGTCTGAGAGCTCGGAAAAGCTGCTCGCTACATTGTGACTGGTCCAATGAGTCATTCATAAAAGCCCAGATAAACTATTTGCAGATGTCTGGTGCAAAATCTAATGTGTGGCACCGAAATTTACAGTAAATAAACATCAATTAGCAAATCTGAATAAGGTCTTATTCACGTCAGTTTTTTTTGCGTACAAGAAAAATGGATGAATTTTGATCAGTTTTTGTATCTCAATGTCATGGTTTTTTTTGTGATGTGTCTCTCTTTTTATCATTAGTGTTGCAATCATTTTCTTTGTATGACAAAAAAAATTATCAAAAATTGATCCAAAAAGGTATCCGACCGTTAAATCATATATATCCCTAAAAATTATCTTTATTGATTAAAAAACCATATGCAATGGTTCACACCAAAAAAATCTACATCTGAGTTGGTTCTAATAGTTTTCTGAGCACTATTTTTTCATCTATGCCAAATATTAGTTGGCAGTGTAAGCAGTATCTAATTTCTGTAGCAACTTTTGAAATTTAGTCTGCATGCCAAGAGACTACAGTCTACTTTGGCAATCCAAGGGCCCAAACCCCTGGAGTATTGTTATCCTTTGACCACGTTGTGAAATTATGTCAATCGTCACCAATTGCCTATTGTGTTCTTTTTTGTTTTAATTGGGGTCTAGGGTCCTCTTAGATATAGAATCGTCTATGTCTATTGATAGGGGTTCCTTTAGGACATCGGGTAGGAGGGTTCCCAAAGTGGCTGCAGGGAATATAGGGCTCTCAGGGTCAGCCATCGTGGAGCGGGGGCGCCACAACGTTCCCCCCCTAGTGTGCCAACCTCGGCAGCCAGGAAGGCGACAGCCTAGTTGAAGTAAGAGGGACTTCTAGCTTACCCATTTTTAATTGGTAACTTTGGAACACGGTTGTTTTTGTTTGTGCACTTTTTTTGGTGTGAACCATTGCATATGGTTTTTTAATCAATAAAGATAATTTTTAGGGATATATATGATTTAACAAAAGTATGACAAAAAAAAACAAATTTTAAGGCTTCATTAAAATACTGACAGCCCTGGGACGCAGCACAGATGTCACTCATTTGGTTTTTTTTTTTTACATAGACCTGTTGACTTGAATGGGCGATTTTCTAACAAGTCTATTTTTTAATTTTTTTTGCAAACAATTCGTCAACAAGAAAACCAATCCTGTGAACGAAACCTGTGAAGATGCCTCAAGCCAACCTGTGGCTTGAGAGCCACATATGACTCAGGGGCTTATGATGTGCGGCTCGCAGCAATCTATTATCTTATTGCATTTGCAAACAGCTGTGACGAGCAAGTAGCCCCTCATAGAAGAGCAAATCTAAATGTACTTATAATGACTTTAAGGCCATGTGCACACGTTGTGGATTCTACTGCGGATCCGCAGCGTTTCAGGCTCTGCGGGTCCGCAGCAGATTTAGGTGCGTTGTACAGTACCATTGTTTTCAATGGTAAACTGAAAAACGCTGTGCACATGCTGAGGATTTTTCCACGCGGATTTGCTGCGGGTTCAAATCCGCAGCATGTCAATTCTTTGTGCGGAATCTGCAGTGGTTTCACACCTTCTCCATTGTAGAGGTGTGAAACCGCAGGGCTAAACCGCAGGTCATTTGACCTGAGAATTTACCTGCGGATTTTTACAAATCCGAGCGGAAAAATCCGCAGCACCTAAAACTACGTGTGCACATAGCCTAAGGGAACCTGTCTGGTCCCCCCGTGCCCCCAGAACCAGCATATATAAATCCCTCGCCTAAACGTCCCTGTATTACATTATACATGAAGTATGCTAGCAGGAACGCGGGATGCAGTGATGAGCAGGAGGCAAACCAAAAGTTAACAGGTGTTTTATGCGAGAATAAAAGTAGCAGATTATGCTCCTCATAGGGAGCGCGGGAGATTACAATGGTAAAACGGTACACAGTACACAGACAATGTGCAATAAACACTTTGCAGAGAGAAGAGTCAACAAATAAGACATGAAAACTTTTCAGTTCATAGCTCCTAGATGGAGGGAGGTTGGAAGAGTCCCTGATGGTGGCGGAGGTGTTGCGAGATGGCATTGAAACGGTCCCAAAAGAAGTTACTGCACAGTCTCTGTCCTGCAGCGATGCTCCTTGGCTTTTCCTGTTGAAGACTCTCAGTCGTGGTACACGGAGTAGAACGAGTGAAGCACTCTGGCACTGAGTGCGAAGTGTGAGATCCTGGGGCACAGGCCACGGACGCGCCCTCGCGCCCTCACGTACAGGGTGGTGGAGAAGGGAAGGCGGTCAACCTGGCTGAAAGCTATGTCAGGCCGTGCGAAGACGGAGTCAACCTTCTCCCTAGGAGTCAGCTTTCCTCCTGCCAAAAGCCCCAAAAGCACGTGCTCCCTTCCTTTTATAACTGACGCGCCCCTTAAAGTTAGATGCTCAGGTCTGTCCAGGTCAGAAAGGTTTCCCACAGCAACAATGGTGACAGACCCAGCCCAGAGATGCGTGAAGTAGCCCTAGCCCGGTCCATACTTTCATACTCCTACATACACATAAACAGGTCTTTAGAAAAAGTATTTCTAAAGTCCCTCTGCCTTTGGATCGGAGACTCCACGCATGCCGCCGGGTCCCGATCGCTGCCATGGAGACCCGATGTCGTCTTGGTGACATCCAGGTCTCCAGAGCTGAGAAACTTCCTGTCATGTGCAGTGCATGTCAGGAAGTCTCTCAGGTTAGTGTACAGAAACTGCCGTGCTGACAGCTTCAATAGCATGCAGATCTGCATGCTATAGAAGCGATCAACCTGCACAAAATGAGTGTCCCATAGTGGGACAAAGTGTAAAACTTAGAATTAAATTAAAAAAAATTTAAATAATTGTAAAAATATTTTAAAAAATAATTAAAAAAATCAATATTTATTCGATCACTAAATAAATATTTGAATGAAAACAATCTAAACAATAAAAGTACACATATTTGGTATCTCCGCGTCCATAACGACCCAACCTATAAAACTGTCCCACTAGTTAACCCCTTTAGTGAACACCATAAAAAAGGCAAAAAAACAATGCTTTATCATCATACTGCTGAACAAAAAGTGGAATAACAAGCAATCAAAAAGACGTATATAAATAAACATGGTACTGCTAAAAATGTCATCTTGTCCCGCAAAAAACGAGCTGCCATACAGCTTCATCAGCGAAAAAGTAAAAAAGTTATAGCTGGTAGAATAAAGTGATGCAAAAACAATTATTTTTTTCTATAAAATAGTTTTTATTATATAAAACCGCCAAAACATTAAATAAGATATAAATGAGGTATCGTTGTAATCGTACTGACCCGAAAAATAAAACTGCCTTATCAATTTTACCACACACCGAACGGTGTAAACGCCCCCCCAAAAGAAATTCAGAAATTGCTGGTTTTTGCTCATTCTGTCTCCCAAATATCGAAATAAAAAGCGATCAAAAAGTGTCGTGTGTGAAAATGTTACCAATAAAAACGTCAACTCGTCCCACAAAAAACAAGACCTCATATGACTCTGTGAGCCAAAATATGGAAAAATTATAGCTCTCAAAATGTGGTGATGCAAAAACTATTTTTTGCAATAAAAAGCATCTTTTCGTTTTGTGACAGCTGCCAAACATAAAAACCCACTATAAATAGTAAATCAAACCCCTGTTTATCACCCCCTTAGTTAGGGAAAAATAATAAAATTAAAAAAATGTATTTATTTTCATTTTCCCATTAGGGCTAGAGTTGGGCTAAAGTTAGGGTTAGGGTTGGGGCTAAAGTTAGGGTTAGGGTTGGGGCTAAAAGTAGGGTCAGGGTTGGGGCTAAAGCTAGGGTTAGGGTTGGGGCTAAAGTTAGGGTTAGGGTTTGGATTACATTACGGTTGGGAATAGGGTTAGGTGTGTGGTTTGGGCTATAGCTAGGGTTGGGATTAGAGTTAGGGGTGTGTTGGGGTTATGGTTGGAGTTAGAATTGGGATGTTTCCACTGTTTAAGCACATCAAGGGCTCTCTAAACACAACATGGCGTCTGATCTCAATTCCAGCCAATTCTGCGTTGAAAAAGTCAAACAGTGCTCCTTCCCTTCCGAGCTCTGCCATGTGCCCAAACAGTGGTTTACCCCCACATATAGGGTATCAGCATACTCAGAACAAATTGCACAACAACGTTTGGGGTCCAATTTCTCCTGTTACCCTTGAGAAAATAAAATATTGGGGGCAAAAATATTATTTTTATGAAAATAATATGATTTTTTATTTTTAAGGCTCTACGTTATAAACCTCTGTGAAGCATTTAGGGGCTCAAAGTGCTCAGCACACATCAAAATAAGTTCATTAGGGGGTCTAATTTCCAAAATGGTGTCACTTGTGGGGAGTTTCCACTGTTTAGGCACATCAGGGGCTCTCCAAACGCAACATGGCGTCCGAATTCAATTCCAGCCAATTTTGCACTGAAAAGTCAAACGGCGCTCCTTGCCTTCAGAGTTCAGCCATGCGCCCAAACAGTGGTTTACATTAGTGATGGGCGAGTCCTAAATTACTCGGAATCGCTTGACTCTAGCGAGTCCGAGCCCGGGACTCGCTACTCGTTGCGAGTCTAGCGAGTCCAATGTTAATGAATGGGGAAGCGAGTCTTAGCGAGTAATGTGCGATTTACAAATCGCAGATGTGTCTCGGAAAGCGCTTGCATTGGCGATTTGTAAACCCCACTCGCAACAGTTTGTTGCTGCTGTGTCCGAGTCCAAATTCGCATTTGTTTGTCTTATTTAGCGCCGATGAGGCGAGGGAAGCGATTTTCTCTAGCACACACCATGCTTTGAGCAAACAGGAAATAATCCGAGTCGAGTTGACATACGCACACACACACAGAGCAATACAGAGCAATCATGGCCCGTGTCACTGTCAACACGCTGCAGTTGATTGATCTGGTGGAGGCTCGGCCCCTGCTTTGGCTCCCCACTGACCCTGCCTATGGGCATAACATCCAGCGGACTACAGCCTGGAGGGAGATCGCTCAAGTGATGTTCCCTGCACTGCTACGGCCACGACCTTGTCCCTTTGCAACCTCTTTTTTGGGAAATTGTGGTTTTTGTGACATTGTTGACAAATGCACAGTCACCGAGATGGAGTTAGGTGGTGCTGTAGGCGTCACTTGCTGGCGGGGTAAGTGTGTGTGCTTCACCTAGCAGTGAAGCTGCACACTAGTCCCTGCACTGTGCACTGCACTGTAAGGCTTGATCCTCCCTGCCTGCCTGCCTACAGTCTACACAGTACTCCTCTGTCCTCCTGGTAGCTCTCAGAAGAGCTGTTTGGGTTTAATATAAGGAATCTTGAAGTTTCCCTACACTAACTGACAATCCCTATGATCTGCTCAAGCATCTACCTCACCCTGCTCTATCTCAGATCTCTCAGGAATGTAGAGGAAATGGCGGTGGAAAAGGCTTATATACAGCCTCGCCTCTCATACATGACATAGGCATCACGATGGACAGAAGCCAATCATAGTCCTGCCACAACCAACATTACTGAATATGATTGACTAACATGCTTGTCCATCTAAAAAAGTTTTCTGACCTAACACGCTAGGCTGTCTCGGAAGCTTTGTAGGAACATAACAGATTCTATATTTGCGAGTCCCGAATCCAGTATACAGGACTCGGGATTCGTAGACTCGCTCAGACTCGCTCACAATCGCTGTGTGTTGACATAGGCTGTCTTGGAAACTTGTAGGAACATAACAGATTCTGTATAAGTGAGTCCCGAATCCAGTATACAGGACTCGGAATCGTAGACTCGCTCAGACTCGCTGTTGACAGCGATGTGATATAGCGAGTCTAGCGAGTGAGAAAAAAAAACTCTGACAAAACTAGGATTGCCATTGACTTGCATTGGACTCGTTACCGTGCGAGTAATCACTGGGAGACTCGCCGAGTAACGAGTCCAGCGAGTCCCTTACTATTCGCCGAGTAACGAGTCCTAGCGAGTAGACTCGCCCATCCCTAGTTTACATGCTTATATGGAGTATCAGCATACTCAGGACAAATTGTACAACAACTTTTGGGTCCAATTTCTCCTGTTACCCTTGGTAAAATAAAACAATTTGTTACTGAAATAAATTTTTTAGGAAAAAAAAGTTAAAGGTTCAATTTTTTTAAAACATTCCAAAAGTTCCTGTGAAGCACCTGAAGGGTTAATAAACTTCTTGAATGTGGTTTTGAGCACCTTCAGGGGTGAAGTGTTTAGAGTGGTGTCACTTTTGGATATTTTCTATCATATAGACCACTCAAAGTGACTTCAAATGTGATGTGGTTCCTAAAAAAAATGGTGTTGTAAAAATGAGAAATCGCTGGTCAACTTTTTACCCTTATAACTTCTTAACAAAAAAAATTTTGGTTCCAAAATTGTGCTGATGTAAAGTAAACATGAGGGAAATGTTACTTATTAAGTATTTTGTGTGACATACAGTGGGGAAAAAAAGTATTTAGTCAGTCAGCAATAGTGCAAGTTCCACCACTTAAAAAGATGAGAGGCGTCTGTAATTTACATCATAGGTAGACCTCAACTATGGGAGACAAACTGAGAAAAAAAAATCCAGAAAATCACATTGTCTGTTTTTTTTTCATTTTATTTGCATATTATGGTGGAAAATAAGTATTTGGTCAGAAACAAGCAATCAAGATTTCTGGCTCTCACAGACCTGTAACTTCTTCTTTAAGAGTCTCCTCTTTCCTCCACTCATTACCTGTAGTAATGGCACCTGTTTAAACTTGTTATTAGTATAAAAAGACACCTGTGCACACCCTCAAACAGTCTGACTCCAAACTCCACTATGGTGAAGAACAAAGAGCTGTCAAAGGACACCAGAAACAAAATTGTAGCCCTGCACCAGGCTGGGAAGACTGAATCTGCAATAGCCAACCAGCTTGGAGTGAAGAAATCAACTGTGGGAGCAATAATTAGAAAATGGAAGACATACAAGACCACTGATAATCTCCCTCGATCTGGTGCTCCACGCAAAATCCCACCCCGTGGGGTCAGAATGATCACAAGAACGGTGAGCAAAAATCCCAGAACCACGCGGGGGGACCTAGTGAATGAACTGCAGAGAGCTGGGACCAATGTAACAAGGCCTACCATAAGTAACACACTACGCCACCATGGACTCAGATCCTGCAGTGCCAGACGTGTCCCACTGCTTAAGCCTGTACATGTCCGGGCCCGTCTGAAGTTTGCTAGAGAGCATTTGGATGATCCAGAGGAGTTTTGGGAGAATGTCCTATGGTCTGATGAAACCAAACTGGAACTGTTTGGTAGAAACACAACTTGTCGTGTTTGGAGGAAAAAGAATACTGAGTTGCATCCATCAAACACCATACCTACTGTAAAGCATGGTGGTGGAAACATCATGCTTTGGGGCTGTTTCTCTGCAAAGGGGCCAGGACGACTGATCCGGGTACATGAAAGAATGAATGGGGCCATGTATCGTGAGATTTTGAGTGCAAACCTCCTTCCATCAGCAAGGGCATTGAAGATGAAACGTGGCTGGGTCTTTCAACATGACAATGATCCAAAGCACACCACCAGGGCAACGAAGGAGTGGCTTCGTAAGAAGCATTTCAAGGTCCTGGAGTGGCCTAGCCAGTCTCCAGATTTCAACCCTATAGAAAACCTTTGGAGGGAGTTGAAAGTCCGTGTTGCCAAGCGAAAAGCCAAAAACATCACTGCTCTAGAGGAGATCTGCATGGAGGAATGGGCCAACATACCAACAACAGTGTGTGGCAACCTTGTGAAGACTTACAGAAAACGTTTGACCTCTGTCATTGCCAACAAAGGATATATCACAAAGTATTGAGATGAAATTTTGTTTCTGACCAAATACTTATTTTCCACCATAATATGCAAATAAAATGAAAAAAAAACAGACAATGTGATTTTCTGGATTTTTTTTTCTCAGTTTGTCTCCCATAGTTGAGGTCTACCTATGATGTAAATTACAGACGCCTCTCATCTTTTTAAGTGGTGGAACTTGCACTATTGCTGACTGACTAAATACTTTTTTTCCCCACTGTATGTCTGTGATTTAAGGGCATGAAAATTCAAAGTAGGAAAATTGCGAAATTTTCGCCAAATTTCTAATTTTCTTACAAATATACACAAGTCATATCAAAGAAATTTTACCACTATCATGAAGTAAAATATGTAACAAGAAAACAGTGTCTGAATAACCGGGATCCATGGAAGCGTTCCAGAGTTATTACCTCATAAAGGTACATTGGTTAGAATTGTAAAAATTGGCCTGGTCATTAACATACAAACCACCCTTGGGGGTAAAGGGGTTAAATCATAATGACAATCAAAAACCTCCAAATGACCCTGATCAAAAGTTCACATACCCCATTTCTTAATACCTTTTCTAAACAATGGGAACCAGAACATGGGGTTTATAGTGCAGGACTTCAAAGTGTCATGTTACTGGCCTGAATCATTTTGTAGTTATCAATAATGGTCACCAGGTGATTGATGTTCTGACATCTGTTAGGTGAAGTGAGTTCATTGGCTGTGAAATCCCAGGACCTTTCTGACAGTGCGGCGAGCGTGAGAAAGTTCCGTCAGACAAGTAATAGGAGTTCACAGGGAGACTAATACGAGTCCTTCTGGAGACACTGAGCACACTCTGCTCAGTATCTCTGCTGGATGGCAGGCTGAATGTTCGCATCATGCAATCAGACAGCCTGCCGTGGGACAAATGGATTATCATCTCCTCAGCGGAAAGGTGAGGAATATTGTTGTTTGTTATATTAACACTTTGCCGGAGACAATGGTGTCACTGGAATGGGCAATTCTGTAAGTATGGTTTAATTAAGATTTATTAAAGGAGTCTGTATCATTCTTTCAATTAAAGCACTTTAGTCTGGGTGTGTGTGTTTTTATACAATATGACTATGGGGTTAGTAATGGGGGTGTCTTATTAATGTCTCTTAATTACTAACCTCTGGGCATGATATCAACTGACAATACAAAGGTGTCATCAACCCCCCTCCAATAATTATTTACCACACATTCTACCGCTACAGGGCAAGTGGGAAGAGCGAGTCTACGTGCCAGAACTGGCATATCTTATAGATGTACTTTTTCTAGGGCGACTGAGAGCTGATGTTTTTAGATTGGTGGGCAATATCCATGGTCTCATCCTAGGCCATTAATATCATCCCACAACTGTCTTCCTAGCCTTTTCTTATTAATTATAGGGGGACCCTACATAATTTTTTGGGTAGGTCACCCATTTTAATAGCCAGTAAAGGCTAAGGATACAGCTGTGAGCTGATATTAATAGCCTGGGAAGCTCCATGGGTATTACCCCTTTACCAAGCTATAAACATATGCTCCCAGCCATAAGCTTTCAGTCTGCTGGTTAAGAGAATTACGCTGGAACCCACGCCATTTTTTTCAGAAAAATAATTTATATATATATAATTGCCTTAAATTGTCCGTCATCCACTTCCATCTGGATGTCCCCGAATCCCACAATCCACCGCGCCACACCGGAAGTAGGCCGACCGCCATTTTGGAACACCCAAGTGATGCCGCTCGGATCCAGGACGCAGCTGCAATCTCGACTGCCGCTCAGATCCAGGCCGAATTTTGAGAACCAAAATTGTTGAAAAATAACAACAATCTCTAGGTTTCAAGTCCATCTCCAGAAATCTGGATGTTCCTTTGTACACGGTGAGCAACATAATCAAGAAGTTTGCAACCCATGGCACTGTAGCTAATCTCCCTGGAAGTGAACGGTAGAGAAAAATTTATGAAAGGTTGCAACGCAGGATAGTGCGGATGGTGTATAAGTAGTCCCAATCAAGTCCCAAAGAAATTTAAGGCATTCAGAAGGCTCAGGGTACATCAGTGTCAGTGCGAACTATTCATCAACATTTAAATGAATTGAAACCCTATAGCAGGAGACCCAGGAATACCCTACTGCTGATTTAGAGAAATAAAAATGCTATACAGCAGTTTGCCAAAATATATGTGAGTAAGTCAAAATCCTTGTGGGAAAGAGTCTTGTGGACAGATGAGACCAAGATAGAGCTTTTTGGTAAAGCACATCATTCTACCTTTTATCAGAACTGGAATGAGGCTTGCAAAAATAAGAACACAGTACCTACAGTCAAATATGATGAAGGTTCAAAGATGTTTTGAGGTTGTTTTGCTGCCTCTGACACTGGGTTTCTTGACTTTGTGCAAAGCATCATAAAACCTGAAGCTTACCAGTGTCAGAAAGCTGGGCTTGCGTCCTAGGTCATGGATTCTCCAGCAGGAAGCGATTGATTTAAATATAAACACAAACCTCAGATCAGAAATCATGTTAGTAAATCATTATACCCTTTAAAAGTGATGATGGAGGCTACAATCACCAAGGACGCTCTCATAAGATATAACCAAGCAAAAAACAAAAAAGAGCACACAAAGTCCCAGAATAAAATAGTGTCAAAATGTATTCAAAAACATATACAATGAAAAAAATTAGTAGTAATAATCATTTGGAGACAAAGCAAGACAGTGAATATCCCAGATGTAGAACACTTGGTCCACCTATATTCTAGTGGATGGGAAGGCAGACAATAGCAGCAAATAAGGTAAAGTGCAAGTGCAACCAAGCCACAGGTGTTCCCATAGAAAAAATGACAAAAACAGACCCAGTCTAAAGCTCAGCTAATATTAAGTAAACAGAGTTGTCGAGTGAATTATGTTGAGCAATTAGAAATAGTGGGTGATAGAGTCAATGCAAGGGAGTCATGTATCAACCATTGACAAAAAAGTGCATGTCAATTTAAGGGAACAAAAAGCAAATTGACTTCACCAAAAAATGCCCTTACCCATATTATCCATCAGAGGACCCAGTGTAGCAGCCGCAATGCACGTTTCGCGTGGGCTTCTCGGGGGGCTGTAGCAAAAAGTGTGATGCCTTGTCTTTAAATAATGATCCCAATTAGCCGAACTGTTGGGGCATGCGCAGCAAGTCACGGACCCACGCATCACATCCGGCCTCAAACTAGCGCTAATTTTTTGCATTGAATATGTTTTTGAATACATTTGGACACTATTTTATTCTGGGACTTTTTGTGCTCTTTTTTGTCTTTTGTAAGGAAGCGATTGATTGCAGCTATTTATTCTAAAGGGTGTGCAAACAAATACTAAAATGAGGGTGTCAACAATTTTGCCTGGCCCATTTTTGGAGTTTTGTGTGATATTATGTTCCATTTGAATTTTTTTCTGTTTTTTGTGTTGTTCTAATACACACAAAGGTAAGAAACATGTGTACAACAAAACATGTGTATTTGCAATATTTTGGGGGGATAATTACTTAATAATAATAATAATAATAAATTTTATTTTTATAGCGCCGACATATTCCGCAGCACTTTACATTTCAGAGGGGATTTGTACAGACAATAGACATTACAGCATAACAATAATCACATACAGTAGATTATAACAAATACCAAGAGGAGTGAGGGCCCTGCTCGCAAGCTTACAGTCTATGAGGAAAGAGGTAGACACGAAAGGTGGGTGGTAACAGTTGCCCTGATTGTATGGACCAGCCATAATGTTAAGTGTGTAACAGTACAGACACAGAGGGCTAATGGATGCATAAAGCATGTGGGAACATGATGCTGGGAACCTGGTTATGGTAAAACTTTTGGCTCTGCCACACAGGGATAGGTTAGGTTAATGTGTTGAGGCGATAGGCCAGTCTGAATAAATGTGTTTTCAGGACACGCTTAAAATTGTGGGGATTGGGGACTAATCGTATTGACCTGGGAAGTGCATTCCAAAGAATTGGTGCGGCACGTGTAAAGTCTTGGAGACGGGAGTGGGAGGTTCTGACTATTGAGGATACTAACCTCAGGTCATCACATCACAGGTCATACTTCATTTTCTGGAACAATTTCAAGGGTGCCCTGCCAAAATTTTTGGCCATTGCTACCACCACTGGCCGCTCTCCCCCTGCGGCTGGTCGAACCACAGTTACCTCTGTGCCCGCTGCTGCCCGCTCCTCTGTTCCTGTCCTTCGGTCCTGCTGTGCTCCCCGCACTGCTGGAGGCTCCAGGACTCGGCACTTGCGCTCTGGCACTCTTGGAGGGCGGTCACGCCTCCTCCAAGGTCCTGTAGCTTCTCTGATGTCCTGACCTGGGTGGCCACGCCCCATCCCAGGTCCTTTATACACTTGGATATCCTGACCCGGAAATCCCAGCAGCTAATCCGGGTAAGGTGGGGGTTATTTGAACCTGCTTCCTCTTTCCTCTGGCGCCTGGTTATTGTTTAAGCTCCTGCTTCTGTGACCCAGGCCCGTGTCTATATTCTGTGTAAACTATCTGCACGTCCGTGTCCTTGCTTTCTGCCTGTTGCTCTGTTGTGCCTCCTGGCACAAGCTCAATCCCTGTACTGTGCCTGTTGCTCTGTTGTGCCTCCTGGCACAAGCTCAATCCCTGTACTCTGCCTGTTGCTCTGTTGTGCCTCCTGGCACAAGCTCAGTCCCTGTACTCTGTCTTGTACTCCGTTGTGCCTCCTGGCACAAGCTCTGTCACTGTATTCTGCCTGGTGCTCTGTTGTGCCTCCTGGCACATGCTCTGCTAAACTCCTGTGCTCTGTTCCGTATGTCCATTCCTAGTGTTCCTGTGTTTGTCAATCTCCTCAGTTATCCTTCTGTTCCATGTCTCTCCCGCTATCTGAGCTGTCCCTCTTGGTACCGGCTTCCGTGGTTTTAGAGAGCCCTAGGCCTGTCCCTGACGATCCCTGTATAGGGGTCGGTCTTCATTAAGTCAGCTCGCCCTGGGCAATCTGTTCCATGGTCCAGAGGGTCCACTCTTATAGCTCGCCTCACTGAGGCGTTACAGAATAACCAGGCCATGGACCCCGCCGGCACCACGTTTTCTGCGGCTTCCGTTCAAGTAGCATCCTGTGACGCTGGCCTTGTCTCCCTGCCATATTTCCCGCCTCGTCCGTGCAAGACACCTATGTTTTCTGGGGATCCCAAACAGGTTTTTGACTCAGTGTAGCATCCATTTTGAACTCTTGCCCCTGCAGTATCCCACCGACCGGGTAAAGGTGGCTTTCATTGTATCTCTTCTTCTAGAGGGAGAGGCCTTGGCTTGGGTGAATCCCCTGTGGGAGCGTGATGACCCCATTCTCTCCCAATTGGCAACCTTTTTGGAAACTTTTTGCAGGGTCTTCGATGAGCCGGGAAGGCTGGTCTCTATGACTGGGGCCCTTTTTAACCTTCATCAAGGTTCCCGTCACTAGCTCAGTATGCCATCCGCTTCCACATCCTAGCCTCCGAGTTGGGGTGGAATAATGAGGCTCTGATTGGAGCCTTCTGGCATGGGTTGTCAGGCCGGATTAAGGATGAGCTCGTGGGACGAGATACTCCAACGTCCTTGGAGGATCTCATCTCCCTGGCCACACACATAGAATTGCATTTCCAGGAACAATCTTGCGAGGCTTCAAGAGAGGCTGGTTTATGTCTTCCCCTAGGACAGGTAGGGGAGCCCTTCTCGGGAGTTCCCGATTCCTCATCCCCCTTGACTTTGTCTGTTTTGATATACCAGGAGCAGAGACGTTACTCCGAGGTGGCTTATGTGGATTTGGGTGCAGCAGGCAACTTCACTTGTCTCAAGACTGTCAGGAGGCTCCAGATTCCTGTTATTTCCCTGGACAGACCACGTCTCATTGCATCGGTGGACGGAAGACCTCTGCAAGAGTCCGTCACCATGGTGACCGAAGAAATAGTACTACAAATTGGGGCCCTTCATCGGGAAAGCATTGCTCTGTACGTACTACCGAACCTCTCACATGCCCTGTTGCTTGGGTTGCCTTGGCTCAGGCTCCATGAACCTATTCTTGATTGGCGCTCAGGTGAGGTGCTTCATTGGGGGTCCTCCTGTCAGAGACAGTGTCTGCAGCCAGTTTGTCCTGTTAATCCCCCACATTCCAACTCTGCTCCCGCAGGTCTTCCTTCGGCTTATTTTGGCTATGCGGATGTCTTCACTAAAATGGAGGCTGAGGTCCTGCCTCCGCACCGCCCTTATGATTGCCCGATCGAGCTTGTTCCCGGTTCCTCGCCGCCCAGGGGGAGGATTTACCCTTTGTCTCCGACGGAGACTCAGGCCATGTCGGAGTATATTCAGGAAAACTTGTCCAGAGGCGTCATCCGGAAATCATCCTCTCCTGCCGGAGCGGGATTTTTCTTCGTCAAGAAGAAGGACGGTTCGCTCCGACCCTGCATTGACTACAGGGGACTGAATAACATCACAATCAAGAACAGATATCCACTACCTCTTATCCCAGAACTCTTTGACTGGCTCAGAGGGGCTCAATCTTCTCTAAACTCGACCTCCGGGGCGCCTATAACTTGATTCGTATCCGCTTCGGGGACGAGTGGAAGACTGCTTTTAACACCCGAGACGGCCACTATGAGTATCTAGTTATGCCGTTTGGCCTCTGCAATGCCCCAGCAGTCTTCCAAGAATTTGTCAATGATATTTTCCGGGACCTCCTATATTCCTGTGTAGTGGTGTACCTAGATGACATCCTTGTCTTCTCTTCTGATCTACCATCTCACAGAAGAAGTGTCCGTCTGGTTCTCCAGCGTCTGAGGGAGAATAACCTTTATGCTAAATTCGAAAAATGTATCTTTGAGCAAACATCCTTACCCTTCCTGGGTTACATCATCTCCGATACAGGGTTAAGGATGGATCCCGAGAAGGTGTCTGCTGTCTTCAACTGGCCCTGACCCTGCGGAGTGAAGGCTATTCAGCGATTTCTCGGCTTTGCAAATTACTACAGGCAGCTCATTCCCAATTTCTCCACCGTAACCAAGCTTATCTCATCGCTCATCCGTAAAGGTACCTGCTCCAAGGTTTGGACTCCTGAAGCAGAGGATGCCTTTCTTCTCTTAAAACGCTCTTTTTCTACGGCTCCTGTATTACATCGTCCCGAGTCTAATAAACCCTTTACTCTGGAAGTGGATGCTTCTTCTATGGGGGTCAGTGCCGTGCTCTGACAGAGGACCTCACAGGGTCGCTTGATTCCTTGTGGCTTCTTCTCCAAAGCATTTTCAGCAGCGGAACGCAACTATACCATCGGAGACCGCGAGCTGATGGCCATTTACTTGCGCTGGAAGAGTGGCGATATCTCCTCGAAGGTTCCGTACATCCGTTTGTAATTTTCACTGACTACAAGAATCTGGCCTATCTCCAATCCGCACAGAGACTTAACCCTCGTCAGGCCAGGTGGTCCCTGTTCTTCGCTCGGTTTGATTTCGAGCTTCGCTTCCGGCCAGGCAACAGGAATGCCAAAGCGGACGCACTTTCTAGGTCATTTCAGCCTGGGGATGTGGAGGAGGAACCAGCGTACATTGTGGATCCTTCTAAAGTCTTCACTGTGGCTCCTTTAAAGTTGACCGTCCCGCCACCCGGTAAGACCTTTGTAGCTGAGAGCAACAGGAGGAAAGTGTTACTCTGGGGACATTCTTCCTAGTTGGCAGGGCATGCCAGAGTAAAGAAGACTTTCCTTCTCATCGCTCGCGACTATTGGTGGCCCACCCTGCGCCAGGATATTAAGGACTTCGTCGTCTCGTGCCCTTCCTGTGCCAAAAGCAAAGTTCCTCGACATTTACCTCATGGTACCCTCCTTCCACTTCCAGTTCCGTCTGCTCCTTGGCAACATATTGCCATGGATTTCATTACCGACCTTCCGAATTCAGCTGGTTGCACTGTTAGGCTGGAATCACACACAATGTAGAAAAATATGGACCGTATTGTATGGCCGTAATACACATAAATGGTCCCTAAATAGTGCTCCATATGTCATCCGTTGTCAGGGTGTGGCCGCATATTTTTCATATGTAAGCATCCGTATGTAATCCGTATGGCATCCGTATACCGTTTTTTTCTCGCAGGCTTGCAAAACGGACATATAATGGAGCCGAATGACAGGTTTTCAAATCCAAACGAAAAAATAGATCTAGACACATAGAATACACACATATATATACATACATGTCATTGAGACACACATATATATATATATATTTATATTTCACACAGTTATTCATAGCTGAATAGCCGCTAATTCAATTGCCGGCTTCTGTTAAATCATTCCCCAACCTGACATGAAATGACACATGGTTTACATACAGTAAACCATTTCATTTCATGTTTTTTTTTATATGTCCCTGACTAATAATTAGATTCAGCTCTGCGCAGCCTCAATGGCTGTCTGTACATGATCTAATTACCGTGGGAAAGTTTCTGACTTTTTTCCCACAGTAATTAGAACTCTATGAAATATAAATTATATATATACAGTGGGGAAAAAAAGTATTTAGTCAGTCAGCAATAGTGCAAGTTCCACCACTTAAAAAGATGAGAGGCGTCTGTAATTTACATCATAGGTAGACCTCAACTATGGGAGACAAACTGAGAAAAAAAAATCCAGAAAATCACATTGTCTGTTTTTTTTTCATTTTATTTGCATATTATGGTGGAAAATAAGTATTTGGTCAGAAACAAGCAATCAAGATTTCTGGCTCTCACAGACCTGTAACTTCTTCTTTAAGAGTCTCCTCTTTCCTCCACTCATTACCTGTAGTAATGGCACCTGTTTAAACTTGTTATTAGTATAAAAAGACACCTGTGCACACCCTCAAACAGTCTGACTCCAAACTCCACTATGGTGAAGAACAAAGAGCTGTCAAAGGACACCAGAAACAAAATTGTAGCCCTGCACCAGGCTGGGAAGACTGAATCTGCAATAGCCAACCAGCTTGGAGTGAAGAAATCAACTGTGGGAGCAATAATTAGAAAATGGAAGACATACAAGACCACTGATAATCTCCCTCGATCTGGTGCTCCACGCAAAATCCCACCCCGTGGGGTCAGAATGATCACAAGAACGGTGAGCAAAAATCCCAGAACCACGCGGGGGGACCTAGTGAATGAACTGCAGAGAGCTGGGACCAATGTAACAAGGCCTACCATAAGTAACACACTACGCCACCATGGACTCAGATCCTGCAGTGCCAGACGTGTCCCACTGCTTAAGCCTGTACATGTCCGGGCCCGTCTGAAGTTTGCTAGAGAGCATTTGGATGATCCAGAGGAGTTTTGGGAGAATGTCCTATGGTCTGATGAAACCAAACTGGAACTGTTTGGTAGAAACACAACTTGTCGTGTTTGGAGGAAAAAGAATACTGAGTTGCATCCATCAAACACCATACCTACTGTAAAGCATGGTGGTGGAAACATCATGCTTTGGGGCTGTTTCTCTGCAAAGGGGCCAGGACGACTGATCCGGGTACATGAAAGAATGAATGGGGCCATGTATCGTGAGATTTTGAGTGCAAACCTCCTTCCATCAGCAAGGGCATTGAAGATGAAACGTGGCTGGGTCTTTCAACATGACAATGATCCAAAGCACACCACCAGGGCAACGAAGGAGTGGCTTCGTAAGAAGCATTTCAAGGTCCTGGAGTGGCCTAGCCAGTCTCCAGATTTCAACCCTATAGAAAACCTTTGGAGGGAGTTGAAAGTCCGTGTTGCCAAGCGAAAAGCCAAAAACATCACTGCTCTAGAGGAGATCTGCATGGAGGAATGGGCCAACATACCAACAACAGTGTGTGGCAACCTTGTGAAGACTTACAGAAAACGTTTGACCTCTGTCATTGCCAACAAAGGATATATCACAAAGTATTGAGATGAAATTTTGTTTCTGACCAAATACTTATTTTCCACCATAATATGCAAATAAAATGAAAAAAAAACAGACAATGTGATTTTCTGGATTTTTTTTTCTCAGTTTGTCTCCCATAGTTGAGGTCTACCTATGATGTAAATTACAGACGCCTCTCATCTTTTTAAGTGGTGGAACTTGCACTATTGCTGACTGACTAAATACTTTTTTTCCCCACTGTATATGTGTGTGTGTCTCAATGACATGTATACATATGTATATATTTAAATACATGTATTCTATGTGTCTAGATCTATTCTTTCGTTTCTTTATTAAACCTGTCAGTGTGAGTTTACTGTATAGCGCACTGAATTGCCAGCTTTTCTAAAAGACACCAGGTGCATATTTCTCGCAAGTTACACATGTTGTCTGTGTGTAATGCGTATTTTTAGAGCACCCATAGACTTGCATTGGCATACTACGGCCGTAGTACGCTGACAATCACAGCATGCTGCGATTGGCACGGACCGTAAAATATGCGCAAGAAAATTACGGCTGATGGGAGCTGCCCCATAGAGAATTATTGTTCCGTGTGCAAAGCGTTTTTTTAACGCCTCTCACTCGTCCGTATTCCTCTCTAGTGTGACGCCGGCCTTATTCTCATGGTTGTGGATCGGTTCTCAAAGATGGCTCATTTTCTCCCCCTGTCTGGTCTACCTTCAGCTCCTGAGTTGGCAAAGATTTCTATTGAGCATATTTTCAGACTCCACGGATTTCCTCGGCACATCGTATCTGACAGGGGGGTTCAATTTACTTCTCGCTTTTGGAGGGCGCTGTGCGGACTCATGAGGGTGTCACTGAACTTCTCCTCGGCCTACCATCCACAGTCCAATGGACAGGTGGAACGGACTAATCAAGTTTTGGCTATCTACCTTCGACACTTTACCAACGCTCACCATGATGACTGGGTAGGTCTGCTTCCTTGGGCAGAATTTGCCTTTAATAATCACTCCAGCGAGTCCTCAGCTAAGACTCCCTTTTTCATTGTCTTTGGGCAACATCCGGGGATGCCTCTTCCAGTGTCTTCTGCCTCGGGGGTACCAGCGGCCGACTCCTTCTCTCAAGAGTTTTCCAAAATCTGGGAGGACGATAAAAAATCACTTGACAAAGCGTCAGGAAGGATGAAGAAGCATGCCGACAAGAGGCGTCTTGACTCTCCTCCTTTCAGGCCGGGTGACAAAGTCTGGCTCTCCTCGAGATATATCCGACTCAAGATGTCATCTTACAAATTGGGTCTGCGTTACATTGGCCCTTTCGAGATTCTAAGACAATTAGTGTTGAGCGATACCTTCCGATATCGGGAAATATCGGATCGGATTGGATCGGACCGATACCCCAAAAATATCGGGTATTGCCGATTCCGATACCGGAAGCCCATGCAAGTCAATGGGGCACAAATATCGGAATGAAAATAAACCCTTTCTTTCCTTGCACATCCAGTTTGGGAGGGGGGAAGAGTGTGGGCGGTGCGTGGGCGGACACTATGCGTGTCTGTGTGTGCGGGGTCTGTACGGGCCTCTCGGGGGTCTGTGTGGGACTGCGGGGGTCTGTGCGGGCCTGCCAGGGATCTGTGCGGGCTGCTGGGGCTCTGTGCGGGCCTGCCGTGGGTCTGTACGGGCCTGCCGGTGGTCTGTGCGGGCTGTCGGGGGTCTGTACGGGCCTGCCGGGGGTCTGTGCGGGCTGCCGGGGGTCTGTGCGGGCCTGCCGGGGGTTGTGTGTGTGTGCAGGCATCGTCCGATGGGACTACAAGTCCCATCGGGCTATGCATGCTACAATGACAGTGATTGACACATTAGCCAATGATGACAGTAGTAGTCCCATCATCCGGCTAATGTGTTGAATGTAAAAAAAAAGCCATACATACTACATACTTACTACATATATACAACATTCATACAACATACATACATACTACATATATACTACATTCATACAACATACATACATACTACATACATACTACATATATACTACATTCATACAACATACATACATACATAGTACATAATACATACTACATACATACAACATACATAAAACATGCTACAGACATACAACATACATACTACATATATACTACATACATACAACATACATAAAACATGCTACAGACATACAACATACATACTACATACATACTACATACAATACATTCATACATTCATACAATACATACATATAGACATAGAGTACATATAACATAGAGTACATACTCACCATCACTTGTCACTTTGATCCCCAAAGCCAGTGTCATCTGTAAAAAATATTAAAATAACAAACAACCTATATACTCCCTGATCCGCAGAAATCCACAAGTCCGATGCGTCTTATAGTCCGAAAAATATGGTATGTTGTATGAATGTAGTATATATGAAGTATGTATGTAGTATGTATGTAGTATGTATGTATGTTGTATGAATGTTGTATATATGTAGTATGTATGTAGTATGTTTTTTTTTTTTTACATTCAACACATTAGCCGGATGATAGGACTACTACTGTCCCATCTTTGGCTAATGTGTCAATCACTGTCATTGTAGCAGGCATAGCCCGATAGGACTTGTAGTCCAATCGGACGATGCCTGCACACACACACAACCCCTGGCATGCCCGCACAGACCCCCGGCAGCCCGCACAGGCCCCCGGCAGGCCCGTACAGACCCCCGGCAGGCCCGTACAGACCCCCGGCAGCCCAGACAGACCCCTGGCAGGCCCGTACAGACCCCCGGCAGCCCGCACAGACTGCGCATCATGATGACATCATTTCAGCAGCCAATCACAGCCATGCCATTAGTTAACATGGCTAACACAACTGGCTCATTGCATTATGGAAACTTCCAATTCCGGTATTCGATATTGTAAAAATATCGGTACTCGGTGTCGGAATTCCGATACAGTGAATATCGGCCGATACCCGATATTTGCAGTATCGGAATGCTCAACACTAAAGACGAGTCAACAATGTTGCTTACAAATTGAGATTGCCTGCCTCGCTCCGTGTCCCCAACACCTTCCATGGCTCTGCTGAAACCTGCGATTTTTAATCGCTTCCATTCTGCCTCTAGTTCAACTCCTCAACCTGTTAGTGCTGAGAGCACCTTTGAAGTAAGAGATATTCTAGATATGAAAAAGGTTCGTGGAAGAACTTTTTCTTAATTGACTGGAAGGGTTTTGGCCCTGAGGAGAGATCCTGGAAGCCATTGGAGAACATCGATGCACCCTGGATTTTAAACAGGTTCCTTGCCAGCCGGGGTAGGAGGGGTTGTAAGGAGGGGGGTACTGTTACCACCACTGGCCGCTATCCCCCTGCGGCTGGTCGCACCACTGTTACCTCTGTACCCGCGGCTGCCCGCTCCTCCGTTCCTGTCCTTCGGTCCTGCCATGCTCCCCACACTGCTGGAGGCTCCAGGACTTGGCACTTGCGCTCTGGCACTCTTGGAGGGCTGTCACGCCTCCTCCAAGGTCATGTAGCTTCTCTGATGTCCTGACCTGGGTGGCCACGCCCCCTCCCAGGTCCTTTATACACTTGGATATCCTGACCCGGAAATCCCAGCAGCCAATCCGGGTAAGTTGGGGGTTATTTGAACCTGCTTCCTCTTTCCTATGGCACCTGGTTATTGTTTAAGCTCCTGCGACCCAGGCCCGTGTCTATATTCTGTGTGCACTATCTGCATATCCGTTTCCTTGCTCTCTGCCTGTTGCTCTGCTGTGCCTCCTGGCACAAGCTCAATGCCTGTACTCTGCCTTGTGCTCTGTTGTGCCTCCTGGCACAAGCTCAATCCCTGTACTCTGCCTTGTGCTCTGTTGTGCCTCCTGGCACAAGCTCAATCCCTGTACTCTGCCTTGTGCTCTGTTGTGCCTCCTGGCACAAGCTCAATCCCTGTACGCTGCCTTACACTCTGTTGTGCCTCCTGGTACAAGCTCAATCCCTGTACTCTGCCTGTTGCTCTGTTGTGCCTCCTGGCACAAGCACAATCCCAGTACTCTGCCTGTTGCTCTGTTGTGCCTCCAGGCACAAGCTCAGTCCCTGTACTCTGTCTTGTACTCCGTTGTGCCTCCTGGCACAAGCTCTGTCCCTATACTCTGCCTGGTGCTCTCTTGTGCCTCCTGGCACATGCTCTGCTAAACTCCTGTGCTCTGTTCCGTATGTCCGTTCCTAGTGCTCCTGTGTTTGTCAGTCTCCTCAGTTATCCTTCTGTTCCATGTCTCTCCCGCTATCTGAGCCGTCCCTCTTGGTACCGGCTACCGTGGCTTTAGAGAGCCCTAGGCCTGTCCCTGTATAGGGTTCGGTCTTCACTAGGTTGGCTCACCCTGGGCAGTCTGTTCCATGGTCCAGAGGGTCCACTCTTATAGCTCGCCTCACTGAGGCATTACAGCCATGACTGTATATAATTGTTTAAAGAGGTTTTCTACTATTAACTTAACCCCTTTTCTTTTGTCCTAACTCTACCTAACACTTTAATTACCTGCCTTGCTCCTGTAAGCTCATCTCTCTGCTGATCTTTCAGCTTACAAGCACTGCAATATGCTGCTTGTTATTAAAAAGTACATCACAGGGCTTGTCAGCTGAAGGCACAGCACTTCAAAGCCGCATTCCGGCAAACGAGAGTGAAGCCTGATGTGAGTTCAGTAATGCATGGTGCTGACTGACTCTACCGATGCTTTGAACTGCCATGCCATCAACTGACAAGCCCTGTGATATACTTTCTAATACCAAGCAGCACCTCACAGCACTTGTCAGCTGAAAGGAAGTCACATCAAAGCAGGAGTCAAGGAGTGGAGAGTGAAGCCTGATGTGATAGACCTGTGATATAGTGTCTAATGATCAGCACATCGCAGCATTTAACAGCTGAATGGACAGCACTTCAAAGCAGGATACAAGCAAAGAGGAAAGTGAAGTCTGTTCTGAGCAGATGTGCTCAGACTGATGTCACTCACTTAAAAGTAGCCCCACCCTATTAGTGACTTTACCCACTCTGTTAGTCCAATTCCAGTCCCCAAATTGGAAGAAGCAGCGTGAGAATCAAAACAGAAGGATATATGTCCCACAGAGAGGTTAGCTTACAGGAGCAGGGCAGATAATAAAAGCAAATTATAAAAGTGTTAGGTAGGAAGAGTTAGTACAAATGAAAGGGGGATAAATCAGTAGTGGAAAGTCCCTTTAATATATAAAGTATATATTGAGAGCACCACTGTATTAACTAATATTTGGTCCGATAGGCATTGCAGGTCTTGATTAGGCGCCTCCTCTCCTCTCACAATCACCATCCTCCTGCCCTGATTCAGCAAGGCAGATAGAAATGTGCCTGCGCAGAAGTGCGATTGGGAGGCATTGTGTGAATGATGTAGGACACATCATTCATACGAAGCAAGGAGGATTGTGAATGTAACAAGAGCGGAGGTGCCGGATCAAGACCAACCCATTGACCCGGATCAAACTGTAATAAATGGTATTTTTTGTGCTATGCAGAGGGGTTTGGGGTCTTACATTTAGCATATTATAGTTATAGAGTCCTTAAAGGTGATGACCGTACTTTATATTGGATAAACCTGGTAATAGGGTCCCTTTAAACACAGTTGAGATGGCAGAACTCCAGGGAATGGGAAGAGAGCCAATGATAATGTAAGAAGATGAAGCTGACCGGGGGTACCTCTCTTGCGCCGGTTCTGGAAATGTCGGGATTGTCACCAGTGTTGCACGGGGGGGGGGAGATTTCAGACCCGGACCTTTGCACTGGACAGTAGGGGGCGGGTCTGACATAAAAAGGGCTGTGTGCTAGAGAAAGACAGGAGACTGGGTGAGAAGACTTTTCATGCAGCAGGGTGTGGTGCGGGCCTTCTCAGCGGAGCATCGCGTGAGCGCAGGCCCACCTGTCATAACCCTGGGACCAAGTCCACCGTTCGGGTACGGCAAACTGCTAAGCCTCCGCTGTCTCCCGTTCCTGGAGGTGACTCACAGTTGAGACCAGTGACTGCTGCGTGTGTGCGGTCCCCCCAAGGACAAGTGACTAGGCGAGAACTGCCCAACCCCTCACCCGCATACACCGTGGATCAGAGCCACACTCCAGCGGTATCACCCATTGAACTGATCCCTATATGAGGAAACCATGAGAACAGGAGCCCACTGAGGACAACAGAGACTTGCCACTTGCATCGAGAACCAGACCTCCGGCTACCCAGGACAACTCCAGATCGTCACGTGCGTGCTGCTGGTGTCGGCATCACCGTTGGAGACTGAGATGCTGCAGTCAAGAAGCCGACAGACTGATAAGTTTGCGCTCTCTTAAACATTCACCTTATCCTTGTTCTCTCCATCTATTCCTTTCATTCCCACATTGCTCTATACCTTACCTCTCATACTCCCCCTCTCCCTGCGTGGAGTTTAATTCAGTTAGTAAATTTGTTAACTCTTGATCTGCCTCCTGTCCGTGACGACATCCCGGTTCCTGCAATTCTACAATAATACAGAAGGTGTGTCTCAAGCTACCACAGACTCTTATGGACACAGTAACTAAGCTGTAGTCACAGATCATAGTTATGCACTAATCAAAATTTGCAAAAAATGTGTATGTATACTTTTGTACACATATTTTAATTTCACAACTGAATAGTCCCTTCCAAAAATCAAATCATTTTTAAAGACATTTATCATATTTTTAATTAACTGCACTTTCAATATAATTCAGCTCCAGTATATTCCATTTTACCAGTTCACTTAAGAGTCATATTAACTGTATTTAATTTGAGTAGAGTCATAAATAAATGTTTCTAAATCGATAATCACTCTCCTACTTTTATTTTATAAACACTTTTCCACTGTATGGAGCTCAGAGTATATTTGCTCATCTGTCAACACAATTTTTCACACCACTTAGCTTCTTTTCTATCATTTTTCATAGATAATATGCAAAATAAACACTACATTAGTACTTGTATTAGAAGTGTGAATGTTTTGTTCTTTTCCGGCTTAGTTCTACATAATGATTTTATGTAAAATTGTATTTGTAGCACATTTCAGCTGGTCCTTCTACACAGAAGAGCAATTTCAGCTATTTAGAAAACAAATTGCCCGGTCTGAAAAACAAGGTGATTTAGGGATCATGCATGAGGCAGAGCTGTGTGCACAGACCTTTCATGGAGATATACTGAGGAGCAGTATGGCCACATACATAGACTTTTTATAGACTTATTTTGTCATCTCTAGCACTGGGTTTGCTTTACAAAAGTAAAAAAAAAAAGATTGTGCATTGTACCTATGGCGAACGCTTTCATGGATACATGGATATAGTTTTTTCATCTTGAGATTTATGAGATGAACCAGGGATCCATATAGCAACTAACAAAGTATGCCATAATTTGTGTCATGCTGGTGGTTGTGGAACCATTGCGCCATGGACTGGGGAGAGCCTGTAGGGGCGCAACTAAATAACCAACTGGTTCTTCACTAGAGCCCCTGAAGGTGTGATTAGACTTGGCTGCAGGTGGATGCCAGGTACCATTCCAGGACAGACCCCAGAGCCAAGAGCAGTTGACCCCCAAAGGAGCAGGGAAGAAAGGATGGTCTCAGAGATTCAGACCGACCAGAAACTGGTTAACAGGAGGAATGGATGCTGTACAGCTGGTTAACAGAGCAGTGTTAATAGGCTTGCACAGCTGTTAGACAGAATGGATACTGTATCAGGCATGGATGGGATAGATTAAGGAAGACAGGACGGACTTGGGTGCAGGAGCAGGTTCAAACTGGACAGGTGAAGGTAACGGTGAAGGTACGCACTAGGCAGATCAGGACTGGGTATAGGCAGAACAGGTTCATGAACAGGTTCAGCAGGATGGACAATACAAGTTCAGACAGGAAGGACAGGATCAGGTTCAAATAGGATGGACAGAATCAATTTCAGGGAATGCAGATACACAACAAAGTATCAAGTGTACACACTGATCACTAATATTGCTCAGTCACCACCCTATAGGGTAGGGTGCCTTAAATACTTGATGTCTCCCAGCTATTGGTTTTGGACAATTTCCAAAGGGCTGCCTCTTTAAGAAGACCCCACCACAGTATGATTCCCCAACTGTAACACGCACACAGCCTTCCATGCAGTATAATGGGCCTTCCATGCAGTATAATGGACCCACACCTTACCACATTGTTTAATGGTCCTCAATAGTCCTCCAAAGAGTATAATGGTCCCCAAATAGCACTACATGAAGTATAAAGGCTCCCACATAGCGCTGTAGGGATGCAGAATGCCAGTGCAGCTCCAGGGGAGCTCCTGTCGCTTCTGCTGTGAAGTGCCAGTGCAATGACGTCATATTATAATAGCCCTCCATGTTTTATAATGAGCTCCATAGCCCTACATACATTATAATGATCCCCCATAGTTCTCCACACAGTATTATGGCCACCACAATGCACTCACTGATTTAGAAAAGAAAGCAATACTCACCTTTCCTCCTCATTCCCTCACTGCTCCAGTGTCTCATCGGAGAGGGACGTCAGACACTGAGGAAGAATGACATATCCAGGATGCTGATACAGTTGAATGTGCAATGACAGATGAGTTGGTGTGTGGGGGACTCAAAGCAGCTGCGTGGCATGTACTCCACTGTCAATAGGGCTGCGTGAAAAAAATTGTGTGTGAAAAAAATTGCAGCCTGCAATAGTCTCCTTTGTTTTTGAATGAGACTGTCCTTCTCAAGTCTATGGGTGCACAAAAAAACAGATCCCATACAGATCATTCATAATGCATCTGATTTTTAGGTAAACATTCCAGTTATTAACAAAGAACTGTATTTGGTCATGTATGTTTTTTAAATTGCCATACAGTCATCATAGAAGTATTTATCTCGTATATAAAGCTGAGTGTATGTATGTGTGTGTGTATGTATCAAGCCACGGCCACTCCACATAGCTCAGCCTACTTTGCATAGCCACACTGACTCCACATATCCATGCCCACTTCATATAGCCACTTCTGCTCCGCATAGCCACCCCACTTCATAGTTCCACCCCTTTTGTAATATACTCCATTCCACCACTACTCCCCAGCAACATACCCGCTGTCTTGTGGTCATACTTGATTCCGAGCTTTAATTCACCCCCAAATCCGATCACTGGCTCGCTCTTGTTATCTGCACCTCAAAAACATTTCTAGAATTCAACCCTTTTTTACTTTCAACTCTGCAAAAACTCTTAATGTTTATCTTATTCATTCTCGTCTGGACTATTGTAACTCTCTACTAATTGATTTCCCTCTTACCAAACCCTCCCCTCTCCAATCCGTCTTGAATGGCATCATATTCCTCACCAATTGTTATACCGATGCCTCTACCTTGTGCTAGTCATTACACTGGTTACCCATCCACTCCAGAATCCAGTACAAACTTATTACCCTCACCCACAAAGCACTTCATGGCTCAGCACCACCCTACATCTCCTCCCTCATCTCAGCCTGCCACCCTACCTGTGGCCTCCATTTTGCAAATGACCTGAGGTTAACATCCTCAATAATCAGAACTTTCTAGTCCCGTCTCCAAGACTTTTCACGTGCTGCGCCAATTCTTTGGAATGCACTACCCAGGTTAATACGATTAATCCCCACAGTTTTAAGCGTACCCTAAAAACAGATTTGTTCAGACTGGCCTACCACCTCAACGCATTAACCTAACTATCCCTGTGTTGCCCAATCAAAATTTTTACCATAACCAGGTTCCTCGCATCATGTTCTCTCATGCTTTATGCATTTAATAGCCCTCTGTGTCTGTATTGTTACATACTTAGGCTGATAACCGGTTCATGCAGCACTACATGAACACCCGATTCTTACATTTTGGCTGGTCCAAACAACGAAAGCAATTGTTACCATCTACCTTTTGTGTTTCCCCTTTTTCCTCATAGATTGCAAGCATGTGAGCAGGGCCCTCATTCCTCTTGGTATCTGTTTTGATCTATGTGTTTATTGTTCTGCTGTAATGTCTATTGTCTGTACAAGTCCCCTCTAAAATGTAAAGTGCTGCGGATTATGTTGGCACTATAGAAATGAAATTATTATTATTATTATTAGAGTTGAGCGAAACGGGTCGAATAATGTCAAAAGTCGCCGACTTTTGGTAAAGTCGGGTTTCATGAAACGAAACCCGACCCTAGGGTGAGGTCGGCCACGAGCTCGGCGACTTTAGCGCCAAAGTCGCGTTTCAAAAGTTTGTTTTCCGCCCTTTTTCAGCCAGTCAGGATCCACGAACACTGTGGGCAACGTGATGACATAGGCAGGGGTCACCACCATCTTTGAGAAGGGCATGCAAGTGATTGGCTTGCTTTGGGGGGCGTCACAGGGGGTATAAGAGGGTGTGCACTCTGACCGCCATGTTACTCATGCTGATCTCAGAATAGGGAGAGCTGCTGCTGCTGATTCTGTAGGGAGAGCATTAGGCAGGGAAGAAGACACCAAAAACTGCTTCTGCTGCTAGCGATTTTGCCTGTACAACACACCAGTCACTGTGTGTGCAGTGCAAGTGGAGGCTATATTTTGCTGGATCAGCTGTGTTGGTTGTTAGGCTGCCTTATAAGGCTTCCTGATGGCTGCATTGCTGTTTTCCCACTGCTCTGCAAACTGCTTTTTTAAAAGCAATCCAAATTTTTTTTTTGTCCTGGTGAGGTACTGAGCGTGCATTTTTTCACACCATACAGCGGTGTACGCTCCTCACACAGTACCGTGTAACGGCTGTTATCACGGCCACAGTGAAGCTATCTGTGTGTGACTCTGTATGAATAAGTCGAGGACATGTTCCGTTCTTACAGACCTCCACCTTCTAGTTTTGTCTGCTTTTCAAACACTTAAGTATATTTGCTGTTTGATCACATTCAAAACTATAGAGAGACAGCGTGTGTCAGTCCGTATACTTAAAAAAAACGGAGCTTGACAATTTTACGGACACCGGACAGAGGTGTACGTGCACGCTCCTCTCTCAGTACCGTGTAACGGCTGTTATCACAGCCACAGCGAAGCTATCTGTGTGTGACTCTGTAAGAATAAGTCGAGGACATGTTCCGTTCTTACAGACCTCCACCTTCTAGTTTTGTCTGCTTTTCAAACACTTAAGTATATTTGCTGTTTGATCACATTCAAAACTATAGAGAGACAGCGTGTGTCAGTCCGTATACTTAAAAAACACGGAGCTTGACAATTTTACGGACATCGGACAGCGGTGTACGTGCACGCTCCTCTCTCAGTACCGTGTAACGGCTGTTATCACGGCCACAGTGAAGCTATCTGTGTGTGACTCTGCAAGAAAAAGTCGAGGACATGTTCCGTTCTTACAGACCTCCACCTTCTAGTTTTGTCTGCTTTTCAAACAGTTAAGTATATTTGCTGTTTGATCACATTCAAAACTATAGAGAGACTGCGTGTGTCAGTCCGTATACTTATAAAATACGGAGCTTGACAATTTTACGGACACCGGACAGCGGTGTACGTGCACACTCCTCTCTCAGTACCGTGTAACGACTGTTATCACGGCCACAGTGAAGCTATCTGTGTGTCACTCTGTAAGGATAAGTCGAGGACATGTTCCATTCTTACAGACCTACACTCTAGGGAGATTCCTATTCTGCCCAATTCTATATACACCTTGTAGTTTGTCATACACTAGCCAATTTCTGCCTGTGACATAGCGGTGTGATATTCACTGGGCCTCACACAATCCAACAGTGTCCACAAGTGTGTTCAGAAATTCTACATCTCCCCTGTCCTATAGTGACATTTTTCACACCTGCGACATTGAGCCTGTGACATAGCGGTGTGATATTAACTGGGCCTCACACAATCCAACAGTGTCCACAAGTGTGTTCAGAAATTCTGCGTCTCCCCTGTCCTATATACACCTTGTTCCTTGTTTTACATTACTATATAGTTTGTGGGATTTTGTGTACATTTTTACCAAAAATAGCGAAGGCTGGTGGAAGAGGCCGTAGAATTGGGTGGGGGTTGCCAGCTGGTAATGATAGTGCTGGTGGTGGATCTGATGGTAGTGGCAAAAGCAAAATAGGACCGAATGCAGGAGGTGTTGAGCCTGCGTCATCGTCTGGCTCCACAAGGCCTCGAAGGCTTAGTATTCTAGGAGTTGGCAAACCGCTTTTAAAGCCAGAGCTTCAGGAAAAAGTTTTGTCTTACATTGCTGACTCAGCCTCCAGCTCTATCGCCTCCTCTTCTGAAGTTGTAAAAAATAAAAGCACTGAGTCGTCATTGGAGGCTCATGTTCATGAACTACACCTTTCCTTGTGTCCTTCACCCCAACCAAGATTGAAGGATGACGCAGGCCATACAACTGATTACTCCATGGAGCTGTTTTCACATACCATGCCTGGGTTATCAAGTGAAATGGTGAATTACCCAGGCCAAGATGAATCTGACATGGAGTGCACTGATGCACAGCCACTGATAGATGATTCTGCTGGTACATTCAGTCAGAGCACTACATTGTCCTCGCAGTGTAATGAGCCAGATTCTGACCCTGATGAGACTCAGGTGCCCCTTCCCGCATACTATACCACCATACACGGTGACACAGAGGAAGGTACACATGACATTGAAGAGGAGGTGATGGATGACCCAGTTGTTGACCCAGATTGGCATCCATTGGGGGAAGAGGGTGCTGCTTCCAATAGCTCAGATGAGGAGCATCCACAGCAGACATCGACATCGCAACAGCTGTTATCTGGCAGGCCCGGAGCACTCCAAAGACAGGTTCCAAAAATCAAAAGAGTTGCTGGACAGCTTGTCCAGACGGTCAAAATAGCACAGCGTGCTAGGCCGCAAAATGTCTTCCAAAGTAGGAAGAGTGCAGTGTGGCACTTTTTTGAACAAACTCCTCATGATCAGGCCAAGTTTATCTGTAAGAAGTGCGCAAAGACCTTTAGCCGAGGGAAAAATCTGAAAAATTTGAATACCAGTTGCATGCTTAGACATTTAACCAGCATGCACTTGCAAGCGTGGACACAACAACAAACCTCAAGTACCACATGTGCAACTGATCACAAAGAAGGTAGTCAGCAACGCTACATTGTTTCCCCCACTGTAAGCCCACCGGTTAGCACAGCAGCAAATGTTGAGGTGTCGTTGCAAGGCCACAGCAGTCAGGGAATCCCACTGTTATATCAACGAAAGACTGATTCTAGGCCATCAGAAAGAACACCAACTCCATCACCATCATCAACCCTCTCTCAGTCCGCCCTGTCCACCGTTAGTTCCACCATATGCAGCTCTCAAGTCCAGCTCACCCTTCCAGAGACTATGAGTAGGTCAAGAAAGTACTCAGTCTCTCATCCGCGTACACTGGGTTTGAACGCCCACATTGCCAAACTAATCTCGTTAGAGATGATGCCCTATCGGTTGGTGGAAAGCGCAGCTTTCCGTGAACTCATGGCCTATGCAGTACCACGCTATGACCTACCCAGTCGCCACTTCTTCTCTCGCAAAGCCATCCCAGCCCTCCACCATCATGTGAAAGACCGCATTGTCCATGCACTCAAGCAGTCAGTGAGTGGAAAGGTGCACCTCACAACAGATGCATGGTCCAGTCAGCATGGCCAGGGCCGTTACGTGTCCATCACTGCGCACTGGGTTAATGTGGGGGATGCAGGGTCCACAGGGGACAGTGGTGGTGGGACAGTGCTGCCTAGCCCACGGTATAGGAAACAGTTGGCTGTAGGCGTTCGACCCTCCTCCTTCTCCTCCTCCTCCAGAAGCGAAAGCTCGTCCACAGAGCGCAGTCGTACGAGCACTCCATCTGCAGCTGCCACTGTTGCACACGAGGTGTCCCCCTATCGAGCAGCTAGTGGAAAGGGTCAGCAGGCTGTGTTGCAGATGATGTGTTTGGTCGACAGACACACCGCGGAGGTGCTGGCCGAGTACTTTCAGCGACAAACTGAGTCATGGCTGGGCAGTATACATCTTGAGACAGGCAAGGTAGTTAGTGATAACGGCCGTAATTTTGTGGCAGCCATAGCCCTTTCAAAACTCAGCCACATACCTTGCTTGGCTCACACCTTGAACCTGGTGGTGCAGTGCTTCCTCAACAATTATCCGGAGTTAACAGCCCTGCTCCAGAAGGTGCGAAGACTGTGCGCGCACATCCGCCGGTCGCCTGTACACTCCATTCGTATGCAGAAGCTGCAGCGATTGCTCCACCTTCCCAACCACCGCCTCATTATCGACATTGCAACAAGGTGGAACTCCACCCTGCACATTGTTGAGCGGCTGTGCGAACACAGGCAGGCCATAATGCATTTGTGGGAGGATACACGGCCAGGCACTTTGAGAGCAGACATGGAGTTGACAGGTGTGCAGTGGTCGAAGCTGAAAGACCTCTGTAAAGTCCTTCAGTGTTTTGAGGAATGCTCACGGCTGGTAAGCGCAGACGACACCATCCTAAGCATGAGCATCCCACTTATGCGTCTGCTCATGCAAACTTTGACGCACCTTAAGGAGCAGGCGTCTGCAGCCAATGTTGCTGAGGAGGAAGAAGAGGAGGGAATCCTTGATGACATTCAGCCATTGTCTGCTCAGGGACCTCTCCTGGACAAGGTGGAGGAAGAAGAGGAGGAGGAGGATGATGATGGGGATGATTACTTAGGGGAGGAGGATGCATCTCGTGGGGCAAGTGAAAATGTTGGCGTGGCAAGGTCTGGTACAGGGTTTGTGCATGACTGGAGGGATGTGGATTTGCCAGAAAGTGCTCCTCCAACCAGCACTCGCAGTGCATCATTGACACCGGTAATATTGGCCCACATGTCAGATTATGCCTTGCAGATCCTAAAAAGGGACCCCCGCATTGCCAAAATGATGAACGATGACGACTACTGGTTGGCCAGCATCCTGGATCCACGCTATAAAGGCAAATTACAAAACATCATGCCACACGAGAACCTTGACCTAATATTGGCTAATAAACAAGCAACTCTGGTAAACCGATTGGTTGAGGCATTCCCAGCAAACAGCAGCGGTGATGGTTCTCACACGAGCCGTACGGGCCGGGGGCAGCTTGGCAGAGGTGTTCGTGGTGCACACAGCAGAAGTGGCGTTGGAGACAGGGGTTTCATGACAATGTTGTGGACTGATTTTTCAAATACCGCTCACACAACTGGTAATACTGCATCGATGTAAAGTGACAGGAGACAGCAGTTGTCAACTATGGTTACAAACTACTTTTTCTCCCATATCGATGTTCTCCCGCACAGGTCATTCCCCTTTGACTATTGGGCCGCTAAACTGGACACCTGGCCTGAATAGGCACAATATGCCTTACAGGAGCTCGCTTGCCCAGCTGCAAGTGTGCTATCGGAAAGAGTCTTCAGTGCAGCTGGATCAATCCTGACAGAAAAAAGGACCCGTCTGTCAACCCAAAATGTGGATGATCTAACCTTCATTAAAATGAACCATGCATGGGTTTCCAAGGATTTTGTCCCACCTTCCCCTGATGACACATAGGGTGATAGAAAAATGGCTTGCTTTGGTCCTCCTCTTCCTGGGACTTGAACAATTTCGCCTTTTGCATCCGCTGAATGTCCAACATCAACATATGCCACTTTCTAAAACTCCCTAACTGTGCTGCCTCCCCCCCCATGGCCAGGGTCACCACCTAGCGCACGAAACCGTGCAAGTGCCGTTGCCCTGGACAGGTGGGTAGGCCGACTCTTGGGCGCGGGCACTGGCACAGGGTCCCTCATAGTGCAATCAAGTGTCTCTGACGGTGGTGGTGCACACCCGCCGTCAGACACACCGCCGTACTATGAGGGGCCAAGTGCCAGTACCGACGCCCACGAGTAGGCCCCCCTTGCTTGGGCAGGGCCCCAGCATTTGCAATCTTTACCTCTCCCTGCTCCTCCGCTGTGTAGTCTGGGCCGTCAAATCCATACTGGGCCTGACACCGTCTGTGCCTGCCTCCTGATCTATAGACATATATTTTGAATGTGTACACTATGCTATCCATACATGTTATCCAGGGATACGGTACCCTTTCTCACCTTTGTGCAATCACGTGTAATCCATACTGGGCCTGACACCGTCTGAGCCTGCCTCCTGATCTATAAACATATATTTTAAATGTGTACACTATGCTATCCATACATGTTATCCGGGGATACGGTACCCTTTCTCACCTTTGTGCAATCACGTGTAATCCATACTGGGCCTGACACCGTCTGAGCCTGCCTCCTGATCTATAGACATATATTTTGAATGTGTACACTATGCTATCCATACATGTTATCCGGGGATACGGTACCCTTTCTCACATTTGTGCAATCACGTGTAATCCATACTGGGCCTGACACTGTCTGAGCCTGCCTCCTGATCTATAGACATATATTTTGAATGTGTACACTATGCTATCCATACATGTTATCCGGTGATACGGTACCCTTTCTCACCTTTGTGCAATCACGTGTAATCCATACTGGGCCTGACACCGTCTGTGCCTGCCTCCTGATCTATAGACATATATTTTGAATGTGTACACTATGCTATCCATACATGTTATCCAGGGATACGGTACCCTTTCTCACCTTTGTGCAATCACGTGTAATCCATACTGGGCCTGACACCGTCTGAGCCTGCCTCCTGATCTATAGACATATATTTTGAATGTGTACACTATGCTATCCATACATGTTATCCGGTGATACGGTACCCTTTCTCACCTTTGTGCAATCACGTGTAATCCATACTGGGCCTGACACCATCTGAGCCTGCCTCCTGATCTATAGACATATATTTTGAATGTGTACACTATGCTATCCATACATGTTATCCGGGGATACGGTACCCTTTCTCACCTTTGTGCAATCACGTGTAATCCATACTGGGCCTGACACCGTTTGAGCCTGCCTCCTGATCTATAGACATATTTTTTGAATGTGTACACTATGCTATCCATACATGTTATCCGGGGATACGGTACCCTTTCTCACCTTTGTGCAATCACGTGTAATCCATACTGGGCCTGAGAACAGCTGGCGAGCTGTTAAGCAAGCTACAGCACCTGTGGTTTGCACACGTAAGTTTTTCATTTTTTCAGGAATGACGGTTAGGCCTAATTCCGGAACTGCGGTTGACCTGCACTTACTGGGAAATCATCGTTCGCGGGTAATAATTGTAATCCCAGATCCCCATCACTAACGTTGTTCAGCGGGTTATCTGCACCTGTAAGCAACAAACGCTGGCCTTTTCAGTGTAGCGCACATGCAGCCACGGACATGTAAGGGCATGACACACGAGTTATTGGCCAATCTCACGTGCCAGAGCCTCGCGTGTCCCTCTAGTAAGCCGGACTCGGACCGCGGGGCATGACGGAGTCTCGTTCGTTAACGGAATTAAGCTTGCAATGTGTGCATCTTTTTTGTTGCTGGATGGTTGAGGTTGCCCGTGTTGAGTCAAATTACGCTGTAGGCTCCACTCCTGGTGGTGCCTTTCTGGACATTCCTTTAAGGTTCAGCTTTGCAACCATACTGCCCACGTAAAACAAACACTTTGCCTTCATGAACGCTGTTTGGAGGGTCGTGACTCGTGGGAATAACGCTGCCCAATCAGTTAACCTGCTAGAGAGATCCTTCGTTGCTCCCAAGCATGACATCACACTCCCTAGGAGGAAGGTAATGCCACTGTGGCGACCGTACTCCTGGGGGGCGACACAAGTGCACTGATGCCCAGCCATTGCTCGATGAATCTGCTGGTACATTGACCCAGACCACTACATTCCCCTCGCACGCTACACGGCCTGAATCTGACCCTGATGAAACTCAGGTTACCCTTCCCATATACAGTTTCATCTTACACGGTGAAAAAGAGGAAGCTGCAGATGAAAGTGCAGGTTCGGCCCACCCGCCGTCAGACACACCACCGTACTATCAGGGGCCCTGTGCCAGTACCGTCGCCAACGAGTGGGCCCCCCCTGCTTGCTCAGGATCACAGCACTTGCAAGGTTGAAATACTGTGCAGTGAGATGGACGATGGGGACGACGAGGAGTCCAGACTAGTACAGGGATTCCCTAGCGAGGAGACTTATTTAATTGTTTTCAATGTTGGGACAGCAATTTTTGGGGAGCACTATACTCTGGAGAATGATAGATGGGGCCCACCATACACTGGAACATTCCAAAGGTGGACATCAGACACTGGAGCAGCATTTACAGGGCCCATTATACACTAGAGCATTAGAAATGGGGCCCATTATGTTTGGAGCATTATTTGGGCCCATAAGACAGTGGAGCTTCATCCATGGGGACCAACATATACTGTAGCATTATGTGGAGCTCATCATATGCTGTTTCAAACATTATATGGGACCAATGATTCTGTATGGAGAAATAGATGGGCCTCGTCATGAGATGTAAAAAGTGGTATGTGTTAAAGGGACACTCTTTCGCCCAGGGCACATGAAAACCTGGAGCCAGCCCTACCTCCCCACAACTTTAGCCAAATAACCCCCATTTTTCAGTGCGTAACTAGTATTATGAAGTAAATTAAGGTTGACAAGCTTAAGTAATAAGAATTGATGCTTTTGGCATTCAAATGGGCACTGTAGGTGTGTTTCCTGTCCTCCTCTCACTGCCGACTTTAATTCCCCATTGACTTACATTGGGTTTCGTGTTTCGGTCGGACCCCCGACTTTTCCCTATAGTCGGCGGATTTTGCTCGACCCGACTTTTGGAAAAGTCGGGTTTCATGAAACGAAACTCGACCCTAAAAAAGCAAAAGTCGCTCAACTCTAATTATTATTATTATTATTATTCTGTGTGTGCATATATATTTATATATACACAAATTTATTTATGCTGTGTTGCACACATATTATACACACATGGCACTGCAGTGCAGATCCATACTTCTCTGTGATTAATGAAGAACCTGACCTCCAACCCTGCCAGCATTCTGATCCCACCTACACATGCATGTGATTCATCACATGGTCATGACATCAATGAAGGTCCTTTAGCTTCCTCGGATTTAGCTATTACCGTATGAAGGTGGCGCCCTTGGTGCAGAAGTGAGTAGCGGGCCGGCTTCCCTGACACAAAGTACAGCCTCGCTGGTGTAGCGGAACCTGACAGAGCCGGGACCTCATTCCACAGAGCAGAGGCCGACTGAGGGCAGGTGACAGTCTGCGGGGTACATATTTAGTCCTCAGCCTCCTGCAGATGTGAAGGTGCTGTTCTGTCTATGTGGTGCCCGTAATGTATTGTGTATTGGGGCCGAGGGCCCTCTTATCCCCTGTACTGCCCCGTGGTTGGTGCAGTGACTCAAGGTGCTCACCCCATGTGTTATCAACCACAGGGCGGCACTGTCCTGGCTGAGGTAACACCCCCGCTCAGTGATGAGAAGAGGCAGTGGCCGGTGGCATAGAGTCCATGCCTCAGCTGAGCTGCCTGCCAATCTGCATGTAGGGAAGGTGACCTGACGGACGGACTGACTGGTCAGATTTCAAAAGGGAAAACAGCTAGGAAAGTGTAGGTGACGTGCAGTACCTTGAACTCACATTAGACGGCAGGGAGGAGTGTGAGCTTAGGACATGACATCAGCTTAGGGCTAAGAAACCGTTGGTCATGGGGGGTGGAGTTATAGGGAACCAGGAAAGCTATAAATTTGACAGGAGGGTTCCAGAAAGTTCCAGTCCCCAGGGGGAGCTCAAGTGATGAGGAGACTGTGACAGTTGCTGCACTGTGAGGAAAACCCAACCAGGGGGACTGAGGAGAAAGGAAGTTAGGGGAGTGGTCCTGACATGAAGTACCGCAGTATAGACGAGGCTCCGGGTGTGGGACACCGTATTGGAACGACGCTTGACCAGTAACATTACTGTTGGTGTATAGGCCTAAGGCAGCCACAGTGACGGAGCTGTCAGAGCATCACTGAGTGTATAGGGGACGGTACGTAAATATACGTCCCTGGAGAAAGTGTGTTACCCTGTGTTCTGTAACCGGAGAACTGTGAAGGAAAGTGCGGTGTGCTGTGAGGCCATCTGGCGGACGGCGAGAGAAAGAATAAACTTGGACCTGTTGCACCCGAAACTTGCCTCCAGCTTGTGTCTGTACGTTACTGCGCGGTATCCAGAAGGACCACTCCCCAGCCCGGCCCACCGACCCTACACTTGGCGTAGTCGGCAGGATCAACACCGCTAATACAACATCTTCTGCGGCAGGACTGCCTCTGAGGAGTGGGAACGGACTTGGACTGCACTGTGTGGATTATAAACACCTGTGGATTACAAATTACCAACCTTTGGATTACAAATTGGGAGCGCTGTGGCGTACCTGCATTGCCAGCAGAGGATCCGGGGTGGTACCAGGTCCGGAGCAAGATGGCGGTGCTGCTTCAGCGCAGAGGAGAGATCCAGGTGTTTGCCGTTGTCTCTAATGGACTGGGGCCCCCTCCTACATACCCTTGGGGACGGCGATAAGTACCAGGAGGCCGACGCTCCCACATACTGGACCCTGAGAAGTGGGTGGAAAGGCCTGCCGTTGCCCCACCCAGCAGAGGGAGTGGCACAGAGGAAAAGATTGTCTGCGGCTGTTTGGCGCCATTCGATTGCTGCCCACTGGACGGGATGCAGCGCTGCGGTTGTAGAGGCATCGGCCGCCTGGAGTGGCAGCGGCCGAGGGAGGTGGAGCTCCGCCAGAAGATCTATACCTCGGAGTCACGAACAGCCAGTCTGGTCTCAGGTGGAGGAGCGGAGCCATGGCGGATCCCACGGGAGCGGCCACCCAAGATACCAGCAGAAAGCCCCTCCAAGGACCCTCTGGGCATGGAGGCCAGCCTCACCAGTTGGTGGAGTGAAGAGCGGAGACTGCAGGAGCAGCCGTGGGAAGATGTGACAGAGACCGCGACGCTGGGGAAGGTGAGAGTTCCCCCGGCTCTGCCAGCGGCTCCGCAAGTGGCCCCCACCACTCAGCCGCAGCACGCGGCCTCCTGTGATCCCGAAAGGCTGGCCAAGGAAGACCCCACTGTCTATGCGGAGCTGAGTGATCCCTCCACTCCCAGCCCCGAGCCACCCCGCCCGGTGATGCCACGCCTGGTGTCGCCGGTGCGGAGCCTGTTTCCAGAAGACCCTGTTGCGTCCCCCCTGCAAGTGGTGACATCCTCCCTGAAACCAGCTATTACTCCGGTTATGACGGCTCCGGCTGAAGCTCCGGATGCAGCCCACCCTGCGGCTGTGGTTATGCCGGCATTGGAACTGGCTGCAGCCTATTTGTCAGGCCTTGTGGCCCAACATCCGGAAAACCTGTCTGCCCCTATCCGCCACCCGGCCCCAGCGGCTGCTGGGCCGCAGACATCACCAGCCGCCTCTGCCCTATTTTTGTCCCTGGCTAAGTCCCGCCCACCGGACTCCCGGGCTCACACCGGACACTCCGTTTGGGTCGCAGAAGTGGTAAAAAAGAAAAAAGCCAGGGAGCAGGAAGTATGAAACCTGCTTCATGCAAAAGGGGAGGCTGGCATGGCGGCGACACGATCTATGGGACGGCTCGTGTATACGAATATACCCAGGGGGTATGGGTTCATACGCGATCTTGCTACCGGCCAGAAGGTTTATATTAATGTGGCCTCTATTCGTCACGGCCGGGCTCTACTTGAGGGGGACTTGGTGTCGTACTACAAAGAGTACTGTCCCCGCGGCTACTACGCGGTAGCTGTGATTACTGAGTCTGAAGGTCATGAGCCCCCATAGAAAGAACTCACAGGACATTCCTTACATCCCGGGAGCTCCACGGCTGTGGGGCCCCTTGCTGACTGCCACTAGGAGATGGCTTGAACTTTCGAAATTTAGTTGCACCGTTGTGCAAATCACAAGGACAGTTTGCGTCCAAGTTAATGAAAAAAAGTTTAATATAAAAATTGAAGTTTTTTGTTTGTTAAGCCTGACAAAGCGGGGATGTAAGGAGAGAGGAAGTGTCCATGTTAAAGGAAGGGGGAGAAGGAGAAAATCTGTTATGTTTATGTTATTTATATGTTGGTTTTAACAAGCAATAGTAAAAAAAAAATGTAAGAAAATGGGGTACTTGTGATATTATAGAATTGTTCTGATGTATGATATGCACAAGAAAATGCGACAGGTCCGGGTAAGGGAAGGTCTGTGTGACCAAAGGAAGCATGAGACCGAAGGGTCTATGAGTTGAGAGGGTCTGGGAGACCGGGACGCCGACCATAACTGGCAATTAAGAGAAAGACAAAGAAAAGGAAGATGTGAAGCAGACAGTAGTCCTAGGTCAGGTACCAGACACCACGGACACCCCAGGAAGAGAAAGGCGGGCGCCGGCGATGATCTGGTAGGTGTAAGGCCTCAACCATGGCGTACCAGATTGTGAAAAGTGACAGAAGGGAAGAGTAGGAGAGTAAGATTGTCGGGGATGACAATAAATAAAGGAAGGGAGAGTGTAGGGAAGGTGACCTGACGGATGGACTGACTGGTCAGATTTCAAAAGGGAAAACAGCTAGGAAAGTGTAGGTGACGTGCAGTACCTTGAACTCACATTAGAGGGCAGGGAGGAGTGTGAGCTTAGGACTTGACATCAGCTTAGGGCTAAGAAACCGTTGGTCATGGGGCGGAGTTATAGGGAACCGGGAAAGCTATAAATTTGACAGGAGGGTTCCAGAAAGTTCCAGTCCCCAGGGGGAGCTCAAGTGACGAGGAGACTGTGACAGTTGCTGCACTGTGAGGAAAAGCCAACCAGGGGGACTGAGGAGAAAGGAAGTCAGGGGGGTGGTCCTGACACGAAGTACCGCAGTATAGACGAGGCTCCGGGTGTGGGACACCGTATTGGAACGACGCTTGACCAGTATCATTACTGTTGGTGTATAGGCCTAAGGCAGCCACCACGGTGACGGAGCTGTCAGAGCGTCACTGAGTGTAAAGGGGACGGTACATAAATATACGTCCCTGGAGAAAGTGTGTCACCTTGTGTTCTGTAACCGGAGAACTGTGAAGGAAAGTGTGGTGTGCTGTGAGGCCGTCTGGCGGACAGCGAGAGAAAGAATAAACTTGGACCTGTTGCACCCGAAACTTGCCTCCAGCTTGTGTCTGTACGTTACTGCGCGGTATCCAGAGGGACCACCCCCTATCCCGGCCCACCAACCCTACATGTACACACAGAGCCCGCTGTCACATCACCTTGACTGAGCACCCAAACAGTGAGACACAAAACTGTAGGACCTGGCTGTAGTCTACGTGCACCCGGCTGTAGGGCCCGCTGTAGTCTCCGCGCTCCCAGCTATAGGGACCGCTGTAGTCTGCATGCTCCTGGCTGTAGGGCGCGCTGTAGTCTGCGCGCTCCCAGCTGTAGGGCCCGCTGTTCTCTGTGCGCTCCCAGCTGAAGGTCCCGCTGTAGTCTGTGCGCTCCTGGCTGTAGGGCCCGCTGTAATCTGCGATCTCCCGGCTGTAGGAGGCGGGGGCCAGGTTGGGAGGGGTCATCACAAGCGGGGGCCAGAGCTGGAGGGGTCACCACAGGCGGGGGAAAGAGTTGGAGGGGTCACCAGAGGTGGGGGCTAGGGTTGGAGGGGTCACAACAGGCAGGGGCTAGGGTTGGTGGCGTCACTGCGGCAAGGTTCAGGTTTGGAGGGATCACCTCAGACAGGGGCCAGGGTTGGAGGTGTCACAGGCAGGGGCTAGGGTTGGAGGGATCACCACAGACGAGTTTAGGAGGTCACCACAGGACCACAGGCGGGGACCAGAGTTGGAGGGGTCACCACAGGCAGGGACCAGAGTAACGGCACCAAACAAATAAAATAGTATCAATACATGGTACTCATTTAGTTCATTTGTATTGCAAATCTTAGGTGTTGACTATATGATGTGAAATGTTTTTACGTGCAATATAATCATTATAATTTGTTATAACTAACCACAGTTAGTTACTATGCCCAGGCAACGCCGGGCTCTTCAGCTAGTAGAAAATAAACTTGCGGATAATAAACGGACGTTATATGAGTTGCAAAAAGGATGAAATGAAAAATTGACGATTTTTCATTCTGTCTGAACAATGAACGATTTTTCATACGCTCATCTGAACCCAGCCTGACAGAGGAATTATCCTTTCTTTATATAAAAAAAAAACATAATGAGACTATAATACACATGTTAAATAAGTTTATTATTATTTATTAATATTATTTAACGGCCTTCGGCTCGATATTGACCCATGGCGACTTGATGGATGAACGATGTGTAGCTAAATCAAATCTAAGTTTATACTACAGTATAAATACACTAGTGTTATTTGGAAAGGATCTTCCAATTTTTATAATCCGAAATCATCATAAAAAAACAACTTAAAATAATATTTTCTCCGCTCACATCAAGATAAAACATAGCAAGGATTCTGAATGCAGCTATTACCACTTCTAGCTCCATGAGAGAAATTTCAAGGACAGTCTGTGAATAAGAGTCTTTTCTTTATTGCATAAAAGCAATAGCTATAATGTGTTTTTCCCCGTACAACTACAAGTGCAGCTTTTTACATAAAATCAGAAGGATGATTTCATACATTTATCAATGGAGCATCCTTGAATTTGTACTGTCAGTCCAGAATTTGGAATGATTCACCCTAGTAACTTGCTCACCCTATACTAATCCATTATAATGTCGATATTACCCCCTTTATATTGGTATTTTTATTATGGGGTTTTTTTTCAAACATGAATTTGAATTGTGGAGTGTATTTGCTTGGTTATTTTTCCATAATACAGTTTGCTTTTACTGAATTTTCTTTCAGCATAGAGATTTTCAGGTAAGGTAAAATATTTAATGGCTGCTCTTTATTCCCAAAATAATGTTACCGTTAACAAAAATGGTAGTAATGTAATATGCTGTAGGTCAAACGGGACTGAAAATATATTAGTTTAAGAATAACTGCTTTTAGAGTCAAATATTCATAATTTTTTATTTTTTTTTTTACAGCCGATGCTAAATAGGACACAAACAGTTGTATCGGACCATACTAAACATATTCTGCTCACAGAGATACACAATGAATGTTGTATTTTTTACCAGACTCCAAAGCAAACCCTGTTATGGAAGGAGTTTCCTCTATTCCAATAGATGACATTCAATTACTCCAAGCATTGGAAGGGTTTTCCACAAGTATCATCGGCGAGGATTCAGCTCCTGGTAGTTTACAAGCGGAGGGGATGGAGAAATATTTTTTATCTTTGTACTTTTTGTACCTGCTTTTCACATTACTGAAATAAATTACAGCAGACATTTTGCTGCAAGGTCTACTAACACAAGAGTTATAGCTCTCCATAGAACTTTATGAGCACCAATGTATCTATCTATCTATCTATCTATTATCTCTCATCTATCTATCTGTCTCTCTACACATCTATCTATCATCTATCTTTCTATCTATCATCTGTCTATAGATCTATCTATTTATCTATCATCTATCTTATCTTAATAATTGGACAATCTGTATTCACTGAAGATAAGTTTGACCTGTGAATGAGAATTTTGAGAATAAAAGATCAGTTCAGGGAAGATATAATGACGTTTCTGTAATAAAACATTTCAGAATTTCTTATTTTTCTCATTTACTATTGAAAAAAAATAATATGATGGTTACTGTTTAAGGCCTTAATAGTTATTACACATTAAACAAAAATCTTCTGATGAGCAATTGTTTGTTAGTCGGCTGAACGGATGTTCGTTTGTGATGAACATCTCAGACGACATCGGCCATGATTAATTTTTTTGAGCGATTAAGCAGCTAAGTGCTTACTACTGTCTAAAAAAAATCCAACATATCCAATCTGTTTTAACCCCTTTACCCCCAAGGGTGGTTTGCATGACACTTTGAAGTCATGCACTATAAACCCCATGTTCTGGTTCCCATTGTTTAGAAAAGGTATTAAGAAATGGGGTATGTGAACTTTTGATCAGGGTAATTTGGAGGTTTTTGATTGTCATTATGATTTAACCCCTTTACCCCCAGGGGTGGTTTGTATGTTAATGACCAGGCCAATTTTTACAATTCTGACCACTGTCCCTTTATGAGGTAATAACTCTGGAACGCTTCCATGGATCCCGGTGATTCTGACATTGTTTTCTTGTGACATATTGCAATTCATGTTAGTGGTAAAATTTCATTTATTTGTGAAAAAAACGGAAATTTGGCAAAAATTTCAAAAATTTTGCACTTTTCCAAATTTGATTTTTTATGCCCTTAAATCACAGAGATATTGCACAAAAAAAACTTAATTAGTAACATTTCCCACATGTTTACTTTACATCAGCACAATTTTGGAAGCAAATTTTTTTTCGTTAGGAAGTTATAAGGGTTAAAAGTTGACTAGCGATTTCTCATTACTACACCAATTTTTTTTTAGGGACCACATCACATTTGAAGTCACTCTGAGGGGTCTATGTGACAGAAAATAGCCAAAAGTGACACCATTCTAAAAACTGCACCCCTGACAATACTCAAAACCACAGTCAAGAAGTTTATTAACCCTTCAGGTGCATCACAGGAATTTTTTGAATGTTTCCAAAAAATGAACATTTAACTTTTTTCACAAAACATTATTTCAGGTCCAATTTTTTTATTTTACCAAGGGTAACAGGAGAAATTGGATGCTAAAAGTTATTGTGCAATTTGTCCTGAATACTCTGATACCTGATATGTGGGGGGAACCATTGTTTCGGCGTATGGCAGAGCTCGGAAGGGAAGGAGCGCCGTTTGACTTTTTCAACTCAAAATTGGCTGGAATTGAGATCAGACACCATGTCGCGTTTGGAGAGCCCCTGATGTGCCTAAACAGTGGAAACCCCCCACAAGTGACCCCATTCTGGAAACTGTACCCCCCATAGAACATATCTAGATGTGTGGTGGGAACTTTGAACCCCAACGGCTTCATAGACGTTTATAATGTACAGCCGTACAATTAAAAAATCATATTTTTTCCACAAAAATGATCTTTTCACCCCCAATTTTCATTTTTCCAAGGGAAAAAGGACCCCAATACTTATTGTGCAATTTGTCCTGAGTACGTTGATACTCCATATGTGGAGGTAAACCACTGTTTGGGCACATGGCAGAGCTCGGAAGGGAAGAAGCGCTGTTTGACTTTTTCAACGCAAAATTGGCTGGGATTGAGATTGGGCGCCATGTCTCGTTTCGAGAGCACCTGATGTGCCTGAACAGTGGAAACCACCCACAAATGACCACATTTTGGAAACTAGACCCCCCCCAAGGAACTTATCTAGATGTGTGGTGAGCACTTTGAACCCCCAAGTGCTTCACAGAAGTTTATAATGCCCGGGCGTGAAAATAAAAAAATCAGTTTTCCACAAACATGATCTTTTAGTCCCCAATTTGTTTATTTTCCCAAGGGTAGCAGGAGAAACTGGACCCCAAAAGGTGTTGTCCAATTTGTCCTGAGTACGCTGATACCCCATATGTGGGAGAAAACTACTGTATGGGCACACGTCGGGGCTCGGAAGAGAAGTAGTAACGTTTTGGAATGCAGACTTTGATGGAATGGTCTGCAGGTGTCATGTCACGTTTGGAGAGCCCCTGATGTGCCTAAACTATGGAAACCCCCCACAAGTGATCCCATTTTGGACAATAGACCCCCCAAGGAACTTATCTAGATGTGTGGTGAGAGCTTTGAACCCCCAAATGCTTCACAGAAGTTTATAATGCCCGGGTGTCAAAATAAAAAAAATCATATTTTTTCAACAAACATGATCTTTTAGTCCCCAATTTTTTTATTTTCCCAAGGGTAACAGGAGAAACTGGACCCTGAAAGGTGTTGTCCAATTTGTCCTGAGTAGGCTGATACCCCATATGTGGGGGTAAACCACTGTTTGGGCGCATGGCAGAGCTTGGAAGGGAAGGAACATCGTTTGACTTTTTCAATGCAGAATTGTCTGGAATTGAGATCAGATGCCATGTCACATTTGAAGAGCCCCTGATGTCCTCAAACAGTGGAAACCCTCAATTCTAACTTCAACCCTAACCCCAACACACCACTATCCCTAATCTCAACCCTAGCCCTAACCCTAATGGGAAAATAGAAATAAATACATTTTTTTAATTTTATTATTTTTCGCTAACTAAGGAGGGGGGGTTTGGTTTACTATACATAGCGGGTTTTTATGTTTGGCAGCTGTCACACGCTAAAAGACGCTTTTTATTGTAAAAATAGTTTTTGCATCACCACATTTTGAGAGCTATAATTTTTCCATATTTTGACCCACAGAGTCATATGAGGTCTTATTTTCTTGCGGGACGAGTTGACGTTTTTATTGGTACCATTTTCGGGCACGTGACATTTTTTTTTCGCTTTTTATTCCGATTTTTGGGCGCAGAATGAACAAAAACCAGCATTTCATGAAATTCTTTTGGGGGGGGCATTTACAACGTGTGGTAAAATTGATAAAGCAGTTTTATTCTTCAGGTCAGTACGATTACAGCGATACCTCATTTATATCATTTTTTTACGTTTTGTCTCTTTTATACAATAAAAACCATTTTATATAAAAAATAATTATTTTTGCATTGCTTTATTCTGCAAGCTATAGCTTTTTTATTTTTTTGCTGATGGCGCTGTTTGGTGGCTCGTGCAGGCATTGCAGGACCTTAGGAATTCATGGTTACATGGTCCCCTCGGTTGCACCCTCTCCTCCTTCCATGTGACCCCGTGCATGCTATGTAAATATACTATGCCTTTGTTGTTATAATGTCTTTGTCACGCTCGCGCCTTGGCTGAATGGCATGAGCCGGGGGGTTGTGGTCCCACTGTGCCACAAACCAGACTACCCTGGAAGGGGCGTGACTACGACAGCTACGTCGGTCTTCACTGGTGCCTCTGATGGTGAGGTCAGGCTTGTGCGGCAGGTAGCTGTCGGGTGCCACTCCAGGGTGGTGTCTGACTGTGGCTGCTGATCCCACTCGGGGACAAGTCACTTGGACAGGTGTCACTAACAGGCAGGCTGAGACACTGGGCAAGCAGGCACGGCTGAGACACAGGGCAAGCAGGCACGGCTTGGTACACTGGCAGGCAGGCACGGCTTGGAGACACAGGGCAAGCAGGCACGGCTTGGAGACACAGGGCAAGCAGGCGCGTCTTGGAGACACAGGGCAAGCAGGCACGGCTTGGAGACACAGGGCAAGCAGGCACGGCTTGGAGACACAGGAAAAGCAGGCACCGCTTGGAGACACAGGGCAAGCAGGCACAGCTTGGAGAGACAGGGCAAGCAGGCACGGCTTGGAGACACAGGACAGGCGGACACGGCTCGGAAAGGAACAGGTAGGGGCCTGTTCACACAGCAGGGGCAGGTATAGGTTTATGCAGGAAGAAGTGAAGTATGTTGGAACAGGTTAGGAACTGAGCCGCAGGAGTGCGGAGTAGGTGGAGCCACAGGAGTGCGGAGTAGGCGGAGCCACAGGAATGCGGAGTAGGCAGAACCGCAGGAGTGCGGAGTAGGCAGAACCGCAGGAGTGCGGAGTAGGCTGGGCTGCAAGGGAGCCAGGCAGGCAGAGCAGCAAGGGAGCCGTGCAGGCAGAGCGGCTAGGGAGCCGAGCAGGCAGAGCGGCTAGGGAGCTGAGCAGGCAGAGCAGCTAGGGAGCCGAGCAGGCAGAGCTGCAAGGGAGCAGATGCACATACAGTTCTGCATGGGTGCAGATGCACAGACAGAGCTGCAAGGGTGCAGATGCACAGACAGCTGCAAGGGTGCAGATGCACAGCCAGGGAGGACACAAGGCAAGACACAGCAGGGAAGGAAGCCACAGACAAGGAGAAACGGAGACTAAGGTAGGACAGAGTACAGACAAGGTACTGGGACCAAGACTCAAAGGCCAGGATATTCAGCCTACTGGCAGGCAGACAAAGTACAAAGCAAGACAAGAAGTATTTCTCCAGAGAAGGAGGAAATACACAAGACAGGGCCTGGCTTCCTCAGCAGCAAGATACTAACTGACATTGCACATGCAAAGTTTCAGTGGGTGTGGCGGAACTAAATAGTCAAGGGCTCTAGGTGATTGGTCAGGGACAGATTAGACAGGTGTACCCTGACTGCATAAGAACCAGAGAGTTCTGGCGCCGCCCCCCTATACACACATAGCCAGGAAACATACAGGAGAGCAGAGGCACATAGCACAGGACTGGCAACAGACAGAATTCACAGCATGGCTTGAAGCAGAAAGTAAGTTGGTGTGCGGGGGATGGAAGCCATGCAGTGATGCCAGCAGGGTTGTTACAGTCTTCATATGTATTAACATGTACTGCATGTAATATACTGTTGGTAACATTTACTTGCTATGTCTGTATTCATGTTAGAGACAGGGATAGCAGTGGGTTAAAATGTGGGCTGGGCCAGCAGCAGACAGGAAACTGCTGCTTTCTAGTCAGAACCCGGGTGCATTGGCCAGGGCGGATGTGTGCTACAGAACGGCCATTGCCAGACTCCCGGATGGGAGAGATCTGCTGCCCTGGATCAAGGATCTATATGGACTGAAGGCTTACAGCATAGGACCCAAGGACTTGGGAAGGGCCTTCACTGAAGGGGTCACAGGCCCCCGCCCAGATGTCAGCTATTGGACTACTGTGATTCTCGACCACTGTGGACATTGTGGGTACGGCCACAGCATGTGTCAGGGAGAGAGCAGAAAGCCAGTGTTGAAATTGTCTTTTCATCCATCCTTCATCATTGTTCAAATAAATTTACTTTTCCCTGTTGGAGTACAGCTGCCTTCCGGACCCTTATTTGCCTGGACTGCTGTGACCAGAGAAAGAGAAGGTAATCGATGGGGAAAAATTGTGTTGGTCCCGTCTATCTATGTACAAGGGCCCGGGGGTGATCACTGACCATTTGCTCAGTGGACTTCTGTCCATGCACCTTGTCTTTAAAGAACTCGGTCTTAACTACCCCCGGTTGCCCTTGTTACAACAGGCTCTATGGTCGCATTATGTAACAATGCAACAACAATGTAACAACTGCCTGCCATCTACATGTAGCAGAGCTAGACGCATCACAGGACAGTTGGGTTATCTTCTAGGTGGACAGGTGAGGATTATGGTTGCTTATTATTTTAATTATTTTACAGGAGACTTGGGCTTCAGTGGACTGAGTGTTGACGTAAGTATACATGGTTTTTGTAAATTTAGGTTCATTATTTTTTTTTACAATTTCACTATGGGATTAGTAATGGGGGCATCTTATAGACGCTTCTCATTATTAACCTCTGGGCTTGATGTCAGCTTACAATACAAAGGTGACATCAACCCCAATACTATCACCCTACTTGCCACTGCACCAGGGCATGTGAGACGAGCAAGGCTAAGAACCTTTTCTGGGGTAGCTGAAAGCTGATGTTTTTTGTCAAACAGCTGACATGTGCTGAAAAATATGTGGGCTCACCGCCGGAGCTCACATCAAAGGGGGAGATAAGACATGCGCAGTACTAGTACGGTGCATGTCGTGAAGGGGATAAGAATCGATTTTGGAGTACAAGGTGATTTTTCACCATCTACTCCATTCGTATACTTGTTTTAGAGTATAATCATTCATGTCATGCTGGAATTTACTTTTTTGTGAGTCATGATGATATCTTCCAGTTTTGATACTGAATGCTGTATGCGTGACAGTGATTCTATGTAGTCAGAGTTGTACTCATGTTGTTCTAGTTTAGCTTTAGCTGCAGTGATTTCTGCCTGCATTTCAGCAAGTTTTAAATCAAAAGATGCAGCAGATAATACAGGTTCAAGTTCAGTTTAATTAGAAAACACATGAGCAGCCTTTCATTGTCTGTCAGGGTATTGATTAGACATACAGTAATTGAAAAGGAGAGCAACACCTTGATAGGAACTGTCAAAATATATTAAAGTAAAACGTTCCACCTGAAAATGTTACAAAAATTAACAATTGGGTGAGAATGGTAACAGTCAAATAGTGAGAGAAAAAGAGGCTCAGAAACCAGATCACCTCCTCGGTCATAGGCGTGCAGGAGCAGGGAAACCGTGTGTCCACACGGGTGTAAACAGGAAAAAATGGGAAAGTTCCAGCTCCTAAAATTCCAGTGTTTATTTAAAAAAATTAAAAACATGAATCCACAGCACAGAGCGACGCATATCGACCACACTCAGGCATTCTTTGTCAGAGCTACATGATAATGAATACCAGTAAAGCTTTAAATTAATGACCTGAAGCTGTGGGCTGCATATATTATCATTGTAGACTCTATGTTGTAAACCGCTTCTGTAAATTATAATAGTCGGCCTCTGGCCCTATAATATAAGGAGATTCAGATGGCAACGGCTACACATAATGCTAGTATACATGCAGCCTTGAGGAAATAAGTGGTTAATCTGGAGAATCCACAATTATATCAGAAAATAATTAGACATCCCTTTGAGGCAATGCTCTTTTAGACATCATTCTATTACAGATCTTAAAGGTTCTCCAAAGACAACTAATTAACCCAGCTAATGGGAATACTTCAAAGGTCATATATGTGAACAATTGACCTAATTAAAATTAAGCTCCCCATTTCCTTTATGAGTTAATTACCTTGTTAAAAATGTACACATGCTGGAAAGTCATAGCCCCCAGCACTCATTTTCATGGCAACAAAATGATAGCATTAATGATTCCCTGGATAAATAATTACTAACGATTATCTGGAATAATTTGCCTCGTAAAGGAATTTAACATTAGCAAATTTGATTTTCATTTTGATAATGATTAGTATTACTAATTTGCGAGCTAGAAAAATAGCAATGTGCTGCTTCATTGTCAGCTACTAAATAACATCTTGATTTCTTATTAAAAATGTAAATGTCAAACAGCGTTTTTTTATTACATTTATTATAACATCACATGAATTACATTGGCTTGGATCTACGCAGAATTCTTATGGAAGTAAATAGAGAGTAGTGCTTACAGTATGTGTAACCCCCTTCCTGTTCATAGAGACCATTACAAAAGGTGGGACCCACATCGATTTATTTATCAGATATACAAAAATTGTCTCAGATTTAGCACACCACAATATTTAATGGAAGGAAAATTTAGAGGGTGTCCACTACTTAGATTTTGATGATTTACCTATAAGTAGTGTTGAGCGATACCTTCCGATATCGGGAAATATCGGATCGGATTGGATCAGACCGATACCCCAAAAATATTGGGTATCGTCGATTCCGATACCGGAAACCCATGCAAGTCAAATATTGGAATGAAAATAAACCCTTTCTTTCCTTGCACATCCAGTTCGGGAGGGGGGAAGAGTGTGGCGGTGCGTGGGCGGAGACTGTGTGTGTGTGTGTGTGTGTGGGCGGGGTCTGTATGGGCCTCTCGGGGGTCTGTGCGGGCCTGCCGGGGGTCTGTGCGGGCTGCCGGGGGTCTGTGCGGGCCTACCAGGGGTCTGTACGGGCCTGCCGGGGGTCTGTGCAGGCTGCCGGGGGTCTGTGTGGGCCTGCCGGGGGTTGTGTGTGTGTGCAAGCATCGTCCGATGGGACTACAAGTGATTGACACATTAGCCAATGATGGGACAGTAGTAGTCCCATCATCCGGCTAATGTGTTGAATGTAAAACAAAAACAAAAAAAACATACATACTACATATATACAACATTCATACAACATACATACATACTACATACATACTTCATATATACTACATTCATACAACATACATACAGTACATACTACATACATACTACATTCATACAACATACATACATACTGCATAATACATACATACTACATATATACTACATTCATACAACATACATACATACTACATACATACTACATATATACTACATTCATACAACATACATACATACTACATACATACTTCATATATACTACATTCATACAACATACATACTACATACATACTACATGTATACTACATTCATACAACATACAGTACATACATACTACATACATACTACAAATATACTACATTCATACAACATACATACTACATACATACTACATATATACTACATTCATACAACATACATACATATATACTACATACTACATACATACTACATATATACTACATTCATACAACATACATACATACTACATACTTACTACATATATACTACATTCATACAACATATATACATACTACATATTTTCTACATTCATACAACATACATACATGCATAGTACATACTACATACATACTACATACATACAACATACATAAAACATGCTACAGACATACAACATACATACTACATACATACTACATACAATACATTCATACAAAACATACATATAGACATACAGTACATATAAATTGAGTACATACTCACCATCACTTGTCACTTTGATCCCCGAAGCCAGTGTCATCTGTAAAATATTAAAATAAAAAGCAACCAATATACTCCCTGATCCGCAGAAATCCACAAGTGTTCCACGACGATCTCCCGTGGAGAACAGCAGCATCAGCTGATGCGACCGCTCTCTAGGGGCACCAGGAATACAATGACAGGAGGTAGGTATCCTTCCACACTGTATTCCTCCGCCACTGTAAAAAAAATAGTCCCTAGTCTCACTTCTGGCATTGCTGTGTGAGAAAGTTCCCACGCAGCTTTTGCCATAAAGTGAGACCAGTGAACTATAGTAACCTCTCAGTGAGGCACTGCAGGAGATCGTCGTGGGACACTCGTGGATTTCTGCGGATCAGGGAGTATATTGGTTGTTTGTTATTTTAATATTTTTTACAGTGAGATGACACTGGCTTCGGGGATCAAAGTGACAAGTGATGGTGAGTATGTACTCTATGTTATATGTACTGTATGTCTATACGTATGTATTGTATGAATGTATTGTATGTAGTATGTATGTAGTATGTATGTTTTATGTATGTTGCATGTATGTAGCATGTTGCATGTATGTAGTAAGTATGTAGCATGTATGTATGAATGTAGTATATATGTAGTATGTATGTATTATGTAGTATGTATGTATGCTGTATGAATGTAGTATATATGTAGTATGTATGTATGTTGTATGAATGTAGTATATATGTAGTATGTATGTAGTATGCAGTATGTACAGTATGTATGTTGTATGAATGTAGTATATATGTAGTATGTATGTTGTATGAATGTAGTATATATCATGTATGTATGTATTATGTAGTATGTATGTTGTATGAATGTAGTATATATGTAGTATGTATGTAGTATGTAGTATGTATGTATGTTGTATGAATGTAGTATATATGTATGCATGTAGTATGTAGTATGTATATATGTTGTATGAATGTAGTATATATGTAGTATGTATGTATTATGTAGTATGTATGTATGCTGTATGAATGTAGTATATATGTAGTATGCATGTAGTATGTATGTATGTTGCATGAATGTAGTATATATGAAGTATGTATGTAGTATGTAGTATGTATGTATGTTGTACAGTATGAACGTTGTATATATGTAGTATGTATGTAGTATGTATGTTATTTTTTTGTTTTTTTTACATTCAACACATTAGCCGGATGATGGGACTACTACTGTCCCATCATTGGCTAATGTGTCAATCCCTGTCATTGTAGCAGGCATCACCCGATGGGACTTGTAGTCCCATCGGACGATGCCTGCACCCACACACAACCCCCAGCAGGCCCGCACAGACCCGCGGCAGCCCGCACAGACCCCCAACAGGCCCGCACAGACCCCCGGCAGCCCGCACAGACCCCCGGCAGGCCCGTATAGACCCCCGGCATCCCGCACAGACCCCCGGCAGGCCCGTACAGACCCTCGGCAGCCCGCACAGACCCCCAGCAGGCCCGCACAGACCCCCGGCAGCCCGCAGCATGAGACCCAGAGGAGGACGGCTGCTGCTTAAGGACAGCGTGCAAGGCTCGAGGTGAGTGCCCAGAATGGGGGGCAGTGGCAGACCTGGACGCAGCGCCAGGACGGGGACCAGGTGTAACAGTGGCAGACCTGGGTGCTGCACCAGGACAGGGACTGGGTGTAACAGAACTTAAATAGCGGTTGGAGAAACACTTGATGATCGGCATATTCCACCAATATTGGCAGGTTCTTCCAACTTTAATCTGTATATGGAAGCTTTAACTGTGCGACGTTCAGATGGGCAAGGGCTGTTCTTTAGATTTTGGTATTTCTAAGTTCTATTCTACAATGTACTTGAGCTTCAGCTTAAAGCAGGGGTTGGGAACCTTTTTTCCGCCAAGGACCATTTGGATATTTATACCATCCTTCAAGGGCCGTACAAATTGTGCAGTAACACCGCCCACAAAGTGCGTCCTGACACTGGCACTGGTGTCAGGACTTCATCTTCCATTGCATGCTCCTCAGCGGTCAGTAGAGAACACTGCATACACATACTCACAGAGCAAGAAGAAACTAAAGGGCCAGCAAAACATCGCTGCCAGGCCAAGCACTGTGGTCCCCAGGAATCTGCCTGGGGATGTATAGAAGGTCATGGCAGGCATTTATGGCCCACGTGCATGAGGTTCCCCACCCCTGGCCTAAAGTTTGAATGTGTGAGTTAAAAAACATTTGTCTATACATACATCAACCCACGTCCCCTTCCCTCATTGTAATCTGTTAGTGTACATGTCTTTTTATTTACTTTTTTTTTCCAAGTCTATATCTTGTAAAATGTGAAAATCTTTCAATAAAAAATACAATTAAAAAACAAAAGCTAAGACCTGTTGTTGCATGTGGACAATTGCAAAATTTGAGCTTCATGTCCTTTCAGAAGAGATTTCTGTCTCTGTTATCTATTGTAACTCTTATGTCATGTCCAGAAAAATCAATTTATCTGAAATGGACAAGTGATGCTATTTACTGACATGTCTAAATGACACACGAGTAGAAAGCAAAAGCCATATTTAGACTTTAATGGCATATTGAAGACCAACCTCAATGACGCACAGCCTAGCATAGGGAGCCCCCTAGTGGCCACTATTACAAGATTTTAAGATCCACAATGAATGTACTTTTATATAAAGATGAATAATTAATAAGTGGAGAAAATTTATAATGAAACTTAGAGCAGCCCACCATTTAATGGATCTAAGAAGATGTCTAAGACATAAAAAATATTGTCATTTTTTTCCAAAAACTGCGCCACATTTATCCAAAGGTTGTGTGTTGTATTACGGATCAGCCCTATTCATTAAAATAGAGCCTACCTACTATAGCCGAAACAACCCATGGACAGGCACTGCGCTATTTCTGAGATGTAAATGTGGCGCCCCTGAGAGTCCAGTCGCCATAGAGGTGCTGTACCTCATCCAGAGGTGTGGTATTCGACCCTCAGGTAAGGAGGGAGCACCACCCAGGACTCCAACACTCACACCCAACACACAACAGTTCAGTCAGGGCCTCTGGGTGTACCCTTGGGGAGGACAGCCTCATCCCAGGTTGGCTAGGACAGGGTGTTGGGGAGACAGTGGAGAAAGGTAGAGAAAGGGAGGAGATTAGGAGTGGAGTGATTGAGGACATCCAATCAGTGACAGTTAGGTGACAGTTAGTGGGAGGAGTTAGTGGGAGGTAAACGGATCATTCTGGAACAATCCAGTCAGTCAGGGACGAACCAGCCAGAAAGCAGGACTGATGTGTGGAGAGCAAGGTTCAGAGAGAAACATCTAGAAGGAAAGAAGCTCTTAGGAAAATAGAAGGGGTCCTAGGGGCATGGGTAGTGTGATAAGCCACCCGTGGGGCCCGTATCCAGACGTGGAAGTGTGGGGAAGGTGACTTGACGGACAGACTTGACTGGAAGTAGGAGGGGACGATTTGTGCACTACAGACGGAGATTGGCAATGACAGGAAGGTAACAGCAGGGAAAGACAGAAAAGGGAGTGCAGTACCGAAATTTGACCACAAGATGGCAGGGAGAGTGTAGTTCAGGACTTAACATCAGCTTATGGCTATAGAAACTGCTTAGTCATGGGGGGCGGGGAGATAGGAACCCAGGAGGGAAATTCCCAGTGAGAGAGGGGATAAATAGGACTGGTTGGGGTTCTAGAGGCTAGGCTAGTCCCTGGAGGAGCTCAGCAGAGGAAGACTCAGGACAGAAGACGGAGTACGGTGAAGAGCTCGACCAGGGGACTGACAGGAGAAGACAGTCAGGGGGGTGGCCCTGACACCACGTACCGCAGGACAGATGAGGCCCCGGGGGTACCGATTGGACGACGACCTCGGGCAGGTGAAGCGCTGGTGGTAGATTGGTCTAGGATAGCCCCAGTGAAAGAATCGCGAGGGGCGTCATCACGACTAAAGGAAAGTTGAAAGGTACCCGAGCCTGGAAACGGAGAGCTGTAAAGGAACTGCGGTTCATGGCTATGGTCGTCAGGAGGACGGCCATTAAACTCGGACCTGTTACAACTGAAATCTGCCTCCGTCTCGTCTTTGCATCGTCTGGTCGTGGTAAGCAGTGGACCACCACCCAATCCGGGCCCTTACCACAGAAGGACCAGGCCACAGTGGGGAAGCCGGCCCCTAAGCCTAGTGGAGACTGTCAAACAAGGCTCAGCTAGCAAGCCGGAGGCTGAGGTAATTTCAGATGCCTCAGCCGTAGCCACAATCATTACCCTGAAAAGGCAGCCAAGATAGGAGCAAGGGCACTTGGAGAGCGTCGCCCGACAGGGTCCGCAGCTGCCGGCTCGAGGACACTGCTTGTGAAGGCGCAGGGCAGGAGGGAAGGGAGAGATCAGCGCAGAGACACAGCCTAAAAAGGAGAACATAAAGAGGAGTCCTGAAAAGGTGTTCCCAAATTGCCTGAGAGTTTGCTGGACCCCTCCCCCAGAGGGCACAGTGCAAAGTGGGCTACTGCACGCAGGAATTGTGTGTAAAAATCCTGAAACTGCACCCTGCTGTGTCCTTTGTGGCTTTTGCGTCTCACCTGCCTTACACCGCATTCATCATCACTATCACCGGCTCACCTGTTACCACCTTAACTGCCCTGGGACACAGCTCTACTCGTGGAGAGCTTAACCATCCTTGATGCCCTAACAATGTCCCAGAGGATCTGCATTGCAGCGTCGGCTACCCTTGCCGAATACCACGGGTGGCGTCACGATTCCCCTTTCCCTACCATTTTCCTATCATCTTCCCCCCATTACGCATCCATCTTTACTGGACACCCAGGGCTACGGACCGGGTCACTGCCACCATGACACATCCCCTTTAAAGGACCTGATCGACCCGGTACCGAGTAACCCAAGGCCCTGCAGGGTGCTCCAAATGGCATCACAAACAGGATCATCGAGCTCGGCAAAGCTGGGTACTTGGAGCTCGGCAAAGCTGAGTACTGGGAGCCTAGCAAAGCTGGGTGCCTAGAGCCTGGCAAAGCTGGGTACTGTGTGCCAGAGACTGTAACATGGTCCAACGTAGAGATCAACTATGCCTTGTAGCCCACCCAAAGCCTACGTTGGGGGTTTGAAACGGGTCCCCCATATTACACCAAAAAGGAGGAATACCCTTGCTTGGATGGAACTGAACTTTGTTGCATTTGATTAAAAATGTTTTATTGATGGTATTGACATAGTAATGCAAATGATTTATATGCAGATGTATATTTAATACTATTATTTATATTTAATAGATATTTATATTAAATATATAGTACTTTAATAATTTATCTTTCTAAGATATATATTTATGGTATAGTAGTTATTGGTAACGTCCAAGAAAAAGTGCCTCCCATAAAGGGAAGATGGGTTGATAATTATACTAGTTGTGAAGCTTCACTGAAAATGTTGCTTGTTTCTTATAGCACCTGTTTTTGCTCTGTTCCGTCCCGCGGATGTGCTGTGTTTAACCGGGGGAATGTGGTGCCCCTGAGGGTCCAGTCGCCACAGAGGTACTGCACCTCATCCAGAGGTGTGATATCCCACCCTCAGGTAAGGAGGGAGCACCACCCAGGACTCCAACACTCGCACCCAACACACACCAGTTCAGTCAGGGTATCTGGGTGTACCCTTGGGGAGGATGGCCTCTTCCCAGGCTGGCTAGGAAAGGGTGTTGGGGAGACAGTTGGGAAAGGTAGAGAAGGGGAGGAGCTTACTAGGTGGAGTGATTGAGGACATCCAATCAGTGACAGTTAGGTGACAGTTAGTGGGAGGAGTTAGTGTGAGGTAAACTGATCATTCTGGAAAGATCCAGCCAGTCAGGGACGGACCAGCATGAGAGCAGAACTGATGTGTGGAGAGTAGGGGTCAGAGAGAACCATCTAGAAGGAAAGAAGCTCTTAGGAAAATAGAAGGGGTCCTAGGGGCACGGGTAGTGCGATAAGCCACCCATGGGGCCCGTATACAGACATGGAAGGACCAGGCCACAGTGGGGGAGCCGGCCCCTAAGCCTAGTGGAGACTGTCAAACAAGGCTCAGTTAGCAAGCCGGAGGCTGAGGTTATTTCAGATGCCTCAGCCGCAGCCACAATCATTTCCCTGAAAAGGCAGCCAAGATAGGAGCAAGGGCACTTGGAGAGCGTCACCTGACAGGGTCCGCGGCTGCCGGCTCGGGGACACTGCTTGTGAAGGCGCAGGGCAGGAGGCAAAGGAGAGATCAGCGCAGAGACACAGCCTAGAAAGGAGAACATAAAGAGGAGTCCTGAAAAGGTGTTCCCAAATAGCCTGAGAGTTTGCTGGACCCCTCCCCCGGAGGACACAGTGCCAAGTGGGCTACCGCACGCAGGAATTGTGAGTAAAAACCCTGAAGCTGCACCCCGCTGTGCCGTTTGTGTAATTTGCGTCTCGCCAGCCTTACACTGCATTCACCATCACCGGCATCGGCTCACCTGTTACCACTTTAACTGCTCTGGGACACAGCTCTACCCGTGGAGAGATTAACCATCCTTGCTGCCCTAACACCGTCCCAGAGGATCTGCATTGCAGCTTAGGCTACCCTTGTCGAATACCACAGGTGGTGTCACGATTCCCCTTTCCATACCATTTTCCTATCATCTTCCCCCAATTAAGCATCCATCTTTACTTAACGCCCAGGGCTACGGACCAGGTCACTGCCACTGTGACACATCCCCTTTAAAGAACCTGACCGGCCCGGTTCCGAGTAACCTAAGGCCCTGCGGGGCGCTCCATAAAGACAGAACAATATTAGAGGTGTAACAAACAAATACAATTAAAATGTATGAGTAAAATATAAAAGTTGAGTGGATTATATCAGTTACCAATCCTTATCATGGGTCCATTCAATAAATAAACCAAAGGAGTTGTCCAGGTTTTTCACAAAAGTCTGCAGCCTCTGTAAGTCACTGTAGACTTGTGAATCCAAACATCGTGTGCGCACTGCACGCTGTTAGGATTTTCCAGTGTCTGCAGTGAGATCAAGCAGTCATATGACAGCAAGTATGCACTATGCATACTCCCAGCCACATTCCGACTTTATGTGCGCAGCCTCACTCAATGCAAATGATTTGAGCAAGACGCAGGTAAAGTCAGAATGTGGCAGGGAGTATACACTTAGTGCATACTTGCTGTCATATGAAAAATAAATAAAAATATATCTAAATTGTATTGCATATTTTAACAAATATTTAATAGGTTAGTGTAGAGTAAAGCTTGGTCAAAACTGTCTACAGTATTGTGATGGCGGCTTAAAAAATCTTTTGGCCAAAGCAAAAGCTGACGGCTATGTGTGTGATCTGGTGATGGGAACTGTTAATGTGTGATTGGTGAGAAGTGGAGTTTTTCCAAAGAAGGCAGTGGGACTGTGGACAGTTTGAGGGGTGGAGGAGGGACTGGGTGGAGCCTGGGCAGACTCTAAAGGGGGCCCCGAAAATTTTGCCAGTATGGGGCCCTGAAATTCCTAGTGGCAGCCCTGATTGTAGACTTTTAAGAAGAACCTGAACAACCCCTTTGATCTCTATTACTTGATCAAAAAAGATTTTAAACTTTTATAAATGCTGATTTTTGTAGAGGTGTCTAGGGCCACAGTCACACGTTCAGTATTTGGTCAGTATTTTAGATCAGTGTTTGTAACCCAAAACCAGGAGATGAACAATTAGAAAAGTATAATAGAAACAAGTCACCACTTCTGTATTTTTTCAACCACTCCTGTTTTTGGCTTATAATTACTGATGTAAAATACTGATCAAATACTGAACTTATGAACGTGGCTTAAAAGTTGATGGTCAAGGGGTACTGTCAGGGGCATAACGATCATAGAGGGTGGGACCATGTCATCACTGTGACATTATTAATGATTAATTTATGAAGTCACAATTTGAGACATTCCAACAATATTGAGAAATTAAAGGTGGACACCATTATTCGATGTGGGCAGAAATGGTGTGTGTTGTTACTGTATTGTTGCCACTGGGGGGGGGGGCATTACTGTTGTATTTGAACACAAAGACTGACATTACTTCAGAATAAGGGTACAAAAAAGAATTTTAGTATTTCAAAGAGGCCACACAAATATATGCAATACAGTAATACTGTATATATCATGTGATCAACTGTGTTGTGAGTTCATTTTCCCCTTCACCATTGAGGTCTGATGAACTCCCTCTTCTGGTGAAGGAAGGTAGTGAGGCTGATTACAAAGCACCTGAGCAGAATGATGATGACTGGGTGACTGGGATTGCTGACTGGATATAAGGCAGCCGACACCCTTCTGCCTTGCGGGTGATTACTCTGAGGGATTCTTGGAGACCAGTCTGATTCCTGCTCCTCAAAAGCTAAGTTTTCTGCTCTACTTTTTGCATTTGTGTTTTGGTTTTGTTTTGCCTTGTTTTTCTGGATTTCTGCCTTTCCCTGCTGGGTGAGCTGAATTCCTTTTTGCTCTGTCTTCAGATAATACCTGAGTACTGATATAGTCTTTTTGAAGCCTAGCGTCTTCAGGGCTTTTTTCCCTATCAGTCTGTTGGCTCTTGTTTTTGAGAGGGTTTTGGCGGATTGCAGACAGCAGCTTTTCTATTCTGTCCTATTTAGTTAGCTTGGGCCCCATCATTTGCTCAGCCTTTCTTTCTATCTGTGTGAGTGTTTTTTCATCTTGCTTCACCGTCATTATATGTTGGGGGCTGCCTATTGCTTTGGGGTCTGCTCTGGGGCAGTTTAGATTTCCCTTTCTGTCTTTAGGCTATGTAGTTCTCCGGCTGTGATCGAGGGGTCTAGGGCACCATAGGAACCCCCCACGGCTACTCCTAGTTGTTGTTGTTAGGTTCAGGGGTCTGTATTCCGATAGCTGCCAACTTCTCTGGTTTTCTGGACTTAGCTAGTATTTCTGTTTTTGCCTCCTATGGTGACTCATTCATAACAGAATCACCCGCCATACCGCAGATCCTAGGGTACTCAATAGCAGGAAAGAATTATAAAAAAAAAAAAAAAAAGGGTGTATATTTTTTCCTCTATATCTCTGAGGCCGTAGGGGGAATTTTTTTTCTCTCAATGGAGATAAAGCAATTGTCTGATCATGTGGAGCAGCTCGCTGCGGAAGTGCGGGGAATTTCCGCCTACCTTGCTCATTCACATGCTGCTGAACCAAAGATCCCTACTCCTGATGTATTTTTTGGGGACCGGTCTAAATTTTTGAATTTCAAAAATAATTGTAAATTATTTTTTGCCTTGAAGCCTAACTCGTCAGGGAGCTCCGCGCAGCAGGTTAAAATTGTCATCTCTTTGCTGCGTGGCGATCCCCAGGACTGGGCGTTTTCTTTGAAACCAGATGATCCTATTCTGACTAATGTGAACGCATTTTTTCAAGCCTTGGGGTTGTTGTATGATGAACCTAATGCTATTGATCAGGCTGAAAAGACCCTGTTGGCATTGAGCCAGGGTCGAGATTCTGCAGAATTGTACTGTCAAAAATTCAGAAAGTGGGCGGTCCTTACTACCTGGAATGATAATGCCTTGGCAGCTCTCTTTCGGAAGGGTTTGTCAGAAGCCATAAAAGATACTATGGTGGGATTTCCTGTTCCCTCTGGTCTTGACGATTCTATGTCATTAGCCATTCAGGTTGATTGGCGTTTACGTGAACGCAGGACTACACGAGAGGTGTTGCCACCTGTTGAACAAGTGTCTGAACCCATGCAATGTGATAGAGTTTTGTCCAGGGAGCAACGTCAGGAGTTCAGAAGGCGTAATAAGCTGTGTTTTTTTTGTGGTGATGCCTCGCATATTATTTCTGTCTGTCCTAAACGAGAGAAACGTTTTGCACACACGTTTTCTGTGGGTGGTGTTCAACCTAAGTTTCTTCTGGCAATTACTCTGATCTGCTCCCTGTCCACATTTTCCGCCAAGGCTTTTGTGGATTCGGGAGCAGCCCTGAATCTAATGGACTTGGATTTTGCTAAACATTGTGGATTTCCGATGACACCTCTGCGGACGCCTATCCCTTTGAGGGGGATTGATGCTACTCCTTGGGCGAAAAATAAACCTCAGTTTTGGACCCAGGTGGTAATGCGGGTCGCCCCAGACCATCAAGAAAATTGCAGATTTTTGGTGTTGCATAAATCGCAAGATATCATTGTTCTGGGGTTTCCCTGGTTGCAAATTCATAATCCAGTTTTGGATTGGAAATCTGTGTCTGTGGTGAGTTGGGGTTGTCGGTGTGCCCTTAGTGAGGCTCCGGTTTTTTCCACCTCTCCTCAGTCGCATGATGTTCCTGACTATTTGGCGGACTTTTATGATGTATTTAGTGAGAATGAGTCTGCGTCTTTGCCTCCTCATAGGAGTTATGACTGTGCAATTGAACTGAGCCCAGGGTGTAAATTTCCTAAGGGTCGGCTCTTCAATTTATCTGTACCCGAGCACGAGGCTATGCGATCCTATATTAAGGAGGCGTTGGAGAAGGGTCATATTAGACCATCCTCTTCACCCTTAGGTGCCAGGTTTTTTTTCGTGGCCAAAAAGGATGGTTCAATAAGGCCTTGTATTGATTATCGTGCCCTCAGCAAAATTACTATTAAATATCAGTATCCGTTACCCCTGATTTCGGATCTATTCTCCAGAGTTAAAGGTGCTTGCTGGTTTATCAAGCTTGACCTCAGGGGGGCGTATAATCTTATCCGCATTAAGCATGGGGATGAATGGAAGACGGCGTTTAATACTCCGGAGGGACATTTTGAGTACCTGGTGATACCATTTGGGCTCACTAATGCCCCTTCTGTCTTCCAGTGCTTCATGAACGACATTTTCCGAGACTTTGTGGATAAATTTTTGATTATCTATCTGGATGATATTTTGATCTTCTCCAAGGATTGGGATTCTCATGTGGAACATGTTCGGACTGTGTTCCGGATCTTGAGGGAGAATTCCCTGTATGTCAAAGGATCGAAATGCCTTTTTGGGGTACAGAGGATTTCATTTTTGGGATTTATTTTGTCTCCGTCAACTATTGAAATGGACCTGGCCTAGGTACAGGCCATTTATGATTGGGTTCAGCCCACTTCTTTGAAGGCCCTCCAGAAGTTTTTGGGTTTTGCTAATTTTTATCGGAAATTTATAGCAAAATTTTCTAGTATTGCCAAGCCATTGACTGATCTGACTAAAAAGGGTGCTGATGTGTTAAATTGGTCTCCGGAGGCTGTTTCTTCCTTTCTGGAGCTAAAGCGAAGATTCACTTCTGCCCCGGTTTTGCGGCAACCTGATGTCTCACTCCCGTTCCAGGTAGAGGTGGAAGCTTCTGAGATTGGTGCAGGAGCTGTTTTGTCCCAAAAGCATCCTGTAACATCTAAAATGAATCCCTGTGCTTTCTTTTCCCGAAAGTTCTCTCCATCTGAACGTAACTATGATGTGGGGAATCGGGAACTGTTAGCCATGAAATAGGCATTTGAGGAGTGGAGACATTGGTTGGAGGGAGCTAAACACCAAGTCGTGGTCCTCACTGACCACAAGAATTTGATTTACCTGGAGTCGGCCAAAGGCTTGAACCCTAGACAGGCTAGGTGGGCCTTGTTTTTTACACGTTTTGATTTTGTGGTCTCTTTTCTTCCTGGCACTAAGAATGTCAAGGCAGATGCCCTCTCTAGGAGCTTCTTTGCTGATTCTCCTGTGGTGACCAAGCCTGCTACCATCTTAGGCGAAGGGGTAGTTCTTTCTGCCATCTCGCCTGATTTGAGACGTGCTCTGGAAGAGTTCCAGGAGGACAAACCTGAGCGTTGTCCCAGTGGAAAGTTGTATGTTCCTGACCAGTGGAAGAAGAGAGTGATGTCTGAAGTTCATTGCTCTGCATTAGCTGGTCATCCAGGTATTTTTGGTACTAGAGATCTGGTGAGTCGGTCTTTTTGGTGGCCCGCCTTGTCTCGTGATGTCAGGAATTTTGTGCAGTCCTGTGGGACTTGCTCCCGGTCTAAACCTTGTTCTCGCTCTAGTGGGTTGTTGATGCCTTTGCCGGTCCCCAGGAGGCCATGGATCCATATTTCAATGGATTTCATCTCTGATATGCCTGTCTCTCAGAGAATGACTGTTATTTGGGTGATTTGTGATAGGTTCTCTAAGATGGTTCATCTTGTACCACTCCCTAAGTTGCCATCTTCCTCTGAGTTGGTGCCCCTGTTATTGCAACAGGTGGTTCGCTTGCACGGGATTCCTGAGAACATTGTATCTGACAGAGGAGTTCAATTTGTGTCTAGATTTTGGAGGACTTTCTGTTCCAAGCTGGGAATTCAGTTGTCCTTCTCCTCTGCTTTTCACCCTCAGACCAATGGGCAGACGGAGAGAACAAACCAGACCTTGGAGTCGTATTTGAGATGTTTTATTTCCGCCAATCAGGATGATTGGGTTTCATTTTTGCCCTTGGCCGAATTTGCTTTAAATAATAGAGCTAGTTCTGCCACTTTGATGTCACCTTTTTTTTGTAACTTTGGGTTTCATCCTCGATTTTCTTCAGGGCAGGTGGAGCCTTCTGCCTGCCCAGGTGTTGACACTGTGGTGGAGAGAATGCACCAGATCTGGGACCAAGTGGTGGATAAGTTCTCTCTCTCCCAGGAAAAGGCCCAGCGGTTTTCCAACCGACATAGGACCATTGGTCCCCAGTTTAAGGTTGGTGACATGGTTTGGTTATCATCAAAAAATATCGCTATGAAGGTGGCTTCTCCTAAGCTTAAGCCTAGATTTATTGGACCTTACAAGATTTTGGAGATTATTAATCCGGTCTCTTTTCATTTGGCTCTTCCTGTCACATTTAAAATTCATAATGTGTTTCATAAGTCCTTGTTGAAGAGGTTTGTTGAACCAGTTGTTCCTGGGGTGGCACCTCCGGACCCTGTATTAGTTGAAGGTAACATGGAATATGAGGTAGAGAAGATACTGGATTCCCGTCTGGCTAGACGGAGACTCCAGTATTTGGTTAAGTGGAAGGGTTATGGTCAGGAGGATAATTCCTGGGTCTCTGCCTCTGATATTCATGCCAAAAGATTGGTGCGTGCCTTTCATCGGGCTCACCCTGATCACCCTGGTGGCGTGGATGAGGGTTCGGTGACCCCTCCTCAAGGGAGAGGTACTGTTGTGAGTTCATTTTCCCCTTCACCATTGAGGTCTGATGAGCTCCCTCTTCTGGTGAAGGAAGGTAGTGAGGCTGATTACAAAGCACCTGAGCAGAATGATGATGACTGGGTGACTGGGATTGCTGACTGGATATAAGGCAGCCGACGCCCTTCTGCCTTGCAGGTGATTACTCTGAGGGATTCTTGGAGACCAGTCTGATTCCTGCTCCTCAAAAGCTAAGTTTTCTGCTCTACTTTTTGCATTTGTGTTTTGGTTTTGTTTTGCCTTGTTTTTCTGGATTTCTGCCTTTCCCTGCTGGGTGAGCTGAATTCCTTTTTGCTCTGTCTTCAGATAATACCTGAGTACTGATATAGTCTTTTTGAAGCCTAGCGTCTTCAGGGCTTTTTTCCCTATCAGTCTGTTGGCTCTTGTTTTTGAGAGGGTTTTGGCGGATTGCAGACAGCAGCTTTTCTATTCTGTCCTATTTAGTTAGCTTGGGCCCCATCATTTGCTCAGCCTTTCTTTCTATCTGTGTGAGTGTTTTTTCATCTTGCTTCACCGTCATTATATGTTGGGGGCTGCCTATTGCTTTGGGGTCTGCTCTGGGGCAGTTTAGATTTCCCTTTCTGTCTTTAGGCTATGTAGTTCTCCGGCTGTGATCGAGGGGTCTAGGGCACCGTAGGAACCCCCCACGGCTACTGCTAGTTGTTGTTGTTAGGTTCAGGGGTCTGCAATCAGATAGCTGCCAACTTCTCTGGTTTTCTGGACTTAGCTAGTATTTCTGTTTTTGCCTCCTACGGTGACTCATTCATAACACAACTGTGTTTCTAGTAAGCATTGCATGGGCAACTACCAGCATCTGTGGCCGCATGTGGACCGTGGGTTGGGTACTTCCCGACCTTGGACGTACGAATACATCCTGTCGATTTTGCTCTCAGAGAAGCTGTGCACCCACATTTGCAGTCAGGTGTTAATCTGACATAGCAGCTGTGTAGGGGAGTGAAGTAAGACGTCCCCTTTAAGATTACCCCTTTAAGTAGTCCTATGTATATATATTATTTGATGTGAACAATGCTAGCGGTACTGCTACAGGAGTATGTGTATTACCGCCCATCTTATTGGTACTGCCACATTATATGTGTTACCATGCTGTTGAGACTGTAATATATTATGTTGTATAATGTTTTGCATATTTATGCATAGATTAGGGTAAGCTGGTGCATCCTTTGGGGTCAATAGAGAAGGACACTATTAATGTAGAGTTTCTAGAGATGGGTAAGCGTAGTTATCTAGTGGGCTACTAGATGTGGCACACCAGTGGGCCTTGTTAGGTATAGCTAATAGGAAGTTCATATAGGGATAATTGTAGGAGGAGCTGCTATGGGTTAAGTAAGTGTAGGAGATAGGAATAGGTTAGAAGGGTGAGGATGCCCGAAGTGTCCACAAGGGCTCTAGGCCCAGAACAACATAGCAGCAAGGAAAGGAGAGAATTGCGTGGTCCAAGAGTCGTGCAGAAGATTCACAATGTGGCAGATTTTAAATAGGGCTGATGCTTGTAAGTCCGGGCGAAACGGATGAACGGGATCCCTTATGTCCTGAGGTCCTACAGAAGTGATGCTGCAGTACCGCCAAGGGAGCTTCTACCCCGTAATGTGCGTTAGGACAAAGAAAGTAGGAAAGGGAAAGTGCAAGAGGAATGTTGTGTGGACTGTAATGTAACTGATGTGCCCGGGACCATTGAAGAGAAAAGTAAAATCATTTGTTTGGCATCTGAACTGGTATCTGTGTCCGTTCTTTCAACCCTATGCACCGAAGCTGAGTGTACAGGAGCTGTGCCGCACCGCAGTGGAATCCCTGACAGTGAACCAGGTATACTGGTAGAAGCTGGTAATTTTTCTGTGGGAAGAGGCCGGGACACCAAGGCCCTGGTGTCCTCGGCCATGACTACCGTCCTAGCCCCTTCCTACAGCTGACACCCAGCACTCACTGACAGGAGCGGTGCCCATACTGTGCCTTTTGAGCGCCAAAGTGTGCCTAAACCACATTTAGCGTCCACACGTTTGGCATTTCTGTAGCAATGAGAGCCTGACTAATTTACAGGTGCGTGTCTGGTTATAACCTACTGGGCACTACAATGTACTGGTACTACAATAGCAAATTTGCAATTTTAACTCAGCAACATCCACTTCTGGAGTCAAAATCATCACTATACTTGTAGATAAATTCCCAAAGGAGTATAATTTCCAAAATGGGGTTACTTGAGGGGGGATTCTGCTCTTCTAGCACTTAGGGGCCCTGTATATGGCATCTGCAAACTATTCTAGGAAAATCTGCACTCCAGGCACATAGCGCTCCGTCCCACTCGAGTCTTCCTGTGTGGCTATATGTGAACATGTAAAATCTGGGGCTAAAACAACATTTTTGTGGTAAAAATATAATTATTTTTGCTTCACAGTCCAATGGTATAAAATTCTGTGACACACCTGTGGGGTCAACATGAACACGTCATCCCTATGTGAATTTATTAAGAGGTGTAGTCTGTAAAATGGGGTCACTTATGGGGGTTTCTGCTGTTCTGGCACCTCGGGGGCTCTCCCAGTGTGTCATTGTACCCGCAAATCTTAATAATAAAATATGGCACTCCTTGCCTTCTGAGCTTTGCACTGTGTCTCAAAAGGAGTGCCCGATGACATTTAGCATTGGCGTACTCAGGAGAAATACCACACCAAATTGAGAGGTACATTTTTTCCTATAAGCCCTTATAAAAATTGAAAATTTAGGGCTAAAACAACATTTTCGTGGTTAAAATTTATATATAAAAAATTATTTATTTACCGTCCAATGGTATAAATTTCTGTGAGGCACACTTATGGGGGGTTTCTGCTGTTCTGGTAATTCATGGTCTATGCCAATGTGACATGGCACACTCAAACCATTCCAGCAAAATCTGAACTCCAATATGGTGATTTTCCCTTCTGAGCTTTGTACTGTGCCTCAAAAGTAGTTTTTGATCACGTATAGGGCCTCAGTGTACTCAGGAGAAACTACACAACAAATTATATGGTTCATTACCATGTGAAAGTAAAAAAATGGGGCTAAAATAAGGGAAAAATTTGATTTTTTATTTACACAGCTTAAACGTTTTAAACTTCTTTGAAACACCAGGGCATTCAAGGTGCTTAAAACACATCTAGATACATTCCTTAAAGGATCTAGCTTCCAAAATGGTGTCACTTGATGGGGGTTTCCATTATTTAGGCACATCAGGGGCTCTCCAAATGCGACATGGGGTCCGCTAATGATTCCAAATTTTGCATTAAAAAAAAAAATGGTACTCCTTCCAAGCCCTGCCATGTGAACACACAGTAGTGTTTCCCCACATATGGGCTATCAGCATACACAGGGGAAATTGCACAACAAATTGTATGGTGCCATTTCTTCTATTACCCTTTTGAAAATTAAAAAGGGGCCAAAAAACTTTTTTGTGTGAGAAATGTGATCTTTTGATTTTCACAGCTCAATGTTATAAACTTCTGTGAAGCACCTGGGTATTCAAGATGCTCACCACACATTTAGATACAGTACTTGAGGGGACTAGTTTCCCAAATGGGGCCACTTGTGGGATTTTTCACTGTTTAGGCACATAAGAGGCTCTCCAAACCTGACGTTGTGTCTGTTCTCGATTCCAGCCTATTTTGCCTACAAAAAGTCAAACGTCCCTTCTGAGCACTGCACAGTTTTCCCCCACATATGGGGCATTGGCGTGCTCAGGAGAAATTGCATAACATATTTATTATTATTATTATTATTAATATTTATTTATATAGCGCCATTGATTCCATGGTGCTGTACATGAGAAGGGGTTACATACAAATTACAGATATCACTTACAGTAAACAAACTAACCATCACAGACTGATATAGAGGGGAGAGAGGACCCTGCCCTTTCGGGCTTACATTCTACAGGATGGTGGAGAAGGAGACAGTAGGTTGGGGGGTTGCAGCAGCTCCAGTGATGGTGAGGCGGCAGCTCCATTAGTGTTGAGGAGGTAGCGGGGGGTTATTGCAGGCTGTAGGCTTTCCTGAAGAGATGGGTTTTCAGGTTCCGTCTGAAGGATCCGAGTGTGGTTGATAGCCAGACGTGTTGGGGCAAAGAATTCCAGAGGATGGTGGCTATTCGGGAGAAGTCTTGGAGGCGGTAGGGTGAAGAGCGAATAAGTGTGGAGGAGAGAAGGAGGTCTTGGGAGGATCGGAGATTACGGGAAAGAAGATATCGGGAGATTAATTCAGTGATATATGGAGGAGACAGGTTATAGATGGTCTTGTAGGTCAGTATTAGTATTTTGAATTGAATACACTGAGGGAATGGAAGCCAGTGAAGAGATTTGCAGAGGGGAGAAGCGGAGGAGTAGCGAGAAGATAGATGAATTAGTCGGGCAGCAGAGTTAAGGATGGACTGGAGAGGTGCGAGGGTGTTAGCAGGGAGGCCACAGAAAAGGATGTTGCAGTAGTCGAGACGTGAGATGATGAGGGCATGCACAAGCATTTTAGTAGAGTGAGGGTTGAGGAAGGGACGAATTCTGGAACTATTTTTGAGCTGGAGACAGCAGGAGGTGGAGAGAGCTTGGATGTGCGGTTTGAAGGACAGGGCAAAGTCAAGGGTTAATCCGAGGCAGCGGGGGAAAGCATGATGTCGTCAATTGTGATAGATAAGTCAGGTAAGGAGGATCTGTGAAATGGGGGAAAGATGATCAGTTCAGATTTGTCCACATTCAGTTTGAGGAAGCGGGAGGAGAAGAAGGAGGATATGGCTGATAGACACTCGGGGATTCTGGACAGCAGAGAGGTGACGTCTGGGCCAGAGAGGTACATCTGAGTGTCATCGGCATAAAGATGGTACTGGAATCCGTGGGACTTTATGAGTTGCCCCAGGCCAAGTGTATAGATTGAGAAATGTAGGGGTCCTAAGACAGAGCCTTTGGGGACTCCAACAGAGAGAGGGTGGGCTAAGGAGGTAGAGTGGGAGTGGGAGACGCTGAATGTGCGGTTGGAGAGGTATGAGGAGATCCAGGATAGGGCAAGGTCCCTTTTCTCCTGTTACCCTTGTGAAAATAAAAAAAGTAAAAGTTTTGCGAAAAAAGTTAAATGTTCATATTTTCCTTACACATTGGTTCAGTTCCTGTGAAGCACTTGAAGGGTTTATAAACTTCTTGAATGTGGTTTTGACAACTTTGAGGGTGAAGTTTTTAGAATGGTGTCAATTTTTTTTATTGTTTGTTATATAGCCCCTCAAAGTCACTTCCATGGTGATGCGGTCCCTAAACAAAATGGTTTTGTAAATTTTGTTGAAAAAATGAGAAATTGATGGTCAACTTCTAACCCCTCTAACTTCCTAACAAAAAAAAAAAAGGATGTTTCAAAAATTGTGCTGATGTAAAGTAGACGTGTGGTAAATGTTATTTATTAGCTATATTGCAAGACTTAACGCTTTGGTTTATGGAATAAAAATTAAAAGTATGAAAATTGCTACATTTTCAAATTTTTTCAGAATTTTCGATTTTTTTCACAAATAAATGCAAGTTGTTTGGAACAAATGCACTATTAAGAAAACACTCTCAGAATAAGTGGGATCTGTTGAAGCGTTTCAGAGTTATTACCACATAAAGTGACGCTGGTCAGAATTGTAAAGTTTGGCCTGATCATGAAGGTGAAAACAGGCTTGGGGTTTGAAGGGGTTAAAGGCAAATTGTCAGTAAGATAAACCCTCCTAAATGAAACGAGGAGTTACCATTGTGAGACATGTAGATCATGAGAGCAGACTGTTAGTTATTACATATCTCACACTGGCAATGCCCCCTATCATTTAAAATAATCTCTGTGTCAGGGGCGGACACTGACAGCTTGGGGCCCCTGTGCAAGAAATGTGTCTGGGCCCCCCTCCTTTTATGGCGTCAAAGCTACGTGTGTGTGTGTGTGTATATATATATAGATATTATATAGCCACACACACACATGCATGTACTGTATATATATTACATAGTCTCCTTTATTATGTATATTGCTGTCCCTTACACAGTGCCCTCTCTTGTTATATACAGTACCGTCCCTTACATATTGAATTATATAGAGCCCTGTTTTTTATTACATACCGTCCTGTCTTGTTAGCTGTATAATGCAATGATGGCTGATGAAGCATGGGAAAGCTTCCTTTCTAATGGAGGAGCTGATGGACTGGTAGTTTGGTCACCGGCACCTCGATCAGCAGTCATTTTATATCTAAAAAGGGAGGGGACTATGTAATAAAAGAGGGCACTGTAAATAACAAAATTAACAAGAATACACTATGTAAGAGACAGCACTATGCATAACAGCAGAGGAAGCTATATAATAAGGGACGGCACCATATATAACTAGAGAGGATGGTACGTAATAAGGGATTGTGTTATACATAATAAAAGAGGAAACTATGCAGCTAAGGATGGTGTTATACATAATTAGTGAGTACACTATATACTAAGGGACTGTGTTAGACATAGTGAGTACTGTTGTGAACTCCCTTGCTCGGATTTCTGAGCCGAAGCTCCCTCTGTTCCCTATGGGGGTTACTGAGAGTAGTGGAGCTGGCCAGGTGGATGGAGGTTCTCCACCTGACGATGATAATTGGGAATCTGGGATTGCTGGCTGGGAGCATATAATGGAGCTGGCTGCTCTTGAAGGTTGCTGGTGATTTTTTCCTCTGTGTGCATTTGGAGCTCTTTTGTCCCCTGGCTGATCTGCATGTTCAGCTAAGTGATTCTTTTGCTAATCCTTTGCATCTAATCTGGTTGTGTCTTTTTTTGCTTTGCTGCTAGGGTTCAGCATGCTCCCTGCTGGGGCAGCGCTGGGCCCTGCTTCATATGTTGCAGCTTGTTCAGTCCCCTGTTATGTTACTATCTTTTTGCTTGCTGTCAGTTTATATCACAGTGCTGATCTAGCGGGGGTGAGATCGTGTGATCTCAGGTTTTTTGTATATCAGAAGTGTTGGACTTTTTCAGGATTTTGTGCTTGATTGCAGACAGTATCTTTTTCTGTCCTGTCCTGTCTGAACAGCTTGGGCCCCACTGTTTGCTCAGACTGTTATCTGCCTGTGTTTGTGTCTCATCTTGTCTCACCTTGTCTCACCAACAATATATGTTTGGGGGCTGTCTATTCCTTGGGGATCTGCTCCGGAGCAGTTTAGATTTCATCTTTCTGTCTTTAGGCTTAGTTAGTCCTCTGGCTGTGACGAAGCATCTAGGGCATCACAGGAACGCTCCACAGCTACTGCTAGTTGTGCGGATAGGATCAGGGGTCTGCAATCCGCTTAGTTACCAACCTCTCTGGTCTTCTGGTGGCTTAGCCTGTTCCTGCCATCCAACTCGGTGACCCATTCATAACAGAATCACCAGCCTAACCGCAGACTATAGGGTACTCAAAAGAAGGAAAGAATTATAAAAAAAAAGTGTCAGAATTTTTTTTTTATATATTTTTTCCTCTTTTTCTCTGGGGCCACAGGAGGATTTTTTCTTTAATGGAGACTAAGCAATTATCTGATCGTGTTGAGCAGCTCGATGCTGAAGTGCGGGGAATTTCTGCCTATCTCGCTCAATCATCTGCTGTAGAACCAAAGATTCCTACTCCTGATGTGTTTTCTGGGGATCGGTCTAAATTTTTGAATTTCAAGAATAACTGTAAACTATTTCTTGCCTTGAAGCCTAATTCACCGGGGAGCTCGGTGCAGCAGGTTAAAATTGTCATCTCACTGCTGCGCGGCAATCACCAGGATTGGGCTTTTTCTCTGACACCTGGAGATACTATTCTGGCTAATGTGGATGCGTTTTTTCAAGTCCTGGGGTTGTTGTATGATGAACCTAATACTATTGATCAAGCTAAGAAGACCTTTTTGACATTGAACCAGGGTCAGGATGCTGCAGAATTATACTGCCAGAAGTTCCGAAAGTGGGCGGTCCTTACTAAATGGAATGATGATGCCCTAGCAGCTCTCTTTCGGAAAGGTCTGGCAGAAACCGTAAAAGATGTTATGGTGGGATTTCCTGTCCCCTCTGGTCTTAACGACTCCATGTCATTAGCCATTCAAATTGATCGACGTTTACATGAACATAAAAGTGCGCGAGAGGCAGTGCTGCCTTTTGAACAAACTACTGAACCCATGCAATATCATAGGGTTCTGTCTAGGACGCAGCATCAAGAGTTTAGAAGGCATGATAAGTTATACTTCTTTTGTGGGGACGCCTCTCATGTTATTTCTGTCTGCCCTAAATGAGAAAAATGTTTTGCTCACGCATTTGCGGTGGGCAGTGTACAGCCTAAGTTCCTTTTGGTGGTTATATTGATCTGCTCCTTGTCTACTTTTTGTGCTAAGGCCTTTGTGTATTCAGGAGCAGCTTTGAATCTGATGGATCTTGACTTTGCCAAGCATTTTGGTTTCCCCATGGTGCCCCTGAGAACCCCTATTCCCTTGAGGGGGATTGATGCTACCCCTTTGGCAGAGTATAAACCCCAGTTTTGGACCCAGGTGGTAATGCAGGTCTCCCCGGACCATAAAGAGAATTGTAAATTTTTGGTGTTGCACAATTTACATGATAGTATTGTACTGGGTTTTTCTTGGTTGCAAACCCATAATCCTGTTTTAGATTGAAAATCTCTGTCTGTGGTGAGTTGGGGTTTTCAATGTGTTCTTAGTGACACTACTGTTTTCTCCACCTCTCCCCAGTCTCATGATATTCCTGACTATTTGGCTGATTTTTCTGATGTATTCAGTGAGAGTTAGGCTATTTTCACACTTGCGCCTTTTTGCGCAGTGTATCGAGCGCACATGAAACGCATGTAAAAAGCGCATGCAAACGCTTGTAAACGCTGCATTTTTTTTAGCATTATTGTGCGCATAACGACAAAAAATTGCAGTGTTTTTATGCGTTTGTAAGCGTTTTTCATGCGTTTGCATTTTTAATGCGCAATAAACAGGAGAAAAAATCCTTGAAAATTTCTTGCAACACACTCCACCAATGGGACCCCAGTGGGCGTGTCTTATGGAAATTCTTTAAATAGCTCCTGTTTACAGCTGAATTCTTCACATTTGCTTGCATTTGACTTGAGAAACATGGATCTGCGCTGGAAGAGTTTTGATTTTGACTTGGATCTGGACATGAGGATGGCTCAGGCTTATGCAGTTGCTTAACATGAACAGAGGGAGAGAGAGAGGCAGCGAAGATGGCAGCAGCGGCGTTTGTGGATACATCCCATTATTGAACTCCGGGAGAGCCGTGGAGCGTACCACACCCTCTACAGCGAGCTACAGGCAAACCCGGAGAAATTTACGGATTATACCCGGATGACCCAAGAAACCTTTAACTATTTGCTTGGTCAGGTACAAGAAGTCATCCGGAGACAGGACACGCAGCTAAGGCGTGCGATTACTCCTGAGGAACGGCTCCTGGTCACATTAAGGTACGTAGTTTTGCTAAACCAATGCCTGGTGATTTTTCTTGGTTGTGACATGTACTCTTCCAAATCTGGCAGAATTATAGTTCTGTCATGTAGTTAACTAAAGGCTGTGGTAATTTTTTGATGGCATGTATTGAACCAAAGGCTGCAGATATGTAATTGTTTCTTTTGTTTTTTAATTTAACGTGTGTAAAAAAAACCCTATACACAAATATTAATTTTTGTTTTTTTCTTTGTGTCACAGATTCCTGGCTACTGGAGAGACACTCTCGTCACTGCACTTCCAGTACCGGATTGGAATCTCCATGTTGTCTGGAATTGTAGAGGACACCTGCCGGGCTTTGTGTAATGTTCTTTGTCCCGAATTCATGCCCCTGCCAACCGCAGAAATGTGGTTGGAAATTGCCAAAAGATTCTGGACTGTCTGCAATTTCCCTTATTGTTTGGAAGCGGTGGACAGGAAACACATCCAGATTATCAAGCCCAAAAGAACAGGCTCTGAGTACTACAGCTACAAAAAGTACTTTTCTACTGTACTGATGGCCATTACGGATGCAGAATGTCAGTTTATTGCAGTGGACATTGGGGTATTTGGCCGTGGGAATGACTCCCAGGCTTTTAAGAACTCAGACATGGGCAGGAGGTTGTATGGCAACAACTTCAATTTCCCCATGCCACGGCCTCTTCCGAACACCGAAGGTCCGCCACAGCCATTTGTAATGGTTGGTGATGAAACATTCCAGATGTGCCAAAACTTGCTCAAACCCTACTCCAGCCGTGACTTGGACCTCAACAAAAGAATTTTTAATTACAGGCTCACCAGGGCCAGGAGAACAGTAGAGTGTGCATTTGGTATACTTGTATCTAGATGGTGCATTCTTTGCACAGCTATAAATCTGAAACTGGAAACAGTGGATGAGGTGGTCAAGGCCTGTGTTGTTCTACATAATTTTGTAATTTCTCGAGAGCACCCAAACTTAGATCTTGATGATGTTGCTTCAAACCCATTGCCTGAATTCACTCAGCACCCTCTCAGGTCATCCGTTGAAGTTGGCCAAATGAGGGGCCAATTTGCGGCCCACTTCAACTCAGCTATAGGACGGGTGGAATGGCAAGAGCAAATGGTGTAGAAAAAATTTCTTGGTGGTATGTTAATAAAAAAAAACCTTTTTGATATCTGTTGTTGGTATGTTAATAAAAAAACTGTTTTGATACCTGTACTGAGTGCATTCTCTGTTTTTACACTCCCAATCAGTGTATCAGTGAATTTATGATGCTGTGTTTTGTGCATCATGAATTCACTAATACTCCTGAGTAGGTACCTCTCTACATTCATGTAATATTGCACAGACTGAATCAAGCAAGGTTCCCCAACTTCAGTCCTCAAGGTCCACCAACAGATCATGTTGTAATGAAATCCATAGCAAGAGCCAAAAAAAAAAGGATTCCATACAACATGATCTGTTGGTGGCCCTTGAGGACTGGAGTTGGGGAACCCTGCTGGATCCACTATGTGCAATATTACAAGAATGTAGAGACTGCTGTGGAATAGACAAATCATGTAGATTGGTTTGGTTTTTTGGACAACACATATCTATATGACTTGTCTTTTCCACAGCAGTCTCTACATTCATGTAATATTGCACAGAGTGGATTCAGCAGGGTTCCCCAACTACAGTCTTCAAGGTCCACCAACAGATCATGTTGTAATGAAATCCATAGCAAGAGCCAAAAAAAAGGATTCCATATAACATGATCTGTTGGTGGCCCTTGAGGACTGAAGGTGGGGAACCCTGCTGGATCCACTCTGTGCAATATTACAAGAATGTAGAGACTGCTGTGGAAAAATCAAGTGGTTTCGTTGACAACACATATCTCCAAGAATGACACAAGAAACATGTCTCAGTAATGGAGATATCTGGTGGCAAAAACGCTAAGTGTACGGCGCAGTGTGTGTGCGGCGCAGTGTGTGTAGTCGGCGATTGACACAGTAACCAAACCAAATATTTTGAAAGCACAATTGCACATTTATTTTTTAACAAAAAGTAAAATGAAAAAACAATTTTTATTAGGAATGATGTTTGGGGGAAGATTGGAATACTTTGGGTGTGTGGAGAGACGAGGAACGACTTGAGGTTGAGAAAGGGGTTCTAGGAGAAGGGGAGACGAAAGTACTGGGGGAAGGGAGCTCTGGAATGGACATGGAGGCAGGTTGAGACACATTTGGAGGAGAGGGTGGATGGACAAACAAAGTTTTTTTTTCTTTTTTTTGGCGCAGGAGTATCCTGCCTGGACCGACTTGCACCCTGTGACCGCCTTACTTTGCTCGACCACTTGGTGATGGTGGACTGTGGCGTTGCCCTATAAAATAGCGAATGGAGATCACCCCTTTGCTGCTCTGTGGTGGTGGTGGCAGTGCTGCTAGAAGTGGCAGTGGCGGTGCTCCTAGAAGGGGACAAAGTTTTGTCGGTGCTCAAAGAAGTTGTCGTGTCGGAGCTCCTAGAAGGAGGCTGCCTGTCTGTGATCTCAGCAGAAGTTCTTGGGGGACTCCGAGGAGGAGACTTGGTGGCGGTGCTCTTAAGATGAGGAGTGGTGGCTGTGCTCCTTTGATGAGGAGTGCTGGCGGTGCTCCTTTGATGAGGAGTGCTGGCGGTGCTCCTTTGATGAGGAGTGCTGGCAGTGCTCCTTTGCTGTGGAGTGCTGGCGGAGCTCTTTTGCTGAGGAGTGCTGGCGGAGCTCTTTTGCTGAGGAGTGCTGGCGGAGCTCTTTTGCTGAGGAGTGCTGGCGGTGCTCCTTTCATGTTGACTGGTGGTGACGGCGGCCCAAGCAGGTTCTGTGTTGGTTTGGCTCCAAGCTGGTGATGCTGTGGCGGTGGTGGTGCTCCATACAGGAGCAGTGCCTGCCATAGTGGTGGTGGCGGAGGAGTGTCCAGCATCACTCAGACTTGGGGTAGTGTAGTGGTGTCTGGCTTCGCTGGGAATGCAGGTGGCCGTGCAGTGGTATGCAGCAGAAGTCAGTAGGGAGGTATAGCGAGTCAGCGGTGGCACTGTTGGAAATGACACCACTGACTGCTGAACATACTGATTCTGCTGCATAGCCTGCAAGTAAGCAGTGTTGCAGGCCTGTAACACACTCAGCTGTTGCTCAGGACTAAGGTGTTCCACCATGCCTTGTTCAATTTTACTGAAAAAATGGTGCGTTGGTCTGTTGAGGTCGGCCTCCAGACGGTCAAGGCGCTGGTCAACAGAGTGGAAGCGGTGTTCCATGTGGTTAAAACCACGTTCCATCAGGGAAAAAACGCTTTCCATTCTGGCGGACAGCACCTTGAGGCTGCCCTTAAAGGCCTCGCTCAAGAGCATGAACTCGGGCATGACAGGCCTGTTCGAGGCCCTCTGCCGCTTGCGGGTTGTGCCCGCATAACCAGTGACAGAGACCTGGGACAGGGGAACACCTGATGGACCAGCTTCCTGGTCACCAGCTGTCTGTGTTGCTGACCTGCAAGATGCTTCCTGGCTGTCGGATGGCTGGAACGGGTCCGAGGTCAATCGATGAAGAACCGCTCCCGGGACAGATTGCAGGGTGCTGCTCCAAGTGCTGTGGAAAGAAAGGGAAAACATTTGTATCATGCATTTACAAGAAGCATCACCTGTGGAATTGAAAAACATATAGTAATAACAAACCAAAAAGAAAAAAACGTACGCTCTGCTAGCAAGGACCGGTCTCAGGAAAGACAACTCTCGATAATAGCGGTACTTTCTTCTGCGCCTTGCCGCTGAACCACTCTGAACCTGTCCCTCAGCACTAACATCAGTGTTGAAGCGGCCCTTCATCGAGCGCCAACGTGTGCGGATTTTGTTCACTGTTGGGAAAAAAAAACAAAACCTTAGACAATGCACTTAAGGCAACTTAATTATCAGCACACACACCGGATAGAACTTTGCAAACAGTCAATGCTGCAGCACAAATAAATTCTGGACACAATGCAGTCACTGTTGATCCTGAGGACACTGTTATGTTTCCTGCTAGAATATATGTAGCAGCCAAAACAACAGTATCATCCGGAGCAAGAGTGAAAACAGGATCAAGACAGCAGTTGAAAAAGCAATCACTGGTTTTCCACAAGGCATTGGTGTGTTTGATGCAAGAATATATCTTGCTACAAACACAACTGTACCATCAGGACCAAAAATAAAACCAGATTCAAGACAGCAGTTCAATACACAAAGCAATCACTGTTTTTCCAGAAGGCATTGGTGTGTTTAATGCAAGAATATATCTTGCAAAAAACACACCAGCGCCATCAGGACCAGAAACCAATGCAGCAGTTGAATACAAAAATCAATCACTGTTTTCCACAAGGCATTGGTGTGTTTAATGCAAGAATATATCTTGCAAAAAACACACCAGCACCATCAGGACCAGAAACCAATGCAGCAGTTGAATACAAAAATCAATCACTGTTTTCCACAAGGCATTGGTGTGTTTAATGCACGAATATATCTTGCAAAAAACACACCAGCACCATCAGGAACAGAAACCAATGCAGCAGTTGAATACAAAAATCAATCACTGATTTTCACAAGGCATTGGTGTGTTTAATGCAAGAATATATCTTGCCACAAACACACCAGCACCATCTGGACCAAAAATCAATGCAGTATTACAGAGCATCTTTATACTTACTGAACGCCCTTTTTGAACTTGGAGAGGCGCTGACCCAGCCATCCATCATCACTGCGGCCACCTCATTCCAGAGCTGCCGGGTCACCACTGTGTCTTTGTACTGCTGGTCACGGCTGTCCCACAACGGAATACGCTCCTCAACAAGGCGGATCAGGTGCTCTTGTCTTTGTACACTTCTTCGTCATCCCGTTGTGGAACCTAGAAAAAAAAATATTAGAATGTTTGGAATATTGGAGAAGGAAAAAGATACAAAAAGAAACAGAGAAGAAGCTAGATAAAGATGAAAATAAAGACAGAAATTTTTTTTTTAAAAAACATTATATACTAACATTGCGTCTCCTTGCCACGATTTGACTACGCTGCTAACGCTCAGAATCATCCCGCTCAGACTGCTCCAGCTCAGACCGCTCCGGCACTTCAGCTTCACTGCCCATGTCCGATGTCTGTAAAGAAAAAAAAAATTAAAACACATTTCTAGAGGCAGCTATACTTACCCAAAGGCAGCAACATCCTCACCTCATGATCATCTTGGGCCAGTTCTTGCCGAGATGGCGAATAGACCGATCCAGAAGAAGACATGCTGAAATTTAAACAAAAAATACATTAGTACATTATAAAATTGTACAGGACACACAGACATTATGTTGAAGAATACTCACATTTTGGCTCCAGAAGCTTGAATCCACAGTTGGAAGGCTCTTGTTGGTGCTTGTCAGGTCTCTGCAAGGCTGTCTGTAGAGTAATTGTCTGACCCTGAAGACACCTACTTTTATCCACACTCCTCCCAAACAATGTTGCTTGTTTAGGGGGAGGTTAAGACAAGTGTCTAGACATTGTTTACTAAAATCGCGTGTGCGCACAAGGCGCTGACGTGTGCGCAGCCAAGCGCACGTCAGCGACCACATAGACTGTAATGGTATTTTTTGGGGCGCACACCGTGCGCACACGTGCGCGTGTGATTTTTTTAACGATGTAGGCGGAACAAAAAGTGCAACATTTAGCGTACGGCGCGTCTGGGCACACACCTGTAAAATGCGCAGCGCACACTAAACGCTGATGAGCGCATACAATCGCAAGACCCTGCGACCACCATGTTAAAGACAGGGGAACATTGCGCGTGCGCACGATGCACTGCGCGATAAAACGCTAGTGTGAAACCAGCCTAAGTTCGCGTCTTTGCTTCCTCATAGGAGTTATGACTGCGCAATTCAGTTAATGCCCATTTGTAAATTTCCCAAGGGTCGGCTTTTCAACTTTTCTGCACCTGAACATGATGCTATGCAATCTTATATCAAGGAATCATTGGAGAAGGGTTATATCAGACCATCCTCTTCGCCTTTGGGTGCTGGTTTTTTCTTTGTGACCAAAAAAGATGGCTCATTAAGGCCTTGTATTGACTATCGTTCCCTTAACAAGATCACTGTTAAATATCAGGACCCGTTACCCCTGATTTCTGATTTATTTTCCAGAGTTAAAAGTGCTTGTTTGTTTACCAAACTTGACCTCAGGGGGGCGTATAATCTTATTCACATCAAACATGTGGATGAATGGAAGACGGCGTTTAATACTCCGGAGGGACATTTTGAGTACCTGGTGATGCCTTTTGGGCTCACTAATGCCCCTTCTGTCTTCCAATCTTTTATGAACGATATTTTCTGGGACCTTGTGGATAAGTTTTTGATCATTTATCTGGATGATATTTTGATTTTTTCCAGTGATTGGGATTCTCATGTGGAAAATGTCTGGACTGTGTTCCAGATTTTGAGGGAAAATACTCTGTATGTGTAACAGCAGTGGCCGTGCCCGCCGCTGTCCCACTGGAACCGGGTCCCCCCACGGCAGTCACTTACCCGGCTGGTCGCGCGCTCCCTCCTCCCTCCTGCTCACGCGCGTCTTCTCCTCTTGTCCCTCGGGCAGCTCCCTGCCCGCACAAGTGCACTAGGGCACGGGCGCGTGCCCGTCGGGCTATTTAACCCTGCGGTGGGCGGTAGCCAATTAGCAGTCAGCCAATCACCTGCCATCAGGGGATTTATCAGGCGTCTCCCATAAGGGGAAGATGCCTGGTTATTGTGTGAGTCCTTTGCACTAATTTGGTCTCTTATAGTTACTCTATAGGTTCTCCCTCTGTCCTGTGGTTGTCCCTTGTCCCAGCCTTGCTGTCTCTGCCACTGCTTGTTCCCCTGTCTCTCTGCCTGTCCTCCGTCCTGCCTGGTCCGTGTTCCGTAGTTTTCGCTCCCCTGTTCTCCGCTCCTGTTCCGCCCTCTAGTGTCTGGCCATTCCCTGTCCTGTTCCCCTGCCTGCTGTCTGTCTGTCGTCCTCGTTGCCTCTGGTACTACTGCTCTGTATCTCTCCTCGCCCTCTCTATACGGAGCCCTGTACTTTGGTTCCGGTGCAGCCTCTCAGTACTGCCTGTGGCCACTCCGGTCCTTCGAGCTGCCCCTCTTGGTTCCAGCTGTCGCGGTGTCTGATCCCCCACGGGCCTGCCCCTAACAGTCCCTGTATAGGGGTCGGTTCCACCTGGTGCGCTCGTCCCGAGGGCCTCAGTTCCAAGACCCAGAGGGTCCACTCTCGGACACTGCCAAAACCTCGCCTGGGAAAGCCTCCCAGGTATAGCGGGGATCCTAAGCTATGCCAGGGCTTCTTGAACCAGTGCAGACTGAACTTTGAGCTGTTACCCCAGCAATACCCCTCCGACCGTGCCAAGGTGACATTTATCGTGTCCCACCTTGAGGGAGAGGATTTGGCCTGGGTGAATGCTTTGTGGGAGAGGGATGATCCTGTGGTTTCTAGTATTCAGAATTTTCTTAACATGTTCCGCAAGGTATTTGACGAGCCCGGGCTGTTGGCTTCTACTACCGAGGCTCTGTTTAACCTCTGTCAGGGTTCACTCACCGTGGGACAGTATGCCATCCGCTTCCGGACACTGACTTTGGAACTTGGATGGAATAATGAGGCCCTCGTGGGAGCCTTTTGGAGGGGTCTTTCTGGCAAAATAAAAGACGAGCTGGCAGGACGGGATACCCCTACCACCCTGGAAGATCTCATATCCCTTGCCACTCGTATAGATCTCCGGTTTCTCGAACGGTCTCGGGAGGCAGCCAGAGAGAGGAGACCCTTTAGGCTCTATCAAGCCCCTATTCCACGTTCCTCCGCACCCTCTGCCAGTTCCACCCCCGAGCCCATGCAGATAGACCATGTAAGATTGTCTGAGCAATGGTGCAGGGAGAGAATGACGGAGGGCCTTTGTCTGTATTGCGGCGGAGCCAATCATTTTCTGCGCACCTGTCCTGTGAGACCGGGAAGCGCCTCCACCTAGGCCAGGTAAGAGAGGCCTCCCTAGGTGACCCCAATTGCTCTCTGCCCCTTACATTTCAGCTTTAATTATTCTAGGTTGGGAGCGTAGATCTGTGGAGGCGTATGTGGACTCGGGTGCGGCTGGTAATTTGATTTGGCTTGCGGAGGTTGACAAGTTCCAGATTCCGGTGGTTACTTTGGAAAACCCGTGTGCTATTGCCTCTGTGGATGGTAGACCACTTCCGGAGCTCATCACCATGGTTACTGCCAAAGTAGAGTTTCAAGTGGGAGCTCTTCATCTGGAGAAGATACTGTAGCTTTCTATGTACTGCACAATTTGTCCCACGCCGTTCTCCTTGCATTACCCTGGCTCAGATTGCATGAACCGGTTCTGGACTGGCGCTCTGGGGAGATTCTGCGCTGGGGCCATATTTTCCAGGAACGCTGTCTGTTGTTGGTGGCCCGTTCTCAACCGCTACAGGAGCCAGCTGATCTTCCAGGACTCCCAGCACCGTATCACGCGTATGACGACGTCTTCAGTAAGAAGGAGGCGGATTCCTTGCCGCCACACCGGTTTTTTGACTGTCCCATTGATTTGATTCTGGGAGCCACCCCCCCAGGAGGAGAATGTACCCTCTGTTTCCAGCAGAGACCTCGGCCATGACAGAGTATATACAAGAAAATTTGGCCAAGAGTATCATTCGGAAGTCCTCTCCCCCTCCAGGCGCGGGTTTTTTCTTTGTCCGGAAGAAAGACGGATCCCTCAGGCCCTGCATTGATTATCGAGGCCTGAACAATATCACCATTAAAAATCGGTATCCTCTTCCACTGATCCCAGAGCTCTTAGACCTACTGAGAGGGGCCCGGGTCTTTACCAAACTAGATCTACGAGGAGCCTATAATTTGATCCGAATCCGCGCCGGGGACGAGTGGAAGACGGCTTTCAATACTCAGGATGGCCATTATGAATATTTGGTTATGCCGTTTGGACTCTGAAATGCCCCGGCAGTGTTCCAGGAATTCATCAACGAGGTTTTTTGAGATTTATTGTACTCCTGTGTTGTGGTGTACTTGGATGATATTCTCGTCTTTTCACCCAATCTTTCTACGCATCGAAGGAGCGTTCGCCTGGTCCTGCAACGCCTTCGGGAGAATCGTCTCTATGCGAAATTGGAGAAATGCCTGTTTGAGCAAACCTCGTTGCCTTTCCTGGGTTACATCATTATGGATTCTGGGCTGAAGATGGACCCCAAGAAACTCTCTGCTGTACTCAAATGGCCTCGTCCTGTCGGTGTGAATGCCATTCAGTGCTTGCTGGGATTTGCTAATTATTACAGACAGTTTGTTCCTCATTTTTCCTCAGTGACCAAGCCCATCACGCTCCTGACCTGAAAAGGAACCAAATCGAACACCTGGTCTCCTGAGGCTGAAGTTGCCTTCCTTGCCCTAAAACGCTCCTTTACGTCAGCACCAATCTTGCATCGCCCTGTAGCCAGCAGGCCCTTCATCCTAGAGGTGGATGCCTCCTCCACCGGGGCTGGGGCAGTACTTTCCCAGCGGGCATCATCTGGACATCTGGTTCCCTGTGGGTTTTTCTCCAAATCCTTTTCCTCTGCCGAGTGTAACTACTCTATCGGAGATCGGGAGTTGCTCGCTATAAAGATGGCTCTGGAAGAATGGCGGTATCTACTCGAGGGGGCGGTTCACCCCTTTACTATTTTCACTGACCACAAAAACTTAGCCTATCTTCAGTCCACCCAAAGACTCAATGCCCGGCAAGCCCGATGGTCCCTATACTTTTCTCGATTCGATTTTCGACCCATTTTCGACCCGGGAATAGGAACACCAAGGCGGATGCGCTCTCTAGGTCATTGCAGTCACCAGAGATGGAGGAGGCCCCATCATATATCATCGAGCCTGTGAAAGTTATTACCGTGGCTCCCGTGAGCCTCTCTACCCTTCCGCCAGGCAGGACCTTCATTCCACAGAGCAAAAGACTGGAAGTGCTACGCTGGGGGCACTCATCCAAAATTGCAGGACACGTCGGGACCAAGAAGACCCGTTTGCTTCTAACCCGCTACTATTGGTGGCCCTCTCTCCGCCAGGACGTGACGGATTATGTAGTGTCCTGTACTACCTGTGCGCAGAACAAGGTGCCTAGGACTCTGCCCTCCGGTCTTCTTCATCCGTTACCTGTTCGAGAGGCCCCTTGGCGGCAAATTGCCATGGACTTCGTGACAGATCTGCCTTCCTCTTCTGGGTGCAATACTATCCTCGTGGTAGTAGATCGCTTCTCCAAGATGGCCCATTTCATCCCATTACCCGGCTTGCCTTCGGCTCCTAAGTTGACCAAGATCTTCATCCATCAGATCTTCAAGCTGCATGGACTCCCTCAACAGATCGTGTCTGATCGGGGAGTTCAGTTTACCTCTCGTTTCTGGAGAGCCCTCTGTCGGCACATGGGTACGTCTTTGGATTTCTCCTCCGCCTACCACCCTCAGACCAACGAGCAAGTGGAGCAAGTCAATCAAGTTCTGACGTCTTTCCTGCGTCACTTTTCCAACGCCCACCAGGACAACTGGGTCTTTCTTCCTTGGGCAGAATTTGCCCACAATAATCATCCTAATAAGTCCACTTCCAAGTCACCATTTTTTTTGGTCTCAGGCCAGAACCCCGGCATCCCGCTGCCTATTTCCACATCTTCAGGGGTTCCCGCGGCAGATGCTTTCGCCGCTGACTTTGCGCAAGTCTGGAAAGAGACCAGGGAAGCCCTCGTGAACTCCAGTGCCCGGATGAAAAAGCATGCCGACAAAAGACGAAGGGACCTTGCTCCATACCATCCTGGTGACAAAGTCTGGTTTTCAACTAAACACATCCATCTCAAAGTCCCCTCGTTCAAGTTGAGCCCCTGGTACATTGGGCCTTTTGAAGTACTTGGACACATTAACGACGCTGCATACAAATTGAGGTTGCCGGCTTCACTCCAAGTTCCTAACGCCTTCCATGTCTCGCTCCTTAAACCTGTCGTTCTCAACCAGTTCCGCCCTGCTCCTATCTCTTCCCCTCAGCCAATTGGGGATGACAACGTCTTTGAAGTTAAAGACATTTTGGCCATGAAAAAGGTCATAGGAAGAACCTTATTCCTTATCGATTGGAATGGATTTGGTCCCGAGGAGAGGTCCTGGGAGCCTCGGGAAAATGTAAATGCCCCCAAATTCCGAAAAAGTTTTTGGCCAATCTCAGAAGGGGGAGATGTAAGGAGGGGGGTACTGTAACAGCAGCGGCCGTGCCTGCCGCCGTCCCACTGGCACCGGGTCCCCCCGTGTTAGTCACTTACCCAGCTGGTCGCGCGCTCCCTCCTGCTCATGCGCGCCTTCTCCTCCTGTCTCTCAGGCAGCTCCCCGCCCGCACATGCGCACTAGGGCGCGGGCGCATGCCCGTCGGGCTGTTTAACCCTGTGGTGGGCTGTGGCCAATTAGCGGTCAGCCAATCGCCTGCCAACAGGGGATTTATCAGGCGTCTCCCATAAGGGGAAGACGCCTGGTTATTGTGTGAGTCCTTTGCACTAATTTGGCCGCCTATAGTTACTCTATAGGTTCTCCCTCTGTCCTGTGGTTGTCCCTTGTCCCAGCCTTGCTGTCTCTGCCACTGCTTGGTCCCCTGTCTCTCTGCCTGTCCTCCGTCCTGCCTGGTCCATGTTCCGTAGCCTTTGCTCCCCTGTTCTCCGCTCCCGTTCCGCCCTCTAGTGTCTGGCCGTTCCTTGTCCTGTTCCCCTGCCTGCTGTCTGTCTGTCGTCCTCATTGCCTCTGGTACTACTGCTCTGTATCTCTCCTCGCCCTCTCCATACGGAGCCCCGTACTTTGGATCCAGTGCAGCCTCTCAGTACTGCCTGTTTGCCACTCCGGTCCTTCGAGCCGCCCCTCTTGGTTCCAGCTGTTGCGGTGTCTGATTCCCTGCGGGCCTGCCCCTAACGGTCCCTGTATAGGGGTTGGTTCCATCTGGTACGCTCGTCCCAGGGGCCTCAGTTCCGCGACCCAGAGGGTCCACTCTCGGATGCTGCCAAAACCCCTGAAGCATCACAGTATGTTAAGGGATCAAAATGTCTTTTTGGTGCACAGAGGATTTCGTTTTTGGGATTCACTTTGTCCCGTCTGCTATTGAAATGGACCCGGCCAAGGTATAGGCCATTTACAATTGGGTTCAGCCCACTTCTCTGAAGGCTCTTCAGAAGTTTTCGGGTATTGCTAATTTCTACCGTAAATTTATAAGTAATTTTTCTGGTATTGTTAAACCTTTGACGGATTTGACCAAAAAGGGCGCTGATGTGGTGAATTGGTTTCCAGAGGCAGTCTCAGCACTTCAGGAGCTTAAGCAGAGATTCACTTCTGCTCCGGTTATATGGCAACCTGATGTTTCACTCCCTTTTCAGGTGGAGATAGATGCTTCTGAGATTGGTGCAGGAGCCGTTTTGTCTCAAAGAGATCCAGTAACCTCTAAGACGAATCCCTGTGCCTTCTTTTCTCGAAAATTTTCTCCATCTGAACGTAACTATGACGTGGGGAATCGGGAATTATTGGCCACGAAGTGGGCATTTTAAGAGTGGAGACATTAGTTGGAGGGAGCTAGACATCAAGTTGTGGTCCTCACCGATCACAAGAATTTGATTTATCTTGAATCAGCCAAGCGCTTGAATCCTAGACAAGCTAGGTGGGCCTTGCTTTTCAAGCGTTTTAATTTTGTGGTCTCCTTTCTTCTGGGCACTAACAATGTTAAGGTGAATGCCCTTTCTAGGAGTTTCTTTGCGGATTCTCTTGACGTGACCGAGCCTACAACCATTCTAAATGAGGGTGTAGTTCTTTCCGCCATCTCTCCTGATTTGAAACGTGCCCTGGAGGAATTTCAGGAGGATAAACCTGAACGATGCCCTATGGGAAAATTGTATGTCCCTGACCAGTGGAGGAAAAGAGTAATGTCTGAAATTCATTGCTCCGTGTTAGCTTGTCATTCAGGTATCTTTGGTACCAGAGATTTGGTGAGTCGATCTTTTGGTGGCCTGCCTTATCTCGTGATGTCAGGAATTTTGTGCAGTTCTGTGGGACTTGTTCTCGGTCTAAGCCCTGTTCTCGTGCTAGTGGTTTGTTGATGCCCCTGCCGGTGCCCAGGAGGCCATGGACCCATATCTCAATGGATTTTATCTCTGATCTCCCTGTCTCTCAGAGAATGACTGTTATTTGGGCGATCTGTGATAGATTTTCTAAGATGGTCCATTTTGTACCACTCCCAAAGTTGCCATCTTCTTCTGAGTTGGTGCCCTTGTTTTTACAACAAGTAGTTCGTTTGCACGGGATTCCTGAGAACATTGTGTCGGACAGAGGGGTCCAGTTTGTTTCCAGATTTTGGAGGGCTTTTTGTTCCAAACTGGGAATTCAGTTGTCTTTCTCCTCTGCATTTGATCCTCAGACCAATGGGCAGACTGAGAGAACAAACCAGACGTTGGAGTCCTATTTGAGATGTTTCATATCTGCTGATCAGGATGATTGGGTCTCATTTTTGCCATTGGCCGAATTCGCGCTAAACAATAAGGCGGGCTCTGCCACTTTGATGTCTCCTTTCTTTTGTAACTTTGGGTTTCATCCCCGATTTTCTTCGGGGCAGGTAGAAGCTTCTGCCTGCCCAGGTGTGGATTCTGTGTGTTAGGAATGGCGGAACACACTAAATAAAATAAATAATAAAGCGTTCGCCGCTCGGGGTCCACCGTGCAGAAGGTGTAATAACTGCTGCTGAGTAATGGCAGACGTGCTATATGGCGGTATAATGCGCACGGGGTTAAACGTCACCCAGGTGCGCAGAGCAATCACTGTTTAATCATAGAGATGCCAGTAGGGGTAAACACAAAATGGCTGAGCCTGTTCGCGTCGCAGGTCTCAGAAATATATGAACACACGGTATCAGGTCACAGGTGCAGGACCAAAGGCAGAAGGAATTGCGTCCGTCTAGACCTAGCGTGTGTGCGGCGTCACTACTGTGGGTGCCAAAGAGAGCTGCAACTGCAGCGCGGTGTAGGACACTGCCGCGAGACGATAGTGCCGCGAGGAGTAGCACAATCGGAGGCTAGTGTAGAGGCGCGGTGTGCACAGTGGCCTAAGGCTTGTCACTGACTAGCGCTGACTGCTGAACTAATTCCAAATCCACATGAGTAGTGTTGAGCATTCCGATACCGCAAGTATCGGGTATCGGCCGATACTTGCTGTATCGGAATTCCGATACCGACTTCCGATATTTTTTCAATATCGGAATTCGGCATCGGAATCGGAAGTTCAAAGTTGATTGACAGCCTGACGTCATCATGATGCGCGGTGTGTGCGCATCATGATGCGCCGTCATTTCGGGCCTTCCGGGGGTCTCTGCCGGCCTGCCGGGGGGCTGTGTGGACTGCCCGGGGTCTGTACCGGCCTGCCGGGGGGCTGTGCCGGCCTGCCGGTGGTCTGTGCACCCTGTGGGGGTCTGTACCGGCCTGCCGGGGGGCTGTGCCGGCCTGCCGGTGGTCTGTGCACCCTGTGGGGGTCTGTACCGGCCTGCCGGGGGGCTGTGCCGGCCTGCCGGGGGGCTGTGCACCCTGTGGGGGTCTGTACCGGCCTGCCGGGGGGCTGTGCCGGCCTGCCGGGGGGCTGTGCTGATGTCCGGGGGTCTGTGCAAGCATCGTCCGATGGGACTACAAGTCCCATCTGGCGATGCCTGCTACCATGACAGTGATTGACACATTAGCCAATGATGGGACAGTAGTAGTCCCATCATCCGGCTAATGTGTTAAATGTTAAAAAAAAAAAAAAAAAATACTACATACATACTACATACATACTACATGCATGCTACATACATACTACATGCATGCTACATACATACTACATGCTACATACATACTACATATATACTACATGCATGCTACATGCATACTACATGCTACATACATACTACATATATACTACATGCATGCTACATACATACCACATGCTACATACATACTACATGCTACATACATACTACATATATACTACATACATACTACATACATGCTACATACATGCTACATACATACTACATACATACTACATGCATGCTACATACATACTACATACATACATACTACATGCATGCTACATACATACTACATGCATGCTACATGCATGCTACATACATGCTACATGCTACATACATACCACATACATACTACATACATACTACATACATACTACATGCTACATACATACTACATATATACTACATGCATGCTACATACATACTACATGCATGCTACATGCATGCTACATACATACTACATGCTACATACATACCACATACATACTACATACATACTACATGCATGCTACATACATACTACATACATACATACTACATGCATGCTACATACATACTACATGCATGCTACGTGCATGCTACATACATACTACATGCTACATACATACCACATACATACTACATACATACTACATGCTACATACATACTACATATATACTACATGCATGCTACATACATACTACATGCATGCTACATGCATGCTACATACATACTACATGCTACATACATACCACATACTACATACATACTACATACATACTACATGCTACATACATACTACATATATACTACATGCATGCTACATACATGCTACATACATACCACATACATACTACATACATGCTACATGCTACATACATACTACATATATACTACATGCATGCTACATACATACTACATATATACTACATGCATGCTACATACATACTACATACATACTACATGCTACATACATACCAAATATATACTACATACATACAATACATTCATACAATACATACATAGACATACAGTACATATAACATAGAGTAACATACTTACCAATACTTGTCACATTGTTCCCCGAAGCCATTGTCTTTTCCGGAATAAATATTAACATAACAAACCACAAAAATACTCACCCACGATCCGAAGCAGTCCACGAGTGTGTCCCACGACGATCTTGGGTAGAGAACGGCAGCATCAGATGATGCTGCCGTTCTCTACGGGCTGCAGGAATCCAATGACGGAAGGTAGGTATCCTTCCGCACTGTATTCCTCCGCCACTTAAAAAAAAAAAAGTCCCTAGTCTCACTTTATGCCATTGCTGCGTGGGAAATTCCCACACAGCAATGGCATAAAGTGAGACTAGGGACTTTTTTTTTTTTTAAGTGGCGGAGGAATACAGTGCGGAAGGATACCTACCTTCCATCATTGGATTCCTGCAGCCCGTAGAGAACGGCAGCATCAGCTGATGCTGCCGTTCTCTACCCAAGATCGTCGTGGGACACACTCGTGGACTGCTTCGGATCGTGGGTGAGTATTTTTGTGGTTTGTTATGTTAATATTTATTCCGGAAAAAACAATGGCTTCGGGGAACAATGTGACAAGTATTGGTAAGTATGTTACTCTATGTTATATGTACTGTATGTCTATGTATGTATTGTATGAATGTATTGTATGTATGTAGTATATATGTGGTATGTATGTAGCATGTAGTATGTATGTAGTATGTATGTAGCATGCATGTAGCATGCAGTATGTATGTAGCATGCATGTAGTATATATGTAGTATGTATGTAGCATGCATGTAGTATATATGTAGTATGTATGTAGCATGTATGTAGTATGTATGTGGTATGTATGTAGCATGTAGTATGTATGTAGCATGCATGTAGTATATATGTAGTATGTATGTAGCATGTAGTATGTATGTAGTATGTATGTGGTATGTATGTAGCATGTAGTATGTATGTAGCATGCATGTAGTATATATGTAGTATGTATGTAGCATGTAGTATGTATGTAGTATGTATGTGGTATGTATGTAGCATGTAGTATGTATGTAGCATGCATGTAGTATGTATGTAGTATGTATGTAGTATGTATGTAGCATGCAGTATGTATGTAGCATGCATGTAGTATGTATGTAGTATGTATGTAGTATGTATGTAGCATGCATGTAGCATGCATGTAGTATGTATGTAGTATGTATGTAGTATGTATGTAGCATGCAGTATGTATGTAGCATGCATGTAGCATGCATGTAGTATGTATGTAGTATGTATGTAGTATGTATGTAGCATGCAGTATGTATGTAGCATGTATGTAGCATGTATGTAGTATGTATGTAGTATATATGTAGTATGTATGTAGCATGTAGTATGTATGTAGCATGCATGTAGTATATATGTAGTATGTATGTAGCATGTAGTATGTATGTAGCATGCATGTAGTATGTATGTAGCATGTAGTATGTATGTAGCATGCATGTAGTATGTATGTAGTATGTATGTAGTATTTTTTATTTTTTTTTTTTTTTAACATTTAACACATTAGCCGGATGATGGGACTACTACTGTCCCATCATTGGCTAATGTGTCAATCACTGTCATGGTAGCAGGCATCGCCCGATGGGACTTGTAGTCCCATCGGACGATGCCTGCACAGACCCCCGAAGCCTGCACAGACCACCGGCAGGCCGGCACAGCCCCCCGGAGCCTGCACAGACCACCGGCAGGCCGGCACAGCCCCCCGGCAGGCCGGCACAGCCCACCGGAGCCTGCACAGACCACCGGCAGGCCGGCACAGCCCCCCGGCAGGCCGGCACAGCCCACCGGAGCCTGCACAGACCACCGGCAGGCCGGCACAGCCCCCCGGCAGGCCGGCACAGACCACCGGAGCCTGCACAGACCCCCTGGCAGGCCGGCACAGCCCCCCGAAAGGCCCGTACAGACCCCAGAGAGGCTGTACAAGGCAAAAACAGGGTTTTTCTTATTCCGATACCGGAAGTCCCATAGACTTGAATGGGACTTCCGGTATCGGAATCGGCGATACCGATACTTTTTTTAAAGATCGGCCGATCCATTCCGATCCGATACTTTGAAGTATCGGACGGTATCGCTCAACTCTACACATGAGTAATATCAGAGGGAAGGGGTTTCAAATGAGTCAGTCACCAGAATCATACATCCGTCACCATTCACACATCTAGCAAGTAATGTCTATACTAGCGCATGGCCGAATGGCCATGCGGTCCTTTTATAGCCGTGTGCTGCCGGGACCTTCCAGATCTCTGAGATGGATCAATCAGATCAGGGGAGGACCTGAGCACGTGACTCCCGAGCTCCAATGGGAGATCGTCTCATGAGCATGCTCAGTGGAGCCGCAGCGGGACTTAAGGCCCCGTCACACATAGCGATCTCGCTAGGGAGATCGCTGCTGAGTCACAAGTTTTGTGACACAACAGCGATCTCACCAGCGAGATCGCTGTGTGTGACAGCGATCAGCGACCAGCCCCCCTGCCGGTATCGCTGATCGCTCTTGGAAACCTCTGGACATTTCTTCCATTGCTGGTCTCCCACTGGCCAGCACGCATCGCTGCGTGTGACAGGCAGGAGACCAGCGATCAGCTGGTAACTAAAGTACACATCGGGTATCCAAGGGACGTGCGTCCCTTAGAAACCCGATGTGTACGTTAGTTACCAGCGCGCTGATGCAGGGAGCTGGTAACTAAGGTACACATTGGGTATCTAAGGGACGCATGTCCCTTAGATACCCGATGTGCACCTTAGTTACCAGCTCCCTGTATCAGTGCGCTGGTAGCTAACGTACACAGTGACGCCGCTCGCTCGGCGTCGCTGTGCTGATCGCTGGTGAAGCTGTCTGTTTGACAGCTCACCATCGATCATGTAGCGACTCACCAGCGATCCTGACACATTGATATCGTTGTCGGGATCGCTGGTGAGTCGCTATGTGTGACTCCAGCTTTAGGCTCAGGCATGACTTGCTGCAAAGCAGTATGTGAAGCTCTGGACTCCTGTTGTGTAGCAACAGGAATCTGATGCCTAACACTGTGGTAGAGAGAATGCAGCAGATTTGGGACCAAGTAGTGGATAAGCTGTCCCACTCTCAGGAAAAGGCCCAACGGTTTTTCAACCGGCATAGGACCATTGGTCCCCGGTTTAAAGTGGGTGATATGGTTTGGTTGTCCTCAAAAAATATTCCCATGAAGGTTGCATCTCCAAAATTCAAGCCAAGGTTTATTGGTCCTTATAAGATTTTGGAAATCCTTAACCCCGTTTCTTTTCGTTTGGCCCTTCCACTTACGTTTAAGATACATAGCATCTTTCATAAATCTCTGTTGAAAAGGTTTGTGGAGCCAGTCGTTCCCATGGCAGCGCCCCCTGACCCTGTTCTGGTTATGGGTAATTTGGAGTATGAGGTAGAGAAGATATTGGATTCTCGTCTGGCTAGACGGAGGCTTTAGTACTTGCTCAAGTTGAAGGGTTATGGCCAGGAGGATAATTCTTGGGTCTCTGCATCTGACATCCATGCCAAGAGATTGATTCGTGCCTTTCACCGGGCCCATCCTGATCGGCCTGGTGGTGTGGATGAGGGTTCGGTGACCCCTCCTCAAGGAGAGGGTACTGTTGTGAACTCCCTTGCTTGGATTTCTGAGCCGAAGCTCCCTCTGCTCCCTCTGATGGTTACTGAGAGTAGTGGAGCTGGCCAGGTGGATTGAGGTTCTCCACCTGATGATGATAATTGGGAATCTGGGATTGCTGGCTGGGAGCATATAATAGAGCTGGCTGCTCTTGAAGGTTGCTGGTGATTTTTTCCTCTGTGTGCATTTGGAGTTCTTTTGTCCCCTGCCTGATCTTCATGTTCAGCTAAGTGATTCTTTTGCTAATCCTTTGCATCTAATCTGGTTGTGTGTTTTTTTGCTTTGCTGCTAGGGTTCAGCGTGCTCCCTGCTGGGGGTAGTGCTGGGCCCTGCTTCATATGTTGCAGCTTGTTCAGTCCCCTGTTATGCTAGTATCTTTTTGCTTGCTGCCAGTTTATACCAGAGTGCTGGGGTGAGATCATGTGATCTCAGGTTTTTTGTATATCAGAAGTGTTGGACTTTTTCAAGGTTTTGTGCATGATTGCAGACAGTATCTTTTTCTGTCCTGTCCTGTCTAGACAGCTTGGGCAGGGGGTTGGACCAGATGGCCCAGGAGGTCCCTTCCAACTCTACGATTCTATGATTCTATGGCCCCACCGTTTGCTCAGTCTGTTCTCTGCCTGTGTTTGTGTCTCATCTTGTCTCACTGACAATGTATGTTTGGGGGCTGTCTATTCCTTTGGGGATCTGCTCCAGGGCAGTTTAGATTTCATCTTTCTGTCTTTAGGCTTAGTTAGTCCTCTGGCTGTGACAAAGCATCTAGGGCATCATAGGAACGCTCCACGGCTACTGCTAGTTGTGCGGACAGGATCAGGGGTCTGCAATCTGCTTAGTTACCAACCTCTCTGGTCTTCTGGTGGCTTAGCCTGTTCCTGCTATCCTTCTCGGTGACCCATTCATAATGAAGTACACTATATACTAAGGGACTGTGTTAGACATAGTGAGTACACTATATACTAAGGAACTGTGTTAGACATAATAAGCGATAATAATATCTTTCTCCACCTAAGGCCATTATAAGTCCCCCTTCCTCCCATCCCAATCCCCCACACCCTTCATTGTCCTCCTCCCCTCACATCCCATTATGGTCCTCTCCCCCACCCCATCATTGCCCTCTTCACCACCTCCATCATTTTCTTCTCCCCCACCACTATCTTTGCTTTCTCCCCCACCACTCCCATCATTGCCCATTCCACCACCTCCATCATTTCCTCCTCCACCACCCCCATTTATTGCCCTTTCCACCACCACCATTGTATTCTCCCCCACCACCCCATCATCATTTCTTTTTCCCTCACCACCCCATCATTGCCCTCTCCATCACCCCCATCATTGCCTTCTCCCCATCACTCCCATCATTGCCTTCTCCTTCACCCCATCACTGCCTTCTCCCCATCACTCCCATCATTGCCTTCTCCATCAACCCATCACTCCCATCATTGCCTTCTCCATCACCCCATCACTGCCTTCTCTCCATCACTCCCATCATTGCCTGCTCCATCACCCCATCACTCCCATCATTGCCTTCTCCCCATCACTCCCATCATTGCCTGCTCCATCACCCCCATCCTTGCCTGCTCCAACACCCCATCACTCTCATCATTGCCTACTCCATCACTCCATCACTCCCATCATTGCCTTCTCCCATCACTCCCATCATTGCCTGCTCCATGACCCCATCACTCCCATCAATGCCTTCTCCCCATCACTCCCATCATTGCCTGCTCCATCACCCCATCACTCCCATCATTGCCTGCTCCATCACCCCATCACTCCCATCATTGCCTGCTCCATCACCCCATCACTGCCTTCTCCCCATCACTCCCATCATTGCCTGCTCCATCACCCCATCACTCCCATAATTGCCTTCTCCCCATCACTCCCATCATTACCTGCTCCATCACCCCCATCCTTGCCTGCTCCATCACCCCATCACTCCCATCATTGCCTGCTCCATCACCCAATCATTGCCTTCTCCCCATCACTCCCATCATTGCCTGCTCCATCACCCCATCACTCTCATCATTGCCTTCTCCCCATCACTCCCTTCTCCCCATCATTCACATCATTGCCTTCTCATCACCCCATCACTGCCTTCTCTCATTACTCCCATCATTGCCTTCTCCCCATCACTCCCATCATTGCCTTCTCCCATCACTCCCATCATTGCCTGCTCCATGACCCCATCACTCCCATCAATGCCTTCTCCCCATCACTCCCATCATTGCCTGCTCCATCACCCCCATCCTTGCCTGCTCCATCACCCCATCACTCACATCATTGCCTGCTCCATCACCCCATCACTCCCATCATTGCCTGCTCCATCACCCCATCACTGCCTTCTCCCCATCACTCCCATCATTGCCTGCTCCATCACCCCATCACTCCCATAATTGCCTTCTCCCCATCACTCCCATCATTACCTGCTCCATCACCCCCATCCTTGCCTGCTCCATCACCCCATCACTCCCATCATTGCCTGCTCCATCACCCAATCATTGCCTTCTCCCCATCACTCCCATCATTGCCTGCTCCATCACCCCATCACTCTCATCATTGCCTTCTCCCCATCACTCCCTTCTCCCCATCATTCACATCATTGCCTTCTCATCACCCCATCACTGCCTTCTCTCATTACTCCCATCATTGCCTTCTCCCCATCACTCCCATGATCCCATGAATGCCTTCTCTCCATCACCCCATCATGGCCTTCTCCCATTACCCCCTCATGGCCTTCTCCCATTAGCCCCTCATGGCCTTCTCCCATCACCCCAGGTATCATGGCCTTCTCTCCCCATCACGGTCTTCTCCTCATGTCCCCATCTCCTCCAGGGCCAGGCTAACCTACACACACAGACATACACACATACATACATACACAGACATACACACATACATACACACACACAGACATACATACACACACACACAGACATACACACATACATACACAGACATACACACATACATATACACACAGACACCACCTCTCTTCTCTCACCTGTCCGCAGCAGCGGGCGGTGGGCAGGAAGCGGGACGGGTCCTTGCAGCTCGGCTCCTGCTATTCCATCTTGCAGGCAGTGGAGCTGCTTGGATCGCTCCCTGCCCACCGCTACACATGAGGGCACTCTGGCTAGGGGCCTCCCGGAGCCTTGGGCCCGGAGAAAGTGGCCAGATTGCCCTCATCATTAGCCGCAATGCAGGGGCCCCCTGGAGGCTCTGAGCCCCGATGCAGTGCACCGGTTGAACGGGCAGTATGTCCGCCCATGCTCTGTGTCATGCAGCAGCTCTGCAGGTAAGTGCAAACTCCCCAAGATGGCAGCAGAGTGGAGAGAAGAATGAAATACTGCTCAGGGCAGACCAGCAGCACTGCAGCGAAGCTACCACCAGGTGGCAGCTGAATAGTCAAACAAGCTGGGTCGAAACCAGAGAGGAGCGCAGTACAAATGGAAAAAACAAACACAGAGTCAGAGGACTGCCAAAAAGGTCAGTACCCGTTAGAAGCAGGAATACCAGAAGCAAGAGACAGGGGCAGGTCCAAACACACAAGGACACACAGAGACGGGGCGGGCAGGGACGAAGAACACAGACACAAGCAAGGTCAGCTAAGTGCAGCAGGACAAACCAAGGGTTCTCCAGAGTCAGATACACAAGCCATAGGCAGGAAATATAACTGACACTGCCTGCAGGAAGCAGTGCAGATAAATAGCCGACCTGACACCAGAACGAGGCAGAGAAGGAGAGACAGGAAAAACCCGGTCTGGATCATGACACTCTGAAGGTATATTCTCTGGGATATCTGTGTCCAGTTCATAGATCTTAACAGCTATATACATATTAACCCCTTAACCCCGGAGCTTTTTTCAGTTTTGCATTTTTGTTTTTTTCTCCCCTCCTTCCCAGAGCCGTAACTTATTTATTTTTTTATCAATATGGCCATGTGAGGGCTTATTTTTTGCGAGACGAGTTGTACTTTTGAATGACATCATTGGTTTTACAATGTCATGTACTAGAAAACAGTAAAATTCCAAGTGCGGCGAAATTGCAAAAAAAAGTGCAATCCCACACTTGTGTTTTGTTTGTTTTTTTTGCTAGGTTTACTAAATGCTAAAACTGACCTCCAAAAATGGACCTTATGCTTCTCCAGGTCATTACGAGCTCATAGACTCCAAACATGTCTAGGTTCTTTTTTATCTAAGCGGTGAAAAAAATTCCAAACTTTGCGAAAAAAATGTTTTATTGATAGATCGAGTGATTCTGAACACAGCGATACCAAAGACGTGTATGTTTTATTTTTATTGTTTTATTTTGAATGGGGTGAAAGTGGGATGATTTGAACTTTTATATTTTTTTTATATATTTTTTATATTTTTAAACACATTTTTTTTACTTTTGGCATGCTCCAACAGTCTCCATAGGAGACTAGAAGCTGCCATAGCCCGATCAGCTCTGCTACATAGAGGCAATAATCAGATCGCTTCTATGTAGTAGAATTACTGACTTGCTATGAGCGCCGACCACTGGGTGGTGCTCACAGTAATCCGGCACTGACAACCATAGAGGTCTCCAGGAGACCTTGGGTTGTCATGCCAACACACCGGTGACCCGCGATCATGTGACGCGGGTCACCGGTGTGCGTATTTCCAGCGCAATTGCCGGAAGCACTATTTAAATGCCACTGCCAACGGTTGACAGCAGCATTTAACTAGTTAATAGCCGCGGGTGGATCGTGATTCCACCCGTGGCTATCGCGGACACATGTCAGCTGTTCAAAACAGCTGACATGTCCAGGGAAAGATGTGGGCTCACATTAAAGGGAGGGAGTCCGACATCGGCGTAAATATACGCCTGATGTCGGAAAGGGGTTAAGAAAAATGTGGATTACTCTGGAGTATTACATCGAATCATAGACATCAAGGTATCTTTGTATTCAACTTTCTATGACTTGCATGCCCATATAGATGGCTTATGACTGATAGATACCCTTTTATTCCTAAACCTTGCCATATGTCACTTGAACACCTTATCTCAGCTTTCAAAAATTTAGGCACAAAAGAGATGTGTAAATTATTTGGGTTAAAGAGGTTGTCCACTACTTTTACATTGATGGCCTATTCTTAAGATATCAATACAAAAATGGTGGGGGGAACAAGAGGCGCAATAGTGACCTATCACTAGTGACACTAGAAGTATGAGCGGTATAATACAGTTCCACTCACCTATTCCAGTTGTGTAACCCACAACTGGCTTGAGAGCATATCACAGAATCAGCTGCTGCAGGACCTCCACCAACCACTCGCACGTGGAAAAACCTTCAGAAAGTTGTGGGAAGCAGGGTGTGTTACAGTCCGCGCTGCCGAGATTCACAAATCACCTGGGATGCAAGATGTTGTAGCAGTGTACTCCTTTATTTCCTCCTACGTTTCGTAGGAAGGTGCCAGGAAGGGCGCCAAAACGCGTAGGAGGAAATAAAGGAGTACACTGCTACAACATTTTGCATCCCAGGTGATTTGTGAATCTCGGCAGCGCGGACTGTAACACACCCTGCTTCCCACAACATTCTTAAGATAGGTCACCAATGTCTGATCGGCCAGGGCCCGACACCTTAAACCCTCGCAGAACAACTATTATCAGTGTCAGTGGCCAGAAGTACTCACTTGCCAAGCTGCTGTTTCTACTTCTAGTGACTTGGGCTTGTTACTGCACATCCACTTCCTATTGATTTGAATAGGAGGAGGATGTGCAGTAACAAGCCCCGGGCACTACCAGAATACGCAATTCCGGCCACCGCTGAAGACATCTCATCTGATCGGTGGGTGTTGGACGCCGGCTGATCACACATTGATGACCTATCCTAAGGATAGACCATCAATGTAAAAGTAGTGGACAACTTCTTTAACTTTCCAGTTCTGAATGTAATTAGTATTAAAACCATCATCAAGAATATGATTTTGTAATTAAGTCTCCTGTATTTTCCTATTTACTGTGCTTAAATTAACAGTATCCCTATTAATGAATCTTTTATTTATGTCACTCTTTGCCAATATTTATGCCTGTCAAGATGTTAGATTTCATAAATAATTTATATGGCTTTTGAAAAAGATCTTTTAAGTAAGATATGGCATTGATTAAACTATCAGCAATAAATGAGCAGTAAATCCCACAGCACAGAATGCATAAATTGCAATTTATTTATGTCATGATCTCAGTGCGGGTTTGACTCGCACACTTGGGGTTAATGTCTGGAATCAGTGCTGATGACTGGCATTTCTGGGGTTAAAGGTTGTGATCCCAGTGCAGGCTTACCCACACACGTGGGGCTATGATTGTGGCCTCTCGCTGGTTCTGGGAGAGACTTCTTATAGCCTCAGGACGCTACCATCCCCGTCAGTTATACTTTCGCCCTTGGTATTGTGTGGTGACCCCTTAGTTTGTTTGTGCTGTGTTCTGGTTACTTGATTCTCTGTGTATGACTCGGTCTGTTCTCTGGATATTGCTTTGGATTCTGCTTGGTACCTTCTATGTCTGTTTGGTTTTGACTTCTGCTTGGCCCTGACTATCCGTTCTGTCTCACTCCTGGTACTTTACTGATATCTCTGTGTATGACCTCCGTTTTGCCTGACTCTGAGTATTTCTGTATAGTGTCCGGCCAATGCTGAAAGCAGGATGCTAAGCCCCGCCCCCTTGCAGTCACAGGACCGTAGGTCCTGTGACTGCTTGCTAAACTTCAGCGTCCACAGGTCCTGTGTATCTGTACTTTCCGGCTGTACCTGACCCCGGGCCCCCCTACAGTGCAGGTGAGTCCCTGCTCAGCGGAGGCTGCACGCCGGAGCTGACAGGATCCTGACATTATAACTGACTGTTAAGTTTTGGGGTTTTTTTTTTCTTTCTCTGCTGAGAAATATGGATCCCATACAATCTCTTGCTGAGCAAATGAAAAATCTGAGTCAGATGTTTCAGGGTTTATCTCTGGAGCAGCAAGTTCTGGCTCGCTCTCAGCAGCAGGTTTCTGAGACAGTGCAGGGGGCTTTAGCTGCTGGGTCTCTGGGGGCTGGGGTGAGTGATGTTGTTTTTGTGTCCCCAGAACCATCTGTTAAACTGCCTGATTTCTTTTCTGGGAACAAAAAGGAGTTCAGGGTCAAGGGTGCAAACTCTTCTTTAGTTTGAGGCCACGTTCCTCTGTGGACGAAAGTCAGAAGGTTGGGGTCATTATGTCTCTGTTAAGAGGGTCCCCACAAGCTTGGGCTTTCTCCCTTCCTCTCACTGCCCCTGAGAGAGTGTCTGTGAATGCATTTTTGAGGCCCTCGGGCACTTATATGATGAGCCAGAACGAGTGCGATTGGTAGAGGACATGGTGATGAGTGTCTGTCAGGGGAAACACTCTGCTGAGTGGTTTTGTACAGAATTCCGCCGCTGGGCCGCAGAGGTCTCTTGGGACGACGACGCACTCCGAAGACTCTTTCGCAGAGGCTTGTCCGAGCGGTTACAGGATGCCTTGGCATTACATCCCCCACCTAACTCACTCGAGGACGCCATGACCCAGGCCGTCCGGATGGACCGCAGGATGCGGGCCAGGGGGGTGATGCAGGTGGAGACTCCATTGTTTCCTAGTGGAAAAGAGACTGTTTCTGTGCCCATGGACGTAGGGGCTCTCTCCCTGAAGGAAAAGGAGAGACAGCGCCGGAGAGAAAAGCAGTTATGCTTCTTCTGTGGTAAAACGGGACATTGGAAAAGGGAGTGTCCTGATTGTCCATCCTCAACCCGGTCAACGGGAAATGACTAGGTCTGGGTAGTCAGCAGGGAGACTACTCAGACCCTCAGATACCCTTTTCCTCATTTTCTAAGGTGTGGCTTCATGTGGAACTGTTAGTGGCCGATTATTGTTTTCTTTCTACAGCTTTCGTGGACTGCGGATCATCCATCAATCTCATTGACTCCCAATTGGTCACATGCTGTAAGATAGGGACAGTTAGACTTAAGGTTCCGATCAAAGTGGTGGCCATTGACTGCTCCCCCTCACTAAAGAGGGAATTCTCTTTATGTCTGACTTGTTTGCGCTCAAAGTGGGTGCTACCCATGTGGAAAAATTAAGTTGTTTGGTTCTGGACAATCTACCAGGATTGGTGTTGGGCATGCCCTGGTTACAACGCCATAACCCAGTCATTAACTGGAAAACGGGGGAGATTGTTCAGTGGGGGTTTAATGATTCGATGTTATGTGATAAGTCTGCACTATTGGTTGAACCTGTTAAATCTGTATCTGTGTCATGTGTCAAGCTGGAAGGTATTCCGGAGTACCTGAAAGAATTCGAAGATGTGTTCTCTGAAAGCGAGGCCGAGACGTTGCCGCCACATAGACCCTTTGACTGCGCTATTGAGTTAGTCCCGGGGGCTAAATTGCCTAAAGCCCTCTGTTTAATTTATCTGGCCCTGAGCGCTTGGCCATGAAAGATTACATTGCTGAGAGTCTTCGCAAAGGACACATACGTCTCCCAGTCTCACCTGTGGCGGCAGGGGTTTTTTTTGTAAACAAAAAAGATGGTGGTTTACGTCCCTGCCTCGATTTTCGTGAACTCAACAAGATTACTGTACGAAATACGTACCCCCTTCCGTTGATTCCCGATTTGTGTAACCAACTTTCAGGGGCAAAATGGTTCTCTAAACTGGATCTTGGGGGGGTCATATAATTTGATAAGGGTCCGGGAGGGGGATGAATGGAAAACCACGTTCCTCACGACCGAGGGACTGTTTGAAAATTTAGTCATGCCGTTTGGTCTTACCAATGCCCCAGCCATATTTCAGAATTTCATCAACGTGGTATTCTCGGATCTCATTGGTCGTTTTGCTGTTATTTACTTAGACGATATTCTGATATACTCTCCCGACAGTCAATCTCATCTGAATCATGTACGAACCGTTCTCCAAAGACTGAGGGAAAATCATCTGTATGCCAAATTGGAGAAATGTGTGTTTTTTGTTCAAGAATTGTCTTTTTTGGGATTAATTGTGTCCTGTGAGGGTTTTCGCATGAACCCCAAGAAGGTGCAGGCCATTGCGGATTGGGTGCAACCCCGAGACCTTAAGGGTCTCAGCGCTTCTTGGGGTTCGCCAATTATTACCGCAAATTTATTCGGGGGTTTTCACAGGTGGTCAAACCACTCACAGATCTTACTTGTAAAGGTGCGGATGTGAGAAACTGGTCCTCGCTCGCAAAAGAGGCCTTTGCGACCGTGAAAAGAAGCTTTATGTCTGCTCCCGTGTTAGTACAGCCAGATCCGTCCAAACCATTCATCGTAGAAGTGGACGCCTCTGACGTGGGGGTGGGGGCGTTGTTGTCCCAAGGGCTTGCCACTCTAACCAACCTCAGGCCATGTGCTTTCTTTTCCAAGAAGTTCTCTGCTGCGGAAAGAAATTGCGACGTAGGCAATAGAGAGCTTCTTGCGGTCTAATTGGCGTTTGAAGAATGGAGGCACTTTTTGGAGGGGGCCAGTCACCCGGTTACGATGATCACAGATCACATAAATTTGTCATACATTGAGTCTGCTAAAAGACTAACGCCCAGACAGGCCCGTTGGTCACTTTTTTTTCCCGTTTTCAGTTTACGATTACATTTCGTCCAGGGTCTAAGAATGTCAAGGCTGACGCCTTATCGCGCAGTTTTCATCCAGTATCGCCCCCTGAGCCACCGTCCTCCATTCTTCACCCTGGGTTTGTGATAGCAGAGGTCTCGTCTGAATTGGAACGGGAGATTCAGGGGCCCCAGTCGCGGGCCCCGGCGGCCAAGCCGGAGAGGAAGTTGTTTGTCCCAGAGCAACGTCGCCTGAAACTCTTGCAGGAGTTCCATGAATCCAAGCTGAGTGCTCACCCTGGTATTTCAGCCACGCGTCTGGCGGTGGCTAGGATCTTTTGGAGGCCTACCCTTGGTTCGGACATAAAAAAATTCATTGCTGGTTGTGGGATCTGCTCTCATTCTAAAAGCTCTCATAGCCGGCCGGCAGGGGAGCTGATGCCCTTGGCAGTGCCCGAAAGACCATGGACTCACTTATCATTGGATTTTGTTACCAATTTCCCTCCATCTAAGGGTAATACAGTGGTATGGGTAGTGGTGGACAGGTTTTCTAAGCAGGCTCATTTTGTACCCCTGTCCGCACTACCGTCAGCTGAGACGTTGTCCAGGTTGTTTGTGCAGCATGTGATCCGATTGCATGGGGTACCCCTGAATGTGGTGTCTGATCGTGGTGTGCAGTTTGTGGCTAAGTTTTGGCGTGCTTTCTGCAAAAAATCAGGGATGTCTCTGTCCTTTTCGTCTGCATACCATCCTGAGAGCAATGGTCAGATGGAGTGCACTAACCAGTCCCTGGAACAGATCCTCAGGTGTCTAACCTCTGCTAGACAGAATGACTGGTGCGATGCACTGCCGTTGGCTGAATTTGTCTTCAATAGTCAGGTGAGTCAATCCACGGGTATGACTCCTTTTTTGATCAATTATGGTTCAGTCCTCATTTTGGTGAGTTTTCTCGTCTGGACTCGGGGTGTCCCGGGGCTGAGGGCTCTGTTCAACGATTACAGAATACGTGGGCAGAAGTTCAGCGGAGTATATCTAGGTCTCAGGGCAGGTATAAGTTTTTTGCGGACAGGAAACGAACACCAGGGCCCACGTTTCAGGTTGGAGACAAGGTTTGACTCTCCACGCGAAACATTAAGTTGAAGGTTCCTTCAGCCAAGTTGGGGCCCAAATTCATTGGCCCATACAAGATTGTGGAAAAAAATCAATCCAGTGGTGTATAGGCTGTGCCTTCCACCCTCTTTCAAGATCCCTAACATCTTCCACAAATCTCTACTGAAACCTTTTGAAGCAGTCCGGGGAGACTCCGAGTCCGCTGCTCCTCCTGTTTTGGTTGAGGGGCAGGTGGAGTAGGAGGTTGGTCATATCGTAGATTCCAGGTTGTTACGGTGGTCGGTACAGTACCTGGTTCATTGGAAGGGGTATGGACCGGTTGATGCATGCTGATCGCCTGGTGTGGGCTTTCCATGCTAAGTACCCGGGCAAGCCTGGGGGTCCAGAGGCCCCCGTTGAGATGGGGGTACTGTCATGATCTCAGCGCGGGTTTGACTCGCACACGTGGGGTTAATGTCTGGAACCAGTGCTGATGACTGGCATTTCTGGGGTTAAAAGTTGTGATCCCAGTGCAGGCTTACCCGCACACCTGGGGCTATGATTGTGGCCACTCCCTGGTTCTGGGAGAGGCTTCTTATAGCCTCAGGATGCTACCATCCCCGTCAGTTATACTTTCGCCCTTGGCATTGTGTGGTGACCCCTGAGTGTGTTTGTGCTGTGTTCTGTTTGCTGATTCTCTGTGTACAACTCGGTCTGTTCTCTGGATATTGCTTTGGATTCTGCTTGGTACCTTCTATGTCTGTTTGGTTTTGACTTCTGCTTGACCCTGACTATCCGTTCTGTCTCATCCCTGGTACTCTACTGATATCTTTGTGTATGACCTCCGTTTTGCCTCCGTTTTGCCTGACTCTGAGTATTTCTGTATGGTGTCCTGCCATCTCTGAAAGCAGGATGCTAAGCCCCGCCCCCTTGCAGTCACAGGACCGTAGGTCCTGTGACTGCTTGCTAAACTTCAGCGTCCACAGGTCCTGTGTATCTGTACTTTCCGTCTATACCTGACCCCGGGCCCCCCTACAGTGCGGGTGAGTCCCTGCTCAGCGGATGCTGCACGCCAGTGCTGACAGGATCCTGACAATTTATTTTACTTTAGCATTGACAGATTCAAATTTACCAGGGTGATGCGTATCATGTGTGGCTTAAAAATCCATATATTTGAGAATAGGATCTTTGTTGTGTCATTGCCGACTGAAAATAGGTTTTACAGACATGTCACTTAGGCTATGCACAGCACTAAATAAATGCAGTAATGTGCATAAATGCATTTCCTTTCTATTTGCTACATTATCTAGGTAAGGAGAAAACTGTGAAACGTTCTGTCACGCAGTAGGTAATGTTTTTAAAGTAAGCCCTCAAAACATGTCAAGAACAGCACACACTGACAGAAGGTAGAATGACTTAATGCAAGAATGGCTTTTATTAAAGTACAGAAAGTTTATCACTAAAGCTGTAGAAAGAATTTCAACCCAGAACTATAGATGTAAATACTTATGACCTCCAAAAAATTGAGAAAAGTATTCAAGAAGTGATACCTTTATTAGGTGAAGAAGAACGGGTAGGGAACACCACCAAGGGGCAAAAAAATTAGATAAATTAGAAAATAAGTTAGGGGTAGTGTTGAGCATTCCGATACTGCAAATATCGGGTATCGGCCGATATTCGCTGTATCGGAATTCCGATACCGAGTACCGATATTTTTTCAATATCGGATACCGGAATCGGAAGTCACCATAATGCAATGAGCCACTGTTGTGGCTGTGATTGGCTGCTGAAATGATGTCATCATGATGCGCGGTCTGTGCACATCATGATGCGCGGTCTGTGCCGACAGCCGGGGGTCTGTACGGGCCTGCCAGGGGCCTGTGCCAGCTGCCGGGGGTCTGTACGGGCCTGCCGGGGACTTGTGCCGGCTGCCGGGGGTCTGTACGGGCCTGCCGGGGGCTTGTGCCAGCTGCCGGGGGTCTGTACGGGCCTGCCGGGGGCTTGTGCCGGCTGCCGGGGGTCTGTACGGGCCTGCCGGGGGTCTGTGCGGGCTGTCGGTGGTCTGTACGGGCCTGCCGGGGGCCTGTGCCGGCTGCCGGGGGTCTGTACGGGCCTGCCGGGGGTCTGTGCGGGCTGTCGGTGGTCTGTACGGGCCTGCCGGGGGTCTGTGCCGGCTGCCGGGGATCTGTGCGGGCCTGCTGGGGGTCTTGTGTGTGTGCAGGCATTGTCCGATGGGACTACAAGTCCCATCGGGCGATGCCTGCTACAATGACAGTGATTGACACATTAGCCAATGATGGGACAGTAGTAGTCCCATCATCCGGCCTATGTGTTGAATGTAAAAAATATATATATATATATACACATACTACATACATACATACTACACACATACATACTACATATATACAACATTCACACATACATACTACATACAGTATATACAACATTCATACAACATACATACTACATGTATACAACATTCATACATACTACATACATACTAAATTCATACAACATACATACTACATACATACTACATATATACAACATTCATACATACTACATACATACTACATATATACAACATTCATACAACATACATACTACATACATACTACATTCATACAACATTCATACAACATACATACTGTACATACTACATACATACTACATACATACTACATATATACTACATTCATACAATATAAATACATACTACATTCATACAACATACATACATACTTCACACTACGTGCATTCTTCATATATACTACATTCATACAACATACTGTACATACATACATACTACATACTACATACATACAACATACATACTACATACATACTACATACAATACATTCATACATTACATACATACCACATATATACTACATTCATACAACATACATAGTACATACTACATACATACAACATGCTACAGACATACAACATACATACATACTACATACATACATTCATACAATACATACATATAGACAAACAGTACATATAACACAGTGTACATACTCACCATCACGTGTCACTTTGATCCCCGAAGCCAGTGTCATCTGTGGAAAAATCTGAAAATAACAAACAAGCAATAGACTCCCTGATCCGCAGAAATCCACGAATGTCCCACGCCGATCTCCCATGGAGAACAGCAGCATCAGCTGATGCGACCGCTCTCTACGGGGCTCCAGGAATACAATGACGGGAGGTAGGTATCCTTCCGCACTGTATTCTTACGCCACTGTAAAAAAATAGTCCCTTAACAAGATTCCCGGTGCCGGCATTGGCCACACAGCCCCAAAGCATGATGGAACCTCCACCAAATTTTACTGTGGGTAGCAAGTGTTTTTCTTGGAATGCTGTGTTTTTTAGCCTCCATGCATAATGCCTTTTTGTATGACCAAACAACTAAATCTTTGTTTCATCAGTCCACAGGACCTTCTTCCAAAATGTAACTGGCTTGTCCAAATGTGCTTTTGCATACCTCAGGCGACTCTGTTTGTGGCGTGCTTGCAGAAACGGCTTCTTTCGCATCACTCTCCCATACAGCTTCTCCTTGTGCAAAGTGCGCTGTATTGTTGACCGATGCACAGTGACACCATCTGCAGCAAGATGATGCTGCAGGTCTTTGGAGGTGGTCTGTGGATTGTCCTTGACTGTTCTCACCATTCTTCTCTGCCTTTCTGATATTTTTCTTGGCCTGCCACTTCTGGGCTTAACAAGAACTGTACCTGTGTTCTTCCATTTCCTTACTATGTTCCGCACAGTGGAAACTGACAGGTTAAATCTCTGAGACAACTTTTTGTATCCTTCCCCTGAAAAGCTATGTTGAATAATCTTTGTTTTCAGATCATTTGAGAGTTGTTTTGAGGAGCCCATGATGCCACTCTTCATAAGAGAATCAAATAGGAGAACTACTTGCAAGTGGCCACCTTAAATACCTTTTCTCATGATTTGATACACCTGACTATGAAGTTCAAAGCTCAATGAGGTTACAAAACCAATTTAGTGCTTCAGGAAGTCAGTAAAAAGTAGTTAGGAGTGTTCAAATCAAGAAAATGATAAGGGTGCCCATACTTTTGCACCGGTCAAATTTTGTTTAAATGCAGATTGCACATTTTCTGTTAGTACAATAAACCTCATTTGAATCCAGAAATATAACTGAGTCCATCAGTTATTAGATATATGAAACTGAAATAGCTGTTGCAAAAACCAAAATTGTTATAAAGAAAAAAGGTTAACATTAATAGGGGTGCCCAAACTTTAACATATGACTGTATATGTATTTATGTAGTATGTATGTATGTATGTATGCATGTATGCTGTCTGAATGTAGTATATATGTTGTATGTATGTATGTTGTATGAATATAGTCTATATGAAGTATGTATGTAGTATGTATGTATGTTGTATGAATGTTGTATATATGTAGTATGTATGTAGTATGTATCAATGTTGTATATATGTAGTATGTATGTATGTAGTATGTATGCAGTATGGATGTTTTTTTTTTTGTTTTTTTTTTAAATTCAACACATTAGCCGGATGATGGGACTACTACTGTCCCATCATTGGCTAATGTGTCAATCACTGTCATTGTAGCTGGCATCGCCCGATGGGACTTGTAGTCCCATCGGACGATGCCTGCACACACACAAGACCCCCAGCAGGCCCGCACAGACCCGCGGCAGCCGGCACAAGCCCCCGGCAGGCCCGTACAGACCCCCGGCAGCCGGCACAGACCCCCGGCAGGCCCATACAGACCACCGACAGCCCGCACAGACCCCCGGCAGGCCCATACAGACCCCCGGCAGCCGGCACAAGCCTCCGGCAGGCCCGTACAGCCCCCGGCAGCCGGCACAAGCCCCCGGCAGGCCCGTACAGACCCCCGGCAGCCGGCACAAGCCCCCGGCAGGCCCGTACAGACCCCCGGCAGCCGGCACAAGCCCCCGGCAGGCCCGTACAGACCCCAGGCAGCCGGCACAAGCCCCCCGGCAGGCCCGTACAGACCGCCGACAGCCGGCACAGACCCCCGACAGGCCCATACAGACCACCGACAGCCCGCACAGACCCCCGGCAGGCCCGTACAGACCCCCGGCAGCCGGCACAAGCCCCCCAGCAGGCCCGTACAGACCCCCGGCAGCAAGCACAAGCCCCCGGCAGGCCCGTACAGACCCCCAGCAGCCAGCACAAGCCCCCGGCAGGCCCGTACAGACCCCCAGCAGCCGGCACAAGCCCCCGGCAGGCCCGTACAGACCCCCGGCAGCCGGCACAAGCCCCCGGCAGGCCCGTACAGACCCCCGGCAGCCGGCACAAGCCCCCGGCAGGCCCATACAGACCCCCGGCAGCCGGCACAAGCCCCTGGCAGGCCCGTACAGACCCCCGGCAGCCTGCACAAGCCCCCGGCAAGCCCGTACAGACCCCCGGCAGGCCCGCACAGACCCCGCCCACACACACAGACATGCACAGTGTCCACCCACGCACCGGCCACACTCTTCCCCCCTCCCAAACTGGATGTGCAAGTAAAGAAAGGGGTTTTTTTAATTCCGATATTTCTGTCCCATTGACTTGAATGGGACTTCCGGTATCGGAATCGGCGATACCCGATACTTTTTTGGGTATCGGGCCGATCCAATCCGATCCGATATTTCTCAATATCGGATGGTATCGCTCAACACTAGTTAGGGTGCTGCACAATGCATAGGCAGAGACAAATGACCAAAAAGGAGAAAAAGACCCCAGCATATAGATCGCACAACCAAGACAATGAGGTATATGATCAATACATATCAATTTTATTAGAAGACAAAAACACACAATAAAATCACACCCCCGGTCCCAGGACCACCTTCCTCTGATGACCTGACCCCTGACATTGCATGTTGGACTGCTTCTTATGGTGACCCCATCTTTTACCATTTTCTCATGTTTTTTGTGGCATCCTTATATATCTTTCTGCCGGTAGTTATTCCTTTTCAGTCCAGACTTGCTGTCCATCCCTATATTGGATGGTCTCCAGGTCCCTCTTTTACCAGGGTTCCCTATAGGGCCCCTCTTATTTTATGTGGCCTTTTTATGGAGTGTGTGTTGGTGTATTACTCTCTCTACTCCTACAGTGGATGGCTACTTTACCTATGGTGCCTCCTGGTCTCTTGATATCCATTTTTTAGTGAGCAGCTGTGTGTCACATTTTTTTTTCTCTGGGGACGCCCATATTTAGGGTTGTTGGGTCGTGTTCTATGTATTATTATGTACATTTTGTCTAATTACACATCTCTTACTAGTGATGTCTGTTTATTAGGGTTCATTGTCTGACCTGTTTGGGACATTTGGGGGTGTGCCTTGCTTTTTTTAAATGTTTTTATTGTGTGTTTTTGTCTTCTAATAAAATTGATATGTATTGATCACATACATCATTGTCTTGGGTGTGCGCTCTGTATGCTGGGAAGTGATACCTTTATTGGCTAAACAGATAAATTATATTTGCAAGCTTTCAAGGCTCAGAAGGCCCCTTCATCAGGCCTTGAATACTTTTCTCAATTTTTGGGGGGACATAAGTATTTACATCTATTTTTCTTTCTAACACGGTACCACACTATTATTTTTTATTGTACATCGTAACTTAAAACTATAAAATTCTTCCTATGCTAGTATATCATTAGTTAGAGAAATAGTAAAAGTCAGGTAAATAATACTGAGTAAATTATTGGAATTTTTCTGTTTGCTGCAAATGAGCCTGATACTGAATTTATCATATTTCCTCTATACAACTCATCCACCGACTGTATCACTCACACTCAATGGCTCCATGCTTTCCAAAGCATAACAAGTCTACTGCCTTTGGATAACCTTTTATTGCCCATGTCTTTCAAATCATGTATCTAAGCCCTTACCATTTTTTGCCATCCCAATCTCAAACACCACTCTCAAATCTGTTCTTTCCTAAACCTCACATAAATGCTAATGTTTACTCTTATTATTCCTCCTTCCACTACAAACTGCCATCTAATATTTGCATCTCTTCAATCCACCTCAATTCTGCTGCTCCACCTTTCCTCCTGTGGTTCTCTCTTTATCCAATTCAGTTCATTTTTTTTACTTGTATAGTGTCATAAAATTGACTATCTACTGATTGTGATTGCTATGCACATTGTACTAAACACGGGCTAAAAGAATCTAAGTATGAATAAACTACAAAAAACACACTCAGTTCTTGTACAGACTAAAATATCCAGTAATGCAGGCCCTAGCATGTTCAGCGTAACCTGGATATCCGCTGCAGGTAAAACTATAGATGACCACTCGGACCTAGCTCCCTAAAAGGCCATCAAGTGTATCTCATACCTCCTAAGGAGCCGAGGGAGAGTGCAGCATAAAAAAGAACCCCAGCAGTACACTTATCTGACTGGCCTAGATACTCTGGAAGAAGGAACAGAACTCCAAACAGAATTCACTAAAGACTGTCACCAACAGAGGAGACCATCACTGGGAAGGTTTAAATAGTAGCACCTGCAGTATGATAGGACAGGCTAGATAACAAATGAAAAACATCTGCTGTCCGAAAGGAATGGACAAAGGCAAAAGGTAATCAGCACCCAGACAGCGTTGGAACCTGCTATGGCTCAGAGGACAAAGACCCCGATAGAAGAGCGCAGGACTACCGGATCAAATCCCAAGGCATGACAGGAGCATGAAATGAGCCACTGGACCTGCTGAGATCCCCATTCTTTGACGTTGCTGCCACAACTTTTTCATCAGACTATCCTAATGCAGATTTTCCACATTAACCTGGGAGTTGTCCTCCTGCTGTAAAGCTTCCACTTAGCCAAGTTCTGCAGCTGGTATCTGACACGCCTGGAACTAAAACTTGCTCTACTTCAAACTCCTTATCCTCCTCTAAAACCTTCTCAATAATGTCCTGAGGGCTAGGTATTCCATCAAACCTTTTAAGCAGAGAGGAATGAAAGGAATTATTGATTCTCCATGCCACAGGGAGCTGGAGTTAAGCATTTTAACTACCTTATACAGACCTACAAACTTGGGAACAAATTTTCTAGATGGTACTTTGAAATGTACATTTTTTGAGGATAACCACACAAATTATCTTACCCTAACAATAGGAACCCTCCTACATCCATGGTCCGGTCATAAGTCACCAGAAGAACTTTTTCAACCTCTTCCCATACCTTAATTAATCATGAAGAAAATTTCTCCTCCTCTGGTACAGATGACTGCAACCCCCAAAAATTCCCAAACACAGGATGAAAACTTCCACAGCAAAAATAAGTGAGGTTCCGGTAGCTGTAATTATTGAAAGCAAACCAGCAAGAGGTATAAATTCAACCCAAATTTCTGATTAAATGAAACAAAACATCTTAATTACTGTTCAACCTCTTGAGTCATTCTCTCTGTCTGCCTATTAGTCTCAGGGTGGTAGCCTGAGGAGAACAAAAGCTATACCTAATCTGGAGCAAAAACTACATGAGAAGCTGACCAACAACTGAACCCCTCTGTAAGAAATAATGTTCTTAGGAACACCATATAATTTAACGATCTGCAAGATGAAAAACACAACCAGACCATTATCTGTCGGCATTTTCTGCAGTGGGACCAAATGCTGAAATGGCACATCACCACCCACGCTACCTGAACTAGGCAGATCTGTGTCGAAATCCATGGATAAGTGTGTATAGGGCTGAGACAGGATCTCATTAGGCAAGAGAAAACCCACGGAGTTTGACAAGAGGCTTTGGCCTTGGCGCAAACTCTGCACTTCCAGAAATAATCATCAATGACTTTATGAGCGTTTTGCCACCAAAAGGACCTAGCTATAGGTGTCTAGGTGGCTGAAGAACCCGGAAGGCCTGCCAACACAAAATAGTGTACTTTGTTAAGAAAACCATCCTGAATGCGTTGTCTGAGATCAATCCCAAAAGCACCTACCACCACTCCTTCACTAAAAATTTTCACAGGATTCTCATCCCTCAATTCCAGAACAAAGCTACCTGACAATGCATCAGGTTTAACATTTAGATCCAGGGAGATAACTCATTGAAAAGTCAAATTGAGCAATACAAAAGAGCCCATCAGGCTTGTCTAGTATTAAGGCATTTCTCAGCATCAACATACAACAGGTTTTATGATCCGTAAACACCGTTACCGTATGTCTAGCTCCCTCCAACCAATGTCTCAATTCTTCAAATGCTCTCTGAACCACCAAGAGTTCTCGGTTCACAATATCATAGTTATACTCGGCGTATGGAAAAAAAAGTACAAAGAAGAAGATAGCCATATCTCTTTTGCAAGAGAATGGCACCCATCTTCAGAGAAGAGGTGTCCATCGCCACCATAAAAGGCAAGTCAACCTCGAATTGACTACGAACAGGAGCCTTCAAGAAGGCTGTCTTCAGAGCAGCAAAAGCGTTCACAGCCTCATTAGACCAGGATGAGAAATCGGTACCCTTTCTGGTCATATCGGTAAGGGGTTTAACTATGACTGAGAAATTCTTAATGAATTTTTGGTAATTGTTAGCAAAGCCTAAAAACGTCTGCAGCGCTTTAAGGTTGGTGAGTTTTACAAAATCCAGGACAGTCTGTACCTTAACGGGATCCATATGAAATCCTGATACCGAAACCAAATGACCCCCCCCCCAAACAAATCTATTGCACCTCAAACTGGCATTCATCCAGTTTGGCAAATAAATGATTGTCACGAAAAATTTGAAGAACCAGTTGAACATGCTTCTGATGCTCCTCACAAGAACGCAAGTAAATCAATTTATCATCCAAGTGAATAACTACAAATCTACACACTAGCGGACAATGTAATTACTGATGTTCTGAAAAACCACCTAGGCATTTATCGACCCACACAGCATCTCGAAATTCTCAAATTGACCCTCTTGTGTTTTTAAGGCCATTTTCCACTTATCCCTCTGACGGAACACATATGAGGTTATATGCTCCCCTCAGACAACTTAGAAAGTCATATAGCTCTCATTCATTGAATAAAAAGGTCAGGTATAAGAAGCAAAGGATAAGGATATATGACCATAATCATATCAATCTCCCTAAAATCCATGCAAGGAGGCAAACCTCTATCTTTTTTTTTTACAAATAAAAACTCCACAGCGACTGGAGAGGTGGATGAACATATGCTCCTTGGCCAGACTCTTTTGAATATATTCTTTCAGTGCATCTATTTCTGGAAGCATTTTGGCATCAGGTATGAATTTGATCGCGCAATCGTACGGTCTATGCGGAAGAAGGATACAACACTCGGTCTCAGAAAGCACATGCTCAAAATCCTGAACGAACACTGGAAAATGAGATCTCACAGATGCCGAGGACTTCGATAAACAAGTAGATAAGCAAAAACTTCCTCAAACCTAATCTCACGAGTCTCCCAATCAATTGTAGGGTTGAGTTTAACTAACCAGGGCATACGTAAAACTAGTTTAGCAGGTAAGAAAGGAAAAACTATCAATTAAATGAATTCTGTGTATAATGCTCCCACTCTCATGCATACTTTCTCGACCTTTAGGCTGTGTGCCCACATTGCGTTTTTTAAGCGTTTTTGCAGCGATTTTAGGCGCAAAAATGCTTAAAAAACTTATACTGAATGCACCCCATTCATTCCTATGGCATTCCGCACATGCTGTGCTAATGATGCGTTTTTTTCCGCGGCAGAATCGCATCACGGAAAAAAATGCAGCATGCTCATTCTTTTTGCGGAATCGCCACGATTCTGCGAAGAATTGCCGCGATTCTGCAGCCATAGGAATGCATGAGATCCGCTTAGTTCCCGCATGTGGCTATGCCCACCATGCACAAAGTGAGCGGCTCATGTGCGGATGGTACCCACGGCCTGGAGGAGAGGAAACTGTCCTCCAGACCCTGGGTACCATATCCCTGTAAAAAAAAGAATCAAAAATTAAAAATCGGGTTATATTCACCTTCCGGCGTCCCGTCCAGCCTTCCCGGGCCTCAGCGACGCTCGCGTTCCCAGTAATGCCTTGCGAGTCCTTTGATGATGTCATGGTCCCGCGATACTGTAGCAGTCCCTATTCCTCGCGAGACTGCTACAGCAACGCGAGACCTCATGTCATCAATGGTCTCGCAAGGCATTACTGGGAATGGGAGCATCGCTGAGGCCCGGGAAGGCTGCGCAGGACGTCGGAAGGTGAGAATATCACGATTTTTTAATTTTTTTTAGTATTTTTAACATTCTATCTTTTACTATTGATGCCGCATAGGCAGCCTCAATAGTAAAAAGTTGGTCACACTTGTCAAACACTATCTCGGGAAAAACGCGATAATAACTGCGAAAAACTCGCGCAGAAAACGCGCAGAAAAAAACGCGCATTTTCTGGGAAGGAGTCCGGTTTCAGGTGTCAGGTTTTAAACGCTACGTGGGCACATAGCCTAAATGTCACATGACTTTAGGGGAGAGTTTCTAATTGCTGATACTTAAAAATACCCAAGGAAAGAAAACGTGCCAGGAGCAAATTAATACTTAAGTATTAATAAGAAAAAAATCAAATTTTATTTAGACAGAAGACTAGAATTTGGTGAGTGAGCTGATCAGGGAAAAATTCACAGATAATAATAATAATAATAATAATAATAAATTTTATTTCTATAGCGCCATTATTTCTATATGTCGTCCAGTTCTGGTATGACACTATTAGCAGACATTGAAGAGATGAAGGAAATAACAGGGTATCTAGAATATTCATCAATTGTTACTAGAATGTATTGGCCATTTGGTAATGGTCTATATATGTCGACTGCCACTTCCTCCCAGACAGCAGTGGGTAATGGAGACATTTGTAGTGGCTCTAAATTTGATGATGGAGTAATTATTTAACAAGTGGAGCAGTGTCTAATCTTCTCTTCCACCAATTGATCCATATTTAGGAACCACACTTTTTCTCTGAGTAACTTTTTTGTGCTAACAATTCCTAGATGACCTTTGTGTGCTATCTGTATGACTAAGTTGCGCAAAGCATTAGGTACAGCCAGTTTGGTACCTCAAAGGATGTGGTGCTCTTCAGTGACTGACAATTCCTCACGTACATTTGAAAATAGTTTTAATTCCTTCAGATCAATCCCAGAATCATGATATTTTTCCTTTTGAATTTCATGCCACCTTCGATTTTGGATGATTTGTATTAAGGCAGAGTGTCTTGTCACTTGTTGTATTCACAAACTGATCAACAGAAAGTGCTTTTGGCACGGCGTGAGCTGCAGCAAATTGTATGTATTCTTCCATGGAAGAATGCCCAGGCATATCATCATTCACAGGATGTCTTGAAAGATAATCAGCCGGATTGCTATATTTTCCATGTTTGTGAACAATTTTGTAATTGTAGTCTTGTAGATGTAGACCCCATTGTTCGATCCGTACAGGCATTTTAGCTCAGGGATTTCCAAAAATTGTAAGGAGAGCTTGATGATCCGTGACAATGGTGAAGGGAGCTCCAAAGAGAAATAAGTGAAAGTGTGCACATCCCCAGACAACTGCCAAGCTTTCTTTTTCAGGTTGTGAATATTTTCTTTCAGTGCTTGTTAGGCTTTTGCTTGCATAAGAAATGATGTGGGGACTTTGATTATCATCCTTGTATTGTGCTAAAATAGCACCCAATCCCACAGGATTGGCATCCACAATCAGTTCAGTTCGATGAGTTGGATCAAAATAGGCCATGGTGGTTGTTGAGCAGAGTTAATTTTTAATTGTGTCAAAAGAGACCTGACAGTCCTGGGACCATTGAAAGACACGGCTATGTTTTGTAAGTTCCCTTAATGGAGTGCTGATTGTTGAAAAATTGGAATGTATCTAGCACAGTAGCTGGCCATTCCAAGAAAATACCAAGCGCACTTCACTGGTATTCTGTGGAATTGAGGCTGCTCGGGGGGCGGGGCCTAGCCTCAATTAGCCTCAATTATCCTGCACAGAGCCCGAACCAGCTAATTCCTTTACCAGGATCAGATGTCTGAAGGTCCCAGGAGTCAGGGGCGAGCTTCTGCCAGACTCAGAGACAGACATGGGCCGCAAAAGGCAGAAAGATGCCGGAGCCTGCAGCAGTGCCTCAGTCCAAGATGGTGCTGTGAGAGAGGAGGAGGCGGTAAGAAGAAACACAGCCTATGCACAGAGGCTGGAAGTCTCAGCCCAGCTGAACAGGTATGTGAGGGGCATGGAGACAGACGAAGAAGGAAATGGAGGGAGTGAGAAGCACAGAGATGAGGAGGAAGACGATGAGGAGATGCCTGTGCTGAATGCAGAGCTGGAGCAGGAGGAAGAGGGGGATGGTGACACTGTGCAGTCAGCTGAAAGTGCAGATGTAGCAGAGCCCACCCTGTGGGATGTATTCCAAGCTGTCTTATACTGCAAGACTGCTTTAACTGCTCTGACAAAACTGGTGAATTGCCTGAAAGAAGAAATGGAAGGCATAAAAACATCTATGCAGAAAGTTACAGCCAGATTAACTGAGGTGGAGGACAGAGTTGGTGTAACAGAAGATCACTTAACCTCAGTGCAAAAGACACAACAACAGCACACTCAGAGGATCACGGTAGTAGCCAATAAAAATGATGACCTGGAAAACCGTAGGAACAATTTGCGCATTGTGAGCATCCCTGAGAGAGCTGAGGGTGCTTATCCCACAGCCTTTATTGAAACCTGGCTGCTGGACAAGTTTGGTGCTGATAACTTGTCGAGAGTGTTTGCGGTGGAGCGTGCCCATCGCATACCCATGAGACCCCCAGTGCCAGGAGATGGACCTCGCATGATGCTAGCCAGAATCCTGAATTGCAGAGACAGGGACACTATCTTACAAAGGCTGGAAAGTTGACAGATCTTAACCTGGAGGGCAAACGAATCGAAATATACCCGGATTACTCAGCCGAGGTGCAAAAGTTGCGACTGTGGTATGGCGAAGTGAAGAAACAGCTCCACTCTTTGCATTTGAAATACTCTACAATTTATCCTGCTAAATTAAGAGTGGAAGCTTTTGGAAAGATCTTTTTTTCCCGTCACCGGTTGAGGCTGCTTCGTGGTTGGAGCGCAACCGGAGCAAATTGAGAGAAGAGAATGGCAATATGACCACATGACTGCTAGACTGATCACTGGACAGGGTTGTGGCGCTGCTTTACTCTGCGAAATAGGAGCGCAGAGGAGGGGGAGAACTTCCCACTGGGATCTACGTATTATGGTTAATTGTTTGACTAATGGTTCGGGACTATGCATACTGTTGACAATATGGCGGAGAGGCTGCCAATGATGGAGGGGGACACGACGCATGTTGAAGTGCGGAATACTGAGAAGTTGCTCAGGTTCTCTGAGCTCCCACTCTCACGTCGGGGAGAGAGTGACAACTGCAAAAGGGGAAGGGTGGGGGGAGGGGAAGCGGAGAGGGATGGGGGGAGGTGGGTGGGGCGGATTTGTAGGGAGATGGGGTTTTTCATGCTGTTTGACCGGGTATGATTGGGACTACAATGTAATGATGTTACTTGATGATGATGGATTGTTCTTTCTAATGCAATGAGTAACCGTACTGTTCGGATGTTAAGTTGGAATGTACGTGGTATATCTGATAAGGTTAAGAGGGCGGCTGTTCTGAATCATATCAAATCCTGTGAACCTATGATCGCGTGCTTGCAGGAGACATCTCACTAGGGACACTATGCACTGGTTGTCAAGAGCCTGGATGCTAAAGACATATCATTCTACTTATTCCTCGTACTCCAGGGGGGTGTCAGTCCTAATACACAAAAACACACATTATGAAGAGCTGGAAGTGCATGTAGACAGTGAAGGGCAGTATGTATGGATTGCTTGCAGATTGTTCGGACACAAAATGATTTTAGTGGCTTTATATATCCCTCCACCTTACTCTAAAAAGAAACTACAAGCAGTACTGGAACTGACGGGCAGATGGGGGGAGACTCCGTTGTTGATTATGGGAGATGTTAACAACACTATGAATGATTATTGGGATAAAGTACGACCGGCAGGTACGGAAGCTGGACAGGACAGGATGACTGCCTTTGGCAAGTATGTAGGGGAACTTGGGCTGGTAGATCTGTGGAGAGTACGAAATGAGGGTAAGAGGACTTTTTCATGTCATTCGGCAACACATGGAACACTATCGAGGATAGACCTGGCTTTGGGGGATACCGCTATGGACGGGATGGTGGGGGAGGTGGAATACTTACAGAGGACTCTCTCGGATCATGGTCCTATGGTGGTCACACTTCTGGTGAGATCTGCTCAGGGTCAGAGGGGAGGTTGGCGTCTTCACCCGACATGGCTTAAAGTGGTGGACATGGGTGGCATAACCAAAGAGCTAGAGCACTTCTTCCAAATGAACGAAGGGAGTACTGAGGCCACAACGGTATGGGATGCCATGAAGGCGTTTACGAGGGGACTTTTTATAAGTGAGATTGCGAGGTGTAAGACCAAAACTAAATTGGCAGATCAGCAAATAAAGGATGACCTGACAAGAGCGGAGGCAGACATGATTTTGGCGCCAACGAGTGAAGCTCACAATAGATTAAAATTGGCTCAGGAGGCAGTTGATAAACTACACATGATGCAAGCTGAGAGGAAAAGAGCATTTCAGCAAGCCCAATTCTTTGAAGAAGGAGAGAGAGTGGGTCACTTGTTGGCGGTGATATCTGTGGCACAGAGGGAGTCTTCCAGGGTGTATAAACTGAGAGATCAAACAGGGGCGACTCTGACAGACACAAAGGACATACTGGAGGTCTTCAAGGCATATTACATGGCAATGTACACTTCGAGAGCACGGGACACAGAGGGGGATGTGGAGAATTTTTTGGAAGGCATTTCACTACCTAAATTGTCTGAGGAAGATAGCTTGAGGTTGGAAGAACCTGTGAGTGTGAAGGAGGTGGAATGTGCAATACTGTCTATGCCCAATAACAAATCACCGGGAGCTGATGGTCTACCTGGGGAGGTGTACAGGGAGTTAGTGGAACTGCTGGCTCCGAAATTGAAATCTGTGTTTGATGAGGCTTTAGTGACGGGGGCACTGCCGAGATCAATGGAGGAAGCGGTGATAGTGGTTCTGCCGAAGGAGGGAAAAGATCCCATTGATGCGGAGTCGTACAGGCCCATTTCGTTGTTGACAACGGATGTCAAAATACTCGCTAAGATCCTGGCCACCCGACTCACCGGGGTTGCGCATACCATTATACACGAGGACCAGTCGGGCTTTATGCCTAACCGCTCCACGGCTGTTAACTTAAGAAGATTATTTCTTAATATGCAACTGCCTGCTGATAATGGTGGCAGGAGAATAGTGATGTCATTGGACGCTAGAAAAGCATTTGATAGCGTGGAATGGCAATACTTATGGAAAATCATGGAACTGATGGGATTCGGCCCCGCGTTCATGGCCTGGGTGAAGTTATTGTACTCATCCCCAAAGGCGGTAGTTAAGGTGAATGGAGAACAGTCCGGAATGTTTGACTTGCATAGGGGCACAAGGCAGGGGTGTCCGCTGTCCCCGCTATTGTTCGCGGTGGCAGTGGAGCCCCTGGCGGCCAAGATCAGAACCGAGAGGGGAGTTGTCGGATTTAAATTTGGGAAGCTGGAAGAAAAAATATCATTGTATGCCGACGACATCCTGTTGTTTTTGGAAAGTGCAGGAGAGACACTGGGGTGCGCGATGGATGTAATTAAACAATTTGGGAGCATTGCGGGACTGGAGATAAATTGGCACAAGTCTTATGTCATGGCTGTGGATAGAGCAATAGAAGCGGAGGAGATAGATGAGAGGGGGAAACAACTCCAGCTAGTTTCACAGTTTAAATACCTAGGGATATGGGTAGCTCTTCCACTGTCCCGATTCACGGGTCTGAATTTGGTTCCTCTGCTAGAGAAATTTAAAGGGAAAATAGGTGCATGGTGCAAATTGGCTTTAACGGTAACGGGTAGAACTAACCTGATTAAGATGGTCCTTATGCCACAACTAATGTACGTTTTGCACTATTGGCCGATATGGTTACCAAAAAAAAGGTTTCGGGGCATGATTCTATCTTCAGATCCTTGATATGGGGCAAGAAGCAGGCACGGATTAAATTTGGAACTCTGCAAAAAGGAAAGGAAGAGGGAGGACTGGCCGCACCAATTCCATGGGTCTCTTTCTTGGCAGTACAGGGCCAGCATGTCAGGGGATGGAGAGAGCTCGATTGTGGAGGAGCAGCTCACCGGGTGCTGGTACATGTGACGGGGAGACGCCCACTTATCCAGGGTCTAGAGGATGGTACCTTTAAGAAACTGGGAGCACCATATCCTACCATAGGCATGATTCAGAAGGTATGGGACACCATTAAAAGGATCAGAGGGGTGGATGAGCTGTCTAGGTACTCACCGGTGTGGGACAATGAGCATCTGCCGTAACTTAATAAACTGCGTCAAATGAGCAATTGGAAGGCGAAAGGAGTGAGATATGTGTGCCAGCTGCAGAGTGGAACGGACCTGAAGACCTTTGAGACATTGAGAGAGGAATTTGATTTGCCTTCGGTATGGGGGTTTCAATACTATATGCTTCGACATGCTTGGAGGGCACAGTGTAGATTGGGAGCCATGACGGTTCAGGGCGACATTGTACTAGACTTTGTGTGTATGAAGGGAGGGACGAGGGGAGTTATATCGAGCATATATCATGATCTACTACACTCCTATCTGGGGAACAATCACCTCACTGCAAAGAGTAAATGGGAAAGGGAGGTGGGTACCCTCACAACAGAACAATGGGAGGCTATTCTTGAATATGTCCCGAAGATCTCTCTAAGCGAGCATGCACGGCTCTCCCAATTATATGTAATACATAGAACATACAAAACACCGCTGGTCCTATTCAAGGCGGGCTTGAGGGGAGACTCTAGCTGCCCTAGATGTGGCACAGACCAGGCCGGACTGCTACACATGCTATGGTCGTGTCCGCGGCTGGGGGCATACTGGCTGGTCGTTATCAACAAAATTGAGAGAGCTTATGCATGTATGCTCGACAGGAATCCAGTGCTGTGTGTTTTGGGGGAGGTGGATGGGATACCTGTCTCAGAACATTACAAAGTGGCAATAGCGAGGTTGCTGTATGTGACACGCAAACTAATAGCACGAAAATGGAAGGATTAGGAACCCCCCACTAGGAGGGAATTTATTGCTCAGACACGTACGGTAATGCATTTAGAGGAAAGCATTTACAGGAGAAGGCATGGCGAAAGAACTTTCGAAAAAATATGGTCCGCCTGGATGGCGGTGATATGATTGCTAAGACTCTCAAGTATACCCGGCACAAGGAGTATTGGGGGAGGGGGGGATGGCTTTGACTGTATTATTACAAGATATGTGAATTGTTAAATGTATATTGATATCCACTGTTTATTGTTTAAAATCTTTTGAAACCTAAATAAAAATAACTGGTTTTAAGGAATTGAGGCTGCTCTGATGGATTCCACTTTCTTGGGATCAGGTCGTACTCCTTCCGCAGAGAAGATGTGACCATAGAACTCCAATGAACTTTTATCAAATTTACATTTCTCTTTGTTTAAAGTAAGTCCAGCAGAGAGCAGGCATTCGAAGATAGCATATAGAGCACGATTGTGTTCAGCTTGAGTTTTCCCAAAAACCAGTATGTCATCACTATAATTAAAGGCATTTGTAATGTGTTGAATGACGCTCCTTATTGTGTCTTGAAAAATTTCTGCTGCTGAGCAGACCCCAAAAGTCAATCTTTTGTATCTTCTAAGACCCACATGGGTGGAAAATGTTGTCAAGTATCTGGATTCAGGACTCAATTCTAATTGATGATAGCCCTTATTGAGGTCAAGCTTTGAAAAAACGGTTGCTCCATTTAATAAGTGAATGATGTCATCAATTGTAGGTGAGATGTGTCTTTCTCTCTGAATAGCGATGTTGGGCAGGCGCATGTCAGCACACAGTCTCACCTGCTCTGGAGTCTTTGGTTTTGGAACTACCACAAGTGGAAAGAGCCACGGAGTGGGACCAGTAACAGTTTCAATAACGTCCTCATCCATGAGCAATTGGAGTTCCTTTTCTATCGTTTTCCTCATGTGAAATGGAATACGCCTGTGAGCCTGGGCTACTGGACGAACACTGTCATCTACATGAAGATGCACTTGAGAGTTCTTTAGTTTTCTCAAACCACTAAATAGTGAGGGAAAGCTGTTCACCATGGCCTGTACATCCAGATCCGCTGGGTCGGTTATAGTATGAATAATCTGGATAAGTCCTAGCTTCAGGGCAGTGTGATAGCTGAGAAGACAGCTTCCCGATTCTTGTAATGTGTGAAAAGTGGTTTTCTGCCTATTTTCTTTATAGCTAAGTTCAGCGTCAAATTGTCCCATTGTAGTTAGAGGTGTTTTAGATCCATATAGAAAGATTTTATTATGCACTTGCTGTAAGACTGGCTTTGTTTTCAATTGTTCATATGCATTGCTGTCTATGATATCCACTGAAGCTCCCATAGCTATTGTAAAGGTGATATCTTTGTTGCAGATAGTGAGTGTGACACAGGGAGACCGCACTGAGTCAGTGACAGAGGTAGTGAACACATAGTTCTCAGCCACAGATATTTCTTCTGTATCCTCATTTACTATTTTTATGTTTGCGGGCTTTGTCATAGACAGAGGAGACTTGTTGTGTGATGATTTGCAGACAGCTTCAAAATGATTCCCTTTTCCACATTTACTGCATGTTTGTCCTATAGCTGGACATTTGTTCAGGCGGTGAGGGAAATCTTGTCCACATCTATAACATTTCTTCTGTTTCGGGGCTTGCTTGTCATGTGCACTGTTATGTTTCAGATTATGCACATGTACATTATCCCCATTCTCCATTGCGGAGGCCTGATGATCTGCTATCTCTATAGCACGGGCCTTCTTGAGTAAATCATGCAGAGAGATATCCTGCTGCAGAGCTTTACGCCTTATGTTATTAGACGAGCAGGTGACAATTACTGGAGTTAGAATTACATCATCTACATCCGTAAATGCACATCATTGTGCTAGCTCTTTTAGCCTTGTGACATAGGTGCCTATGGATTCTTCTGGAAGCTGCTTAGCAATCCTGAACTTGTATCTTTCATATCTGATGTTCTGTTTGGGGTTGAAGTAGTCAGTGAGAGCTTTGGTGCAATTCCTGTGCGTGTCTGTCTCTGCTGCAGGTAACGTGCTGTATATGTCATATACTCCTCTGCCCGTGCAGTGCAGGAGCATGGCTCTCTTTCTTTTCTCCTCTTTTATGTTCATAGCTTCCAGGAAATTCTCAAACCGGTTTAGCCATTTTCTCCAGTTATGAGAGAGATTAATGACATCAGTCATATCAAACTGTGGGAACGTGTGCAAGTAGTCAGCCATGATGGAGTCTCTCAGTGGCGCTGGTGCGTGAAGCGGTAAAGCAGGGGTTAGTACTCACAGCAGCAGGTGATTGGATCCCATCCTCATCGCCAGTTGTAATGTTCACACGGTATAAAGAATTCAAGTGAGAACGCTTTAACTATATTTTATTCTTCTCCTTCTTCCACCAACACACGGCATAACATTTCTCTCCTCAGGCTAAAACTGAAACTCTCCCCACCCACTTCCTGTCTATCCTTCTAGTCACAAGATTTCCTTTCTTAAAGAGACAGGTCCAATCATTATACATTACAGGTACTAAGCTCCAAGTTTTACATAATGACGTGAGGAGTGACAAAATTGCCCAAGGTACTGACTGCCTTCTTGTTCTTTGTAACCTGCTCCCAAGAAACTGTCCCTAATTGAGAACATGGGTAACTATACTTCTGGTAGAGCTCAAGTGCCTTATTCAGGTGACCAATAATAAAAGACCAAAGCTCTCTCAAAACCAATAAAAACATCTATTTAACCCCTTCATGACCAAGCCTATTTTGACCTTAATGACCAGGCCATATTTAGCAATTCTGACCAGTGTCCCTTTATGAGGTAATAACTCAGGAATAACTCTGAGACCGTTTTTTGTGACATATTGGGCTTCATGTTAGTGGTAAATTTAGGTCGATAATTTTTGCGTTTGTGAAAAAATCGGAAATTTGGCAACTTTCAAATTTTGATTTTTTATTCTGTTAAACCAGAGAGTTATGTAACACAAAATAGTTAATAAATAACATTTCCCACATGTCTACTTTACATCAGCACAATTTTGGAAACAAAATTTTTGTGTTAGGAAGTTATAAGGGTTAAAAGTTGACCAGTGATTTCTCATTTTTACAACAAAATTTACAAAACCATATTTTTTAGGGACCACCTCATATTTGAAGTTACTTTGAGGGGTCTATACGGCAGAAAATACCCAAAAGTGACACCATTCTAAAAACTGCACCCCTCAAGCTACTCAAAACTACATTCAATAAGATTAATAAACCTTCAGGTGCTTCACAGGAACTAAAGCAACGTGGAAGGAAAAAATGGACATTTTAATTTTTCCAACAAAAATTTTCTTTTAGCATCAATTTTTTCATTTTCACATGGGCAACAGAATAAAATGGATCCTAAAATTTGTTGGACAATTTCTCCTGATTACACCGATACCGTCATAAACCACTGTTTGACTTTTTGAATGGAAAATATGCTGGAATATTTAACGGTTGCCATGTCGCGTTTGGAGAGCCCCTGCGTGCCTAAACATTGGAAATCCTCCACAAGTGACCCCATTTTGAAAACTATACCCCACAAGGAACATATCTAGATGCATAGTGAGCACTTTGAACCCCCAGGTGCCTCACAAATTGATCCGTTAAAAAAAAGTACTTTTTTTCCCAAAAATGTTCTTTTAGCCCTAGTTTTTTCATTTTCACATCAGCGACAGGATAAAATGGATCCTAAACTTTGTTGGGCAATTTCTCCTGAGTACACCAATACCTCATATGTGATCATAAACCACTGTTTGGGCGCACAGCAGGGCCCAGAAGTGAAGGAGCGCCATTTGACTTTTTGAATGGAAAATTAGCTCCAATCGTTAGCGGACACCATGTCGCGTTTGGAGAGCCCCTGTGTGCCTAAACATTGGAGCACCCCTACAAGTGACTGCATTTTGGAAACTAGACCCCCCCAAGGAACTTATCTAGATGCATAGTGAGCACTTTGAACCCCCAGGTGCTTCACAAATTGATCCGTAAAATGAAAAAGTACTTTTTTTCACAAAAATTTTCTTTTAGCCTCAATTTTTTCATTTTCACATGGGCAACAGGATAAAAAGGATCCTAAAATTTATTGAACAATTTCTCCTGAGTATACCGATACCTCATATGTAGTCATAAACCACTGTTTGGGTGCACGGCAGGGCTCAGAAGGGAAGGAGCGTCATTTGACTTTTTGAATGGAAAATTAGCTCCAATCATTAGTGGACACAATGTCGCGTATGGAGAGCCCCTGTGTGCCTAAACATTGGAGCACCCCCACAAGTGACCCCATTTTGGAAACTAGACCCCCCAAAGGAATTTATCTAGATGTGTGGTGAGCACTCTGAACCCCCAAGTGCTTCACAGAAGTTTATAACGCAGAGCCGTGAAAATAAAATATTTTTTTTCCTCAAAAATTATTTTTTAGCCTGCAATTTTTTTATTTTCACAAGGGTAACAGGAGAAATTGGACCCCAAAAGTTGTCCAGTTTGTCCTGGGTACACTGGTACCCCATATGTGGGGGGGGGAACCACAGTTAGGGTACACATCAGGGCTCGGAAGGGAAGTAGTGACGTTTTGAAATACCGACTTTGATGGAATGGTCTGCGGGCGTCATGTTACATTTGCAGAGCCCCTGATGTGCCTAAACAGTAGAAACCCCCCACAAGTGACCCCATTTTGGAAACTAGACCTCCCCAAGGAACTTATCTAGATGTGTGGTGAGCACTTTGAATGCCAAAGTGCTTCACAGAAGTTTATAACGCAGAGCCGTGAAAATAAAAAATCATTTTTTTTCCTCAAAAAATTATTTTTTAACCTGCAATTTTTATTTTTACAAGGGTAACAGGAGAAAATGGAACCCAAATATTGTTTTCCAGTTTGTCCTGAGTACGCTGGTACCCCATATGTGGGGGGGAGCCATTGTTTGAGCACACGTCGAGGCTCGGAATGGAAGTAGTGACGTTTTGAAATGCAGACTTTGATCGAATGGTCTGCGGGAGTCGTTACGTTTGCAGAGCCTCTGATGTGCCTAAACAGTGGAAACCCCCCACAAGTGACATCATTTTGGAAACTAGACAATCCCAAGGAACCTATCTAGAAGTATGGTGAGCACTTTGAACCCCTAAGTGCTTCACAGAAGTTTATAACGTAGAGCTCTGAAAATAAAAAATTATTTTTTTTCCACAAAAATAATCTTTTCGCCCCCAGTTTTTTTTATTTTATCAAGGGTAACAGGAGAAATTGGACCCCAAAAGTTGTTGTGCAATTTCTCCTGAGTACGCCGATACCCCATATGTTGGGGAATACTACTTTAGATACACATCGCAAAGCTCAGAACGGAAGAGGTGCCATATTGGAGTTCAGATTTTGCAGGAATGGTTTGAGGCTGCCATGTCACATTTTCAGATCCCCTGAGGTGCCAGCACAACAGAAACCGCCTATATGTGAACTCATTTTACAAACTACACTCCCCAATGAATTCATATAGGGGTGCAGTGATCATATTAACACAACATGTGCCTCACAGAACTTTATATCACTGAGTGGTGAAGAAAGAATAAATTACATTTTTACCACTAAAATGTTGTTTTAGCCCCAAGTTTTGAATTTCTAAGGGCTAATAGGAATTTTTTTTTTACAACGAACTGAGGTAAATTTTTTCCTGAGTGTGCCAATACATGTAATTGGGAAATATTTTTCAGGCACAGTGCAAATCTCAGAAGGCAAGGAACACCAGAATTTACTGTTGTGCCATGACCCACGGGGAGAGCCATGAGGTGCCAGAACAGCAGAACTACCCATAAGTGACCCCATTTTATGAATTACACTTCTCAATGAATTCATCTAGGGGTAAGAAAACCTCAGAAAGAATGTATAGGGATCAGCAAATTGTTTTGAAAACCAAAAGAGCAAAAAATAAAAAAAACACTAAAAATAACCTTTATTAAATAATCAGAAAATTAGAAGCCAGGTGATAATAGGTTTCATAAAGTGACCAAATATGTATCACTATCAAAGGAAGGGGGGGAAACTCACCCTAATAGACCCTAATATGTCCCTTCCTAGCCGCGGAGGTTGGCACCCTAATTGTTGACGATGTGGCGCCCCCGCTCAACGTCGGTAGCCCTAAGAAACCCTTAAACACCCTAGCAAAACAAAAAAGGGATACACAGTATAACACACACATACAAATAAACCCGAAAAAAAACCCTAATGGGTAGACATAAATATGTCCTAATAAAAGGAAGGTGCTGAAGTGCTATATATCTCGTAGTCAAAAAAGGCTCAAGGAAAAAAATGTTAATGCAGCTATGAATAACTTATCTCGTACTAAAATATACATATGCTGCAGAAAAAACTATAGTCCCTGCAGCTCAATCATCTTATCTCGTAGTAAAAAATACTGCAGAGGGACATATATCAATGATATTGCCTAAAAACCGTCTACAATAACAGGCTCAAAAAACAATAATAACAGCAACACTACAGCCACATAATTGCAAACCATCAATGCAAAAAAGGGCAATCCATGAAAAAAGGACCTAATAGTCCCTCAAAAAACTCATTGCAATAAGAATGATTACAATGGCAAATTTATGGCACTAGAGACAATGTACCATCAAGCACAATGGCCATCAATAATCATAGATAACACCATAATGCATATAAACAAAGCAAAGTTGGTCTGACAATCAAAAATCAAATACTTATCAGCCATTGATGTGCCTTAAACGCCTGCCCGGCCGCACTCTGCATTTTGTTCAGCCGGTGGGGGATTGGACCCCTATGATTTTGCCCCTGATGAACCCTCAATGATAGGAGGGGGAAACGCGTCGGGCAGGCGTTTAAGGCACATCAATGGCTGATAAGTATTTGTTTTGATTTTTGATTGTCAGACCAACTTTGCTTTGTTTATATGCATTATGGTGTTATCTATCTGTTTAAGGGTTTCTTAGGGCTACCGACGTTGAGCAGGGGTGCCACATCGTCAACAATTAGGGTGCCAACCTCCGCGGCTAGGAAGGGACATATTAGGGTCTATTAGGGTGAGTTTCCCCCCCTTCCTTTGATAGTGATACATATTTGGTCACTTTATGAAACCTATTATCACCTGGCTTCTAATTTTATGATTATTTAATAAAGGTTATTTTTAGGGTTTTTTTTATTTTTTGCTCTTCATCTAGGGGTGCAGTGATCATATTGACATCATGGGTGTGTCACAGAATTTTATACCATCGGGTAGTGAAGACAAAATAACTACATTTTTACCATCAAAATTTTGTTTTAGCCAAAGATTTTACATTTTCACAAAAGAAGTGGGTAAAAATGGCACCAAAATTTGTCCCACAATTTCTACTGAACGTGGCAATACCCCATATTTGGCTTTACAATACTACTTAGCCATACGGAGAGACTCAGGAGGGATGGAGCACTATTTGCCTATTCAAGTGCTTGGGTCTGTGCACATGTCAGTGTGTTTCTATGGACCGTGGTAGGTACGGACTGGTGCTGAAATTCAACACTGGCATTTGAAATCACACAGGCCCATGTTTGTCCCTGTCCCCAAGAACCAGATGGTATATATTACTAATATTACCCTGAATGAAGGAATGGCAGATTTACTACAAGACCAATTTTTCTAATGATACCCGTGGCCTGCTGGGGTAAGTGACGGAGTCAGCGACTTTGTGCTCAATCACAACTCAACAGAATGGGCGTCTTGAAAACACCGATTCTGTAGCAGACAAGGCAGCCCATGACCAGACAGGCCCTTCTGGCATTTGCTAGAATTGCCAGATGGCCAGTCCAACCCTGGTCTGTGGGCAATACAAGCTGACATGTCAGTTTCTTAATGTCTGCACGGGCCACAAAACGTCCCACACACATGCATTCGCATAACACACATGGATGTCATCCATGTGACATGCATTGGTGCGGGGGAAGAAGCGTTACAGTAAGCACTGTTCCCCAGCGCAGGTTGCTGAACACAGCTCTCATTATTCTCCCGTGCTCTGCCAGCAATCAGCGTGAGCAGAGCAGAATGATGAGAGTTACATTTAAGTGATAAAAGAGAAAGCAGGTGGTGGCTGATGGGACTATTACTCCCACCAGCCTACCCCTGCTGCTGCTAATAACAGTGACAGCAGGAGCGGCTGATGGGGGTATTCATCAGCCTCCACCTGCGCTATAAATAAATAAATGAAAAAAAACTGCATAGGTTTCCCTGTATTTTCTATAACCAGCCAGGCAAAACTCACAGCTGGGGGCTGCAACCGTCAGCTGTCATCTTCAGCAAGGTTGGTTATCAAGAATAGAGGAGTCCCCCATGCTGTTTTTTATAAATCAATTTATACCTTTCTGTGTGTGGTAAAATTGATAAAGCAGTTTCATTCTTTTTGTCAGTACGATTATAGCAATACCTCATTTATATCTTTTTCATGTTTTGGCGCTTTTATACAATAAAAACTATTTTATTGAAAAAATAATTATTTTTGCATCGCTTTATTCTGCGAGGTATAACTTTTTTATTTTTCCGCTGATGGAGCTGTATTGCGGCTTGTTTTTTGCAGGATAAGGCTGGTTTCACACTTGCGGTTTTTTTTTTGCGGGATTTTAGCGCTAAAAAACGCATGCGATTTTTTTTCCTATACTTTGCATGGGATGCGCTTATGTGCGCATACACATGCGTTTGTATGCGTTTTTCCGCGCATGCGTTTTTTTGCGGTATGCGCTCGGGCGCACAAAATGCATCCTGTTGCATTTTTTGAGCGTCCGACTTGCCTCAAAAAAACGCATGCGCACGCAATGCGTTTTTTTTACAGCAAGACACCCATTATAAGTCTATGGGTGCGCATATGTGCGCATTGGCATGCTTATGTATGCGTTTTTTTGCGCATGCATTTTTTTTTTACCATTAGTTGGACAATGGAATTTAAGGGTTTGGGTTAGAGTTAGGGTTAGTTAAGGGGGTTTAGGGCTAGGGTTAGGGTTAGCTAGGGTTTAGGGTTAGGGTCAGGGTTAGGGTCAGGGTTAGGGTTAGGGTTAGGGTTAGGGTCAGGGTCAGGGTTACGGTTAGGGTTAGGGTCAGGGTCAGGGTCAGGGTCAGGGTTAGGGTTAGTAAAGTCATGGTTTGGGTTAGTGTGAGGGGCCACCTAATGTTGGAAAAAAACGCAAACGCGGTAAAAACGCACTAAAAACGCATACAAACGCATAAAAACGCTGCGTTTTTTTCATGCATGCTCATAAAAATGCTTGAAAAAAACCAGCATTTGTATGCATTTGTATGCGTTTTTTCTATGCTTTTTTTGCGCTAAAAACGCGCTGGAAAAAAAAGCAAGTGTGAAATTAGCCTAAGATGATGTTTTCAGCAGTACCATGTTTATTTATATCCGTCTTTTTGATCATGTGTTATTACACTTTTTGCTCGGCAGTATGATGATAAAGCATTGTTTTTTGCCTTGTTTTTTAATTTTTTATGGTGTTCACCAAAGGGGTTAACTAGTGGGACAGTTTTAGGCTGTGTGCACACGCTGCGGAATCTGCTGCGGATTGATCCGCGCAGATTTTCAAAATCCGCAGATAAATCCGCAGGTCAAAAGACCTGCGGTTTATCTACGGATTATCCTGCGGTTTTGCCCTGCGGTTTTACCATCTCCACAATGGAGGAGATGGTAAACCGCTGCGGAATCCATAGAAAGAGTTGACATGTCAATTCTTTCTGCGGTTTAGGAACCGCAGAAAATCCGCGCGGAAAATTCCGCAGCATCTGCACTGCGGTTTCCATTTCCCATAGGGAATAATGGTACTGTACACCACAGCAGAAACTGCTGCAGATCCGCAGTTCCAAAACCGCTGCGGAACCGCAGCAGAATCCGCAGCGTGTGCACACACCCTTATAGGTTGGGTCATTGTGGACGCAACAATACCATATATGTGTACTTTTATGGTTTAGAGCTTTTTTTTTCATTCAAATATTTATTTAGTGATAGAATACAGTTGTGCTCAAAAGTTTACATACCCCGGCAGAATTTTTGCTTTCTTGGCCTTTTTCAGAGGTTATGAATGATAACATCAAAACATTTTCTCCACTCATGGTTAGGGGTTTGATGAAGCCATTTATTGTCAAACTACTGCGTTTTCTCTTTTTAAATCATAATGGTAACCCAAAACTCCAAATGACCCTGATCAAAAGTTCATATACCCTGGTGATTTTGGCCTGAGAACATGCACAGTTGATACAAATGGGTTAGAATGGCTACTAAATATAACATTCTCACCTGTGACCTGTTTGCTTGTAATCAGTGTTTGCATAAAAGCTGAGAGAGTTTCTTGGATCCAGACAGATCCCATTGTCAACGAATCTATGGGAAAAGGTAGTTGAACTGTATAAAACAGGAAAAGGATACAAAAAAAATCCAAGGAATTGATAATGCCAGTCAGCAGCGTTCAAACTATGATTAACAAATGGAAAAACAGGGGCTCTGTAAAAACAAAACCACGGTCAGCTAGACCAACAAAAATGTCGTCCATTCGGGATGCAAAGAAAAACCCACAAATAACATCAGCTGAAATACAGGACTCGCTGAAAACTAGTGGTGTGGCTATTTCAAGATGCACAATAAGGAGGCTCTTAAAGAAAAATGGGATGCATAGCCGAGTCACCAGAAGAAAGCCATTACTGCACAAATGCCACAAAGTATCCCCCCTACAATACGCAAAACAGCACAGAGACAAGCCTTTAAACTTCTGGAACAAGGTAATTTGGAGTGATGAGACCAAAATTGAACTTTTTGGCCACAAACATTACATTTGGAGAGAGGTCAACAAGGCCTATGATGAAAGGAACACCATTCCTATAGAAAAGTACGGAGGTGGATCGCTGATGTTTTGGGGATGTGTGAGCTACAAAGGCACAGGAAAACTTGGTCAAAGTTGAAGGAAATATGAATGTAGCACGTTATCAGGAAGTACTGGAGGCAAATTTGCACTCATGAGCCCGGAAGCTGCGCATGGGACGTACTTGCACGTTCCAACATGACAACGATCCAAAACACAAGGCTAAGTTGACCTGTCATTAGCTACAGCAGAACACAGTGAAGGTTCTGGAGTGGCCATCTCAGTCTCCTGACCTCAATATCATTGAGCCACTCTGGGGAGATCTCAAGCCTACAGTTCATGCTAGACAGCCCAAGAATTTACAGGAACTGGAGGCTTTTGCCAAGAAGAGTGGGTAGCTTTACTATATGAGAAAATGAAGAACCTCATCCACAACAACCCCAAAGACTTCAAGCTGTCATTGATGTTAGAGGGGGCAATACACGGTATTAAGAAATGGGGTATGTGAACTTTTGATCAGGGTCATATGGATCTTTTGGGTTGTCATTATAATTTAAAAGAGAAAACACAGTAGTTTGACAATAAAAGGTTTCACCCAACCACTAACCATGAGTGGAGAAAAAGTTTTGGTGTTATCATTCATATTCTCTGAAAAAAAGTCCAAAAGGCAAATATTCTGCCATGGTATGTAAACTTTTGAGTACAACTGTATATATTATTTTTATTAGTTTTGATTTTTTTTTATATTTTTACAAATATTTTTTTTTTTTTTTACTTTTTTCTAACTTTTTTACTTAGTCCCACTATGGGACTATCATTTTTTTGCAGGCTAATCACTTCTATAGCATATAGATGAAGTAGCATCTGCATGCTATAGAAATTGTCAGCTCTGCACTGACAGAGAAACTTGCTGATCATGCACTGTGCATGATCAGCAAGTTTTCTAGCTCTGGTGACCCGAATGTCACCATGGCAATGAATGGGACCCCGTGTCACGCCGCGGGGACTCCGATCCAAAGGCAGAGGGGCTGTCAGCCCTCTACCAGCTTGATGCGATAATGTTCGATCACAGCATTTCTAGAGTTAAATTGCTGGGAGCAGTCTGTGACCACTCCTGGCACGTAGTGATGGGTGTCAGCTGTCAGAATCAGCTGACACCCGGTGGCGATCGTCGGCGCACAAAACCCCGTGTGCACGGGCGATCACAATGACGTAATATTCCGTCCATGGTTAGATAGGCCCAGGGTACATGGACAGAATATTAACTCCGATGCCAGAAAAGAGTTGATATGCATTTTCCAAATGGTTAACTTTTTATTCATATATTATTTCGGGGGCAAAACTTTTCAGTTTTCAACGCTTGAATTTGTATACAGTGCATTATGTCCTTGACTAATTCAGTACATTTAATGTTTAATAATTAATATTAATAATGAAAATAGAAGCATCTTTGGCTGAATCTGAGCTTTTTCCTCTCCTGTCTAAGTGGTTTTCAGTTAGCAAAGATGGAAAAGAATCATTTATGTTATATACATAACTAAGATTTCCAGAATATGTACATCATTTTAGTTGTAGATGTCAACAGTATTAAATTACTACATACTGAATTTTCAGTAATTTTTTTAGCCTTATGTAAATAAGCAATAATAATTGTATACAAATTTTAAAAATAGTAGAAAATTCTCACGATGGGAGGGGTGACATTAGTAAAGTGACCGGGATTAATCGGCTATGAAATCTGGTGACCTTACTCACGTCAGCGATAGACACTGCAGGAACATTCTCATGCCCCTGTCACAGTGTGTTCCACCTGGCTTGCTAAGCAGTTGCATCATGAGACCACTCAAAAAGCCATCCGGATGTAGTAGACCTAGAGTTCGTCATGGGACAGCATCAAGTAGGGATTATCTGCGGACAGGTGAGGAATATGATGTTTTATTATTTTTTATTTATACATTAATAAATGGGTAAAAGAGGGTCGGGGAGTTTTTTTTAATTTCAAAAAAGGACTTTATGTGTTTCTTTCAATAAAAGGACCTTACTCGTCTGTGTCTTTATTATATTTGACTATGTGGTTAGTAATGGGGGTGTCTTACAGATGCCTTTCCATTACTATCCCATGGGCTTGATGTCAGCTGACATTACAAAGTTGACATCAACCCCAATACTATTACCCCACTTGCCAACACACCAGGGCAAGTGGTAAGAGCCGAGGTTAAGTACCATAATTTTCTCATCTAATGGATGCGCTATTTCTGAAAAGTCTGAGGGCTGATGATTTTAGTTTGGGAGGAGGCCAATATCCATGGCCCCTTCCTAGGCTATTAATATATGCCTGCAGCTGTGTGACTAGCCTTTGCTGGTTATTAATTATAGGTGGGAACCCATGTCATTTTTTGGGGAGATCACCCCTTTTTAGCAACCAGTAAAGGCTAAGTAGACAGCTGTTAGCTGATATTAATAGCCTGGGAAATTCCATGTTTATTATCCCCTTACGAGACTATAAACAACAGCCCCCAGCTGTCGGTTTTCCCTCAGCTAGTTAATAATTATGAGGACCCCCACACCATTTTTTCTTTCATTTATTTATTTTTTTAACTAAATACATGTACTTTAAACTATACAAACACTGCACTAATTATATATGTGTCAGGATTCGTACCGGGGTCTAGTCTGTGTTCCACAGCAAGTCTCGCTGCCTTACTGGTTGCGCCACACAACCAGTCTTAATATAAAGTTTCTGATCAACTAGTTCTTTTTCGTTCTTCCTCCGTTTTGGTGATTGGCTGCTTCACTGTTTCCTGTGCTTATGTCCTGCCTTTTTCCTATTTAGCACTCCACAGGGCTTTCACTCCTTGCCGGTGATTCTTCTGTGGTACGGATTCCTGTCTCCCTACAGCGCTGTCCGGTACAACCTCTGACAGCTTCCCGGTCTCTCTTTCTTCGAGTACCTCTGGGACTCCAGCTTTCCGCTTTTGTCTTTGCTGTAAGCTTAGTATTTTTTGTGTTAGTTTGGGGTTTCGTGGTTTTCCCCTTCAGGTTCATTCACTCTTTAGTTTCACATTAGTAGTCCTCCTTGCTGCTGCTTGTCTCTCTTAGGTTGTCCTGCACTCATTCCACCCTCAGCTTACCCTCACTGTAGCTCCCTGCACTTACGCCGAGGTAGGGACCGCCGCCCAGTTGTCGCCCACCGGCTAGGGTGGGACCGGCAAGTAGGTAGGGTCAGTGGGGGGTGGAGCTCAGTGGCACCTTCTTCCCCCGCCGTGTGGTGGAATCATAACAGAATCACCAGCCATCCCTATGGACGCTATGACCTCTTTAGTCAATCAAATGCAGGGTCTTACTCAGCTGGTGCAAGATCTTGCTGCGCAGGTCCAGCATCAGGAGCAGAGTCAAGCAGCTGCCGTTGCAGGGACAACTAATTCTGAGCCTAGAGTTAACTTACCCGAGCCATTTTTCGGAGATAGAAGCCAATTTGCTTCTTTTAGAGAAAATTGTAAATTATATTTTCAATTACGACCTATTTCTTCTGGCCCCCCAGCTCAAAGAGTCAGTATCATAATCTCTCGCTTACGGGAGGGACCCCAAGAGTGGGCCTTCTCTCTGCCACCAGATTCAAATCTCCGGGATTCAGTAGACAACTTCTTTCAAGCCTTGGGGAATATTTATGATGAGCCTGACCAAGTCGCTCTGGCCGAGGCAAACCTTACCTCCCTGACCCAGGGTGATCAGGAGGTAGAGGTTTATTGCACCCAGTTTCGCAGATGGAGCTTAGCTACCCGTTGGAATGATCCCGCCCTTCGGAATCAATTTCAGTGGGGCCTTTCACCAGCCCTAAAGGATGAATTGGTACACTACACCCTGCCCCAGTCTCTGGAGGAGCTGATGGCTTTAATGGTCAGAATAGATCGCAGGTTAAGGGCGAGGAGATCGGAGCAGGCAGCAGCGCAAGTTTCCGTTTTCTCTAGGGTCACTCCGGCTGTTCCGAATCTGCCAGCTGCCGAACCTATGGAATTGGGAGCCATGCAAGCTACCACAGATCCTAGTCCTCGCCGTCCACGCCACGCACTTGGAACCTGTTTTTACTGCGGAGATCCTCGGCACTGGATAAAGGATTGCACGCGGCACCCTGGCACTCCACAGGAATCTTCTCGGAATACACCACCTAGGCCTGTGGGTGGACAGGTAATTCCTTTAAGTTCTAAGAGACTCTTAGTGCCAATTTCTATTGCTTTCACCTCCTCTAAGGGAGAAGGAGTTGCCATGATTGATTCAGGGGCTACTGCTAATTTTATGTGTGTAGACTACCGAGGTCTTAATGAAATAACTGTCCGTAACCAATATCCACTACAGTTGATTCCGGACCTGTTTAACCAGGTTCAGGGGGCTCGATGGTTCTCGAAGTTGGACCTGAGGGGGGCGTATAATCTCATTCGTGTAAAGGCTGGCGACGAGTGGAAGACCGCCTTCAATACCCCCGAGGGCCACTTCGAGTGTCTAGTTATGCCCTTTGGGCTGTGCAATGCTCCGGCGATTTTTCAAAATTTCACTAATGATATTTTCCAACATGCTATTGGCCGCTATGTAATTGTCTATCTGGATGATATTTTAGTGTCCTCTCCTGACTGGGACTCACATTTAAATCATGTAAGGGATGTTCTCCAGGTACTCCGCAATAACCAACTTTTCGCCAAGCAAGAAAAGTGTATTTTCGGGGTCCAAAGTCTATCTTTTTTGGGTCATATTTTGACACCCCAGGCCATCACAATGGAGCCGGAGAAGGTAGAAGCGGTTCTTAATTGGGCTCGTCCTGCATCTTTGAAAGCTCTTCAAAGATTTCTGGGGTTTGCCAATTTTTACTGCAAGTTTATAAAAAACTTCTCCATTGTGGTGAAACCTCTCACAGATCTTACTATGAAAGGTTCCGACTTGGTAAACTGGAGTAAAGATGCAGTGGACACCTTCACGTTTCTTAAGGAGAGCTTTGCCACTGCTCCTGTTCTTACCCAGCCCGATCAGGAGAGACCCTTTGTTGTTGAGGTTGACGCCTCGGAGGCAGGGGTGGGGGCAGTACTTTCACAGGGGACTTCGTCTTTGACTCATTTGAAACCCTGTGCGTTCTTCTCAAAGAAGTTTTCCCCAGCTGAAAAAAATTATGATATTGGGAATAGGGAACTGCTCGCTATAAAATTGGCCTTTGAGGAATGGCAACATTTCCTGGAGGGGGCCAAACATCCTGTTACTGTCCTCACCGACCATAAGAATCTTGAATATCTCAAAACGGCCAAACGGCTTAATCCAAGACAGGCAAGGTGGGCGTTGTTCTTTTCACGTTTTAATTTTGTGATTTCTTTCAGACCCGGCTGCAAAAACGCCAGAGCAGACGCGCTTTCTAGAAGCTTCTTGCCTGAACAACCGTCAAACATCCCACCTGTTCCCATTTTACCTGATAAAGTATTTTTGGCTGCTAATTCCTCTGATTTGTTTGCTGAAGTTAAGCAATTTCAACATTTGTCTCCGTCCGGCTCTCCTGATAATAAATGGTTCGTTCCCTGTCATTTGCGTTTGAGACTGCTGAATGAACACCACAACTCTCCTCTTTTAGGTCACCCTGGTATCTCTGGTACTATGGAGTCAATCTCCAGAAATTTTTGGTGGCAGACTTTACGCCGGGATGCCACTGCCTATGTCAAGGCGTGTGACATTTGTGCCCGGTCTAAGGTTAACCGCTCACGGCCTTTGGGTGAACTATGTCCTCTACCTGTTCCCTCCAAGCCATGGACCCATCTTTCCATGGACTTTGTTACTGATTTACCTTCCTCCCTGGGAATGACTACCTTGTGGGTTGTGGTGGATCGCTTTAGTAAGATGGCGCACTTTATTCCTTTACCCAAATTGCCATCCGCCAAGCAATTGGTCCCCTTGTTTCTAAATCATGTGGTGCAGCTGCATGGAATTCCTTCTAATATTGTGTCGGATAGGGGTACCCAATTTGTCTCCAAATTCTGGAGAGCTTTCTGTAGTAAAATTGGCGTTTCCCTTGCTTTCTTATCGGCCTTTCACCCGGAGACCAATGGGCAGACAGAACGGGCCAATCAAGCCCTTGAACAATTCTTACGTTGCTATGTGGCTGATAAGCAAGAGACCTGGGCATCTTTTATTGCCCTGGCAGAGTTTGCCATAAATAATAGGGTGAACTCTTCCACAGGGATATCTCCCTTCTTCTGTAACATGGGATTTCACCCTAAATCCAGCTCTTTCTCTGAGGATCCCTCGGACAATCCTGAGGTAGAGATTGTTTCCTCTGATCTGCGGTCAGTTTGGGAGCAAGTCCAAAGCAGCATCAAAAAGGCTCATGAGTCACAATGCCACTTCGCTAACATGAAAAGGAGAAGTCCTTCCTTTGAAGTTGGGCAGAAAGTGTGGCTTTCTACTAAAAATCTGAAACTAAGAGTCCCCTCTGGTAAACTGGCTCCCCGGTACATTGGTCCTTTTAAAATATCTCAGATAATCAACTCTGTTTCTGTCAAATTGGATCTCCCCCAGGCTATGAGAGTGCATAAGGTTTTCCATGTCTCTCTCCTAAAACCTTATGTACCTCCAGTTTGTCCGGCTGACACACCTCCTGCTCCTGTTGTTGTACTTGGTCACCCCGAGTTTGAGGTAAGAAAGATCTTGGATTCCAGGAAAGTTCGTGGGGTCCTGCAGTACCTGGTGGACTGGAAGAGGTATGGCCCTGAGGAGAGGTCGTGGGTGTCTCATTCTGAGGTTCATGCTCCCAGGTTATGTAAGAGGTTCCATATCAATTTTCCTGAGAAGCCTTCCCTGTGTGAGGGTCCAGGGGCCCCTCATAAAGGAGGGGGTAATGTCAGGATTCGTACCGGGGTCTAGTCTGTGTTCCACAGCAAGTCTCGCTGCCTTACTGGTTGCGCCACACAACCAGTCTTAATATACAGTTTCTGATCAACTAGTTCTTTTTCGTTCTTCCTCCGTTCTGGTGATTGGCTGCTTCACTGTTTCCTGTGCTTATGTCCCGCCTTTTTCCTATTTAGCACTCCACAGGGCTTTCACTCCTTGCCGGTGATTCTTCTGTGGTACGGATTCCTGTCTCCCTACAGCGCTGTCCGGTACAACCTCTGACAGCTTCCCGGTCTCTCTTTCTTCGAGTACCTCTGGGACTCCAGCTTTCCGCTTTTGTCTTTGCTGTAAGCTTAGTATTTTTTGTGTTAGTTTGGGGTTTCGTGGTTTTCCCCTTCAGGTTCATTCACTCTTTAGTTTCACACTAGTAGTCCTCCTTGCTGCTGCTTGTCTCTCTTAGGTTGTCCTGCACTCATTCCACCTTCGGCTTACCCTCACTGTAGCTCCCTGCACTTACGCCGAGGTAGGGACCGCCGCCCAGTTGTCGCCCACCGGCTAGGGTGGGACCGGCAAGTAGGTAGGGTCAGTGGGGGGTGGAGCTCAGTGGCACCTTCTTCCCCCGCCGTGTGGTGGAATCATAACAATATGTCACTGAAATCTTTCTATCTATTGATTCTATGTACAGTGATGAGCAAAAAGGTAACGTTTTAAACTTTTGACTTTCAGGTTCCATATCTCATTATCCACTTCTGCTTTGAACGTGAGATTACCATCGTTTATTGACAATCATCTGGGATATCTCATAGAGAAATTGGACTTGAACTATTCAGCATATTATTAATCAGATTCCTGTCATGTCACTGCATTGTTACTGTTTTGCTGGTAAAGATTTTGTTAGCTTTTTGTAAATTCACCTTTGGCTTTCAACACTGCATGAATCCTTCTGGGCACATTCTCGGTCAGATTCAAACATGTGTCGATCAAAATTTTACCTCAGTTCTCTTCTACACATTCTCAAAGTTGGCGCATACTGGTGAACTCACTTGGGTATGTACACAGTTTTCTCTTCAATTCTAACCACAAGTGTTTGATTGTGTTGAGGTCTGGAGACTGTGGGGGCATTTTCAGCACCTCAACTTCATTGTCATTGAACCATTTCTTCACCTATCTCAACATGTGCTTTGTGTTGGTATCCTGTTGGAACATTATGTCATCCTTTTCATACCCATACTCCTTGAGTGTACAAGGAAATCATCTTGTAGGATACTCACATATAGTTCAGCATTGAGCCTACCATGGATCCTGGTCAAGTATCCAATGACTTTAGCTGTGAAACAACCCCATATCATCATGCTTCTTATGACAATATTGAAGTTGAGGCTACTTCACTTTTTTTGAGCCACCATTCCAGACTTGTGTAATGTGCTTGCATCGATGTCTGTGATCAGGGCTGGCGTTAGCGGCAGGCAGACCAGGTAGCTGCCTAGGGCCCTCACTCCCCCAGGGGCTCCCATCCAGTGGCGTGCCACTAATAGCGTCACATCACGCAGCCACTATGGGGCCCCCATGAGTCAAAAAAGTGAAAAAATCATTATTGTGAAAATAATCTAATATATAAAGCTCAAGTGTGTGTATGTATGTATGTCCGGAATTGTCATCCACACTGTCGCAGCTACAGCCACAAAATTTAGCACAGTCACACGTCTGGACCCCGAGAGTGTCCTAGGCTATGTTGTGAGGCGACCCAGCGGACCTGACCATTCCTGCCAATTGCACTACCAGACAGCGACTAACCCAAGAATTTGACTTTTGTATATGTAGATGAAAATTCTTTTTCTGTTATGCTTCGAGCATTAGTAGTACTCCAGGTTCAATAGACATTTTGATGGCCACCTTTCCCCGGATGGCACATTAACATTACAGATGGGTCATTCTCTGTAATATTTGGTTATATAACACATGAGGCTGATATTTCACATTTATTGTGCGCCAAGTAAATAAAACAAAAAGCAGGACTCAGCTGTGTCTGTGACATGTGTGTTCCAATACGTCCCCAGAAAAGAGGTAATGTACTGCTCGGCTGGTACTTTAATTGTATGTATGAGGCTTGAGAGAAAGGCACTGACCTGCAGCATCTGTCTAATAATAGAATGCTAGAACATGGTTGTCTTTAAATGTCAGAAAAGGAACTTTGCACTCTCCTACTGTAAACCCCAAGGACTTTATAGTATCTTGCCTGCTGATAAAAGTTCAGACTAAAAGGCCTGTCACACTAATCAATATCGCTAGCAATATCGCTATAACGTCACTGGTTTTTGTGACATTATAGTGATATCGCTAGCGATATCGCTATGTCTGATACTTACAGTCATGGCCAAAAGTATTGACACCCCTGCAATTCTGTCAGATAATACTCAGTTTCTTCCTGAAAATGATTGCAAACAGAAATTCTTTGGTATTATTATCTTCATTTAATATGTCTTAAATGAAAAAACACAAAAAGAATTGTCCTAAAGCCAAATTGGATATAATTCCACACCAAACATAAAAAAGAGGGTGGACAAAAGTATTGGCACTGTGCGAAAAATCATGTGATGCTTCTCTAATTTGTGTAATTAACAGCACCTGTAACTTACCTGTGGCACCTAACAGGTGTTGGCAATAACTAAATCACACTTGCAGCCAGTTGACATGGATTAAAGTTGACTCAACCTCTGTCCTGTGTCCTTGTGTGTACCACATTGAGCATGGAGAAAAGAAAGAAGACCAAAGAACTGTCTGAGGACTTGAGAAACCAAATTGTGAGGAAGCATGAGCAATCTCAAGGCTACAAGTCCATCTCCAAAGACCTGAATGTTCCTGTGTCTACCGTGCACAGTGTCATCAAGAAGTTTATAGCCCATGGCACTGTGGCTAACCTCCCTAGATGTGGCCGGTAAATAAAAATTGACAAGAGATTTCAACGCAAGATTGTGCGGATGTTGGATAAAGAGCCTCCACTAACATCCAAACAAGTTCAAGCTGCCCTGCAGTCCGAGGGTACAACGGTGTCAACCCGTACTATCCGTCGGCATCTGAATGAAAAGGGAATGTATGGTAGGAGACCCAGGAAGACTCCACTTCTTACCCCGAGACAAAAAAAAGCCAGGCTGGAGTTTGCCAAAACTTACCTGAAAAAGCCTAAAACATTTTGGAAGAATGTTCTTTGGTCAGATGAGACAAAAGTAGAGCTTTTAGGGCAAAAGCATCAACATAGAGTTTACAGGAGAAAAAAGAGGCATTCAAAGAAAAGTACACGGTCCCTACAGTCAAACATGGCAGAGGTTCCCTGATGTTTTGGGGTTGCTTTGCTGCCTCTGGCACTGGAATGCTTGACCGTGTGCATGGCATTATGAAGTCAGAAGACTACCAACAAATTTTGCAGCATAATTTAGGGCCCAGTGTGAGAAAGCTGGGTCTACCTCAGAGGTCATGGGTCTTCCAGCAGGACAATAACCCAAAACACACTTCAAAAAGCACTAGAAAATGGTTTGAGAGAAAGCACTGGAGACTTCTAAGGTGGCCAGCAATGATTCCAGACCTGAATCCCATAGAACACCTGTGGAGAGATCTAAAAATGGCAGTTTGGAGAAGGCACCCTTCAAATATCAGGGACCTGGAGTAGTTTGCCAAAGAAGAATGGTCTAAAATTCCAGCAGAGCATTGTAAGAAACTCATTGATGGTTACCGGAAGCGGTTGGTCGCAGTTATTTTGGCTAAGGGTTGTGCAACCAAGTATTAGGCTGAGGGTGCCAATACTTTTGTCCGGCCCATTTTTGGATTTTTGTGTGAAATGATCAATGTTTTGCTTTTTGCTTCATTCTCTTTTGTGTTTTTTCATTTAAGACAAATTAAATGAAGATAATAATACCAAAGAATTTGTGTTTGCAATCATTTTCAGGAAGAAACTGAATATTATCTGACAGAATTGCAGAGGTGTCAATACTTTTGGCCATGACTGTACCTCCGACCGGCTCCCCCGCTGGTTATTGCTGATCGCTCAAGAACGTTCTGGACCGTTTCTCGTCGCCAGCTTCCTGCTGTGCTTCCTGTGGCGCCGACGAGCGACGCGTGGACGCGGGCGGGAGGATGTCAGGATCGCCTCGTCTGACAGGTAAGTAGCGACCCCCGACCCCTGCTATGTCGCTGGTGAGATCTGCCTGTGTGGCAGCTCACTAGCGACCACTTAGCGATGCACCAGCGATCCTGACCGGGTCATATCGCTGGTCGGGATCGCTGGTGCATCACTAAGTGTGACAGTACCTTTATCTGTGGAAAGAGAAGAGAATTGTTTTACTAGCAGGGTTTGGAAGATAGAAAGTAACATATTATTCTTTTTTTTCTTCCAGCTCTCCTTTTTTCTCTAGGGTAGGGAAGATAGGATTAAGGATGCTGGATGGATATTGATTATGATTGTTAGTATGTCTTTTCTTCATTTTTTTATACAACTGTAAAGAGTTTGTATACAATAGAATAATAAATAAAAACTGTATAGAGCAATCATAGAACATCCAGTTTGGATGATAAGTGTGTCATGTACAAAAACTGGAAGGCTACATTTGACACCTTTTATGAAGCACTGCGGAAATGACGGTATGTTTGTTAATTTTCCTCTTTGAAATATATTTTTTAGCTTGGCTTACTTATAAAACTGCACATGCTTTAGTGTAATTTGTATTTGTAAAAAAAATACAAAATTTTATTTTATTGAAGATTTAAAATGAGGATTACAATTGAGATACAGTAGGTGATCAAAGCCCAATTGCAAAAGTCCTAAGAGCCCCCTTCACCGTAGCTAAAGAAAAATTAAATAATAATATTGAGTAGGTGACAGCCCTCCTCCCATCAAAGTTTTTATCCTCTTCATATATTGCAGTCATCATATTATATACACACGTGGTCAAAGTTGTTGGTACCCCTCATTTAATGACCAAAATCCCACAATGGTCAGAGAAATAACATGAATCTGACAAAAGTAATAAGAAATCAAAAATCTATGAAAATGAACAAATGAAAGTCAGACATTGCTTTTTAAACTTGCTTCCATAGAATTTAAAAAAAATAAAACTCATGAAATAGGCCTGGACAGAAATGATGGTACTGTAATGGGTGAAGAGGAAGAAGAGTCAAAAAGGGGTTACCTTTCCTGCTCCATATCCGGAACCACCTAGCCAGACAGCAGGGTTGCTGGGGGGAAGACATTCGGGCCCGGACCGACTGGACCATGAGACCAGGGGGGCTGTGACAAGGAAGGAGGGGTGCTGGACAGGAAGCTGTGCAGGGAAAGGACGCGAAAGGAGAGCACGCCAGGCACAGGGGAGAGCGCGCCAGAGATGGGGCAGAGCACGCCAGACAGAGAGAGGCTGCAGCACCGCGCTCCCAGAGAGAGACAACCCCGGGTCAAGGGACTGAGTCTGAAGAACGACGTGTTGAGAGCGCCACATGTGTGAGTACGTGGACCCAGTAGCCTCCGTGAATAGAGGAGACTTCCCCCCTGACAGTGCAGAGACAATGACACGAGAGCGCAGTCCTGGGGACCGCAGTGACAAGCCGGGGCCCCTGAGTGTGCCAAAGAGACTTCTCAGTGTGCGCAACATCGTTCCTGTGGAAAGACTGTCAGTGTATTCTACAGAGACTTAGAGCAGGGGAGACTCAGGTTCACAGCGTCTTCCTGCTTTAACCCCTGAGGTTTCAGCTTCATCCAGAGGAGAGACTACAGAGGCTGCAAGCACCGCTGTTGTCGGTGCCAATGTGGGAGAATGAGACACTTCAATCAAGCTTTTCCCCAGACTGATAAGTTATAAGAATCCCAGTTTAACCGTTTCAACTCTGCATACCTGTTTAATAGCTTTCTTAGTCTAATTTGCTGTTTTACCTTTTACTCTGTCACATTTACCCCCCTCTGCTCCTCCCTGCGTGAAGAGAAAAATCCCTGTAAATAAACCTTTAACTCTTGGTCTATCTTGGATCCGTGGAGACATCCTCAGTACTTGCAGTATATTCAGGGCCGGACTGGGACAAAAAAGCAGCCCTGCCACACAAACCCCACCAGCCCACAAACTATAACACTCCTCACCCCGATCAGTGAATTTTACTTTACTTTGTCATGCCCCTCACTCTCCTAAAAGGTGATATTTGAAGAGCCACATGTGAATGGTACCACAGTGTGTATGATCGACCACAGCTGCATTTACATGGTGCTCTACAGAGCTCCGATTTTCAGAATCATGGGGTCCCAGCAGTCAGATTTCTAGCAATTGGAAAGTTAACCCCAATCCAGGGGAGAAGGGGATTCCGGGGGATAATCCATTTAAACAACTTTTCCAATATTTTATTTTTATTTGTCCATAGTAATATTGAAAATACTAAACCAACATTGACCCTCCCAAAGTTCAATGTCGACAGAAGTGGTATTGTGCAGTGCATACAGGGCTGGCTCCAGGTTTCTGTGGGCCCCGGGTGAAAGTCTCAGTGGGCCTCTTTAACACGTACCACAATTTATAATGCACAGATACAGCAAAGAAATATAGGTATAGTACAATGCCAAGAGATTTAACTTCTTACATTACATGTGTGATATCTATTGTACATTCTACAGTAGGTCAGAAACCGGACAGTATAGTCCCCCATACAATATTATGGGCACCACATAGTCCTCCATACAGTATTATGGGTACCACATAGTGCTCCATACCGAATAATGAGCCCCATATAATGCTCCATACAGAATAATGAGCCCCATATAATGCTCCATACAGTATTATGGGTACTACATAGTGCTCCATACAGTATAATGAGCCCCATATAGTGCTGCATACAGTATTATGGACCCATATATTGCTCCATTCAGAATGAGCCCCATATATTGCTCCATTCAGAAAACTGAGCCCCATATAATGCTCCATACAAAATAATGAGCCCCATATATTGCTCCATAAACTGCAATAAGCCCCATATATTGCTCCATACAGAATAATGAGCCCCATATAATGCTCCATACAGTATTATGGGTACTACATAGTGCTCCATACAGTATGAGCCCCATATAGTGCGCCATACAGTATTATGGCCCCATATATTGCTCCATTCAGAACAATGAGCCCCATATAATGCTCCATACAGAATTATGAGCCCCATATAATGCTCCATACAGAATAATGAGCCACATATAATGCTCCATAAAGTATTATGGGTACTATATAGTGCTCCGTACAGTATACTGAGCCCCATATATTGCTCCATAAACTGCAATAAGCCCCATATAATGCTCCATACAGAATAATGAGCCCCATATATTGCTCCATTCAGAATAATGAGCCTCATATAATGCTCCATACAGTATTATGGGTACTACATAGTGCTCAATACAGTATACTAAGCCCCATATATTGCTTCATACAGCATTATGGATACCACATATTGCTCCATACAGTATAATGAGCACCATATATTGCTCCATAAAGTGCAACAAGCCCCATATATTGCTCCATACAGAATAATGAACCCCATATAATGCTCCATACAGTATTATGGGTACTACATAGGGCTCCATACAGTATAATGAGCCCCATATAGTGCTTCATACAGTATTATGGCCCCATATACTGCTCCATTCAGAATAATGAGCCCCATATACAGTGCCTTGCTAAAATATTCAGCCCCCTGGAACTTTTCAACCTTTTCCCACATATCATGCTTCAAACATAAAGATACCAAATGTAAATTTTTGTTGAAGAACCAACAAGTGGAACATAATCGTGAAGTTGAATGAAATGTATTGGTTATTTTAAATTTTTGAGGAAATTCAAAATCTGAAAAGTGGGGTGTGCAATATTATTGTGACCCTTTACTTTCAGTGCAGCAAACTCACTCCAGAAGTTCATTGTGGATCTCTGAATTATGCAATGTTGTCCTAAATGACTAATGTTGATAAATATAATCCACCTGTGTGTAATCAAGTCTCTGTATAAATGTACCTGCTCTGTGATAGTCTCAGGGTTCTGTTTGAAGCACAGAGAGCATCATGAAGACCAAGGAACACAACAGGCAGATCCGTGATACTGTTGTGGAGAAGTTTAAAGCCGGATTTGGATACAAAATGATTTCCAAAATTTTAAACATCCCAAGGAGCACTGTGCAAGTGATCATATTGAAATGGAAGGAGTATCATACCACTGCAAATCTACCAAGACCCGGCCGTCCCTCTAAACTCATCTCAAACAAGGAGAAGACTGATCAGAGATGCAGCGAAGAGGCCCATGATCACTCTGGATGAACTGCAGAGACCTACAGCTGAGGTGGGGCAGTCTGTCCATAGGACAACAATCAGTCGTACACTGCACAAATCTGGCCTTTATGGAAGAGTGGCAAGAAGAAAGCCATTTCTCAAAGATATCCATAAAAAGTGTTGTTTAAAGTTTGCAACAAGTCACCTGGAAGACACACCAAACATGTGGAAGAAGGTGCTCTGGTCAGATGAAACCAAAATCAAACTTTTTGGCAACAATGCCAAACGATATGTTTGGCATTAAGGCAACACAGCTCATCACCCTGAACACACCATCCCCACTGTCAAGTATGGTGGTGGCAGCATCATGGTTTGGGGCTGCTTTTCTTCAGCAGGGACAGGGAAGATGGTTAAAATTGATGGGAAGATGGATGGAGCCAAATACAGGACCGTTCTTGAAGAAAACCTGTTGGAGTCTGTAAAGGACCTGAGAATGGGACGGAGATTTGTCTTCCAACAAGACAATGATCCCAAACATAAAGCAAAATGTAGAATGGAATGGTTCACAAATAAACATATCCAGATGTCAGAATGGCCAAGTGAAAGTCCAGACCTGAATCCAATCGAGAATCTGTGGAAAGAGCTGAAAACTGCTGTTCACAAACGATCTCCATCAAACCTCACTGAGCTCGAGCTGTTTGCCAGAGAAGAATGGGCAAGAATTTCAGTCTCTCAATGTACGAAACTGAGAGAGACATACCCCAAGCGACCTGCAGCTGTAATCGCAGCAAAAGGTGGCGCAACAAAGTATTAAGTTAAAGGGGCCGAATATAATATTGCACGCCCCACTTTTCAGTTTTGAATTTCCACAAAAATTTAAAATAACCAATGAATTTTGTTCAATTTCACAATTGTGTTCCACTTGTTGTTGATTCTTCACCAAAAATTTACATTTGGTATCTTTATGTTTGAATCATGATATGTGGGGAAAAGGTTGAAAAGTTCCAGGGGGCCGAATACTTCCGCAAGGCACTGTAATGCTCCATACAGAATAATGAGCCCCATATAATGCTCAATATAGAATAATGAGCCCCATATAATGCTCCATTCAGAAAAATGAGCCCCATATAATGCTCCATATAGAATAATGAGCACCATATAATGCTCCATACAGAATAATGAGCCCCATATATTGCTCCATACAGAATAATGAGCCCCATATGATGCTCAATACAGAATAATGAGCCCCATATAATGCTCAATACAGAATAATGTGCCCCATATAATGCTCCATTCAGAAAAATGAGCCCCATATAATGCTCCATACAGAATAATGAGCACCATATAATGCTCCATACAGAATAATGAGCCCCATATATTGCTCCATACAGAATAATGAGCCCCATATATTGCTCCATACAGAATAATGAGCCCCATATAATGCTCAATACAGAATAATGAGCCCCATAAAATGCTCCATTCAGAAAAATGAGCCCCATATATTGCCCCATACAGAATAATGAGCCCCATATAATGCTTCCATACAGAATAATGAGCCAGATATAATGCTCCATACAGTATTATGGGTACTACATAGTGCTACTACAGTATACCGAGCCCCATATATTGCTTCATACAGCATCATGGGTACCACATAGTGCTCCATGCAGTATAATGAGCCCCATATAATGCGCCAAACAGTATAATGTGCCCCACATAATACTCCATACAGTATAATGAGCTCCATACAGAATGGTGGGCCCCTTATATTGCTCCAAACAGAATGGGCCCCATATAATGCTCCATGTATAATGGGCGCCATATGTGTCTCCATATAATGCTCCATATATAATGGGCCCATATGATGCTCCATATAATGCTCCAGTGTATGATGGGCCCCATATGATGCTACAGTATATGATGGGCCTCATATTTCTCAAAACATAAATAAAAACAAAACTGAAATCCTCACTTCTCCTCGCTGGCCGCTGCCCTGCTCCGGACCCCTTAAAGTTGACGTCTTCCGGCTCTCTGCACTGTGACTGTTCAGGCAGAGGTCGCAAAAACGTGATGTCACTGCACCCTCTGACCTGAAACAGCAAAGTCAGAAGACACTGCAGTGGAGGAGCGGGAAGAGGTAAATATCGCAAGTGCCGCAAGTATCGCAAGCCCAGCAGCCCCTGTATATACATCACCACACCAGCCCCAGCCCCTGTATATACATCACCACACCAGCCCCTGTATATACAGCACCACACCAGCCCCTGTATATACAGCACCACACCAGCCCCGCCGCACATGTATATACATCACCACACCAGCCCTTTAGCACCTGTATATACATCACCACACCAGCCCAGCAGCACCAGTCCTGTATATAAATCACCACACCAGCCCCGCAGCACCTGTATATACATCACCACACCAGCCCGAGAGCACCTGTCCTGTATATACATCACTACACCAGCCCCGCAGCACCTGTGTATATATATATATCACCACACCAGCCCCGCAGCACCTGTCCTGTATATACATCACCACACCAGCCCAAGAGCATCTGTCCTGTATATACATCACCACACCAGCCCAAGAGCACCTGTCCTGTATATACACCACCACACCAGCCCCGCAGCACCTGTCCTGTATATACACCACCACACCAGCCCCGCAGCACCTGTCCTGTATATACATCACCACACCAGCCCCGCAGCACCTGTCCTGTATATACATCACCACACCAGCCCGAGAGCATCTGTCCTGTATATACATCACCACACCAGCCCAGCAGCACCTGTCCTGTATATACATCACCACACCAGCCCAAGAGCACCTGTCCTGTATATACACCACCACACCAGCCCCGCAGCACCTGTCCTGTATATACATCACCACACCAGCCCCGCAACACAAACACCTGTCCTGTATATACATCACCACACCAGCCCCGCAGCACCAGTCCTGTATATACATCACCACACCAGCCCCGCAGCAACTGTCCTGTATATACATCACCACACCAGCCCAGCAGCACCTGTCCTGTATATACATCACCACACCAGCCCAAGAGCACCTGTCCTGTATATACACCACCACACCAGCCCCGCAGCACCTGTCCTGTATATACATCACCACACCAGCCCCGCAACACAAACACCTGTCCTGTATATACATCACCACACCAGCCCCGCAGCACCTGTCCTGTATATACATCACCACACCAGCCCCGCAGCAACTGTCCTGTATATACATCACCACACCAGCCCCGCAGCACCTGTCCTGTATATACATCACCACACCAGCCCCGCAGCACCTGTATATACATCACGACGCCAGCCCGAGAGCACCCGTCCTGTATATACATCACCACACCAGCCTCGCAGCATGTGTCCTGTATATACATCACCACACTAGCCTCGCAGCATCTGTCCTGTATATACATCACCACACCAGCCCCGCAGCACCTGTCCTGTATATACATCACCACACCAGCACCGCAGCACCTGTCCTGTATATACATCACCACACCAGCCCCGCAGCACCTGTATATACATCACCACACCAGCCCAGCAGCACCTGTCCTGTACAGTATATACATCACCACACCAGCCCCGCAGCACCTGTCCTGTATATACATCACCACACCAGCCCCGCAGCATCTGTCCTGTATATACATCACCACACCAGCCCCGCAGCACCTGTATATACATCACCACGCCAGCCCAAGAGCACCTGTCATGTATATACATCACCACACCAGCCTCGCAGCATGTGTCCTGTATATACATCACCACACTAGCCTCGCAGCATCTGTCCTGTATATACATCACCACACCAGCCCCGCAGCACCTGTCCTGTATATACATCACCACACCAGCACCGCAGCACCTGTCCTGTATATACATCACCACACCAGCCCAGCAGCACCTGTCCTGTATATACATCACCACACCAGCCCCGCACCACCTGTATATACATCACCACACCAGCCCAGCAGCACCTGTCCTGTATATACATCACCACACCAGCCCCGCAGCACCTGTATATACATCACCACACCAGCCCAGCAGCACCTGTCCTGTACAGTATATACATCACCACACCAGCCCCGCAGCACCTGTCCTGTATATACATCACCACACCAGCCCCGCAGCATCTGTCCTGTATATACATCACCACACCAGCCCCGCAGCACCTGTATATACATCACCACACCAGCCCAGCAGCACCTGTCCTGTATATATATCACCACACCAGCCCCGCAGCACCTGTATATACATCACCACACCAGCCCCGCAGCACCTGTCCTGTATATACATCACCACACCCGCCCCGCAGCATCTGTCCTGTATATACATCACCACACCAGCCCCGCAGCACCTGTATATACATCACCACACCAGCCCAGCAGCACCTGTCCTGTATATATATCACCACACCAGCCCCGCAGCACCTGTATATACATCACCACACCAGCCCAGCAGCACCTGTCCTGTACAGTATATACATCACCACACCAGCCCCGCAGCACCTGTCCTGTATATACATCACCACACCAGCCCCGCAGCACCTGTCCTGTATATACATCACCACACCAGCCCCGCAGCATCTGTCCTGTATATACATCACCACACCAGCCCCGCAGCACCTGTATATACATCACCACGCCAGCCTCGCAGCATGTGTCCTGTATATACATCACCACACCAGCCCCGCAGCACCTGTCCTGTATATACATCACCACACCAGCACCGCAGCACCTGTCCTGTATATACATCACCACACCAGCCCCGCAGCACCTGTATATACATCACCACACCAGCCCCGCAGCATCTGTCCTGTATATACATCACCACACCAGCCCCGCAGCACCTGTATATACATCACCACGCCAGCCCAAGAGCACCTGTCATGTATATACATCACCACACCAGCCTCGCAGCATCTGTCCTGTATGTACATCACCACACCAGCCCGAGAGCACCTGTCCTGTATATACATCACCACACCAGCCCCGCAGCACCTGTCCTGTATATACATCACCACACGAGCCCCGCAGCACCTGTCCTGTATATACATCACACCAGCCCCGCAGCACCTGTATATACATCACCACACCAGCCCCGCAGCACCTGTCCTGTATATACATCACCACACCAGCCCAGCAGCACCTGTCCTATATATACACATCACCACACCAGCCCCGCAGCACCTGTCCTGTATATACATCACCACACCAGCACCGCAGCACCTGTCCTGTATATACATCACCACACCAGCCCAGCAGCACCTGTCCTGTATATACATCACCACACCAGCCCCGCACCACCTGTATATACATCACCACACCAGCCCCGCAGCATCTGTCCTGTATATACATCACCACACCAGCCAAGCACCACCTGTATATACATCACCACACCAGCCCCGCAGCATCTGTCCTGTATATACATCACCACACCAGCCCCGCAGCACCTGTATATACATCACCACGCCAGCCCAAGAGCACCTGTCATGTATATACATCACCACACCAGCCTCGCGGCATCTGTCCTGTATATACATCACCACACCAGCCCGAGAGCACCTGTCCTGTATATACATCACCACACCAGCCCAGCAGCACCTGTCCTGTACAGTATATACATCACCACACCAGCCCCGCAGCACCTGTCCTGTATATACATCACCACACCAGCCCCGCAGCATCTGTCCTGTATATACATCACCACACCAGCCCCGCAGCACCTGTATATACATCACCACACCAGCCCAGCAGCACCTGTCCTGTATATATATCACCACACCAGCCCCGCAGCACCTGTATATACATCACCACACCAGCCCCGCAGCACCTGTCCTGTATATACATCACCACACCAGCCCCGCAGCATCTGTCCTGTATATACATCACCACACCAGCCCCGCAGCACCTGTATATACATCACCACACCAGCCCAGCAGCACCTGTCCTGTATATATATCACCACACCAGCCCCGCAGCACCTGTATATACATCACCACACCAGCCCAGCAGCACCTGTCCTGTACAGTATATACATCACCACACCAGCCCCGCAGCACCTGTCCTGTATATACATCACCACACCAGCCCCGCAGCATCTGTCCTGTATATACATCACCACACCAGCCCCGCAGCACCTGTATATACATCACCACACCAGCCCCGCAGCACCTGTCCTGTATATACATCACCACACCAGCACCGCAGCACCTGTCCTGTATATACATCACCACACCAGCCCCGCAGCACCTGTATATACATCACCACACCAGCCCCGCAGCATCTGTCCTGTATATACATCACCACACCAGCCCCGCAGCACCTGTATATACATCACCACGCCAGCCCAAGAGCACCTGTCATGTATATACATCACCACACCAGCCTCGCAGCATCTGTCCTGTATGTACATCACCACACCAGCCCGAGAGCACCTGTCCTGTATATACATCACCACACCAGCCCCGCAGCACCTGTCCTGTATATACATCACCACACGAGCCCCGCAGCACCTGTCCTGTATATACATCACACCAGCCCCGCAGCACCTGTATATACATCACCACACCAGCCCCGCAGCACCTGTCCTGTATATACATCACCACACCAGCCCCGCAGCACCTGTCCTGTATATACATCACCACACCAGCACCGCAGCACCTGTCCTATATATACACATCACCACACCAGCCCCGCAGCACCTGTCCTGTATATACATCACCACACCAGCCCAGCAGCACCTGTCCTGTATATACATCACCACACCAGCCCCGCACCACCTGTATATACATCACCACACCAGCCCAGCAGCACCTGTATATACATCACCACACCAGCCCCGCAGCATCTGTCCTGTATATACATCACCACACCAGCCCCGCACCACCTGTATATACATCACCACACCAGCCCCGCAGCACCTGTATATACATCACCACACCAGCCCCGCAGCACCTGTCCTGTATATACATCACCACACCAGCCCCGCAGCACCTGTATATACATCACCACACCAGCCCCGCAGCATCTGTCCTGTATATACATCACCACACCAGCCCCGCAGCACCTGTATATACATCACCACGCCAGCCCAAGAGCACCTGTCATGTATATACATCACCACACCAGCCTCGCAGCATCTGTCCTGTATATACATCACCACACCAGCCCGAGAGCACCTGTCCTGTATATACATCACCACACCAGCCCCGCAGCACCTGTATATACATCACCACGCCAGCCCAAGAGCACCTGTCATGTATATACATCACCACACCAGCCTCGCAGCATCTGTCCTGTATATACATCACCACACCAGCCCGAGAGCACCTGTCCTGTATATACATCACCACGCCAGCCCAGCAGCATCTGTCCTGTATATACATCACCACACCAGCCCCGCAGCACCTGTCCTGTATATACATCACCACACCAGCCCCGCAGCACCTGTCCTGTATATACATCACCACACCAGCCCCGCAGCACCTGTCCTGTATATACATCACCACACCAGCCCCGCACCACCTGTATATACATCACCACACCAGCCCAGCAGCACCTGTCCTGTATATACATCACCACACCAGCCCCGCAGCACCTGTATATAGATCACCACACCAGCCCCGCAGCATCTGTCCTGTATATACATCACCACACCAGCCCCGCAGCACCTGTATATACATCACCACGCCAGCCCAAGAGCACCTGTCATGTATATACATCACCACACCAGCCTCGCAGCATCTGTCCTGTATATACATCACCACACCAGCCCGAGAGCACCTGTCCTGTATATACATCACCACTCCAGCCCCGCAGCACCTGTCCTGTATATACATCACCACACCAGCCCAGCAGCACCTGTCCTGTATATACATCACCACACCAGCCCCGCACCACCTGTATATACATCACCACACCAGCCCAGCAGCACCTGTCCTGTATATACATCACCACACCAGCCCCGCAGCACCTGTATATAGATCACCACACCAGCCCCGCAGCATCTGTCCTGTATATACATCACCACACCAGCCCCGCAGCACCTGTATATACATCATCACGCCAGCCCAAGAGCACCTGTCATGTTTATACATCACCACACCAGCCTCGCAGCATCTGTCCTGTATATACATCACCACACCAGCCCGAGAGCACCTGTCCTGTATATACATCACCACACCAGCCCCGCAGCACCTGTCCTGTATATACATCACCACACCAGCCCCGCAGCACCTGTCCTGTATATACATCACCACACCAGCCCCGCAGCACCTGTCCTGTATATACATCACACCAGCCCCGCAGCACCTGTATATACATCACCACACCAGCCCCGCAGCACCTGTCCTGTATATACATCACCACACCAGCCCAGCAGCACCTGTCCTATATATACACATCACCACACCAGCCCCGCAGCACCTGTCCTGTATATACACATCACCACACCAGCCCCGCAGCACCTGTCCTGTATATACATCACCACACCAGCCCAGCAGCACCTGTCCTATATATATACATCACCACACCAGCCTCGCAGCACCTGTCCTGTATATACATCACCAGACCAGCCCCGCAGCACCTGTCCTGTATATACACCACCACACCAGCCCCGCAGCATCTGTCCTGTATATACATCACCACACCAGCCCGAGAGCACCTGTCCTGTATATACATCACCACACCAGCCCCGCAGCACCTGTCCTGTATATACATCACCACACCAGCCCCGCAGCACCTGTCCTGTATATACATCACCACACCAGCCCCGCAGCACCTGTCCTGTATATACATCACACCAGCCCCGCAGCACCTGTATATACATCACCACACCAGCCCCGCAGCACCTGTCCTGTATATACATCACCACACCAGCCCAGCAGCACCTGTCCTATATATACACATCACCACACCAGCCCCGCAGCACCTGTCCTGTATATACACATCACCACACCAGCCCCGCAGCACCTGTCCTGTATATACATCACCACACCAGCCCAGCAGCACCTGTCCTATATATATACATCACCACACCAGCCTCGCAGCACCTGTCCTGTATATACATCACCAGACCAGCCCCGCAGCACCTGTCCTGTATATACACCACCACACCAGCCCCGCAGCACCTGTCCTATATATACACATCACCACACCAGCCCCGCAGCACCTGTCCTGTATATACATCACCACACCAGCCCCGCAGCACCTGTCCTGTATATACATCACCACACCAGCCCCGCAGCACCTGTCCTGTATATACATCACCACACCAGCCCCGCAGCACCTGTCTTGTATATATATCACCACTGGTGGCATCCCCCTATCCCCCCCCCCCATCAGCAGGAGGTGGCATCCCCCCATAATCTCTGCCTGTCCTATGATGACAAGTGCTTACCTGCACATTGCCGATGGCGATGAGGAGAGCCCTGTTCTCCAACGCTGGTTGGTACTGGCCAGGGCCAGCGTCTGAGTGAGACTCATGACGGCATCCTCTCCTGTGCGCGCGGCGGTGGCGGCCTTTTCAAACTTCGGTATAGGCCCGCCCTGATGTGCGCGTCCATATGATTTAAAGGGCCAGCGGCCCATTTTTATCTCAGAGCCGCCGGCCTGTGGGCATCTGCCCGGTGCGCCAGATTATCAATCCGGGCCTGAGTACAGTACCCCTGAAAATAATGTGACCAAAGGGGCATGTTAAATCAAGATGTGTCCACTAATTAGCATCACAGGTGTCTACAATCTTGGAATCAGTGAGTGACCTGTATAGAGGGCTACAGATACTCACTGTGCTGTTTGGTGACATGGTGTGTATCACACTCAACATGGACCAGAGGAAGCAAAGGAAAGAGTGGTCTCAGGAGATTAGACAGAAAATTATTGACAAACATGTGTAGGGTTGGTGGGCCGAGCTGGGGGGGTGGTCCCTCTTCTTACCGCGCAGAGATATAAACAGAGACACGATGAGGCAGATTCTGGGTGCAACAGGTCCAAGTTTATTGTTCACCGTCCGACTGACGGCCCTCGCAGCACACCGCGATATCTCTCTCTCTCACAGCCCTCCGTGTCCAGGGCCGCTTCAACACCGTACGTTACACTAGGGACGTATTTATACGTACCGTCCCTTCTCACACTGTGACAATCCTGACAGCTCAGTCACTGTGGCCGCCTTAGGCCCGTACACCATCAGCACTTTACTGGCCAGTTTCGTCGTTACACATACGGTGTCCTTCACCCAGAGCCTCGTCTCTGCTGCGGTCCTTTCCTGTCAGGACCACCCCCCTGACGTTCTCTCTCCTCAGTCCCCCTGGTCTGGATTCACCTCACAGCGCACAGACCGTCACAGTCCTCCTGTCACTGCAGCTCCCCCTGGGGACTGGAACCTTCTGGAACCCTCCCTCAGTATTTATAACTCTCCCGGTTCCTTGAAACTGTCACTCTAACTGTCACTCCGCCCCCCATGACCAACGGTTTCTAAAGCCCTAAGCTGATGTCACATCCTTTGCTCACACTCCACCCTGCCATCTAATGGTCATCCCAAGGTACTGCACGTCACCTACACTTTCCTAGCTGTTTCCCACTATATTACTGACACCTACCTAAACTGTGCAAACCTATCTTTCTTCACTCTGACTAGTCCGTCCGTCCATCAGGTCACCTTCCCTACACTCACCCTTCCTTTGTCCATTGTCGTCCTCGACAATCGTCATCCCTGCCTTCGTCGTTCTGAAGCTACACCTACATTCTGTTGTCGGACCAGCTGTTGAGCCAAACCCATTATCTGCAGGGGCCGAACCATACTGGGAGCACTATGCTCTGAGCAGCCTACTGCTACTCACCAGCGTGCACGCCACATGACAACGTCTTTCAAACTGGGCAAGGTACACCCGTATTCTCTCTACGGCGTGTATCTTTCCCCTACTCTCCCCTTCTGTTACCTTTCACTATCCGGTACGCCAGGATCGAGGCCACACACCTACCAGATCATTACCAGCGCCCGCCTTCCTCCTTCAGGGGTGTCCGTGGTGTTGGGGACCTGACCTAGGACAGCTGTCTTTCTCACGTCTTCCAACTCATTCTCCCTTCTTTCAATTACATGTCATGGTCGGCGTCCCGGTCTCCCAGACCTCAACTCTTAGATCCCTACCGGATCTCACACTTTCCTTTGGTCCCGCAGACCTTCCCTTACCCGGACCTGTTGCATTTTACTTTGCATATTATACATCAAACAACTTTATAATAGCACAAGTACCCATTTTTATAATTTTTTTTTTTTCATTTTCTCTTGCTTTTAAAACCAACATATAACAGAAAAAAAAAAAAACATTGCAAGTCTTCTTTCTCCCCCCTTCCTTGGATATGGACACTCCCTCTCTTCTAAGTATCCCCCCTCTGTCAGTCTAACAAGTAAACATGGACTATCCTGTAAGAGGAACATAGAAAAAAAACAGAAATAAAAATCACAGAGAAACATTTTTTTTTTTTTAAATCTGACCGCGAACTGTCCTTTTGACCTGCACAACGGTGGAATGAACTCCTGACAGTTCAATCCTCCTTCCGGTGGTCAGTAGTAAGGGACCCCACAACCGTGGAGCTCCCAGGATGCAAGAAGTGTCCCTTTCTGCAAGTTAGTATAAACGAGCCGTCCCGGGGGTCGTGCAGCCGCCATGCCAACCTCTCCCCTCTCATGGAGCAGGTTCCAGACTTCTTGCTCCCTGGCCCTCTTCTTCTCTATAACTCCTGCGACCCAAACAGAGGGTCCGGCACGAGCCCTGGAGTCCGGTGGGCGGGACTCCGCTGAAAAAGACCGCAAGACAGAAACGGCCGAAGATTTCTGTGGCCCAGCAGCCGCTGGGGTCAGGTGGCAAATGGGGACAACCGGGTCCTCGGGGGCTGGAATCACAGGGCCCGCTAAGCTGGCCGCAGCCGACTCCAGCAGCGGCATAACCGCGGCCTCAGGACAGGCCGCATCCACTACTTCCAACGGAGCCGAAGTAACAGCCGATTTTAACGATGCAGCTGCTATTAGCAGGGGAAGCGCAGCAGCGTCTTCTTTGGGTGAGCTCTGCACTGGTGACTCCGGGCGGGGTAGTTCGGGGACATGAGCGGGGGCCTCGCTCAGTTCTGCATACAACACAGGGCCCGATGTAACTAGGCCTTCTGGTGCGCAGGGGGCCGTGTGCTGTGACAGAATGGTGGGGGCCGCTTGCTTAGGCACTGGTGGGGCCGGGGGTACTCTCACCTTCCCCGACGCTGCGGCCTCCGTCTCACCATCACGCGGCTTTCCCCGCAGCCTCCGTTCCTCGCTCCACTGTCCTGCAGGCCTTTCCTCCAGACTCGGGGGCTCCTCGGAGAAGTCCTCTTCCGGTATTGGTGGTGGCCACTCTCGCTGACTCCGCTCAGGCTCCGCTCCCCGGCTCAGCATCCCGCTGCCTGCCCGTGGTTCTACAGATGACTTCTGGTGCAGCTCCATCTCCTGCCGCCATTGCCACTCTAGGCGGCTAATGCCCCGACACCCGCAGCATCTCGTACCGTCGGTTGGGCAGCAGTCGAATGGCGTCAGACAGCCGCAGCCAAGTTTTTCTTCTGTGCCACTCCCTCTGTGAGGTGGGGTGTCGGCAGGCCTCTCCACCCACCTGTCAGGGTCCAATATATGGAAGCGTCGATCTCCAGGCACATACTGCTCCTTTTTGGGGTACGTTGGAGGGGGTCCCAGTCCATTCTGAACAACTGCGAACACCCGGACCTCTCCTCTGCGCTGAAGCAATACCGCCATACTGCACAGTACCTGGTACCGCCCCGGATCCTCTGCTGGCCACACAGATCCGACACAGCGCTCCCAATTAATATTCCACAGGTAAGTTATTTGTAATCCACAGGTGTTTATAATCCATGCAGCATAGTCCAAGTCCTTTTCCATTACTTGAGGCAGGCCTGCCGCAGAAGATGATGTATTAGCGGCGGCGATCCTGCCGACTACGCCAAATGTAGGGTTGGTGGTCCCTCTTCTTACCGTGCAGAGATATAAACAGAGACACGATGAGGCAGATTCTGGGTGCAACAGGTCCAAGTTTATTGTTCACCGTCCGACTGACGGCCCTCACAGCACACCGCGATATCTCTCTCTCTCACAGCCCTCCGTGTCCAGGGCCGCTTCAACACCGTACGTTACACTAGGGACGTATTTATACGTACCGTCCCTTCTCACACTGTGACAATCCTGACAGCTCAGTCACTGTGGCCGCCTTAGGCCCGTACACCATCAGCACTTTACTGGCCAGTTTCGTCGTTACACATACGGTGTCCTTCACCCAGAGCCTCGTCTCTGCTGCGGTCCTTTCCTGTCAGGACCACCCCCCTGACGTTCTCTCTCCTCAGTCCCCCTGGTCTGGATTCACCTCACAGCGCACAGACCGTCACAGTCCTCCTGTCACTGCGGCTCCCCCTGGGGACTGGAACCTTCTGGAACCCTCCCTCAGTATTTATAACTCTCCCGGTTCCTTGAAACTGTCACTCTAACTGTCACTCCGCCCCCCATGACCAACGGTTTCTAAAGCCCTAAGCTGATGTCACGTCCTTTGCTCACACTCCACCCTGCCATCTAATGGTCATCCCAAGGTACTGCACGTCACCTACACTTTCCTAGCTGTTTCCCACTATATTACTGACACCTACCTAAACTGTGCAAACCTATCTTTCTTCACTCTGACTAGTCCGTCCGTCCGTCAGGTCACCTTCCCTACACATGTTAAAGGTAAAAGTTATAAGACCATCTCCAAGCAGCTTGATGTTCCGGTGACTACAGTTGCACATATTATTCAGAAATTTAAGCTCCATGGGACTGTAACCAACAGTTACACCTCGTACACGCGCATCTCTGCTCCGGAAAAACCTCGTACACACTCGGCTTTGCTCCGTACACCTCATGCACACACAGCTCTGACCCCACACATAAACTTCCCTTCATCCAGCACCATGATGATCAGCAGAGTCCTGCATACACCGAGGCCCCTGATCATGTGACCCCTGACTCCTCCCCTCCCGTGACCTCATCACAGGTCCTGTGCAGCCCAGCGACATCATTGCTGGGATTTAGCAGTGAGGGGCTGCACTCTGGGAGGGCGAGGATGGGGTGCATTGGGGGGCATGGCAGCAGGAAAAGTAAACTTGCTCTCCACTGCCGCAGCTAGGAGGTGCTGTTTCATTGTGCACCCCTGCTTCTGGGGGGCAGCTGCCCCCCCTGCCCCACGGTGGGTAAACCCATGGATGGATAATACGAATGGTAACAAAAGAGCTCAGAAAAACTTCAAAACAGATTAAAGGTGAACTTCAAGCTCAAGGAACATCAGTGTCAGATCACACCATCCGTCGTTGTATGAGCCAAAGCCAAAGTGGATTCATGGGAGCCGAACAAGGAGGACACCATTGTTCAAAAAAAATCATAAAAAAGCCAGACTGGAATTTGCCAAACTACATGTTGACAAGCCACAAAGCTTCTGGGAGAATGTCCTATGGACAGATGAGAGTAAAATGTCTTTTCTTTTCAAAAACAGACATCTCTTGAAAAAGGCTATACCACGCCGAAGCGCTGAGATTTAAACATGTCTGTATTACCTCTTTTCTTGTGTCTACTGTCTACAACAATCTTGTCTACTTTTTTCATATTAAACTGGAACATTCTAGAGTGCCGGAGTTTATGATTTGCATTGATTTTTTTTTTTTCTCCAGAGCACCTATTAAAACTGCATTGAGCACACCTTTCTCTCTTTATTTGATTTTTCCTTATGGGTATGTACACTTCATTTCAATATTATCTCATACGTGTTTCTTATTTGCATTTTCCGATACTGCCTTGAGACATCTGTGCATTTATATCCACTCTGTGCTAGCTTTTCTGCAGGGCTTTGTTCCACATAAATACTGCTAAATGTGTGGTTGAGACTATATTGAATGGATATATATTGCAACATGTAATTTTACATGTTTCTCTCTTAATTAATAATTAGTCAGCCACCAATTGTGCAAGTTCTCCCTCTTAAAAAGATGAGAGAGGCCTGTAATTGACATCATAGGTAGACCACAACTATGAGAGTCAAACTGAGAAAACAAATCCAGAAAATCACCTTGTCTGATTTGACAAGATTTATTTTTCAAATTATGGTGGAAAATAAGTATTTGGTTATTAACAAAAGTTCATCACAATATAATTTGCTATATATCCTTTGTTGGCAATGACAGAAGTCAAACGTTTTCTGTAAGTCTTCACAAGGTTGGCACACACTGTTGGTGGTATGTTGGCCCATTCCTCCATGCAGATCTCCTCTAGACCAGTGATGTCCAAAGGTTTTCTATTGGGTTGAGATCTGGAGACTGGTTAGGCCAGGGTTCCCCAACTCCAGTCTTTAAGGCCCACCAACAGATCATGTTTTCAGGATTTCCTTTGTATTGCACAGGTGAAGCAATTATCACCTGAGCAATACTAAGGAAATCCTGAAAACATGATCTGTTGGTGGGCCTTGAGGACTGTATGGGAACCCTGGGTTAGGCCACTCCAGGACCTTCATATGCTTCTTACGAAGCCACTCCTTTGTTGCCCTGGTGGTGTGCTTGGGATCATTATCATGCTGAAAGACCCATCCATGTTTCATCTTAAATACTCTTGCTGATGGAAGGAGGCTTGCACTCAAAATCTCACGATACATAGCCCCATTTATTCTTTCATATACACGGATCAGTTGTCCTGGTCCATTTGCAGAGAAACAGCCACAAAGCATGATGTTGCCACCCCCATGCTTCACAGTAAGTATGGTGTTCTTTGGATGCAACTCAGCCATGAGCGGACATACTGCATGCGCAGCCTGTGCTGCTGTACCGGGGCCCGTAGGTGGAGGGGGTGCCCCTACAGGGCGGCTAATAATGAGGGCAATCTGGCATGTGTATCTGGTCCCGAGGCTCCGGGGGGCCCCTAGCCAGATTGCCCTCGTGCAGTGGGCAGGGAGCGATAACTGCAGCTCCACTGCCTACAAGAGAAAATAGCAGTGAAGCGGAGCTGCAGGGATCCATCCTGCTTTCTGCCTGGCGCGCACGTTTCCTCTCACACAGACAGCAGCGCCGCTGGATAGTGTCATCATTCAGCTGCCAGCTGTGCCAGAGAGAGGAAGCTGCCGGCAATGGTGATCCTGTGGCTGCAGGAGAGCATTCGGACAGGTGAGAAGTGCTGTGTGTGTTTTTTTGTATGAATGTGTGTTGTGTGTGTGTGCAGAGATGAGTGGTGGTCTGTGTGCATGTATGCGTAGTGCTGCGGGGGAATGTGCAGAGAAGTGAATGGTGATGGGGGTGATGGAGGAGAAAATTATGGGGGTAATGGGGAGGAGGAAATGATGGGGGTGATGGGGAGGAGGAAATGATGGGAATGGTGGGAAGGGCAATGATGGGGTGATGGAGAAGGCAATGAAGGGGTGATGGGGAGAAGGCATTGATGGGAAAAGTAAATGATAGGGTGATGGGTAGGAGAAAATGATGGTGAGAAGGCAATGATGAGGATGTGGTGGAGGACGAAATGATTGAAATGTTGGACTGGGCAATGATGGGATGATGGTGGAGGAAATGATGGAAGTGGTGGAATGGGCAAGGATGGGGGAGAAGGCAATGATAGTGTTAGTGGAAAAGACAATGATGGAAGTGGTGGGGAAGGAGGCAATGATGGGGGTGGTGGAGGACAAGGCAATGATGGGGTGGTAGGGAAGAAGGCAATGATGGAGGAGGTGGAAAGGGAAATGATGGGATGGTGGGGGAAAAAGCAATGATGATGGGGTGGTGGGGGAGAATGCAATGATGGTGGTGGAAAGGACAATAATGGGGGTGGTGGGGAAGGAGGAAATTATGGAAGTGGTGGAATGGGCAAGTATGGGAGTAGTAGGGGAAGAGACAATGATGGGGGTGGTGGGGGGAGGAAATTATGTAGGTGGTGGAATGGGCAATGATGGGAGTGGTGTGGAAAAGACAATGATGGGGTGGTGGGAGAGGAGGAAATGATGGAGGTGGTGGAATGGGCAATGATGGGGTGGCAGGGGAGAAAGCAATGACAGTCGTGGAGGAGAAGGCAATGATGGAGGTGGTGAAGAGGTCAATGATGGGGTGGGGGAGAGGACAATAATGGAAGGTGGGGGGAGGAGGACAATGAGGGGTGTGGAGGATTGGGATGGGAGGATGGGGGACTTATAATGCACTTAGAAACAGAAAAAGGTGGAGGAAGATATGATTATTGCTTATTATGTCTAACACAGTTCCTTAGTATATAGTGTACGTACTTATTACGCATAACACAGTCCCTTAGTATATAGTGTACTCACTAGCTCTGTATAACACCATCCTTAGGTACATAGTTTCCTCTTTTATTATGTATAACACTGTCCTTTATTACGTACCATCCTCTCTAGTTATATATGTGCCACCCCTTGTTATATAGCTTCCTCTGCTGTTATGTACAGTGGTGTCTCTTACATAGTGTATTCTTGTTAATTTTGTTATTCATAGTGCCCTCTTTTATTACATAGTCCCCTCTCTTTTTAGATATAAAATGACTGCTGATGGAGGAGCCGGTGACCAGACGACCAGTCCATAAGCTCCTCCTTTAGAAAACAAGTTTTCCCATGCTCCATCAACCATCATTACATTATACAGTTAACAAGACAGGATGGTATGTAATAAAAATGGGGCTCTATATAATCCAATATGTAGGGAACGGTGCTGTACATAGTAAGAGAGAGCACTGTATAACAAGTGACGGCAGTATACATAATAAAGGAGACTATTTAATATGTATATGTGTGTGTGTGGCTATATATATATATGTAGCTTTGTCACCATAAAAAGAAGGGGGCCCAGACACATTTCTTGCACAGGGGCCCCAAGCTGTCAGTGTCCGCCCCTGACCTCCGCATTCTGTCTCCTTCAAACACGACGAGTTTTGTTTCTACCAAACAGTTCTACTTTGGTTTCATCAGACCATATGACATTCTCCCAATACTCTTCTGGATAATCCAAATGCTCTCTAGCAAACTTCAGATGGGCCCGGACATGTACTGGCTTAAGCAGGGGGACACGTCAGGCACTGCAGGATCTGAGTCCCTGGCGGCGTAGTTTGTTACTGATGGTATCCTTTATTACGGTGGTCCCATCTCTATGTAGGTCATTCACTAGGTCCCCCCGTGGGGTTCTGGGATTTTTGCTCACCGTTCTTGTGATCATTTTGACCCAACGGGGTGAGATCTTGCGTGGAGCCCCAGATCGAGGGAGACAATGGTCTTGTATGTCTTTCATTTTCTTATTATTGCTCCTATAGTTAATATCATCACACCAAGCTGCTTGCCTATTGCAGATTCTGTTTTCCCAGCCTGGTGCAGAGCTACAATTTTTTTTCTGGTGTCCTTCAACAGCTCTTTGGTCTTCACCATAGTGAAGTTTGGAGTGTGACAGTTTGAGGTTGTGGACAGGTTACTTTTATACTGATAACAAGTTAAACAGGAGCCATTACTACAGGTAATGAGTGGAGGAAAGAGGAGCCTCTTAAAGAAGAAGTTACAGGTCTGTGAGAGCCTGAAATCTTGCATGTTTTTAGGTGACCAAATACTTATTTTCCACCATAATTTGAAAAATAAATCTTGCCAAATCAGACAAGGTGATTCTCTGGATTTGTTTTCTCATTTTGACTCTAATAGTTGTGGTCTACCTATGATGTCAATTATAGGCTTCTCTCATCTTTTTAAGTGGGAGAACTTGCACAATTGGTGGTTGACTAAATACTTTTTTCCCCACTTTATATATCATGCTATTTGGGGTATTTTTCTTCCATTACTTATCGATTTCATAGTTTGAGAGTATCTCTTTAAATAAAAAATGTTTTTCGATATTCTAATCTGAGAGCACCATGATGTAAGGTCCTTGATTCCAGTGATGTGTCACTTACTGGGCTGCCTGCTGTATTTTTTATAAAATCACTGTATTATCAGCAGGAGATTATCACAAGAGGACTAGTAAACCTCCAGCCATGTAGTCCTCCATAGTCATGACCTCTGTGTAATCCCATAATACTAACCCCCACCACTGATTGGCAGCTATATGCCATTCACAGTACATAGAAAGTAGCTAGTCAGTGATGTGGGCAGGGTCATATATAGCTCAGAATTCAGAGAACGGATAGATCTGCAGCTGATTAAACTGGGATTTTTTTCAAAACTGTCAATTTGTGGTTTTACATGAGACTGTGGATTGCAATAATAAGGCTAGGAGGAATTAGTTAATACTGGCACTGCACATGCATCATTCTATAATGGTTTCATTTCAGCAAGCTTTTAGCATTTATCTTAATATTCTTATTATTTTACTAGTTTCCATGGATATCGCAAACTTTCTTTTTCAGTGCACTCTGTGCCTTGTTATGTGTTGTGTCTATACCTAGTCTCTCCATATTTCAATTATCATTTATGTATGTCAGCAAACCAATCATAAGGCATGAAAAAATGTAAGAAAGTATAAGGTACTGATGATTCGATCATCTTTAATATACAGTGGGTACGGAAAATAGTGAGACCCCTTTAAATTTTTCACTCTGTTTCATTGCATCCATTTGGTAAATTCAAAAAAGTTCTTTTTTTTTCTCATTAATGTACACTCTGCACCCCATATGGAATGAAAAAAACAGAAATGTAGAAATTTTTGCAAATTTATTTAAAAAGAAAAGCTGAAATATCACATGGTCATAAGTATTCAGACCCTTTACTCAGACACTCATATTTAAGTCACATGCTGTCCATTTCCTTGTGATCCTCCTTGTGATGGTTCTACTCCTTCATTGGAGTCCAGCTGTGTTTAATTAAACTGATAGGAATTGATTTGTAAAGGCACACACCTATCTATATAAGAGCTCACAGTGCATGTCAGACCAAATGAGAATCATGAGATCAAAGGAACTGGCCAAGGAGCTCAGAGACAGAATTGTTGCAAGGCACAGATCTGACCAAGGTTACAAAAGAATTTCTGCTGTACTCACGGTTCCTAAGAGCACAGTGGCCTCCATAATCCTTAAATGGAAGAAGTTTAGAACCACCAGAAGTCTTCCTAGACCTGGCCGGCCATCTGAACAATCATGGGAGAAGAGCCCTGGTGAGAGAGGTAAAGAAGAACCCCAAAATCACTGGGGCTGAGCTCCACAGATGCAGTAGTGAGATGGGAGAAAGTTCCCCAAGGTCAACTATCACTGAAGCCCTCCACCAGTTGGGCCTTTATGGCAGAGTGGCTCGATGGAAGCCTCTCCTCAGTACAAGACATAAGAAAGCCCACATAGAGTTTGCTAAAAAACACATGAAGGACTCCCAGACAATGAGAAATAAGATTCTCTGGTCTGATGAGACGAAGATAGAACTTTTTGGTGATAATTCTAAGCAGTATGTATGGAGAAAACCAGGCACTGCTCATCACCTGCCCAATACAATCCTAACAGTGAAATATGGTGGTGGCAACATCATGCTATGGTGTTTTTCAGCTGCAGGGACAGGACGACTGGTTGCAATTGAAGGAAACATGAATGCAGCCAAGCGTAGAGACATCCTGGATGAAAACCTCTTCCAGAGTGCTCTGGACTTCAGACTTGGCCGAAGGTTCACCTTCCAACAAGACAATGACCCTAAGCACACAGCTAAAATAGCAAAGGAGTGTCTTCAGAACAACTCTGTGACCATTCGTGACTGGCCCAGCCAGAGCCCTGACCTTAACCCAATTGAGCATCTTTGGAGACACCTGAAAATGGCTGTCCACAAACGTTCACCATCCAACCTGACGGAACTGGAGAGGATCTGCATGGAAGAATGGAGGAGGATCCCCAAACCCAGGTGTGAAAAACTTGTTGCATCATTCCCAAGAAGACTTATGGCTGTACTAGCTCAAAAGGGTGTTTCTACTCAATACTTCTATAGAAACTAGAACTGTTTGTGAGGTGAAAGGGTTTCAGGTAATAAACAAATAGTTCTCAAGACTTTGTCACTGTGAGCATTGTCTGTCTATCTGTAAATGTTTGACCAGAAATTCAGCTATGTAATGGTCTGAATGCATTCTGTATATTTCAATATGGACTCAAAATAACCATTTTTATATTCACACTACACATCCTTAAAATGACCTTTAAGTATTAAGACTTTTAAGTCCCTCATATAGTGTCCAGGTCCAGAGAAATGTTTTCCCACAGGCGTATCCATTTCATTCCTGATTGTGTGTCTGTGTAGATTCATCCTTGTTTGTAGTTTTTGCATGGTTTCCACAATTATTTGCAATATCACTGCAAAATCCAAATACATTTATATAATATATACAATGTGATTTTCTGTGGTTTATTTTTGATATTCTATCTCTCAATGTTAAAATTAACCTACCCTTAAAATTATAGACTGTTCATGTCTTTGTCAGTGGGCAAACTTACAAATTCAGCAAGGGATCAAATACTTGCTTCCATCACTGTACACTTTGCCCCCTTTTAGAGATCATTCCCCTCTAATTTAATTACATTGATTCACCTAGACTGAAAACCAAACTGAAAGCAGTTTTCACGCAGTAGCCAAAAAAGAACCTGGCAACAACATGTAAAAAAGCAAAACACAGTACTCACCTCTCTAGTGCATAGTGCTTTGTTTTCATTGCGATGTCTTGCCATAACTGGAATCATTGCTGCCATGTAATCTTGTCACGTAGCCAGAAACTGGCAGGGAATATCAGGGCTATTTTTGTAACCTAACCCTGCTTTACTCTTCTACACAATTTTATCCTTGACCTGTCTGGTGTGTTCCTTGGTTTTCATGATGCAATTAAGGTACTGTCACACTTAGCGATGCACCAGCGATCCCGACCAGCGATATGACGCGGTCAAGATCGCTGGTGCATCGCTAAGTGGTCGCTAGTGAGCTGCCACACAGGCAGATCTCACCAGCGACATCGCTGGGGACGGGGGCGCTACTTACCTGTCACACCAGGCGATCCTGCGTCCTCCCGCCCGGCTCCACGCGTCGCTCGTCTCTCCACAGGAAGCGCCGCAGGAAGCTGATGACGAGAAACGGTCCAGGACGTTCTCGCGCGATCAGCGATAACCAGCGGGGGAGCGGGTCGTAGGTAAATATCACACACAGCGATATCGTATTACGTCACAAGTTATAGCGATATTGCTAGCGATATCGCTTACTGTGACAGGCCCTTTAGATCTCTAATATTTGCAAGCAAACCTCTAATGCCTAACAACTGTGGTTGTACTGAGAATAAATTACACACAGGTGGACTCAATTTACTAACTATGTGACTACTGGAGACAGTTGGTCATTCAGGCTATTGTTTAGGGTTATTAGACTGCAGGGTACTGAATACAATTGCAAGTCACAATTTTCACAGATTTACATTTTTTAAATAATTAGGAAAGTATGCATTATTTCCTTTAGAATTCACAAATACTTATTACTTTGTGTTGGTAAACACATAAAATCTCAATAAAATACATTTAAGTTTGCTTGCTATAAGGTGAAAAAATATGGGAAAGGTCACTGGGACCCTGATGAATACCAGCATGCAAAAATGGGATGAATTGGCGCTTTCTGAATGCATATAGTGTATGCATCAGGAGCTTTGCCAATACATACACTATGTAATCACTATATTTAACTAAAACTGCATTAACACTGTACATTAACCAAGTGTGAACACAGTCTTATGTATTTCTTCACATTTTGAAAGAGAGAGACACTCATAAGAAAAGTTAAATGAGCAATCACTTAATGAATACAGAGAGCCGAGGAGAGACATGGATGGGAGAACTGAAAAGTCACTCATGCAAGGCAGCTCCTAGATACCCTATGCAGGGCATACATTTTTGTTATACAGTGATGCTTATTGGATTTTTCACACTGATGCAATTGTAACGTAAGGAATGAATGAATGCAATGTCTTGAGCACATTTATATGAGGGGTGTTCAATAATCTATCTACCTGAATGTGAAAACAACATTTTCTGAGAAAATTTAATTTACTACTTTGCAGTGTAATCCCTCTAGGGTGTAGGCGACCAGAGATGGTCTTCTGAGATAGTACAGCCCCGGCTCATGTTGAAGAGGCATCCACCTCTAGCACAAAGGGTTTGCTGCTCACAGGACGGGACAAGACTGGAGCTGTAGAGAATGCCCGTTTTAATGTCAGAAAGGCCTCTTCAGCCTCCGTGGTCCAGGAGTTGGAGCTTGTCCCCTTTCGGGTGAGGGCGGAAATGGGTTTGGTAATTGAAGAAAAAAGAGGAATAAATTGCGGGTAATAGTTGGCGAATCCGAGAAACCGTTGGATAGCTTTTATGCTGACGGGACGAGGCCACTTGAGAATGGCGGACAGTTTCTCCGGATCCATCTTCAATCCAGCATTGGAGATGATGTAGCCCAAAAAAACGGTAACGGGGTCTGCTCAAAGAGACATTTCTCCATCTTAGCGTACAGGTGATTCTCTCAAAGGCGCTGGAGAACAAAGCGGACACTCCTCCTATGAGACGAGAGGGCTGGCAAGAAAACAAGAATGTCGTCCAAGTACACTACGACACAGGAGTACAAGAGGTCCAGGAAGATCTCATTGACGAATTCTTGAAACACAGTGGGAGCGTTACACAGACCGAAGGGCATGACAAGGTACTCATAGTGAACGTCTCGAGTGTTAAAAGCGGTCTTCCATTCATGGCCTGCGTGGATACGGATCAGATTGTAGGCTCCTCTGAGATCTAACTTGGAAAAAATCTGTGCTCCTCTGAGGCGATCAACCAGATCCGGAATGAGAGGGAGGGGGTACCTGTTCTTGATGGTGATGTTGTTCAGGCCCCTATAGTCAATGCACAAACACAGAGAGCCATCCTTCTTTTTGACGAAGAAGAAGCCGGCTCCTGCGGGAGAGGAGGATTTCTGTATGAAACCCCTGGCGAGATTCTCCCGGATGTATTCGGACATGGCCAAGGTCTCTGCAGGAGACAGTGGGTAGATTCTACCCCGAGGAGGAGTGGAACCGGGAACTAGCTCGATGGGACAATCAAAAGGCCCATGCTTGGGAAGGACCTCCACTTCCTTCTTATCAAAGGCGTCTGCGTAGGACCTATAGGTTGAAGGTAGACCCGATAGGTCAGAGGGTGGACGTGAAGAAGTAGCCGGCCGAATAGGATTCAGGCACCGATCATGGCACGAGTGTCCCCAGCGAAGAACCTCTCCTGATGACCAGTCGAGAACTGGCTGATGTGTCCATAGCCACAGAAGTCCCAGGAGGATCGCGTGGGAAAGACCAGGGAGCACGTAGAAGGCTGTTCTTTCATGGTGTAAGGCGCCGACTTGCAAGCCTACTTCTTCGGTGACCATAGTGATGGATTCCGGTAGCGGTCGGCTGTCCACCGATGCAATTAGCCGAGGATTCTTCAGAGTGACCACGGGAATCTGGTACTTCTCCACCTCTTCACGCCGGATGAAGTTACCTGCTGCACCCGAATCCACGTAAGCCACCTCAAAGCCACGCCTCTCCCCCGAAACTAAAAGAACGGAGATTGTAAGTGGTTGAGAGGAATCATGGACACCTAGGGAGGCCTCTCTTACCTGACCTAGGCGGACGAATTTCCTGGTCTCTCAGGACAGGAACGGATGAAATGCGAAGCTCCTCCACAATAGAGACACAGACCTTGTGCCCGTCTCTCTCTTTGCCGGACCTCGGCCAACTTGACACAGTCAACCTGCATCGGTTCAGGCTGAGGGGCATGGGGAACCCTGGCTGGACGAGGACTAGAGGACTGGTTGGAGGAAAGAGCGGGTCTCGTGGGTCTCCTGTCTCTATCTGATTCCCGGGCGTGCTCCTGGAACCGGAGATCTATGCAGGTAGCCAGGGAAATCAAGTCCTCAAGAGTGGTGGGGGTATCTCGACCCGCCAACTCATCTTTTATCCTGCCCGAGAGGCCACGCCAGAATGCCCCTACCAGTGCCGCATTATTCCATCTCAACTCAGAGGAAAGTGTGCGGAACCGGATAGCGTACTGTCCGATGGGGAGAGCGCCCTTGTGGAGGTTGAAAAGGGACTCAGTAAGAGAGGCTGGCCGACCTGGCTCGTCAAAGACCCTCCTGAATGTATCCAAAAAGACCGGAAGATTCGAGACCACGGGATCATCCCTCTCCCAGAGAGGGTTTAGCCAAGACAAGGCCTCGCCCTCCAGATGGGACATGATAAAGGCCACTTTGGCCCTATCGGAGGGATACTGGTGAGGTAGCAGCTCGAAGTGAAGGCTACATTGGTTTAAGAACCCTATGCAATGTTTGGGGTCGCCATTGAACCAGGGTGGTTTGGCAAGGCGAGGAGAAGGAAAAGAAACGAGATCGGGGGAGAGACGGATGCTGCGGTGGCGGACTGGAGAGCCCCCAAGCGATTGTCTACAGAGGCCATATAAATCAAGATATGGGACTGAGCGTCACGCTGCTGGCCCAGCTCCTGTTGGAGACTGGCCAGCTGAGCGGCATTTCCCGGATCGGCGTCCTGAAGAGCTGACAAACGCGATTCCATGAATTTCATTACGGACATGATGCGCCCCTGGTTCTCCCGCAAAAAGTGCAACTCCTTTTGAGCGGGGGTAGAAGCACCGGCGGAGTCCATGGCCTGATCATACTGTTAAGGTTTCGCTAGGCAAGGCAGGATTCCAGGAGTGGACCCTCTGGACCGTGGCACCGAGGGGCCCCGGGCGAGCAACCAGGTGTGGCCGACCCCTATACAGGGACCGTTAGGAGCAGGCCCGGGGGTTCAAAAGCCACGGCAGCTGGTACCAAGAGGGGCGGCTCGGAATAAACTGGAGCGAGACAGAGAACCAGGTACCATAAGCTCAGAGTAGGCGTAGAGTTCGGGTGGAGAGACTGGACTAGGACAGCTGGAGACAAAGGGGAGGACGGAGCAAGAACACACAGGACCGGAGTAGGACAGCAGGAGTAAGACACGGGCAGGCAGGACGGGAGTAGGATTGCAGGAATAAGACACGGGCAGGCAGGACGGAGCAGGAACACATAGGACCGGAGTAGGACTGTAGGAGTATGGCACGGGCAGGCAGGCCCAGAGTAGGACTGCAGGAATAAGACACGGGCAGGCAGGACGGGAGTAGGACTGCAGGAATAAGACACGGGCAGGCAGGACAGAGCAGGAACACACAGGACTGGAGTAGGACTGTAGGAATAAGGCACGGGCAGGCAGGACGGAGCAGGAACACATAGGACCGCAGTAGGACTGCAATGGAAGCAGAGGAAAAATGTGAGAACCGGCGCAGTGCACGAGGCAAGGCATGGGGACCTAATGTGCGGATGAAACAAACACGATCAGGCGCCTCCATTACAGGAGGGCGGCCTGAAATACCCAGGACGCAGTCTCCATTGGTCTGGCGGTGCTGCCGGTTCAAGGCACCACCGGAGCATAAGAACTGAGAGAGGGACGCGGCCGCGGCCTACGGTGCATGCGCAGAGCATGCAAGGACGCCACAGGCCACGGGCCGGTCACAGGACGCCGCGACCACCGGGAGAGACCAGGCTGCAGCGCGGGACCGGACCGGTAAGTATCGGGGGCGGTAATAAACTGTGTCTTTATACATAAAAAATAATAATGTTATAGCAATGAATTCATACATATTTACGTAGAACATAATTAATACTCAGAAGCCATTACAACGTATTCATATTCGCTTACTTTATTACAAATCAGCTGGAATGTGGGCAAAATAATATAATATTTCCATAGAATAATAATATCTCTGCTGTATACCAACTACAGAACGTGATAGGGCCAGCCTCAAATTATGATTATATATTAGCTTGGCCTTCTAGTTTTGCTCAATTTGTTTATTTCTTCCGTTAAGATGCTATTATTAAAAAAGCAAATCATTCTGCTGTATATAATAATTAGAGAAAGGAAAAACTTCTGCCTTAGATATGATTATCCCCAAAAGATTTGAACATGTGTTTATCTTAAATAAAAAAAATAATACAGATAATTCTTCATTTTTTTATAGAATCACATATATAATTATGTCCATTCAGCGTTGCTGCATCCAGAACTATAATCCTTATGTCCTGAAACAGGAAAATGTCAACTAAAATGTTTTAAAACATTATAACTGGTCTATAGAAATGGCTTCTACATATCAGATTGGAAATTCAGCACACTTTCTTATTGCTTCAGGTTGTGCATCTAAGACCTCATTAACTGCGGCGTTCATGACAACATACATGAAGAAATATAAAACCGCAGGAAAAGGGCAAACCAATTCACTTAATGTGAATTCTGATAGGAAAGAACATTATATTACTATGTGTGATTTATACTCCCTAATATGGTGAACCCAGGCCTGGCTATTCTGCTATGTCTTTTGGCACAATTGATCTTCATGGGTGTCATTACCAAGCACACCATGACATTACATGAAGGTCATTTTGATACAGCATTGGTCAGTATCAGGAAAGAAACAAATAACACTTATGGCATATCCCCACATGAGTTTTTCTCAGCTGTGTGCTGTAACTTTTTATAATTTAGTGCACACAAAGTCATAGAGTTTAATGGAAATATCCACACAATGTTTTTATTTCTCAGACCTGTGTTTTGTCATGATCCAGGTTGGATTATGACAGATAAAAGCACTAGTAACCTTTTTTTTTCCTTAAGCTGTGTGCTTAAAGTTAGTTTTTCCCCTGGTGGTCATTAGGGTCATTGCACTGTGGTGGTTTCAGTTCTAGTTTTGTCCCCGGTGGCCGTTAGGGTCATTGCACTCTGGATACTTTAGTTTAGTGCACGTGATTATGAAGCAGGTGTGATTGCTCTGGCTCTTACCTATAACAGGTGGTTGCAATCACTGTTGGTGATATTGGTCATTTCCAACCAAGTCTGGTGAAGGAGGGAGCTATTGAAAGGAGTTTGTTATGATTGAGTCACCGTAGGAGGCAAAAACAGAAATGCTAGCTAAGTCCAGAAAACCAGAGAAGTTGGCAGCTATCGGATTGCAGACCCCTGAACCTATCAACACAACTAGCAGTAGCCGTGGGGGGTTCCTACGATGCCCTAGACCCCTCGATCACAGCCGGAGAATTAAATAGGCCTAAAGAAAGAAAGGGGAAATCTAAACTGCCCCAGAGCAGACCCCAAAGAAATAGGCAGCCCCCAACATATAATGACGGTGAAGCAAGATGAAAATACTAACACAGACAGAAAGATAGACTGAGCAAAGAAGGGCCCAAGCTAACTAAATAGAAAAGGACAGGAAGGCTGCTGTCTGCAATCCGTGAAAAATCCTATGAAAATAAGAGCCAACAGACTGACAGTGAAAAAGGCCCTGAAGACGCTAGGCTTCAAAAAAGCTATGTCAGTACTCAGGAATATACTGAAGACAGAGCTACAGGCAAAAGGAGATTCAGCTCACCCCAGCAGGGAATGGCAGAATACTGAAAAGCAAGGAAAAACAAAAAACAAAACAAAAAGCTAACAGGCAAAACAGAAACTTAGCTTTAGAGGAGCAGGAATCAGACTGGAGTCCTAGAAGTCCACAGAGAAATCACCCGCAGGGCAGAAGGGCGTCGGCAGCCTTATATCCAGTCCGTGACTCCACTCAGCCAGTCATCCTCATTAGACTCAGGTGCCTGATAATCAGGCTCATTACCTTCCTTTACCAGAATAGGGAGTTCACCAGACCCCAGTGACGAAGGGGAAAATGAACTCACAACAGTACCTCCCCCTTGAGGAGGGGTCACCAAACCCTCAACCACGCCACCAGGGCGATCAGGGTGAGCCCGATGAAATGCACGCACCAATCTTTTGGCATGAATATCAGAGGCAGAGACCCAGGAATTATCCTCCTGACCATAACCCTTCCACTTAACCAAATACTGGAGTCTCCGTCTAGCCAGACGGGAATCCAGTATTTTCTCTACCTCATATTCCATGTTACCTTCAACCAATACAGGGTCTGGAGGTGCCACCCCAGGAACAACTGGTTCAACAAACCTCTTCAACAAGGACTTATGGAACACATTATGGATTTTAAATGTAACAGGAAGAGCCAAACGAAAAGAGACCGGATTAATAATCTCCAAAATCTTGTAAGGTCCAATAAATCTAGGCTTAAACTTAGGAGAAGGCACCTTCATAGGAATATTTTTTGATGATAACCACACCATATCACCAATCTTAAACTGGGGACCAATGGTCCTATGTCGATTGGAAAACCGCTGGGCCTTTTCCTGAGAGAGAGATAACTTATCCACCACTTGGTCCCAGATCTGGTGCATTCTCTCCACCACAGTGTCAACACCTGGGCAGGCAGAAGGCTCCACCTGCCCTGAAGAAAATCGAGGATGAAACCCAAAGTTACAAAAAAAAGGTGACATCAAAGTGGCAGAACTAGCTCTATTATTTAAAGCAAATTCGGCCAAGGGCAAAAACGAAACCCAATCATCCTGATCAGCGGAAATAAAACATCTCAAATATGACTCCAAGGTCTGGTTTGTTCTCTCTGTCTGCCCATTGGTCTGAGGGTGAAAAGCAGAGGAGAAGTACAACTGAATTCCCAGCTTGGAACAGAAAGTCCTCCAAAATCTAGACACAAACTGAACTCCTCTGTCAGACACAATGTTCTCAGGAATCCCGTGTAAGCGAACCACCTGTTGCAAAAACAGGGGCATCAACTCAGAGGAAGATGGCAACTTAGGGAGTGGTACAAGATGAACCATCTTAGAGAACCTATCACAAATCACCCAAATAACAGTCATTCTTTGAGAGACCGGCATATCAGAGATGAAATCCATTGAAATATGGGTCCATGGCCTCCTGGGGACCGGCAAAGGCATCAACAACCCACTAGAGCGAGAACAAGATTTAGACCGGGAGCAAGTCCCACAGGACTGCACAAAATTCCTGACATCATGAGACAAGGTGGGCCACCAAAAAGAGCGACTCACCAGATCTCTAGTACCAAAAATACCTGGATTACCAGCCAATGCAGAGCAATGAACTTCAGACATCACTCTCTTCTTCCACTGGTCAGGAACATACAACTGTCCATTGGGACAACGCTCAGGTTTGTCCTCCTGGAACTCTTGCAGAGCAAGTCTCAAATCGGGCGAGATGGCAGAAAGAACTACCCCTTCGCCTAAGATGGTAGCAGGTTTGGTCACCACAGGAGAATCAGCAAAGAAACTCCTAGAGAGGGCGTCTGCCTTGACATTCTTAGTTCCAGGAAGAAAAGAGACCACAAAATCAAAACGTGTAAAAAACAAGGCCCACCTAGCCTGTCTAGGGTTCAAGCGTTTAGCCGACTCTAGGTAAATCAAATTCTTGTGGTCAGTGAGGACCACAACTTGATGTTTAGCTTCCTCCAACCAATGTCTCCACTCCTCAAATGCCCATTTCATGGCCAACAGTTCCCGATTCCCCACATCATAGTTACGTTCAGATGGAGAGAACTTTCGGGAAAAGAAAGCACAGGGATTCATTTTAGATGTTACAGGATCCTTTTGGGACAAAACAGCTCCTGCACCAATCTCAGAAGCATCCACCTCTACCTGGAACGGGAGTGAGACATCAGGTTGCCGCAAAACCGGGACGGAGGTAAATCTTCGCTTCAGCTCCTGAAAGGAAGAAACAGCCTCAGGAGACCAATTCAACACATCAGCACCCTTCTTAGTCAGATCAGTCAATGGCTTGGCAATACTCGAAAATTTTGCTATAAATTTCCGATAAAAATTAGCAAAACCCAAAAACTTCTGGAGGGCCTTCAAAGAAGTGGGCTGAACCCAATCATAAATGGCCTGTACCTTGGCCGGGTCCATTTCAATAGTTGACGGAGACAAAATAAATCGCAAAAATGAAATCCTCTGTACTCCAAAAAGGCATTTCGATCCTTTGACATACAGGGAATTCTCCCTCAAGATCCGGAACACAGTCCGAATATGTTCCACATGAGAATCCCAATCCTTGGAGAAGATCAAAATATCATCCAGATAGATAATCAAAAATGTATCGACAAAGTCTCGGAAAATATCGTTCATGAAGCACTGGAAGACAGAAGGGGCATTAGTGAGCCCAAAAGGCATCACCAGGTACTCAAAATGTCCCTCCGGAGTATTAAACGCCGTCTTCCATTCATCCCCCTGCTTAATGCGGATAAGATTATACGCCCCCCTGAGGTCAAGCTTGGTAAACCAGCAAGCACCTCTAACTCTAGAGAATAGATCCGAAATCAGGGGTAACGGATACTGATATTTAATAGTAATTTTATTGAGGGCACGATAATCAATACAAGGCCTTAAAGAACCATCCCTTTTGGCCACAAAAAAAAAAACGGCACCTAAGGGTGAAGAGGATGGTCTAATATGACCCTTCTCCAACGCCTGCTTAATATAGGACTGCATAGCCTCGTGCTTGGGTACAGATAAATTGAAGAGCCGACCCTTGGGAAATTTACACCCCGAGCTTAGTTCAATTGCACAGTCATAACTCCTATGAGGAGGCAAGGACGCAGACTCATTCTCACTAAATACATCATAAAAGTCCGCCAAATAGTCAGGAACATCATGCGACTGAGGAGAGGTGGAAAAAACCGGAGCCTCACTAAAGGCACACCGACTACCCCAACTCACCACAGACACAGATTTCCAATCCAAAACTGGATTATGAATTTGCAACCAGGGAAACCCCAGAACAACGGCATCATGCAGACCATGCAATACCAAAAATCTGCAATTTTCTTGATGGTCTGGGGCGACCCGCATGACCACCTGGGTCCAAAACTGAGGTTTATTTTTAGCCAAAGGAGTAGCATCAATCCCCCTCAAAGGGATAGGCGTCTGCAGAGGTGTCATCGGAAATCCACAAGGTTTAGCAAAATCCAAGTCCACTAGGTTTAGCGCTGCTCCTGAATCCACAAAAGCCTTGGCGGAAAATGTGGACAGGGAGCAGATCAGAGTAATTGCCAGAAGAAACTTAGGTTGAACACCACCAACAGAAAACGTGTGTGCAAAGCGTTTCTCTCGTTTAGGACAAACAGAAATAATATGCGAGGCATCTCCACAGAAAAAACACAGCTTATTACGCCTTCTGAACTCCTGACGTTGCGCCTTAGACAAAACTCTATCACATTGCATAGGTTCAGACGTCTGTTCAACCGGTGGCAACACCTCTCGTGCAATCCTGCGTTCATGTAAACGCCGATCAACCTGAATGGCTAATGACATAGAATTGTCCAGACCAGAGGGAACAGGAAATCCCACCATAGTATTTTTTACGGCTTCTGACAAACCCTTCCGAAAGAGAGCAGCCAAGGCATTATCATTCCAGGTAGTAAGGACCGCCCACTTTCGGAACTTTTGACAGTACAACTCTGCAGAATCTCGACCCTGGTTCAATGCCAACAGGGTCTTTTCAGCCTGATCAATAGCATTAGGTTCGTCATACAACAACCCCAAAGCTTGAAAGAATGCGTTCACATTAGTCAGAATAGGATCATCTGGTTTCAAAGAAAACGCCCAATCCTGGGGATCGCCACGCAGCAAAGAGATGGCAATTTTAACCTGCTGCGCAGAGCTCCCTGACGAGTTAGGCTTCAAGGCAAAAAATAATTTACAATTATTTTTGAAACTCAAAAATTTAGATCGATCCCCAAAAAATACATCAGGTGTAGGGATCTTTGGTTCAACAGCATGCGAACGAGCAAGGTAGGCGGAAATTCCCCGCACTTCCGCAGCGAGCTGCTCCACACGATCAGACAATTGCTTTATCTCCATTGAGAGAGAAAAAAAAAATTCCCCCTACGGCCTCAGAGATATAGAGGAAAGAATATACACACACTTTTTTTTTTTTTTTTTTTTAAACACAATTCTTTCCTGCTATTGAGTACCCTAGGATCTGCGGTATGGCGGGTGATTCTGTTATGATTGAGTCACCATAGGAGGCAAAAACAGAAATGCTAGCTAAGTCCAGAAAACCAGAGAAGTTGGCAGCTATCGGATTGCAGACCCCTGAACCTATCAACACAACTAGCAGTAGCCGTGGGGGGTTCCTACGATGCCCTAGACCCCTCGATCACAGCCGGAGAATTAAATAGGCCTAAAGAAAGAAAGGGGAAATCTAAACTGCCCCAGAGCAGACCCCAAAGAAATAGGCAGCCCCCAACATATAATGACGGTGAAGCAAGATGAAAATACTAACACAGACAGAAAGATAGACTGAGCAAAGAAGGGCCCAAGCTAACTAAATAGAAAAGGACAGGAAGGCTGCTGTCTGCAATCCGTGAAAAATCCTATGAAAATAAGAGCCAACAGACTGACAGTGAAAAAGGCCCTGAAGACGCTAGGCTTCAAAAAAGCTATGTCAGTACTCAGGAATATACTGAAGACAGAGCTACAGGCAAAAGGAGATTCAGCTCACCCCAGCAGGGAATGGCAGAATACTGAAAAGCAAGGAAAAACAAAAAACAAAACAAAAAGCTAACAGGCAAAACAGAAACTTAGTTTTAGAGGAGCAGGAATCAGACTGGAGTCCTAGAAGTCCACAGAGAAATCACCCGCAGGGCAGAAGGGCGTCGGCAGCCTTATATCCAGTCCGTGACTCCACTCAGCCAGTCATCCTCATTAGACTCAGGTGCCTGATAATCAGGCTCATTACCTTCCTTTACCAGAATAGGGAGTTCACCAGACCCCAGTGACGAAGGGGAAAATGAACTCACAACAGGAGTTCCTTGCAGCTCAGGCAGAGCTCTGGTGTAGTAGCTTCTGGTGGAAGCAGAATTCTGGTGGTGAACTCTGTTGCTGGGAGCAAGAGCAACAGAGCAAAGCTAAGTGGTGTTATCCCTGTTTGTACCTTTCCTTTTGTGTGTTTCAGTGCAGTTGTGGGATTTGTTTCTGCACCGTCCATTTCCCTAGAAAGGGTTAGGTCCAGGGCGAGCTAGGGTTTTTAGGTATCCTGCTCGGCGCCAGGTGCGGAACCTGCATAGGGACTGTCAGGAGTGTAGAGACACTGACTCAGGGGAGTGCAGGAGGTCTCCATGTCCCTGTTCCCTATCGCAGGGCCCTCTATTGTGTCGGTTTCCCTGGTGATTCCCTTTATTATTTAAATTCGCCCTGCTGGAGGCGGTGTATCCAGATACACATGTAATTCTGGAATTCGCCTGCTGGAGGCGGTATATCCGGCTGCACGTTATATTATTTAAATTCGCCCTACTGGAGGTGGTGTATCCAGGGTCACGTGTGTCAGAGAAATTCACCCTGTTGGAGGCGGTGTGTCCAGTCACACGTAACCATCACATTATCACCAACCCTACTTTTTTTCTGCTGAGCCATGGACCCAATGCAGACCTTTGCCCAAATGCTGCAAATATTTACTGATGAGATTAGTGGGCTGCACGGTGAGTTAGTGCAGCAACTGCAGCTGTTGGTGGGCTTTGGGGGCTTGGTTCAGGAACAGGCTCAGCCAGAACCCAAGATATCCCTCCCTGACAGGTTTTCTGGAGGGAGAGATCAATTCTTGGTATTTCAGCAAGCCTGCAAATTATATTTCAGGCTGCACCCTCGTTCATCAGGGAGTGAAGAGCAATGGGTGGGAATCATTATGTCCCTTCATAAGGGGGATCCCCAATCATGGGCCTTCTCCCTACCGGACGATTCTCCATTGTTAGAGTCCGTGGAAGAGTTTTTTGTGGCTTTGGAGCTAGTGTATGGGGATCCTGATGGCGTCGCCCTGGCGGAATCCCAACTCCGTAAGTGTAAACAGGGAGCCCGGGTTGCTGAGGAGTACTGCTCAGAGTTTAGGAGGTGGGCCACTGACACTCAGTGGAATGAGCCTGCACTTAGGAGTCAATTTGTGCAGGGTCTGTCTCCAAAATTGCAGGATAATCTGGTGCAGTACACCACCCCCAGGTCGCTGGAGAACGCCATGTCCCTTGCCATCCGGGTGGATAGACGCCTTAGGGAGAGACACACAAAATGTGCCCCCTGTTGTCCTCGCTAGGGATGAGGACCCACCAGTGTGGATGGAGGAACCCAGACCGCCCGGTGTTGTTAGTACAAAAAAGGGGGTGTCTGCGGCTCGCCGTGGTGGGGGGGTATGCTTTTCCTGTGGGAAGCCGGGCCATTTCATGGGAGCCTGCCCAGTACGTGCCAAGTCTCCAGACGAACCCATGCAAGTAGGAGGAGCTAGTTTGTGTACGGAGCTGCTTACGGTTTGGAGAGTGGTGTTGGCATGTTTTTACTGTGGGCAGACTGGCCATGTCCTGAAGGCTTGTCCAACCCGCGCCAAATTATCCGTGCCATCTCAGAAGCCGCATTCCCCTGGTCGCTTGGAGGGAGGCGACCAGGGAGTGTACATTTCTTCCATTTTGCCCTCCCAAGGTACTATGTCAGCAGAGGTGTTGGCTGGCGGGGTACCGGAGGTGATACCGGTGCTTGTGGACAGCGGAGCAGGAGTCAATCTGGTGGATGCTCGCTTTGTCCAGACTCATGACCTGAGTTGTAGGACGCTAGCCCAACCTATAAGCGTCCAGGCCATAAACTCTGTTCCACTGAGCCAGAGGAGCTTGACCCAAGTCGTAGAAAATATCCATCTACGTATAGGACATCATGAGGAGTCCTTGTCATGCTACGTCTTGGAGGGAATGCCAGTACCTATCGTTTTAGGCCTCCCTTGGCTGAAAAAACAGAACCCGGTAATAGATTGGCGGGCTAGGGAAGTAGTCAGCTGGGGGCAGTCATGTGAGGGCTGCTGCCTAGGGGCTACTGTCTCTGCCATCTCTCTACAAATGTCCTCCTTCCTCTCCAGTGGGAACAGCAGATGTGCTGCAGGAGAGTAGGGGCAAGTCTCAACCCTCGCCATTAGCCAACCCTGGTGAAAGGGGTTGGAGGGTGGTGTACCCCTTGGTGAATTGCGGGGGTGTGAGTGTGGTGACACAGGGGGATGCCTCTGTTGTCAATCCCAGAAAGAGTTCACCGAATTGTGACAAATGAATGTGTGGCAATAAACGTTCAGGTCCGGACCTGTGTGTGAACGAGCATGTATGGATGGCCACCAAAAAACATCCAGTGGAAGTGTGTTGCGGAATCTTGTCAGCTCAAGTTACCCCCAAACATGCACATACACAACTCATTCCCCAGGTCGGCGCTTTGGAGATGTGTGGTGCCTCCAGAACATACATTGCCAATACCAGCGGTACTCGTTTGTCATAAACCTGAAGTTCTGGTACTGTCTGGGGTGAACTCTGGATCTGGGCATTCCCGCTGTAGGTGGTTCCCTGATGAGGAGCGGTCTTGAGGGTCCAGAGGCCCCTCATTGAGGGAGGGTACTGTCATGATCCAGGTTGGATTATGACAGATAAAAGCACTAGTAACCTTTTTTTTTTCCTTAAGCTGTGTGCTTAAAGTTAGTTTTGCCCCTGGTAGGCATTAGGATCATTGCACTCTGGTGGTTTCAGTTCTAGTTTTTCCCCCGGTGGCCGTTAGGGTCATTGCACTCTGGTTACTTTAGTTTAGTGCACGTGATTATGAAGCAGGTGTGATTGCTCTGGCTCTTACCTATAAAAGAGTGTCAGGTGGTTGCAATCACTGTTGGTGATATTGGCCATTTCCAACCAAGTCTGGTGAAGGAGGGAGCTATTGAGAGGAGTTCCTTGCAGCTCAGGCAGAGCTCTGGTGTAGTAGCTTCTGGTGGAAGCTGAATTCTGGTGGTGAACTCTGTTGCTGGGAGCAAGAGCAAAGCTAAGTGGTGTTATTCCTGTTTGTACCTTTCCTTTTGTGTGTTTCAGTGCAGTGGTGGGATTAGTTTCTGCACCGTCCATTTCCCTAGAAAGGGTTAGGTGCAGGGCGAGCTAGGGTTTTTAGGTATCCTGCTCGGCGCCAGGTGCGGAACCTGCATAGGGACTGTCAGGAGTGTAGAGACACTGACTCAGGGGAGTGCAGGAGGTCTCCACGTCCCCGTTCCCTATTGTAGGGCCCTCCATTGTATCGGTTTCCCTGGTGTTTCCCTTTATTATTTAAATTCGCCCTGCTGGAGGCGGTGTATCCAGATACACGTGTAATTCTGAAATTCGCCTGCTGGAGGCGGTGTATCTGGCTGCACGTTATATTATTTAAATTCGCCCTACTGGAGGCGGTGTATCCAGGGTCACGTGTGTTAGAGAAATTCATCCTGCTGGAGGCGGTGTGTCCAGTCACACGTAACCATCACATGTTTGTTCTGTTAAGTCCTAGTACCATGTACTGAGTTTATATACTTGGACTCACTTGCTGGAAGCTTCTGGCACTTGTGCAGTCACAGTTAGGGATTAGAGATGAGCGAACCCTTCAAGGTTCAGTACGGATCGGCGAAAGTCCCGAAGTTCGCCAAACCGGTTTGACGAATATACCAAAATCCCATTGACTTCAATAGAAGGCAAAACCAAACGCATAGACAACACCTGCAGGGGAAGGGTGCAATTAGCTGACAAAACAGCTAAAATTAGGGGCAGACAACAGGAAAAGTGGGAACAATTGACCCATCCCCACGCCATATTTTTTAATTATTTAAATAAATAATTTATGATAGCCATCCAAACTAAAGCTAATGGGCCATGGATATTGCCCCCCCTCCAAAAAATAGCAGCCTGCAGCCACCCCAAAAAAGGCACATCTATTAGATGCACCAAATCTGGCTCTTTGCCTAGCTCTTCCCACTTGCCTATGGTGGTGGCAAGTGGGGTTCAAATTTGTGGGGTTGATGTCACCTTTGTATTGTGCGGTGACATCAAGCACATGGCTTAGTAATGGAGAGGCGTCTATAAAACACCTATCCACTACTAATCCTATAGTTACATTGTAAATAAACACAGCAAGAATAAAGTCCTTTAATTGAAAGAATGACACAGACTACTTTAATGAATCTAAATTAAACCATACTCATGTCATCACCCATTCCACTAAAGCCATGTTCTCCTCTAATAAAACAAAACTAAAAAACTACCATATCCCTAACTTGTCCGTCGTTTTGTTTTACCATGCCGTCACCCATGTTTTGGGATAAACAGTTTTCAACCTGGACGGTGCGAAGATGTGATCGTCCAGGCTGAGAACCACTGAGGAATGAGCAGCATCAGCGACTAGCGGTGACGTTATCGAGGTTTCCAAAGGTCACTGAGGCTGCATTCCCAGTCGGGACCCTGACCTGCAGTGACCTCGGTGAGATCAGCCCTGGCACAGTGAGAAAAAATCTGAAGGTGCAGCACTGGCGAATTCAAATTTCATTAGTTCGCTCACTAGTCACTGCTATCAAATGCTCACATACAGTATATGTCAGTACTCTCATTTGTATGTGTGTGGGGAAATGAACCAGGCTAGTGGTACCTCTCTCGTATCGAACTATTGGGGCTGTCACCATTGTTGCCAGGGGAAGGACTTTCTGAACGGGACAGACCTTTGCACTTCACTACAGGGGGCGGGTCCATTATAAAAGGGAAGGAGCGTGCCAAAACTGCCTCTTTGGCGGGAAGACAGCGTGTGAAGCAGGAGAAGGTTGACTCATTCTCCACAGCACAACGCCAGGAGACCAGGCCGCTTTGCCGACAAGCAACACACGAACAGCCAGTGTCATGTCGGACGCTGTTCACACCACAGCATCCGGCAGGCAGAGGTAGTTCCACCTCCAGCCACTATAGCCTCAGTGGCGCCGGCCTGATCTTCAGGCTCTCGGGGGTTAATCCTGCTGGAGACCAGGTTGGATGGTTAGTCACGCCCACGGTCTTTAAATAGTCATACTGGCCTATGGGCGTCGCCGATTATAGCTTGTGTTTCATACCAAGTGGTTCCGGTCTGGAGTGGAGGTGTTCAAGAGAGAGAGATTCATATCTGGTGTCGTATGATCCGTCGTTATCCTTTCTCCTTCCCATATTTGTGTTTAGTTGTGCCCTGTTCACATTACTGTTTATTCCTGTGTGTGTGCGGCGCAGTGCAGTTTAAGTTCTCCCTGTCTGTCATTATTTGTGTGGGAGCTTTGGTGGTGACTTCTCACTGGGTGGAGGGTGGAGGGTTAAGTGCAGGGCTGAGCAGGAGATAAGGAAAGGTCGGAGGCTCAGGCATTTGCACCTTCAGCAAAAACCCTGGGTTGAGGGTCAGACAGGGTTTCCCCTAGTAAAGGGACACCACAGGGGCCCCGGGTCTTTCAGCCTTAGTTGAACTTAGCCCCCGTGACATTATAATCGGCCCACATTTTTCAGGAGTCCATGGATCCATTAGATTCCATAACCCGCCAGTTGGCGGCGCTGTCCATACAGGTCTCCGAGTTGAATGGGGCAGTTCAGCAGCATGGCCTGGTAGTAGCAAAGGTGCAAACGGCATCTGCAGGTATCGGTGCAGAGCCGAAGTTTCCGCTGCCAGAACGATTTTCAGGCGATCGCAGCAAATTTGTCGTATTTCGGGAGGCCTGCAAATTATACTTCCGCATGCGGCCAATATCCTCAGGTAATGAGGCCCAGCGAGTAGGGCTGGTGTTGTCATTACTGAGTGGTGACCCCCAAGCATGGGCATTTTCCTTACCACCTGACTCTGCTACATTTCATTCGGTCGATAATGTTTTTTCTGCCCTCGGGCTCATTTACGATGACCCTGACCGACTGGCTCTAGCGGAATCTAAAATCCGCGCCCTCCGCCAGGGGGAGCGCTTGGCAGAAGACTATTGTTCGGAATTTCGCCGCTGGGCTGTAGACACACAGTGGAATGACCCAGCACTGCGGAGCCAGTTTATTCATGGGGTATCAGGGAGGGTGAAACAAGCCCTCCTGATGTATGAGACTCCGGCATCATTGGAGTCTGCCATGAGTTTGGTGATACGTATTGATCGCCGTTTTCGTCAGGGGGCACAGGAGACGCTACCTCTGGGGGAAAACAGAGGTGCAGGTGTGGTTGAAGTAGATGAGTCCCCTGAACCTATGCAGATTGCTGGCGTGGCACAGGTTCGGCCTCGCGCTCCGGGAGTCCGGAAGTCCGGAGCATGTTTCTACTGTGGTAAAGGTGGTCATTATGTTAACGTTTGCCCGGTACTACCTAAGAGGGTCACACCGGCGGAAAACTGTTAAGCTCAGAGGGTATGGAGGAGACCCAACTGAGCGTATGCATATCCTCCATGATGGTATCTCAATGTATGCTCCCTGCCAAGGTTATTGTCGCCGGCAGAGAGCTACCTATATCAGTGTTTGTGGATAGCGGTTCCGCCACCAATCTCATAGATGAGGAGTTTGCACACACCGCCGGGTTTAAGATTGAAAAACTTCCTCACCCCATACAGGTGGTGACCATTAATGCTGTTCCCCTCCCTCAAGGGGAGATTACTGAGTTTGTGGCAGAGGTGAAACTCCACATTGGGGTCCTACATTCTGAGTCGGTTACATGTAGGGTCCTCCGTAATCTCCCAGCTCAAATGGTCCTGGGTTTTCCATGGCTGTCCAGGCACAACCCGGTAATTGATTGGAAAACTCAGGACATAGTACAATGGAGTGGTTTCTGCCAAGACAATTGCTTGGCCACATGTGTGTCCGCCGTGACGCCCAGCCTGCCGGAGGCTTTGCAGGATTTCGCGGATGTTTTCTCTGAGAAGGGTTGCTCAGAACTGCCTCCACATAGAGCCTATGACTGTGCTATTAGGCTAAAACCCGGGGCCAAATTACCTAAGGCCAGGATGTTTAATATTTCTGGTCCTGAGAGACAAGCTCTGAAAGACTACATCGCGGAGAGTCTGAGCAAAGGTCACATCCGGCCTTCGTCCTCGCCTGTAGCCGCGGGGTTTTTCTTCATTAAGAAGAAAGATGGGGGGTTACGCCCGTGTCTGGATTTCCGAGAGTTAAACCAGATTACTATCCGTGATCCCTACCCAATGCCGTTGATCCCGGATTTGTTCAACCAGGTAGCGGGGGCAAAATGGTTTTCCAAGCTGGACCTCAGGGGGGCGTATAACCTCATAAGGGTCCGTCAGGGGGATGAGTGGAAGACGGCGTTTAACACTCCTGAGGGTCATTTTGAGAGTCTGGTTATGCCGTTTGGGTTGACCACCGCGCCTGCCGTTTTCCAACATTTTATTAATGATGTCTTTGCTCATGTCCTGGGGAGATTTGTGATTGTATACCTGGATGATATCCTCATTTATTCTAGCGATCGGGACACTCATTTGCAGCATGTTAGGCAGGTGTTACAGTTGCTCCGGGAGAACCAGCTCTATGCTAAGCTGGAAAAATGTTTATTTTTTGTCCAGGAGTTGCCCTTTTTGGGATATATTGTGTCCGCAGCTGGTTTTAAAATGGACACCGCTAAGGTGCAAGCGGTGTTGCAATGGGAGAGGCCGGAGAGTCTGAAAGCACTCCAGCGGTTCCTGGGGTTTGCGAATTATTATAGGAAATTTATAAAACACTTTTCGACTGTCGCCAAACCGCTCACGGACATGACAAAAAAGGGTGCCGATCTGGCGAACTGGCCTGAGGTGGCTATACGTGCATTTGAGCGTCTGAAGAATAGTTTTGCTTCAGCCCCCATTCTGGTGCAACCAGACGTGTCTAAACCTTTTGTGGTAGAGGTTGATGCGTCGGAGGTGGGAGTGGGGGCAGTACTGTCTCAAGGCTCGTCCTTGAGCGAGATGCATCCATGCGCCTACTTCTCCAAGAAGTTGTCGCCGGCCGAACGGAATTATGATATCGGCAACAGGGAGTTGTTGGCCATCAAACTGGCTTTTGAGGAATGGCGACACTTCTTGGAGGGGGCGGCTCACCAGGTCACAGTTATCACCGACCATAAGAATCTGCTCTACCTGGAGTCGGCCAAGCGTCTGTCTCCTAGGCAGGCTCGCTGGGCATTGTTTTTTACTCGTTTCAATTTTCTTGTGACGTACCGTCCCGGGGCTAAAAACACCAAGGCGGATGCTTTGTCTAGGTGTTTTCCGGGGGGAGAACCTCGGGAAGAGCCGGTACCCATCCTCCAGAAAGGGGTAGTGGTCTCGGCTCTCACGACTGAGGTAGAGGCGGAGATTGCCGAGGCCCAAGAGGAGGTACCACCAGGACTTCCCGCCAACAAATCATTTGTACCCCTGCATCTTCGGCCTAAGGTGTTGAAGGAACACCACGATTCGGTACTGGCTGGTCACCCAGGGGTGAAGGGCACCTTAGAGCTGGTATCGCGTCGTTTCTGGTGGCCCAAAATCCGGCAGGACGTGGTCTCGTACGTGGCAGCTTGCATCACGTGCGCTAGGGCTAAGTCACCCCGAACCCGTCCTGCTGGCACGCTACAGTCTCTGGGGGTACCCAATAGGCCATGGACAGAAATCTCCATGGATTTTATCACTGACTTGCCAGCCTCGGCAGGGAACACGGTCATCCTGGTGGTGGTTGACCGTTTTTCAAAGATGGCGCATTTTGTGGCGTTGTCCTCTTTGCCCAATGCTAAGACGTTGGCTCAGGTATTTGTGAAGGAGGTGGTCAGACTCCACGGAATACCGTCTGACATAGTATCTGATAGGGGTACGCAATTTGTGGCGAGGTTTTGGAAAGCTTTTTGCTCAAGGTTGGGGATCAAGTTGTCACATTCATCGGCGTTTCATCCACAGTCTAATGGACAAACTGAGCGCATGAACCAAAATCTTGAACAGTATTTACGATGCTTTGTGTCCGACAACCAGGAGGAGTGGTCTACTTTCCTTCCTCTGGCCGAATTCGCATTAAATAATCACCGCCAAGAGTCATCAGGAGAGTCTCCATTCTTTTGTGTGTACGGTCAACATCCTCAGTTTTGTACCTTACGTCAGGGTGACTCCGGGGGTGTCCCGGAGGAGGATCAGCTAGGAGCCCAATTGTCATCAGTCTGGAGGCGGGTGAAACAGCGTTTGTTGAGCATGAGTGCCAGGTACAAACGGGTGGCTGACAGTAGACGCGTGCCAGGTCCGGACCTGTGTGTGGGTGAATGGGTGTGGTTAGCTACGAAGAACATAAAACTCAAAATCCCTTCTTTAAAACTGGGTCCAAGGTTTATTGGGCCTTTTAGGATTTCTGCCATCATTAACCCAGTGGCTTATCGGTTGGAACTTCCCGCAGTGTACAAGATACACAACGTGTTTCACAGGGCTTTATTGAAAAAGGTGGTAGGCTCTGTGGACACAACGCCGATGCCACCTCCAGTCATGGTGGATGGCGAGTTAGAGTTCGAGGTCGCCAAGGTAGTGGACTCTCGAGTAGTACGCCGTACTCTTCAGTATTTGGTGCACTGGCGGGGGTATGGTCCAGAGGAGAGGTCTTGGGTTCCAGCCTCAGACATACATGCGGATCGGCTGGTCAGTTCTTTTCACCGTCGTCATCCGGACAAGCCGGGTCCTATGAGTCTTGAGGGCCCTGGGGTCCCTCGTAGAAGACGGGGTACTGTCATGTCGGACGCTGTTCACACCACAGCATCCGGCAGGCAGAGGTAGTTCCACCTCCAGCCACTATAGCCTCAGTGGCGCCGGCCTGATCTTCAGGCTCTCGGGGGTTAATCCTGCTGGAGACCAGGTTGGATGGTTAGTCACGCCCACGGTCTTTAAATAGTCATACTGGCCTATGGGCGTCGCCGATTATAGCTTGTGTTTCATACCAAGTGGTTCCGGTCTGGAGTGGAGGTGTTCAAGAGAGAGAGATTCATATCTGGTGTCGTATGATCCGTCGTTATCCTTTCTCCTTCCCATATTTGTGTTTAGTTGTGCCCTGTTCACATTACTGTTTATTCCTGTGTGTGTGCGGCGCAGTGCAGTTTAAGTTCTCCCTGTCTGTCATTATTTGTGTGGGAGCTTTGGTGGTGACTTCTCACTGGGTGGAGGGTGGAGGGTTAAGTGCAGGGCTGAGCAGGAGATAAGGAAAGGTCGGAGGCTCAGGCATTTGCACCTTCAGCAAAAACCCTGGGTTGAGGGTCAGACAGGGTTTCCCCTAGTAAAGGGACACCACAGGGGCCCCGGGTCTTTCAGCCTTAGTTGAACTTAGCCCCCGTGACAGCCAGGCTGCGAGCAGCGCGTGACTGTAGGCTCTCTCACCTCCGACACTGGGGAGACATCCCATACTGTACCGCTGCCTGACGACAGTACACGCTCTAGGCCTGACCGGGGTAAACACGCAGAGACTACCAGAATATTCACGGTCCCCACCGCTGGATATCCATCCTTCTGCATCGGTGCCACAGACGCCTCCTCCATGGACACCTCGCCCTGGTACTGCAAGACTATGCCTAGGAGAGCCAGGGATACATCGTGGCTGTCAGGAGACAGTGCCTCACATTCCTCCAGGACCAGGCCAGAGACTTCATGCATCTCCTACGACGCTACCGCAAGATCTCCAAGCCTCCATCCTCTGGAAATATCAGACTGATAAGTTTACCCGTTATTTGAACACTTGTTCTCTTCCTGAACCTTAACCTCCCATACCTCCCCTTTTCTCTCCCTGCGTGGAGTATTCCCTGTTTTAAACACCATTTAACTCTTGATCTGCCTCCTGCTCATCACTGCATCCCGCGTTCCTGCTGTACTTTACATGTACAGTGGGGCAAAAAAGTATTTAGTCAGTCAGCAATAGTGCAAGTTCCACCACTTAAAAAGATGAGAGGCGTCTGTAATTTACATCATAGGTAGACCTCAACTATGGGAGACAAACTGAGAAAACAAAATCCAGAAAATCACATTGTCTGGTTTTTTTTCATTTGATTTGCATATTATGGTGGAAAATAAGTATTTGGTCAGAAACAAAATTTCATCTCAATACTTTGTGATATATCCTTTGGCAATGACAGAGGTCAAACGTTTTCTGTAAGTCTTCACAAGGTTGCCACACACTGTTGTTGGTATGTTGGCCCATTCCTCCATGCAGATCTCCTCTAGAGCAGTGATGTTTTTGGCTTTTCGCTTGGCAACACGGACTTTCAACTCCCTCCAATGGTTTTCTATAGGGTTGAGATCTGGAGACTGGCTAGGCCACTCCAGGACCTTGAAATGCTTCTTACGAAGCCACTCCTTCGTTGCCCTGGCGGTGTGCTTTGGATCATTGTCATGTTGAAAGACCCAGCCACGTTTCATCTGCAATGCCCTTGCTGATGGAAGGAGGTTTGCACTCAAAATCTCACGATACATGGCCCCATTCATTCTTTCATGTACCCGGATCAGTCGTCCTGGCCCCTTTGCAGAGAAACAGCCCCAAAGCATGATGTTTCCAACACCATGCTTTACAGTAGGTATGGTGTTTGATGGATGCAACTCAGTATTCTTTTTCCTCCAAACACGACAAGTTGTGTTTCTACCAAACAGTTCCAGTTTGGTTTCATCAGACCATAGGACATTCTCCCAAAACTCCTCTGGATCATCCAAATGCTCTCTAGCAAACTTCAGACGGGCCCGGACATGTACAGGCTTAAGCAGTGGGACACGTCTGGCACTGCAGGATCTGAGTCCATGGTGGCGTAGTGTGTTACTTATGGTAGGCCTTGTTACATTAGTCCCAGCTATCTGCAGTTCATTCACTAGGTCCCCCCGCGTGGTTCTGGGATTTTTGCTCACCGTTCTTGTGATCATTCTGACCCCACAGGGTGGGATTTTGCGTGGAGCACCAGATCGAGGGAGATTATCAGTGGTCTTGTATGTCTTCCATTTTCTAATTATTGCTCCCACAGTTGATTTCTTCACTCCAAGCTGGTTGGCTATTGCAGATTCAGTCTTCCCAGCCTGGTGCAGGGCTACAATTTTGTTTCTGGTGTCCTTTGACAGCTCTTTGGTCTTCACCATAATGGAGTTTGGAGTCAGACTGTTTGAGGGTGTGCACAGGTGTCTTTTTATACTGATAACAAGTTTAAACAGGTGCCATTACTACAGGTAATGAGTGGAGGAAAGAGGAGACTCTTAAAGAAGAAGTTACAGGTCTGTGAGAGCCAGAAATCTTGTTTGCTTGTTTCTGACCAAATACTTATTTTCCACCATAATATGCAAATCAAATGAAAAAAAAACAGACAATGTGATTTTCTGGATTTTTTTTTCTCAGTTTGTCTCCCATAGTTGAGGTCTACCTATGATGTAAATTACAGACGCCTCTCATCTTTTTAAGTGGTGGAACTTGCACTATTGCTGACTGACTAAATACTTTTTTGCCCCACTGTATATACTATTGCAGTGACAGCAACTTGCACCTTTATATTTATTGGATAATGTTAGGGGGTGTTGGTCTATTTTATTTGAGAGTAGGAGTAGAGGCTGCCTACATATTTGGCAGAGCACACCTCCAGGATGTCTAGGGCTATTTTTAAAGGGAACCTGTCACCAGAAATAACACTGTTAACCTGCAGATTGCGGTTATTCTGCAAGCATTATGATGCTACCTGGCACCTGCACGCAACCGAATGCAAAAGGGAGAAAATTAACTTTATTCTCCCCACCAGCATTTGGTTTCAGTCATAGGGGCGGAGCGGCGCCGGTTCAGTCACCGCTCTGAGTATACAAAGCAGCCGCTGTAACAGCAACGCTGGCCCTAACTGACAGCAAGCCGCAATGTAGAGCCAGTGTCAGTCATGCCTGAGGGTGTGGTTGCAGCTGCAGCGCTGTATACTCAGAGCTGCGACAGAACCAGCACTGCCCTTTTGAATGAAACCAAATGTTGGCAGGGAGAATAGATAATTTTCTCCCTGCTTGATTCGGCTGCATGCAGACACTGGGCAAGTAATTCTGCTCTATATTAACATATTAATTATAATTATTTAATATTAATTATATCAATTTATATTGAACAGAACTAAATATGCTCACACCCCCACCTCTATGAGCCCACATATAACCCCCTTATATCAGTATGAGTCCACATGGAGTCCCCCATATATACAGTATGAGCACCACATAGCCCCTCATAAATACAGAAACACATCCCACATACATAAAAAAACACATACTCCCATTGCTCCTATTCCCCCAGCACTTATCTCCAGTTTTTGCTGTGTGCACTGACGCTCCACACAGCAGACTTGATGTAGTGACTAGAGTTGAGCGACTTTTGGTTTTTTAGGGTCGCGTTTCGTTTCGTGAAACCCGACTTTTCCAAAAGTCGGGTCGAGCAAGATCGTCCGATTATAGGGAAAAGTCGGGGTCGTCCCGAAACACGAAACCCAATGTAAGTCAATGGGGAATAAAAGTCGGCAGTGAGAGGAGGACAGGAAACACACCAACAGTGCCCATTTGAATGCCAAAAGCATCAATTCTTCTTACTTAAGCTTGTCAACATTAATTAACTTCATAATACAAGTTACGCACTGAAAAATGGGGGTTATTTGGCTACAGACTGTGGGGGGGAGGGCTGCCTCCAGGTTTTCATGTGCCCTGGGCAAAAGAGCGCCCCTTTAACACATACCACAACTCATCATGCTCCGATACGGCAGAGAAATAGCGGTATAGTACAATGAAAAATACCTCACTTTTTACATCTCATGACGAGGCCCATCTATTTCTCCATACAGAATCATTGGTCCCATATAATGTTTGAAACAGTATATGATGAGCTCCACATAATGCTACAGTATATGTTGGTCCCCATGGATGAAGCTCTACTGTCTTATGGGCCCAAATAATGCTCCAAACATAATGGGCCCCATTTCTAATGCTCTAGTGTATAGTGGGCCCTGTAAATGCTGCTCCAGTGTCTGATGTCCACCTTTGGAATGTTCCAGTGTATGGTGGGCCCCATCTATCATTCTCAGACGGTGTTAGGCCCAGTATGGATTGCACGTGATTGCACAAAGGTGAGAAAGGGTACCGTATCCCCAGATAACATGTATGGATAGTGTACACATTCAAAATATATGTCTATACATCAGGAGGCAGGCTCAGACGGTGTTAGGCCCAGTATGGATTGCACGTGATTGCACAAAGGTTAGAAAGGGTACCGTATCCCCAGATAACATGTATGGATAGCGTACACATTCAAAATATATGTCTCAGGAGGCAGGCTCAGACGGTGTTAGGCCCAGTATGGATTGCACGTGATTGCACAAAGGTTAGAAAGGGTACCGTATCCCCAGATAACATGTATGGATAGCGTACACATTCAAAATATATGTCTCAGGAGGCAGGCTCAGACGGTGTTAGGCCCAGTATGGATTGCACGTGATTGCACAAAGGTTAGAAAGGGTACCGTATCCCCAGATAACATGTATGGATAGCGTACACATTCAAAATATATGTCTCAGGAGGCAGGCTCAGACGGTGTTAGGCCCAGTATGGATTGCACGTGATTGCACAAAGGTTAGAAAGGGTACCGTATCCCCAGATAACATGTATGGATAGCGTACACATTCAAAATATATGTCTCAGGAGGCAGGCTCAGACGGTGTTAGGCCCAGTATGGATTGCACGTGATTGCACAAAGGTTAGAAAGGGTACCGTATCCCCAGATAACATGTATGGATAGCGTACACATTCAAAATATATGTCTCAGGAGGCAGGCTCAGACGGTGTTAGGCCCAGTATGGATTGCACGTGATTGCACAAAGGTTAGAAAGGGTACCGTATCCCCGGATAACATGTATGGATAGCGTACACATTCAAAATATATGTCTCAGGAGGCAGGCTCAGACGGTGTTAGGCCCAGTATGGATTGCACGTGATTGCACAAAGGTTAGAAAGGGTACCGTATCCCCAGATAACATGTATGGATAGCGTACACATTCAAAATATATGTCTCAGGAGGCAGGCTCAGACGGTGTTAGGCCCAGTATGGATTGCACGTGATTGCACAAAGGTTAGAAAGGGTACCGTATCCCCAGATAACATGTATGGATAGCGTACACATTCAAAATATATGTCTCAGGAGGCAGGCTCAGACGGTGTTAGGCCCAGTATGGATTGCACGTGATTGCACAAAGGTTAGAAAGGGTCCCTTTTCCCCGGATAACATGTATGGATAGCGTACACATTCAAAATATATGTCTATACATCAGGAGGCAGGCTCAGACGGTGTCAGGCACAGTATGGATTTGACGGCCCAGATTACACAGCGGAGGAGCAGGGAGAGGTAAAGATTGCAAATGCTGGGGCCCTGCCCAAGCAAGGGGGGCCCACTCATGGGCGTCGGTACTGGCACTGGGCCCCTCATAGTACAGCGGTGTTTCTGACGGCGGGTGTGCACCACCACCGTCAGAGACACTTGATTGCACTATGAGGGACCCTGTGCCAGTGCCCGCGCCCAAGAGTCGGCCTACCCACCTGTCCAGGGCAACGGCACTCGCACGGTGTCATGCGCTAGGTGGTGACCCCGGCCATGGGGGGGGGCAGCACAGTTAGGGAGTTTTAGAAAGTGGCATATGTTGATGTTGGACATTCAGCTGATGCAAAAGGCGAAATAGGTGAAGTACCAGGAAGAGGTGGACCAAAGCAAGCCATTTTTCTGTCACCCTATGTGTCATCAGGGGAAGGTGGGACAAAATCCTTGGAAACCCATGCGTGGTTCATTTTAATGAAGGTTAGATCATCCACATTTTGGGTTGACAGACGGGTCCTTTTTTCTGTCAGGATTGATCCAGCTGCACTGAAGACTCTTTCCGATAGCACACTTGCAGCTGGGCAAGCGAGCTCCTGTAAGGTATATTGGGCCAATTCAGGCCAGGTGTCCAGTTTAGCGGCCCAATAGTCAAAGGGGAATGACCTGTGTGGGAGAACATCGATATGGGAGGAAAAGTAGTTTGTGACCATAGTTGACAACTGCTGTCTCCTGTCACTTTCCATCGATGCAGTATTACCAGTTGTGTGAGCGGTATTTGAAAAATCAGTCCACAACATTGTCATGAAACCCCTGTCTCCAACGCCACTTCTGCTGTGTGCACCACGAACACCTCTGCCAAGCTGCCCCCGGCCCGTACGGCTCGTGTGAGAACCATCACCGCTGCTGTGTGCTGGGAATGCCTCAAGCAACCGATTTACCAGAGTTGCTTGTTTATTAGCCAATATTAGGTCAAGGTTCTCCTGTGGCATGATGTTTTGTAATTTGCCTTTATAGCGTGGATCCAGGATGCTGGCCAACCAGTAGTCGTCATCGTTCATCATTTTGGCAATGCGGGGGTCCCTTTTTAGGATCCGCAAGGCATAATCTGACATGTGGGCCAATGTTCCCGGTGTCAATGATGCACTGCGAGTGCTGGGTGAAGGAGCACTTTCTGGCAAATCCACATCCCTCCAGTCACGCACAAACCCTGTACCAGACCTTGCCACGCCAACATTTTCACTTGCCCCACGAGATGCATCCTCCTCCCCTAAGTAATCATCCCCATCATCATCCTCCTCCTCCTCTTCTTCCTCCACCTCGTCCAGGAGAGGTCCCTGAGCAGACAATGGCTGAATGTCATCAAGGATTCCCTCCTCCTCTTCCTCCTCATCAACATTGGCTGCAGACGCCTGCTCCTTAAGGTGCGTCAAAGTTTGCATGAGCAGACGCATAAGTGGGACGCTCAGGCGTCGTCTGCGCTTACCAGCCGTGTGCATTCCTCAAAACACTGAAGGACTTTACAAAGGTCTTTCAGCTTCGACCACTGCACACCTGTCAACTCCATGTCTGCTCTCAAAGTGCCTGGCCGTGTATCCTCCCACAAATGCATTATGGCCTGCCTCTGCTCGCACAGCCGCTCCACCATGTGCAGGGTGGAGTTCCACCTTGTTGCAATGTCGATAATGAGGCGGTGGTTGGGAAGGTGGAGCAATCGCTGCAGCTTCTGCATACGAACGGAGTGTACAGGCGACCGGCGGATGTGCGCGCACAGTCTTCGCACCTTCTGGAGCAGGGCTGTTAACTCCGGATAATTTTTGAGGAAGCACTGCACCACCAGGTTCAAGGTGTGAGCCAAGCACCAAGCAAGGTATGTGGCTGAGTTTTGAAAGGGCTATGGCTGCCACAAAATTACGGCCGTTATCACTAACTACCTTGCCTGCCTCAAGATGTACACTGCCCAGCCATGACTCAGTTTGTCGCTTCAAGTACTCGGCCAGCACCTCAGCGGTGTGTCTGTCGCCCAAACACATCATCTGCAACACAGCCTGCTGACGCTTTCCACTAGCTGCTCGATAGGGGGACACATCGTGTGCAACAGTGGCAGCTGCAGATGGAGTGCTCGTACGACTGCGCTCTGTGGACGAGCTTTCGCTTCTGGAGGAGGAGGAGGGTCGAACGCCTACAGCCAAATGTTTCCTATACCGTGGGCTAGGCAGCACTGTCCCACCACCGCTGTCCCCTGTGGACCCTGCATCCACCACATTAACCCAGTGCACAGTGATGGACACGTAACGGCCCTGGCCATGCCGACTGGACCATGCATCAGTTGTGAGGTGCACCTTTCCGCTCACTGACTGCTTGAGTGCATGGACAATGCGGTCTTTCACATGATGGTGGAGGGCTGGGATGGCTTTGCGAGAGAAGAAGTGGCGACTGGGTAGGTCATAGCGTGGTACTGCATAGGCCATGAGTTCGCGGAAAGCTGTGCTTTCCACCAACCGAAAGGGCATCATCTCAAACGAGATTAGTTTGGCAATGTGGGCGTTCAAACCCAGTGTACGCGGATGAGAGACTGAGTACTTTCTTGACCTACTCATAGTGTCTGGGAGGGTGAGCTGGACTTGAGAGCTGCATATGGTGGAAGTAGCGGTGGACAGGGCGGACTGAGAGAGGGTTGATGATGGTGATGGAGTTGGTGTTCTTTCTGATGGCCTAGAATCAGTCTTTCGTTGATATAACAGTGGGATTGCCTGACTGCTGTGGTCTTGCAACGACACCTCAACATTTGCTGCTGTGCTAACCGGTGGGCTTACAGTGGGGGAAACAATGTAGCGTTGCTGACTACCTTCGTTGTGATCAGTTGCACATGTGGCACTTGAGGTTTGGTGTTGTGTCCACGCTTGCAAGTGCATGCTGGTTAAATGTCTAAGCATGCAACTGGTATTCAAATTTTTCAGATTTTTCCCTCGGCTAAAGGTCTTTGCGCACTTCTTACAGATAACCTTGGCCTGATCATGAGGATTTTGGTCAAAAAAGTGCCACACTGCACTCTTCCTACTTTGGCAGACATTTTGCGGCCTAGCACGCTGTGATCTTTTGACCCTCTGGACAAGCTGTCCAGCAACTCTTTTGATGTTTGGAACCTGTCTTTGGAGTGCTCCGGGCCTGCCAGATAACAGCTGTTGCGATGTCGATGTCTGCTGTGGATGCTCCTCATCTGAGCTATTGGAATCAGCACCCTCTTCCCCCAATGGATGCCAATCTGGGTCAACAACTGGGTCATCCATCACCTCCTCTTCTATGTCATGTGCACCTTCCTCTGTGTCACCGTGTATGGTGGTATAGTGTGCGGGAAGGGGCACCTGAGTCTCATCAGGGTCAGAATCTGGCTCTGTACACTGCGAGGACAATGTAGTGCTCTGAGTGAATGTACCAGCAGAATCATCCATCAGCGGCTGTGCATCAGTGCACTCCATGTCAGATTCATCTTGGCCTGGGTAATTCACCATTTCACTTGATAATCCAGGCATGGTATGTGAAAACAGCTCCGTGGAGTAATCAGTAGTATGGCCTGCGTCATCCTTCAATCTTGGTTGGGGTGAAGGACACAAGGAAAGGTGTGGTTCATGAACATGAGCCTCCAATGACGACTCAGTGCTTTTACTTTTTACAACTGAAGAAGAGGAGGCGATAGAGCTGGAGGCTGAGTCAGCAATGTAAGACAAAACTTTTTCCTGATGCTCTGGCTTTAAAGGCGGTTTGCCAACTCCTAGAAAACTAAGCGTTCGAGGCCTTATGTAGCCAGACGATGACGCAGGGTCAGCACCTCCTGCATTCGGTCCTATTTTGCTCTTGCCACTACCATCAGATCCACCACCAACACCATCATTACCAGCTGCCAACCCCCGCCCAATTCCACTGCCTCTTCCACCAGCCTTCCTCATTTTTGGTAGAAATGTAGACAAAATCCAACAAACTATATAGTAATGTAAAACAAGGTGTCTATAGGACAGGGGAGATTTTGAATTTCTGCAGACACTTGTGGACACTGGACACTTTTGGATTGTGTGAGGCCCACTGATATCTGAGCGCTATGTGACAGGCTCGATGGCACAGCTGTGACCAAAGTGACAAGAGGATAAGGGAGATTTTGAATCTCTGCACACACTTTTGGACACTGGACACTTTTGGATTGTGTGAGGCCCACTGATATCTGAGCGCTATGTCACAGGCTCGATGGCACAGCTGTGACCAAAGTGACTAGAGGATAAGGGAGATTTTGAATCTCTGCACACACTTTTGGACACTGGATGGACACTTTTGGATTGTGTGAGGCCCACTGATATCTGAGCGCTATGTCACAGGCTCGATGGCACAGCTGTGACCAAAGTGACTAGAGGATAAGGGAGATTTTGAATCTCTGCACACACTTTTGGACACTGGACACTTTTGGATTGTGTGAGGCCCACTGATATCTGAGCGCTATGTGACAGGCTCGATGGCACAGCTGTGACCAAAGTGACTAGAGGATAAGGGAGATTTTGAATCTCTGCACACACTTTTGGACACTGGATGGACACTTTTGGATTGTGTGAGGCCCACTGATATCTGAGCGCTATGTGACAGGCTCAATGGCACAGCTGTGACCTAAGTGACTAGAGGATAAGGGAGATTTTGAATCTCTGCACACACTTTTGGACACTGGATGGACACTTTTGGATTGTGTGAGGCCCACTGATATCTGAGCGCTATGTGACAGGCTCGATGGCACAGCTGTGACCAAAGTGACTAGAGGATAAGGGAGATTTTGAATCTCTGCACACACTTTTGGACACTGGATGGACACTTTTGGATTGTGTGAGGCCCACTGATATCTGAGCGCTATGTGACAGGCTCGATGGCACAGCTGTGACCAAAGTGACAAGAGGATAAGGGAGATTTTGAATCTCTGCACACACTTTTGGACACTGGACACTTTTGGATTGTGTGAGGCCCACTGATATCTGAGCGCTATGTGACAGGCTCGATGGCACAGCTGTGACCAAAGTGACTAGAGGATAAGGGAGATTTTGAATCTCTGCACACACTTTTGGACACTGGATGGACACTTTTGGATTGTGTGAGGCCCACTGATATCTGAGCGCTATGTGACAGGCTCGATAGCACAGCTGTGACCAAAGTGACTAGAGGATAAGGGAGATTTTGAATCTCTGCACACACTTTTGGACACTGGACACTTTTGGATTGTGTGAGGCCCAATGAATATCTGAGCGCTATGTGACAGGCTCGATGGCACAGGTCTGACAAAAGTGACTAGAGGATAAGGGAGATTGGATTGCTTTTAAAAAAGCAGTTTGCGGAGCAGTGGGTAAACAGCAATGCAGGAATGTCAGGAAGCCTTAGAAGGCAGCCCAACAACCAACACCACTGATACACCACTATATAGCCTCCCCTTGCACTGCACACACAGTGACTGGTGTGTTGTGCAGGCCAAATTGCTAGCAGCAGAAGCAGTTTTTTTTTCTTCTCAGCAGGACAAAAAAAAAAAATTGGGATTGCTTTTAAAAAAGCAGTTTGCGGAGCAGTGGGTAAACAGCAATGCAGGAATGTCAGGAAGCCTTAGAAGGCAGCCCAACAACCAACACCACTGATACACCACTATATAGCCTCCCCTTGCACTGCACACACAGTGACTGGTGTGTTGTGCAGGCCAAATCGCTAGCAGCAGAAGCAGTTTTTTTGTCTTCTTCCCTGCCTAACGCTCTCCCTACAGAATCAGCAGCAACCTCTCCCTATACTAAGATCGGCAGAAGTAAGATGGCGGTCGGTGTGCACGCCCTTTTATACCCCCTGTGACGCCCACCAAAGCAAGCCAATCACTTGCATGCCCTTCTGAAAGATGGTGGTGACCCGTGTCTATGTCATCACGTTGCCCACAGTGTCCGTGGATCCTGATTGGCTGAAAAAGAGCGCAAAACAAACTTTTGAAACGCGACTTTGGCGCGTAAGTCGCCGACCTCGTGGCCGACCTCATCCTAGGGTTGGGTTTCGTTTCATGAAACCCGACTTTGCCAAAAGTCGGCGACTTTTGAATTTTTTCGACCCGTTTCGCTCAACTCTAGTAGTGACTGATTCAGTTGCATCCGCTGAATGGAGGAAGGAAGAGCTGACGGCTCCCTCCTCCGCCATTGTACTCACTGCTAGACAGCGGTGATATCGGGACACGGGATTGGGCGGGCAGGCGCATGGTGCAGAACATGGGCCGGTGTTTTCAGCCTTCGGCTGTCTCAGCGCTTTGCTTAGATCTCCTGTATATAGCAGTAATTCAACTCAAAACTCAATCATTCAGTGTTGACATATACATTAGCGCATTCAATATGTGGCTGCATTTGATTGCGCTTATCATCTTCCAGTTACATCTTTGATCATATAAAACAGTTATTCTGAACATTTTGTACCTTTTAATAATACTCATAGACAGCTGTCAGATTGTGTAGATGTGGAAAACAAAGCAATGTAAAAGTTGCAAACGCTTTCTGATGAATCTTTCACCTGGCTTGACATTTGTGACTCTGTATTCCTATAAGCCCCGGGAGCTTCGGGTCTTCAGTGTCATTTCATTGATCACAATCTGGCTAAAGCAAAAACAAAATTGTACAAGTGATATATCAAAGAAATACCGCATCATACAAAGCAAATGGTCTTTATATATAAGGGGCTTTAAAATATCCTCAATATTGTATTGTAGTCAGTGCATGTGGTAAAAAGCGCTGTTGCTAGCACTAGGTGCCAAGGTATGGGACCACACACAGGATGTCTGCAGGTGGCAGATGTGCAATAGTGTCATTGTCCTGCAAAGGGCGCTGTCTTCATAGATCAGGAAAGACCGCATCTTCTTGTTGGTCATGGAATTGGGATTTTTTTTATATGAACAAAGGGGTCACTGTTGCTTAATACAAGCACAAAAGTAAGGGATTGTTGTTATATTGAGGAACAAAGGGGTTCATTTTTACTTTCTAGAGTCACAAACGGTACTTTATTGCAGTTATATTGTGTTGGGGAACATAAGGCTGTGTGCACACGCTGTGGATTCTGCTGCTACAGTACCATTATTCCCTATGGGAATTGAAAACCGCTGTGCAGACGCTGCGGAATTTTCCGGGCGGATTTTGCTGCGGTTTCAAATCCGCAGAAAGAATTGCATGTCAATTCTTTCTACGGGTTCCGCAGCGGTTTACCATCTCCTCCATTGTGGAGATGATAAACCGCAGGCTAATCCGCAGATAAACCGCAGGTCTTTTGACCTGCGGATTTATCTGCGGATTTTGCAAAATCAGCGCGGATCAATCCGTAGCAGATTCCGCAGCTTGTGCACACAGCCTTAGGAGCATTATTGCTGCATAGAAGCAAAATAGGACCACTATTACTGTGTTGGGACTAAGTAAATTTTTTTCTGCTTGCAAATTCTGCTCTCTTTGCAACAAAATTTCAGCGTTTTCACTGCAATTTTATGCAATTTCTGGGTGCGGATTACATACCGTATATACTCGAGTATAAGCCGACCCCCCTAATTTTGCCACAAAAAAATGTGAAAACTTATTGACTAGCGTATAAGCCTAGGGTGGAAAATGCAGCAGCTACTGGTAAATTTCAAAAATAAAAATAGATACAAGTAAAATTAATTGAGACATCAGTAGGTTAAATGTTTTTGAATATCCATATTGAATTAGGAGCCCCATATAATGCTTCATACAGTTCATGATGGCCCCATAAGATGCTCCATACAAAATACACCCCATATAGGTTAATAATGGCCCCTTAAGATGCTCCATAGATTATGCCCCCATATGCTGCCCCCATAAGATGCTCCATAGATTATGCCCCCATATGATGCCCCATAGATTATGCCCCATATGTTGCCCCATAAGATGCTCCATAGATTATGCCTTCATATGCTTCTCCATAGGTTATGTCCCATATATTATGCCCCCATATGCTGCCCCATAAGATGCTCCATAGATTATACGCCCATATGCTGCCCCCATATGCTGCTCCATAGATTATACCCCATATGCTGCTGCTGCAAATAAAAAAAAGACATACTCACCTTTCCGTCGCTGGGGGCCAGGTGCCGGTGTCACCGCTGGCTCAGGACCCGGCACCTGAGATATTCACCTGTCCCCGGTCCATCGCTGCTTGCCGCTGTCTGTGGTGTTCTCTGTCAGTGACGTTCAGGCAGCAGAGGGCGCGGCGCACACTAACCACATCATCGCGCCCTCTGCTGCCTGAATGTCATTAACAGAGGACGCGGCAGACAGTGGCAAGCAGTATTGGAACAGGGACAGGTGAATACCGCATATACTAACCCTCTCCTGGTGTGGTCTCTGCAGCCCCTTTCTCCCACGGTCTCCCTTCCTTCCTTCAGCGGTCACGTGGTACCGCTCATTAAAGTCATAAATATGTCCATATTCATGACTTTAATGAGCGGTACCATGTGACCGCTGAAGGAAGGAGCCTGAGACCGTGGGACAAGCATGGGGCTGCAAAGATGCACTAGGGGGGTCAGTATGATCTGACACCCCTGCTCCCCCTCCCCCGCCGACCCCCAGGTATATGACTCGCGTATAAGTAGAGAGAGGGACTTTCAGCCCAAAAAAATGGGCTGAAAATCTCGGCTTATATGCGAGTATATACGGTATGTATTTTGCTTAGAGTATATGTTTAACCCCTTCATAACCAAGTTTATATTGACCCTAATGACCAGGCCATTTATAGAAATTCTGACCAGTATCCCTTTATGAGGTAATAACTCTGGAACACTTCAATGGATCGTAGCGATTCTGAGATTGTTTTTTCGTGACATATTGGGCTTCATGTTAGTGGTAAATTTGGGTCGATAATTTTTGCATTTATTTACAAAACAAAAACGGAAATTTGGCAAAAATTTTGAAAATTTTGCAATTTTCACATTTTGAATTTTTGTTCTGTTAAACCAGAGTTATGTGATACACAATAGTTAATAAATAACATTTCCCACATGTCTATTTTACATCAGCACAATTTTGGAAACAAATTTTTTTTTGTTAGGAAGTTATAAGGGTTAAAAGTTGACCAGCGATTTCTCATTTTTACAACAAAATTTACAAAACCATTTTTTTAGGGACCACCTCACATTTGAAGTCACTTTGAGGGGTCTATATGGCATATAATACCCAAAAGTGACACCATTCTAAAAGCTGCACCCCTCAAGCTACTAAAAACTACATTCAAGAAGATTATTAACCCTTCAGGTGCTTCACAGGAACTAAAGCAACGTGGAAAGAAAAAAAATGGACATTTTAATTTTTCCAACAAAAATGTTCTTTTAGCATCAATTTTTTCATTTTCACATGGGCAACAGGATAAAATGGATCCTAAAATTTGTTGGGCAATTAATTCTGAGTACACCTATACCTAATATGTGGTCATAAACCACTGTTAGGGCGCACGGCAGGGCTCAGAAGGGAAGTAGCGCCATTTGACTTTTTGAATGGGAAATATGCTGGAATATTTAGCGGTTGCCATGTCGCGTTTGGAGAGTCCCTGTGAGCCTAAACATTGGAGCTACGCCACAAGTGACCTCATTTTGGAAACTAGACCCCCCCAAGGAACTTATCTAGGTGTGTGGTGAGCACTTTGAACCCCCCCAAGTGCTTCACAGAAGTTTATAACGCAGAGCCGTGAAAATAAAAAATCTTTTTTTCCCTCAAAAAATGATTTTTTTAGCCCGCAATTTTTTATTTTCATAAGGGTAACAGGAGAAATTGGACCACAAAAGTTGTTGTACAGTTTGTACTGAGTACGCTGATACCCCATGTGTGGGGGTGAACCACTGTTCGGGCACACGTCGGGGCTCGGAAGGGAAGTAGTGACGTTTTGAAATGTCGACCTTGATGGAATGGTCTGCGGGCGTCATGTAAGTTTCCAGAGCCCCTGATGTGCCTAAACAGTAGAAACCCCACAAGTGACCCCATATTGGAAACTAGACCCCCCAAGGAATTTATCTAGATTTGTGGTGAGCACTTTGAACCCCCCAGTGCTTCACAGAAGTTTATAACGCAGAGTCGTGAAAATAAAAAATCATTTTTTTTCCTCAAAAAATGATTTTTTAGCCCGCAATTTTTTATATTCACAAGGGTAACAGGAGAAATTGGACCCCAAAAGTTGTTGTACAGTTTGTCCTGAGTACGCTCATACCCCATATGTGGGGGGAACTACTGTTTGGGCACATGTCGGGGCTCCGAAGGGAAGTAGTGACGTTTTGAAATGTCGACTTTGATGGAATGGTCTGCGGGCGACACATACGTTTGCAGAGCCCCTGATGTGCCTAAACAGTAGAAACCCCACAAGTGACCCCATTTTGGAAACTAGACCCCCCCAAGGAACTTATCTAGATGTGTGGTGAGCACTTTGAACCCCCAAAGTGCTTCACAGAAGTTTATAACGCAGAGCCGTGAAAGTAAAAAATCATTTTTTTCCACAAAATAATTTTTTTAGCCCCCAATTTTTTATTTTCCCAATGGTAAAAGGAGAAATTAGACCCCCAAAGTTGTTGTGTAATTTTTCATGAGTATGCTGATACTCCATATGTGGGGGTAAACCACTGTTTGGGCACAAGTCAGGGCTCGGAACGGAGGGAGCACTATTTGACTTTTTGAACGCAAAATTGGCTGGAGACCCTGTGATGTGCCTAAACAGTGGAAACCCCTCAATTCTAACTTCAACCCTAACCCCAACACACCCTTAACCCTAATCTCAACCCTAATCACAACCCTAGCCACAACCCTAACCCCAACACACCCCTAACCCTAATCCCAACTCTAACCCTAACCACAAGTGTGGCGCTCCCAGGAGTATGGTCGCCACAGTGGCATTGCCTTCCTCCAGGGAAGGTGATGTCAGGCTTGGAGGCAATGAAGGGTCTCTCTAGCAGTTATCCATATCATGCAACACAGTTCCCACTCCAGGCCAGCAGAGGGAGCTCTGAACCAGGATTGGGGGAGGAGTGTTCTCTGAGGGCCAGGAAGGGAAATAGGATAGTTAGTGTGAGGAGGGCAAAGAGTGTAGACGTGTGGAGAGAAGCTGGAGGTTGAGCTGAGGATAGAGAGCTCCCTCCCGGTGATAGCGCAAGATCTGGAGCCTGGTCTCCACAATTGTATGGATACTGAAGGTCCTGCAACAGAAACCAGAGGAATAGGAAGCTGTAAATTCTCTATTCCCAACTAAGACTCGGAGGCACAACAGCGACGGGTGAGCCAAGAGAGATAGAGGGCTACAGCTGTCTGCCATACGAGGTAGTTCTAAGAGAAGATAAGAAGGAGGAACTTCATTGTAACACAGTACTGGATGTACCTCAAGCCAGCGCTAGGAAGGAGACTACACAACCCATCTGATAGAGAGATCCCTGAGTTGATTTCAGGCTAGCCTGCTCCTGTGCCATCTGTAATCAGGACCCTGGACTGCGTTTGCCAAGTAAAGGTAAAGAAACTGCACCCTGTTGTGTCCTTGCCTCCTTCCTGCAACATCCTCAGCACTGCTACATCTCTGTGCCAAACACTGCACCCTCTTCCTAAACATTCCGCTACACTGCCCAGGGACCAACAGCCCTACCTGTGGAGGGCTATAACATCATTGCTGCACTACACCATCTGTCCCAGAGGATCTGCTTGCAGCGTCGGCTTAACACCTCCCTTGCCGAACACCACAGGTGGCGTCACAAATCACTTATAAACTTTATTACCAACTCGACCCCTTTTACATGGGCGCCCAGGGCCACGGACCAGGTCACTGCTGCTGTGACAATCCCCTCTGAGAGACCGGCAAGGTACCGAGTACCCCACAGCCCTGGGAGGGTGATCCACAAGCCTAACCCTAATCCCAACCCTAACCCACCCCTAACCCTAATCTTAAGCCTAATTCCAACCCTAACCCGAATTACAACTCTAACCCTAATTACAACCCTAACTGTTATGATTGGGTCACCGAGATGGAAAGCAAGACCAAGTTAAGCCACAGAAAACCAGAGACGTTGGTAACTAAGCCGTGGAGCGTACCTACGATGATCCTAGATGCCTCGACACAGCCGGAGAATTAAATAAGCCTAAAGCAAGAAAGGGGAAATCTAAACTGCCCCAGAGCAGACCCCAAAGGAATAGATAGCCCCCAAACATATATTGTCGGTGAGACAAGATGAAAACACAAACTCAGGTAGGAAAATAGACTGAGCAAACGATGGGGCCCACACTAACTAGACAGGACAGGAAAGGAAAGACTCTGTCTGCGATCACGCAAAAAAACCCTGGCTCAAAAAATGCCCAACATGTCTGATAGAAAAATACTGAAGTCACTAGACTTCACCCACTATATCAGCAGTCTGGTATATTCTGAAAGCAGAGCAAAAAGAGGCCAATCTAATAAGGGACAAAAACAAACTGGCACAAGCAGTAACATAAGGATGGATGGAAAATTAGCACAGCCCCAGCCGGAGCTGGCAGAACACACAAAAATGAAATAGACAAAACCAAATCAAATGTGAACAATAGAAAAAGATCACTTAGCTGAGAATGCAGGGACTGAGCTGGAAACTAAGACCTCGGAGGCAGGAACAAATCACCAGCTGGGATAGAGGGAGTCGGCTGTCTTAAATACAGTCAGAAACTCCAGATCTCCAGTCATCCTCCTCATTATCAGGTGGCAGGCCTCTGTTAATTAGATCAGCTCCATTACCTCCAGTAACCACCAGAGGGAGCCAGGAATGAGAACTCGTGACCCCTCTGTCAATACAACCAGCTCCACTGCCTTCACTAGTAACCAGAGGTAGGCCAGAAAGCGAATTCACAACAGTACCCCCTCCTTGAGGAGGGGTCACCAAACCCTCATCCATGCCACCAGGCCGATCAGGATGGGCCCGGTGAAAAGCATGAACCAATCTATCGGCATGAATGTCAGAAGCAGAGACCCAAGAATTATCCTCCTGGCCATAACCCTTCCATTTGACCAAGTACTGGAGTCTCCATCTAGCCAAATGAGAATCCAATATTTTCTCTACCTCATATTCCACATTGCCTTTAACCAATACAGGGTCAGGAGGTGCCGCCATAGGAACTACTGGCTCCACAAACCTATTCAAAAGAGATTTATGAAACACGTTATGGATCTTAAACGTAACTGGAAGAGCCAATCGAAAAGAAACAGGATTAAGAATCTCCAAAATCTTATAAGGTCCAATGAATCTTGGCTTGAACTTTGGAGATGCAACCATCATAGGAATATTCTTTGACAACAACCAAACCATATCACCCACTTTAAAACGGTGACCAATGGTCCTATGCCGGTTGGAAAACCATTGGGCCTTTTCCTGAGAGAGGGACAACTTATCCACCACTTGGTCCCAAATCTACTGCATTCTCTCTACCACAGTGTCCACATTTGGGCAGGTCGAAGATTCAACTTGCCCTGAAGAAAATCGAGGATGAAACCCAAAGTTACAGAAAAATGGCAACATCAAAGTGGCAGAACTAGCTCTATTGTTTAGCGCAAATTCGGCCAAGGGCAAAAATGAGACCCAGTCATCCTGATCAGCAGATATAAAACATCCCAAATAGGACTCCAAAGTCTGGTTTGTTCTCTTAGTCTGACCATTAGTCTGAGGATGAAATGCAGAGGAGAAAGATAACTGAATTCCCAGTTTGGAAGCAAAAGCTCTCCAAAATCTGGAAACAAACTGGACTCCTCTGTCCGACACAATGTCCTCAGGAATCCCATGCAACCGAACCACCTGTTGTAAAAACAAGGGCACCAACTCTGAAGAAGATGGCAACTTTGGGAGTGGTACAAGATGGATCATCTTAGAAAATCTATCACAAATCACCCAGATAAGTCATTCTCTGAGAGACAGGAAGATCAGAAATAAAATCCATTGAGATATGGGTCCATGGCCTCTCGGGCACCGGCAGGGGCATCAACAACCCACTAGAACGAGAACAGGGTTTAGACCGAGAACAAGTCCCACAGGACTGCACAAAATTCCTGACATCACGAGATAAGGCAGGCCACCAAAAAGACCGACACACCAAATCTCTGGTACCAAAAATACCTGGATGACCAGCCAATGCAGAGCAATGAATTTCAGACATTACTCTCTTCCTCCACTGATCAGGAACATACTATTTTCCCATAGGGCAATGTTCAGGTTTGTCCTCCTGAAATTCCTCCACGGCAGAAAGATGGAGGAAAGAACTACCCCCGCATTTAGAATGGTAGTAGGCTCAGTCACAATAAGAGGATCCGCAAAGAATCTTCTAGAAAGGGCGTCCGCCTTGACATTCTTAGTGCCCGGAAGAAAAGAGACCACAAAATTATAACGCGTGAAAAACAAGGCCCACCAAGCCTGTCTAGGATTCAAGCATTTGGCTGATTCACACAACCCAGTCCTGTGGGACTTGTTCTCGGTCTAAACCCTGTTCTCGTTCTAGTGGGTTGTTGATGCCCCTGCCGGTGCCCACAACTTGATGTCTAGCTCCCTCCAACCAATGTCTCCACTCTTCAAATGCCCACTTCATGGCCAACAATTCCCGATTCCCCACGTCATTGTTACGTTCAGATGGGGAGAATTTCGAGAAAAGAAGGCACAGGGATTCATTTTAGAAGTCACCGGATCTTTTTGGGACAAAACGGCTCCTGCACCAATCTCAGAAGCATCTACCTCCACCTGAAATGGGAGTGAGACATCAGGTTGCCGTAGAACCGGAGCAGAAGTGAATCTCCGCTTAAGCTCCTGAAATGCCGAGACTGCCTCTGGAGACCAATTCACCACATCAGCGCCCTTTTTGGTCAGATCCATCAGTGGTTTGACAATACCAGAAAAATTACTTATACATTTACGATAGAAATTAGCAAAACCCAAAAACTTCTGGAGAGCCTTCAAAGAAGTGGGCTGAACCCAATCATAAATGGCCTGTACCTTGGCCGGGTCCATTTCAATAGCCGATGGGGACAAAATAAATCCCAAAAATGAAATCCTCTGTACACCAAAGAGGCACTTCGACCCCTTAACATACAGGGAATTTTCTCTCAAAATCCGGAACACAGTCCGGACATGTTCCACATGAGAATCCCAATCACTGGAAAAGATCAAAATATCATTCAGATAAATGATCAAAAACTTATCCACAAAGTCCCGGAAAATATCGTTCATGAAAGATTGGAAGACAGAAGGGGCATTAGTGAGCCCAAAAGGCATCACAAGGTACTCAAATGTCCCTCAGGAGTATTAAACACTGTCTTCCATTCATCCCCGTGCTTGATGCGAATAAGATTATACACCCCCCCGAGGTCAAGCTTGATAAACCAACAGGCACTTTTAACTCTGGAAAATAAACCAGAAAACCAGAAATCAGGGGTAATGGGTACTGATATTTAACAGTGATTTTGTTAAGGGAACGATAGTCAATACAAGGCCTTAATGAACCATCTTTCTTGGCCACAAAAAAAAACCCAGCACCTAAAGGTGAAGAGGATGGTCTAATATGACCTTTCTCCAACGATTCCTTGATATAAGATCGCATAGCATCATGTTCAGGTATCGATAAGTTGAAAAGCCGACCCTTGGGAAATTTACACCCAGGCATTAACTCAATTGCACAGTCATAACTCCTATGAGGAGGCAAAGACGCAGACTTACTCTCACTAAATACATCAGAAAAATCAGCCAAATAATCAGGAATGTCATGAGACTGGGGAGAGGTGGAGAATACAGGAGTGTCACTAAGAACACACTGACAACCCCAACTCACCACAGACACAGATTTCCAATCCAAAACAGGATTATGAGTTTGCAACCAGGGAAAACCCAGAACAATAGTATCATGCAAATTATGCAACACCAAAAATTTACAATTTTCTTGGTGGTCCGGGGCGACCCGCATTATCACCTGGGTCCAAAACTGGGGTTTATTCTCCGCCAAAGGAGTAGCATCAATACCCCTCAAAGGGATAGGAGTCCGCAGGGGTATCATGGGAAAACCACAACATTTAGCAAAGTCTAAATCCATCAGATTCAAAGCTGCTCCTGAATCTATAAAAGCCTTAGCCGAAAATGTAGACAAGGAGTAGATCAGAGTAATTGCCAAAAGGAACTTAGGTTGTACACTGCCCACAGCAAATGTGTGCGCAAGTAGTATGAGAGGCGTCTCCACAGAAAAAACATAGCTTATTACGCCTTCTAAATTCCTGAGGTTGCGCCCTAGACAAAACCCCATCACATTGCATGGGTTCAGACGTTCGTTCAAAAGGCGGCAACGCCTCTCGTGTAGTTTTACGCTCACGTAAACGCCAATCAACTTGAATGGCTAACGACATAGAATCATCAAGACCAGAGGGAACAGGAAATACCACCATAACATCTTTTACGGTTTCTGCCAAACCCTTCCGAAAGAGCACTGCTAAGGCACCATCATTCCATGTAGTAAGGACCGCCCACTTTCGGAATTTTTGACAGTATAACTCTGCAGAATTCTGACCCTGGTTCAATGCCAATAGAGTTTTCTCAGCTTGATCAATAGCATTAGATTCATCATACAACAACCCCGGGGCTTGAAAAAATGCGTCCACATTAGTCAGAATAGGGTCTCCAGGTGTCAGAGAAAAAGCCCAATGCTGGGGATCGCCGCGCAGCAAGGAGATGACAATTTTAACCTGCTGCACAGAGCTCCCTGATGAGTTAGGCTTCAAGTCAAGAAATAGTTTACAATTCTTAAAATTCAAAAATTTAGACCGATCCCCAGAAAACACATCAGGAGTAGGGATTTTTTAGTTCAGCAGCAGATGATTGAACGAGATAGGCGGAAATTCCCCGCACTTCAGCAGCGAGCTGCTCAACACGATCAGACAATTGCTTAATCTCCATTAAAGAAAAAAATCCTCCTATGGCCCCAGAGAAAAAGAGGAAAAATACATAAAAAAAAAAATTCTGACACTTTTTTTTTTTTTTTTAACAATTCTCTCCTGCTTTTGAGTACCCTAGAATCTGCGGTTTAGGCTGGTGATTCTGTTATGATTGGGTCACCGAGGAGGAAAGCAAGACCAAGCCAAGCCACAGAAAACCAGAGAGGTTGGTAACTAAGCGGATTGCAGACCCCTGATCCTATCCACACAACTAGCAGTAGCCGTGGAGCGTACCTACGATGATCCTAGATGCCTCGGCACAGCCGGAGAATTAAATAAGCCTAAAGCAAGAAAGGGGAAATCTAAACTGCCCCAGAGCAGACCCCAAAGGAATAGATAGCCCCCAAACATATATTGTCGGTGAGACAAGATGAAAACACAAACGTAGGTAGGAAAATAGACTGAGCAAACGATGGGGCCCACACTAACTAGACAGGACAGGAAAGGAAAGACTCTGTCTGCAATCATGCAAAAAACCCTGGTTCAAAAAATGCCCAACACGTCTGATAGAAAAATACTGAAGTCACTAGACTTCGCCCACTATATCAGCACTCTGGTATATTCTGAAAGCAGAGCAAAAAGAGGCCAATCTAATAAGGGATAAAAACAAACTGGCACAAGCAGTAACATAAGGATGGAAATTCAGCACAGCCCCAGCCGGAGCTGGCTGAACACACAAAACTGAAATAGACAAACCCAGATCAAATGTGAACAATAGCAAAAGAACACTTAGCTGAGCATGCAGGGACTGAGCTGGAAACTAAGACCTCAGGAGGCAGGAAAAAATCACCAGCAGGGATAGAGGGAGTCGGCTGTCTTAAATACAGTCAGAAACTCCAGATCTCCTGTCATCCTCCTCATTATCAGGTGGCAGGCCTCTGTTAATTAGATCAGCTCCATTACCTCCAGTAACCACCAGAGGGAGCCCAAAAAGAGAACTCGCAACCCCTATGTCAATACAATCAGCTCCACTACCTTCACTAGTAACCAGAGGTAGGCCAGAAAGCGAATTCACAACACCTAACCCTAATTCCACCCCTAACCCTAATTCCACCCCTAACCCTAATTCTAACCCTAGCCCTATTTTCAACCATAACCCTAATTCTAACCCTAATGGAAAAATATAAAAAAAAGTTTATTTTATTATTTGTGCCTACCTATGGGGGTGATAAAGGGGGGGTGTATTTACTTTTTTTATTTTGATCACTGTGAGAATTTATCACAGTGATAAAAATGAAAAAATGAATCTGCAGTGCCATCAGTCGGTGGCGGCGACCGATCGGTGTGTGTAGGGGGGTCGGATCTCGGTGAAATATTACGAATCGCTCTGATTGGCTGTTTCAGTTTTAACAGCCAATAAGAGCGATCGTAGGCACGTGAGGGCTAAGCCACGCCCCTGGAGTGAACTGCAAAGGGTCCTCTGTGTGCGGGTTGGGTGACCTTTCAGTGACCCCGGTCAGCCGACCCGCAGGAGGGCAATCAATTCATGACGCCACATAGGCATCATTGGTCAGATTGGAACCGACTTTCATGATGCCTACGTGGCGTCATTGATCGGGAAGGGGTTAATAAAGTCAGTTTTATTCACCGAAAACACTTGAAAAATTGCCCAAAAAATGCCATTGTATTTTATGAAGCATATTTTCACTTTCTCATTTCTTTCTATGGGTGAAAGATGCTGCAAAAACATTGAAAGAATTAAAGGGGTATTCCCATCTCCAAGATCCTATCCCAATATGTAGTAGGTGTAATAATAATAATAATAAAATATTAGCAAATACCTCCAATTACAAATGTAGTATAGTTTTTTCTGCTTCACATGGTCTCTTTCCTTATATGCAGGCATTGCAGGACCTTAGGTATCCATGGTTACAACCGCTAGGAACTAGCAATGTAACTGTTACTATATCAGTTGTCATAACCATAGATATCTAAGGTCCTGCAATGCTTGTACAGGGGGAAAGTCTTAGTTACCCCCCGACTAACGGTATTTTTCGGAGTCCATGACAGCACCACCTGAGAGAGGGGATCCGCCCTTTAGGAACAGGAAACCTACAGATACAAAAAGGGTGGCACCTCTCCCACGCATCAGTTGGATTACAGAGCACAAGAGGACTTCCAAGGTTAATGCATGATTTATGTACAGTATTCTTATTATTATTATAAATGTTTATCACCAGTGGGCATATACAAGAGGAAGACGTGCACACCCAAACTAAACTAAAGGGAGGGAATATACGGGTGCTGTCATGGACTCCGAAAAATACCGTTAACCGGTGAGTAACTAAGACTTTATCGGTCGTCCATGACAGCACCACCTGAGAGAATTACAGAGAGTAAAAACTATTTAGGGAGGGACTACAGCCTGCAGTACCCTTATACCAAAAGAGAGGTCTGTGGAAGCACCCAAGTCTAGCCTATAATGACTATAAAAGGTGCTCGGAGAGGACCAAGTAGCCGCCTTACATATCTGGTCAATGGAGACTTCTGATCTTTCGGCCCACGAGGTCGCCATGGCCCTGGTGGAATGCGCCCTCAGCTTCCGGGGTGGCGACCTGCCCTTTGAGGTGTATGCTATTGAAATCGCCTCTCTAATCCATCTGGCTAGTGTATTTTTCAACACTTTACAACCTTTCCTAGGGCCTTGATGGGAGATAAATAGGGCATTATCTTTCTTCCAGGGGTCGGTGACTGCCAGATATTCTATGAGGCATCTCCTAACATCAAGGGTGTGTCGTTTCTCTTCCTTCTCGTTAGCTGGATTAGGGAGGAAGGATGGAAGGACTATTTCCTGTGTCCTATGAAAGCTAGAAACTGCCTTAGGTAAATACGCTGGATCAGGTCTAAGTATTACCCTATCCTCTTTGAACTGTAAATAAGGAGGACGCCTAGATAATGCCTGGATATCGCTTACTCTGCAAGCTGATGTTAGAGCTACCAGGAAGGCTATTTTGAGGGACAGGTTTTTTAAGGAAGCCGATGAGATAGGTTCGAATGGGGTTTCCATCATAGCAGTAAGGACTAGGTTCAAGTCCCATGGCATGAATCTATCCTTCACTATTGGTCTGGTTCTGCCTGCTGCCTTAATGAACCTGCTGACCCAGTAATTACCAGCGTTGTTGCAGCTAAAAAGGGCCCCCAAGGCTGATACTTGTACTTTAAGGGTACTGGTGGAAAGCCCCATGTCCAGACCTTTCTGTAGAAACTCTAATATCTGAATTATAGGTGCTGAATCCCCAGCGACTACTCCTGAGTTTTGAAGGAATTTTTTCCAAATTCGAACATAAATTTTTGTGGTAATGATTTTTCTACTTTTAAGTAGGGTGTTAATTAGGTCTGGGGAGAAGCCTTTCTCTTCTAGCAGTGACCGTTCAAACTCCACGCCGTCAGATGTAGGCCAGCCACCTGAGGATGGAAGACTGGGCCCTGGGATAGGAGATCCGGGATGTCCGGAAGAACCCAAGGATCGGATACCGACATGGTCCTGAGGCATGAGAACCATGCCCTCCTGGGCCAAAATGGAGCGATAACTATAACCCTTGCTCTGTCTTTCCTGATTTTCCTCAACACCAGGGGTAGTAGAGACAGAGGAGGAAAGGCGTAGGCTAGCCTGAAGTCCCACTTTATCAGAAAGGCATCTACCGCCAGAGGATTCTCTCTGGGATTTAGGGAGCAGAATTGTCTCAATTTTTTGTTCTCCTTGGTGGCGAAGAGATCTACCTCTGGATGTCCCCACTTTTGTACAATCAGGTTGAATATGGAGGTGTTTAGGGACCATTCTCCTTGCTTTAGCTGATTGAGGCTTAAAAAGTCTGCCGTGATGTTGTCCTTCCCTTTTATATGTAGAGCTGTTAAAGATAGAAAATGCTGCTCTGCTAGTTGGAACAACCGCTCTGCTACAATCATCAGGGGTCTGGAACGGGTCCCGCCTTGGTGATTGATATACGCCACGGTGACCTGATTGTCGGAGAACACTCGCACGTGATGGCCCTGTAGATACACAAGGAGCTTTTTAGCCGCCTGTTCTACTGCTGTCAATTCTTTTAGTTTAGACGACATTCCTAACTGATGATGTTCCCATTGGTCCTGGACTAGCATTTCACCCATATGAGCCCCCCAACCGGAAGGGCTAGCATCCGTGGTGACTACGCGGGTTATGTTATACTCCCAGGGTACCCCTTTAGATAAATTATCCTTGTCTAGCCACCACTCTAGGGACTCCCTTGTGTTACGGGACAAGGTTAGCTGGCCCTCCAAGTAACCCCCAAGGACTTTTTGATGTAATAAAACCTCGCTCTGTAGTTTCCTTGCATGAAACTGGGCCCACTGGACTGCCGGGATACAGGCCGAGAGAGAGCCTAGAAGGGACATGGCTTTCCTGAGGGACATAGTGGGGTTATTGGAGGCGTTCAGGACCTGGTAGTGGAGGCGAACAAGCTTCTCCGGAGGCAGACAGCATTCCTGTTTCTCAGAATCTAGGATTAGGCCCAAGAATTGTTGGACTCTCATCGGTTGCAACCGAGATTTTTTGATGTTCAGCAACCATCCTAACCGCTCTAGGGCAGACATTGCCCTTTGTAGCTGTTCCAAACAATGATTCGCCGTTTTGCCTATGATAAGAAAATCGTCCAGGTAGGGGACCACCAGAATGTCTGACTCACGTAGATGGGCCATGACCTCCGCTATGACTTTAGTAAATACTCGGGGGGCGACTGCCACCCCAAAGGGAAGGGCCGCATATTGGAAATGTCGAACTGACCCATCTAACTGAACCGCCACTCTGAGAAAACGCTGATGAGCTGCATGGATGGGTATATGGTAGTAGGCGTCTTTTAAATCTAACACCACCATAAAGCAGTTTTGGAACAGCAATTTTATTGTGGATTTAATTGTTTCCATTTTAAACGGACGTATGACCAGAAACTTGTTGAGGGCCTTAAGGTTTATTATAGTCCTAAAGGAGCTGTCTGGCTTGCGGACCAGGAACAGAGGGGAGTAGAAACCCTTCCCCCATTCTCCCTCTGGAACCTCTGTTAGGACTTTCTTGCCGCACAGGTCATGAACCTCGGCCTCCAGGGCAGCTTGTTCTGAAGTAGAAGACCTGAGTGGGGTGATTTTAAATCAATCATGGGGGATCCTAGAGAATTCTAGTCGCAGTCCCACAGCTATTACCCCCAGTATCCAGATGATATTAGAGATCAGCGACCAGGTTGGGTAGAAGGCAGCTAGTCTCCCTCCTACCGGGGCAACTAGTCATTGGGGCGGCTTTTTCGTGTCACGAGCTGGACCTTCCTGGCGCCCCCCTCCTCCAAACATGAATCCTGTACCTTTCCTTCTTTTCTCATCCCATCTGCCCTGATCTCTGGACGGCCTTCTACGGAAATATCTTTTCCTGGTAAAGGGACGTCTATAAGAAGGATTCGGCAGACTGGGAAATTTCTTTTTGTCATTCCCAGCTTTTTCTAATAATTCGTCCAGGACGGGGCCGAATAGATACTCCCCCTCGCAAGGAATGGAACAGAGACGGGACCGGGCCTGAATATCTCCCGGCCAGCACTTTAACCAGAGCGCTCTCCGCGCTGCATTAGATAGACCCGCGGCTCTAGCCGCCATCCTTGCAGAGTCTGCTGAAGCATCGGCTAAAAACGCAGCGGCATTCTGGATGATCGGCAGATTTTTTGAACGGATGCTCTTGAGGTTCCGTCTTTTAGCTCAGAATCCAGTTGATCTAGCCAGACCATCATGGATCTGGATGTACAGGTGGCAGCTATCGCTGGTCTTAGTGCTCCTGCTGACATTTCCCATGTTCCTTTTAGAAAAGAATCTGCTTTTTTATCTAGCGGATCTTTCAAGGAGGCCATATCGTCAAAGGGTATGGAGGATTTTTTGGACGCTTTGGCTACTGCTGCGTCTAGTTTCGGGGCCTTATCCCATCTGCTTACTACTGGGTCATCAAAGGGGTATCTTCTCTTGAAAGCTGGTGGCATGGTGCCCCTTTTTTCAGGTCTTTTCCATTCTCTGTCTATCAGACTCTGGACTTTACCATTTAATGGAAAAGCCCTGCGTTTTCTGGGGTCTAGACCCCCGAACATTATGTACTGTGCTGAGAGTTCCCGTTTTGTGTCCGCTACCCCCATGGTGGACCTTATTGCCTTCACTAGTCTGTCCATTTGATCTAAGGGGAAGCAGAACCGGCTAGAGCCTTCATCCGAGGAAGACGACGAGGAGGCCGAGGAGTTATCGCCTTTCCTAGGGGTGACTGAGGCCTCCGAGCCTGAAACACTAGCCTCTCTTCTTCTAGATGGTTCCCCTTGAGATAAGACTTTCATCTCCGACCTGATTATCTCCCTCAGGCTTGAATTGAAGTCAGGTGTCTCTTCCGCTACCTGCGTAAACAGGGGAGAGTATAAGGGCCTGACAATCTACCCCTGGACTCCCTGTCTCTATCAACCCCTACCGTCTGCCGTATGCATGGCTGACATAACTTTTTAGGGTGGCCATCTGGTAGGGGGCAACTACAGAGGGCACATTCCCTGTGCTTCTGTTTTCCCGTAGCTTTCTTCCCCTGCGAAAAAACATAAGGGAACACTGCATCAGGGTACATTCACGGAGATCTCTTACCCATGCAGTTGAAGCAGGTACCGGATCACGGAGGGAGGCAGGGGATCCTTTAGTCTGGAGGAACTTCCGCGGCTTTGGTCGCTTGTTCGTCTCTGTTTCTTTTGCTGGCCACTCGTATGTGGTTTTGTTGTGGCCTGTTTCTGCGGGCGCTCCTGCGCCTCGTCCTGCTGGTCTATGGGGGCTTCCGTCGTATCCATCGCTGGGCCCTTCGGAAGCACCCCAGCAGCGTCCCCACCTGCCTTATATGGCCTCTTGGTGTCCGGGTAAGCAGGGATATGGCCATGGCACCACCCACCCGGGATTCTCCCGTGACCTCCCCCCCATGCTCCGGCCCCCCCCACCTTCCCGAAGCCGCCGCCCGCGACTCCCGGACAGGCGTGCACCCGCGGCGCGCATCGGAAGCCGGCCAGCACCCGACTTCCGGTTTCGGCGTTCCCGGCTCCACCCCTTCCGCCGCGTCACTTCCGCCGCTCACCAGAGCTTTGTGGGAGCGCGTGCGAAGGAGCCGGCACGGCGCCCCCCGCCCGGAAATGCCTCCCAGCCCCGCGCGCGCCGCCATGACCGCCGACCAGGCGCCGACGTCGACCGGGAGGACCGGACCCGGAGGAGCGCACCAGGAGGGCCCGGGGCATACGTACCCGGTGCTGGCGCTCTGGAGGCGGTGTCCACCGGACCCTCTGCTCCACCTGCTCCGTCCACTGCCGTGGTGACCTACCCGGCCCCACCGTGGCGCTTCCAGGGACCCCGCACTGACCGAGGTAGGAGACCCCCCCGCTACCTGGGTCGGTCAGCCGGCCTGGGAATCCATGACGACTCCATGACGGACGATCTGTAGGGAGTCCTGTCCTCTAGGAACAGGAAACCAACTGATGCGTGGGAGAGGTGCCACCCTTTTTGTATCTGTAGGTTTCCTGTTCCTAAAGGGCGGATCCCCTCTCTCAGGTGGTGCTGTCATGGACGACCGATAAAGATGGGAGTTTAAAACGTGACGTGATAGGAGACCGGGGCTGCACTCACTTCCCTGCAGCATCTAATACTCACCCTGGAACAGGATGTCACAGGAGGCTGGCGCTACACTCTCTTCCCTGCAGTGCCTATCACCGCTCCTGGAAAAGGATGTTATCAGGGGGCTGGCTCTGTACTCACTTCCCTGCAGTATCTGACATCACAGGAGGCTGGCGCTGCATGTCATCAGTGGCCAGTGCTGCAATCACTTCCAAAAGTTTCTTACATTCCAATGATACTTGATGCTCTACAGGAAGCATTGCATTCCCGACAGACTCGCTCTTTTAGTCATAGGGGTGGCACTGGCACAGTTTAAGGAATTAAGTTAATTTCCTTCTTTCTTGTGGTCTTGCAGTGCCGGCACCGCACGTTGTCAGAATGCTGTTAACCTGCAGATTAACTCCATATATGTAGGTTAATAGTGTTATTTTACTTGACAGGTTCTTTTTAAATATCTGTGAATTGCTTGGTATGTTGTGAAGATACAAATATAAAATCGTATCATTAATAAGACTGATAGTTTAACTTATGCAATTGTAGCATTATTTGCATTTGTTTTCAATATTATACTGTAAATTATAATTCTTTGGTAACTTTTTAAATGGACTTTGTTAAATTGACAATTTTAGAAAGCAGTTAGATTTCTATAACTTTAAGAAATTATCTTGTCAACTTGTCAGAAGAAAAACTCTTTTTGTGCAGCATAAAAATATAATGTCAGCACTGGTAGGAAGTTTCAAAAATGTTTAAAATTGTCAGCCTTCACGAAAATGAACCTTCATGTTCCAGCTGTGTATGTAATGGGGTGAAATACACCTAAGATAAATTCACATTTTGGACTTAAGCCAAATAATCACCCGTTCTTTCACTCTCTGGCTGAACGTAATATTTCTACAATGCCGCTTCTCGGAAAGATTTCACAGTGCAGGACTAAATGTGGAAGCAGATGACGGCTGCAGGTAGTGAGAGACACGTGCAAAACTGTGCAGGATAAGGGAGAACTATTACTTATTTCTACCTGACTTCTTCATTGATAACAGCAATTGAATGTAATTGCAGCTTCAGCCAAAATACAAAATAATTCAGAATAACATTATTATTCTATGGTGTTTTAAAGGGAACATGTCAGCAGGATTGTGCACAGTAACCTACAGACGGTGTCCTTTGAAAAGGCGGCAATTCATGTGCGGCTACAGTAACATCACAAAGGTTAGAATAGAATAGAATAGATAGAATACACATATGTATAGGTGTCATGGGGCAGTAGTGGGAAAACAGGGGACGAGGAACCTGGGCCCCTGAATTGCCCCTAATGCTAAGGGGGTGCCCTGACTTTCCTTAACTTGGGGGTACACTTGATGGTAGTGAGGCCCAAGTCACCGACCTGTCCCTATCTCTTGTTTAGCCCTAAGCTAAACACCCAACCCCTTCCCCAGGAGGTGAGACAGGGAAAACAGAGAACTGCACCACAAACCAAAGGAAAGCTAAAACAGACATCATGGGGAAATATCAACTGAAAACCAAAACTTAGCTTTGTCTGCTGCTAAGCACCGAACAGCAGAGTTAGGCACCAGAACAAGGAAATAGGTAGAGCTCCACTGCAACACAGCCTGCTCCTGACTCCAGCTTGGTTGGTCTCCAAAGAGGAATAATATCACCAACAGTTAGCTGGTGCACCTGGTGAGCTTATATAGGAAGGTGGGAGTGGTTTCCACCTGCCTCAAAAGATAGACCAGCGACCACCGAGGGCAAAAAACCACCAGCAGACTACCTAAACTTGTAGTAACACCAGCGGACACCGGGGGGAAAAAAACTGATATTAACCCCCGATGGCCTGAAAGGAAAAAAGGTTATATATGAGGATCCAGATCTGACATCGATCCAAAAATGGATCATGACAATAGGTGTATATACTGTATATATATATATATATATATATATTGTAGGGATGTGACTCACTCAGGTGCAGCGGGACACAATTATGAGGCAGGTTTTCCCAAAGTCCATGAGGTTTATTTGCTTCATAAACCATAACTCAGCATATCACCAACATAGCCTCTAGCTTAGGCCAAAAGATCATAAACGTCCGTGGCTTCAGACTCGGACCCAGAGTCTCAGCACATGCTGGGAGCTGTAGTCCTCCCCATAGACGCTTTCTGTAGTGTCCCACCTGGACACATGGAAGTCTGTCCACACTCAGACAGACTCTCTCACACTCCTTCACATGTGCCAAACACCTCAATTACATAGCCCTGTAACCACACCCACAGGTGATCACATGACTATGACATCACTAAAAGTTGTATTGCACATAGACACGCACAGGCTTCCCTGACACAGTGTAACAGAAATATCAGCAGTACCTCTGCTGATCAATACACCCTGGAGCCTGCATCCCAAGGCCACCCACCTTGAGACCCATAATGGCCATTTAGGACCCTGCTCCTGTTACCACACTGAATGTGCCTGTACACCCATCCTGGAACACCCACACAGCGCCCCCTAGCTGACATAGTGGTCACTACACCACATACCTCACATGTAAAGCGCCATGGAATAAATGGCGCTATAACAATAAATAATAATAATAATAATAATACCTCCCCCCTCTGTTCAAACTTGTGGGGTTGAACACATGACATCACCCAGGGATCTTGAGACCTGGCACCCATGTCACCTTGCCCTACAAGTCGAGAGGACCGTCTCCATCTGTTTTGGCAGTCATACTGCATCATATTTACGTTAGGCCTCCCACGCCCCCAGTGGTCAGTATCTCGGCCTTGGGCTTTGGCCTTCCTGTCAAAGTCCGTCAGGGTGACCAGGCACTCTTTAGTCTCCACCTGTCTGCAGTGCGCTCTGTCACCCAACTTTTCTCTCACTGGCCGGCTCTCCCAGTTCGTACGGTCATGAGTCCCACGTCCAGTTGGGCTAACTGGCTGGTCTGAGTCTGACCCTCTGTCGCTATATCCACCACCGGGTCTCGTGCCTATGTCACTAAGATTAGAATGGCCACTTGCGGACTCTCGACGTTCTTGCCTTCGACTACCTGTCCTTTCATTCCTTGGAGGATCCCTTCGGGTCCTTTCACCTTGGGTTGGAGGTGGACGCCACCTGACGTTCTCTATCTGCTCATTCATCTGCAGTCGATCCTGTCTTAGCTGCTCAATCTCCTTCAGGTACGCTACCCGATATTCCAGGAGCATGCGAAGCTTCCCAATGCTTTCCACCGAACCACAATGACAGGAACCATGTCATCTTCAACAACGACTTGGATTTCACCAGCAGGTGGGATCCTCACTCTCTTCACACTGGATCGATTCACCATCTCCTGCACCTTTCCAAGTCTGCCAACGACTTTCCCCACCAGATTTCTGGGTACCGGAATTATGTCTTCCACAAAGCCCAGCCAACTTTGCGCTTCCCTTGCAAGCTCCAGACGTCGAGCAGCTTTCCTATTACGCTCCACGAGCATCTGTTTCGTGCGGAGACATTGTAGGTGCATCTCCTTCAGGACAGCCACCCTTCTCTCTGTGTCTTCCGTTTCTGCCAGTATCACCAACTGGTTTGTTTCTGGTGCCCAGCTCACACTATAGGCCTTCACTGCCTTTTTAAAGGTCTCATGCACATCTTCGCTGGCACACGCTTCTCGCACGTCTTCGGGTACCTCCATCACGCACTTGAAGGTCATGGACTTGCTCTCATCCTGGAGAGATGGCTCTGGATTCCCCACAGACACTTCCCTCAAGGTATCTGCCAAGACTGGGTGACTGTCTTGTGCAGCTCTTGGCTCACCATCTTCCTGAGATTTACAGTCCTCAGGACCCTTTTCCAAGATGGGCTTTGGCAGTTCTGCCTTGCCATCAGTCGGGCACGGCTGCCGTACGTCTTCGCCCATCCACTTCTCCCGTAGAAGACCTTTTACGACTCCACTGAGTTCTTGCAGAACTTTATCTCGCTCCTCTGCCAGGTAGCGACACTCATCCTCTCTCCTGAGAATCTCCTGTTGATGCTTCTCTTGGGCCTCTCTGAGCACCTCCATATCCTTCACTATAGCTTTGTTCTTAGTTTGACACGCTGACAGGTGACCTCTGAGCTCAGAGACTTCCTTCTCCAGCTCATCCACTCTGTGCTCAGCTGCTTGCCTTAGGACTCTTTCCTGTTCGACATGTTCTGTTACAGTCTCCTTTATCAGCTGTATTTCATGATCTTGTTCTCTTTTGGCCAGCACGTGTCTCACCACTACCTCTTTAATTATATCAAAGGGTACCACTGGGTCAGTCACACCAGTCGAGTGAACCCTCCAGTTACCGTCCAGCACCAATGTGTCTAGTCCAGTCGTCTCATCTCCCAGCCCACCATCTGTCTTATCACGAGACGTCAGGTGCGTAAGGTGGGCAGATGTCCTTCTTCCGGTCAGTTCTACCTCTGACCTGTCCATGTCAGGAGCCGTTACTGTCTCAGTGTCCGCTGGCCCCACAGTCGAAGCATCTCCATCGTCCGACCAAACGTCATCAAACAAAACAAAGTCCCGGCCCCTCTCCCAGGCATAGACCAACTCCCGTGGTATCCCTCTACCTTGGCACTCACCACCTTTGGTCCCCTCAAACACTACTGTGTCTACTGCGTAGTTCACCGTGACCCCGTGTTTACAGCGAACCCTGACGTTTTTCTCGGTCAGAGAGAAAACGAGAGGCGTTCCTGTCAGAGTCACGTGACTCTCTGAGTCCAGCCGACCAAAGGCTCCTTCCCGGTGCAGCATCACTGTACATATCTGTGGCCCGTCATTACTCCCTGGAAAGGATATTCCACATTCTGAAAAAGACCTGCACATACACTGCGGTACTCCAGACATACCTACTGAGTCACCCAGTGCTGTCACTTCTTCACACTTGGCCACTTTCTGGACCACCACCCCGCTTTAGGTTGCCGCCCCCTCCCGGGATTCCACCCATTTTTGGGTTACCACCCCAATTTGGGCCACCCCCCCCTTTTGGGACTCCACCCCTTTTTGGGCTACCGCCCCGATTTGGGCCACCGCCCCCTTTTGGGACTCCACCCCTTTTCGGGCTACCACCCCGATTTGGGTCACCGCCCCCTTTTGGGACTCCACCCCTTTTTGGGCTACCACTCCCTTTTGGGTCACCGCCCCCTTTTGGGTTACCACTCCCTTTTGGGATTTCCCCATGTCCGTTCTGCAGAACTTCTTATGCCACAGTTCACACCACAGTTTGTCTCTCACGATACCAGACAAGTTCTTGCTGGCACCACCACAGCTTCTGCTGTCACAAACCAGCGGCACCTCCGGCTGCCGTTCACACACACACAGCGGCTGGTGTCACTGCAGTTCCTGCTGCGCCGTCTTCGTGGACCCGCCGATCCACTGGAAGCCGCTTGTCCCCTTCGTAACCCCGCCGGGTTACTGGAAGCCGCTTGTCACCCTCAAAGATAAAAAAAAAAAAAAAAAAGTGTGCCCATAGGGCCTTACCAGCGCAGGTATAATTGGTTATGAAGCAATAATACAGGGTACTCACCCTTAATAGATGTGTAAAGCCACAACTACTGTATCCGCTTAGTTACACTCCATAAAGCTGCAGCAGGATGGTGTTGCCAGACAGCGTCTGCTACCAATGATCAAAGAGGAAAAACACCATGTCCCTGTGCTGTGAGACCTTCGTGACCACTCTGAGCCACAGCAATCTGCCTTGCAAAAAAACCCTTCGTGACTGCTCTGAGCCACAGCAATCTGCCTTCAGGTTTTTCAGAGGAAAAGAGAAAAAAAAAAAAAAAACACATGCACAGTCTCTCACATGTCCTGTCCGTGTGCTGTTCAGGACGTACCGTCTCCACCTGAGAACGTCCAACACACAGGGCACACCGGGTGCTATTCAGGGAGCCGACCCTCCTCCCAGGGTCTCCCAACACACCGGCCTCACCAGGTCCAGGGGCTCTGCGGGTGCTCTTCAGGACATCCGTCTCCGCCTGAGACTGCCCAACAAATGCCTCACCAGGTCCAAGGTCATATCACGTGTTCCAGGGATCCGATTCCTCTCCCAGAACCTCCCAACACTGACCCTCCAGGACCTTGCTCACTGACCCCTCCAGGAACACAGTCACTCACTGACCCTGGTCAGTGCCACACAGACTCCTGTCTGTTACCTACTGGTGTCGGCCACACAGGTTTCTGGACGCCTCTTCTCCTCAGAGGTATCCCACAAATATTAATACAGTCACTTTCTCTGACCTCGGTCAGTATTACTCACGGTTGTCAGACCGTCTGCTCTCCTGGCTCAGAATCGCCAGCACTGCCACACGTGCTTCTGGGAGTCGCTGCCCGCATTCTCCACCAATTGTAGGGATGTGACTCGCTCAGGTGCAGCGGGAGACAATTATGAGGCAGGTTTTCCCAAAGTCCATGAGGTTTATTTGCTTCATAAACCATAACTCAGCATATCACCAACATAGCCTCTAGCTTAGGCCAAAAGATCATAAACGTCCGTGGCTTCAGACTCGGACCCAGAGTCTCAGCACATGCTGGGAGCTGTAGTCCTCCCCATAGACGCTTTCTGTAGTGTCCCACCTGGACACATGGAAGTCTGTCCACACTCAGACAGACTCTCTCACACTCTTTCACATGTGCCAAACACCTCAATTACATAGCCCTGTAACCACACCCACAGGTGATCACATGGCTATGACATCACTAAAGGTTGTATTGCACATAGACACACACAGGCTTCCCTGACACAGTGTAACAGAAATATCAGCAGTACCTCTGCTGATCAATACACCCTGGAGCCTGCATCCCAAGGCCACCCACCTTGAGACCCATAATGGCCATTTAGGACCCTGCTCCTGTTACCACACTGAATGTGCCTGTACACCCTTCCTGGGACACCCACACAGCGCCCCCTAGCTGACATAGTGGTCACTACACCACAATATATAAACAGTGGGGCAAAAAAGTATTTAGTCAGTCAGCAATAGTGCAAGTTCCACCACTTAAAAAGATGAGAGGCGTCTGTAATTTACATCATAGGTAGACCTCAACTATGGGAGACAAACTGAGAAAAAAAAATCCAGAAAATCACATTGTCTGTTTTTTTTTCATTTGATTTGCATATTATGGTGGAAAATAAGTATTTGGTCAGAAACAAGCAAACAAGATTTCTGGCTCTCACAGACCTGTAACTTCTTCTGTAAGAGTCTCCTCTTTCCTCCACTCATTACCTGTAGTAATGGCACCTGTTTAAATTTGTTATCAGTATAAAAAGACACCTGTGCACACCCTCAAACAGTCTGACTCCAAACTCCATTATGGTGAAGACCAAAGAGCTGTCAAAGGACACCAGAAACAAAATTGTAGCCCTGCACCAGGCTGGGAAGACTGAATCTGCAATAGCCAACCAGCTTGGAGTGAAGAAATCAACTGTGGGAGCAATAATTAGAAAATGGAAGACATACAAGACCACTGATAATCTCCCTCGATCTGGTGCTCCACGCAAAATCCCACCCTGTGGGGTCAGAATGATCACAAGAACGGTGAGCAAAAATCCCAGAACCACGCGGGGGGACCTAGTGAATGAACTGCAGATAGCTGGGACCAATGTAACAAGGCCTACCATAAGTAACACACTACGCCACCATGGACTCAGATCCTGCAGTGCCAGACGTGTCCCACTGCTTAAGCCTGTACATGTCCGGGCCCGTCTGAAGTTTGCTAGAGAGCATTTGGATGATCCAGAGGAGTTTTGGGAGAATGTCCTATGGTCTGATGAAACCAAACTGGAACTGTTTGGTAGAAACACAACTTGTCGTGTTTGGAGGAAAAAGAATACTGAGTTGCATCCATCAAACACCATACCTACTGTAAAGCATGGTGTTGGAAACATCATGCTTTGGGGCTGTTTCTCTGCAAAGGGGCCAGGACGACTGATCCAGGTACATGAAAGAATGAATGGGGCCATGTATCGTGAGATTTTGAGTGCAAACCTCCTTCCATCAGCAAGGGCATTGCAGATGAAACGTGGCTGGGTCTTTCAACATGACAATGATCCAAAGCACACCGCCAGGGCAACGAAGGAGTGGCTTCGTAAGAAGCATTTCAAGGTCCTGGAGTGGCCTAGCCAGTCTCCAGATCTCAACCCTATAGAAAACCATTGGAGGGAGTTGAAAGTCCGTGTTGCCAAGCGAAAAGCCAAAAACATCACTGCTCTAGAGGAGATCTGCATGGAGGAATGGACCAACATACCAACAACAGTGTGTGGCAACCTTGTGAAGACTTACAGAAAACGTTTGACCTCTGTCATTGCCAAAGGATATATCACAAAGTATTGAGATGAAATTTTGTTTCTGACCAAATACTTATTTTCCACCATAATATGCAAATCAAATGAAAAAAAACCAGACAATGTGATTTTCTGGATTTTTTTTCTCAGTTTGTCTCCCATAGTTGAGGTCTACCTATGATGTAAATTACAGACGCCTCTCATCTTTTTAAGTGGTGGAACTTGCACTATTGCTGACTGACTAAATACTTTTTTGCCCCACTGTATATGTGTGTGTGTGTGTCACATAGATATATATATATATATATATATATATATGTATTTATATTTCATAGAGAGAGACAGAAGAATAGCTGGTAATTCATTTGCCGGCTTCTGTAAAATTACTGCAAGAGCCGACAGGATAGGAGACATGGTTTACATACAGTTAAGACATGCAGAATAGTTAGATATGTATATGTCAGTGACTAATCCAATTAGTATAGTGTGTGTGCAAATTATGGGACATGTATGTAATTAATAAATTATTTTTTGGGTCTGCCGTCCCTGCGTGCCTGAACTGCGTTGAACTCTGGAGCGTGGGAGAATGAACTGGCATTTTCCCACGCTCAAGAGTTCAGTGTGGATCAGGCTTTGAGGCAGCGCAGCATCAGTGAAGTCACAGAGAACTGCTGTATATAAAAGCTCATGTTAAAATCGCATTGCATACGGTTTGCATACGCATGTCATACAAATGTACCATGTAAAAATCACATGGAAATCGCATTACACTCACATGACACTCCCATGGCACTCGTCCGATTTTTCAGTCCCGAGATTGGACTGTTTTTTTTTCTCACCTATGGGTATGAGACCTAAGGCCACATGCACACATCCAGTATTTGGTGAGTTTTTTACCTACGTATTTGTAAGCCAAAACCAGGAGAGGGTGAAAAATGAAGAAGTGGTGCAAATGTTTCTATTATGCTTTTCCTCTGACTGTTCTACTCCTGGTTTTGGTTTACAAATACTGGAGTAAAAACTCACCAAATACTCATTGTATGCACATGGCCTAACAGTGAAGTTAATGTGAACAATACAATATGCTTCTTGGATCTTGGATGTGCCTCCTCTTTGACATGTATGTGACTATTTTGGAGTGTTTTGGTTATATGCACTGAAGTTAACATGCACTCAATTCTAAAAATGAGTGGCACAGGCACAGTAAAATATATTTTGAATAAAGTAATTACATCTTGTGGGGATGACATATTCCTTTGATTGTCAGATGTTTACCATCCTCGCGCCATGTTGTATCTCCATATTGTGTCTATGTAGGAATTCATTTTTATTGCCATTGCAAATACAATACAAATATATAGTGCAGTGTGATGAAACCTGAATTTACTATCAGTACAAGAAAGATGGAGCAAGTAGGTTATCTGATTATAACCCAGAGCCAGCACACCCCACCTCACGGCTCACCAGCGGTTATTCAATCATGTCAATTCTCACATCTATATCTACCATATAATGTTACTGGCCACTTGCTGAAAAGGGAGAAGGTCTGACAGCTCAGTTCTCACAAAGAAAAAAATCTGTATTTCCATGGGCTATAGCTCTTTTCCCAGTATATTAAATCATTAATCTTTTATGACTTGTAGACACTGGCAGACACAGACCTCATATAATCCTCATATAACCCTGGCCTTAACCTATTTTTCTTATTTTTATCTTTACATATAATGTTTATCTTTTTAATGTTAACTGTTTTTTGCTACTGCTACAATTACTGAAAAATAATATTTTTAAAGACTATTTTTATTAACATCATTCTTCACATGTATGGATAAGTGGTAAGAAGTGAGAACTGTATGGCAGAGAAGGTTCCCATGCCAAAGTTTTATAAAAAATCAAGGACTGGATTAGTTTTGAAAATATGTCTACTTTAGTGATGAGCGAGCATGCTCGAGCGCTTATAGAGCATCTTCGGCAGGCTCTAATGCTAGAGTCGCTGTGGCTGCATGTCTCACGGCTGTTCGACAGCCACAATACATGTAGGGATTGCCTAACAGTCAAACATGCAGTCACTGTGACGCTATTATTTAATGCCAAAGATAATCTATTAGCACTCGAGCATTCTCAGATAACACCTTATCCCAGCACGTTCGCTTCTCAGTGGTCAACTTACATTATCCACACTTTGCCTTTAAATACGTAATAAATTGGCTAAACTAGCAACAAGTTCTGGGGTCGTATCTGAAAAATGTGAATAATTTACTATATGAGATACCTGACAGACATGAATTCTAATGGATGCCCCCCACACACTGCAGATTATTTAATTAGGTATTAACTAGATGAGGGTTCTTATAGTATGTGTTACGGTACATACAACTAGTCATGGCTGAAAGTGTTGGCACCCTCGAAATTTTTCAGAAGATTAAATATTTCTCCCAGAAAGCGTCTTGATTATGTTGCGCACCATGGACAAAGGAACATCAAGATCTCTGGAGATAGACTTATAAACCTTGAGATTGTAGATATTTTTCAACGATTTTTTTTTCTGAAGTCCTCAGACAGTTCTCTTCCTGTTCTCCATGCTTAGAGTGGCACACACAGGCACACAATGCAAAGATCAAGTCAACTTCTCCCCTTTTCATCCTGTTTCAGTGGTGACTTTCATATTGTTCACACCTGTTACTTGCCACAGATGAGTTTGAATGAGCATCACATGCTTGTTTATTCACAATTTTGGAAAGGTGACTACAATTTTGTCTGGCCTATTTTAGGGGTTTTGTGTGAAATTATGTCCAATTTGCCTATTTTTTCACTGTTTTTTTGTGTTGTTCAAATACATACAAAGGAAATAAAGACGTATATATCAAAACATGTGTAATTGCAATAATTTTCTGGGAGAAATGTTCTGGAACAATTACTAGAATGCCAACACTTTCAGACATGACTGTATATGCAAGTGGTCTCAGAGATCATGTTTCCCTTAAGGGAATATTATGTGGTAGGTACTTTAGTATAGAATTTTTTTTATTATGCTGAGATAAATAAGGCTAGTTTCACATTTGCGCTTTTGAGCGCAGCGACGGCCTGTGTACGGCCGCCGCTAAGCCCCGCCTCCGCCGGTAGCTCCGCCTACCGGCGCATGGCGCTGCATGTGGCCTGCGTCCCCTATCTTTATCACTGGGGGCGCAGGCCGTGCGCAGTATGCGTTTGGCGGCGCATGCGTCCTTTTCACGGTGCGCCGACCAGCGGCAAACGCAATCTGCTACAGTTTGGTTGCGCTCGGCGCACCGTGAAAAGGATGCATGCGCCGCCAAACGCATACTGCACGTGGCCTGCGCCCCCAGTGATAAAGATAGGGGACGCAGGACGCATGCAGCATCATGCGCCGGTAGGCGGAGCTACCGGCGGAGGCGCAGCAGGGGGAGGGGCTTAGCGGCAGTACGTAGGCCGTCGCTGTGCTCAAAAGCGCAAATGTGAAACTAGCCTAATACAATGGGATCTTAACATAGCGAAGAGGGTCCCATACCTGCCGACTAATGTAAGGGTATGTGCACACAGCATCTTTTAAACTCGGGGAAAAACCCACTGAGTTTTTTAAGTAGAACTTTCTTTGTGAAACATCAATGGTTTTTTTGCATTTTTAAAACACTACAAGACACGACAGACGTCTTCTGTCTGTCTTTTTGGGACCTCCATAGACTTATTTAGGTTGTTTGTGTAGTTTTCTAAACAGAAGGTGCCTGAATAATGGACAGGTCATTTCTTTTTTCAACATTATCTTTTTATTTGGTTTTAAGGATATAACAATTAGATGTGTAATCATCATATATAAAAAGATGAATTGTTACATTGAAACAGAAGACAAACTAAAGAAATAAAGTAACACACATGGCTAAATTATTCAGTAAAGTATTTCTACAATCAGTAGTTAGTGCAAAACTATATTTTCTTGATAATTCAACCAAGTTTTCCAATTAACCTAAAAAACTTGCAACTTATTGTTTTTTTTGTGTGAAATCATTTTTTCACATGCACAGGTTTTACTTCTTGAATGTATTATTTATTCATTTGTGGGTAAACCAGGAGATGTCCAGTATCTTGTAATCGCTAATTTTGTGGCTAGAAGGATATGAGCAATAAGTACTCTGCCATTAATGGTAATAGAGTGTATGTCTATCAAGAGTAATGCTAAAGATGGAGAGGGTTATAGTTTTCGATGAAGATTAAATCAGTTGAAAAGCGAGCATCCAAGTAGAAGTGAGCAATGGGCAACTCCAGGAAAAGTGGATGAGAGAGCCCTTTAAGGCCGCAATTGCGCCAACATATTTGCGCTGGGGTTGGAAATAAGGAATGAAGTCTCACTGGAGTGTAGTACCATCTCAAATCGGTTTTCATGCACTACTGAAAATAAGAGGCATACGTGAATGTATGGGTTGCAAAGGCTCTTGAGCGTGCCCATTCATTGTTTGGATTGGACTTATTTAATCATTTTTCCCATGATAAAAAGGGAGTTATCTTAGCCTAGTAGATTATAAATAGGTTTCCAGCCAGCCTTTTGTATTTGTTACGTTTGATAAAAGGTCATTTCTTTTAATTGCTTGGCGTCTTTGGAAACCTGAAGTGGTTAAAATATGATCAAAAGAATGAACACATGAACCATAAGTTGTTTTTACATAAAAATTCATATGGTCAAACTTTGAGCATTTTTAGGGTACTTTTTCAGGTGAGTTTGAAAACTGTTCTGACTGAAAATGATGTTGCGTGCAAATCCCTTAAGCGAAGAGGAGATAAGAGGGGAGTAGAGAAGGAGATCTTGGGGCGTGGCCTAGCACTCGATGTGAGCGGTCGGCACCTGTGACCTCTGCTGTATATCTTCATTTCTCCTGTTCAAAGTCCCTCTGGAGTGCTGATAACGATCTCAGCTGGTGGAGGAGGGTAATGGAGGCAGACCCTGACACACATGCTGTGCTGTGGTGACCCGAGGTCATGGGAAGAAGACGGCAGCAAGATGCCAGGACAGGAGCTGGGAGCCATGCTGAAGATGGCGCCGACAGTGTGGAGGCAGCTGAGAAGGCAGATGAAGCAAATGCCTCCTATGCATGGAGACTCGAGATAGCAGCCAAATTGGAGAAGGAAGGAAGGAACAGCAAAGGTGATGTCTGAAGTGGGAGAAGGGGAGACTGAGGAGAAAGAGAAAGAAGACTCAGAGGCTGATTCGGTACAGGAGTGGTTAATGGGTAAGAATGAACGGTGGGAAAAGGAGAGTGTGGAGCAGGAAGACATGGAGGAGACTGTTATAGGGGAACCCACATTGAAGGATATATATTACTTGGTTAGATTTTGTAAGACTGCACTAACAACCTTTACAAAGAGAGTTGATGGGGTTAAAGAAGAAATGTCCAGCATGAAGGCAGCCATAAATAAAGCTGATGCCAGGGTGGTGGCAGTGGAGGAGAGCTTGAGTGTGCTAGAAGATCAACTTTCTAAAATGCAGAAGTCTCACACAATGTTTGCAGAAATGTGCTGCCCTGGCTGACAAAAATGATGACTTAGAAAACCGCTCAAGGCGGAATAATGTGAGATTAGTGGGCATCCCCGAGAAGGAGGAAGGAACTGATCCTACAGCTTTTAATGAGGACTGGCTCTGGCCTGGCTGACAAAAATGATGACTTGGAAAACCACTCAAGGCGGAATAATGTGAGATTAGTGGGTATCCCCGAGAAGGAGGAAGGAACTTATCCTACAGCATTTATAGAGGACTGGCTCCGCACTAAAATTAGCGCCGATAACTTGACCAAATTTTATGTGGTGGAGAGAGTGCACCGCATTCCCATGAGACTCCTCCCGCTGGGACCCCCCTGTACTATCCTTGCTAGGATCCTTAATCATAGAGACAGAGATATTATACTAAGGAAAGCAAGAACAGCCAAAGATCTGTGCTTTAATGGCCAAAAGATTTCCATTTATCCTGATTACTCAGCCGAGGTGCAAAAGCAGAGGATGCAATATGGTGCAGTGAAGAAAAGACTGAGAGACTTGGCTTTGGCTTACTCTACCTTATATCCAGCAAAGCTCAGGGTTGTGGTCCTGGGAACAGTTCATTTTTTCCAAACACTGGAGGAGGCCGTGAAATGGCTCGACTTAAACAACAAGCGGCTCCAGGCAGATAAGGACAGAGGGAAGTGAGCGTAGTGAAATGCCGCGCTGTGTCGTGTCGTTTTTTGATAAGGAGAAACTAAAAGACGGTGCTGTTCTATGGAGGTGTCTGGTTCGTGCATATTAATTGATTTGAACTATGGAGGGACTGATTGTAATAATAATGTCTATATGCATATGCGGAGGAGGTGTGGGAGAGTTTTAGATAGATAGTGGTTCAGAGGTAACGTCTATAGGGTAGCTAGACGTTGGAATACCCATTCTCTGGTAAGAGAGGGAAAAATACAACGGGAGAACTTTTATGGTTTGTTGGGTTACTGTATATGGGGGAGGGGGGAATTGTTTAGGGAAGAGTTCTATTGCATACAGAGAGCTGCAAGATATTTGTCGGGAACCTGTATGTATAGAATTGTATGATGGGTGATAGAATTAAAATCCTTAGTTGGAATGTAAGAGGACTGTCAGAGGGAACACGAAGAACGGCTATCATGGAATATGCTAGGAAGAGGAGACCGGATATTCTATGCCTCCAGGAGACTCATTTACTACGGGAAAAGGTGGAGGTCTTGAAGAGGAGATGGATTGGGAGAGCATATCATTCCACATATTCTTCATATGCTAGCGGGGTCTCTTTATTAATAGGAGTGTATACACCATTTGAAGAAATTAAAAGACATATTGATAGTGAAGGACAGTATATTTTTGTTGTTTGTAAAATTTATAGGCAATCAATATGTATAGTAGCTATGCACATACCACCACCATATAGCGGGAAAAAATTATGTAAGGTTATGGAATTATTTAAGCGTGGTATGGGATTACCATTACTTATTATTGGTGATTTCAATAATGTTAGAGATAAGGGGTGGGATAGACATAAACAGAGTGCAGGTAAAAGCATTAGGAAATTGACAGCATTTGGAATTATATTAACCCCCTAACCCCCAAGGGTGGTTTGCACGTTCATGACCAGGCCAATTTTTACAATTCTGACCACTGTCCCTTTATGAGGTAATAACTCTAGAATGCTTCCATGGATCCTGGTGATTCTGACATTGCTTTCTCATGACATATTGTACTTCATGCTAGTGGTAAAATTTCATTCATATAACTTGCGTTTGTGAAAAAAATGGAAATTTGGCGAAAATTTTGAAAATATCGCAATTTTCTAACTTTGAATTTTTATGCCCTTAAATCACAGAGATAAGGCACACAAAAAACTTAATAAGTAACATTTCCCACATGTGTTTACTTTACATCAGCACAATTTTGGAACCCAAATTTTTTTTTCTTAGGAAGTTATAAGGGTTAAAAGTTCACCAGCGATTTCTCATTTTGCAACACTATTTTATTTTTACGGACCACATCACATTTGAAGCCACTTTGAGGGGTCTATATGATAGAAAATACGCAAAAGTGACACCATTCTAAAAACTGCACCCCTTAAGGTGCTCAAAACCACATTCAAGAAGTTTATTAACCCTTCAGGTGCTTCACAGGAATTTTTTGAATATTTAAAAAAAATGAACATTTAACTTTTTTTCACAAAAAAAATACTTCAGGTTCAATTTTTTTTTTTTTCCAAGGGTAACAGGAGAAGTTGGACTGCAAAAGTTATTGTGCAGTTTGTCCTGATTACGCTGATACCTGATATGTGGGGCGGAACCACTGTGTCGGCGCATGGCAGAGCTCAGAAGGGAAGGAGCGATGTTTGACTTTTTCAATGCAAAATTGGCTAGAATTCAGATCGGACGCCATGTCACGTTTGGAGAGCCCCTGATGTACCTAAACAGTGGAAACCTCCCACAAGTGACCCCATTTTGGAAACTAGACCCCCCAAGGAACTTATCTAGATATGTGGTGAGAGCTTTGAACCAACAAGGGCTTCACAGAAGTTTATAACGTACAGCGGTACAATTAAAAAATCATATTTTTCCACAAAAATTATCTTTTCACCCCCAATTTTTATTTTCCCAAGGGTAACAGGACCCTAAAAGTCATTGTGCAATTTGTCCTGAGTACGCTGATACCCCACATGTGGGGGTAGACCACTATTTGGGCGCATGGCAGAGCTCGGAAGGGAAGCAGCGCCATTTGACGTTTTTGGCTGGAATTGAGATCGGACACCATGTCGCGTTTGGAAAGCCCCTGATGTGAAAACCCCCCACAAATTACACCATTTTGGAAACTAGACCACCCAAGGAACTTATCTAGATGTGTGGTGAGCACTTTGAACCCCCCAGTGCTTCACAGAAGTTTATAACGCCCGGGCGTGAAAATAAAAAAATCGTATTTTTTCCACAAACATGGTCATTTAGTCACCATTTTTTTTATTTTCCCAAGGGTACCAGGAGAAATTGGACCCCAAAAGTTGTTGTCCAATTTGTCCTGAGTACGCTGATACCCCATATGTGGGAGAAAACTACTGTATGGCCACACGTCGGGGCTCGGAAGGGAAGTAGTGACGTTTTGGAATGCAGACTTTGATGGAATGCTCTGCGGGTGTCATGTTGCCTTTGGAGAGTCCCGAATATTCCCAAACAGTGGAAACCCCCCATAAGTGACACCATTTTGGAAACTAGACCCCCTAAGGAATTTATCTAGATGTGTGGTGAGCACTTTGAACCCCCAGCGATCTGTCACAGGCATAGACGCAGACTTCCTAATGCCTGCGCTTTGCAGGCACTGAGGAAGCCAGCTCCCTGCAGGCCCCCGAAGGTCCCCGTCGCCATCTTGGATTCGGGGGCCTGCAGGGATAGAGCCCCCCGCAGCAGCGCTGCGCATTGCGCTGCCGTAGGGGGCTCAGGGAAGCACGGAGGGAGCCCCCTTCCCTGCCGATGCTTCCCTTTAACCCCTGGTACACCGCAATCGTGTTTGATCACGGTGTGCAAGGGGTTAACTTGTCGGGGCGGTCCGTGACCGCCCCTGACACATAGTGCCGGGTGTCAGCTGTGATAATCAGCTAACACCCGGCCGCGATCAGCGGCGCTCACCACGTGGTCGCCGCTGATCGCGCTAGACGTACTATCCCGTCCATGGGCATAGGGGCCTGGATCCCATGGACGGGATAGTACGTCTGATGTCATAAAGGGGTTAAAATTATTTTTACACTTTTTTTTTTTTTTAACTTTACTACATTGTCCCAGGTGGGACATCACTGACCTGTGACAGATCGCTGATCTGTCACATCACAGATCACTGTGACAGATCAGCGATCTGTCACAGGCACTGCACAAGGCTTCCTCCTTGCCTGCGCTTTGGTATCATCCTATGTATATAAATTAAAGACTGATGAGGGAAGGGAGGTGGGGGACACAGAGTGTATTTTGGGGGAATTTAGACCATTCTATAATCAGTTATGTTCTGCGGGATCGGCGGACTCATTTGGGGACATAGAGGGTTTTCTTCAGGAAGCAGGGCTCCCGGGATCGGCGGACTCATTTGGGGACATAGAGGGTTTTCTTCAGGAAACAGGGCTCCCGAGGATTAAAGACAGTGATAGGGGGAAACTGGAGGTGCCCATAACAAAAGAAGAGATTGAAATGTCTGTTATATCTATGGCTAGTAATAGGGCCCTGGAGGCAGATGGTATCCCTAGAGAAATTTACAAAGAGTTAATTGAGATGGTAACACCCAGACTGCAAAAGGTTTTAGAAGAGGCTCTTCGGGAGGGGGAATTACCGGCGTCCATGAGGGAGGCGGTGGTGGTGGTCATTCCGAAAGAGGGAAGAGATCCGGGGTTGGCAGAATCTTATAGGCCCATCTCGTTGCTGACGGTAGATGTTAAGGTTTTGGCTGAAATTTTGGCTAGCCGTTTGGCAAGTGTGGTTCAGGATCTTGTTCATCCTGACCAATCCGGATTTATGCCAAATAAGTCTACGGCGATTAATTTGCATAGGGTTTTTCTGAATTTGCAGCTGCCGTTGGACAATAGGGGCAGTAGGGTTGTGGTATCATTGGATGCGCGTAAAGCGTTTGATAGTGTTGAGTGGCAGTATCTTTGGAGGGTGTTGGAATGCTTTTGGTTTTGGGCCGACCTTTATTTCATGGATTCAGTTGGTATACACTTCCCCGACCGCTAGGGTCAGAGTTAACGGGCAAATGTCTGGGAGTTTTGCGCTTCATAGGGCAACTAGGCAGGGGTGTCCACTGTCCCCGCTACTTTTTGCTTTGGCAGTGGAGCCCTTGGCGCAGATAATTAGGAGGACGGCTTCGGTTAAAGGGTTCAGATATGGCTTGGTAGAAGAAAAAGTATCATTGTATGCAGATGATGTGTTGCTTTTTTTGGAGGATTCTGGAGAGTCGTTGTTAAGAGCAATGGATATTATTAAAACTTTTGGGTCTATATCGGCATTAGAAATTAACTGGGAAAAATCCACTGTCATGGCTGTAGATGATTGTGTTGTTGATTTGCCAGTGTCGGAGGAGGGTAGTAGGTTGGCAGTGGTGCGACAGACCTGGGCATTCAGGTGGCACTTCCGATTTCGAGCTATGCAGATTTGAATCTGATTCCACTGCTGAGTACATTTAGGAGTAAAGTAGGGGCGTGGTGTAAACTGTATCTTTCAGTAGTGTGAGAAATTAATCTGATTAAGATGATTTTGATGCCCCAACTGCTATACATCTTGCACAATGCCCCTATCTGGTTCCCTAGGCGGTGGTTTCGTACTATTGACTGTTGTGAACTCATTTTCTGCTCCACCAGTTGAGAGTTCTCCTTTCGTTCTCCCTCTGGTGGTGACAGAAGGTAGTGAGGTTGGTTTAATTGGTAGTGATCTGCCATATGATGATGAGGATAACGATTGCATCTCTGGAGTATCAGACTGGATATAAGACAGCCGACGCCCTATCCTGGTGCTGGTGATTCAGTCTGCTTCTTTGGTCTTGGACATCAGCTCTGTTCCAGTCTTCTCAAGCTAAGTTTTTTTGCTAATGTTCACACTTGCTTTTGTTGGTCTATTCAGTTTTTTGTGTGGTCAGCCAGCCCCGGCTGGGGCTGTGCTGAATTTCCACTCTTATTAATCTGTATTTGCCAATTTGCCTTTTTTGTCCCTTATTAGATTGGCCTCTTTTTGCTCTGTCTCAGAATATTTCAGAGTGCTGATATAGAGGGAGAAGTCTAGTGACTTCAGGGTTAATTTTGCTATCAGAAGTGTTGGACATTATTTTTGTAGGGTTTTTGGCAGATTGCAGACAGTGTCTTTCCTTTCCTTTCTAGTTAGTTTGGCCCCATTGTTTGCTCAGCTTATTTTCCTGCCTGTGTTTGTGTTTTCATCTTGTTTCACCGTCAATACATGTGTGGGGGCTGTCTTTCCTTTAGGGTCTGCTCTGGGGCAGTTAGTTTTCCCCTTTTCTTGCTTTAGGCTTATGTAGTCCTCCGTTGTGACGAGGCGTCTAGATTCATCGTAGGTACACTCCACGACTGCTGCTACTAGTTTTGTGGTTAGGATCAGGGATCTGCAATCTGCATAGTTACCAACCTCTCTGGTTTTCTGAGACTTAGCTTGTGTTGTTTTTTCTCCTCAGTGACCCATTCATAACAATTGACTCTATATTTAGGGATCTTGTGTGGGGAAAAAAGCAGCCAAGAATCAGACTTTAGATATTGCAGAGGCCCAAAGATGGAGGGGGACTGAGGCTTCTGAACCCTTGGATTTTCTACTTAGGTGCTCAGGGTCAACAGATGAGGGGGGTGGAGGGATGTGTCTGGGGCTGGTTCAATACAAAGGGTCTTGGTTCACGTGATGGGGAGGGATCCCTTGGTTCAGGGGTTGGAGGCAGGAAGTTTTAGGAAGTTGGGTTTGATATATCCTACTTTAGAGCTGATGCATAAAGTCTGGGAGGCAATTAAAAGGATTAGGGGTTTGGAATGTGAAGGGTTAAAACTAAAATCAGAGCTGAAGTTTCACTTCTCCATTTCTCTGAAGGTTTCGTTTCTTCATTTTTGCTGCTGTAAGATAAATTTTTGTAATTGGCATGGGCTGTCATGAAACCAGATTGTTTTCATTAAGTGCAAAGATAAGGGGCTGGGGGGGTGTATTGCTCTGAATATGCCATTATACTACTGTCTACGCTATCTAGGTACTGACATATATGTAGTTTCCGGTTTTCTTGCAATATTATTGGCTTATAAAGTGAAATGATTTTATTGGTAGTTGAGAACCTTGCATAATTAAGCAAAATATTATAAAAGAAGTGACTACAATAAACGGGTTACTGATCTATTTGGATCGTCCCATACAGAGACACATCTCCGTTTGGTCATTTGAGTTGCTAGCAACACTCTGTGGAATAATTTGGACATCACTGGCTCAACCGTGAAGGGTTAATTTAACTCCCTCCCTATCAGCTGCCGCCCAACGTGGGGCCCCCGAACAGGGATGCCTCTGCCCCCAGAGGACAACAAGACAAAGGACCCTCGGAGCGGACACAGGTGCTGGAAAATTGGGACTGATCATCCCCCACGGCAACCACGGTAAGTTGGCAGTTAAACTGTTCAGACTGACCGTTTGGTGTGGTTTTCCTGTGCTTGTTGCTGCAAAGAGGATCTGAGGTTTGTCCCCATGGTGGGGTGATTCATGGGTGAAATCATAGAGAGGTGTAGTCCCGTTGGGGGCCCAGTGCTCGAACCGTACCTCATAAGGGACGGACACCCCGGATTGACCAGTGATTGTGGCTCTCTTTATAGTCAAAATATCCTGAAATTCCCGATCATTATTAGTAATTGGGCGTGGTGAAGTGATCGAAGACTGGGTAGGATACGTAACTCAGGTATATATAGATAGATAGATATATATAACCAGAGGTGTCCGGAGGGATAGTCTGAGACGCCCTCCTCCTTTCACTGAGTACCGCAAATTTTGGGCTTCCCAGAGGGGGTTGACCCTGTGGAACAGACTGATACGGCCGCTCCAGATCTGTACACAATTTGTCAGGATATTTAGCTCTAAAGGAGAGAATTATGTTTCTGTGGAAGAAAAAGAAAAGTTTGGAATCGTGTGAAGGATCAGATACTGTTAGTCTTATGATTCAAAGACGAGGAAAGAAATCTGTCAAGAATGCAGGAAAAATATTTTCGATTTTGGGATTTCCTAAGGGCGGGAGGCTACAGCCTACGCTATGGGACGAAGGAGTTAAAAAAAAATAAAGGGAGATTGACTGATGATGGATTACTTAAAGGCGCTGAGGAATTCCGTGGCTTGGCACATGAATTGTATAATGAAGGTTATGTGGAAGTTGAACAGCAAGTGAATTCTGATTGTTTTTATTGCTATGTGGAAAAAGGAAAATTGTCTAACACTGTGAAAAAAACAGAAAGTGTTGTGGTACAGGAAAGAATTGAGAATGTGATTAACGAAGACACTGAGATCGAGGTTAATGTGTCGGGCAGGAAATTAGTTAAGAATGATTTGAAGCAAGAAGTTTCCCTGCTAGATGATAAGGTCCCTCCCCAGGAAATCAAGCCTCTCCTCTCGACTGTAAGCTCTGTGCCCCTTAACCCTAAGGCACCGATGTATCCTGGACTACCAAAACTCAGTATGCCCCCACCCTATGATCCTGCCGGGTGGCTCTGTGCTGTATGCGGAGTTACTAATCCTCAGTGGAGAGAGGTCTGTTACAATTGTGGTACTAGGAGACCGGGAGTAGCAGCCCCCACCTTTCCTCTGTTGAATGCTGACGGTACTTATTATCATCCGCAGCCAGCCCCAGTCCCCGTTATGACTAATATTGCTAGTGGTTATGAATATACACCCCCTCCCACTTTAGTTACCAGGTCAGAGACAGGATGCTCAGAGGTGATAGAAGATTTCCAGGAAATGTATTCCAATATTATTCCTGGACCCCACCATCACGATGTGCTCTTTAGGATAGGGACATGGGATCTCACGAAGCAGCATGTTGGGGCCATAGTAAATGCCGCAAACAATCAACTCCGCCATGCTGGAGGACTGGCCGCAAAAATTTCACAGAAAGGCGGACCCATGATACAGGAAGAATCTGATTCGTATATACAAATGTATGGCCAGGTAGAAACAGGACAGGTCGCAGCAACCAGAGCAGGACAGCTGCCGTGTCAATATGTAATACATGCAGTGGGACCACGATATGACCCTATCAATATTCCTAGGTCCTAACAATTGCTTACTGAGGCTGTCCAGAACGCAATCCTGTATGCCTCCTCTGTCCCCCCCAGTACGATGCCTCAACGTACAGTGGCTATACCATTAATCTCTGCCGGTATTTTTCAATATCCCAGGAAGGATGCTGCCATGGTCATAGTATCAGCAATAGAGCGGTGTATACAGGAAAACCCCATAAATTTGGAGGAGGTCCGATTTGTCCTCGACAGCTGCCTAATGGCCCATCAGGCAATACAATCTCTAACTGTAACAGAACCTCCTGCCTCGCTCCCACAGCAGATGCCTCTTGTGCCCATACTACCGCCACCTCCTCCCCCCGAGTTGTCAGTAATATCCGAATTTGAAGAAGATAACGTGGAAAGCACTCCTGACAGGCCAAAGTATACTCCCTTCACCCCATCACAAATAGACACTGTTTGCAATCAATTACCCGATCCAGAGACTTCCCCCATGGCTTTCTACAGGCAAATGGCATCAAATCGAGACATTTATTCCACTCCCCGAAGAGATCTATTACACATACTTCGAGTAAAAGCTGGGGAGGGGTATTTTCCAATTATTGAGGGTGGCATAATGTATAATGTGGATCTGGATGGGGGAACTTATGAGAGTGGTGTTGATTTCTGCAATGCTTTAAAGGTTTGGGCACAAGATAGATTGGCGGACCAAGCTACCTCTCTCACAGATGTCACACAGGACAAGGGGGAGAACGCCGAGAAGTTCTATGGGCGTCTTATGGTAGTATTTAGAGATCTGGGATTCTCACTGTATAATAAAGCTCATACACATCTTTTTGTGGCAGCTTTGATGTCTGGCCTTAAACCCGAGTTGCAAGAGGCGATAATCTCTGTTAGACCTGATGTTGAGAATTCCACCCCGGATGATGCATTGAAAGTAATAAAAAGTTTTCAGAAGAATTTAACCCGTTCTGCAGCGGCAGGGAAACAGAAAAATAAGCCAGCAGCTGCAGCTGTAGCAGCTCCAGTTCCTCCAATAACAGCAGCAGCCCCCACCATTGTGCCCAGCCTGGCTGCAAGTACACAGCTGGTTCCTTATCACTGGAGCACACAGCAAACTCTGGCCCCCCCTCAGACTTCAACTCCTTACTCCAGTATCTCTCCTAATACTATGAATAGGAACCTTCCTCCCCAGGTCCGCCGTGCTAATTCTCGTTTACAATTCTGGCGCTGCGGGCGACTTGGTCACTTTCAGAGAGACTGTCACACTCCCGCTGATAGATGCTACCCTCAAGTTCCCTCTTCCAATCGTAATCTAAATACTGGGAACCCCAGAGGATACCCTGGTTACGGACAGCCCCAAAATCCTGATAATAGTCCATACTGAAGGGGTGGCCAACCAGGGTCTGCCATCACAATGTCCTCCACCAAACCTGGGGCATGCTCATCCGTCACGCTCCCTGTAGGGGACACCCTTGTTAAGTTCATGGTAGACACTGGGGCGGCCAATTCTATAATCAAGTCATCAGATGTACCTACGGATATCCCTATTCAATTCTCAGATCAAGAGCTTGTTTTAATTGGAGTAGATGGCAGACCCAATAAACATACTCTTACAAAACCCATCCCTGTGGGGCCTTTCCCCGAGGTTACTGCTCAATTCGTAATCTCTCCCACATGTCCAGTAAATTTACTGGGGGTAGATTTATTATCACAGTTCCGCTCCAGAATACAATTCCAAGATGATGGTCGGATGGTTCTTACATTACATAACCCCTATGCAGATGAAGACAGTGAGGAAATTTGTATTTTGCATGCCCTTCCCACAGTTATGATGGCCCTGATAGGCCCAGATCCACCCCCAATATTGCCTGAGGATCAACGACTCACCCCATACCTCTCAGAGATACCATCTAAACTTTGGTCAAAAGGGCCAAATGATATAGGGAAAATGCCTGTAGAACCAGTAAAAGTGTTTCTCAAACTAGGTGCCCCTTTTCCCAAAGTCAATCAATATCATTTGAAACATGATCAGGAGCGGGGCCTTCAGGAACAAATACAAACGTTACTTGATAACGGTGCTCTGGTACCCTGTGTTTCTCCATGTAATACGCCCTTGTTTCCCGTTAAGAAAAAGACCCCACCTGGCCAACCCTCTGTGTACCGGCTGGTACAAGACCTACGGGCAGTTAATGCAGCTACTATCCTGGAAACTCCAGTGTTGCCTAATCCACATACTCTTTAGTTTCAAATACCCCAGGATGCTGCTTGGTTTACAGTCATTGATCTTACCAATGCCTTCTTTAGCATTCCGTTACACCCAGATTGCCAGTTTCTGTTTGCATTCACTTTTCAGGAACAACAGTTAACATGGACGGCTATGCCACAAGGGGCCCAAAATAGTCCCAACCAGTTTGCAAAAAACATGAGCGAGTGTCTCTTGCCCTGGCAGTTAGATCACCCCCAGGTCACGTTGCTTCAGTACGTGGATGATCTTTTGTTGTGTGCACGAACGGAGCAGGAAGCCATTGTTGCCACTGTCAGCCTCCTCAAGCATCTGGCAGCACTGAACTGTCGGGTTTCGGCCTCGAAACTTCAGTTCTGACTTGGTCAAGTGATATTCTTGGGTCACGTCTCCTTCAGGGTGTCAGACACCTCACAGAAGAAAGAAAAATAGCTGTCAGCTCCCTTCCTTTCCCAAAAGATGAAACTGAACTCCAGCGTTTTCTTGGACTGTGCACTTATTGTCGTCAGTGGATACCGGATGCATCCCGCATAATGCAACCCCTTTACAACGCCTTGAAAGACGGCATAATGAGCTACAAGGAAAGATCACCGGTTTGCATGGAAAGCCTAAATCATCCCTTCTCTGAGTTGAAGCGGCTTTTTGCTTCCGCCCCTGCCTTGGGCATCCCGGACTATACTCGACCGTTCCATTTGTATGTGTCTGAGAATGAAGGACACGCAGCAGGGGTGCTCACACAATCACATGGCAACAGGCAACGACCAGTGGGCTATTATTCGGCCGGCCTCGACCCAGTGGCCCGAGCATCACCAAGTTGCATGAGGGCAGTTCACACCACTCACTCGTTGCTTGACAAGACTGCAGACATAATTCTTGGACATGAAATGCATATTTTTGCTCCGCATGATATTGCAGCAATACTTAGCCTTCAGCAACCAAGACATTTGACTGTGCAACGACACTTACGGCTGCAGTGTTCACTCCTTTTGCCTGATTATGTCAAGTTGCATCGCTGTACTACAATCAACCCCGCTACTTTACTGCCGATCCCCAAGAAAGATGGCAGTGATGAGGATTACCTCCAACATGATTGTTCCCAACTTGTGATAGAAGAAACAGCTACTCCACCAACTGTCAGTGAGAATCCACTTCCAAATCCCGATCTGGTGTTATACACGGATGGTTCAAGATATGCTGATGAGTTTGGTAGATTCCACACGGGATATGCTGTTACCACAGAGGACACTGTAGTGCACGCAGCTGCACTCCCGCCCTTACTGTCAGCACAAGAAGCAGAACTCCAGGCTCTGTCTACTGCATGTACTTTGGCCAAGAACAGACGGGCTAATATATATACGGACTCACGGTATGCATTTGGTATAGCTCACGATTTTGGGGCTCTATGGGCCAAGCGAGGGTTTATTACTACTGCCGGAACCCCAGTGAAAAATGCTGAAGCTGTTTAAACCCTCATGGACTCGATCAAATTACCTACTCAGGTGGCCATTATCAAAGTTAGGGCGCATGGTCCTAGGAACAGTTCACAGACTGTTGGCAACTCATTTGCGGATATTCAAGCAAAAGCCGCAGCTCTTTTACCTGTTGAACCAACCATACCAACTATGGTGACCACACGCTCTCAGCGTAAACAGTTACAAGAAGCACTGACCCTACAAGAACCTGATGATCTACAACAGAATGAAGTTTTCTGTCGGTCCCCGCGAGACTGCTTAATGACGATGCAGAGAATGTCTCCAAAGGAAGAGGTGAAGCAATGGAAGACTGAAGGGGCACGTATGGATAATGGTCTCTGGAAAAAGGACCAACTCGTGTGTCTCCCTAAGCGGATGTAACCTGCTATTGTCACATGGGCACATGGGCCTACACATCGAGGAAAGAATCAGGCCCTCGCACTGGTGCAAAAATTCTACTGGGCCCCAGGAATTTCCCCAGTTTTGTCAGCGCTCAACCGTGCCTGTAATATCTGTCAGACCTGTAATCCCGGTCAACTTCAACGTGTAGCCCCGAAGCATCTTGCTAAGCCCGACTATCCTTTCCAAAGGCTCCAGGTGGACCATATCACGTTGCCTAAGTCTGGAAGGTATGAATACTGTTTGGTTGTTGTTGACATGTTCTCCAGTTGGCCGGAAGCAATCCCCGTTACCAACATGACTGCAAAAACTACAGCGAAGAAACTGGTGATGAAAGTCATATGGAGATATGGGGTTCCAGAAGTTGTTGAAAGTGACCAAGGCCCGGCCTTTTCTTCTCATGTGTACCAAGAAGTTCTGACAATGCTTGGATCCACTGTAGCCCTCCATACTCCGTACCACCCACAATCCAGTGGGAAAGTTGAGAGGCTGAACAGCACACTGAAGGGACAATTGACCAAAATGATGCAGGAGACTACGGCTCCATGGCCAGAGCTCCTACCCATTGTACTATACCACATTCGTACTACCCCTACTGCAAAACATGGCCTGTCCCCATATGAGATATTGTTTGGTACTAGGCCCCCAGTTGCAAATTTCCAGCCCCAGCAGTTATCAGAAGAAATTGACCGTGCTGTTCAATATGTTATTCAGCTTAGTAAAAATCTTGCTAATACCCATGCTCTAGTTTCTTCTTCTCTTCCAGATTCAGCAGAAACCGACACCTGTCATAACCTGAAGCCTGGTGATTTGGTAGTCGTGAAAAGGCATGTAAGGAAGCACGGACTAGAACCCTTGTATGACGGTCCCTATCAAGTCCTCCTCATCACCCCTACATCAGTGAAACTAGAAGGAAGACCGACTTGGATCCACGCATCGCACTGCAAGCTGGTCAAACAAGCCAATAGTAAATAAGGGGCATAATGTTTTGGTCTTTCGCATTTTCCATATTATTATTGGTAACTGCATGGGACAGCCTAAATTCCCCAACGTCCTTGAATAATAAGTTTATACAACATCATAAAAAATTACTGAGAGATTTGTTGGATAATTCCCAGTCTCTGGCAGACTGTTGGATCTGCACGTATTCACCAGTGTCAGCCACAAGCATCCCCTTTTTGGCTATCCCTGTTCCACCCGAGGAGTTATTTGCGTGGACTAACTGTTCTGACACACTCGCTAATAATGCCACAGATAATGTTAAGTTATGGAATTTGACTGTTGGTATACCTATTGTGGGATGGGTGGGATACCCCTGGTGGCAAGGTAACTTTTCAGGAAGCAGTACACAACTTCAATATTTGGCCTACAAAGGAGGGGCTTGGGTCCCTAAGAATAAGACTAGTCTAACCAATCTATGGCAAATTCCAATGTATGGTTTACAAGTCAGTTTCAATGTAACTTCACACTCTACTGACGCCTTCAAACCAATGTTGCTAGAAAGAAGATTGCATAATATGTCATGGGAATATTCTAATTTGTTTCCCCAGGGTTCTAACTAAACCTGTGCCAGTATTCCTGGCAATATATCTTGTAATGAGTCCTCTGAATATGTACCAGGAACCCCCACTTGTGGAAATCCCGATGTAGGTTATTGTAGTCCTTTAGGACAATCTCCAGCTTGGTGTATGCTTGAGAATGCGTCTGCATTCATAGACTTAGCTCATAGATGGGTACTGCAACATTCAGCCCTATGGGATTTACCTGATGACAGTGTATTTCTGTATGTATTAGGAAAGTCTGCACAAAGACAGCTAAAGATGATACCAAAGGTGTCGTTGCCCCTGCTCTTCTTTGCACCGATCTCAAAAGGCTACTTGATGAAGATGTTGAAGCCAAGCACATGCCTACATACAAAAGATCCCCACCACCGTCATCAAAAATTGTTATTCGTGAACTGCAGTATACAGGGGGGATGGGTGCGCCGCGACAGCAATGACTGGTAACACGGCATCAGTCATGTGAAGACCAGTACCCCTCTAGCTGTTAGCTTGGGATAGCATCTCTGATGCTGCATATGTGTTGAAAAATTTATCTAGGGGGATTGTGAAGGGTTAAAACTAAAATCAGAGCTGAAGTTTCACTTCTCCATTTCTCTGAAGGTTTCGCTTCTTCATTTTTGTTGCTGTAAGATAAATTTTTGTAATTGGCATGGGCTGTCATGAAACCAGATTGTTTTCATCAAGTGCAAAGATAAGGGGCTGGGGGGGTGTATTGCTTTGAATATGCCATTATACTAATTTCTACGCTATCTAGGTACGGACATAAATGTAGTTTCCGGTTTTCTTGCAATATTATTGGCTTATAAAGTGAAATGATTTTATTGGTAGTTGAGAACCTTGCATAATTAAGCAAAATATTATAAAAGAAGTGACTACAATAAACGGGTTACCGATCTCTTTGGATCGTCTCATACAGAGACACGTCTCCATTTGGTCATTTGAGTTGCTAGCAACACTCTGTGGAATAATTTGGACATCACTGGCTCAACCTTGAAGGGTTAATTTAACTCTCCCTATCAGGAACACTTGACAATTTTTTCCCCGATATTGCAAAACGAGACTCTACCGGAATTTGTTAAAATGGGAGAATTTAAAAATTGGATGAGACTGGGAATACAGTACATGGTTCAGGTGCAGGACATGCAGTGACTGGTGCCCTTATTAGATTAGATTATGGGCTACCGGAGGTCTGCAGATTTCAATATGGGCAGTTTAGGCATGTTTAGTTGGACAATGAATATGGAGATTTACAAGGATATATTGATTGATTATGTCTGCGCAGAGGGGAGAACAAAAGGGGTAGGGTTGGGCATTTATAAGGATCTAATGCATACTTTTTAAATAATTATCATATTAGAGCACAGGGGAATTGGGAGGAGGAGTTGGGTAGGATAGAGGAAGATAAATGGGAAGTGATTATGAAATATGTACCCCAATTATCGCTGAGTGAACCGGGCAGACTCTCGCAGATATATGTACTTCATAGAGTATATAGGACTCCTGAACGGCTGTATAGAGCGGGTCTGAGACAGACTTCTGTGTGTCCTCGGTGCCGAATGGAGGGGGCTGGAATTCTCCATATCTTATGTCAGTGTCCAAATCTGAACCCATATTGGACGGCGGTGCTTAATGCCATAGGAGGAGTATATGGTTATAGGACTGAAAGGGATCCTGTGGTGTGTATACTGGGATATGTGGAGGAGGTCCAGGTACATAATAAATATAAGGTGGCTATAGCTAGATTATTATATATTGCGCGAAAACTGATTGCAAGATACTGGATAAATGAAGATCCGCCGAAGTTGAGGGAATTTTTCAGACAGTCTGACTCTATTGTAAATATGGAAAAAGACATTTAGGTTAAGAGTATAAGAACATTTGAGACACTGTGGACACCTTGGGTGGAGAGAAGATGACCCGGAACTTAGGTTACACCATGCATTATTTGCTGCTCTTGTATGTAATAGGGGGAGGGGAAGGGAGGAAAGGAATTTCTGAAACTAATGACCATTGTTAATGTTCTCATTGCGATTTTTGTTTTGTACCTTGAATTTGGTTTCAAAAAAATTTATCTGATTAAAAAAAAAAAGAGAAGATCTTGTGAGGATCGGAGGATGTGTGAAGGTAAGTACCGGGAAATGAGGTCACAGAAGTATGGAGGACTCAGGTTGTGGATGGCTTTGTAAGTCATGGTTAGGGTTTTTGAACTGGAGTCTTTGGGTAATGGGGAGCCAGTGCAGGGATTGACAGAGGGGAGAGGCAGGAGAATAACGGGGGGACAGGTGGATTAGTCGGGCAGCAGAGTTTAGAATAGATTAGAGGGGTGTGACAGTGTTAGAGGGGAGGCCACAGAGCAGGAGGTTGCAGTAGTCAAGGCGGGAGATGATGAGGGCATGGACTAGGGTTTTTGCAGATTCTTTGTTGTGTAATGTACGGATCCGTGAAATGTTTTTGAGTTGAAGTCGGCAGGAAGTGAAAAGGGCTTGAATATGTGGATTGAAAGAGAAATCAGTGTCAAGGATAACCCCGAGGCAGCGAGCTTGTGGGACTGGAGAGAGTGGGCAGCCATTTAATGGATAAGTCCGTTGGGGGGGGGTCACGTGAGAAGGGGAAAGATGATGAATTCTGTTTTGTCCATATTAAGTTTTAGAAATCTAGCGGAGAAGAAGGATGAAATAGCAGACAGACATTGAGGGATTCTGTTTAGTAGGGAGGTGATATCTGGTCCAGGGATGTAGATCTGTGTGTCATCAGCATAGAGGGGATACTGAAAGCTGTGAGATTCAATGAGCTGTCCGAGGCCGAAGGTGTAAATGGAGAAGAGCAGGGGCCCTAGGACTGAACCTTGCAGGACTCCGACAGATAGGGGGCGCGGTGAGGAGGTGGTTTGCGAGTGGGAGACGCTGACTGTCCGGTCTGTTAGGTATGATGTGATCCAAGATAGGGCCAAGTCTGTGATACCAAGAGATGAGAGGGTCTGTAGTAATAGGGATGGTCCACTGTGTCAAAGGCAGAGGACAGGTCAAGGAGGAGGATAACAGAGTAGTGTCGCTTGGCCTTGGCGGTTAATAGGTCATTGGTGATCTTAAGGCCCCGTCACACACAGTGAGATTGCTAGCGAGATCGCTTATTTTGTGACACAACAGTGATCTCGCTGTGTGTGACATGCATCAGCGACCGCCCCCCCCCGCTGGGTATCGCTGATCGGGCAGGAATGTCCTGGGCCATTTTTTCATCGTTGGTCTCCCGATGGCCAGCGCGCATCGCTGCGTGTGGCAGCAGGAGACCAACAATCAGCGAGCTCCCAGCGCTGTAAGCAGACGCTGGGAGCTGGTGTCCAAGGTAAATATCGGGTAACTAAGCACGCGCGTTGCTTAGTTACCCACTGTGTACCTTGGATACTGTGGTGAACAGCCCACCGCTGCCACCAATATGTGATGAACGGGGGTCCCGCTGCCACCAAAACGCGATGGACAGCGGACCCTGTGTCACCAATATGTCACAATCCCACCACTGACACAGGTGTATCAGTGGACGGAGGGACGCGACACACTGCTGGCACACGGCTATCACAGGCACAATGGGGGCTTATCTTAGTTATCCCACCACTGGTACCATGTGACAAAAACTGCAGCAAGCTAACCTTGCTCTAACAATTTATTGCAGGGGGGTATTTTGGATGCCCCACCACTGCTAACAACCTTCCAAGAACTGCGGGGATTTATGTATATCCCACTTTCTCCATTCCACTTTGGAACTCGCAGCTCTCCGGCGCCCCCTTACCCTCAGGTCAGTCAGGGAACTGCACCTAGGATATTTAGTCGCCGACGGGCTGCTTGTTGTGCACGGACAATTACCTGAACTGACTGGGATATGGTAGGGAATGACTCTAGACTAGGGCTTGTGACCTCATGAAAGGGGCGGTCTTATGATTTGGCTACAAAACTTAGAATAACTATATCTTAATGGGTGAAGCTCGTATGAACTCACCAAGGGTATCATTCTTTGTAGTTTGCTGATTACAGTAATTCCAGCCCAAATATGCAATATTTCGGACACACCATTTAGAAGGAATCTATATCTCATTTTCTGGACGTGTTAGAACTTTTCAAGAGCCACCGTAGTGAAGTGATTTTTATATCTCTAAGGTGTATGGTTTTTCCAATATGACTTGTTTTAATACATATACTGGCATACAGCCTGTGTTTTAAACAAAGGACCATCTTTTCACTTAGTTAATTAACATTCCTAGCTCACAGGAAATGGACGGTTTCAGGTTTCAGATGCAAGCAGAGAGCACACTCAGACAGCGGCTGAAGGGGAGGGGGCAGAAGGAGAGGGATGCAAAAAGCTGACAGGCTACTTTCTCATAGAATGGAGGATTTTCTAGAAGGTTCCAACAGAAAACATCATATTTTGCAGACATTACATTACACCTCCCCCCTTTAGAGGGTGTAATGGAGGCATTACCTGTCGGTAATCGGCCATGCGCACCTCAGCAGGTTCGCCCCGGCGGGACAAACCATCGGCATTACCATGTTCGCTGCCCTTTTTTGTGTTGTACAGTAAAGTCGTACTGTTGAAGGGCAAGGCCCCAGCGGAGCAACCTTCCATTGGTTCCGGACACTGTGTGCAACCAGCTCAGCATGTTGTGGTCGGTTACCACCGTGAAGGTGCGCCCGTACAGGTAGGGCTGCAAACGTTGCAGTGCCCACACCATGGCCAGACACTCCTTCTCAATGGTCGAGTATGCCACTTCCCTCGGCAGAAGTTTCCAACTCAGGTACAACACGGGGTGCTCCTGGTTCCCCGAGTCGACCTGGCTGATCACAGCACCGAGGCCAAACTCGCTGGCGTCGGTCTGTACCAGAAACGGGTGACTGCTGTAGACTGCTCTCAACACTGGAGAGTTGCACAGGGCTGTTTTCAAAGCTTGGAAAGCTGCCTCACAGTCATCTGTCCAGTTGACTGTTTGGGGTAGCCTCTGCTTGGTGAGGTCAGTCAATTGTTTTGCAAGGGCGCTATAGTCCTGCACAAACCGCCTATAGTACTCTGCAGTGCCCAAGAAGGACTTCACCTGTTTCTTGGTCCTGGGGGTGGGCCAGGACGCGATTGCGTCCACCTTTTCTGGCTCCGGACTCATGGAACCCCCGCCTACCTGGTGCCCCAGGTAGTGGACCTCGCTCATGCCCATCTGGCACTTTCCCGGCTTGATAGTCAGGCCTGTCTGGTGAAGACGCTTGAGCACCTCCTGGAGATGCTGAAGGTGTTCCTCCCAGGTGGAACTGAAGATGCCGTTGTCGTCCAAGTACGCCACTGCGTACTCCTCCAGTCCCAGGAGCAGGTGGTTGACCATCCGCTGGAAAGTGGCAGGGGCATTTTTCATGCCGAAGGGCATGACTGTGGACTCGTACAGTCCAAAGGGGGTGATAAAGGCAGATTTCTCCTGCGCCTCAGGGCTCAGGGGAATCTGCCAGTATCCCCGACTCAAATCCATGATGGATATGTACCTTGCTTTCACCAACCGCTCAAGCAGATCCTCGATGCGCGGCATCGGGTGGGCATCAGAGGTTGTGATGGCGTTGAGCCCCCTGTAGTCCACGCAGAACCGGGTGGTTCGATCCTTTTTAGGCACGAGGACTACAGGTGAAGCCCACGCGCTTTTTGACCGTCGAATCACCCCTAGCCTTAACATCTCATCGATCTCTTGGCGCATGACTTGTTGCACGGCCTCAGAGATCCGATAAGGTGTTCGCCGAAGTGGGGCGTGATTCCCGGTGTCCACCTCATGAACCGCTAACTCCGTCCTCCCAAGTCGGTTGGTGAACACGGCCCGGAAGGGTTCCAGGGTTTCCACCAACTGCGACCGCTGGGATACGGTTAGCAAACCACTTATCTCCATGTCCTCAATGGACCCATCAGCCTTGGCTTGGGCCAGCATGTCCAGGAGGGGATCTTCCTCCCCATCCTCGGGCAGGTTGCAGACCGGTAGGAGCAAGCTTCACGTTCGTGGTGCGCCTTCAGCATGTTGATGTGAAAGGCCTTGCACCTACCCCGAACATGGTCAAGCGTGACCACGTAGGTGACCGGGTTGAGCAGTGGGTGGACGACATATGGGCCTTCCCAGGCTGCCTGAAGCTTATCCGTTGGTACGGGGACCAGTACCCACACCTTTTGACCCACCTGGTAGGTCCGCTCCCGGGGCGTTCTGGTCGTACCAGTGCTTCTGGTCAGCCTGAGCCGGCATCATGTCATGCACCAACTGCGTCAAGGTCTGCATCTTGTCACGGAAGCGCATGACATGATCCACGATGGACACTTCTGTGGGATTTGGCTCATCTTCCCAGGATTCTCTTATCAAACCAAGGGGTCCCCGGACTCGCCTGCCATACAGGAGCTCGAAGGGGGAGAACCCGGTTGAGGCCTGCGGAACTTCTCTGTAAGCGAACAGCAGGTGTGGGAGGTACTGCTCCCAGTCACGCCCTTGGGTCTCAACCAGCATGCGGAGCATCTGTTTGAGGGTACCGTTGAAGCGTTCACACAAACCATTAGTCTGTGGGTGATACGCACTCGATACCAGGTGCTTCACCTAAATTCTCTTACAGAGAGCCTCCATTAGGCGAGACATGAATTGGGTCCCTTGATCGGTAAGCATCTCCCTGGGAAATCCTACCCTTGAAAAGATGGTCACCAGTGCGTTAGCCACCTTATCTGCCCTGGTTGAAGACAGAGCTACTGCCTCTGGGTACCGGGTAGCGTAGTCTACCATGGTGAGAATGTATCACTTTCCAGAGCTGCTGGGGACAGCCAGTGGGCCTACAATGTCCACCGCGATTCTCTGGAAAGGCTCCTCTATCACCGGCAAAGGAATAAGGGGAGCCTTAAAAGCAGGCCCCGCCTTACCCACTTTTTGACAGGTGGCACAGAAGCAGCAGTAGGTCGTGACATCTGTCCCCATCTTGGGCCAATAGAAGTGTTGAGACAGCCGTGCCTTTGTTTTGCTGATCCCCAAGTGTCCAGCGAGTGGAATCTCATGGGCAATCCACAACAACTCAGTTCTGAACAGTAGGGGGACAACTAGCTGTCTTTCCCTCAACCACTCCTTTTGGGGATCTCCTGGTACTGTCTCCCGGTACAACCTTCCTCGTTCCCAGAACACCCTCTCCTTATCAGGCTCGGAGGTGGGCGTCTCGGTGAGGTGTCTCAATTTCTCCAGGCTGGCATCTGAGTGCAGAGCAGCCTGGAACTCCTTGCTGGAGGCTGCCAGAAGTGACGTCAGGGTCCCTTCCTTACTGGGACCCTCTTGAACCGGCTCTGGGTTCACCTCTGGTTCAGTCTCTCCTGTAGCAGAAGAGGGTCCAGAAGACAGTGCGCTACCTGCGATCTGGACACTCTGACTGCGTGTGACAGCTGCTATGTAGGCTGTCTCCCTGGGGATTTCTACAGACCCACCAATCGGCGCTGCCATGGGCTCTACCTCCCCATCCACCCCCAACACTCCAGGAGCAGTGCAACTTATGGGCCAGTTACCTTCCTCGGTGGCACTGGTCAGTTTCATGGCATTACCTTCCTCATGGTCCCCATGCACCTCCCCATTTCCTTGAGCACCGTTGCTTGCTCCTGCCAGGGGTTCCTCAGCCGTCTCACTCTGCAGAGTGACGGGGCTGAGCACTTCGGTACCTGTGGACACATCTACCGTTTCAAAGAAAGGGTTAACAGGTTCAGTCGGCACAGATACATCATCATCATCATCATTCCTAGGAAAAGAATGGTTATCAGGTTTCTTTGGTACATTTACATCACCATCAGCATCATTCCTGGGGAAAGAATGGTTGTTAGTTGCATCATTACTCATCACGTCATTAGCAGGTAACACATTCAGTTTCCCATCATCATCATCAACACCAGGGTTAACGTTACCCTCATTATCAGATTGGGGAAGGGTGTCAGGGACATAGTATGCAACCATCCTCCCCAAGTCAGTCCCCAATAGAACATCAGTTGGCAGGTTTTCAGACACTCCCACCTCCCTCAACCCGCTCCCAGCACCCCAATCAAGAAAAACCCGGGCCACTGGCAAGGGACAACGGGTGCCTCCAATCCCGGTGACAGTCAGGGTTTTCCCTCAACAAACTCTTCAGGGGCCGCCTGTCCAGGACGGATGAGGGTTCGTTCAGCACCGGTGTCCTTGAGGCCTGTAGCAAGACGGGCCCCCACCTGAACAGGTTGAACGTTGTCGTCAATCCTCCCAACCACACCTCCCACCAAAAGAACAGAGGCATTGGGCCCAGAGGCCTTGGCTGGGGGATTCTTCGGCTTTTCCGGACAGGAGGAACGGAAGTGACCAGTCCGATTGCAGGTGAAACACAGGCGACTGTCAGTAGTAGGCCTGGTGTTGGCAACAGGGACAGGGCCTCTGGAGTGATGGCTAGCTGGGGCACTGGGGTTGGTTGCAGGCTTACCCCCTCTCCAGCTGGTGGTGACTGGCCTCCGGGTCTCTGGCTTCCGGTTGGCCTCATAGTTGTCGGCGATCTGCGCCGCTTTGTCCGCATTCGGTGGTTCGCGGTCCAGGATGAACTGTCGGACCTCAGCTGGGCAAAGATGCAGGAACTGGTCTTTGATCATCAGGTCCCGAAGGCAGCTCAAAGGTGTTCACTGACAGTCCATGGATCCACTGGTCAAAGTGGGTCCTGAGTCCTTGCACCACATCATTGTAGCTATCATGTGGGCCACGTTGGAGGTGCCGGAACTTCTTTCGGTATACCTCAGGTGTCAGCCGGTATTTGGCGATCAGGGCCTGCTTTATGGCATCATAGTCGTTGTCGTCTTCTGACGGAAGAGAAGCAAACGCCTCCAGAGCTTTGCCTTTTAGCCCTGGGGCCAAGTACCTGGCCCATTGGTCTCTATACAAGGGGAAGGAAGAAAGGAACAAACTTCCTGACAACAAACAGGTCGATAAATAAAATTGCTTTATTTAGGATACAGGGCAAAGGACTATACCATTAAAAATTGCAATAGTTGGTAACTTGTCAAAGAAAAGGTACCAGAGGTCCTCACATGTCAATCAAACATAACCCAAATGGGAAGGACAGAAGTAAGAAATACAAAAATGTTATAACGACCACACAGAGTGTAAAATGGGAACAAACACCCACTCAGTGTAGCAGTGATATCATCATATAATATGGCACACGGTCATGACACATAAAGATTAGTGTGGGGAGATAGCCCACTATATATAACAATAATACCCTCAAGGTGGATTACACAGGGTCATAACAAGGAAATATAAATCTGTCCTACATTACCGGTTCAAGTGCCCGTGCACAGCGACAAGTGAAGGGACTAGATACCCGCCCCGATGCGCGTTTCGGGAGCCTTCGTCAGGGGGCGCTAAAACACAATGAACCTCAGTGCTTCTTATAGTGCAGAGACCGGAAGGGCCAGTCCATGTGTTGGACGGAAGTCATTCAGCGCTACCCGGGTAACCGTGGACCCGCCCCCACGCTCGGCAGATGGACAGCCGTGACGTCCGGATGAGGTGGGGCCCCACGTGACCGGACGCCCAAAGCCGTCATGCGCCGGCCGGGAGGAGGGACCAACAAGTCACACAATGTAGAACGGGCATGCGCATAACAAACATGTATGGATAGGCGCCATATTAGTTAGGGGCAAAAGATCCAGCATATCAAAAAGGCAGCAATAGCCGGTCTGAGGGATGAGATCACCAGTATATTATCAAGAATAGTAAAAAATAGGTACTAAATGAAACACTGGTACTGTACGCAATGGAAAAGGTAAATAAATAGCAAAAGCCGAATATAATGAGCGTATTACTGTAACCATATATATATACACTCACTGGCCACTTTATTAGGTACACCATGCTAGTAAGGGGTTGGACCCCCTTTTGCCTTCAGAACTGCCTCAATTCTTCGTGGCAGAGATTCAACAAGGTGCTGGAAGCATTCCTCAGAGATTTTGGACCATATTGACATGATGGCATCACACAGTTGGCGCAGATTTGTCGGCTGCACATCCCTGATGCGAATCTCCCGTTCCACCACATCCCAAAGATGCTCTATTGGATTGAGATCTGGTGACTGAGGAGGCCATTTGAGTACAGTAAACTCATTGTCATGTTCAAGAAACCAATCTGAGATGATTCGAGCTTTATGACATGGCGCATTATCCTGCTGAAAGTAGCCATCAGATGTTGGGTACATTGTGGTCATAAAGGGATGGACATGGTCAGCAACAATACTCAGGTAGGCTGTGGCGTTGCAACGATGCTCAATTGGTACCAAGGGGCCCAAAGAGTGCCCAGAAAAAATTCCCCACACCATGACACCACCACCACCAGCCTGAACCGTTGATACAAGGCAGGATGGATCCATGCTTTCATGTTGTTTACGCCAAATTCTGACCCTACCATCCGAATGTCACAGCAGAAATCGAGACTCATCAGACCAGGCAACGTTTTTCCAATCTTCTACTGTCCAATTTCGATGAGCTTGTGCAAATTGTAGCCTCAGTTTCCTGTTCTTAGCTGAGAGGAGTGGTACCCAGTGTGGTCTTCTGCTGCTGTAGCCCATCTGCCTCAAAGTTCGACGCACTGTGCGTTCAGAGATGCTCTTCTGCCTACCTTGGTTGTAACGGGTGGCAATTTGAGTCACTGTTGCCTTTCTATCAGCTCGAACCAGTCTGCCCATTCTCCTCTGACCTCTGGCATCAACATGGCATTTCCGGCCACAGAACTGCCGCTCACTGGATTTTTTTTCTTTTTCGGACCATTCTCTGTAAACCCTAGAGATGGTTGTGCGTGAAAATCCCAGTAGATCAGCAGTTTCTGAAATTCTCAGACCAGCCCTTCTGGCACCAACAATCATGCCACGTTCAAAGGCACTCAAATCACCTTTCTTCCCCATACTGATGCTCGGTTTGAACTGCAGGAGATTGTCTTGACCATGTCTACATGCCTAAATGCACTGAGTTGCCGCCATGTGATTGGCTGATTAGAAATTAAGTCTTAACACACAGTTGGACAGGTGTACCTAATAAAGTGGCCAGTGAGTGTATATATATATAAAAAATATATAAAAATAAATAACCTCTTCCTGTTTTTTGCCCGCAGCACCAGTGTTATTACTTAATGAAAATCTAAGATGCCCTCAAAGCCAAACCCGCACATATAACCCTAATATACAACCAAATACTAGAGGTATACCTGGAGCAATCTTAAAAAATATAACATAGAAATTTATGCCATCATAAGTATGGATATATAAATATAACTGTATATACAGAACATTAGATTGCCCAGATAGAGTAGAAATACACTTTAGTAAACATCATGTCTCACGGTATATCTACAATATACCAAAACATATGAGCGGTAGGATTCATATAATAACAACCCCAACTCATAACACCCATCCATTGTCCATAGTATAAAATTCGTCACATGGCGTTATTCAATGTGAAGATCCAAATGATGGAATATGGTCCACTTCATCATGTATCCACAAAAACCTTTCGGAATCCACAAAATAAAGCACTGTATATACTAAAAAAGATAAAACAGAAAGGAAGGTTAAAAAACAAAAGACAAGAAAACAGCTAATTACAAAAAATACACACCTACTCCAAAAACGGGGCAAAACTTAAATTTTCGTTCAACCCATGAGGATGCACAGTTTTAAGTGTCCAGATCCATCTGGACTCGAGGCGCGCCAATCTGGAGGACATTCTGCCACCCCTGATGTCCGCATCGACCATATCAATACCCTTAAATCTGATCAGTTTACTGTCGCTGTTATGAAACAATTTAAAATGACGTGGAATTGTTTTCAACGTGGATGCGTCCGTGTGGTCAACTGCCGCCTCGATTCCCAGAATGTGTTCACGTACTCGCACCTTAAGTTGGCGCGATGTCATCCCCACATAGATAAGCCTGCATGGACAAATAGCGTAATAAATCACATGGCGGGTCTCACAGGTGATAGTTTTTTTAATACGAAAGACCTTTCCATTCGAGTCCACAAAGGTAGAGGCTCGATCAATATTGGGGCAGGCAACGCAGTGACCACAGGGGCGACATCCACGTCGATTGGGAACAGCATCCAAAAATGTAGTTTTTGTTTCACCCACAAAAAGACTGTGGGTCAAATGATCCTTTAAATTTCTAGCTCTCCTGAACGATAGGGCTGGCCTATCCGATAGAATTCTAGAAATAATCGGATCTACTTGTAAGATGGGCCATGATTTTAAAAGTGCCCTGCGGATACTGTCGGCTTTAGAGTTATAGTTAGTCACAAACCTAACCTGTTGAGAATTCCCCGACAGAGCTCCCTGTCTATTATCATAAAGAAGGGAAACACGCGAAGTAGATTTAGCCCTGTGATATGCCCGTTTAAGAGAGCGCCGGCTATACCCACGACAGAGGAATCTATCAAAGAGTTCCTCGGCACGCTTCTCAAAGTCAGAGTCAGAAGAGCAAATACGCCTAAGGCGAAGAAACTGACCCACTGGGACAGCCTTGACAACATGCGGAGGGTGACACGACGTGGCATATAACAAAGAGTTAGTAGCCGTAGGTTTCCGGAAAATGTCTGTCTGCAGAAGACCCGTCGTGTCCTTCTTCACAAGGACATCAAGAAATTCAATCTTATTAGAATCCCATGAAAAGGTAAGCCGAATATTAAGGTCATTCTTATTTAATTGAGATAGCAAAACAGCCAGATCAGAATGTGAACCCTGCCAAATCAGGAAAATGTCGTCAATGACCTTAATATTCGGCTTACCTTTTCATGGGATTCTAATAAGATTGAATTTCTTGATGTCCTTGTGAAGAAGGACACGACGGGTCTTCTGCAGACAGACATTTTCCGGAAACCTACGGCTACTAACTCTTTGTTATATGCCACGTCGTGTCACCCTCCGCATGTTGTCAAGGCTGTCCCAGTGGGTCAGTTTCTTCGCCTTAGGCATATTTGCTCTTCTGACTCTGACTTTGAGAAGCGTGCCGAGGAACTCTTTGATAGATTCCTCTGTCGTGGGTATAGCCGGCGCTCTCTTAAACGGGCATATCACAGGGCTAAATCTACTTCGCGTGTTTCCCTTCTTTATGATAATAGACAGGGAGCTCTGTCGGGGAATTCTCAACAGGTTAGGTTTGTGACTAACTATAACTCTAAAGCCGACAGTATCCGCAGGGCACTTTTAAAATCATGGCCCATCTTACAAGTAGATCCGATTATTTCTAGAATTCTACCGGATAGGCCAGCCCTATCGTTCAGGAGAGCTAGAAATTTAAAGGATCATTTGACCCACAGTCTTTTTGTGGGTGAAACAAAAACTACATTTTTGGATGCTGTTCCCAATCGACGTGGATGTCGCCCCTGTGGTCACTGCGTTGCCTGCCCCAATATTGATCGAGCCTCTACCTTTGTGGACTCGAATGGAAAGCTCTTTCGTATTAAAAAAACTATCACCTGTGAGACCCGCCATGTGATTTATTACGCTATTTGTCCATGCAGGCTTATCTATGTGGGGATGACATCGCGCCAACTTAAGGTGCGAGTACGTGAACACATTCTGGGAATCGAGGCGGCAGTTGCCCACACGGACGCATCCACGTTGAAAACAATTCCATGTCATTTTAAATTGTTTCATAACAGCGACAGTAAACTGATCAGATTTAAGGGTATTGATATGGTCGATGCGGACATCAGGGGTGGCAGAATGTCCTCCAGATTGGCGCGCCTCAAGTCCAGATGGATCTGGACACTTAAAACTGTGCATCCTCATGGGTTGAACGAAAATTTAAGTTTTGCCCCGTTTTTGGAGTAGGTGTGTATTTTTTGTAATTAGCTGTTTTCTTGTCTTTTGTTTTTTAACCTTCCTTTCTGTTTTATCTTTTTTAGTATATACAGTGCTTTATTTTGTGGATTCCGAAAAGGTTTTTGTGGATACATGATGAAGTGGACCATATTCCATCATTTGGATCTTCACATTGAATAATGCCATGTGACGAATTTTATACTATGGACAATGGATGGGTGTTATGAGTTGGGGTTGTTATTATATGAATCCTACCGCTCATATGTTTTGGTATATTGTAGATATAACGTGAGACATGATGTTTACTAAAGTGTATTTCTACTCTATCTGGGCAATCTAATGTTCTGTATATACAGTTATAGTTATATATCCATACTTATAATATCATAAATTTCTATGTTATATTTTTTAAGATTGCTCCAGGTATACCTCTAGTATTTGGTTGTATATTAGGGTTATATGTGCGGGTTTGGCTTTGAGGGCATCTTTGATTTTCATTAAGTAATAACACTGGTGCTGCAGGCAAAAAACAGGAAGAGGTTATTTATTTTTATATATTTTTTATATATATATGGTTACAGTAATACGCTCATTATATTCGGCTTTTGCTATTTATTTACCTTTTCCATTGCGTGCAGTACCAGTGTTTCATTTATTACCTATTTTTTACTATTCTTGATAATATACTGGTGATCTCATCCCTCAGACCGGCTATTGCTGCCTTTTTGATATGCTGGATCTTTTGCCCCTAACTAATATGGCGCCTATCCATACATGTTTGTTATGCGCATGCCCGTTCTACATTGTGTGACTTGTTGGTCCCTCCTCCCGGCCGGCGCATGACGGCTTTGGGTGTCCGGTCACGTGGGGCCCCACGTCATCCGGACGTAACGGCTGTCCATCTGCCGAGCGTGGGGGCGGGTCCACGGTTACCCGGGTAGCGCTGAATGACTTCCGTCCAACACATGGACTGGCCCTTCCGGTCTCTGCACTATAAGAAGCACTGAGGTTCATTGTGTTTTAGCGCCCCCTGACGAAGGCTCCCAAAACGCGCATCGGGGCGGATATCTGGTCCCTTCACTTGTCGCTGTGCATGGGCACTTGAACCGGTAATGTAGGACAGATTTATATTTCCTTGTTATGACCCTGTGTAATCCACCTTGAGGGTATTATTGTTATATATAGTGGGCTATCTCCCCACACTAATCTTTATGTGTCATGACCGTGTGCCATATTATATGATGATATCACTGCTACACTGAGTGGGTGTTTGTTCCCATTTTACACTCTGTGTGGTCGTTATAACATTTTTGTGTTTCTTACTTCTGTCCTTCCCATTTGGGTTATGTTTGATTGACATGTGAGGACCTCTGGTACCTTTTCTATGACAAGTTACCAACTATTGCAATTTTTAATGGTATAGTCCTTTGCCCTGTATCCTAAATAAAGCAATTTTATTTATCGACCTGTTTGCTGTCAGGAAGTTTGTTCCTTTCTTCCTTCCCCTTGTATGTATTTGTTTGAGAAATGGTCTCTACTTAGTCCATAACATCATGTATATTATGGGGTTATTATTATTATTTCCTTAGTTGGCAATATATATTATACTCTATACCCCACTACGTCAGTTATGTTGGTGTGTGCCAGCTTTATTTTCCATTGGTCTCTAGGCAGCTGGTACTGTCTGCAGGCTTTCTCAAAGGCTCGCAGAAACGTGTCCAAGTCCCCGTTCTTTTCCATCATGGGAAAATGCTCTGGCCGGGGTTTAGGACTCTGGACGCTGCTGGGCCCAGTGTTTGGCTGTGGGGGCATTCCATCCCCGCTGGAGCATCTCCAGTTTATGGGCCCTCTGAGCTTCTCGTTCAGCCTCTCTTTCGGCTCGGGCCTCCTGCCGATATTGCTGGATCAGCCTCACCCGCCCTTCACTGTCTTCGGCGGGGAGTGCATCCAAAGCCGCTTGCTGGTAGGGGTCCTGCGTGCTCTGGTTGAATGTGGGGCCAGCGCTCAGGAGTGGAGCCTCTGCTGAACCCCCATTGTCACTTGGGCCAGCTTCTGCGCCCGCTGGACTCTGGGTGTTGTCCAGCTGCACCAGAGCCGCGATCAATTGATCTCTGGCTTTGCTTGTGGCGTCAATGCCTCGGTTCGTGCATACTGCAGCAAGGTTTTCCTTTTTCTGCTGTCTGTACCAGTGTTCTCCTTTTGCTGTCATGGTTGCCAAATAAAAGATAGAAAAGAAAAACGAAGGAGGGAGGAAATACTTACAAGTACACAAAAATGTCTCAGGACTAGTAACCACTGAGTCTGTTCTCCAAAACCTATGATGCAGGATTCCCTCAGGAACCTTGCAGGTCTTTAGTGAGAGGAATGATTGCTCAAACCAAATCACTAATGCTCTAGGATTATCCCAACGCTCTGACACCAATATGTGACGAACAGGGGTCCCGCTGCCACCAAAACGCGACAGACAGCGGACCGTGTCACCAATATGTCACAATCCCACCACTGACACGGGTGTATCAGCGGACGGAGGGACGCGACACACTGCTGGCACACGGCTATCACAGGCACAGTGGGGGCTTATCTTGTTATCCCACCACTGGCACCATGTGACAAAAACCGCATTAAGCTAACCTTGCTCTAACAATTTATTGCAGTGGGGTATTTTGGATGTCCCACCACTGCTAACAACCTTCCAAGAACTGCGGGGATTTATGTATATCCCAATTTCTCAGTTCCACTTTGGAACTCGCAGCTCTCCGGCGCCCCCCTTACCCTCAGGTCAGTCAGGGAACTGCACCTAGGATATTTAGTCACCGGACAGGCTGCTTGTTGTTCATGCATAATTAGCTGAACTGACTGGGATATGGTAGGGAATGACTCTAGACTAGGGCTTGTGACCTCATGAAAGGGGTGGTCTGGAGAGGCCCAACCTCCCTCTCTCCAAGTTATGATTTGGCTACAAAACTTAGAATAACTATATCTAAATGGGTGAAGCTCGTATGAACTCATTCCTTGTAGTTTGCTGATTACAATAATTCAAGCCCAAATATGCAGTATTTCGGACACACCGTTTAGAAGGAATCCATATCTCATTTTCTGGACATGTTAGAACTTTGCAAGAGCCACCGTAGAGAAGCCGAGTCCACTCAGATCATAGAAATGTGATTTTTATATCTCTAAGGTGTATGGTTTTTCCAATATGACTTGTTTTAATACTTCCCATATACTGGCATATAGCCTGTGTTTTAAACAAAGGACCATCTTTTCACTTAGCTAATTAACATTCCTAGCTCACAGGAAATGGACAGTTTCAGGTTTCAAATGCAAGCAGAGAGCACACACAGACAGCGGCTGATGGGGAGGGGACAGAAGGAGAGTGATGCAAAAAGCTGACAGGCTACTTTCTCATAGCATGGAGGATGTTCTAGAAGTTTCCAACAGAAAACATCATATTTTGCAGACATTACATTACAGATACCTGCGTGCTCGTGCTGGGAGCTGGTATCCAAGGTACACAGCGGGTAACTAAGTGACGTGCGCGCTTAGTTACCCGATATTTACCTTGGATACCAGTATCCTCGCTGGTCCTGATCACTAGTGAGTCTGCCTGTTTGACAGCTCACCAGCAATCATGTAGAGAGGCACCAGCGATCCTGACATGGTCGTATAGTTGTCGGGATCGCTGGTGCATCGTTTAGTGTGACGCCACCCTTAGTTAGGGCAGTTTCAGTGGAGTGGTGTGGCCGGAAGCCAGATTGTAAGCAGTCAAGGAGGGAGCAAGAAGAGAGGTGGGAGGACAGTTCAAAACATCCAAAACAATGGGCTCCATGAATATCAAAAACATATGGATCAGGTTATATAATTTAAATGTAACAAATTCATCAGTCATTTATCAGGATGGCTACAATTCTTGCATAAAGAACACATCTTGTGTCACAACTCTGTTGTCGGGTGTCTCAGAACCAGGGGCTCCTTCCCTGTCAAAGCTAAGGGTGCCCTAGCTCGCCCTGTTCCCCAGATTACTTATGATGGTGAAGATCCCAGGGCCACATACCTTGCTTTAGCTCCTGAATCTGCCCTCAGTCTGTACCCTTCCCCCACCCAAGGAAGAGGGGAGTAGTAGTGTACCGTAATACACCAACCAGACTAACAAGGTAATACGAACAGGGATAAAGGAAAATACCAATCATACAAATATACACACATACACAACAGAGGAGCGCACTGGGAAGTGGAGGATGGGATTTATCCAAAGTAGGAGAAGAAAGGCACATTGCTAAGGAGAGTAAAACTAATCCCAAGCTGTTCTTCAACTATATCAATAGTAAAAGAATCAAAAGTGAAAGTGTAGGCACATTAAAAAATTGTAAGGAAAGTATGGTTGTAGATGATGAGGAAAAAGCTAATATATTAAACACCTTCTTCTCCACGGTATTCACAGTGGAAAATGAAATGATAGGTGAAATGCCGAGAGACAAAGAAAACCCTATATTAAGGGTCACCAATCTAACCCAAGAAGAGGTGCAAAACCGGCTAAATAAAATTAAAATAGATAAATCTCCGGGTCCGGATGGCATACACCCACGAGTACTAAGAGAACTACAGTGGGGCAAAAAAGTATTTAGTCAGTCAGCAATAGTGCAAGTTCCACCACTTAAAAAGATGAGAGGCGTCTGTAATTTACATCATAGGTAGACCTCAACTATGGGAGACAAACTGAGAAAAAAAAATCCAGAAAATCACATTGTCTGTTTTTGTTTCATTTTATTTGCATATTATGGTGGAAAATAAGTATTTGGTCAGAAACAAAATTTCATCTCAATACTTTGTGATATATCCTTTGTTGGCAATGACAGAGGTCAAACGTTTTCTGTAAGTCTTCACAAGGTTGCCACACACTGTTGTTGGTATGTTGGCCCATTCCTCCATGCAGATCTCCTCTAGAGCAGTGATGTTTTTGGCTTTTCGCTTGGCAACACGGACTTTCAACTCCCTCCAAAGGTTTTCTATAGGGTTGAGATCTGGAGACTGGCTAGGCCACTCTAGGACCTTGAAATGCTTCTTACGAAGCCACTCCTTCGTTGCCCTGGCGGTGTGCTTTGGATCATTGTCATGTTGAAAGACCCAGCCACGTTTCATCTTCAATTCCCTTGCTGATGGAAGGAGGTTTGCACTCAAAATCTCACGATACATGGCCCCATTCATTCTTTCATGTACCCGGATCAGTCGTCCTGGCCCCTTTGCAGAGAAACAGCCCCAAAGCATGATGTTTCCACCACCATGCTTTACAGTAGGTATGGTGTTTGATGGATGCAACTCAGTATTCTTTTTCCTCCAAACACGACAAGTTGTGTTTCTACCAAACAGTTCCAGTTTGGTTTCATCAGACCATAGGACATTCTCCCAAAACTCCTCTGGATCATCCAAATGCTCTCTAGCAACTTCAGACGGGCCCAGACATGTACAGGCTTAAGCAGTGGGACACGTCTGGCACTGCAGGATCTGAGTCCATGGTGGCGTAGTGTGTTACTTATGGTAGGCCTTGTTACATTGGTCCCAGCTATCTGCAGTTAATTCACTAGGTCCCCCCGCGTGGTTCTGGGATTTTTGCTCACCGTTCTTGTGATCATTCTGACCCCACGGGGTGGGATTTTGCATGGAGCACCAGATCGAGGGAGATTATCAGTGGTCTTGTATGTCTTCCATTTTCTAATTATTGCTCCCACAGTTGATTTCTTCACTCCAAGCTGGTTGGCTATTGCAGATTCAGTCTTCCCAGCCTGGTGCAGGGCTACAATTTTGTTTCTGGTGTCCTTTGACAGCTCTTTGGTCTTCACCATAGTGGAGTTTGGAGTCAGACTGTTTGAGGGTGTGCACAGGTGTCTTTTTATACTGATAACAAGTTTAAACAGGTGCCATTACTACAGGTAATGAGTGGAGGAAAGAGGAGACTCTTAAAGAAGAAGTTACAGGTCTGTGAGAGCCAGAAATCTTGATTGCTTGTTTCTGACCAAATACTTATTTTCCACCATAATATGCAAATAAAATGAAACAAAAACAGACAATGTGATTTTCTGGATTTTTTTTTCTCAGTTTGTCTCCCATAGTTGAGGTCTACCTATGATGTAAATTACAGACGCCTCTCATCTTTTTAAGTGGTGGAACTTGCACTATTGCTGACTGACTAAATACTTTTTTGCCCCACTGTAAGTAATGTAATAGACAAACCATTATTTCTTATATTTAGAGACTCTATAGCGACGGGGTCTGTTCCACAGGACTGGCGCATAGCAAATGTGGTACCAATATTCAAAAAGGGCTCTAAAAGTGAACCTGGAAATTATAGGCCAGTAAGTCTAACCTCTATTGTTGGTAAAATATTTGAAGGGTTTCTGAGGGATGTTATTTTGGATTATCTCAATGAGAATAACTGTTTAACGCCATATCAGCATGGGTTTATGAGGAATCGCTCATGTCAAACCAATCTAATCAGTTTTTATGAAGAGGTAAGCTATAGCCTGGACCAAGGTGAGTCATTGGATGTGGTATATCTTGATTTTTCCAAAGCGTTTGATACCGTGCCACACAAGAGGTTGGTACACGAAATGAGAATGCTTGGTCTAGTGGAAAATGTGTGTAAATGGGTAAGCAATTGGCATAGAGATAGAAAGCACAGGGTGTTTATAAATGGTATATTCTCTAACTGGGTCACTGTGACCATTGGGGTACTGCAGGGGTCGATGTTAGGACCTATTCTCTTCAACATATTTATTAACAATCTGGTAGAAGGTTTGCACAATAAAATATCGATATTTGCAGATGGTACAAAACTATGTAAAGCAGTCAATACAAGAGAAGATAGTATTCTGCTACAGATGGATCTGGATAAGTTGGGAACTTGGGCCGAAAGGTTGCAGATGCAATTTAACAATGATAAATGTAAGGTTATACACATGGGAAGAAGGAATCAATATCACCATTACACACTGAGCGGTAAACCACTGGGTAAATCTGACATGGAGAAGGACTTGGGGATCCTAGTTAATGATAAACTTACCTGGAGCAGCCAGTGCCAGGCAGCGGCTGCCAAGGCAAACAGGATCATGGGGTGCATTAAAAGAGGTCTGGATACACATGATGAGAGCATTATACTGCCCCTGTACAAATCTCAGGTTAGACCGCACATGGTGTACAGTTTTGGGCACCGGTGCTCAGGAAGGATATAATGGAACTAGAGCGGGTACAAAGGAGGGCAACAAAATTAATAAAGGGGATGGGGGAACTACAATACCCAGAGATATTAGCAAAATTAGGATTATTTAGTCTAGAAAAAAGACGACTGAGCGGCGATCTAATAACCATGTATAAGTATATAAGGGGACAATACAAATATCTCTCCGAGGATCTGTTTATACCAAGGAAGGTGACGGTCACAAGGGGGCATTCTCTGCGTCTGGAGGAGAAAAGGTTTTTCCACCAACATAGAAGAGGATTCTTTACAGTTAGGGCAGTGAGAATCTGGAATTCCCTGCCTGAGGAGGTGGTGATGGCGAACTCAGTCGAAGGGTTCAAGAGAGGCCTGGATGTCTTCCTGGAGCGTAACAATATTGTATCTTACAGTTATTGTTAGGTTCTTTAGAAGGACGTAGATCTGGGGATTTATTCTGACAGAATTTTTTAGGCTGAACTGGATGGACTATTTTTTTTTTTCGGCCTTACTAACTATGTTACTATGTTACTATGTTAAAGGCAATTATCACACGCTCAAAACCTAGCAACAGTCACAGATAAATCCACCAAATGTCTTCTCCAACAATAACCACCAACAACCTTCAGACATGCAACATAAGCTAACTCTGACAATGAATGCTAGCCAGGGTCCAGATTATATAGGAGATTGGAGTAACTAACAGTGCACAACACAGGAAAGCTTCCAGGAGCTCTCAACTGAGTTGATAAACCCCTGCACTGCTAAAAGAAACCTACACCATTTAATATGAAGGTGAAGTGCTTCTAATCAGTGCAGGAGTAGGAGAAATTATTACGCTGCTGTCTTCTGGCTTCTCTCTGTCATAGTAAAACCTTGACAGTAGTCCCCCTTCTACGACGGACCTCCGACACCTCAGAACCAGGTTTATTAGGGTGTGCCACATGAAAAGACCGGATCAGCCTGGCCACATGGACATCAAATGCTGGTACTCGCATCTTCTCTTCAGAACCATATCCCTTTCAGTGTACCAGATACTGAAGCAACCGACAAACTAAGGCTAGTTTCACATTAGCGTTTTTTAGCGCTGCGCTTCATGCGCAATAGAAACGCATGCAAAAAACGCATCATGCGTTTTGCATGCATTTGCTTTTTTAAGCGCATGCGTTTTAACCAGTTTCTAGCCATGTTAACTCTTAAAACGCATGCGATTTTAAATGCAGGCGTGCGCATGTCCATGCGCACGCCTGCGTTCCCATAGACTGTAATGTGTTATTTTGGCGCATTCTGTGCGCACCATTCTAAAAAACTGCACCCTTCAAGGTGCTCAAAACCACATTCAAGAAGTTTATTAACCCTTCAGGTGCTTCACAGGAATTTTTTGAATGTTTAAAAAAATGAACATTTAACTTTTTTCCACAAAAATTACTTCAGGTACAATTTTTTTAATTTTACCAAGGGTAATAGGAGAAACTGGATGCCAAAAGTTATTTTGCAATTTGTCCTGAGTACACTGACTCCTCATATGTGGGGGGGAACCACTGTTTCGACGTATGGCAGAGCACGGACGGGAAGGAGCACCATTTGACTTTTTCAACGCAGAATTGGCTGGAATGGAGATCAGACGCCATGACGCGTTTGGAGAGCACCTGATGTGCCCAAACAGTGGAAACCCCCCCATTTCTAACTCCAACCCTAACCCCAACACATCCCTAACCCTAATCCCAACCCTAACCCAAGCCCTAACCCTAATCCCAACCCTAACCCAAGCCCTAGCCCTAACCCTAATGGGAAAATGGAAATAAATACACTGTTTTTATTTTATTATTTTTCCCTAACTAAGAGATGATAAAGGGGGTTTGACTTACTATTTATAGCTGGTTTTTATAGCGGGTTTTTATGTTTGGCAGCTGTCACACGCTAAAAGACGCTTTTTATTGCAAAAAATAGTTTTTGCATCCCTACACTTTGAGAGCTATAATTTTTCCATATTTTGGCCCACAGAGTCATGTGAGGTCTTATTTTTTGCGGGACGAGTTGACGTTTTTAATGGTATTATTTTGGGCACATGATATTTTTTGATCGCTTTTTATTATGATTTTTGGGAGGCAGAATGAACAAAACCAGCATTTTATGAATTTTTTTTGGGGGGAGGGCATTTATACTGTTCCGCGTGTGGTAAAATTGATAAGGCGGTTTTATTCTTCGGGTCAGTACGATGACAGAGATACCTCATTTATATCTTTTTTATATTTTGGCGCTTTTATAAAATAAAAACAATTTTATATAAAAAATAATTTTGCATCGCTTTGTTCTGCGAGCTATAAGTTTTTATTTTTTCGCTGAGGACACTGTATGGCAGCTCATTTTTTGCGTGACAAGATGACGTTTTCAGCGGTACCATGTTTATTTATATCCGTCTTTTTGATCGTGTGTTATTCCACTTTTTGTTCGGCGGTATGATGATAAAGCATTATTTTTTTGCCTTTTTTTAAGGGGTTAACTAGTGGGACAGTTTTATAGGGCAGGTTGTTACGGACGTGGCGATACTAAATATGTGTACTTTCTTTGTTTTTTTACATAGAAATATATTTATTGGGGAATATTTTTTTCTCTATTTAGGAATTTTTTTAAAATTATTTTTACACATGCTAATTTTTTTTTTTTTACTTTTTTACATTGTCCCAGGGTAGGACATTACTATGGAAAGTCAGATCGCTGATCTGACACTTTGCAGAGCACTGTGTCAGATCAGTGATCTGACAGGCAGTGTAGGAGGCTTCTCTGTATCTGCTCTCAGCAGGCACTGAGAAGCCACCTACCTGCAGGACCTGGAAGGACCTCGTGGCCATCTTGATTCTGGGGGTCTGCAGTGTGCCGGGGGTTAAAGTGCCGGGAGCGGTCGGTGACCAATGTTACCTACCATCACCATCTATGTCCTACAATGCTTTTGCAATTTTACTATTACCTGCTAATCACCATCTATGTTATGCAATGCAACAAATACATGCAGTAGACGCCAAAGGTGTTTTTTCCCTCTTGATTTGCTATGTCATCATAGTGAGATAAGATCAAAATAAGATGATCAAACAGCTTTTTTCGAAATTGAAAACTAATCTCTGGTAATATCAAGCAGGAGCGCTGCCGCTATCATAGTTACAGCTGTGTATTTGTCATACCGGATTATATTTTTACAAAGGTTCAATTTAAAGGACTGAATATACGACACAAATGAGCCACATTTCAGAGCTATGGGTAAAGCACTATATACCAGGAGCAGCGTTTACCCTTGAAGTGATCAGCTAATAATAATAATAATAATAATAATAATAATAATAAAAATAATTTTATTTCTATAGCGCTGACATTTTCCGCAGCACTTTACATTATAGAGGGGACTTGTACAGACGATAGACATTACAGCATAACAATAATCACATACAGTAGATCATAACAGATACCAAGAGGAATGAGGGCCCTGCTCGCAAGCTTACAATCTATGAGGAAAAAGGGGAGACACGAAAGGTGCGTGGTAACAGTTGCCTTCATTGTTCGAACCAGCCATAATGTTAAGTGTGTAACAGTACAGACACAGAAGGCTAATAGATGCATAAAGCATGTGGGAACATGATGCGGGGAACCTGGCTATGGTAAAACTTTTGACTGTGCTGTGGGAGGAACGGCCCCCGTCGAGTGTCCAGGCCGGAACCAAGGGAGCCGTCATCTGCGTTCCAGGGGAAACTGTCCCCGGGGGGGGCAGAATTCAGGGACGGACCATTGTGACAGACAGATGGGCTGGGGGAGGGACCAGTACAAAAGGGGCGGGGAATTCCCGGGACGATGAGTCAGCAGACTGACACAGAGAGAGCAGGAGACCGTGGGAGCAGCTGAAAGCGAGAGCGACTCACCAGTGCCAGGGAGGACGCTCACCGAGGGCTCCAGAAGGATGGTACCAAGGCGATTATCCGGGACTTGCTGCCCCGCTCCAACCCGCGGCCACTGCGGACCCAGTTCAACCTGCGGCCACTGCCGCCTCCCCTCAGCCCGCGGCTGCGGCCTACCCGCGGTCACCCGCGGCCGCTGCCGTCTTTCCCCAGCCTTTGGCTGCAGCCTGTTCCCCGCCACCTGCAGCCACCCTGTTATCACCAGTGGCCACGGCCAGTACAGCACCGCCGGCGGCCACCACTGTCGCGCTCCGGTCCGCAGTAGGGGTCGGGCATCTGCTGACCGCGGACCCCCCGTCGCAGCCGTTAGCTGCGCAGGTGGCCTGTCATTTGCCACCACACATCGCTGCCGCTTGCCCCAGGCCAGGGGCTGCGGCCCAACCGTCCAAGGACTCCGCCGGAGCCTGTGGGGCTCCAGTGTCATCAGCGCGCCGCAGTGCGCGAAGACTTCGTCATCGCCTCAGCAATTGGACCCAGCAACTACTGTCGGGGTCGTAAACGACAATAAATCCTCATTCACCAGTCATTCCAAATCATTGTGCGAGCGCAAAACATCTGGTACCAATTAAGAATGACTCAGACACGCAGCTGATTCAGTCTTAGCTAATGTCCTGCATCCACACCTGTCAGGAGCAGTACAACAACTGGCTTTATTTACAAATACACAATACTATATTGAGTGTTAGGGGAAGGCGTGCATTAGGCGGGGTTTATGCAGTATACATCTAGTGTCCAGTCTCTCTCTGATTCGTCAAAAAGTCTCCCGATGGTTACTTCTTCTTCACATTCCTGAGTTATCTTTTTTTAGGAGAAATGAAACTTAACTTAACTCTTTAGACACTGAATTTAAGTGAAAGTGAACACTGGCAGCCATCTTTAATACAGTTACATTTGCATTAGCAAGCAATTAGGAAAAACTTATTGTTTCACAGTATAAAAGTATAAAAGTTATATAAGAAAATATATTTTCACCTTGACAATCCCCCCTAAACACTAAGTTTTTCCCTTAATGAAAGATCCTTCGAGACTGTCCATGCGATGGGAAAAGGGGAGGTGGATTTCTTCATCCAGACACCTCAGAAGCTCTCCCCTAGCGAGAGGCCTCCAGGCAGCTGAACCCTTCACTAACCTCACATGGAGTTCTCCCGCTGTCCCTAAACTAAGTCTCTTAACATCATCTGAGAATGGGGGGTTTTGTCTACTCTCTTGAGGGGAATATACTTAGGGATCTCCCCTAGATCAGTACCATCGTACTCTGGTGGGTCTACTTCTTGATTGAGGAAGGTGCCAGTCGGAGTTGCTTTGGCAATAACCTTTTTATACAAGGGAATAACACAACAAAGAGTTATCGATCCAATTACAAGGAGGGCAATCAGTACTATACAAGCTTGTTGAAGGAATCCCTTGAGTCCACCCAACCAGCCGGAAAAGAAAGATGTGTCTACTCCAGCATTAGTTTTCAATTCTGCTGCTAACCCAGTTATCTTTTTAAGGGCTATCATGGTTTTTCCATTCACTCCAGAGTTCTGAGGGATATAGGTACAACACTCCTCTCCCACCATCCCACAAACTCCTCCTTTCTCAGCTAATATCATATCAAGGGCTAGTCGATTTTGGAGTGTCATTCTAGTGTTAGGGCCCAATTCTTCAACTATACCTTGGAAGGCATCTTGGCTGAAATTGACAAACCTTTGTTCACTGTAATATATGTAATTGATCCATTCAACATTTTTATTAATCTGCACCTGTGGGATTATAGAAGCAAAGCCTGCATAGATCTGGTTCTGGGCTTTAAATTGGTCAGGCACCCCCCTTGGCACTCCAATAGCATCAATATATACTAGTGGATCTTCTTCATAACTCATATGGAGCTGATCGAGGCTTCTCCTTTTCCTGGTAGGTTCATCAGGTATCTTTGGATCCCAGGGAAGAATCTTGAACTGCATAGCTAGTTTAACAAGGGTGCATTGGCCTGTCCAGGCATTTGGCAACCTAGGACGGAGCTTACCATCTCCACATAACCAATAAATGTCATACATATATTGTGTATGTTTGATTAACAAGTCAGTATCTAGAGAACTATTCTCTTTGCAGAAACCTGTCTCGATGATCCCTACTGGTGTACCTGTGGTGTCGTGGGAATTATAGCAGGTGTAATTGTCAGCTAATACAGTTACTTCTCCTGGGACCTTTAGTTTGGGTTCCTTATGAATTAGTGGGACGTAATCTGGGCAATCAGTGGGCTTCAAACCTTTCAACAAATTCATGACACAGGCAGTGGTGTTGTCATCAGGGAAAAGCAATGCATGTGTGTATAGGTGTGTATTCGCAGCAGCACAAGCAATACATCCTACAGAGATATTCTGGACTTTTACATTGTACCTCACCCATTCTAACCACAAATTTTTCCTTGGGGCTGTTTGTGTTTCTATGGAGAAAACCTCTTGCCAACTGAGACCTGGAATGGGGATCACTTCATTAACTACATTTTGCAAACGCTCACCTGGGCCTATTTTAGGTGTACTGGTAACGGGGGCCTTGGTTGGTCTGAAGCTAATATCCTGAAGCCGTATATGGCCTAAATACGCATAAGGTCCAGCACTAAATACATAATTATAATGCCTTCCTAGTACGAACGTCTGCAGATCAGCAGATTGAGGGCTTTCAAGATTTAGGAGAAGGGGGTGGACAGCTTCTACCCCATTTACAGCCCCTAAATGGTTGCAGAAGGGCTGTTAGATGCATTCTCTCACGAAGACTCCTACCCGTCCCATCCTTGGGGAACATGGCTTCGCTAGGTTTATATCCCCAATCATTCCCCGTACTCCAGGCAGCATCTGTCCAATAATGACAATTATTGTTGTCTTGTCTGGTAACACACATATAGAACTGGATGATCCCCTCTACCACCCGTTCAGTCTCAAGGCACTTGACTACATCACAGAAATCAAATCGCCAGATATTCACCGGGGCTGTCAGGTTTACCCAGAGAATAAAGGGACCAGAATTCTTATTTACAATAGGGGCCGAAGAGGTAGGGGCGAGGATGGCCCCCAGTCCCAAGGTCAAAAACAACAGCAACATTTCCCTTCAGTCACTACTGTGACTAAACACTGGTTCGGTCTCTTTTACAGTGTGAAGCATGAATCCAGGTGCTCTTTCCTTCAAGTTTTACTGCAGTGGGGGTGACCAGGATCACCGTGTGGGGTCCTTCAAATCTCGGCTGGAGACAATCTCTGCGCACAAACTTTTTCACATACACCAGGTCTCCTGGCACAAAGTCATGGACCACGTCACCTGTGGATTCTGGAAGAGAAGCAGAAACTGTAGAGTGGGTGTTAGACAGTTCCTTAGACAATGCAATCACAAATTGTACAACTTTATCATTTGTCTCAGACAACTCTTGTGGCCTAATGTCTCCTATTTTAGGTGGGTCACCAAAAAGAATCTCAAAGGGAGTCAGGCCGTGTTTTCCCTGTGGGGTGTGTCTGATATGGTATAGGACCACGGGGAGCAAATCTGGCCATGGGAGTGGGTGGTCCTGGCTCATTTTAAGCAACTGGGTCTTAATTGTGGAGTTCATTCTCTCAACTTTGGCTGAACTGGAGGGGTGATAGGGGGTGTGCAGACCCAAATCTGTCCCTAACATGTGCCACAATTCCTCGTAGACATTGGCAGTGAAGGCTGGGCCTTGATCTGATTCAACAACTTCGGGAATTCCAAATCTGCACGAAATTTCAGTGATGAGCTTCTTAGCTGTAGTTTTGGCAGTCATGTTGGTCACTGAGTAGGCTTCGGGCCATCCTGAGAACATATCCACAGCTACTAGGACGTACTCATACTTTCCTGACTTGGGCATCTGAATATGATCAACCTGGATTCTCTGCCAAGGGTAGTCTGGTTTGGCAAGATGCTGAAGTGGAACCTTGGCGGTGGCTGTTGGGTTACAGATGGCACAGACTGGGCAGGCTCTTGAGTAGGCTGTGACAGTGGTAGAGATTCCTGGGGCCCAGTAGAGCTTCTTGATACAGGCCAGAGCTTGGTTCTTTCCTCGATGAGTTGATCCATGAGCCCATGCTGCAACAGCTGGATACATTCTTTTGGGTAGACAGGGTTTCCCATCCACCTTATAGAGTCTAGGAAATTGGTATTGTCCGGCAGAACTACGATTCCCATGAATGGCTCCTGCAGCTTCCCACTGCTTCTTTTCTTCTTTAGAGGTCAACTTTTGTTCTTCCCACAATCTCTCTTCAGGTGGTCGGGCTGGCTTCCAGACAGATCCGGTGGCAGGGTATTCCATTTCCATGTCTTCTATCAACTCCCTCTTCTTTCTTCGGGCTTCGGACTTCTCAAAGTCTCGTTCTTCTTCGGCTTGGGTAGCTTCTTTGGTTGCCTGTTCTCTTGTTTGTGCTCTGGTAAGCACAGGCATCACAGGTGTATCAGTGCCTTCCCAACAGGGTTTTTCTGGTGCTGTTTCTTCTTCTTCCCACTTTGCTGAGACATTCTTTATGGCAGCAGCTTTGGCAGCTTGATCTGCTAAATGGTTTCCTCTAGTCTCCTTCGAATTGACTTTCCCGTGAGCTTTGACCTTGATCACCGCAATTTGTACAGGTAGCTCCAATGCCTTCATCAGGGCTTTAATCCTTAGTGCATGTTTAACAGGGGTTCCTGTAGCCGTCATGAACCCTCGGGACTTCCACAGGAATCCAAAATCGTGACAGATTCCATAGCCGTATCTTGAGTCAGTGTAGACATTGGCCGTCTTCCCTTCTGCTAGATAACATGCTTGTTGTAGGGCCACAAGTTCGGCTTCTTGAGCCGAAAGGTGAGGTGGCAAGGCTTCAGCCAGAAGGACTTCTGTTTCAGTGGTGACCGCATATCCAGTGTGGAACTTGCCATAAGAGTCTGCAAATCGAGATCCATCAGTCCATAGTTGCAAATCAGGGTTGAGAAGTTCTTGAGTTACCACATTTTGTGGTGCAGAGGCTTCTTGTTCCAGTGCTTTTACACAGTCATGCGGGTCATCAGGTGACCTCCCGTCTGGTAAGTCCTTATACCCGTCAGGGAACTCCCCCCTAGAATGTGGAAGCAAAGTGGCTGGGTTGATGGTAGTACATTTCTGGAAGGTGATGTTGGAGGGCAGAAGTAGAGAGCACTGAAGTCTGAGATGTCTTTGGCTCGTTAGATGCTTAGGAGATGTTTGTTGGAGGACAGCAGAGAGATCATGTCCAGCTTGAATGACCAAGTCATGACCAAGTGCTATGTCAGCAGACTTATCCAGAAGAACATGGGCTGCATGCACAGCCTTGAGGCAGGAAGGAGCAGTTCTGGCAACAGGGTCTAGCCTGGCTGAGTAGTAGGCCAGAGGACGGAAACGATCAGCATGTTTCTGTGCCAGCACACCAGAGGCATGTCCTTCAGATTCTGAAACAAAGAGATGAAACGGCTGAGTGTAGTCAGGGAGACCCAGAGCAGGGGCGCTGACAACAGCTTCCTTGAGAGCCAGGAAACAGTCCTTTTGCTGAGCATAGATATACGGATTTTCAGCATGATCCCAGTCCGGTCCTCCAGTCTTGAGGCAATCATACAAAGGTTGCATGAGTCTTGAAGCATCCGGAATCCACTGTCTGCAGTAGGTAATGAGTCCTAAGAAAGACTGCATAGCAGAGTATGTCTTTGGATAAGGGATATCCTCGATTGCATGTTTTCTGTCCTCGGTGAGGTGTCTCGAGCCTTGAGAGATGCAGTGTCCGAGGAAGACGACTTTCTCTTTGCACCACTGGACCTTGGCCTTTGAGACTTTGCAGTTGGCAGAATGAAGAAAAAGGAGCAAGGACTCAGAAGCAGCAAACAGATTCTCTTCAGTTCCACAGAGGAGTAGGTCATCAACATACTGGAGAAGCGTGACATGAAGATTCTGTAACACCCACGGATCCAGGGTCATCTTCATAGCATGAGTGAACTGGTTAGGGGAGTTCTGGGCACCCTGTGGTGTCCTGGTCCAGGTCAGCTGAGATCCTTGAAACGTGAAGGCAAATAAAAACTGTGAGTCTTCATGAAGCGGGACACTGAAGAAAGCATTAGCCAGGTCAATAACGGTGAAGAGTGTTGCTGAAGTAGGCACTTGAGAAAGCAAGGTGTTTGGGTTGGGTACCACAGGAGTTTCCAAGATGGTGGCTGAATTGACTGCTCTGAGGTCCTGTACAAGTCTGTACTTCGGAGGGTCTCCAGGAGCTGTCTTCTTCTTCACTGGAAACAGGGGTGTGTTACAGGGTGAAACACATCTGATTAGCACTCCAGAATGTAAGAGGGAGGTAATCTGAACTCCAAGGCTCCGCTCTTGGGCAGCCTTAAGCGGATACTGAGGTAGTCTGGGGTATGGGTGCCCAGGTTTGAGGTGGACTTTTACTGGAGGCACTTTGAGCAGACCCACATCCTCAGGTCCAGTTGACCACAGAGTGGTAGGTAGATTGGGCAAATCCGGGGAAGGTGTCGTTTGCAGAGTCATCATCATCAGAGGGAAAGCCTTAAGGACACAACGATCTTCAGTGCCTTGTTGTGAGGCAGGATCTTGTAATTGCAATTCCATCCCTTGATCACCGAAGATGATGGTAGCGTGAAGCCTTTGAAGGAGGTCAGCTCCTAGAAGGTTGATGGGGCAGGTTTCAGACACCAGAAATTTGGCAAAGACACCAGAGAATGGGCCAGCTGGGACGGGAACAGTGAGTGGTGATGAGGTTTGTTGACCTTCAACTCCAATACATGTGAGGAAATCTGAAGACAGGGAGATTGTAGGAGGCAGCTGAGATGAAGAGATAACAGAGGTGGCCGCCCCAGTGTCCACTAAGAACTTGAGAGGTTGATTGTCCACTTCCAGGGTCACTGTACCACAAGACGAGGAAGTACAGGTGGCGGGAAAAGTGGGCACCGGTTGGCCTGAACTTCATGAGTGTGGAGGAGGAAGAGGTCTCTGAGGGTGCCCCCTGCGAGGACAACTTCTTCTCATATGACCAGGGCTGGCACACTCCCAACACAGAGGTCTCCCTTGGTCATCACGAACTGGTCTGTCCCTGTAGTTTTGGCCCTGGGACCCTCTCGGCCTCAAGCGTGGTGATCCATACCGATCCTGAGCCTGATACACCATAACAGGTACTTCTGAGGCTTCTGCCATATACATGGCTGGTTTCTTCTTGCCTTTGTCCTTCTGTGCTTCCTTCTCTGCTTCCTTTTCTGCTTCTTTTTCTTCCCTTTGAAGCATTTTCTGATAACTCTTCACAACAGTGAGGGCCTGTTTTAGGGGACCATCAGGTAATTCGGGACGAAGCTTCATGACCTTATCCTTCAGTGGATCTTCCAGACCATCAATAAAAGCACGGACCAACAAGGCTGCCTGCGTCTTCACATGAGTTGAATAACCCAAGTCTTCAAACTGCATAGTTAGTCTGGCAGCGTATTTCTCCACAGCTTCACCAGATTCTTGTTGTATATCCTGTATTGATCCTGCTTCGTCACAGAGACGATCCTGGGCCCACTTTGTGAGTTGAGCGATAAACTCCTTTCCAGACTTGAACTTGTTGAGAGGTCCTGCTTTAGTGGGGTCCAATTCCTTCATGATGGTGGGGAGAAAATATTCGGAGGCTTTGATTGAGGTGATGCCTGATAGATCAGACCATGTAGCCCCGTAGATGCTCCTAGTCTGTTCCAGTTTCCTTACATACTGCATGGGAAATTTGTCCGGGTCAGGTAACTTGTTAACAATAGCATCAATTTGTACCGGAGTGAAGGGTTTGTATTTCAGCTTCAGCCCTTCTTCTTCTTCGTCATGTGTCACTGCCTCATCCTTCGGGGCAGTTGGGGGTGCTGTGGGTATTACCTCATCCAGGGGCTTTATACCTGTGTGCATCAGTGGTATCATGTATTCAGCTACCAAGGGCATGATGCCCTCTAATCCGGATTCATGGTAACAGACGATCCTAACTTCTTGTAAATCGAGATCTGGGGTTGATTGGAGACAATTCTTGATGACTTCAACGTGTTCCTTCATACAGGGGCCCAGTGGGTATCCAAAGAGTCCTGAAGATATCAATGGTATAGCCAAAGTTCTACGAGGAAGTGTATCTCTCCCTAGCCGTCCTGCAAAGATAAGCACTGTCTGTAAGGCGGTCTGCAATATTGTACGGCAATGCTCGGGTGTCCTGTAATCATATATAGGGCCTGCAGTGTGTAACACTATATCACAGGGCAAATTCCCTCCCTGGGTGGACATAGCGTCTCCTGGATGCAAGGGGCCATAATTGGTAAGGTAGGCCTGACACTCTTGGGTTATGGCTGGGCCTCCCTTTTTAGCTATCTGTTGGGCCAAACCACCTCTATGCGACAGGGTAGAGTTAGCTGGGTTCACTATGGCTCCTACCTGGTGGGTAACTATGTCCCCATACCCCACTGAGAAAAGAACCTGGGAGCCCTGAGGTGTGATGTAATAGCGTGAATGACAGGGGAACCAGATTTCAGGGTCATGGGGCAACCTAGAGGATTTGTTGAGAGGGGTAGGTAGTGGGCTCCTTCCGGGCCGGGGGGATTCGAACGGACCTAATAGCAGTGGCGGGGCAGGGGGAATTGTAGCAACCTGATTGTCAGAATCTTCTGATCCCTCATCATCTCCGATAGCTTGGCGCCTCATACGCATTACGGACCGGAAAGCCGTACTGCCGGTCAGGGCATCAAGAGTGAAGGGACCTTGACCAGGTGTATTTACAAATATCACAGTGGGTTGCACCGGGAGACTAGGCCCAGAGGCCGGAACAGAAACAGGAACATTAGAGGTGGGAACAGCATCGGTCGGTGCCGGAGGTTTCTCAGGAAGTGGTGGTCCCTGATAGTACTCGCCGGAAAGTGTTACCAGCGGACATAGTGGCTGGGGAGGAATTCCGGGTGCACCAAGATGGCTGCCGGTGGAGGCGTGGCATGCCCCACTTCCGTCCATGGTCTGGGCGGAACCCCAAGGACGGCCCGCCCCACACACACGGCAGGTTTCCACCCAGGTTGGATTCTGCACGCCACAAACAGGACATACCCACGCTTCTGGAGAGCTCGTCTTGTCGCCATTATAGGGCGGTGGTTGGGACTGCATTTTCATCATCAGTGGCACGGCGGCCATTTTACAATCTATAAGATCACAGTTCAAAGGCATTTTATAACCAAACACAGGTTCTGCATTGTCTGATCCTCCTTCCCCATCAATCTCTTTCCATCCTTCATTCTTCAAGCCTCGCGCAACTCGCAGATGAGCTTGTGCTTGTTCTAACAATCCTTTATCTTTCAACATGCCTCGTTTGTTCTCTATGAGATTATGCCACATAGCCGGCTGTAATCTCCCTGACGAGGGCAATCCTACATGCTTATACAATCTCTCAACATTCTTGACTGCCTTCTTGCCTTCCCGTGACGCTACTATTGCCTTGACCTCCACAGCATCCTCATCTAACTTGTGGGGCACAGACTTCTTCTGCTTTAAGATACGCAGCATGACTCTTACAGAATACTATGGTTCTCTGCAGAAAAACCACTGGTAGCGATATCAACACTGATGTTCCACAGTACGGAGCCTCACGTTCGACGTACTAGGAAAAGAGCCTCGCGCTCAATATTTCCTTTCCCTAACCTTGAACAGCAGTGATTAACAGATTATCCTGCCACGATATTCCAACAGTCGGGAGGCGGTCTCCTAGTGAGAGCCCTCCACAGAAATACAGGTGGTCCCTTCTCGGGACGTCTTAATTACCTAGCTGGTACAATATCACAGAGGCTGCGTCTCCTATCCCTTCCTCTAAGTTGCCCCACAATCTGCAACTAGCTCAATTTATCACTCCACTTCACTACTAGACAATAGTCACGGGTAGGGTGGTTAAATGGAGTACAATGACCGGTGGAGGAGGTGTGGTGTACACGAGGACGCGCAGAATGCGACGTCTCTCAGTTGCTGGTTCAGAGCGTGGCACAGGATCGCACTCAGTCTCACCACTCGACCGGTCACCCCTCAGACCCAAGGAGACCACAGACAAACCAATAACGGCTGAGACACTAGCAAGTGTGACACATACAGTGTATATGATCTCACTTACCGTGTTTTGGAGGGTGATCAGTCCTCGAGGTCAGCCACTACAGGTATCATCCACAGACATCCAGGCATGGGTCCAGAGGAGCCTCGGATCACTGTCCACGCCCCCCGTTGGGCTCCAAATTGTCGGGGTCGTAAACGACAATAAATCCTCATTCACCAGTCATTCCAAATCATTGTGCGAGCGAAAAACATCTGGTACCAATTAAGAATGACTCAGACACGCAGCTGATTCAGTCTTAGCTAATGTCCCGCATCCACACCTGTCAGGAGCAGTACAACAACTGGCTTTATTTACAAATACACAATACTATATTGAGTGTTAGGGGAAGGTGTGCATTAGGCGGGGTTTATGCAGTATACATCTAGTGTCCAGTCTCTCTCTGATTCGTCAAAAAGTCTCCCGATGGTTACTTCTTCTTCACATTCCTGAGTTATCTTTTTTTAGGAGAAATGAAACTTAACTTAACTCTTTAGACACTGAATTTAAGTGAAAGTGAACACTGGCAGCCATCTTTAATACAGTTACATTTGCATTAGCAAGCAATTAGGAAAAACTTATTGTTTCACAGTATAAAAGTATAAAAGTTATATAAGAAAATATATTTTCACCTTGACACTACTACGCCGGAAGACGACCAACCCGAACGGCGAGGGACGCCTGGATGGCTAATTTGACTTTATAATTAAGGACCCAAAGTCGGCCATACCGCGACCCTATAGTGACCGGCTGTTGCCGTAAGTAGTCGTGTTCTACCCGTTTTGTGTGTGTTTGTATAAAACCCCTGCGAGGGCAACCCGTGTTACTCCTTTTGGTGATCAGGCCGGGACTGAGGAAAGTTCCCTCTAGTCTTATAAACGTTAATATAGAAAGCACCTAATTGTCTTGCGACTCGTCACTGCATCCTGCGTACCTGCAAACACCACAGTGCCACACAGGGATAGTTAGGTTAATGCATTGAGGCGTTAGGCCAGTCTGAATAAATGCATTTTTAGTGTACGCTTAAAATTGTAGGGATTGGGGACTAATCGTATTGACCTGGGAAGTGCATTTGAAAGAATTGGTGCATAGTCTTGGAGTCGGGAGTGGGAGGTTCTGAATATTGAGGATGCTAACCTCAGGTCATCAGCAGAACGGAGGGCACGGGTAGGGTGGTAGACTGAGACAAGGGAGGAGATGTAGGGTGGTGCTAAGCCGTGGAGTGCTTTGTGGGTGAAGGTAATAAGTTTGTACTGGATTCTGGAGTGAATGGGTAGCCAGTGTAATGACTGGCACAGGGTAGAGGCATCAGTGTAACGATTGGCGAGGAATATGATCCTGGCTGTAGCATTCAAGGCAGATTGGATGGGGGAGAGTTTGGTAAGAGGGAGACCGATTAGAAGAGAGTTACAATAGTCCAGACGAGAATGAATAAGAGAAACAATAAGAGTTTTTGTGGAGTCAAAAGTAAGAAAAGGTCGAATTCTAGAAATGTTTTTGAGGCGCAGATAACACGAGCAAGCCAGTGATCGGATGTGGGGGGCGAATGAAAGCTCGGAGTCAAGTATGACCCCAAGACAGCAGGCATGTTGCTGGGGAGTAACAGTGGAACCACACACAGAAATGGCAATGTTGGGCAAAGGTGCACTAGTAGACGGGGAAAACACAAGAAGTTCAGTCTTTGACAGGATCAGTTTCAGATATAGTGAGAACATGATGTTAGACACAGCATTTAGACAATCGCTAGTGTTTTCTAAGAAGGCAGGCGTGATGTCAGGAGAAGAAGCATATAATTGGGTGTCGTCAGCATAGAGATGGTACTGGAAACCAAATCTACTGATTGTTTGACTAATAGGGGAGGTGTACAAAGAGAAGAGGAGGGGCCTAGAACCGATCCTTGAGGAACCCCAACAGTAAGTTGAAGATGTGGGGAGGAGTAGCCAGCAAAAGATACAGTAAGGGAGCGGTCAGAGAGATAGGAGGAAAACCAGGAGAGAACGGTGTCCTTGATACCGATAGAGTGGAGCATAGTGAGGAGGAGCTGATGATCCACAGTTTTGAATGCTGCAGACAGATCCAAGAGAATTAGCATGGAGTAGTGACCATTAGATTTAGCTGTTAGTAGATCATTAGAGACTTTAGTTAGGGCAGTTTCAGTAGAGTGTAAAGAGCGGAAACCGGATTGGAGAGGGTCGAGAAGAGAGTTATCAGAGAGATAGCGGATAAGACGGGAGTGGACCAGGCATTCCAGGAGTTTAGAGATGAAGGGATGATTAGAGACAGGTCTATAGTTAGCGGCACGATTTTGGTCGAGGGATGGTTTTTTTAAGTAGTGGATGTATGATGGCATGCTTAAATGAGGAGAGAAAGATACCAGAAGAGAGAGAGAGGTTAAATATTTTTGTCAGGTGGGCGTGGACAGCAGGGGAAAGGGACTGGAGGAGATGTGATGGAATTGGGTCACTGGTGCAAGTGGTTGGGCGAGAAGATGCAAGGAGCCTTCTTACTTCTTCTGTGACTGGTTCAAAATCAGAGAGTGAGCTAGATGCAGTGGGGGAGGAAGGAAAATGCATGGTATGAGGTGATTGGGAGATAATTTCCTGTCGGATATGGTCAATTTTTTCTTTGAAGTAATTGGCCAGATCGTCAGCTCTAAGCTCCGTGGTTGGGGCCTGCACTCTTGGGTTGAGTAGAGAATGAAACTTGTCAAAGAGACGTTTAGGGCTATTGGACAGTGAGGTGATGAGGGTGTTGAAATAGGTTTGTTTGAAGAGGTGAAGGGCAGTGTTGAATGTTCTAAGCATAATCTTATAATGGATTAAATCTTCATGTAGATTGGATTTTCTCCACAGACGTTCGGCGCACCTGGAGCACCGCTGCAGGAAACGTGTTTGCAGGGTGTGCCAGGGTTGTCGCCGACTGTGTCGTGTTTTTCTATGTATAGGAGGTGAAATTTCATCCAGGACACTTTGAAGTGTTTCATTGTAATTCTTCAGTGCAGAATCAGGACATGAGAGGGAGGAGATATGGGTCAATGATGACTGCAAGTTCTTCATAAGTTTCTGGGTGTTAATGGCCTGCATGTTTCTATAAGTGTGGACAGTGGGGGTGACCTAAGTGTGATGGAGATTGAAAGAAGGTTGTGGTCAGAGAGCAGGAGTGGGGAGTTTGCGAAATCATCCACTGCACAAAGCCGAGAGCAGACCAAGTCGAGGGAGTTTCCATCTTCATGCGTTGGAGAGTTAGTACACGGCGAAAGGCCGAACGAGGATGTTAGAGATAAAAGGTGAGTAGGAGATGGGAAGAGGGGAAGAGCAATGGGGATGTTGAAATCGCCCATGATGAGGGTGGGGATGTCACAGGAAAGAAAATGTGGAAGCCAGGTGGCAAAATGATCCAGGAACTGATGGGAGGGGCCGGGAGGACGATACACCACCGCCACTCGCATGGAGAAGGGGGTGTAGAGTCTGACGGCATGGACCTCAAAAGAAGGGAAGACAAGTGAGGGTACTTGAGAGATAACCTGAAAGGTACATTTTGGTGATAGGAGCAGACCAACGCCTCCACCTGCTCTATTGTCTGCTCTTGGGGTATGAGAAAAGTGTAGTCCCCCATATGAAAGAGCAGCAGCAGCGGTGGTGTCTGACTGCTGGATTCAAGTTTCAGTAAGAGCTAGAAGGTTAAGGCTACTTTCACACAACAGTTTTTGTGCATCAGGCGCGATGCGGCGAAAAGTGTAAAAACCGGATCCGGCGCCTGTTGCCACCGGATCCGGTTTTTTCCCCATAGAGTTTCATTATCGCCGCATCGCGCCTGATGCCTATGCGGCGTATCCGGTTTTTGCCAGATCCGGCAAAAACAGCCGGTCCGGCGTCTGGAAAAAACGTTCTCTGCAACGTTTTTTCTCAGCGCCGGACCGGCTTTTTCCACAGCGCATGCCCGGACTCTGTGAATGTTAACCCCACAAGTGCCCGGTGAGAGAGAGAGAGATCTCTCTCTGTCACCCAGACACTTGTGAGAGATCTCTCTCGCCGGGCACTTGTGGGGTTAACACTCACAGTGTCTGGGTGAGAGAGAGAGATCTCTCTGTGGGGTTAACCCCACAAGTGCCCGGCAAGAGAGAGAGATTCTCTCGCCCGGACACTGAGTGTTAACCCCACATGTCTCTCTCTCCAACCCCCTCTCCTCTCCCCTCCCCTCTCCTCTCCTACCCTCCCCTCACCTCCCTTTCAGCAGCTGTCTCTCTCAGCGGCTGTCTCTGTCCACCTCCTGCTGCGGCTCCTTTAAATCACGTCTGAGCCGTATCAGACGCCGCACACACATCAGGTGTCACGGCTGCAGGCCGGATCCGGCGGCCCGGCTTTTCGCCGCACGCCGCCGGACCCCACACACCGGATGTGTGAAAGTAGCCTAAGAGAATCGAAAAGGCAGAAGTCATGGATTATTACACACAGAGAGAATTCCAAAGGGCACAATTAAGAGAGACAGAAGGCATGCAGGGAACATAAATAAAATTAGAGGGGTTTCTGAGTGTAGCAGTTGGGGAGTTTGACTTTCTACATATAAGAATGCTTTCATTTATCCCGAACATAATAAATTTCTCTTTCTCAATCTTTCATTTGTAAAGGGATAAGTAGTTGGGTTTCAAGAGCTATCAAGACACTCTGAAATGATCATAAAATCTACTTTTATTATAGACTACGCTGACCCTTTTTGCCACCCAGTCTGAAGTATTGGATATTGGCTTCACGTTGCCATTACACAGTCTGATCTTGATTCTTTTCACTTTGAATCTATCAGTTTTAATGCACTTACTGACAGGCACTATATCATGTATATTCTTTAAAACTGTACACATGGGTACTAGATGAAAGGAAATGTAAGGAAATTGACATGTTGCCCAAGTTTCCTTGTTGAAAATGCAAGTTTTATTGTTATTATAAAATGTTATGTGGTGTAATGTGAAATGGGATACCACTCTGCGCGACCCCCAACCATATGGACAGAAAAATACTTGTCTGACAGCCAGGTCCCACGTTATGGGCAGGCAAACTATAGGTCTTATAATCTGTACTATGTCCCGACAGCTGCTGTTCAGCGTCAGGACCTTACTGAGATAAATGTGTAAGTAGGGATGCACTACTAATAGGCTGATCGGCTAAATATAGGGTGCTGCATCATGCATGAAATGCATACATGGTCACAAACATGAAAAAAGTACATGCATATACAATGCACACACCTGAGATGTATGATAATGAGATAAATGATAATTACTTACCGGTAATTTGATTTTCCAGAGCCATGACAGCACCGCAGGCATGAGAGATGGTATCCGCCCCCAGGAAACAGGAAACCTGTAGCAGAGACATAAGAAGGGGACGGCACCTCTCTTCCTCAGTTTGTTTCAGAGTATGCAAAGGTAACCGCCTTATTAGTTTACATACATGTTATATAACAGTGTCACTAATATTCACCTTCTTTTTCCTTTATTATTATTTTTTTTTATATATTTTTTCACATAGATTTACATATCCAGATACAACTTTAAATTTTCTGGTGCACCACACAACCATCACCAAGATAGGGCGGGAACAATGTGGTGCTGTCATGGCTCTGGAAAATCAAATTGCCGGTAAGTATCATTTTTTCCCTTCCCCATGACAGCACCGCAGTCATGAGAGGAAAGATAGAATAGACTCCTAGGGTGGGACAACAGCAGACAACACTTTTCTCCCAAAGGCCAGATTTGAGGGCCCTAGGTCTAGTCTATAGTGTCGGAAGAAAATGGATGGTGAGGACCATACTGCTGCTTTACAGATCTGCTCAACCGAAGCATTTGCCCTTTCAGCCCAGGACGTCGCTATGGCTCTCGTAGAGTGAGCTGTTACACCCAGTGGGGGAGTCTGATCTAAAGAAGAATAAGCCAGTGCAATACCCATACGTAGCCATCGTGCAATTGTTGATTTTGAAGCTTTCTTACCCCTGTTTGTCCCCTGAAAGGAGACAAAAAGGGTTGAAGACTGTCGCCATGATTTTGAGGCTTCTATATTTTGAAGCAAGCAATGTCTGACATCTAGGCAATGGAAGGTTTTCTCTCCCTGGGATTTGGGGTTTGGACAAAACGAGGCCAAAATTATCTCCTGCTCCCTGTGGAATTTGGAATTTACCTTCGATAGGAAGGCCGGATCAGTTTTTATGATCACTCTATCATCCAAAAAAGTGGTATATGGTGAATTTACAGATATTGCCTGCAGCTCGCAGACACGACGAGCTGAGGTAAGGGCCACCAGGAGTACTGTTTTTAGCGTTAGCGCCTTTATTGAGATGGAAGCAATAGGCTCAAAAGGAGATCGCTGTCAGTGCCCTTAATACTAAATTTAGATCCCAGGGAGCTACTTTAGATGTTAATTTTGTGGGCCTGGATGTAAAGGAGGCCCAAATGAATCTATAGATCCATGGGTGATCAGCGAGTTTTTGATCAAACAGCGCACCCAAGGCCGATACCTGCACTTTTAGGGTGCTTGTGGACAGTCCTTTTTCCAGTCCTTTCTGGAGGAACTCTAGGATCTCTTTTATTGGTATTTTCTGGGCTGTCCCAGTCCATTGTCGGCCCGTGAACTGCAAGAATTTTTCCCAAATTTTTTGGTATTTACGTGAAGTTACCTCCTTTCTGCTAGCGAGCAGGGTGGTTACTAACGGGACAGAGAACCCTTTTGCTAGAAGCAGTCCCCCCTCAAGTTCCACGCAGTGAGGTGCAGCCTGTGAACCCTGGGGTGTTCTACTGGGCCCTGGTATAGCAGATTCGGGGTATCTGGGAGGATCCATGGGTCCGAGATAGACATGCGTCTGAGCCATGTGAACCATGCCCTTTCCGGCCAGAAGGGCGCAACCAGGATTATTCGAGCTTTGTCCTGTCAGATCTTTTTCAAGACTACTGGAATCAATGGAAACGGGGGGAATGCATAGGCCAGACGAAATTTCCACCGGTGTAGTAGCGAATCCACCCCCTCTGGTTGCTCTCTTGGATTTAGGGAGTAGAACCTGTCCACTTTTCGATTTTCCCTGGTAGCAAACAGGTCTACTTCTGGTGTGCCCCAGGCAGCGCAGATTTCCCCAAATATTTTTTGACTTAGGGACCATTCTCTCTGGTGTAGTACATGACGGCTTAAATAATCGGCCAGATAATTGTCTGCCCCCTTTAAATGGGTACCCTATAAGGACAGAAGATTGTTTTCCGCCCATGTGAATAATTCCCTGGCCTCTGCCATAAGGTTTGCTGACCTTGTACCCCTTGTCTGTTTATGTATACTATGACCGTGTTGTTGTCGGATAATATGGTGACATGTCTCCCTTGCACTTCTCGCTTTACTAGGGGAAGCGCTCGCCTCACAGTCGCCAGATCTTTTAGATTTGAGGATGCATCCCTCATTCCGGGTTCCCACTGGCCCTGTAGGGTTCGTTTCTCTATGTGTGCCCCCCAACCACTCGGACTTGCGTCCGTGGTCAGTACCACCAAGTTTTGAGTAGTCCAGGGCACTGATCTCTTTAAGTTTTCGGTGCTCAGCCACCATTTTAATGACTCCTGCACTTGAGGTGAGAGAATGATCTCCCGATTTAAAATGGAAGGACCCTTCTCCTGTTCGGATAGGATCTGCCACTGTAGTTCTCTCATATGGGCTTGTGCCCACCGGACCGCTGGGATTGTTGCTGTTAACGTGCCCAGGAGCGACATTGCCTCTCTTACTGATATGGCTCGACCGTATTGTATCCGTTGTATTTTTTGTTGGATAGCCCCAACTTTCCTTTCTGGAAGAATGCACTGCTGTTTTAATGAGTCCAATTGAATTCCAAGGAATTCTTGTGACTGCACTGGAGTTAATTTGGATTTTTTAAGACTGATCATCCAGCCTAACCTGGTTAATATTTCCAGGACCTTTGTAACTGCCTTTTCGCAATTTTGCTTGTCGTTTGCTATGATGAGGAAATCGTCTAGATAGGGTACCAACAGGATATTTTCCCTTCTTATAAAGGACGCTACTTCTCCGATGATTTTTGTAAATATACGAGGGGCCACTGATACCCCGAAGGGTAGGCACTGGTACTGTAGATGAGTGGGGACTTGAGCAATCTCTACTACCAATCTTAGATATTGTTGGTGTTCCCCCCATATTGGGACATGGTAATAGGCGTCGGTAAGATCTATTACTGCCATGTAGCAACCCGGGTGGAGTAGCTTCACTGCTGACCCCAAGGTCTCCATTTTGAATTTCTCTGTTCTTATGTATTGGTTCAGGGCTTTGAGATTGAATATTGTTCTTAGTGACCCATCTGGTTTTGGCGTGAGGAACAGAGTGCTGTAAAATCCTTTCCCTACTTGATGACACGGTACTTTTATTAGTACCTCCTTTTGCATGAGGAGTTGAATCACCTTTTCTAGCGTGGCCTGGTTCTTTTTGGCTACCCGGGTCACTTTTACTCTTTGAGGTGGAAGGCTTAGAAAACTTAGTCGTAGGCCCTCGGCTAACAGGTCGGTTACCCACTTTGAGGCAGGCAATGCTACCCATTGATGGACAAAGAACCGAAGCCTACCCCCAACCGCCCTGGCGTCATTGCTTAGTAACGGGTCTCGGGGTGATTTTACTAAAGAGGAATCCTTGCTCTTTTCCCCTCCAGGGTCTGCCCCCGTGGTTCTATCGTCTGGCCGCCCTCGGCTCCCTCTGTTCCCTGCTCCACGAAAGGACGAGCGAGCTTCAGTCCACCGACGCCTAGGGAAGGGGGGTGGAAACCGTTTTTCTTATCTGACGCTTTTTCTAAAATTTCGCCCAATGCTTTTCCAAACAGGTATTGACCCTCACACGGGACGGCGCAGAGTTTAACTTTTGACTGGAAGTCTGCTGACCAGTTTTTTAACCAAAGTGCTCTGCGGCCTGAATTTGAAAGGGCGCATGCACGGGCGGCACCTCAGACGGAATCTACTGCGGCGTCAGCCAGGAATCCCGCTGCCTTCTGTAGGGAAGGTATTGCCTCCAGCAGTGTCTTCCTTGGGCATTTATTCTTAATTTGGTCACTTAATTCGTCTAACCACTTGACCATAGCACGTGCTGTACAAGTGGCGGCCACCCTCGCCTTAAATGACCAAGCCGATGCTTCCTAAGCAGATTTTAGAAAAGCGTCTGCTTTCTTGTTAAGGGGATCTTTTAAGGCACCCATGTCTTCAAATGGCAATGCTATTCCCCTGGATGTACTAGCAATGGCGGCATCTAGTCTGGGAGCTTTTCCCCATTTATCGCATACCTCCTCATCAAACTGGTATTTACGTTTGAGTGCCTGCGGTATGGACATTTTTTTGTTGGGTTTCTTCCATTCCCTCTTGATCAAATTTAACAGGTTATCATGGAAGGGAAAAACCCTTCGTTTTTTCCCCTCAAGATTGCTAAACATAGCATCTTGAATTGACTTTGGCTCTTTTGGTGTTTCAAGTCCCATTGTGGACCTTGCAAGCTTTAGTAATTTCCCAATGTCCTCAGATAGGAAATATGGATGACCCTTTTCCTCGTCCGAGGAGTCCAGGTCCGAGGGCCCTATCTCCCCTTGTTCTTCCTAAGACTCTATGTCAGTAGTTATTTCTGTGGGAGGGAGAGGAGGAGGTGGGGGCGGGGGTGAAGCAGGAGTTATATCGGAGCCAAGTGTAGTCTGCTCATTTAATTCATCTTTTACCGTCGACTTTACTTGATCCCAGATCATAGTTTTAATGCTCTGGAGCAGGGATGGTGACTCTTCGGCCACTGTTTTTTTAATGCACGAGCGACAAAGTCGCTTCTCATAAGATTTAGCTACGGCCTTTTTGCATAGTGCACATTCCTTGTTCTTTTGCTTTGATGTGGCCTTTCCCTACAGAAGACATGCATAGGGCAGTTGTTAATATATTGTGGTGCCTTACAAAGGCACTCACCTGGCCCTCTGGGTACCCCGGTAGCCGGTAGCTATTCCTCCTGCGTGCGCATCTCGCCTTCAGGATCCATCTGCGCTCCGCTGCTGATCTGGCTCTACAACTCCGGAGCCTGTGTGCAGCCTCTCAGGGACCAGTGGCACCTGCCTTGCCTCCCTTTTTATGGAGGAGTGGTGCGCGCTTCTGGGACTGCTCCCACCCGGAAGTGCCCAGTACACCGCTCCCCCAGCGTGTGACGTCACTTCCGGTGCGACCCCGAAAGCCGTCGCCACTCAGTCGGCGCCAGTGTCATGGTGACCACGCCCAGCCTCCCACTGGAGCAGCCGCCGGGGAGTCTCATGAGGAGGACACCGCTCACAGCGCCCACCGAGCTGGGCTGACAGGCACGCACCACCTACCATCCTCTCCCCGCGGACCTCGGCCTCCTGACCGGGCGACATCAGAGGGGGATCCCTCCGGAGGTACGGACTTTGCCCCAGGCATCCGCCTGCGGGAAACAGGAAACCAAACTGAGGAAGAGAGGTGCCGCCCCCTTCTTATGTCTCTGCTACAGGTTTCCTGTTTCCTGGGGGCGGATACCATCTCTCATGTCTGCGGTGCTGTCATGGGGAAGGGAAAAACTTTACACCTACTGACAAACAATTAAAAACATGTAAAAACACACAACGGTGAAATGCATAACACTCCTAGGTCTAATATACAATCAGAGACAGGATACGCAATACTGTAATCTGCATGTATACTTTGTCAAGTCAAGCAGAAATCAATAGAGACAAATAACCCATACTGCTGTGATATATGAGAATACAAATAAATACAAAAATAAACAGAGTAAATGTCAGAGTCATAGGTACAGTATATACGGTAAATACATGTATAGATGGGCATCCCCAAGACAGTAAAAGATGGAAACCATCTGACTACTGACAAAGAATAAAAATTATATATAAAAGCTAAATGGGGTATATAGGATGAGCAAAACCCCTAAATTGCATATCCGTGCATTAGATAACCCACCATGCACAGCCCATAAAGTGGAGCAAAATTGAGACACCTCAACGTAAACGGCATATAAGCCACAATAAAGCAAAATCCACATGGCTCAGTGTAGGAAGCCTAAAATAAAGTGCCTGCCTACAACAAATAGTGGTGCATATAAAGTTACAAGCCCATGTAATGCAGGGTGCTAAGATACAGGATCGCCAAAAAAGCGCATTGTTATCTAGCCAGGGGTGAGTAATAAGCCCCATGCCTATCGCTGCTCAAGCAGCTTCGTCCAGGAAAAGTGAGCGGTTCAAGCAAGAAGGTGCATGTATAAGTAACTTATTAGTAATGACGATATTGGTTGCTGGTATTTTCATTCTGAATGCCATCCATCAATACATTGAATAACATTCGGACCAATGTTATTCAATGAGGGCCTGCATATGCTCGATTTTTTCCTCAGATTGAGTGTTCGGAGAAAAAAAATTGCAGCATTTGCCTTAGATAATTGGATGACACTCGCCCATTCATGACTATGGGTCCATGGAAAACATTGCACCACACTGCGATGACATCCAAGTACAGTCCGACTTTCGTGGACAGACTGAATGGAAAAAAAAATTTTTCCTCTCCACCTCCAAGTAAAATAGGATCAAACTCTGATCAGACTGTGTTTAGCATAATGGAGAACATACTGTCATCTGCACAAAAAAGTCTTACCGGTAACTGGATTTTTCGGAACCCATGACAGCACCACAAGAGAGAGGATTTGGCCTTTAAGGATTGGAAACCTACAGGAATAAAAGGGATGCAGCTCTCCCATGCATCAATTGGATTACAGAGCATGAGAGGACCTCCAATGATTATTGCAAACAGAGAAATTTTACCTGCACCACAAATCACAAACATAAATGTGAACTTCTACACTAGTGAAAGAAGTGCTCACCCATACCTGACGGGAGGGAATATAAGGGTGCTGTCATGGGTTCCAAAAAAATCCTGTTAGCTGTAAGTAACGAACACTTTATCGATCACCCATGACAGCACAAGAGAATTACAGAGAAAAGTAATACTTCAGAGAGTTGCCACAGGGACCCTTCTTCCAAAGGTGAGGTGGGTAGAGGAAACCATATCCAGCCTATACTGCTTAAAGAAAGTGGAGAAAGACCAGGTTGCTACCTTATAGATCTGGTCGATTGAGAAGTGTGATCTCTCCGCCCAGGAGGTTGCCACGGCCTTTGTGGAGTGAGCCTTCAGATCTTCTGGAACTACTTTGCCACTTGCAGAATAAGCTAAAGAAATTACCTCCCTAATCCACCTAGCTATTATGCGTTTTCAAGCTTTAAGCTCTTTTCTGCGTCACTGGAAGGACACGAACAAAGAACTATCTTTTTTCCAGGAGTCAGTAACAGAATTGTCTATGCTATCATATTATACACTCCAGTAGTTATTTTCATTCACTTCTATCTAATTTATCACATTGTGCACATTTATTTATATTATTTCCAGTGACTATACATAGTTCTATTTGTCTTTGATTATGCATATAATTCTTGCATGTTTACATTGTATTTATAATTTTGTCATGATCTCTTAGTATTGTTATGGATTATGATTACATTCTAGATTCAGACTAGTGATGAGCCACTATACTCGTTACTCTGGTTGCCCAGATCATGCTCAGGTGATCTCCGAGTATTTTGTAGTGCTCGGAGATGTAGTTTTCGTCGCCTCAGCTGCATGATTTACGGCTGCTAGACAGGCTGAATACATGTGGGGATTCCCTAACAAACAGGCAATCCTCACGTATTCAAGCTGTCAAGCAGCTGCAATTTATGCAGCTGAGGCGACGAAAACTACGTCTCCGAGCACGCCAAAATACTCGGAGGACACCCGAGCATGCTCTGGGAAACCAGAGTAACAAGTATACTCGCTCATCACTAATCCAGATTTATTTTGCACTTCTGTTCAGGAGAAATATATTGCATCTATACTGGTAATATTCCTTGTGCCATAACTACCATCTGTTTTTTTTATGATGGCTCTACACCATAGGGATACAATTGAGGTTCATTTTATCCACTGAATGTTGTTTTCCTTCCTTTTGTTCTCCTTTGAATTTATACCGACATATATTTGTATAATCAGTCTGCTACAATTTACTTACAATTTCTATTTGACATGAATACTCACGACTCGGCTGTGGCGAATGTGCGCTGACACTCCAGGTGGGGTGCCATTGATGGCACCTTCCAGCGCTGGCGGCTCACTTATGGGTCCTCCGTTCCGCTCACATGTTCCTATGTGTGGGACTAGCGCAAAAAGAAGGAAGAACTCTCTCTTGTAACCTATGAAACCGGGATGCCACCTTTGGATGGTAGGATGGATCCAGCATCAAAATTACCCTGTCTTCCAGAAACTGAATGACTGGTGGGACTCTGAAAAGGGCCTGAATGTCACTGACCATTCAGGCAGATGTTAAAGCCACCAGAAGGGCTGTTTTAAGGGAAAGGATTTTGACAGATGCTAAATTAATGGGCTCAAATGATAATTCTGTCATGGCTGTTAAGACTAGGTTTAAATTCCATGGCACTATTATTTCTTTTAAGATGGGCCTGAGTCTGGATGAAGCCCTAATAAATTTAGATACTCAATAATTCTGTGCCAGATCACAGTTATACAGGGCCCCCAGAGCTGACACTTGGACCTTGAGGGTGCTGGTGGATAGGCCTAGTTCGAGACCTTCCTGCAGAAACTCCCAAACCCCACCCTCTAGAGCCCAATTCTCAATCCTTGATCCTGAGGCAGTTAGCAATTTTCTCCATGTTCTGGCATAAATTCTGGTTGGAGATACCTTCTTACTTTATAGTAGGGTGACAACAAGATTGAGAGAGAAACCGCTTTCCATTAACGGGCCCTTTCAATTTCTATGCTGTCAAATAAAGGTTGGTTACTAGTGGATGGTAGATTGGTCCCTGAGAGAGGAGATTCGGAACCTCCGGGAGTTCCATGGTCTTCTGGGCCAAAAGAGGGAGATTAAGATAATCCGCTTTGTCTTCTCTGATCTTTCTTACCACCAGCGGAATCAGGGTTACTGGAGGAAAAGCGTATGCCAGATTGAACTTTCATGGGAGTGAGAAAGCATCTACCGTGGACCTTCTTTGGTGGTTCAGAGAACAGAAATTTTTCACCTTCCTGTTCGACCTGGTGGCAAAGAGGGCTATGTCTGGATGGCTCCACATCTGCACTATCTGGCTGAAGAAGGACTGCTCTAATTCGCACTCTCCTTGCCTTGATTGCGGCTTAAAATGTCCACACTGATGTTCTCTCTCCCTCTTATGTGAAGAGCCATCAAAGACAGATGACTTTCCGTTAGTTGGAATAAGCGATCTGTCACCTCCGCTAAGGATCTGGACAGTGTTACCCCCTGGTGGTTTATAAAGGCCATAGTCACCCGATTGTCGGAGAGGATTCTGACATGATGACCCTGTAGAGACACAAGGAGTCTTCTTCCTGCCAATTCAACTGCAAGCAATTCCTTCAGGTTCGATGAAAAACCTATCTTGTCGACTGATCAAATCCCTTGCATTACTTCGTCTTTTAGATGACGTCCGAACCCCTGGGGCTTGCATCCATGGAGACCACCCGTGAGCTTTCATTCATCCAGGGAACCCCCACGGACAGGTTAGTGAAATCCAGACACCAAGCGAGGGACTGAATTGATGATGGGGTTAGCGCCATCCTTCCTTCCAGGTGACCTCTAAGGGAAATATCAATCCTTAACACATCGGTGGACAACACATCTGCATCTCGGAGTCCAGCAGAAGCCCCAGAAATTCCTGTACTTTTAGGGGCTCTAACCTTGATTTTTTTTTTTAAGGTTCATTAGCAAACCCAATCATTCTAAAGTGTGCATTACTCCCTCCAGCTGAGTAGTGCAATGTTGGGCCAAATTTCCTTCTACTAGAAAATCATCCAAATAAAGAGCAATTAAGTAATTATTTTTCCACAGCTGGGCCATGACCTCTGTGACCACTTTGGTGAAGACACGAGGGGCAATAGCAAGGCCAAACGGCAGGGCTCTAAACCGGAAGTGTCTGACTACTCCCCAAGGACTACCGCAACTCTGAGGTACTGTTAGTATTCTACATACAGTGGGGAAAAAAAGTATTTAGTCAGTCAGCAATAGTGCAAGTTCCACCACTTAAAAAGATGAGAGGCGTCTGTAATTTACATCATAGGTAGACCTCAACTATGGGAGACAAACTGAGAAAAAAAAATCCAGAAAATCACATTGTCTGTTTTTTTTTCATTTTATTTGCATATTATGGTGGAAAATAAGTATTTGGTCAGAAACAAAATTTCATCTCAATACTTTGTGATATATCCTTTGTTGGCAATGACAGAGGTCAAACGTTTTCTGTAAGTCTTCACAAGGTTGCCACACACTGTTGTTGGTATGTTGGCCCATTCCTCCATGCAGATCTCCTCTAGAGCAGTGATGTTTTTGGCTTTTCGCTTGGCAACACGGACTTTCAACTCCCTCCAAATGTTTTCTATAGGGTTGAGATCTGGAGACTGGCTAGGCCACTCCAGGACCTTGAAATGCTTCTTACGAAGCCACTCCTTCGTTGCCCTGGCGGTGTGCTTTGGATCATTGTCATGTTGAAAGACCCAGCCACGTTTCATCTTCAATGCCCTTGCTGATGGAAGGAGGTTTGCACTCAAAATCTCACGATACATGGCACCATTCATTCTTTCATGTACCCGGATCAATCATCCTGGCCCCTTTGCAGAGAAACAGCCCCAAAGCATGATGTTTCCACCACCATGCTTTACAGTAGGTATGGTGTTTGATGGATGCAACTCAGTATTCTTTTTCCTCCAAACACGACAAGTTGTGTTTCTACCAAACAGTTCCAATTTGGTTTCATCAGACCATAGGACATTCTCCCAAAACTCCTCTGGATCATCCAAATGCTCTCTAGCAAACTTCAGACGGGCCCGGACATGTACAGGCTTAAGCAGTGGGACACGTCTGGCACTGCAGGATCTGAGTCCATGGTGGCGTACTGTGTTACTTATGGTAGGCCTTGTTACATTGGCCCAGCTCTCTGCAGTTCATTCACTAGGTCCCCCCGCGTGGTTCTGGGATTTTTGCTCACCGTTCTTGTGATCATTCTGACCCCACGGGGTGGGATTTTGCGTGGAGCACCAGATCGAGGGAGATTATCAGTGGTCTTGTATGTCTTCCATTTTCTAATTATTGCTCCCACAGTTGATTTCTTCACTCCAAGCTGGTTGGCTATTGCAGATTCAGTCTTCCCAGCCTGGTGCAGGGCTACAATTTTGTTTCTGGTGTCCTTTGACAGCTCTTTGGTCTTCACCATAGTGGAGTTTGGAGTCAGACTGTTTGATGGTGTGCACAGGTGTCTTTTTATACTGATAACAAGTTTAAACAGGTGCCATTACTACAGGTAATGAGTGGAGGAAAGAGGAGACTCTTAAAGAAGAAGTTACAGGTCTGTGAGAGCCAGAAATCTTGATTGCTTGTTTCTGACCAAATACTTATTTTCCACCATAATATGCAAAGAAAATGAAAAAAAAACAGACAATGTGATTTTCTGGATTTTTTTTTCTCAGTTTGTCTCCCATAGTTGAGGTCTACCTATGATGTAAATTACAGACGCCTCTCATCTTTTTAAGTGGTGGAACTTGCACTATTGCTGACTGACTAAATACTTTTTTTCCCCACTGTACATAAGCACTTGTACCCATAATCCTAATTACAAAAGGCTATGGTCACTTCAACAAACATTTTTAAGCATAATCTATCATGGTATGTACCATGAAGAATAAGAAGTGAGGTGAAAACGTGAGTGAATTAAAAAAAATTATCTCTATTAATTACCAAATTTAAAACAATGATTAATGACTTTAAAAAGACAGGGCAAAATGGTCTCCAAATAAAGGGGGAGGAGGTAACAAGCGGCAAATAGATGAATATATTCATAAGTATAAATAAAGCGCACAGTGCATAAATAGCCAAAAGAATAAACCAACTACAGTCAATAGTACCCAAAAACCCTTCAATATGGCTGGTATTCATACAGCAATTGCAAAAGTTGCTAAATCTACTGATAGAAGTGCGGAAGGCACTATAAAAATACAGCCTATTTACAATATACAGTAAAGGGAAGGAAGCATCAAATATGGCAAGGAAAGCAGTGTTGAAAGATAATGATAATGGGGATCAAATATCCCTTATATTCATGCAGGAATGACAATTGCAGAAAAGGAAAACCTAGTGCACAGCAAGGGATTGTTATTAGATTTATCAAAAAAGTTTGCTATGAATTACCTGTAGCTGGCAACTGGAGTGCAGGACAGACACTGCGAGGTGGATGCTGGTGATGCTCCCCCACTGCTGCCCGACGAGCGCTGTTTCGCAAGTGTTGCTTCTTGCTTCTTCCAGGGGCGTTTGACAGGTATAGGGTGTCCATGGAATATTTATAGGTGTGGTCATGTGGCCGGATGCATCCATAGAACCTGTGAATAGCTCGCGCATCCAGTCTCACCGGATGCATCAAAAGGACCTGAGAATAGCGTGCGCATCTGGTCCCGCCCCCTTTGGCTAATAGGACGACCGAAATCGCGCTCTGTGACACGCAGTGGAACGCACTGCGGTCACGTGGTTGAGCGCTCCCGGAAGTCAGAGTGGAATGTCGGCCAGGCGCGTGCGCATAGGTCCATTGTGAGCCAATGACATCATACAGAGGCAATCCGATATAGAAAGCGCAGCGTGAGGAGAGAAAGTGATGTGAAAGCAGAATTAGGGGACCAATCAAAAATATAATAAAATAAAGTAAGATTGGCCCTGGAAGTGATGAAAAAGTGAGAGTGTGGGTGAGGGGAAAATTACTAAAGTGTAAAGGAAGGACCTAGGTTGGGAAGGGAATAATTGGGATATAATGTGATGGGTAATGGGTGGGTCCGTGTGATTGAGATGGGAAAGGGGGAATTAATACATATAGGTGAAACATAAAACAATGTAATATGTGGGAAAAGAAAACAAAATGGACCTGAAATAATAAGGAATGAAAGGTGATATAAATATATTAAGGGAGTCCACGTAATCAAAACATACAAGGAAAGATCAGAAAGGTGAAAATATATGTGTATATATAACTTGCCCATGGTGTCATGAACAGAAACCAGTGGAGGAGGTGGGAAGGTGGAGGGGCGGCATTTAAATGAAGGGGTCCTGCCTGAATACCAGCGCAAATAAATTGGTAACAAAAGGCATTGGTACTATAAAACATAATAAGGAAGTGAAAAAATGTACTAAAAATAAGGGGAACAAAAGACTATAGGGATACAATAAACAAAATGCATTGAATACCAGGAGCGAAATTAAATTAAAGGGTCACAGGAAGGGGAACCAGAGCAGTACCCCCTCCACAGTGTCATCTAGAGAAACTTAACGAAAGGTCAAAGAGGCGCGTTTTCAAAAGATAATAGAAGTCCAACACAAAACTCGGGATATTCAAGGAGAGAAAAAAGCTAATATTGAAGAGATTAGAAAAAATTGTGTGAACATGCAAGTCCCCTTTAAAAGACAATTTATTTAGATAAATGTTAAAAAACACCTTCCCAGTGAAAAAAATGGCCAATGCCAAAAATATGAAAAAACCCTAATCTAGAGTTCTGCACAGCCCTAAAATATGGCCTCAACTGATACCTTTCTAGCCATGGAGGTTGGCACCCTGAAGAGTACGATATTGGCACCCTCACTCAACGAGGACTGTCCCTCGCTTCCCTATCAATCCCTGATACAATAGAAGGGAAAACAATGTTAAGATGTGCAGGGATGAAATGATCAGAGTGCCCTAGAGCTAATGCAGATACCCAGAAAAATAACAACATAACAGTTAAAAAATGATACCCACATCATGAATAAATGTGACCCACAGTATGCTGCCAAAGCATAATCACAGCCGGTCCCACTAAGGGGATGTACACTCAGATATACTAGATAACCAGTAGGTAGTCACTTATCATGTCTGTAGAGAAACCTCAACGCGTTTCCCCGCCGTGGCGGTTCATCAGGCGGAATGACCGATGCTGCTAATGATGCTGTTGCCACCTCATGTCCGATATCACAATGTTGCTTGATGGCACCAAGGGTCAAAGAGAGGCGGATTTAAATAACCACCCTAATTGAAATGAGCACCACCCACCATCAATGGTAGCCCAATCAATGGAAAGACGCATAAATTAGAACCAAATATGCACATGCTTCAATACAAATGAACGCCAAATCCGGTATATTCCTGATAATCCATGTTCTCTCTGACACCGCTACGCTCAAAGCAGATACCAGCGGACCGTCACTGGCGTGCGCTCCACACTGGAGCGCATCCAAGATGGCACAGGAACTGACGTCACATCAGCTTCAAAATAGATACCCACGGAGAATCACTGATGTGCATCCCAGAACGGAGCACACCAAAAATGGCGGAGGACTTTCCGATCCAATTGAATGACATATCCATAACCTTGGTGCCTAGTAACGCTGCCCAGGAATCATTGCGCGCTTAAGCAAAACGCAAAAGAACAAACAGTCCCCAATAGATAAGCCTGCACAGCAACATAAAAATAGAAAAAAATATAATAAGACAGAGGCAATGCTAATAACATAAAACGCCTCCCATATAACACCATACTCACAGGGGAGGTATCAAAACCGATGTTTAACCCCATTATATCCCAGAACGCAGTGTGTATATTAATATATTAAAGCTCCCAAGAAAAAAGGCATATTTGGGTACAAAGTAGAACAAAACAGATATAGATCAGTAATAATTATTACCATATGATATACAGATTTTCCATTCAATGTAGCTTATGCCAAACAGGCACAATCCAATACACCATCAAAAGTAGACACCCCCTCAAAAAGCAGGGCCAATTTTACCAAACAGAGGATTAAATAAAACAGGTATAGGACATATATTCATTCATCCCATCTGGAGAGACGGACTGTAACCTAAATGTCCACTCACATTCCCGACTCAAAATCAATTTGTCCAGATTTTCCCCCCCTCGTCCTCGGCTTAATCAATTCGATCATACTGAAAGTGATGTCGAACATACGGCCTTGATGTACCGCATTCATATGTCTAGCGACCGGAGTATCACGCTTATTCCTGATAGCCCCCAGGTGCTCTCCCACCCTCACTCTCAATTCCCTAGTGGTTTTACCCACATAGTCCAGAGGACAGGTACATGTAGCTTTATAGACTACGCCTGTAGATCTACAATTTCCAAAATTCCTAATGCAGAAGGTTTTTCCATTATGTGAGCACGTAAATGTTTTACATTGAAGCATATATTTACATCTGGTGCAATCACCACATCTAAAAAAGCCCAGGGGCTTTCTGTCCAGCCACGTACCCACCCCTCTGGGTCTTTGATAGAGGCTGTGGACAAGCCGGTCACCTATAGAACTTCCCTTCCTATAAGTAATAGCAGGTTTAGGTGGAACCAGACCCCTCAGATTGGGGTCAGCCATTAAAATACCCCAATGTTTTTTGAGGACATGGTACACCCTATCCGATTGACCATCATATGTACCAATGAGGCCTATCTGTTACGAATGCTTCATGTTGTGGTCCATCCAAAGTATATGGAGGATAACCTCTCATCCTGAATCTGTCATATAAATTAATTGCCTGCCTCCTAAAAGTGCTCAGCTCCGAGCAATTCCTCTGGATCCTAAGGAACTGCCCCTTAGGTATTCCCCTTCTCAAAGGTTCTGGATGGTGGCTTGTCCATCTCAACAGACTATTCATGGCAGTTGGTTTCCTATAGGTACATGTGCTGATGCCCCCATCAGCCTTCTTAGAGATAGTCAAATCAAGACAATTAATACTTGTAGTGCGGCACTCAGATGTACACTTCAATCCCACCACATTTTATTTGATACATTCAATAAAACGGAAGAACTCCGCCTCTGGGCCAGACCAAAATATCAGAATATCAATGATATATCTGGCCCAGAGGTTAATGAACGGAATCCACCATTCCTCCTTCCCCAAAAAAATATGGGTTTCCTCCCACCAGCCCAGGAAGATATTTGCATAAGTGGGGGCACAGGGGCTCCCCATTGCAGTCCCCTTGAGCTGGTGGAAGTATTTGGAGTCAAACAGGAAGTAATTGCTGGTAAGGACAAAGCTCAATAGTTTTTTGATAAAAGAGTTGTGTGTCCGACATTCAACCGCTCTCGTTTGTAGGAAGTGAGTCACCGCTTTGGAACCCCACTCATGTGGAATGCAACTGTATAGTGCCTCCACATCAATCGATGCCAACAGGGTATTCTCCTCCAAGGTGTCCCCCCTCAAGCAAATTCAACAAATGTGATGTGTCACGCACATACGATGGTAATGTAGTCACAAAAGGTCTCAGAATCTTATCTAGATATATCCCACTGTTCAGGGTCAAAGAGTCAATTCCAGAAACAATGGGACGACCCTTTAATGGTTTGAGACCTTTATGCACCTTTGGTAGTGCATAAAAGGTTGCTGTCACAGGAGACAGGCAATAGGAATCGATATTCATTATCCGAGATCACCTTACTCTCCCTTGCCTCATTCAAAATAGACAGTAATTCATTTTTATACCCAGATGTCGGGTCACACCGTAGCACCTCATACGTGCCCTCATGATTCAAAAGTACATAACACATTGCCCGATATTTTTCATGATCCATGAGCACCAGATTACCGCCCTTATCTGAGGCTTTAATGATTATATTAGCATTTTTTTCAAGCCCCTCAAGAGCATTCTCCTCACAAGGAGAGAGATTTGATGGATTACTCCGATTGATACTTGGAATCTTGCGGAGATCTTCCTCTACCATCTTAATAAAAATATCAATGTTCATAACCTCATTGTTAGGCAGCATCCTGGTGCTCCTATTTTTCAGCGTAGTAAATGGGCCTAAACCCCGTGGTTGCTCATTCTCCCTTAAGAGACTCGTCAGGGCTTCCAGGCCCTCCATATCCGCCTCTGATAGACCTAAACGAAGGCATTCTTCGCGATCATGTTGCTTAAAAAAGAGCTTCCACTTCAAATTTCGACCAAACAAGTTCAGATCTTTTACCCAGTTGAAATAATAAAAATGTATTAGTCGGCACAAAATTAAGACCTTTCTGCAATAGGAGATATCAATCACCCGACAAAGTATATGATGATAAATTAATAATTTTTAACTGGTTATCTAGCATATCTGAGTGTGTATATCCCCTTAGTGGGACCAGCTGTAATTATGCTTTGGCAGCATACTGTGGGTCACATTTATTCATGATGTGGGTATCATTTTTTAACTGTTACGTTGTTATTTTTCTGGGTATCTGCATTAGCTCTAGGGCACTCTAATCCTTTCATCCCTGCACATCTTAACATTGTTTTCCCTTCTATTGTATCAGAGATTGATAGGGAAGCGAGGGACAGTCCTCGTTGAGTGGGGGCGCCAATATCGTACTCTTTAGGGTGCCAACCTCCATGGCTAGGAAGGTATCAGTTGAGGCCATATTTTAGGGCTGTGCTCACTCTAGATTAGGGTTTTTTCATATTTTTGGCATTGGCCATTTTTTTCACTGGGAAGGTGTTTTTTTTAACATTTATCTAAATAAATTGTCTTTTAAAGGGGACTTGCATGTTCACACATTGGATATTCAAGGAGAGAATTTGAATTAGGGTCTTTCATTCCTATATTCATATCTATCGGATCTGAGGTAACTGCCGAGAAATCTTGGGATCCTGGATGGTGTCATCACAAGAGTATAGACCACAACCATGGGATGGCATCAAAGGTAAGTATACACCTAAAGTTAAAAGACATTATAATGAATATGTGAAATTAAAATTGGAGCCAAGGTAGAAAAAGGGAAAGGTAAAACAGGTTAAAAAACAGAAATAAATTTAAAAGAACACCTTAAAAACCTGACTTAGGATATATAGTTACAAAAAAGAATTAAAGCCAAAGTTTTCATTGAGGCCATGAGGGATGATTGTTCCTAAGTGGTAAATCCATTTACTTTCAAGTTGCGCTAAGGATTTGCCCAAATCACCTCCACGTATGCCAAGGTCGATTTGATCGATTGCTTTAAATATCAAACCTTTGGAAATGCAGTTATGGTGAATTTTGAAATTACGTGGTAGCATTTTTAAGAGGGAATGGTCATTAACCCCTTCACCCCCAAGGGTGGTTTGCACGTTCATGACCGGGCCAATTTTTACAATTCTGACCACTGTACCTTTATGAGGTCATAACTCTCCAACGCTTCCATGGATACCGGTGATTCTGACATTGTTTTCTTGTGACATATTGTACTTCATGTTTGTGGTAACATTTCGTTCAAATAACTTGCGTTTATTTGTGAGAAAAACGGAAATTTGGCGAAAATTTTGAAAATTTCGCAATTTTCCAACTTTGAATTTTTATGCCCTTAAATCACAGAGATACGGCACACAAAAAACTTGATAACTAACATTTCCCACATGTTTACTTTACATCAGCACAATTTTGGAACCAAAATTTTTTTTTTGTTAGGAAGTTATAAGGGTTAAAAGTTGACCAGCGATTTCTCATTTTTACAACACCATTTTATTTTTAGGGCCACATCACATTTGAAGCCACTTTGAGGGGTCTATATGATAGAAAATACCCAAAAGTGACACCATTCTAAAAACTGCACCCCTTAAGGTGCTCAAAACCACATTCAAGAAGTTTATTAACCCTTTAGGTGCGTCACAGGAATTTTTTTGAATATTTAAAAAAAAATGAACATCTAACTTTTTTTCATAAAAAAAATACTTCAGGTTCAATTTTTTTTATTTTACCAAGGGTAACAGGAGAAATTGAACTGCAAAAGTTATTGTGCAATTTGTCCTGAGTACGCAGATACCTGATATGTGGGGGGGAACGACTGTTTCGGCGCATGGCAGAGCTCAGAATGGAAGGAGCGCCGTTTGACTTTTTCAATGCAAAATTGGCTGGAATTCAGATTGGACGCCATGTCACGTTTGGAGAGTCCCTGATGTACCTAAACAGTGGAAACCCCCTACAAGTGACCCCATTTTGGAAACTAGACCCGCCAAGGAACTTATCTAGATATGTGGTGAGAACTTTGAACCCACAAGGGCTTTACAGAAGTTTATAACGTACAGCGGTACAATTAAAAAATCATATTTTTTCCACAAAAATGATCTTTTCACCCCAATTTTTATTTTCCCAAGGGTAGCAGGACCCTAAAAGTTATTGTGCAATTTGTCCTGAGTACGCTGATACCCCACATGTGGGGGTAAACCACTATTTGGGCGCATGGCAGAGCTCGGAAGGGAAGCAGCGCCATTTGACGTTTTTGGCTGGAATTGAGATCGGACACCATGTCGCGTTTGGAAAACCCCTGATGTACCAAAACAGTGGAAACCCCCCACAAATGACACCATTTTGGAAAATAGACCCCCTAAGGAACTCATCTAGATGTGTGGTGAGAACTTTGAACCCCCATGGGCTTCACAGAAGTTTATAACATAAAGCCATACAATTAAAAAATCATATTTTTTCAAAAAAAATGATCTTTTCACCCTCAATTCTTATTTTTCCAAGGGTAACAGGACCCTAAAAGTTATTGTGCAATTTGTCCTGAGTACGCTGATACCCCACATGTGGGGGTAAACCACTATTTGGGCGCATGGCAGAGCTCGGAAGGGAAGCAGCGCCATTTGACGTTTTTGGCTGGAATTGAGATCGGACACCATGTCGCGTTTGGAAAACCCCTGATGTACCAAAACAGTGGAAACCCCCCACAAATGACACCATTTTGGAAACTAGACCCCCTAAGGAACTTATCTAGATGTGTGGTGAGAACTTTGAACCCCCATGGGCTTCACAGAAGTTTATAACATAAAGCCATACAATTAAAAAATCATATTTTTTCCACAAAAATGATCTTTTCACCCTCAATTCTTATTTTTCCAAGGGTAACAGGACCCTAAAAGTTATTGTGCAATTTGTCCTGAGTACGCTGATACCCCACATGTGGGGGTAAACCACTATTTGGGCGCATGGCAGAGCTCGGAAGGGAAGCAGCGCCATTTGACGTTTTTGGCTGGAATTGAGATCGGACACCATGTCGCGTTTGGAAAACTCCTGATGTACCAAAACAGTGGAACCCCCCCCACAAATGACACCATTTTGGAAACTAGACCCCCTAAGGAACTTATCTAGATGTGTGGTGAGCACTTTGACCCCCCCAGTGCTTCACAGAAGTTTACAACGCCCGGGCGTGAAAATAAAAAATTCGTATTTTTTCCACAAACATGATCTTTTAGTCACCATTTTTTTATTTTCCCAAGGGTACCAGGAGAAATTGGACCCCAAAAGTTGTTGTCCAATTTGTCCTGAGTATGCTGATACCCCATATGTGGGAGAAAACTACTGTATGGGCACACGTCGGGGCTCGGAAGGGAAGTAGTGACGTTTTGGAATGCAGACTTTGATGGAATGGTCTGCGGGTGTCATGTTGCCTTTGGAGAGCCCCTAATGTACCTAAACAGTGGAAACCCCCCACAAATGACACCATTTTGTAAACTAGACCCCCCGAGGAACTTATCTAGATGTGTGGTGAGCACTTTGACCCCCCAGTGCTTCACAGAAGTTTACAACGCCCGGGCGTGAAAATAAAAAATTCGTATTTTTTCCACAAACATGATCTTTTAGTCACCATTTTTTTATTTTCCCAAGGGTACCAGGAGAAATTGGACCCCAAAAGTTGTTGTCCAATTTGTCCTGAGTACGCTGCTACCCCATATGTGGGAGAAAACTACTGTATGGGCACACGTCGGGGCTCGGAAGGGAAGTAGTGACGTTTTGGAATGCAGACTTTGATGGAATGGTCTGCGGGTGTCATGTTGCCTTTGGAGAGCCCCTAATGTACCTAAACAGTGGAAACCCCCCACAAATGACACCATTTTGTAAACTAGACCCCCCAAGGAACTTATCTAGATGTGTGGTGAGCACTTTGACCCCCCCAGTGCTTCACAGAAGTTTACAACGCCCGGGCGTGAAAATAAAAAATTCGTATTTTTTCCACAAACATGATCTTTTAGTCACCATTTTTTTATTTTCCCAAGGGTACCAGGAGAAATTGGACCCCAAAAGTTGTTGTCCAATTTGTCCTGAGTACGCTGCTACCCCATATGTGGGAGAAAACTACTGTATGGACACACGTCGGGGCTCGGAAGGGAATCAGTGACGTTTTGGAATGCAGACTTTGATGGAATGGTCTGCGGGTGTCATGTGCGTTTGGAGAGCCCCTGATGTACCTAAACTATTGAAACTCCCCACAAGTGACCCCATTTTGGACACTAGACCCCCCACGGAACTTATGTAGATGTGTGGTGAGCACTTTGAACCCCCAAGTGCTTCACAGAAGTTTATAACACTCGGATGTGAAAATAAAAAAATCATTTTTTTCCACAAAAATGATATTTTTGCCCCCAATTTTTTATTTTCCTAAGGGTAACAGGAGAAATTGGACCCCAAAAATTGTTTTGCAATTTGTCCTGAGTAGGCTGCTACCCTACATGTGGGGGTAAAACACTGTTTGGGCGCATAGCAGAGCTTGGAAGGGAAGGAGCACCATTTGACTTTTTCAACTCAGAATTGGCTGGAATTGAGATCAGACGCCATGTTGCATTTGGAGAGCCCCTGATGTGCCCAAACAGTGGAAACCCCCAATTCTAACTCCAACCCGAACCCCAACACGCCCCTAACCCTAGCCCTAACCCTAGCCCTAACCCTAGCCCTAGCCCTAACCCTAGCCCTAACCCTACCCCAACCCTACCCCAACACACCCCTAGCCCTAACCCTAGCCCTAACCCTAATGGAAATAAATACATTTTTTTTATTTTATTATTTTTCCCTAACTAAGGGGGTGATAACGGGGGCTTTGGTTTACTATTTATGGCGGTTTTTATGTTTGGCGGCTGTCGCACGCTAAAAGACGCTTTTTATTGTAAAAATAGTTTTTGCATCACCACATATTGAGAGCTATAATTTTTCCTTATTTTGACCCACCGAGTCATGTGAGGTCTTATTTTTTGCGGGACGAGTTGACGTTTTTATTGGTACCATTTTCGGGCACGTGAAATTTTTTGATCGCCTTTTATTCCGGTTTTTTGGGACGCAGAATGAACAAAAACCAGCGTTTCATGAATTTCTTTTGGGGGGGGTGCGTTTACACCGTTCCGCGTGCGGTAAAATTGATAAAGCGGTTTTATTCTTCGGGTCAGTACGGTTACAGCGATACCTCATTTAGGTCGTTTTTTTATGTTTTTGTCGGTTTTATGCAATGAAAACTATTTTATATAAAAAATAATTATTTTTGCATCGCTTTATTCTGCGAGTTATAACTTTTTTATTTTTTCGCTGATGATGCTGTGTGGCGGCTTGTTTTTTGCGGGACAAGATGACGTTTTCAGCGGTACCATGGATATTTATATGCGTCTTTTTGATCGCGCGTTATTGCACTTTTTGTTTGGCGGTATGATAATAAATCATTATTTTTTGCTTCGTTTTTTATTTTTATTTTTTAAGGGGTTCGCTAAAGGGGTTAACTAATGGGACAGTTTTATAGGGCAGGTCGTTACGGACGCGGCGATACCTAATATGTGTACTTTTATTGTTTTTTTTTTTATTATTTTCAAAAAATGAATTTATTGGGGAATATTTTTTTTTTTTTTTTACTAATTTATTTGGCGATTTTTTTAAATTTATTTTTACACTTTTTTTTAATTTTTTTTTTACTTTATTACATAGTCCCAGGTGGGACATCACTGTCCTGTGACAGATCGCTGATCTGTCACATCACAGATCACTGTGACAGATCAGCAATCTGTCACAGGCAGTGCACAAGGCTTCCTCATGCCTGCGCTTTGCAGGCACTGAGGAAGCCAGCTTCCCCAGGCCCCCGAAGGCCCCCGTCGCCATCTTGGATTCGGGGGCCTGGAGGAAAGGAGCCCCCCGCAGCAGCGCTGCACATTGCGCTGCCGTGGGGGGCTCAGGGAAGCACGGAGGGAGCCCCCTCCCTGCCGATGCTTCCCTTTAACCCCCGGTACACCGCGATCATGTTTGATCGCGGTGTGCAAGGGGTTAACGTGTCGGGGGCGGTCCGTGACCGCCCCTGACACGTAGTGCCGGGTGTCAGCTGTGATAATCAGCTGACACCCGGCCGCGATCAGCGGCGCTCACCACGTGGGCGCCGCTGATCGCGGTAGACGTACTATCCCGTCCCCGGTCATACGGGCCCGGGTACCGTGGACGGGATAGTACGTCTCATGTCAGGAAGGGGTTAATGGTGTTAGCTTTTTGAATATCGCGAATGTGTTCATGTATCCGGATTTTAAATTCCCGAGTAATTAGTCCAATGTAGATGCGGTTACAGGGGCATGTGGCGTGATATATAATACCATGAGATGAGCAAGTTAGGTGTTTTGTTTTTTAACCTATTTTACCTTTCCCTTTTTCTCCCTTGGCTCCAATTTTAATTTCACATATTCATTATGTCTAAATTTAGGTGTATAATTACCTTTGATGCCATCCCATGGTTGTGGTCTATACTCTTGTGATGACACTGGATCACCCGCCAGGGCAGTGGGGTAACTCGGTAACAGGCCGGTGTCTCAGAGGGATGTGTCACAGTGGCGGTGACCCGGTCAGTGGCCCTGGGCGTCCATGCAAAAGGGGTAAAACGTGGCTGAATAAAGTTTATAGGTGGATGATACGTGACGCCACCTGTGGTGCTTAGCAATGAAGGGGTTAAGCCGACGCTGCAGTGCAGATCCTCTGGGACAGATGGTATAAGGCAGCAAGATGTAAGAGCTCCCCACAGGTAGAGCTGTAGACCCAGGGCAGTAGTAATAGGTGTTGAGGAAGAGGGTGCAGTGTTAGGCACAGAGATGTAGCAGTGCTGAAGGGGTTGCAGGAAGAAGGCAATGACACAGCAGGGTGCAGTTTTCTTTACCTTTACTTTGCTTTGTAAGGGCAGTCCAGGTTCCAGATTATAGATGGAACAGGAGTTGATCAACCTGGGAGCAACTTAGGAATCTCTCTATGCAGATGGGTTGTGTAGTCTCCTTTCTAGCGCTTATCTGAGGTACTTGCAGTACTGAGTTACACTGAAGTTCCTCTTGCTTGCTCTCTTTAGAACTTCCCTCGTATGGCAGACAGCCGTAGCCTCCTTTTTCTGGCTCACACAAGTTGCTGCTGTGCCTCCGAGTCTTAGCTGGGAACAGAGCATTTACAGCCTCTTGCTCCTACGTTTTTTTCTGCAGGACCATCAGCATCCATACAACCTCGGAGACCGGACTCCGGACCATGCGCTACAGCTAGAAGTGAGCTTGAATTCTGCTCAATCCTCCAGCTCCTTTCTCCAAGGCCACACTCTTTTCCCTCTCAGCATAAACTCAACTAACTTCCCTTTCCTGGCCCCAGAGAGCAGCTCTTCCCCCAATTTGGCTCAGAGCTCACTCTGCAGGCCTGGAGTGGGAACTGTGCTGTTTGCTGGATTTACCTGACAGAGAAATCCTTTCATTGCTTCCAAGCATGACATCACACTCCCTAGGAGGAAGGTAATGCCACTGTGGTGACCATACTCCTGGGGCGCCACAACACCATCCAGGATCCCAAGATTTCTCGGCAGTTACCTCAGATCCGATAGATATGAATATAGGAATGAAAGACCCTAATTCAATTTCTCTCCTTGAATATCCGGAGTTTTGTGTTGGACGTCTATTATCTTTTGAAAAAGCGCCCCTTTGACTCTTCTTTAGGTTTCTCTAGATTACACTGTGAAGGGGGTGCCACTCTGGTTCCCCTTCCTGTGACCCTTTAATTTAATTTCGCTCCTGGTATTCAGTGCATTTTGTTTATTGTATCCCTATAGTCTTTTGTCCCCTTATTTTTAGTACATTTTTTTCACTTCCTTATGTTTTATTGTACCAATGCCTTTTGTTACCAATTTATTTGATTCAGGCAGGACCCCTTCATTTCAACGCCGCCCCTACTCCTCCACTGGTTTCTGTACATGCCACCATGGGCAAGTTATATATATATATATATATATATACATACATATATTTTCACCTTTCTGGTTTTTCCTTGTATATTTTGATTACGTGGACTCCCTTAATATATTTATATCACCTTTAATTCCCTTTTATTTCAGGTCCATTTTGTTTTCCTTTTCCCCACATATTACATTGTTTTATGTTTCACCTATATGTATTAATTCCCCCTTTCCCATCTCAATCACATGGACCCACTCATTACCCATCACATTATATCCCAATTATTCCTTTCCCAACCCAGGTCCTTCCTTTACACTTTAATAATTTTCCCCTCACCCCCTTGCTCTCACTTTTTCATCACTTCCAGGGCCAATCTTACTTTATTTTATTATATTTTTGACTGGTCCCCTAATTCTGCTTTCACATCACTTTTTCTCCTCACGCTGCACTTTCTGTATCGGATCGCCTCTGTATGATGTCATCGGCTCACAATGGACCTATGCGCAAGCGCCTGGCTGACATCCCACTCTGACTTCTGGGAGTGCGTTCCACTGTGTGTCACAGAGCGCGATTCCGAAAGTCCCATTAGCCAAAGGGGGAGGGACCGGACACGCGCACTATTCACAGGTCCTTTTGATGCATCCGGCTGGACCGGATGCGCACGCTATTCACAGGTCCTATGGATGCATCCGGCCACATGACCACACCTATGAGTCCCCATAACACTATAAATATTCCATGGACACCCTATACCTGTCAAACGCCCCTGGAAGAAGCAGCACTTCCAAAACAGCACTCGTCGGGCCGCAGGAGGGGGAACATCACCAGGATCCACCATTTCGTGCACAAGCTTCGCAGTGTCTTTCCTGCACTCCAGTTGCCAGCTACAGGTAATTCATAATAAACTTTTTGCATAAATCTAATAACAATCCCTTGCTGTGCACTAGGTTTTCCTTTACTGCAATTGTCATTCCTGCATGAATATAAGGGATAGTTGATCCCCCTTATCACTATCTTTCAACACTGCTTTCCTTGCCATATTTGGTCCTTCCTTCCCTTTATATTATAAATAGGCTGTATTTTTATAGTGCCTTCCGCACTTCTGTCAGTAGATTTAGCAACTATTGCAATTGCTGTATGAATACCAGCCATATTGAAGGGTTTAGGTACTATGGACCTTAAATATTTGTTCTATTATTTTGGCTACTTATGCACTGTGCACTTTATATATACTTACGAATATATTCACCTATTTGCCGCTGGTTACCTCCTCCCCCTTTATTTGGAGACCATTTTGCCCTGTCTTTTTAATGTTGTTAATCATTGTTTTAAATTTGGTAATCATTAAAAACATATTTTTTTAATTCACTCACGTTTTCACCTCACTTCTTATTCTTCATGGTACCTACCATGATAGATTATGCTTAAAAATGCATAAGCACTTGGCAGTAAGCATCCTCCAAATCTAAAACTAACATGAAGCAATCCGGGATGAGTAATTTTATTGCAGATTTTACAGATTCCATTTTGAAAGGAAGGATCATAAGGAATTTATTAAGACCTTTCAAATTTATTACTGTCCTAAAGGAGTCATCTGGTTTCTTAATTAGGAAGAGGAATAAAACCCCTTCCCTCTCTCTAACAAGGGAACCTCAAATAGGACAGCTTTCTGCACCAGTTCTGAGACTTCAGCCTGTAGGGCCTGTTGCTCTGCTGTCGAAGACAGAGAGGGAGTTACCATGAACCTCCCTTGGAGGGTTGACTGGAACTCCTTCCTTAGCCCAGATTTTATCAGGCCAAGAATCCAATTACTCCCTGATATTTCTTCCCTGGCCAGGAAGAAGGACAATATCCCTACCCCTACTTAGGCTGGAAGTCATTGGCCCAGATTTTTGGAATCCTGGGAGGAGGTTCCGAACATGAAACCTTTACCTTTCCTCTTCCAGTTTTCCCATTTGTCATGATCTCTGGTCTCTCTTCGGGCAAACCTTCTTTTACTGAAAGATCACTTGTAGGATGAGACTGACAAGGTAGGGAATCTTTTCTTAGCATCGCTAGCCTTCTCCAAAAGTTCATCCAAAGCTGGGCCAAACAGAGTGAAGCAATGGAATGATACCGGATTATGAGGGCGACACTTCTCAACCGAAAGAACATCTCAGGAGGCTGAAGATTAGTCCACTCTGCTGGAGCGCTTCTGACTGGATTTACCTGCAGACTTCTGTCTCTCAACAACACAGCCGTCGCCAGTGCTGCTGCGGTGCCGACGCCGTTCTGCTTGCTGTTGGGGCTTTCAAACGAGCTGCTGCTGCTGAGCATGCCGCTGCTCAAATTGATCAGGTGTATCCATTCTTCTGGAGTGGACAATGGGCAAAGAAGTGGTGATATATGCTCCGATCGCCTCTTAAATGTCGGAGCAGTGCTTTTGCCCGCCCCTCTAGATCCGGTACCCCTGGAAGTTCCTGGTCAGCAGGTTAATCATGTGTCCTGCATGTCATCCGGGAGTGCTCTGGCTGCATCACCAGGGCACACCCCAGCCACAACTTCAGAGCTCCTGGAATGCTCCTCTGGCACATCCTGACTCCAAATATGCTGGCGGTGTCACTGAAGCTCTTCCCCGATGCATGCCAGCGCCCGCAGAGTCACGCCAGAGCAAGCTATCCCCAACAGCAAACTGCTCACCTGTGCCCGCTCTCAATAGTGAAAGTCCCCCTGGACCCACTGTGGCAGTTCTAGGAACCCAACACCAGCTGAAGGAGGGAAAATACCACTGTCTAAATCGGCCAGCCAAACCTGGGAAAAAAATGGTTATCCATTGTTCTGATCTTCAGTCATGCCTGCATGAGGTTCACCCATCAAGGACGGGAAACCAACTGATGCATGGAAGAGGTGCCGTCCTTTTATACCTGAAGGTTTCCTGTCCCTGAAGAGCAGATCCCCTCTCTTGTGGTGCTGTCATGGGGGATCGATAAAATGCAGTGTAAAAGAAGCAACTTTAACACTACATGGGAACATATCGTAGGATCCTAGCAATAGAGTATTGTCACTTTAACATTATATTGTATTCCGATGTATAGTCGCATTATTTTAAATACTTAAAAATGTTTTACATTCTTCAATAATAAAATGTTCCAGGCCTTTAGCATTGTTTATCACATGCTGTGCTTGCAATTACCATACTGAAAAGACTCTCACTGTGATCTTATTGAAATTTATAAAATGATATAGTTTTAAAAATGTCATCTTCCACTGCCAAAAAATACATTTTCCCTTCAATCACCGTGTGAACTGATTTTTTTTAAAGCAGTTAGAAAAGTTCCCCTCGGTGCCAAAAGCATTGGTACTTATCAATAATGTGTTGTTCTTACATTTTACCATGTTACATAGAGTCTGACATTTTCAGTTCACTAATTCAGATTAAATAAGAAATTCAATATTAAGAAACAAATGATTAGTATTTTTATACATCAATTATACATGCGGGCTCTTTCACAGTAAAATGTGTTTCAAGATTTTACATAATTAGGGCCACAAGCATTGAAATAGTTCAAAAGAATTGAACTATAAAACTATAGAAAATCTTAAAGAACTAGTGCAGGAGGGCACAATCTATGGCCTGAGGCCCCATGTGGCCACGATCTTATTCCGAGTGGCCCTGAAACTTCTGGACATAGATATGCTTGCTTACCTTTTCTGGCAGCTGCTCCTATGTAATTTCTAGATAGGCAAACATGTTCAAATCCAAATTCGCAAGATTTGCCACTTTTTTTATTCAGTTTTAAATTAAAAATACCGAAGACTCCAACTGCCCTGAAACACATTAATGAGACTACGCTCTTTTTCTCACACCCTGATCTTCTTCATTGCTCTACAGTTTCTTGATTACTTGTGGCTCTCCTTCACTATATTTGAGGCATCGAAATGATTGTTGATGATGCCAGGAATTGGATGCAAAAGATGGTGAGGGGGTGGGGAAATGGAAAAATACAGAAAAAAAGGTGGATCAGGATTGGTGGTTAAAAAGGTGTGGTAGGGTGAGACTGTGGGTTTTATAAAAGTACTGTAGACTGGACCATCTATCCTTTTACGTGAGGGGTACACTTAAAAAAAAAAAAAAAAACTTAGTGCAGAGTGTATGGTGGTCTAGCAAAAAGCCTTGAAAGGTCCTGGATCGTTGGAGGAGGTGCTCTGAAGGAATTCAAGAGAGCAGGCTTTAGTGGAATTATAACTACGCACCAGGGTCTTGTCAAGATATCGGCCGGAGTGTTAGGCTGGAGAACTCTTCTACATTGCGGCCTACTTTTTGTTCAGAGAACATGACATCTATGCTGTGCTTTTCTGTTCTGAAGCGTACACAACTTCCCAAAGATCACAACAGATAGGTGACGACGAGAGCAACTAAAGTGGCTACTTATAACAGGCGGCGAATGGCACAAAATCAGAGAAGGGCTCACAGGTTGAATATCAGGGTGATCATGCAGTGAGCTCAGCACTGGCTGGCTTGATTAGACCAAGCACCCCTTCAGTGTCAGTTCAACTTAATGCTGCCGCAAGATACCTCTTCTCTCTTGCTTCATTTTATAATGGGCAGGTTTTAGAGGGCAACATCATGGCAATAAAATGTGCACCTTGATGGTCTGATTCCTTCGTAGTTTCATCCCTTGCAAGTGTGATCGGCAGGAAGTATCTTCATAAAAGAAGCTGAAGTTTTTGTCTATTTTCTTCTCAGCTTGTAAATGTAATCGTGAGTGCTCCATCTATGCTGGTGCTCATTTGATCTTTGGTGCTTCCAGAGGGCCAAGCAGTAGAAATGATTGAAACTTCTGATATTCAAATTCGCCATGTTCAGACAATTTTTTTTTTTTTTATTAGTTTGATTCACATGAACTCAAATTGCCCGGAAAAGATGTGTATAACAGTGAGGTCTCCTAGGACTGTATCCTTTCAATCTATTTAACCCAAACACAACCTTAGTACTTGTCAAAGTTAAGATTCAGGTGTTATTAAATTGTCAAGTAACTGAACACCTTGATGAATTTAATGCCCTTGCAGAAAATACCATCTTTAAAAAAAAAAATTAATATGATACTACTGATAAAATTTTGAAAGAATACAACAAAGGCATTTTTTTTTAGATATAAAGATATTAACCAATTTAGGAAATGCATAATAAAACAGCCCATTGTTTCGAAAATCTGTCTCTGCTCTCTACAATCTTCTAAACACAAATCCTTACAGTACCTGCCATCCTAGTTGAATATTAATCAGGACTTAATACTAAATTTAATGTGAGTCTTGCAACAAACACTCTTAGATTCATACATTTCACTTCAATAAATACGACGGAAATGAATTATAAATTGATAACTAGATGGTACAGAATACCTGAATTGCTACATAGAATCAATCCCGAGTGTTCCTCATTATATTGGAGATGTGAGGCAGTGACATGAAATTACCTTCATATATCGCTACACTGCACCTACATCAAACAGCTCTCATAGAATCATAGAATCGTAGAGTTAGAAGGGACCTCCTGGGCCATCTGGTCCAACCCCCTGCTCAAAGCAGGATTCGCTAAATCATCCCAGTCAGATGTCTGTCCAGCCTCTGTTTGAAGACTTCCATTGAAGGAGAACTCACCACCTCTTGTGGCAGCCTGTTCCACTCATTGATCACTCTGTCAAAAAGTTTTTTCTAATATCTAATCTGTGTCTCCTCCCATTCAGTTTCATCCCATTGCTTCTAGTCTTTCCTTTTGCAAATGAGAATAAAGATGATCCTTCTACAATGTGACAGCCCTTTAGATATTTGTAGACAGCTATTAAGTCTCCTCTCAGTCTTCTCTTTTGCAAACTAAACATTCCCAAATCCTGCAACCTTTCCTCATAAGACAGGGTTTGCAGACCGGTCACCATTCTGGTCGCTCTTTTCTGAACTTGCTCCAGTTTGTTGATGTCTTTTTTAAAATGTGGTGCCCAAAACTGGACACAATATTCCAGATGAGGTCTGACCAAAGAGGAGTAGAGGGAAATAATGACTTCACGTGATCTAGACTGTATGCTTCTGTTAATACATCCTAGAATTGCATTTGCCTTTTTTGACTCACCGGCCTATAGTTGCCTGGGTCCACCTTCTTCCCCTTTTTGAAGATAGGAACAACATTTGCTCTTCTCCAGTCTCCTGGGACTTCTCCTGTTCTCCAAGAATTTTCAAAGATTATGGAGAGGGGTTCAAAAATTTCTTCTGCTATCTCCTTCAGTACTCTGGGATGTAATTCATCTGGACCTGGAGACTTGAATTCATTTAGGTTAGCTAAGTGTTTCCTCACTATCTTTCTGTTTATAGATATCCTGGATTCTTCTATTCCCTTAATAGGACAGTGAAGAACAGTTGATGTTACATTTCCTTTCTGAGAGAAAACAGATGCAAAATAGGAATTTAAAAGTTCGGCCTTCTCAACATCCTGTCTTACCATTTCATCATTTTCATCCTGTAAAAATCCTATAGCATCTTTGACTTTTCTTTTACTTTTGACATATCCCCAAAATCCTTTATTATTGCTTTTGACATCTCTTGCAAGCCTCAATTCATTTTCAGCTTTAGTTAATCTGATTTGTGCCCTGCAGGTTCTGCAGACAGCATTATATTCTTCTTTAGATATGCCTCCCTCTTTCCATTTTATAAACATTTTTTTCTTCCTTTTTAGCATGTGCTTAAGTTCTGTGTTCATCCATCCTGGTTTCCTTAAATGCTTCCTATTCTTCCCTCTTTTCGGAATTGTTAACAATTGTGCTCTGGAATAAGATGGAACAAATCTTTAATCACACATCCCATACAAATGTCCATCTAATAAAACCATTAGAAAAAACTGACCAGCAAATCCCAACTAGTGTGTATAGATGCCAGCTAACAAAACCATTATTCCTACTTAATTTACAGTGAGTATGGAAAGTATTCAGACGCCTTTAAATTTTTCACTCTTTGTTTCATCGCAGCCATTTGGTAAATTCAAAAAAGTTCTTTTTTTTCTCATTAATGTACACTTTACACCCCATCTTGACTGAAAAAACGGAAATGTAGAAATTTTTGCACATTTATTAAAAAAGAAAAATTGAAATATCACATGGTCATAAGTATTCAGACCCTTTGCTCAGTATTGAGTAGAAGCACCCTTTTGAGCTAGTACAGCCATGAGTCTTCTTGGGAATGATGCAAGTTTTTCACAACAGGACTTGGGGATCCTCTGCCATTCTTCCTTGCAAATCCTCTCCAGTTCTGTCAGGTTGGATGGTGAATGTTGGTAGACAGCCATTTTCTGTTCTCTTCAGAGATGCTCAATTGGGTTTAGGTCAGGGCTCTGTCTGGGCCAGTCAAGAATGGTCACAGAGTTGTTCTGAAGCTACTCCTTTGTTATTTTAGCTGTGGGCTTAGGGTCATTGTCTTGTTGGAAGGTGAACCTTTTGCAAAGTCTGAGGTCCAGAGCACTCTGGAAGAGGTTTCATCCAGGATATCTCTGTACTTAACTGCATTCATGTTTCCTTCAATTGCAACCAGTCATCCGGTCCCTGCTGCTGAAAAACACCCCCATAGCATGATGCTGCCACCACCATGTTTTACTGTTGGGATTGTATTGGGCAGGTGATGAGCTGTGCCTGGTTTTGTACACACATACCGCTTAGAATTATCACCAAAAAGTTCTATCTTCATCTCATCAGACCAGAGAATCTTATTTCTCAGAGTCTGGGAGTCCTTCATGAGTTTTTTAACAAACGCAATGCGGGCTTTCATATGTCTTGCACTGAGGAGAGGCTTCCATTGGCCCACTGTGCCATAAAGGCCCGACTGGTGGAGGGCTGCAGTGATAGTTGACTTTGTGGAACTTTCTCCCATCTCCCTACTGCATCTCTGGAGCTCAGCCACAGTGATCTTGGGGTTCTTCTTTACCTCTCTCACCAAGGCTCTTCTCCAAAGATTGCACAGTTTGGCTGGACGGCAAGAAATATAAGGGAACAGCATCGAGTCCAGTAGAAAAAAAATAAAAGTTGATTTTTATTTTGCCATATCAACATATCATAGAATATGGACTTTTATTTGTGGTGTGTATTTTCCAATTGGGTTCGTTGGACTCTGAAAATGCATCCCTATCTTTGAGGTGCTGTTGGCAGCTGCTTTGTATTTATTGGCTGGACGGCCAGGTCTAGGAAGACTTCTGGTGGTCCCAAACGTCTTCCATTTAAGGATTATGGAAGCCACTGTGCTCTTAGGAACCTTGAGTACTGCTGAAATTTGTTTGTAACCTTGGCCAGATCTGTGCCTTGCCACAATTCTGTCTCTGAGCTCCTTGGCCAGTTCCTTTGACCTCATGATTCTCATTTGGTCTGACATGCACTGTGAGCTGTGAGGTCTTATATAGACAGGTGTGTGCCTTCACAAATCAATTCCTATCAGTTTAATTAAACACAGCTGGACTCCAATGAAGGAGTAGAACCATCTCAAGGAGGATCACAAGGAAATGGACAGCATGTGACTTAAATATGAGTGTCTGAGCAAAGGGTCTGAATACTTATGACCATGTGATAGTTCAGTTTTTCTTTTTTAATAAATTTTCAAAAACTTCTACATTTCTGTTTTTTATTTCAGTCAAGATGGGGTGCAGAGCGTACATCATTGAGAAAAAAATGAACTTTTTTGAATTTACCAAATGGCTGCAATGAAACAAAGATTGAAAAATTTAAAGGGGTCTGAATACTTTCCAACCCACTGTATTTGATATACAGACAACAGTTGTAACTTTTTCCCTTACACTTTACATTAATGCAGCCAAAATCCAAATCCTGAAATATTAAAAAGATGACAGAGTACCGAATATAAAAGACTGCTTCAGTGAAATATGTGACATTGAAGGTTTTGAAAAAAAAAAATCACTAAAATGGATAACCAAAAGAAATATACAAAGACCTGGAACCACTGGAACAAATTTCTAAAGTCTAACTTTTTAGATCTCTTGCATCATGACAATACTGGATCTTGCCTTGACTACTGGAGGCAAAATATGCAATTAAATAATCCAAGAGATATCTTTCTTGTGTTTGAATCCACAACTGATATGTATGATGGAGATCAAGATACCCTTCCCTCTTTCAATAATATAGAATATGTTTACAAAAGATCTAACTTGAGTTTGGTAATTTACATGGTTTCTTCATCCTTGTTTTTCTTTTGTTTATATAATAAATAATATGCAAAATAAAAAAGGAAGAAAAAACATAAAATGTAGCAGGACATGTATCAGATGCACCATATCACTAATCAATCACAGTGTAAACTGTGGAAAAACCAAAGGGGGCGATTCATTAAAGGGAATCAGTCAGCAAGTTTTTGCTATGTAATCTAAGAACAGAATGAATTTGGGGTTAAAACACAATGCAATGATGTGTCACACGTCCATCTGTAGGGAAGGACTGGGACTGAAATTCAGCCCTTCTGGATAATAACCAAGTCAAAAGGAGCGCAGAGCAAGGAGATGGTGGATTTAAAATCTTTTTTATTAATGCATAGTCCATAACGCGTTTCAACAGAGTCATCTTTCTTCCTCAGGTGGCAGCAGGGGCAGGCTGGGCCGGGTGGCAGGGAGGCATTTGCCCCCTGGGTCGGTTAATTAGCGTCAGACAGGGCCGCGCTGCTTGCCCGCCCGCCCCGCAACCACAGCGTGTCCATTACACGATAGAAAACATGGCCGCGGCCCGCGGTAGTGCAGAGGAGAGTGAGCGGCCGGCCACACACAGAGCAGACACAGACAGTCAGATAGTGCAGGGCCGGTGGGCGGGACTCAGTCACTGCACTGACTGCAGGCTGAGACCGCGTTGCCGTGGCAACCGGCGGCGCTCTGGGATTGGAGCAGTAGGTAGCTCCGGGGGGGTTGTCGGTGGCCCACTATTACATTCTGCTGCGCCCAGCCACTATGTCCAATCTTTTCTGTGTACAGTGCACAGGACCTGTGATGATGTCACAGGAGGGGAGGAGTCAGGGGTCACATGATCAGGGACCTCTTAGTGTATGCAGGACTCTGCTGTGCTGCTTGTCGTCGTGCTGGATGAGGGCAAGTGTATGTGTGGGGTCAGGAGGGGTTTACAGGGTGGATGTAGCAGACCTGTGTGTGAACGAGGTGTACGGAGCAGAGCTGCATGTGTACGGAGCGGAGCCGTTTGTATTCAAGGTGTACAGAGCGGAGCGGTGTGTGTACGAGGTGTACAGAGCAGAGCCGTGTGTGTGTACGAGGTGTACGGAGCAGAGCCGTGTGTGTGTACGAGGTGTACGAAGCGGAGCCGTGTGTGTACGAGGTGTACGGAGCGGAGCCGTGTGTGTACGAGGTGTACGGAGCGGAGCCGTGTGTGTACGAGGTGTACGGAGCAGAGCCGTGTTTGTACGAAGTGTATTGAGCGGAGCCCTGTGTGTAGAAAGTGTACGGAGCATAGTCGTGTGTGTACAGAGCAGAGCAGAGTTGTGTGTGTACGGGGTGTATGGAGCAGAGCCGTGTGTGTACGGGGTGTACGGAGCAGAGCCGTGTATGTACAAGGTGTACAGAGCAGAGCCGCGTGTGTACAAGGTGTACAGAGCAGATCCGCGTGTACAAGGTGTATCGAGCGGAGCCGCGTGTGTACGAGGTGTACGGAGCGGAGCCGCGTGTGAACGAGGTGTATGGAGCGGAGCCGCGTGTGTACGAGGTGTACGGCGCGGAGCCGCGTGTGTACGAGGTGTACGGAGCGGAGCCGCGTGTGTACGAAGTGTATTGAGCGTAGCCCTGTGTGTAGAAAGTGTACGGAGCTGAACCGTGTGTACACAGCAGAGCAGAGACGTGTGTACGGGGTGACGGAGCAGAGCTGTGTGTGTACGGGGTGTACGGAGCGGAGCCGTGTGTATGGGTTGTATGGAGCAGAGCCTCGTGTGTACGTGGCGTACGAAACGGAGCCGTGTGTGTGCGGAGCGGAGCAGAGCCATGTGTGTACGGGGTAGAGCCATGTGTGTACGGGGTGGAGCCACATGTGTGTGGAGTGGAGCCGCTTGTGTTAGAGGTGTATGGAACAAAGCCGCATGTGTACAAGGTTTACGGAGTGGAGCCATGTATGTACAAAGTGTACAGAGTGTGGCTGTGTGTGTACAAGATGTACGGAGCAGAGCCGCATGTGTATGAGGTTTACAGAGTGAAGCCATGTGTGCACTGAGTGGAGCCGTGTGTGTGCGAGGTGCACAGAGCGGAGCCGTGTGTGTACGAGACATAGAAAGCGGAACCGTGTGCGTATGAGGTGTGCAGAGCCATGCGTGTACAAGCATTTATATCTCCCAACCGTCCCGGATCCAGCGGGACAGTCCCAATTTTGAGAGAGAGTCTGCCCCGTACACAGGAGTACACGGCGGAGCCCCGAGGAGCACTTTAAAATTTGCACATGACGTTCCACCGGAAATGACGTGCTAGAAGCTGACCAGAAATTAGGTAATTTTGGGAGGAGATTGTGACGGAACCATAGAGGCACTTCAGGGAATGCTTCAGAACCATCACTGTGTCCTCCGACGACAGCGGGATCGCCTTGGACTCGGGGATGTCGGCCATGATATGTCCTGCACCAGGAGGGTCAGGTGGGCATTACAATGGGAGCGGGGCTGCTAAAGTATGTTTATAGAATCTTTCTTTTTCTCTCTGTTTCTTTCTCTCTCTATGTTCTCTTTCTTTCTCTCTCTAATCTTTCTTTTTTCTTTCTCTCTCTGTTCTTTCTTTCCTTCCCCTATTCCTCTCTCTTTGTTCTTTCTTTCCCCTCTTTCTTTCTCTCTAATCTTTCTTTTTTTCTTTCTCTCTCTGTTCTTTCTTTCCTTCCCCTATTCCTTTCTCTCTCTCTCTTTGTTCTTTCTTTCCCCTCTTTCTTTCTTTCTCTAATCTTTCTTTTTTCTCTCTCTGTCTGTTCCTTCTTTCTTTCTCCTCTTCCTTTCTCTCTCTGTTCTTTCTTCCCCCTCTTTCTTTCTCTCTCTAATCTTTCTCTCTGTTCTCTTTCTTTCCCCTTTCTTTCTTTCTCTCTGTTCTCTCTCCACATTTTAGAGGGTCACATCCCCATTACAGAGGGTCACATCCCCATTACAGAGGGTCAGATCCCCATTACACAGGGTCACATCCACATTTTAGAGGGCCACATCCACATTTTAGAGGACCACATCCACATTTTAGAGGGTCACCTACAGCACGAGCCCCACACAGCCTCCCTATATACTGCATGACACCCACACAGCCTCCATATATACTGCATGAGCCCCACACAGCCTCCCCATATACTGCATGTGCCCCACACAGCCTCCCCATATACTGCATGTGCCCCACACAGCCTCCCCATATACTGCATGTGCCCCACACAGCCTCCCCATATATTGCATGAGCCCCACACAGCCTCCCCATATACACTGCATGAGCCCCACACAGCCTCCCCATATACTGCATGAGCCCCACACACCCTCCCTATATACTGCATGAGCCCCATACAGCCTCCCCATATACACTGCATGAGCCCCACACAACCTCCCCATATAAACTGCATGAGCCCCACGCAGCCTCCCCATATACTGCATGAGCCCCACACAGCCTCCCTATATACTGCATGAGCCCCACACAGCCTCCCTATATACTGCATGAGCCCCACGGCCTACCCCATATGCGGCATGAGCCCCACACAGCCTTCCTATATACAGTGCATGAGCCCCACACAGCCTCCTTATATACACCATGTGCATCAGCAGCACCATATCACCCCCTCATGTCACCCCAGGTGTGCAGCACCATGTCGTTACCTACCCCAGGTGTGCAGCACCATGTTGTCACCCACCCCAGGTGTGCAGCACCATGTCGTCACCCACCCCAGGTGTGCAGCACCATGTCGTCACACCCATAGCCTCCCCATGCCCACCCAAATGGCCCATACACATAAGGAAAAAAAACACCACATACTCACCTCGTCCCGTTCCCTGTCACTGTGCTTCTCTCCCTGCCTCCGGTGCGCGGACTCTCCAGAGTAAACAGCTGACGCGATGACGTAATTTCATCGTGTCAGCTGTTTCACACACTGGTGGAGGAAGTGGCCGGAGGCCCTTCCTCCACTAAAGGAGTCAGCAGCGACGCACATGGAAACAGCGAGAGGCCAGGCAGGTATCGTGCGGCCCGTAGACCTCTAATTTCCAGCCTCACAGGTGTCTCGTTCCAGATGTGGCTCCCGGGTCGCACTTTGCCCAGGTCTGCTCTATAATGTGGATTTGACCCTCTGTAATGTGGATGTGACCCTCTGTAATGAGGATTTCAACCTCTGTAATATGAATGTGATCCTCTATAATGTGGATGTGACCCTCTAGGTTACAGTGTGCCGCACAGGCCAGTCTGAGTCCCACTCCTACTCCAGTCCCTGCTGCCCAGTGCCTGCGCCCTGCAGAAAGTGGTGTCCACATCCAATATTATCCCTATTTGACAAATGGGTGCTATCCCTGAAGGTGCTTCAATACTGTAGCGCATAGCACACTATAGCCGATTGTAAAGAATATTTATACAGTATATACAGCTCTGGCAAAAATCAAGAGACCACTTTGAAATTTTCAGTTTGTCTGATTATTTTCTTTAGATTCTTGAGTAAAATGTAAATTGCTCTTTTATTCTATAAAGTACTGACAACATGTCTCTGAATTTCCAAGCACTATATGTAGTTATTTTTTTTCTGAAAATGAGAAATGGTCAGAATTAAAAAAAAAAAACGCAGTGCTTGCTGGCTTAAATAATGCTACGAAAACAAGTTCATAATCATTTAGAAACAACAATACTAATGTTTTAACTCAGGAAGAGATCAGAAATCAATATTTTGTGGAATAACCATGATTTTTAATCACAGCTTGCATCTTGGCATGCTGTCCACCAGTCTTTCACACTGCTTTTGGGTGACCTTATGCCACTCCTGGTACAGAAATGTAAGCAGTTCTTCTTTGTTTGATGGCTTGTGACTATCCATCATCATCTTGATTACATTCCAGAGGTTTTCAATGGGGTTCAGGTCTGGAGAATGGGCTGGCCATGACAGGGATTTGATGTGGTAGTCTCTTAATTTTTTTTTATAAATATATACAGTGTATATATATATATATATATATATATATATATATATATATATATATATCACTGCGCTGAAAATATGGGGCTGAGATATCGTCTGGTTGTATAGGCACTACTACAACCACTACCAATAATTTAGTAAAATTACGGTAGTATTACCACGTACTGACGGTGGTGGTATAGCATGCCAAGGGTTCAGAGAGCTGGACCTGCAGCAAGGCAGGATTTGTGTTGATATCAATTTATGGTATGCTGAGGACCCCTGGCTGATATGAAGCAAATGAGAGAAATAAATTTGTTAATTGAACACTTACTTATGTTTTCGGTGGTGATACACTAACAGAGCCTTTTTTCTGTTGATAAGTATTTAGGGTGTGTGCACACGTTGCGGATTCTGCTGCGGATCTGCAGCGGATTTGGCCCTGCGGATAAACCGCAGGTCTTTTGACCTGCGGATTTACACAAATCTGCGCTGAAAAATCCGCAGCAGAATCCGCAAAGTGTGCACACACCCTTATTATTCCTCAACCCTTTTTATGAAATGGGTTGTTAGAAGGTGTACCTCTGTCGCACATGTGCTAAACTCAAGTGCTACTACAGGAGACCCAAACTTTAAGATGGGCCGCGGCCCACGTCATAGTGGGCCACAGCATTGTGCTTGCCCCCCAGGCTAAAATTTGTCAGCCAGCCCCTGGGAGGCAGTACACTGATCACATAGAGGGCAGGTATTTAAAGGGGCAGTAGCCAGTAGGAAGCGATAGGTGATTATTACGTCATGGCAATTTAAAAACATAGTAAATAAAGTAAAAACAATTATATAGAATATAAAATTACATAACAGATAAAATGAGCTCACAATTATAGAACATATCAAAGATAACGTGACAAACCGCTATGAGAATTTAATCAGGAGGGAAAGTTTTTGGATTTTCAAATTAGGAACATTGGCACCAGAGGGGTTAAATCTTACAATTGAGAAGCCTTATTGACATTCACTTTGTTTCTGTGCCCGTTATGAAGCTTTTTAGTTTATTTTTTAATATTTTTTAATGTTTTTAGTAATATTGTGATTGCTCATTTTATCTGTTATGTACACGAGCGGCTCCTCTCCATACACCTCGTACACGCGCGGCTCCTCTCCGTACACCTCGTACACGCGCGGCTCCTCTCCGTACACCTCGTACACGCGCGGCTCCGCTCCGTCCACCTCGTACACACGGCTCCGCTCCGTCAGTTGTGACTGACAGGGACGGATTCTAGCGACCATGCCAAAGAGTTGCTGCTAAAGAGGCCGCACCGCCACACACAACACACAAACATTTCACAAACACCATACAAACATCACACAGACGGCACACATACACCAACCCATAAGCACACCACTACACAAATGACACAACACACCACACAAACACCAGACCACTCTAGACACACACAACACAAACACCACCCCACAAATACCACAACACCACCCCATAAATACCACATGCACACCACACACACACGCACAGACCACATGCATGCAAACACACTCAGATGGATACACCCTACTCACACGTACAAACATTACTGAGCAGCAATATTGGTCAGGCGAAAAATGCCTCATAGTAAGATTGTCATTATTGCTTACTATAGAGGGAGCTTTCATCACTGAAGCTGCTGAGGTAAAGTGAAAGCTGAGCTCTGATTGGTTGCTATGGGCAACTAGACAAGTCTGCCTGTGAGGAGGTTTTCATTACTGAGATGTGAGCTCCTTCAGGTCATAGCAATACTGTGTGAGTGCTGCTCTGTATTTACTATTCATCCTATTACATCCCTTATCAGTGTCAGGTGAATACTAAAGGGTCATAATACTAAGGACTGTTTTTTAAAATGCCGCCCAAAAAAAGACCATCTATTGGGCAAGTTCATCCAAAAGCTAAGAAAGCAAAATTGTGTCAAAGAGCTGAGACAAGTGAACGCGACTCGCGGCTTGAAAAGAAACAGATGAGACAGGCTAAATGTAAGGCAGCTGAGACATCAGAGCAATGGGAATGTCGTCTTCACAAGATTCGGATATGGCAGGCTTAAGCAAGGAATATGGAAACATCAGAACAAAAGGATGAACACTGTGAAAATGACCGCATACGACATATGAACGTGTGCAAAGATGTAGGCAGGCTAATTTGAGTTTGGAAGCATTTAACTACAACCCAATTCAAGACTATAGGTCACATCAGAAAGTCATAATTGGCAAAATGGACATAATATGCAAACATTGTCAAAGTTTAACTTGGAATCGCCTGGTACGTGCTGCTCAAATGGCAAAGTCAGTTTGCCACCTTTAGCTCTACCTCCTGAACCACTTCTTTCACACGTCAGGAACAAATCCTGAGTACAAGCATTTTCTGCAAAATATTTGGAGATACAATTTATCTTTCCAGATGACATCCTTTGGTACGACAACTGGACTTCAGGAAGCAGGATTTATGCCAACTTTTAAAATCCAAGGCCAAATATATCACAAAATCGGAGACGAACAAATGCAAACTGATAGACGTCGTGAAGCTATACGTGAGAGAAGAAAAAAGAGATTGTGTTGAATTTGCAAAGATTTTTCCATCAGCACAATCAGTTGGTAAACCTTTTCAAAATAGCCTTAGAAAGAATGGCAAGTGATGAATATCAAGTTGTAATAAGAGCAGACAAGACACCAGTTGGCGAGCATGAAAGGCAATTTAATTCTCCCACTGTTAACGAAGTAGCTATTGTATTGGTTGGACAGAACTTTCAAAACCGAGATATAATTATTCAGCGATGAAGCAGCAATCTTCAATGTATTGCAGAAACACATAGATCATATGATGGTCTGCAATATCTGATAATATTTTGGAATGGCCAAGATGGCTATCACTTCAATCTAACAAAGACTGATCCCAAGACTGCTAGGCCAACCAATAAAAAAAATATCAGCTAAGAACTTTTATGCCTACCAAATAATGATCAGACTTGGGTCTTCTAACCACATTTTACAATGTAGCCAACTTTTTCATCAATTTATAGTTGATATACATGCCAAGGTGGAAAGTGAGCGTCTTTTGTACATACGATTGAACCAACAAAAACTTAGAGTGGATGAATACATTCATTTAAGGGATGCTGTTGCTAATGATGGCAACGTGGCTGACATTGAGCATATGTTTATTTTACCGGCTACATTTACTGGAAGTCCCAGACATATGCATGAGTATGCTCAGGACGCCATGACATATGTTCAGATATATGGTCGTCCTGATTTGTTTATTACAGTTACATGTTATCCAACTTGGCCATAGATAAGGGAAGAGCTTCTGAATGGTCAGGGCTAGGGATGAGCGAGTATACTTGTTGCTCAGGGGATCTCCGAGTATTTTGGCGTGCTCAGAGATTTAGTTTCTGTTGCTTCAGCTGCATGATTTTTGGCTGCTGGACAGCCTGAATACATGTGGGAAATCCCTAACAAACAGGAATTCCTCACATGTATTCTGGCTGGCTAGCAGATGTAAATCATGTATCGACAAACTAAATCTCTGAGCACGATAAAATACTGGGAGGCCACTCGAGCATGCTCTGGGAAACCCGAGCAGTGAGTATACTCGCTCATCACTAGTCAGAGCCTCTCTGATCGACATGATTTCACAGCAAGGGTTTTTAAACAAAAACTGATGAAGCTCATGGATGTAATTACAAAGTGTTACATTTTTGGTGGAAGTCAGTGTTGGATGTATTCAATTGAGTGGCAAAAAGAGGTCTTCCACATGCTCATTTACTGTTATGGCCAGGCCCGGATTGGCAATATAACCAACCGGGCATTTTCCCGCTGGGCCGCTGTCACGTGGGCCGCGGGCGGCAGCGCCCGATCATCTGGACGCTTGCCAGCTGCTGCGGCCACTGTTGCTCCTGCCGCTGGCCCTCTGCGGGCATGGCGGTGATAGATTCAAATTCCTCCCGCACTGCAGGGAGATACGCCACCACGCCCCCCCCCCACGCACCCCATCCTCGCCTTAGCATGAGACCCCCTCCCCCCCGCAGCCACTCACAGCGTCGCACTCGCTTGCCTGCTCGCTCTGTTCGCAGGACCTGTGATGAGGTCACAGGAGGGCAGGAGTCAGGGGGGGTCACATGATCAGGAGCCTTTGTCCAGACCCCCGAACATGTCACCCCTGACTCCGCCCCTCCTGTGACCTCATCACAGGTCCTGTGCGCTCAGCCTTGCCTCTACCGTCTGCAAGACTCTGCTTTGCTGTTGTCATGGTGCTGGTTGAGGTAAGTATGTGTGGGGTCAGGATTTACAGTGTGGATGTAGCAGAGCTGTGTGTGTATGAGGTGTACGGAGCGGAGCCGTGTGTGTACGAGGTGTACGGAGTGGAGCCGTGTGTACAAGGTGTACGGAGCGGAGCCGTGTGTACGAGGTGTACGGAGCGGAGCCGTGTGTGTGTACGAGGTGGAGCCGCGCGTGTACGAGGTGTACGGAGAGGAGCCGTGTGTGTATGAGGTGTACGGAGAGGAGCCGTGTGTGTATGAGGTGTACGGAGAGGAGCCGTGTGTACGAGGTGGATGGAGCAGAGATGTGTGTGTATGAGGTGTACGGAGCAGAGCCGTGTGTGTATGAGGTGTACGGAGAGGAGCCGTGTGTACATGGTGGACGGAGCGGAGCCGTGTGTACGAGGTGGACGGAGCGGAGCCGCGCGTGTACGAGGTGTACGGAGAGGAGCCGCGCGTGTACGGAGAGGAGCCGCGCGTGTACGAGGTGTACGGAGAGGAGCCGCTCGTGTACGAGGTGTACGGAGAGGAGCCGCTCGTGTACGAGGTGTACGGAGAGGAGCCGCGCGTGTACGAGGTGTACGGAGAGGTTTCGCGCGTGTACGAGGTGTACGGAGAGGTTTCGCGCGTGTACGAGGTGTACGGAGAGGAGCCGCGCGCGTACGAGGTGTACGGAGAGGAGCCGCGCGCGTACGAGGTGGACGGAGTGGAGCCGTGTGTGTATGGAGTGGAGCCATATGTGTACGGGATGTACGGAGCGGAGCCAAGTGTATAAAAAGCGGGCTTTTCCCACGGACACAGGAGTACACGGCGGAGCCCCGAGGAGCATTTTAAAATACACACATGACGTTCCACCTGAAGTGATGTGCTGGAAGCTGACCGGAAATGAGATAATTTCTTGAGGAGATTGTGACGGAACCAGGAATGCTTCAGATCCATCACCGTGTCCTCCTCCGACAGCGCAGATAGCAGGATCGTGTTGGAATCGGGGATGCCGGCCATGTGAGCGGATCATGATAGGTCCTGCACCGGGAGGCTCAGGTGGGCATTACAATGGGAGCCAGGCTGCTGTAGTATCTTTGTAGAATCTTTCTTTATTTCTTTCTCTCTTTTTCTTTCTTTCTCTGTTCTTTCATTCTCTGTTCTGTCTTTCCCTCATTTTCTTTCTCTCTCTGTTCTTTCTTTCTCTCTGTTCTTTCTCTCTCTAATCTTTCTTTTTTCTCTCTCTGTTCTTTCTTCCCCTCTTTCTTTCTTTTTCTTTCGTCTCTTTCTCTCTGTTCTTTCTTTTTCTTTACTTCTTTCTTTCTGCTGATGACCTGAGATTAGCATCCTCAATAGTCAGAACCTCCCACTCCCGTCTCCAAGACTTTACACGTGCCGCACCAATTCTTTGGAATGCACTTCACAGGTCAATACGATTAGTCCCCAATCCCCACAATTTTAAGCGTGTCCTGAAAACGCATTTATTCAGACTGGCCTACCACCCCAACACATTAACCTAATCTATCCCTGTGTGGCAGAGCCAAAAGTTTTACCATAACCAGGTTCCCCGCATCATGTTCCCACATGCTTTATGCCTCCATTAGCCCTCTGTGTCTGTACTGTTACACACTTAACATTATGACTGGTCCATACAATCAGGGTAACTGTTACCACCCACCTTTCGTGTCTCCCTCTTTCCTCATAGACTGTAAGCTTGCGAGCAGGGCCCTCTTTCCTCTTGGTATGTGTTATAATCTACTGTATGTGATTATTGTTATGCTGTAATGTCTATTGTCTGTACAAATCCCCTCTGAAATGTAAAGTGCTGCGGAATATGTCGGCGCTATAAAAAATAAAATTTATTATTATTATTATTATTATTCTTTCTCTCTCTGTTCTTTCTTTCTTTCCCCTCTTTCTTTCTCTCTCTGTTCTTTCTCTGTCTCTCACTGTTCTTTCTTTGTCTCACGGTTCTTTCTTTCTTTCCCCTTTCTTTCTCGCTCTCTGTTTTCTTTTTTTTCTCTCTCTCTCTGTTTTCTCTCTTCCTTAGTGCCAGTCAGTGTGCCCATAATGCCAGCCACTGTGCCCTCAGTACCAGTCAGTGTGATCAGCAGTGCTAAATGGGTGCGATTAGGTGTGGACATGGGTGTGACTAGTTGTGAAATGGGTGTGGCTGGGCGTGGCCAAAATTTACAGCGGCGCGCTGCGCGCGCCGCAGTCTTTGTCCATCTTTCCCTTCTTCAAAAGTTGGGAGGTATGATAGGGGCGGCTATGACCAGGGGGTCTGGTTGCCCAATAGAGAGCAGTTCTGCCAGGAATTCTGTAATCATGCATACAAAAGGGGACAGATATTTGGGAGGAGTGCTGTACCTAAAAGCAATAAATAGGACTGAGCTGAAATACTGGGCACAGCTGTGACTACATGTTATATAGTCGTGTTAATCTCCTCTCACTTCTTGTAAACTACAAGTGTACAAAGATATTATATAGTGACCATGTGACTAGTGGGCCTGTGTAACTTCAAATGCCAGGGCTGAATTTTAGTCCCAGTCCGGCCCTGGTTATGGCTAAAGGATAAGATACGCCCTGATCAATTTAACATATTTTCTGCTAGCGAAGCCGCTGGTATTCTACTAGTTAATAATAATAATAACTCCTTGCTTCCCTAAATGCTAACAATCCCCCCATTGTACCTCTTATAATAATGATCCTCCTCAGTGCCTCTTTATTGTAATAATGCTCCTGAGCAGGGGCATACATAGAAATAACAGACCCCATAGAAAAAGTCCTATCACGTTAAAGTCAAAGTAGAGCGTAACTCACAACTTTTTAAGAAAAGGAAAAGGAAATGTATTTCAGCACTTAGACACAGTTATTTTGCCCCTACTGAAGCCCTAAGTTGTCTCACTCACTATTTCAGGACTCCCATAGAGTATTATGCCCTCACAGTATGATGACCCCACAAACCTTACACAAAGTATGATGCCCCACACCCCCCATGCAGTATGATATCCACTACAGCCCCCAATACAGTATGAGAGGCACCACAGACATAAATTGTGATGTCCACCAAAGCGCCCATGTACAGTATAACACTACAGCCCCCTTAAAGCATGATGTTTCCCATAACCATTCCATACAGTATGATGGTCACCACAGCCGCAACCTAGACTCATAGACCTCCATACAGTATAATGTCCACCACATCTACCCCACACAGCATGATGTCCACCCCCCTACACAGTAAGATGGTCCCCCCTCAGCCACCCCACACAGTTTGATAGATTACCCACACACTATAAAAATCCCCCATAGCCCCAATTATGTATTTTTTTTTTCCAAAATCATATTTATTGAAATTTTACATAGTTAAACATGAAAACACATCAATTCCGCAAACAGTGCAGAGTAGATTAATAATACATCAAGAAAACAGACATACAAACGTAGGAGGCAAGGCATAAGGGGGGAAAAGGGGGTAGGTACACCTAAGTATACGACTGTAAATTACTTAGATCAAAGGTCTTAACAGAAACTGATCTGCTAAAGTGCAGGTTCCTGAATATCAAAGTGGCATATAAGCTAGACACATAGCAGGGTTCATCGCGGGCAGGGAATATCAGACCCTGAATCGAAGTAGCACAAGCATCATCACGGTGGATTGAAGGAGAGACTGCTACCAAGCCAGTAGATGACGCAGATAATACCAGAGCCCTTTCGTATTGGCAATGAAGGTTCATCCTGTCAATCACAAATTGTATGGTCGGAGCGCTGGCCACTCTCCATTTGGATGCCACTGCCAGTCTAGCGGCTATAAACAAATGCGCGAACACTCCTCTCAACACATATGGGATCTCATCCAAACCGATATGCAATAAAACCATACTGGGTTGTAAGGCCATCCGGATCCCAGTTACCTCAGCTATCAAGTCCTCTAGGCTAGCCCAAAAATTTAGTAATTTCGGGCACGACCACCACATGTGGCTAAGTGTCCCCAACATACCGCAGCCTCTCCAACACAATGGGGAGCACTGAGGGCCAAAGCGAGCAACTTTAACTGGGTAATAGTACCAGCGTAAGTGGACTTTTTTCAATTGTTCCAGATGGTTTAAACAAGAGGAAACTCTCCGAACCTCTAACACCGCCTCCCGCCACCCATCAGGTGCTAGGGTGACCTGCAAGTCATCCTCCCATTGTCTCATGAATTGCAGTTTAACCTCTGGGTCAGGATCATTCAGGGCTTTATACAAGATAGATACATTGTGAGTACTAGGTCCGGGCACCAGGAAGAGGCCATTTACTGTATGGTCTAGGTTAGAATTAAAGAAGTACGACGCTTGTGTAGTGTGTATAAGATGTCTTAGTTGCAAAAACTGATAAAATCTATGTCGAATATCTGGGTATTTTGCAACTAGGAGGTCAAACGGCTTAATCGATGTGCCGTCACACAGCTGATGAAGTGATTCTACCCCAGCCAGTACCCATGGCTGTAAATCTATATACGGGATATGTAATTCTAGCGCCTTCAGTGACACTTCAGTTAACGGGATTTTAATAAGAGTTGGGACCGTCTGTCTCCAAAAATGCAGTGCAGTAGACATGGTTGGTAGAGGGAGATTACAAGGCCGCGGCCCAAAGGCTTCAACCTCTAACATAAATCGGGTGGAGCCTCTAGTCGCATAGAAATTTTCGATTTGCAACCATCTATGATCCTTATCTAGCTGCCACCAATCCCACAGCCCCGCTACCACTGAGGCCTTATAATACGCCATCAAATTTGGCAATCCCATTCCCCCCAGATCATAAGGGTAATACAAAAGGGACTTGGCCACTCGAGGAGTTTTGTGGGCCCATATGTATTTGTTTGTTAAGCGCTGAAGGTTTGTTATAATTTTACTTGGGACCCTCAAAGGGAGACATCTGAAATAATATAATATCTTGGGGAGAATATGTTGAGAGTGTGTAAGCTTTATACTAAGGTAAGGGATACCCTGATCAGTCCAACGAAAGGGAAACTTATTCTCTAATTCAGCTTTGGTGACCAAAGGGACCGCGACAGGGAATACCAGTGATTTGGAAGCATTCAATTTGTAATAGGATACTGACGCAAACTCCTCTAGTTCAACCATGACGGCCGAAAACGACCTCTCCAGGTCCACACAGGCTATGATGATGTCGTCCGTGTAAAGACCGATCTTGTGTGCAGCCGGGCCCACCATCAAACCTGAGATATCAGAGTTAAGACGGATTTTCTCCGCCAGTGGCTCCATGCATAATGCAAATATAATGGGGGATAGTGGGCATCCCTGTCGCGTCCCGTTAGTGATCAAAAAGGGGGTAGATACAAACCCAGAGGCTAGGACTCTGGCAGATGGGGTGGAATATATGGCTAAAATCGCTGAAAGGATGGGGCCCTCCAAACCAAACTTCCTAAGAACACTTCCCAAATATCCCCAGTGCACCCTGTCAAAGGCCTTCTCAGCGTCCAAGGACAGGAATGCACTGGGAAGGCCCGAGAGTTCCGCCACCCTAATGAGATTCAACATTCGGCGGGTACCATCCTTGGTTTCCCGGCCAGCCACAAAACCGACCTGGTCAGGAGAGACAAGAGAGGGGATTATCAAATGAAGGCGGGAGGCTAGCAATTTGGTATATATCTTTAAATCACAATTCAATAAAGCAATTGGTCTAAAATTCCCAGGACTATCAGGGGTCTTACCTGGCTTAGGGAGAGTGGTAATAGTAGCTTCCAAATTAGGGGCAGCAACTTTGCCTGAATCCCGCCAACTTGAAAACAACCTCAATAGATATGGGGCCAGAAGTTCCTGAAAAGTGCAATAATATTCATTTGAAAATCCATCCGGACCAGGCGCGGTGTGTAGCTTACTGCTTTTAATAGTTTTTTTGATCTCTTCTGTAAATGGGGCGTTTAACAATAATAATTGTTCTTGGGAGTCACGCGGTAAATTAACTGATTGCAGATATGAATCGATTGCTACCTGAGTAGGTTGACGGGTCTGCGGGTCAGAATGTAAGTTATATAAATGGGAGTAGTACTTTACAAATGTCTCCGCGATGTCAATCGGATTCCTAACCAGACACCCATTCTGATCTTGTAAACCATCTATTCTGGATTTAGCCTCTCGTTTACGTACCCTACGTGCCAGAATTGCTCCCGCCCTATCTCCAGTGGCGTAAAAGTGAGTTTTAAGCTTACGTAAATTACGGGCATAGGCAGAAAGCAAAACCTCCCGCAACTGAAAGCAAACCCCGTATATCTCATCCGACACCACCTGCGAGGGTGAAGTTTTATTCAATGATTCCAACTGGTCAAGTCTAGCTAAGAGGTCATCCCGAATCCCTCTATTACGCTTCAGTATGGAGGCTTGTTGTATGAGATATCCCCGTATAACCACTTTATGCGCAGCCCATTGCGTTTCATCTGAAACTTCCCCATTATTGTTAACATAGAAGTAGTGAGTCAACTCAGTCGAGATACCACACGTCACCTTCTCATTTAGTAAAAGAGACGGGTGCAGACGCCACCGAAAAGCAGGGTTCGCATGATGTTTTAACGCTAACTGTAGCTCAATGGGAGCATGGTCAGACAAGGTAATTAATCCTATGCTGGAGGAGACGCACCTAGGAAGAACCGAAGTATCCACCAGAATATGGTCTATCCGAGTATACAGTATGTATGGTGTCGGAAGGAATAAAAGGTATAATCTTTTTCACTCGCGTGGGAGTATCTCCAGAAATCGTGTAGATGATATTCTTTGGCTATGCCTTTCAACTCCCCCCTAGGCCGAATGCCACCTCGTGAGCAGTCTAGATCCCTGTCCATGGGAAGATTAAAGTCTCCACAGTATATCTTTTCACCCTGCGCCAGACCATCCACTCTATGTAGTACTTTGCGGATAAATGTCTGTTGCGAATGATTTGGGGCGTAGATGACTGTGATAGTGTGCAACTCGCCATTCAATGTGCATATGAGGGACAGAAATCTGCCCGCAGGATCCGCTACCTTCCGAATACAATTGATGGCTAATGTATTTTTAAAGATGAACACCCCAGCCTTTTTAGTGTTATTATTAGCAAAGTAAATATTACAGAACTGTGGGTGACGCAGCCTAAAATTATCAGCTTCTATCAGATGCATCTCCTGCAGGCAGATAATCTCTGCACCTGATTTTTTCACCTCTTTCCATAGGATGGACCTCTTACAGGGGGAATTCAACCCCCTAACATTTAATGACATAATGGTAACACTCATAATTATACATTATAAAACTTGCTATCACACATACATCTTCATGAACCCACATCATCCGCATCTGGGCTCGTGTGTTGGCAACATAGAGAACCACAGTAACCACATTAAAAAGACCCATCTCGGAGGTGGACCTAAAAAACAGGAGACAAGGGAAACAAAACACAGAGAAAAGTAAAAAAAATTCTAAACACAAAGTCATGCAGCCACTAGGCCAAAGGCCAGGCTAGTCAGGCAGTGAAACGCCTGAATGGTCAGTCCTAGACCGCAGGTAAATGCCAGCTCAGGGCAGTTCCAAGGTTCACTCCCAAAAAGATGGAAAATAACCAAGAGTTATCTTGGACGGGGTGCTGGAGCAAAAAGAAAAAAAAAAAAAAAAAACGGTGACAAAATCCGTAGCACCCTCACAGCAGAGTCCTGCATCCGGACAGCATCTCATCCTCCTCTTCAACTTTGAATCCAGTCCTGAACAGTTTTCTGTCCCATCTGGTTCTGGCGGGGAACAAAGGAAATCTTCCAATCGGTTAGCTTGTTCTCAGCCTGTTTGGGAGATTGGCAGACCACACCTCGACCTTCATAAGATATTATCAGCCTGACAGGATTGAATCCCCATTTGTATCGGATATGAACATCACGTAGTGCTTTACAAACATGAGCGAATTCTCGCCTCCTTGTCAGCGTGGATGCTGATAAATCTGGGAACACCTGTAAGCCTTGGTATTCAGCAGGGAGCTCAGGGGGTTTCCTCATCCCCTGCATGAAGGCGTCTTTGGTAGTATAGAAGTGGACGCGCGCCAAAGTGTCTCTGGGCAAGGCTGGGTCCACATGCCGGGGTTTGGGGAGTCTATGTATCCTGTCAATCAGGAAATCCCTGTGGAGCAAGGTTGGGAGAACAGTTTGCATGAATTTAAGCAAAAAGTCAGCCAGATCCTTATCTGGAATGTCCTCCGGTATGTCCCTGACACGCACATTATTCCTCCGTGATCTATCTTCCAGATCATACATCTTATCCTGGACCACAGCCATATCCTGTCTTAAAGCTTCGTTGTCATCCACTAGTGCATTTATAGTCTTGGCATACTCAGCCATCTTGCTCTCGACATGAGCAGTTCTCTCCCCCAGGGACGAGACTTCCCCTCTTATCTCCTGCAGCATGGACTGCATGTCTTCCTTTAGGGAAGCACGAATGGAGGCCAAAAAGTCTCTCATGTCTCCTTTAGTAATAGGAGACAGGTTGCTGTGAGTCTCAGAGGCCCTCCTCCCCCCAGAGCCACCAGATGAGTGTGAGGAAGCTGAAGGGGAAGCTGCAGCCATTTTACCTGCAGCATGTGCAGTTTGTCCTCGGGGGAAGAAGTCCGGGAGCTTCAGCGGGGAACTGCGTTTCTGCGCTCTCCCTCGGGTCATCATGTGCCCAGGACCTTCCAGGAGCCGTTACTGTGCACAGGGAGGAGGAGAGGTAATATACAGTGCTGTTATTAGCCGGTTTAAGTCCGGAGAAGCAGGAGCCTGTGAGTTATGTAGCCTCTCTGGTCTGCATGCAGGCCACGCCCCCCCGCCCCAATTATGTATGACGGTCCCCTCACAGCCCCCTATATAATATGAGTGTCCACATCACAGCCTCCTAAATAGTATGGTGGTCTAATCTCACTGCCATATAGTATGATGGTCCCCCAACACCACCCCTATAGTATGATGGTACCCCCCAAGAGCCCCCCATATAGAATGATGGTTCACATCATAGACCCCTATATGGTATTACGGTACATCTCACAGTCCCCATATAGTATGATGGTCTTCCCAACAACCCTTATGTAGTATAATGGTCCCCCCAACAGTACACTATATAGTATGGTGGGTCGACGCCACAGCCCCTTATATACTATGATTGTCCAACTCACAGCATCCTATATAATGTGATAGTCCCTCACAACCCCCCAAAAATGGAAAAATCTCCATACTCATCTAATCCAGACACCTCATCCTCTCTAGCATCTGACTCCTCTTCTAGTCATTCTCACAGTGGATGCTGGTGGTGTGATGCAATGATGTAATTACACCACCGTTGTCACCTGCTGGTGCTGGCCACTGGCAGGTCGCAGACAGAAGGGATGCACACGGCCAGCCGGAGCCAGCAACTTTGTGCTCTGTCACAAATGTCAACAATATGGGCATTTTGAGGATGCATATTCTGATAATATAGCAGACAAAGAGGCCCACTACTAGACAGGCCCTTCTGGCATTTGCCAGAATTGCCAGATGGCCAGTCCGGCCCTGTGGTGGTGTTTACTTAGACTGAAGGATTAATCACCTGGTGATTAACATTGCTGTGACCAGGGCCGGCTCCAGGTTTTTGAGGGCCCCGGGCGAAAGAGTCTCCTTGGGCCCCCCCCTTTAACACATACCACGATTCAAGATGCACAGATACAGCAGAGAAATATAGGTAGTGTATAGTACAATGCCAGATTTCACTTCTTAAATGAGTGATAGCTATTGTACAGTTGCTTTGGGGTAAGTTCACCTAAGTTTCCTCCCACACTCCAGACATACTGATAGGGAATTGAAATTGTGAGCCCCAATGGTGACAGTGATGATAATGTATGTATGTGGTGGTTCTATATGGGTGGGGATGATGAAGATCTTAATAATATAGACCGTTTTCCAATCTCTGCTTGGTGCCAGCCAGACATGACAAGATGCCCCACACCCGTGTGTATCTATGGTGTCTATATGTCGGAGCGTTCATGTGTCTGTTGGTGGCTCATCTCTATAAACAACAATATTGTGTGCTGAAATGTGATGTGCTCGACCCTTCTCTCCCCCAACGTCATCCATCAGGAAGAGACGTGCGGCTCCATACACATGATGTTTGGTCTGTCCGAGTTCGCATGACCATACTGTAATGTGTGGGGCAACTAACCCTCCAGTGATGCAAGACAACAGTTCAATCCACTATGAGCTGGACAACATCCACCAGTGATCTACCTGGTACCAAAGTGGCCACGGGAAATGGTGCCACATACAAGAAGAACCCATCAGAGTCCTCCTACCAGATCAGACAACAAGACATTGGGTTACCAGTGTGTCCACTAGGGATGGGCGAATCTACTCGTTAGGACTCGTTACTCTGCGAGTAGTAGGGGACTCGCAGGAGTCGGTACTCTGCGAGTTTCCAAGCGATTACTCGCACAGTAACGAGTCCAATGCAAATAAGGCTGAGTTCACATGTACCGGAACTCTCGCGGAAATTACCGGGAGAGTTCCGGAATTCCATTCCGCGGGAAAATCGCATTTTAAATTCCCGCGATTTTCCCGCGGAAAAACTAGCATTTTGCAAGCGTAATTAGCTTGCAAAATGCTAGCGTTTTCCAAGCGATCTGTAGCATCGCTTGGAGAACTGATTGACAGGTTGGTCACACTCGTCAAACATAGTGTTTGACAAGTGTGACCAACTTTTTACTACTGAGGCCGCCTATGCGGCATCAGTAGTAAAAGATAGAATGTAAAAACAAATAAAAAATGGTGTTATTCTCACCCTCCGACGTCCCGCGCAGCCTTCCCGCCTCTCCACGCATCCTTTCCCAGTAATCCTTTGCGAAAATGCCCGCGATGACGTCCGTTCTCGCGGGATCGCGATGTCTCGCGCGAATGACCGCGAGACTTCGCAATCCCGCGAGAACGGACGCCATCGTGGGCTTTTTCGCAAAGGACTACTGGGAACGGATGCGTGGAGAGGCGGGAAGGCTGCGCGGGACGTCGGAGGGTGAGAATAACAATATTTTTTATTTTTAAATTCTATTTTTTACAGGGATATAGTACCCAAAGCCCGGAGGACAGTCTCCTCTCCTCCGGACCGTGGGTACCATCCGCAATTGTTCTGCTTACTTTCCGCATGGTGTGCACAGCCACATGCGGGAAGTAAGCGGAACAAAAAAAATGGCAGCACAGGAATCGCTGCAATACTCGCATCCCCATTCATTAACATTGGACTCGCTAGACTCGCAACGAGTAGCGAGTTTCCGAGTCGGACTCGTTAGAGTCTAGCGATTCCGAGTATTTCAGGATTCGCCCATCCCTAGTGTCCACCATTACTACTTCAAGCCAAAGTGGTGAAACCTATATGACTGGCCAAATTCAGGAGCCTGGTGGCCACCCAGCTTTCCAAGAAACGTAACACAGCCAAAGAGAAGTTACAGTGTAACAGGAGAGGATGGCTAACACTTAGGGTGTGTGCACATGTTGCGGATTCTGTTGCGGAATTTTCCGCACAGATTTGTCTAAATCCGCAGGTCAAAAGACCTGTGGTTTATCTGCGGATTTTCTGCGGTTTTGCCTGTGGTTTTCCCCTGCGGTTTGACACCTGCCATGGAGCAGGTGCCAAACCGCTGCGGAATCCGCACAAAGAAGCGACATGCTGCGGATTTAAAACCGCAGTAAATCCGCGCAGAAAATTCCGCCCCGTGGGCACTGCGGTTTTCAATTTGCATTGACTTATAAGGAAACTGCTGTGGATCCGCAGGACCAAATCCGCTGCGGATCTGCAGGAGAATCCGCAACGTGTGCACACACCCTTAGGAGCGGTATGAGAAAAGACGATGTGAATCGATTTGCACGTCCTTCAACTGGGAAGCGAGAGCTCGCCATTACTAGACACCATTGATTACATGGGCTGGACGCAGCGCCATTGCTGCGGTGTGACGCTGTGCCAGGCCAGCTAATTGCTAACCAAAAGAGCCGCAGATGACGTCAGGTAAGAGGTGATCCTCAGGGATCCGTCTGGAGAGGACAGTCGTTGTCGATGCACCACGATCCTGCAAATCGGTTCGTATCAACTCTAAGGCTGTGTGCCCACTGTAGCATTTTTTTAAGCGTTTTTGAAGCGTTTTTGAGGGTCAAACCACTTCAAAAACGCTAAAAAGAAGCTTCCCAATCATTTTAATGCTTTTTGGCCTTTTTGTGCAAATGGATGCTTTTTTACCGCTAAGGAAACGCTTAGCGGCTAAAAACGCAGCATGTTCATTAATTTTGCAGCTTAGTCAGCGTTTTTAGCCATTTCCTATGGTCCAGAAGACGTGCGGAAAAAAACGCATCAAACGCGCAGTAAAAAATGCTCATTTTCTGGGAAGGAGTCCAGTTTTGTGTCAGGTTTAAAAGCTACTGTGGGCACATAGCCTCAATGAGATCCATAAACAGCAATTTCCTAAATATTTTAGTTGATGGAGAATCATGGAGTGACGAGGATGTTAGGGGGGGATACAGAACCCCACCTGCACGCAACGGGCAGTGTATAGCCTTGCTAAACGTTTCCGCTGCAGGTAGACCGACCACAGTAGGGGGTCTGTCAGTGCTGCCATCTTACCCGAGAAAACTGCCTGGGGTTGGGACATCCAAACAGAGATGGAGCTGAAGCTGATGGCAGGACGTGCTTGGGGACCAGCCTGTCCAGGGGCAGTACCGGCAGCTGGTAACATACTTCCATTGAACAAGTGCCTCAGGGGTGGGGGCAAATCACCATAATAAAGACAAGCAGACAGACACCGTACAGACTGCGGAGGGTCACAATGTCACATCACCCAGTCATACAGAGTCTGTGGCGGCGTCTGTGCTCGGGGTCCTCAGAGAGAAGAGTGCTGTGGCCCCTCCAAGCCCCTGGTGACAGTAGCCGGGCTCCCAGGAGCCACCCAGGTCTGGTGATGAGGAGAGCTAGTGTGATACAGGCAGCGGCGGTGTCTTCTCCCTCCGTGCAGGCTCCGCAATGCATTCCCATCTTCCCCGCCCGTTCACCGCTGCATGTTCCTGGCGGCAGGTGAGACACTTGCCGCGATGGGGCCTCCAAGTCCCAGGAGCCGCCCGGGTCTAGTGCTGAAGAGAGCTGGTGGGTTCCGGGCAGCGGCGGTATCTTCTCCCTCTGTGCGGGCTCCATATTCCCATCTTCCCCGCCGGTCACTGCTGCATCAGACATAGGCCACGATGGGGCCTCCCTGGGCTGTGGAGCGCCCAGCAACTGCTTCTCCCGGAGCGGCTCACAGACGCTGCGGCTCGGGTAATGCTCCGGCTGCTCCTGCGGTCACGGAGGCTTTGTGTGCGCTCACAGTCAGCAGGCTGCCCGGCGTATCCCAGACAGCGTGAGTGGGCCCCCCGTCTCGCCAGGGCCCCGGCACTTGCCCGGGTGCTGACGCCGGCCCTGGCTGTGACTATCAGGCACTTGTCTGACTCCGCCCCTTCTGTGATAAGCACCTCACTGTCTAACTTTGTATATAGCTTTCTCAGCTCTGTTGCATTGCTAAACCTAAAAGTTTTGATTTGGTCAGAACGGCTGCACTCAGTAATCTAAGTGATAACTTCTTGTACTAAGAATCTCGTTGCCTACATCAGCCTGCTCTCAGATGAGGTAGCAAAAACCTGTTGACACATTCCCTTTAAGTTGCTTAAGCCAGAAATCTGGCATAAACACCTTAAATAAGTTGCATTATTTTTGCTCAACCTTGCAGTTGTGTAAAAATATAGTGACTTTTAGAGTTTACACGCCATTCCTGACCAGCTACGCTAATATGAGTGGGGCATGGACCCATTCGCCCATTATGTAACATGTACTTGGCGATAATAAATTTGATTGATTTGATTGATTGATTATATTTATCATGTTACGCAACTATAATGGCGTAACATACTCCACAAATGTACGCCAGTTCCTGGCTGGCGTACACTGGGTGCCAGATGTGATTGATTTATTGAGGGAATGACTGCCACTTAATAAATAAGGTCTATGTACTCCAGCTAGCGCTTCATTAAGACTGGAGTGCACTGTGCTAGTCTTAAGGAATTGTCCCTTACGAGTGCAGTTTGACTACTAATATATAGGTCCAGAAAACTAATCTGTATACTGTCAAAATTACCTGGAAACTTCAGGTTTACCACATTATTACTGATGTAGAATACAAAGTCGTCTAAGGTATTTGGGGGAGTTATGGAATGATTCCAAACCATGAGTAAATCATCCACTGATGACCATATCAAAAGATATATGAGAAGAATTGATAGTTGTGCATAAAATTATGGCGCTCCTCCCATTATCCCATATATAAATTTACAACAGAGGGGGAGAATTTTGATAACATCAGGCCCTCCTTATATCACCCTCTCCATTTGCAAATACACACTGTTCTTGAAAGAGAATAAATTGTATATGAGAAGATAGTCGATGCCTGACAGTGCAGTCTTTGTAAGCCAATTGCATTTGTGGAATAGACCACTAATATCAAAGATCCCCTTCGGTATCACTTTTACTCAGCACTGAACCATGAAATATGTAATTATGAAATGTTCTCAGCTCAAGAGCAGAACCCTACAGGAGAACTTCACATCCTCCCCAACTTCTCAAAATTCTGTTAGATTATTATTTTATCCTCCTCAGTCTATTATAGACTCGAATCAGTATTATCTGTAAAAATGGAAGTTTATAGCCACGTGCATATTAGCTTGGAAGTGGCATTAGGGGCCGTCAGTACACCGACAAGTCCCAAAGCTTGATTTCCCAGTGCCGACACATTAGATTCCTACAAGACAGGTATCATTTTTATCGTTGTGCGACCTTTACAGTCAGACCAATTTCAACGTAAAATTGTCCCGACAGGTTAACTTTCATCACTGCATACAATAACACTGCTGACAGCTCTGCTTTTATAGGTCGGACATCATATTTTGGAGACATCTGCATAAAGTGCCAGGACAGTGGAAATTGCTTACCTGCATGCAGCCAGCAGATTTCATTCTTTGGAACAAGCATATTGATGAATGAGTCTGACAAAAGGCTAAGAATGATCAATGAGGCTCCGCATACACTATTGTAGTTACACTCATGCCTCTTTTGAGGAAATGACATTGTACATAAGTTTCACAATTAAGATGAATATACTCTTTAAAATGGAAGCTAGAAACACAGAAACATGATGATATGTAAACTACAATCTACTCTCCATATTAATTAGCGAACCATATCTGGTTATAAGCAAGAATAGCCTTATAATGGAAACACAGTGTACAGAAACGCATGATTCATTTGTCCTGAAGCAAAATTAATTAGCATACAACAGTTCGGAAGCTTGATAATGATAACATGGCTAACACTAGTATTACTAATAGGCCAGTGTGTATCTAGACAAGCTTTGACCAACTCATCAAAAAGGAGAGGATGAGCATCGTTAGTAGTGATGAGCGAATGCGCTCGGATAAGGCGTTATCTAGGGTGCTAACCGAGTGCTTTGACGGGCTCAAAAAATGTTTGAGTCCCCCACCTGCATGTCTCACGGCTGTTTGTTAGGAAATTCCTGCATGTGTTGCGGCTGCCGAACAGCTGCGAGACATGCAGCTGTGGGGACTCAAACATATTTTTCAAGCACAACAAAGACACTTGGTGAGCACCCGAGCATGCTCAGATAACGTCTTATCCAAGCACGTTCACTCATCACTAATCGTTAGTCAGCAGCAGTCAGTTCCCTTGTATACAATTTGGCAAGCAGACCGGTTTAAATGTCCGAGTTGACTTGTGCAGCCAGTCCTACTCTTTTCCTCATATCATTAACTTTATGCACAAACTGTGTGGGGAATGTATAACATGGAAGATCAGTAATGTCAAGAAGAATAAGTCCAGTGACCTGCAAACAAACCTAGATATTGCAAGACCAGAAGTCTTGAAGGGTTGCATATTACTAAATATACCAAATATTGTTTCTCAATTCTATTCTAGTCCATAAGAAGGGACGTGGAATACACTGAATATAGAAAGGAGTTTGTAATCGCCTTCCTGGCATCAGCTGGTGATACAGAATTCTATTGCCAGGTCATGTGTGATTTATGCTTTGTGAGGAAGGTATAATGCGAATATCAGAACACAAGTTTCAGATTTATACACCGGCATCTAAATATTTGCTACTTTGTGCTGGTATATGACATAAAATCCCAATAAAATACATTTAAAGGGAATCTGTCACCAGGTTTTTGCTACCTCATCTGAGAGCAGCATAGTATAGAACCCAGAAGAGACCCTAAATCCAAAGATATATCACTTAGTTTATTAGGTGCAGAAGTTGTGAAACGATCAGAGTTCTTAGATGCAGCATGAAGCAGAGCTGAGAAAGCTGCCCCAACCCAAACCAGGCTCTGTATTACATGTCCATTGACAGTGAGCTGCTTATCACAGAAGAGGGTGTGGCCAGACCTCTGCTGGTATGCCAGCTAGTCACAGCAATGAGGTCCTGGTGTTAAAACCTTCACTGTAAGTAAACACTCGCTCTCCCCGGGGCTACCATCACTGTTTCTGCCTTTAGACAAACTGAACATGAAGCTGAAGCCCAGGCTACAGCTGATCCTGCACTTCCTCTTCATGTTCAGTTTGTCCAAAGGTGGAGCTAGTGACACCATCACTGATTGGGAGTCAGGCAGGGCCTTATTTGGCATTCATGCTGCTCTAGGCACTTTAAGGCCTGTTTCACACTTCAGTTATTAGACGTCAGGCAAAATCCACCGTTTTTAGAAAAAAACAGATCCGCCATTTCGCTGGGAGAAGCGAAAAAAAAAAGTCTCCCTCTCCCTATCTCTTTCTCCTTTTCCAGACATCGGTTCCTTTAAATTTCATGCACTTAACGGCTGCATCGGATCCGTCCAAGAAACGGATCCAGTTGCATCCGTTTGTTGCAAAATGGATCCGTTTTTTCACACTTTGGCGGTTTGCAACTGACAAACAACTGAAGTGTGAAACAGGCCTAACTTGTACACTCCTTATTGACCAGTCAGACTAAGGGTATGTGCGCACAACTTATTTTTCAGGCAGGTCTTCTCTGTAACCCGCCTGAAAAAGTTTTAAATATATGCTAAAAACAATGAACTTGTACCACTGCAAGACAACTCGCTGATCATATGTTCAGCCCTTTGAGTTTTTCTTATCCATTTCAGGTTTCCTAAGACATGAAGTGGCTTAAAGAAATGACCAGTCCATTATATGGGTGACTTCTGTTTGGAAGCCACTTACTACTTTATTTAAAATTGAAGAAAGAAAAACGCGCGCGCTTAGTTACCTGCTATTTACCCTGGATACCAGCGTCCTCGCTGGTCCTGATCGCTGGTGAGTCTGCCTTTTTGAGAGCTCACCAGTGATCATGTAGCAACGCACCAGCGATCCTGACTAGGTTGTATCGTTGTCGGGATCGCTGGTGCGTCGTTTAGTGTAACGGGACCCTAAGTGATAAGCTACTAACAGAGATGTTCAACTGCGGCTGCAATAGACAACACATTAACACTCGACAGAGTAAGTAATCCTATTTATGGAAGAGCAGGACGAGATAGCTGCCATACACTTTAGTCAATTTCTTGTTCAGGTGACAGACCTTCAGACAGCTGTATATTTAGTCCAGCACACTGACCTTATAATGTTTTTATATCAAGTCAGATAAATTAAAGATTTCAACATCTACTTGACTACATCACCAGAACCAGTCAGTACAGTAATACATCACCAAAACAGTCAATACAGTAAATCACCAAAACAACCGTCAATACAGTAATACATCACTACAACCACTGTCAAAACAGTAATACACCACCAGAATCTCCATGAGTACATGAATACATTGCCAAGGTTAGTACAGCAGTTGTATCGCATTAACCTACAACTCCCAGGATGTCCTTAACAATGGTAAGCAGATGCTTGAAGTTTTTGTTACCAGCCATCATCAGACTGCGGACCATACAGGAACCACAGTACTGCTTGGTCCTAGGCAGGAGCTTTATTAAACATTTAAAGAGTAACTATTAGGCATCAGGTTCCTGCAGCAGCTCAGCAGGAATCCAGAGCCTCACATTCTGCGGTCTCTCATTGTCTATTGACCGCAGAGGAGATTGCTTAGCAGTCTCAGCGTCCCAGATGCTCTGCCCAGACCTGCTCTGTGGGTCTGGCTGTTGCTGCCACCTTTGGGTCAGCAATAGCAATGCAGGCTGCTTTGCAGCAAAACGCTCCAGAGGCGAAGTCCTCTCGTCGTGCTACAGGGCATGCTCACGAGACGATCTCCCATTGGAGATCAGGAGTCACGTGCTCAGGTCCTTCTCCTGATCTTATTGGTCCATCTCAGAGATCTGGAAGGTCCCGGAAGCACACAGCTTTAAAAGGTCCGCATGGCCGCTCGGCCATGCGCTAGTATAGTCTCTAGTTGCTACTGTGTGAATGATGATGTATGCATGAACCTGCAAATGACTCATTAAGATCCCCTTCCTCTGATATTACGAGTGTGTATAGGGACTTAGGTTTAGAGTCTGCGCCAGCCAGTGGCAAGCTCCAAGCCACAACAGCATCCTCCACAGTGCTAGCGTCCGACAGTGCGCCTGCTATTGAGCAGTGTTGATTAGCGGCAGTGTCTGTCGCCGCGCTGCATTCTGCAGCTCCTCTTGGTGTCCACAGTTGCGATGCCGCACGCACGGTAGGTCTAGACGGACTTTGACCCTCTGCCTAGGGTTTAGCTCCTGTGACCTTATACCATGCGTGCACTTCTCTGAAGCCTGTGGGTCCAACAGGCTCAGCATTTATGTTAATACCTTAGGCGTCTCTGTGAAGCTAACAGAGTACGCTCAGCGCACACTGGGTGACGTCCAACCCGCGTGCAATAATACCGCCATATTTAGTGTTCGCCATTATTTAGCAGCAGTGTTAACACCTTCTGCACGGTTGGCCCCAAGCGGCGAACGCACTATTACTTATTTATTTAGTGCGTTCCGCCGTTCCTAACATTATACTACTGCCAGGGTCTGGCTAGTAATGGCGGACCTGCAGCAGCTACGACAGTACATTCGGCAGCTGGAGGGCAGGTTGGCGGCAATCGAGAGCACCACCTCAGCTGCGAATGCTACAGTGGCCGCTGCCCAGGCAGGCGCAGAGGCTGTCTCGCGTGTACCCACGTCCACGCCGACAATTTCCCACCTCCCGTTGCCCAATAAATTTTCTGGTGACAGCGCCACCTGTAGGGGTTTCGTGAGCCAGTGCTCTATCCAGCTCGAGTTACTGGCCGCGCAATTCCCTACAGAGCAGGCTAAGGTGGGGTTTATCGTCTCCCTCCTGTCAGGCAGGGCGTTGGAATAGGGCTACGCCGCTATGCGAGCGTGATGACCCTGTGGTACTGAGCGCTGCTCAGTTTCTGAAATCACTAAAGCAGGTCTTTTTGGGGCCCCGGGTCACTCACGACACCTCTCTCCAGTTACTTGCGTTAACACAGGGATCCCTGTCCTTTCAGTCAGTACGCCATCCTTTTCCGGACACTGGCTTCCGAGCTGGAGTGGCCTGATAAAACACTCATCCCTGTGTTTTGGAGAGGGTTGGCAGAGCTTGTTAAAGATGCTTTATCTACCAGGGAGGTTCCCTTAAGCCTAGAGGAGTTGATTGCGATTTCCACCCGTATTGACCTCTGTTTTACAGAGCGCAGGCTGAAGCGTACTCAATCTAGACAGAAGCTTGGGTTGGCTCCTGACTTCTCTGAATTTCTTGAACCCTCTGTTCTGAAAGTTATACCTCCTGAGCCCATGGATGTGTCTCATACTGGTCCCAAACCGTGTCCGGCACAGGGCTCCACATGCTGTTACCTTTGTCGACAGTCTGGCCACCTGGCTAACAGGTGTCTGCAGCGATCGAAAAAATGTTCACCTCCCGTAGTAGTTGGTGGGGATCTACCTAATATGAAAACTTCTCCTCCAAACCGGTATTCCGAGGGATGTTAGACAGTGGAGCTTCCACGTGGGAGGTAGAGGTCACGGTGGACTCTGGGGCAGAAGGAAATTTTATGTCTTCGGCCTTCGCACAAAAGCACGCTATTCCACTGGTGCCACTTCCTCACCCCGTGACCATCAGGGTAGTCAACGGATCTACCTTACCATCTCTGATTACCCACCAGACAGCACCCCTGGGGTTTTCAATCTCCCCGTCTCATCACGAGATGTTGTCCCTGCTCATTATGCCAAAGGGTATCGACCAGGTGCTTCTCGGACTTCCCTGGCTCCGTTGCCATTCCCCTCATATAGAGTGGTCCTCGGGGAGTATACTGGGCTGGAGCAAGGACTGTGTGGGAAGGTGCATGGGGGGTAGTGTCCAAGTAACCTCTGCGGAGGTGCCCGCGGGTCTTTCTGCTCCCTCCACCGGGAATCTGAGGTCCACGGGTACGGCCGCCCTTGAATCAGTGCCGTCGGTCAAGACCTTTGTCCCGCCTCACCTGCGGTCCAAGTTTCTCGCGTGGGCACACGCGTCCAGGATAAGTGGTCACTTTGCGCACAGGGCTCGGGACACTAAAAAATACATTCAGGCATGCGCCTCTTGTGCTCGGAGCAGCTCCTCTAAACAGAGGCCGGCTGGGTTACTGTATCCCTTGCCGGTGGCTGACCGGGTAATGGAGGTTCGCGACTGTTTGGGTCGCACCTTGCATGTCACTCAAGCCTCTAAAGAGAGAATAAGACGCCCGCCGACACATATCAGCACCCTGCTCCAACTTTTGCTCCTGGCGTTTGCCATCACTGACGCCTGCCACGTGTCCCTTCTCAAACCTGTTCACATGTCCCGGTTTTCCGAGTCATCTGCCGGGACATCAGACTTGTCTTCCGACGAGTCTGAGGCCTATGCCTCTATGGGACACAAGGTGGTACGTGGCAAAATATTTATTTTGATGGATTGGAAGGCTCAGGGGTGAGGGTGCCCTAGGAGGGGGTAATGTTAGGCGTCGGGTTCCTGCAGCGGCTCAGCAGGAATCCAGAGCCTCACATTCTGCGGTCTCTCATTGTCCATCGACCGCAGAGGAGATTGCTCAGCAGTCTCAGCGTCCCAGACGCTCTGCCCAGACCTGCTCTGTGGATCTGGCTGTTGCTGCCACCTTTGGGTCAGCAATAGCAATACAGCCTGCTTTGCAGCAAAACGCTCCAGAGGCTAAGTCCTCTCATCGAGCTACTGGGCATGCTCATGAGACGATCTCCCATTGGAAATCGGGAGTCACATGCTCAGGTCCTTCTCCTGATCTCATTGGTCCATCTCAGTGATCTGGAAGGTCCCGGAAGCACACGGCTATAAAAGGTACGCATGGCCGAGTGGCCATGTGCTAGTATAGTCTCTAGTTGCTACTGTGTGAATGATGATGGATGCATGAACCTGCGAATGACTCATTAAGATCCCTTTCCTCTGATATTATGAGTGTGTATAGGGACTTAGGTTTAGAGTCTGCACCAGCCAGTGGCAAGCTCCAAGCCACAACAGCATCCTCCAGAGTGCTAGCGTCCGACAGTGCACCTGCTATCGGGCATTGCTGATTAGCGTCAGTGTCTGTGGCCACGCTGCAGTCTGCAGCTCCTCTTGGCATCCGCAGTTGCGACGCCGCACGCACGGTAGGTCTAGATGGACTCTGACCCTCTGCCTAGGGTTCAGCTCCTGTGACCTTATACCGTGCGTGCACTTCTCTGAGACCTGTGGGTCCAACAGGCTCAGCATTTATGTTAATACCTTAGGCGTCTCTGTGAAGCTAACAGAGTACGCTCAGCGCACACCGGGTGACGTCCAACCCGCGTGCAATAATACCGCCATATTTAGTGTTCGCCATTATTTAGCAGCAGTGTTAACACCTTCTGCACGGTGGACCCCGAGCGGCGAATGCACTTTATTACTTATTTAGTACGTTCCACCGTTCCTAACAGTAACAACTTTTGGAAGATATCTTAGATGTGTTAGATCTATTAATTCTCAGCAGATTGGAGTGAGACTGAAGTGTGGAGAGAAGGCATCATGGTGTGGGATCCAAGACCCCCATCCATTGCTCAAAAGACATCTTAGAAATGCATAGCTCAGGAGACAGGACTGTGACTTTCTCGTCACTGGATTCACTCTGCACTGTGTGCATGCTCTCCTGAGCTGTGGTTTTCTAGGTCTTTGTTTAGCGACTGGTAGGGGCCTCATAACTGGGTGATCCACTGATCTGTTCAGAATCAGCATAAAACACAAATATTCCATAAGTTTAGATACTCATTAACATCGATAACTCAAGTTTGAAAGTTATTCCCTGTACACAGGATAGGGAATAACGTTCCGATCACTGGAGGTCCAAGCACCATGGTGCCACCGATCCTCAGGATCGGGGATTTGAAGAGCCCCATTCGAATGGAGCAGAGGCGTCCGCACTACTGCTCCATTCATTCTAATAGGATTGCCAACATCAGTAGAGCATTGCGCTTAGTAATCTCAGGCCCTCCCATTCAGAATGAATGGAAAAGTAGTGCGGATGATCGACGTCTGCTCCAGTTCTTGGAAACGCCGGGGGGGGGGGGGGGGGGCGACCACCCACAGAGCAGATAAAATGGTTGTTTTAAGATGAAAAGTTAAGAAGCATTTAAGGGGTTGTCTGTCTAAAACTAAAAAAATGAAGTCATGTTTTGTGACTGCAGCCTTGTGAAACCTCACATCACACACTGCTTGCTGTGAGGATTTTCCAATGTCCATACCGGGAACGGGGGTCATGTGACAGCAAGTATGTAATATGTATACTCCAGGCCACAGTTCGACTTGATGGGCGCAGCCACACTCATTTTTCTTGCATAGTCTAATATTGGTCGGAAATATACAAATCACTTACTTGCAGTCCTATATCCCGACGATGACACCAGAGAATCCTCCTAGCAAGCAGTGCATGGTGTGAGGATTCACAAGTCTGCAGTCACTTAGTAGTGACTGTAGATTTGTAGCTTTACACCAGACAACCCCTTTAACACTGCAGCCAATAGTGGGATGATCAATCTAAAACAAGCTGTCAATCACCTGATGCACGAGCAAAATGTACAATCATTGGGTGAAATAAATTTTAAGCTTAATGAAAGAGTCTGTCACCCCAAAATGTCAATTAGACTGCATAAAGGTGGACGTAGCCCATACTTAAATATTTCCTGACATACAGTTTAGCATAATATCTGCTGAAAAAACATTTCATATGCAAATGAAGACAGTTCTGTGCACCCTTTGCGCGGCCTTAGCCTTGGTGCACCGTTATGACCTAACATTTGAAAGTTAAAGGGAACCTGCACAAGTTTTCACCACATAAAATATGGCAGCACATATAAGCTTGTGTTAGAGCATACTAGAATGCTGTATGTATAGTAGTGTTCAAAATAACAGCAGTGTGCTCAAAAACATGAGTTAATCATAAAATCTTTACACTAGTTTTTATTTCCTGCATTGGGAACTTTGCCCACTGTTCTCTAATTCAAAACATGAAGAGAAATGTATTTAATTTTTAACTACCTACTTTACAGAAAATAAAAAATGAACATTGGGCTGTACTAAAAAACAGCAGTGTCTGCATTTGTCTTGACAAACTCAAAATATATATATTTTTTGAGGATTTAGCATTCCTGTGAATCGCTGACCTAATATTTAGCTGTACAGTGTACACTCACAGTTTTTTTTAGAACTGCTTTATATCTATGTTACATAGAGTCAACCATCTTCTGGCCCCTGCCAACTGTTATTCCAGCCCAGGATGCTTGGACTACATCCCACAATTTTTGGTGTTTGTTGGCTTTGCCTCAGAAATGTAATTTTTGATGTCACCCCACAAGTGTTCTATCAGATTAAGGTCCGGGGATTGGGCTGGCCACTTCATAACCTCAATTTTGTTGGATTGGAAGAAATATTTTGCTCGTTTACTGGAGTGTTTAGGGTCGTGGTTTTGTTGAAACACCCATTTCAAGAGCATATCCTCTTCAGCGTATGCAACATGACCTCTTCAAGTATTTTAATATATGCAAACTGTTCCATGATCTCTGGAATGTGGTTAATAGGTCCGGCAACATAGTAAGAGAAACATGCCCATATCATGATGCTTGCACCACCATGCTTCACTGTCTTCAGAGTGCACTGTGGCTTGAATGCAGAGTTTGGGGGTTGTCTGAGGAATGGTCTGCAGCCCTTGGACCCAAAAAAAAAAAAAAAAACAATCTAACTTTCATCCATCCACAAATTGTTTTTCCATTTCTCTTTAGGCCAGTTGATGTGTTCTTTTGCAAATTGTATCCGCTTCAGTACATCTTTTTTTTTTTTTTTAATAGAGGGACTTTGCGGAGACTTCTTGCTGAGAGATTACCGTCACACATGCGTCTTCTAACCGTCACAGTCCTCACAGGTAACATGAGACTGTCTTTGTTCATCCTGGCGCTGATCATTGGCTGAGCCTTTGCCATTCTGGCTGTTTTTCCACCCATTCACATGGTAGTCTTCAGTTTTGTTCCACGTCTCTCTGCTTTGGCTTTCCATTTTAAGGCATTGGAGATCATTTTAGCTGAACATCCTATCATTGTCTGCACTTCTTCATAAGTTTTATCCTCTCCAATCAACTTTTTAATCAAAGTACGCTGTTCTTCTGAACAATGTCTCCAACGACCCATATTTCTCAGACTTTCAAGGAGAAATGCATGTACAACATGTCCTGGCTTCACCCTTAAATAAGGGCCATTGGATTCACACCTGTTTCTGCACAGAATGATTGACCTCACTAATTGATCTCCACATTGCTATTATTTTGATCACATTCCCTTTCAATTATTCTAGTACATAGACTCAAAAACCTGCAGATCATGAATGCGGAGTCTGTTGGTTTTCTGAGAATCTACTGCACCAACTGGTAAACTATTTGACATGTGGTAACATAATTTATACCAAAAACAGTGATTAATCTGGTTAGTCATATTGGACTGCTATTATTTTAAACTCTACTGTACAACAAATTAAAGGTACCTTTTGCATTACAGTAAAATTAGTATAAGGCTATGGGCACATGTGCGGAATTGCCACGGAAATTTCCATGGCAATTCCGCAACTCCCTGCCACGGGAAAATCGCGGGAAATTCGCATGCGGAATTCCCGCGAAAAACTAGCATTTTGCAAGCGTAATTAGCTTGCAGAATGCTAGCGTTTTCCAAGCGATATATAGCATCGCTTGGAAAACTGATTGACAGGTTGGTCACATTTGTCAAGCATAGGGCTTGACAAGTGTGACCAACTTTTTACTATTGATGCTGCACAGATAGGATGTAAAAAAAAAAAAAAAAAAAAAAAAAATATGTTATTCTCACCTTCTGATGGCCCCCGATCTGCTCTGTGGCGCTCCCAGCATCTTCCGGTCCCAGTAATGCTTTGCGCGAAGGACCTGCAGCGTGGTGAGAGGCGGGAAGGACTCCGGTGGCCTTCGGAAGGTGAGAATAACAATATTTTTATTCTATTTTTTACAGGATTATGGTACCCAAGGTCTGGAGGAGAGTCTCCTCTCCTCCAGACCCTGGGTACCATCCGCACATGAAGCGCTCACTTCAAGCATGGTGGGCATAGCCACATGCGAAAAATGAGCGTTTCAGTGCAATAATATGGGTGCGGAATCCCCGCGATTCCACAAAAAGAATCAGCATGCTGCAGATTTTTCCGCTATGCGATTCTGCAGCAGAAAAATCCACAGCATTAGCGCAGCAATGTGGAATCCCATAGGATTGCATGGGATGCGATTTTTTTTGCATTTTCGCGGCGATTCCACGCGTAAAAACCCGCAAAAAAATGCTACGTGTGAACACAGCCTTACCCTTGAGAGAACTTACAGTGGTACAGTGGGGAAAGAACAAGAACTCTTCACTACTCCGCATTGAAGAGACACTAAGGGATGCAGTCCTAAGATTGCGGTCGAATTAACAGTCACCATATTGGTTTGTAGGCAGAAGGTCTTCGCCGGGCTTACAGTAGATATGGCTCTGTTCTAGTATAGTCACTAATTGAAAACTAGAAATAACTACAGTAAAGATAAGTCGAAAGTTAAGAATATATAGCAGCTATATCAAATCAGATTGAATTATCCATCTCCTAGAGATAGAAGACATTTTAATCAGTGCACAGTGTGGTGCTACGTATGTGATTTAAAGATATGTGGTTGTTCATCTCTCAATTGACATACCATATAATTAAATCTTCAGCCTTCGACTTACTCAGTCAATGCAGTCTTGTTAGCGATTTTTTTTTTGGTTACTTGATCTAATAATAGTCATAGACTCTGGGTATATAACTTGCATTTCACGCAGAAAGTAATAAGAAAGTATCAGATGTAATTTTCATCACTTTTGAAATTAATTTCAATGTGAGACGTCTGCACGGATCGTCTGCGCTGCCAATGGAGAATATCAGCAGATTTCACAAAGGAGAGGGAAGAGCTGGACTTCCAAGACTTTCGAGTGAAGACAGACGTTTCCCATGCTGGTTAACTCATCAATTATGTCTCTTTCATTGCAAATTAAAAATATGCCTCTGTTGGAATCCAAAAGTAAAAACCTTCCTTTCAATCATTCATTCATTACATGAATGGTTTAGTGAAGCCTCTAGTATCTCATTAAACACATTTGAATACAAGTAGAAAAAGTATTATTTCCCATTTAGAAATCCATTGTGAACACGCGAGGCTTATTTCAGAAAATCTAGCAGCCCAAGTGGAATGAAATTCTTCAGTATTTTGTGGCACAATTCTAGGGAAATGTTTGTTCCAAAGGAATGAATAATAAAGCCCACCAAAAATACCACCAAAATCAGATAAACGTGTCATTTATTAAATAATTTATACCTAACAGGTGAGAAAAGAATAGAACCTGTCGATGATTAATGCTACCCGGACCACGAGAAGCATGAATCAGGGGATTGGATACCTCATTGTAGGCATCAACAGTAACTTGAAAAAGTATTCATTCTCTGAGAACTTTTACACTTTTTTGTGTTACACACCCAAACCTAAATGTATTTTATTGGGATTTTATGTGATATACCAACACAAATGTGGCAAGTGTTTGTGAAGTGTAAAGGACACATGGTTTTCTAAATAATTAAAAAAATCAAAATCTGAAAAAAATGGGACTTGCATTTCTATTCATCCCCCAGTAGTCTTATACCCCTAAATAAAGTCCAGAGTCACCAATTGCTTACAGAAGTCACAATTAGTAAATTGATTTAAACTGTATGTTTTGCTGTAAAAATAGGTATTAGACCTACCGGTAATTATATTTCCGGGAGTCCATCCTGACAGCACCAAGGGAGGACGTCCTCCTCCTCCTTACAGGGACAGGAAAGCATACAAGAGAATAAAAGGCCCCTCCCCACCCCTATTCCCTCAGTGTTTTAACCAAGTACCACACCGTAGATGATGCAACTTAACACATTTATTGACAATATCATATTACGACATATGACATAATCAGGGAGGGAACTAACCGTGCTGTCAGGATGGACTCCTGGAAACAAAATTACAGGTAGGTCTGCAGAAATGTTGTGGAAATATATCCGCAGCATTTCCACCACTCCCGCCGCTGCAAAAATGCATGCGAATTCGCATGCGTTTTCCGGTGAAAAACAAGCGTTTTTCACGCGATTTTCGGGTGCGGAATTCAAGCGCATTCCAAGCATTTCTTGGAATGTGATTGACAGGTTGGTCACATTCGTCAATCATAGTGTTTGACAAGTGTGACCAACTTTTTACTATTTAGGCTGCCTATGCGGCATCAATAGTAAAAGATAGAATGTAAAAAATAATTAAAAAAAAAAAAAAAAAAAAAAAAAAAAAAAAAAAAGGTTATTCTCACCTTCCGATGGCCTGATCTCCTCCGAGACGCTCCCGGCATTTTCCGGTCCCAGTAATGCTTAGCGCGAAGGACCGGGGATGACGTCACTCTCGCGAGAGCGCGACATCATCAACGGTATTTTGCGCAAAGCATTACTGGGACCAGAAGGTGCCGGGCGCATGGTGAGAGGCGGGAAAGAGTCCCGGGGCCATCGGAAGGTGAGTATATGACTTTATTTTTATTCTATTTTTTACAGGATTATGGTAACCAGGGCCTGGAGGACAGTCTCCTCTCCTCCAGGCCCTGGGTAACATCCGCACATTGAGCACTCATTTTACGCATAGTGGGCACAGCCACATGTGTAAAATGAGCGTTTCAATGCAATCTTATGAGTGCGGAATCACCGCGATTCCGCACAAAGAATGAGCATGCTGCGGATTTTACCGCGATGCGATTCCGCAGCGGTAAAATCCGCAGCATGCTCATGCTTTGTGCGGAAAATCGCCGCAAAAACAAGCTATATGTGAACACACCCGTATACCTATTTTCCAGGACATCCCTCCTGAAAACACCATGGAGAATACCAAAGTACCTCCTCAGGATGGGATCACTGCCTGGAGAACTTTCCTCCCAAAGGCAGTTTGTTGGCCAGATAATACATCTAATTTGTAATGTCTACAAAACGTATCTGGCCTGGACCAGGTTGCGCCTTTACAAATCTGGCTTACTGAAGCCCCTGCCCTCTCAGCCCAAGAGGTTGAGACTGCCCTAGTTGAATAGGCTTTTAAGCCCTCTTGGGGGCTGATGCCTTGAGAGATAGAGGCTAGGGAAATCATGGACGTAATCCATCTCGCTATGGTGGCCTTAGAGGCTTTCCTCCCCCTATTTCTTCCCCCATACAGAACGAGCAAGTTATGATCCTGTCTCCAATTACGAGTGACTTCAATGTAATCAATGACGGCCTGTCTGACATCTAAAGAGTGCAGGGCCCGCTCTCTCGTTTGAGGGATTTTCGCAAAATGAGGGCAGAACAATTTCCTGATTTAAGTTCTGACAGGAGGCTACCTTTGGAACGAACGCGGGGTTTAATTTCAAGATTATACGGTCATCCCAAATCCGTAAATACGGATCCCGAATGGATAAGGCCTGGATCTCGCCTATACGTTTTGCTGTGGTAATGGCGATTAAAAATGCGGTTTTCATGGTAAGATGTGAAATGGACATACTCTCACCCGGGACGAAAGGGTCAGAACACAGATCTAAGGACCATGTTAAGATCCCAGGGGGGAATTGACCAATTGATTGTAGGGCGCAAGTGCTGTATTGCCCTAACAAATCTTATTACCCATGGATGAGAGGCCAGAGGGTAGTCAAAAAGGCACTTAAGGCTATTTGGACTTTTAGGGTACTGGGTCTAAGTCCCTTATTAAAGCCCGCCTGAAAAAAATCCAGGATGTTTTGGATCTCTGGTTTTCCCACCGTCAAGTCGGACCTACCAACCTCCAGACAGAAATTCTGCCAGATCTTATAATAAAGCGCGGAAGTAACCGGCTTCTTGCTAGCGTGGATCGTGGATATGACCTGGTCCGACAACCCCAGAGCTCTCAGAATGTCCCTCTCAGGATCCAAGCCGAAATATGGAGTCTTCCCGGATCCTGATGAAAGACCGGACCCTTATGGATGAGGTCTTCTCATTGCGGAAGTAGCACCAGATCCTCTGCTGCCATGATGCCCAGGAGCGGAAACCAACTCTTTTTTGGCCAGTATGGGGCAATCAGAAGTACTGTCGCCTGATCCTCCTGTATTTTCCTGAGTATGGCTGGAATAAGTGCTATCGGGGGAAGAATAGGATAGGGACCGTCCCCATCTTTGACTTAAAGGGAATCTGTCACCTCATTTTTGGCCACAGCCATCAGGGGATTATCTACAGCATACTGTAATGCTGTAGATAAGCCCCTGATGTAACCTGAAAGAGAAGAAAAACGAGTTAGATTATACTCACCGGGAGGCGCGGTCCGGTGCCTCCCATCTTCTAGCGATGGCGTACTTTATCTGCCTTATTGAGGGCAGAGCAAAGTACTGCAATGCGCAGGCGCCAGGAAAGGTCAGAGAGGCCCAGCACTTGTGTACTGCAGTACTTGACTCTGCCCTCAACAGGGCAGATAAAGTACGCCTGCGCTGGACAGCAAGGAAAAGGACATCACCGCTAGAAGATGGGAGGCGCAGGACCAGACCGCGACACCCATCGGACCGGACCCCCAGATGAGTATAATCTAACTCGCTTTTCTTAGCTTTCAGGATACATCGGGGGCTTATCTACAGCATTAGATAAGCCCCTGATGGCGGTGGCTGCATCTCATAGGCCAAAAATGAGGTGACAGATTCCCTTTAACACATCAATACCCGCTGGGTTGTCTGCCGGGTTCAACTAGTAGAACATGTAAGTCTTTGCATTTTTTTTCTGGTTGCAAACAGGTCTATCCAATGTCTGCCCCAGAGCTGAAAAATAATGGAACACCGCCTCGTTTAACTCCCATTCTGTTGACTGGATCTTTCGCCTGCTTACATAGTCTGCAACGAGACCCCTTCTGAGACCCCTCGAGGTGGACTGCTGTTACTGGTAGGACTGTCTTCTTCTCAGGAAAAAATCATCCTTGCCAGATCCTGGAGCTTCCGATGCCTGGGACCTCCCTGGTGGCGCAGGAAGGATACTGCCGTCACATTGTCCGATAGGATCTCTACATGTTGATCCTGTAGATGAGTCTGGTTTCATCTAAGGGCTTCTCACACCACGTAGAGCTCTCTGTAATTCGATGACTCGAACTGTATGTCTGCTGGCCATTCTCCCTGGAGGATCTTCCCTTCCAGGTGTGCTCCCCATCCCCACTTGCTGGCATCAGTGGTAATAACTATGCATTGGGAGGTGACCCAAGGAACTCCCACTTCTAAGCTTCCCAGCTGAATCCACCACTGTAGACTTCTTTCTCACGAGGAATAGATATTTTCTTGTCGAGGGAAGACCGACGTCGATCCCAGACAGATAGTACATCTCTCTGCAGGATTCTTGAATGAAATTGTGCCCTGCGGACACATGGGATACAGGATGTCATAAGACCTAAGACCCACATTGCGGACCTGATGGATACCCGGCCTTTCATGAGTTCCTTCACTCTGTTCCACACTGATCTCTGCTTTTCCAGAGGTACACTACTGTTCAAAAGTTTAGGGTCACTTAGAAATGTCCTTATTTTTGAAAGAAAAGCAGTTTTTTCCAATGAAGCTAACATTAAATGATTCAGAAATACACTCTATACATTGTTAATGTGGTAAATGACTATTCTATCTGCAAACGTCTGGTTTGTAATGCAGTTTCTTCATAGGTGTATTGAGGCCCATTTCCAACAACCATCACTCCAGTGTTCTTATGGTACGTTGTGTTTGCTAACTGTGTAAGAAGTCTAATGGATGGTTAGAATACCCTTGAAAACCCTTGTGCAAGTATGTTAACACAACTGAAAACAGTTTGGCTGATTAGAGAAGCTATAAAACTGACCTTCCTTTGAGCTAGTTGAGAATCCGGAGCATTACATTTGTTGGTTCCATTAAACTCTCAAAATGGGCAGAAAAAAAGAACTTTCATGTGAAACTCGACAGTATATTCTTGTTCTTAGAAATGAAGGCTATTCCATGTGAGAAATTGCCAAGAAACTGAAGATTTCCTACAACGGTGTGTACTACTCCCTTCAGAGGAGAGCACAAACAGGCTATAACCAGAGTAGAAAGAGAAGTGGGGGGCCCCGCTGCACAACTGAGAAACAAGACACGTACATTAGTGTCTGTAGTTTGAGAAATCAACGCCTCACAAGTCCTCAACTGGCAGCTTCATTAAATAGTACACGCAAAACGCCAGTGTCAACGTCTACAGTGAAGAGGCGACTCCGGGATGCTGGCCTTCAGGGCAAAGTGGCAAAGAAAAAGCCATATCTGAGACTGGCTAATAAAAGGAAAAGATTAATATAGGCAAAAGAACACAGACATTGGACAGAGGAAGATTGGAAAAATTGTTAAGGACAGAAGAATCCAAGTTTTAGCTATTTGGATAACACAGAAGAACATTTGTGAGACGAAGAACAACTGAAGAGATGCTGGAAGAGTGCCTGACGTTATCTGTCAAGCATGGTGGAGGTAATGTGATGGTCTGGGTTTGTTTTGGTGCTGGTAAAGTAGGAGATTTGTACAAGGTAAAAGGGATTTTGACTAAGGAAGGCTATCACTCCATTTTGCAACGCCATGCCATATCCTGTGGACAGCGCTTGATTGTAGCCAATTTCATAATACAATAGGACAACGACCCAAAGCACACCTCCAAATTATGCAAGAACTATTTAGGGAAGAAGCAGACAGCTGGTATTCTATCTGTAATGGAGTGGCCAGCGCAGTCACCAGATCTCTATCCCATTGAGCTGTTGTGGGAGCAGCTTGACCGTATGGTACGCAAAATGTGCCCATCAAGCCAAACCAACTTGTGGGAGGGGCTTCTGGAAGTATGGGGAGAAATTTCTCCAGATTACCTCAGCAAATTAACTGCTAGAATGCCAAAGATCTGCAATGCTGTAATTGCTGCAAAGGGAGCATTATTTGATGAAAGCAAAGTTTGAAGGAGAAAAATATTTCAAATAAAAATCTTTTTTTCAAACCTTGCCAATGTCTGGACTAGATTTTAAATTCATTTGGCAACTCGATTAATAAAAGTATGAGTTTTCATGGAAAACACAAAATTGTCTGGGTGACCCCAAACTTTTGAACGGTAGTGTAGGAAGGATGTTCTGCGACTCGAATCCAGTAATATTCCCCCCAAAATTTTCTTTCTTGCTTTCTTTCCGAAGCTAGGTGCGATTTTTCCTTGTTGATGATCCATCCTAGGGTTTCCAGAGTAGTTAGAGTCTTCTTTCTGTGGTTTCGGAGTTCCTCTGAAGAGCCTGCCACTAGGAGAAAATCATCGAGATATGGGACGAGGATGATGCCCTGGCTTCTTAGAAAGGCTACCACTTCTGCGAACAGCTTGGTAAAAACTTGGGGAGCGGAGGCCAGGTCGAATGGGAGACACTGAAACTGAAAGTGGCAGGTCTGTCCCTGAATTTTTACCGTGAACCTCATAATAGGCGCTTTTTAGATCGATGGTGCACATTAGGGCATCCTTGTCTATCAGGTGGACCGTGGATTTCACTGATTCCATCCTGAATCTTTTGTAACTGACCCAGGTGTTAAAACCCTTAAAGTTTATTACTGTGGGATACTCGCCTGATGGTTTTAGGATGGAAAACAGAGAGGAGTAGTGGCCCTCACCTGTTTCTGCTTGGGGCACTGGAACTGTAACGGCCAAATTCTTTAGGTCATTTAAGTTGACCACATGGGGTAGCCTAACTCCACTGTAAGGGGAGCGATGACTCTCTTGGGGGGAGGGGACGCAAATTCTATCCTGTAACCCTCTGATATGGTCTTTAGAACCCATTGGTTCTGAGTGATGTGTGACCAATTTGCTGAAGTGTCTGAGGTGCCCCCCAACCAAGATGGCGTCATTGCCTCCTCGACTTTGAGCCTGATCCGAACAGGGAACTTCTACCTTTTCCGCCTCTACTGTGGGTACTACTGTAGGGACCCCTAGAGGACTTCCCCTGGCTCGTGTACTCAGAGAGGTACCTGGCCTACGTAAGGACTGATTCCTTTTGACTCTCTTCTGGAAACCCTTTCTTTTTATCAGAGACCTTCTCTAAAATGTCATCCAGAGCTGGACCAAAGACTCAACCCAGAAAAGAGAATGGAGCAGATCTTGTTTTTTTGACGCACCGACCCCCGACCAGGTTTTTAGTAAGATGGACCTACGAGCTGCATTGGAAAGAGCTGTTTTTGGCCGCAAATCTCACAGACTCTTCTGTATCAGCTAGAAAGGCCGTAGCCGATTTCATTACAGGCAGGGAGGCTAAGATGTCCTCCATCTGGCTCTTATTGGTCAGATGCTCTTCCAGTTGCTCCATCCACAGAAACCTAGATCTGGCAACTGAAGTAGTGGCTACATTTGTTTTAATTAGAGCCGCTGACGATTCCCAAGCTCTTAAGTAGGTGGTCTGCCTTTCTGTCCATAGGGTCCTTTAAACTGGACGAGTCTTCAAATGGGATGGATGTCTTTTTGGCAACTTTTGACACAGGCACGTCGATCTTGGGAATTTCTTCCCAAATTTTTATGTCCTCCGGATCAAAAGGAAGACATCGCCTAAAGTCCCGGGGATAACAGTAGGCGCCTCTCCGCATCTTCCTATTCCTCCAGAACCATAGCCCGGATTTGATCGTTCACTGGAAACACACGTTGTTTCTGTGCCCCAAGACCTCCAAACATTAAGTTCTGTCTGGATTGCGGCTTCGGGACTTCTTCCACCTGCATCGTGTCCCTGACTGCTCGGACAAGTTCATCTGTATAGTCAGACGAGAACAGGTATCTCCTGCCTTGTTCCTGGCCCTCTGATAATACCTTACCCTCTTCCTGGTCAGACTCCAGGGAGTAGGGCTCTTCATCTGAGCTTAGCTCCTTTTCCCACTTGGCTCTCTTAACACTCGAGCAAGGACGGGGGGGTTGCCGCCAAGGAAGACTAGTCATGGAAGCTTGAACCTCTTCCCGGATCAGGGACCTCATTTCGGATAGGAGGGATGGTTGTTCCTCCCTCACGACCTTGCTGGTACACGTGTCACATAGGATTCTGCTATGCTTGTCAGGAAGCTTTAAGTGGCAAATAAGGCATTTCCTGAACTTCCCGGCTGCTTTACCAGATCGGTTGAGTGCAGACAGGGGCGTTGCTGGGGATCCCTTTTCCTGTGCAGCGCAAGAGGGGGACCTGGTCAGGGCCATAGATAGGGACAGCAGGTTTGTACACAGCGCACTTACCCCTTCCTGCTCTGTCCCCTCCATGGCTGCTGCGACCGCTGTTGCATCTACTGCCGCCATCCTGCGAGATCCAAGGAAGTCCCACTGCTCGTCACGTTGCCCTCTGGAACGCACGCTGGCCTCTTACCTCCGTTGCGCTCCATGACATCACCGGAAGCGCAACGGCTCTCTCCCTGAGCTACTTCCAGTCTAGCGAGCTGACACGTCGGTTGGTGGCGGAGCCGAGAGCCTCCACCGCGGAAGCGGCTCTAACCCAGGAGCATCGTCCGCTCGCTGGTCTTTGGAGCTGAGGGACTCACGCCCAGGAGAGTGTCAGCCCTGGGCTGCTTGACAGGGGGGAAGGTTTGAACCGGCCGCCTGATCCCACTGGGCCCCATCCGGTAAGCAGAGCTTCTCCTCTTGTGCATCCCTCCTTGCAGAGATAGCAAAATAACTAAAGGAATAGGGGTGGGGAGGGGCCTTTTAACCTCTTGTGTGGTTCTTGTCCCTGTGAGGAGGACTTCCTCCCTTGGTGCTGTCAGGAGGAACATTCTGGAAAACAGCAGTAAAAGGAAAACTGCGAGATTAACCCCTTACCGACATATGAAGTACATCTACATCATATGTGGGCTCACTAACTGATGTGGCTCACTGATTAAACCCACATATTTGCAGGCAGATGATGGCTGGTATTCAACCATCATGTGCCTTTAACAGCTGCACATGGTGCAAAGCTCTGGCCACAGGCATTCTCTGTGACAGTGGGATTTACTATTATGGAACACCAGGGTTCTGGTAGTTGTTCATGAAAGACCATGATTTTTACTACATTCAACAGTACTGTTGTATTTCTGTGCATAGCACAAGTGATCAGGCAAATTACTTTTTTTCCCCTATTAAAAATAAGGAATTAAAATAAAAAAAAAAAAACATGTGGTATGTCCATGTTTGAAAAAGTCTGGTCTATCAAAACATAAAATATATTAAACCAAAACAGTAAATGCTGTAATACCCCCTAAAAAAATCAAAACAGAAGGATTGCAGTTTTCTTGACTACTGCTAGAACACACAAAATGCAATAAGAGGCAATAGAAACATTGAACCTACTCTAAATTGATATCAATAAAAATGTCAGCTCAGGGCGCAAAAAATAAGCCCTCACACAACTCTATTGAATTAAAATGTTACTCGTCTGGGAAACGGGCGACTGTTGTGAGTTCATTTCCCCTTCACCGTCGATGTCTGATGAACTCCCTCTTCTGGTGAAGGAAGGTAGCGAGGCTGATTACCAAACACCTGATCTGGTGGATGATGACTGGGTAACAGGAAATTATGACTGGATATAAGGCAGCCGACGCCCTTCTGATTCGCTGGTGATTTCTCTGCTGGATTCTTGGAGACCAGTCTGATTCCTGCTTCCCAAAGATAAGTTTTTGCTCTGCTATTGAACTTATTAGTTTTGCTTTGTTTACCTTGTTTTTTGGAGTTCAGCCATCCCCGGTCGTGGGTGTGCTGAGTTCCATTTTTGTCTCTCATCAGTTTGTCTCTTTGCTCTGTCTTCAGAATTTACCTGAGTGCTGATATAGTCTTTTTGAAGTCCTAGCGACTTCAGGGCCTGTTTTTCCTATCAGACGGTTGGGACATTTTTTGGTAGGGTTTTTTACGGATTGCAGACAACAGCTTTTCTATCCTGTCCTTTTTAGTTAGCTTGGGCCCCATCGTTCGCTCAACCTCTCTATCTGTGTTAGTGTTTTCATCTCGCTTCACCGTCATTATATGTTGGGGGCTGCCTATTGCTTTGGGGTCTGCTCTGGGGCAGTTTAGATTTCCCCTTTCTTTCTTTAGGCCTATTTAGTTCTCTGGCTGTGATCGAGGGGTCTAGGGCATCGTAGGAACCCCCCACGGCTACTGTTAGTTGTTGTGGATAGGATCAGGGGTCTGCAATCCGATAGCTACCAACCTCTCCGGTTTTCTGGACTTAGCCTGTATTTTTGCTTTTTCCTCCTTCGGTGACTTATTCATAACAGAATCACCAGCCATACCGCAGATCCTAGGGTACTCAATAGCAGGAAAGAATTGTAAAAAAAAAAAAAAAAGTTTGTCAGAATTTATTTTTTTTGTGTATATTTTTTCCTCTGTCTGAGGCCGTAGGGGGAATTTTTTTTTCTTTCTCAATGGAGATGAAGCAATTGTCTGATCATGTGGAGCAGCTCACTGCTGAATTGCGGGGAATTTCCTCCTATCTTGCACATTCACATGCTGCTGAACCAAAGATCCCTACTCCTGATGTGTTTTATGGGGATCGGTCTAAATTTTTGAATTTTAAGAATAATTGTCAATTATTTTTTGCCTTGAAGCCTAACTCGTCGGGGAGCTCCGCGCAGCAGGTTAAAATTGTCATCTCTTTGCTGCGCGGCGATCCCCAGGATTGGGCGTTTTCTTTGAAACCTGAGGATCCTATTCTTACTAATGTGAACGCATTTTTTCAAGCCTTGGGGTTGTTGTATGATGAACCGAATGCTATTGATCAGGCTGAAAAGGCCCTGTTGGCACTGAGCCAGGGTCAGGATTCTGCAGAGTTGTACTGTCAAAAATTCCGAAAGTGGGCGGTCCTTAATACCTGGAATGATGGTGCCTTGGCAGCTCTCTTTCGGAAGGGTTTGTCAGAAACCGTAAAAGATACTATGGTGGGATTTCCTGTTCCCTCTGGTCTTGACGATTCTATGTCATTAGCCATTCAGGTTGATCGGCGTTTGCATGAACGCAAAACCGCACGAGAGGTGTTGCCACCTGTTGAACAATTGTCTGAACCTATGCAATGTGATAGAGTTTTGTCTAGGGCGCAACGTCAGGAGTTCAGAAGGCGTAATAAGCTGTGTTTCTTCTGTGGTGATGCCTCGCATATTATTTCTGTCTGCCCTAAACGAGAGAAACGTTTTGCACACACATTTGCTGTGGGTGGTGTTCAACCTAAGTTTCTTCTGGCAATTACTCTGATCTGCTCCCTGTCCACATTTTCCGCTAAGGCTTTTGTGGATTCGGGAGCAGCTCTGAACCTGATGGACTTGGATTTTGCTAAACGTTGTGGATTTCCTATGACACCTCTGCGGACGCCTATCCCTTTGAGGGGTATTGATGCTACTCCTTTGGCGAAGAATAAACCTCAGTTTTGGACCAAGGTGGTAATGCGGGTCGCCCCAGACCATCAAGAGAATTGCAGATTTTTGGTGTTGCATAATTTGCATGATACCATTCTTCTGGGGTTTCCCTGGTTGCAAATCCATAATCCAGTTTTGAATTGGAAATCTGTGTCTGTGGTGAGTTGGGGTTGTCGGTGTGCCCTTAGTGATGCTCCTGTTTTCTCCACCTCTCCCCAGTCGCATGATGTTCCTGACTATTTGGCTGATTATTATGATGTTTTTAGTGAGAATGAGTCTGCGTCTTTGCCTCCTCATAGGAGTTATGACTGTGCAATTGAGCTGAGCCCTGGGTGTAAATTTCCCAAGGGTCGACTTTTCAATTTATCTGTACCCGAACACGAGGCTATGCGATCCTATATTATGGAGTCGTTGGAGAAGGGTCATATTAGACCATCCTCTTCACCCTTAGGTGCTGGTTTTTTTTTCGTGGCTAAGAAAGATGGGTCATTAAGGCCTTGTATTGACTATCGCTCCCTCAACAAAATTACTGTTAAATATCAGTATCCGTTACCCCTGATTTCTGATCTATTCTCCAGAGTTAAAAGTGCTTGCTGGTTTACAAAGCTTGACCTCAGGGGGGAGTATATTCTTATTCGTATTAAGCATGGGGATGAATGGAAGACGTAGTTTAATACTCCGGAGGGACATTTTGAGTACCTGGTGATGCCTTTTGGGCTCACTAATGCCCCTTCTGTCTTCCAGTGCTTCATGAATATTTTCCGAGACTTGGTGGATAAATTTTTGATCATCTATCTGGATGATATTTTGATCTTTTCCAAGGATTGGGACTCTCATGTGGAACATGTTCGGACTGTGTTCCGGATTTTGAGGGAAAATTCCCGGTATGTCAAGGGATCGAAATGCCTTTTTGGTGTACAGAGGATTTCATTTTTAGGATTTATTTTGTCTCCGCCAACTATTGAAATGGACCCGGCCAAGGTACAGGCCATTTATGATTGGGTTCAGCCCACTTCTTTGAAGGCCCTCCAGAAATTTTTGGGTTTTGCTAATTTTTATCGTAAATTTATAGCTAATTTTCTGGTTTTGCCAAACCATTGACTGATTTGACTAAGAAGGGTGCTGAATTGGTCTCCGGAGGCAGTCTCTTCCTTTCAGGAGCTGAAGCGAAGGTTCACTTCTGCTCCGGTTTTGCGGCAACCTGATGTCTCACTCCCGTTTCAGGTAGAGGTGGACGCTTCTGAGATTGGTGCAGGAGCTGTTTTGTCCCAAAAAGATCCTGTAACATCTAAAATGAATCCCTGTGCTTTCTTTTCCCGAAAGTTCTCCCCATCCGAACTTAACTATGATGTGGGGAATCGGGAACTGTTAGCCATGAAATGGGCATTTGAGGAGTGGAGACATTGGTTGGAGGGAGCTAAACATCAAGTCGTGGTCCTTACTGACCACAAGAATTTGATTTACCTGGAGTTGGCCAAACGCTTGAATCCTAGACAGGCTAGGTGAGCCTTGTTTTTCACACATTTTGATTTTGTGGTCTCTTTTCTTCCGGGCACTAAGAATGTCAAGGCAGACGCCCTCTCTAGGAGTTTCTTTGCTGATTCTCCTGTTGTGACCAAGCCTGCTACCATCTTAGGTGAGGGGGTAGTTCTTTCTGCCATCTCTCCCGATTTGAGACGTGCTCTGGAAGAGTTTCAGGAGGACAAACCTGAGCGCTGTCCCATTGGAAAATTGTATGTTCCTGACCAGTGGAGGAAGAGAGTGATGTCTGAAGTTCATTGCTCTGCATTGGCTGGTCATCCAGGTATTTTTGGTACTAGAGATTTGGTGAGTCGGTCTTTTTGGTGGCCCGCCTTGTCTCGTGATGTCAGGAATTTTGTTCAGTCCTGTGGGACTTGCTCTCGGTCTAAACCTTGTTCTCGCTCTAGTGGGTTGTTGATGCCTTTGCCGGTGCCCAGGAGGCCATGGACCCATATTTCAATGGATTTTCTCTCTGATATGCCTGTCTCTCAGAGAATGACTGTTATTTGGGTGATTTGTGATGGACCATCTTAGAGAATCTATCTTGTACCACTCCCAAAGTTGCCATCTTCCTCAGAGTTGGTGCCCTTGTTTTTGCAACAGATGGTTCGCTTGCACGGGATTCCTGAGAACATTGTATCTGACAGAGGAGTTCAGTTTGTGTCTAGATTTTGGAGGACTTTCTGTTCCAAGCTGGGAGTCGTATTTGAGATGTTTTGTTTCTGCTGATCAGGATGATTGGGTTTCATTTTTGCCCTTGGCCAAATTTGCTTTAAATGAGAGCTAGTTCTGCCACTTTGATGTCACCTTTTTTTTGTAACTTTTGGTTTCATCCTCGATTCTCTTCAGGGCAGGTGGATCCTTCTGCCTGCCCAGGTGTTGACACTGTGGTGGAGAGAATGCACCAGATCTGGAACCAAGTGGTGGATAAGTTGTCTCTCTCCCAGGAAAAGGCCCAGCGGTTTTCCAACCGGCATAGGACCATTGGTCCCCAGTTTAAGGTGGGTGATATGGTTTGGTTGTCATCAAAGAATATCGCTATGAAGGTGGCTTCTCCAAAGTTTAAACCTAGATTTATTGGACCTTACAAGATTTTGGAGATTCTTAATCCAGTCTCTTTTCGATTGGCTCTTCCTGTTACATTTAAGATCCATAACGTGTTTCATAAGTCTCTGTTAAAGAGGTTTGTTGAGCCAGTAGTTCCTGTGGTGGCACCTCCTGACCCGGTATTGGTTGAAGGTAATGTGGAATATGAGGTTGAGAAGATACTGGATTCTCGCCTGGCTAGACGGAGACTCCAGTATTTGGTAAAATGGAAGGGTTATGGCCAGGATAATTCTTGGGTCCCTGCATCCGATATTCATGCCGAAAGATTGGTTCGTGCCTTTCATTGGGCCCATCCTGATTGCCCTTGTGTCGTGGATGAGGGTTCGGTGACCCCTCCTCAAGGGGAGGTACTGTTGTGAGTTCATTTTCCCCTTCACCGTCGATGTCTGATGAACTCCCTCTTCTGGAGAAGGAAGGTAGCGAGGCTGATTACCAAACACCTGATCTGGTGGATGATGACTGGGTAACAGGAAATTCTGACTGGATATAAGGCAGCCGACACCCTTCTGATTTGCTGGTGATTTCTCTGCTGGATTCTTGGAGACCAGTCTGATTCCTGCTTCCCAAAGATAAGTTTTTGCTCTGCTATTGAACTAATTAGTTATGTTTTGTTTACCTTGTTTTTTGGAGTTCAGCCATCCCCGGTCGGGGGTGTGCCGAGTTCCATTTTTGTCTCTCATCAGTTTGTCTCTTTGCTCTGTCTTCAGAATTTACCTGAGTGCTGGTATAGTGTTTTTGAAGTCCTAGCGACTTCAGGGCCTGTTTTTCCTATCAGACGGTTGGGACATTTTTTGGTAGGGTTTTTTACGGATTGCAGACAGCAGCTTTTCTATCCTGTCCTTTTTAGTTAGCTTGGGCCCCATCGTTTGCTCAACCTCTCTTTCTATCTGTGTTAGTGCTTTCATCTCGCTTCACCGTCATTATATGTTGGGGGCTGCCTATTGCTTTGGGGTCTGCTCTGGGGCAGTTTAGATTTCCCCTTTCTTTCTTTAGGCCTATTTAGTTCTCCGGCTGTGATCGAGGGGTCTAGGGCATCGTAGGAACCCCCCACGGCTACTGTTAGTTGTTGTGGATAGGATCAGGGGTCTGCAATCCGAAAGCTACCAACCTCTATGGTTTTCTGGACTTAGCTTGTATTTTTGTTTTTTCCTCCTTCGGTGACTCATTCATAACAGGCGACAAACTAAAAATGTATTTATTTTTACTAATTTCCAGATTTTTTCAACAGTAAAAAAGAATAATTTCCGTCAATATAAATGGCAGTATCACCTCCATAGGGAAAAGAATCAACTACTCAGCAGGAGAATCTCAAATTAATATACATAAAATATAACTTATTAGATATAATTAAAATCTAGCTTTCAGCAGAAAAATAAAAGTGCTGAGCTCAGTACATATACCCTATATTGACACAAACAGGTACATAAATCATCACAATAAAGTGCTCAATAGCACCAGTGCCCAGAAAAAAAAGGTTGTATCTCACCTAGTTCCTTCTAGTTACGCACCGTCCTATATGGGACCAGTAGAAGGCCAAAAAAAAAAAATAGATCATTAGCTCATAGTCCTTGTCATGCCCAGTACGGTTCCTGACCTTACAAGGGCAGTACCCAAGTGTATAGCCTATAGTATAATGTATCCCTACAAGAAAATCCCTCCGACATGTTTCTGCCTCAGTCACGAGGTATCATAAGGGGGAGGGTATTTGCAAGAGGGGAACAAAAGGGATCACCTATAAGAACATGAGATATAGGGTGGCCTGCAGTAGCTGTATAATCCCCAAAGCAACAATGTATGAAGCGTGCAGAGTAGTGATGAGCGATCATACTCGGAAAAGGTCTTATCAGAGCATGCTCCTGTTTGTTAAACAATTTCGGCATGTGAGCCAACGGAGAAGTGAGTCTCTGCACTAGAGCCAGAGCACTGGTATGTAAATGCCCGATGAAACAGTGTTATGGGAATCTAGAAAGGAAGGAAATTCGAGTGCATCTGAGTAGACATCAATGTCTAAGAAATAGAAACATGGATTTTTGTGAGTACTCACCATAAAATCCTTTTCTCCGAGACGCTCATTGGGGGAAACAGACTGTGGGTGTGTGCTACTGCCGTCTGGAGGCTGACACTAAGTATACAAAAAACAAGTTAGCTCCTCCTCCGCCACATACACCCTCGCCCCGATAGCGGGCGGAAACCAGTTTAGTGCAAAAGCAGTAGGAGAAACAGAGCGAATTAGCCTTACCGCAGAAAATCATATGTCTGAAAAAAGGACCACCCTACAATAAAGAATTACACTAATCAAAATAATCCAAAGCCAACTGGCTATCAGGGTGGGTGCTGTGTCCCCCAATGAGCGTCTCGGAGAAAAGGATTTTACGGTGAGTACTCACAAAAATCCATGATTCTCCTTTGTCTCATTGGGGGACACAGAGACTGTGGGACGTCCTAAAGCAGTCCCTGGGTGGGAGCCACTCACCAATCCAAACCGCATGCCCACCTGTTTAAAGGTGTGCTACTGCTGCCTGGAGAATTTTCCTACCCAGGCTCGCATCTGACGAAGCCTGAGTATGCACATTGTAATTCTTAGAGAACGTGTGCAGGCTTGACCAGGTTGCCGCCTTGCATACTTGCTCTGCCGAAGCCTGGTGCCGAAGCGCCCAAGAGGCGCCCACTGCCCGAGTAGAGTGCGCCCCTATTCCAGTTGGAATCGGCGTGCCTCTGATACGGTAAGCCTCTTGAATAGTTAGGCGAATCCATCTGGCTATGGTCGACCGTGAGGCTGCGAGCCCCTTCCTGTGCCCTTCGGGGATCACAAACGAGTCTGTCTGGCGAAAAGGTGCTGTCCTTGACACGTACCTCCTGAGGGCCCTTACTAGGTCCAACGTGTGGAGCGCCTTCTCCACTCTGTGTACCGGAGCTGGACAAAACGAAGGTAAAACAATGTCCTCATTAATATGGAAAGAGGACACAACCTTCGACCAGAAACGGCGGCGGTGGTCTAAGGACTACCTTATCCTTAAAAAAAAGTCAGAAACGGAGCTCTACAGGATAGGGCTGCCAATTCTGAGACCCTCCTAATGGAAGTTATGGCTACCAAAAACACGACCTTCCTGGAAAGGTATGACAATGCGACTTCCTGCAACGGCTCAAACGGAGCTTCCTGCAGGACTCCCAGAACCAGATTAAGGTCCCAGGCGTCTATGGGCGCTCTAAAGGGGGGCACCAAATGAGAGACTCCCTGAATGAATGTCTTGACCTGCATATTGGTAGCGATCTTTCGCTGGAAAAGAACCGACAAGGCCGATATCTGTCTCCTCAGGGAACTCGGGGCCAAACCTGCGTCTAAGCCTGACTGCAGAAACGCCAGGATATTGGGAACCGAGAAGGACAAAGGCGCAACCCCGTGCTCTCGACACCAGAGAAAGAAAACCTTCCAAGTGTTATGATAAACCCTCGCCGAGGCCGGCTTCCGGGCGCTAACCGTTGTAGCAACCACTTCACGCCCAAACCCCGCCTGGGTCAGAATCCAAGATTCAACGGCCATGCCGTCAAACACAGGGCCCCTAAGTTCGGGTGGTAGATCGGCCCCTGGGACAATAAGTCTGGCCGTACCGGTAGACGCCATGGCACGTCTGCGAGGAGCTGTACTAGATCCGCGTACCAAGCTCGACGGGGCCAGTCTGGAGCCAGCAGAATCGCCGGGACCCTCTCTGTCTTGATCTTTCTGATGACCCTCGGGAGAAGTGGCAGAGGGGGAAACAGGTATGGGAGCCGAAACTGGCTCTATGGAAGGACCAACGCATCCACTGCGATTGCTCGCGGGTCCTGGGACCGGACGACAAACATGCCCACTTTGGCGTTCTCCCTGGAGGCCATCAGGTTCATGTCCGGAGTCCCCCACCGTTGGCAAGTCTGCTGGAAGACCTCGGGGTGCAGGGACCATTCCCCGGCCACGACACCCTGCCGACTCAGGAAATCTGCTGCCCAATTTTCCACGCCTGGTATGTGAACTGCTGAGATTACTGAGTGGTGCCTCTCGGCCCAACGGAGTACATGCTCTATCTCGCGCATGGCTGCCCTGCTGCGCGTGCCTCCCTGTACCCGGACTGGGCATCCTGATAGCCAGTGCTGAAAATGCTGCAACGCCAAACGCACCGCTCGAATCGCCAACAAGTTGATCGGAAGACGAGCCTCCTGAGGCGACCACTGCCCCTGTGCCGTGTGATGGCGAAATACTGCTCCCCAACCGAGAAGACTCGCGTCGGTTGTGATCACCAACCATTGATCTGGAGGAAAGGGTTTCCCTGAAGGAGAGAGGAGTCGCGCGTCCACCATTGAAGTGCTCGTCGGACCTGAAAGGACAACCTGCACTGAGGATCTAGGGAGAACGGACTCCTGTCCCACGCTGCCAAGAGAGTGTGCTGCAGGGGACGAAAATGAAATTGAGCAAACGGAATTGCTTCTATTGCCGCTACCATCCTCCCTAGAACCCTCATCCCAAATCGAATCGTGTGAGGGCCTGGTTGCTGAAGACTCCGAACTCCCTGCCGGAGCGCCCGAGCCTTGTCTTGAGGGAGAATTACCAACCCTCGGAAAGTGTCGAAAATCATCCCTAGGAATGGAATCCTCTGAGCCGGGATAAGAGATGACTTTTTCCCATTGACCAACCATCCTAGGCGAGATAGGGTATCCAGCGTGATGCTGACATTCTCTTTGCATGATTGAAAGGACGGCCCCTTTACTAAGAGGTCGTCTAAGTACGGCAAAACCACTATGCCCAGAGAATGAAGAATGGCCATGATGACCGCCATTACCTTCGTGAATACCCTGAGAACCGTGGCTAACCCGAACGGCAGAGCCACAAATTGAAAATGCTGGCCCTTGATTGCAAATCGAAGGAACTTCTGATGCGGGGGAAAAATAGGGATGTGCAGGTAGGCATCCTGGACATCGATTGAGGCCAAATATTCTCCCTGCTCCATGGCCGATATCACTGACCGGAGGGATTCCATCCGAAAGTGCCCGACTCTGATGAACCTGTTTAGGAGCTTTAGGTCCAGAACCGGTCTTACTGTTCCGTCCTTCTTGGGGACCGCGAACAGGTTGGAATAAAATCCTTGAGCCTTTTAGCCCTCTGGTACCGGGACAATGACCCCGTTGCACTGAAGAATCCTGATGGCTCCTAGCAACTCCTCTGTCCGAGATTCTGATTTGGGAAGCCGGGAAAGAAAAAATCGTCTTGGAGGATGTCCGATAAACTCTATTTTGTACCCGGATGACACTAATTCCGCCACCCATGCGTCGGGGGCCACCTTGACCCAGACGTGGCGGAACCTGAGCAGACGACCGCCTACTCTGCTGTCTTCGGGTACCTGATGCCTCGAGTCATTTTGCTGAGGGCCTCTGGGACCTGGCCCCCCTTGACCTGGGTGGTCGGCCCCGCATCCTCCCCAGCGGGTTGGCTTTATACGTGACCTGGCGCTCTGTCTTGGTTGTAGCGAGCTGGGGCGGTAGAACTGGCCGCTGTTGCCGATCCGGGGGTGCGAAATGCTCGAAAGCGCGCATGCGGTTGACGAAAAGGCAGTCTACTCTTCTGCTGTGGGAGAAAGCTGCTTTCCCCCTGTGGCATCCGAAATGAGTTTGTCTAATTTCTCTCCAAATAGTCGGTTACCCTGATATGGCAGGGACGTTAACGATTTCTTAGAAATTGAATCAGCCCGCCATAGCCTTAGCCACAAGGCTCTCCTAATGGCGATAGCGTTTGCCGCCGCTAGTGCCGCGCAATTAGCCGCATCCAAGGATGCATTAATTAGATAGTCACCCGCCATCGCGATCTGATTTGCTATCTCAGATACCTCTATCGGCAAGTCTCTATCTTGCAGGACTCTATTCAAAGACTCTGACCATGACATCATGGCCTTGGCCACCCATGTTGCTGCGAATGAAGGCAAAAGCGATGATCCCGATGCCTCATACACTGGGCGGGCTAAACCTTCTATGAGCCGATCCATGCGGTCCTTAATAGAAGAACCACTAAGCACTGACAACAACGATCTTGAGGCCAGGCATGACACTGGGGGATCCACAATCGGAGATTCCACCCATCTCTTACAGAGCTCTGGTGCAAACGGGTATCTCGTCTCTAGCGTTTTTTGTCCCGAAAAACGCTTATCTGGACGTTCCCTGTGCCGTTGCACCATGTCCTCGAATTCTGGATGAGTGCTAAACACCGTATGTGGTCGCCTGGCCTTTTTAAAAGATATTTTATGCCCTGCGGTTAGGGAGACATCCTCCTCAATACCTAGAGTCTGTTTGACAGCCTCACCGAGACTGTCTACCGTCTCCCGACACCCTGGGGTATCCAGGTCCAAGGATTCCTGCATGTCCTCATCCGAACTCTGCTTGCTCCCAGACAATGGTGACGGTGAGCGAGACGCCGCACTCACGGATGCCGAAGCACCGGAGGGGCCCGGAGACGCCAAATGAGATCTCTCCCTGTACGTCTGCTTAGGCTAGTTTCACACTAGCGCTTTTGAGCGCAGCGACGGCCTGCGCACGGCCGCCGCTAAGCCCCGCCCCCTGCCACGCCTCAGTCGGTAGCTCCGCCTCCCGGCGCATGACGCTGCATGCGGCCTGTGTCCCCTATCTTTATCACTGGGGGCGCAGGCTGTGCGCAGTATGCGTTTGGTGGCGCATGCGCCTTTTTGACGGTGCGCTGAGTGCAACCAAACTGCAGCAGGTTGTGTTTGGCGCAGGTCGGCGCACCATCAAAAGGACGCATGCGCTGCCAAACGCATACTGCGCACGGCCTGCGCCCCCAGTGATAAAGATAGGGGACGCAGGACGCATGCAGCGTCATGCGCCGGGAGGCGGAACTACCGGCGGAGGCGGGGCTTAGCGGCGGCCGTGCGCAGGCCGTCGCTGCGCTCAAAAGCGCTAATGTGAAACTAGCTTTAGAGAGAGTGCTGCCCCTACAGGCCGGCGGCTCTTGTGAGGTGGATGAACCCTCCCAAACAGGCGAGCCGTCGTCTCTACCCCTATCCGGGGCCTGAAGGGTCTCAATCGCCTTCGTAAGCGAAACCATAGACCGAGAAAGTGATAACGCCCATTCCGGGGGGTCCGAACCCCTGGGCTCTGTTGGAGGGGAGGGCTCCTGGGCGTGTTCGGAACTACAGGCTTCACATAACTTAATAGTCTGCGCTAAACAAACCCACAGGAAACGCATGCGGTATAAAGGAACGTGTGCTTTTTCCCTTTCCCAGACATACTGCAGAAAAAAGCCAATTTTCTCTCTCTCTTTTTCCCTTTTTTCTTTAAGGCATAAGGGGGAATGAGGAGGAGGATAACTTGCCCTAGTGTGGCTCCAGGACGGGGTCGCACTTACCCGGCTCCTGCTGTCTCCCTGCGCTCCTGATCCTGCTGTTCCTTCCTCTCTGGGTAGGATGCGATGCTCTCCTGATGGCGGCCTACCCTGTTCTGAAGCCGGGCCCTCGATTTAATCCAGCGCCCGCCCCGGACCTGGGGGCAGCGCTGGATCTGATGTCACACCGGGGGGCGGGCCTTCCCCCTGCGGCCTAGGCCGAAGCCGCGGGCTAAATTTGACACTGCCCGCCCGAGCATGGGCACGCTATCCTGGTGCTCCCCTGGTACCGCCCTGAGGCGCCCTCCTTCCCCAGCTGGGGAATCTCCTTGGCAAAACCATTATGCCCCGCGCGGGGCCTCCACGCACCCTGGCTACAGGTATGGGAGGGAGGAAGGATAGAGGAAGCGGGAAGGAGAGAGGAAGATGGCTGCTGATCACAGCCCTATGGTAACTCTGCGGCTCCAGCACCTGAGTTGCTGGGGCATACGGATTGTGCTGACCTGCTTCTCTTCCCTAAGCCGGCGCTAGCCTGGAGCCACTCGCTGCCCAGGGGCCCTCCCAGCCCAACCATACCTCCTTGAGGCCATGAGGTAATTCATCTTCGGACGTTGCAGGCACCCTAGCTCCGTCCACCTTGTCTGGGCGAGAGGGACCATCCGCTGCCATGCAGCACCGCCGTCATGTGTTGGTGGAGCAGTGGGGGCGCACAGGCTAGTCTTGTGCCTCTGTGCAAGCCCATGGTTTCACTACCTAGGGGTGGACAGGGCTAAGTCTGGCATAATGTCCCACGTCGCGGGAGAGGAAACGTGGAGGGACACTCGCACGTGGTCGCCCGTTGCTGGTTTGGGGAAATCGGATCCTTTCAATAGGATGTGTTGCCCCTGTCATATCTTCTCAAAAAATAAAGAAAAATAGATGTCTGGGGAAAAGTCCCAGAGATGTCCCTCGGTGCGGGAAAGGATACGCGGAGGCGATACTCGCCCGTTGATGTTTTGGGGAGATTGGACCCTTTCAATAGGGTCCGTCGCCCCTGTCTCCTCTTCATAGCGAGAAAATATAAAAAAAAGTCTGGAGAGACCCAGACTGCGTGTGCCTCCGTCAGACACTAAGCAAAAAACTGGTTTCCTCCCGCTATCGGGGCGAGGGTGTATGCGGCGGAGGAGGAGCTAACTTGTTTTTGTATACTTAGTGTCAGCCTCCAGACGGCAGTAGCACACACCCACAGTCTGTGTCCCCCAATGAGACGAAGGAGAAAAGGCAACATTCACCATTCCTGGAGCAATCCCTTATTGAGTAGCGTGCATACATGGTGTGGAAGACATGTCTGTAGACAGATTCAGACTACATCCGTTTTGCGCTGCGTGCGCTTACACTGGTCCAACCCTGCATGTGTTGTGGCTGTCTAACAGCTGAGAGACATGCAGCCACAGGGACTCGAACAGCACTGCTTCCCAAATACAGGGTATAAAAAATTGTTATTGTCCTGACCTGGAGAATCACATTTCCAGGTAATTTTTCACTATATAAACACTTCTAGTAAAAAACCCAAAAGACTGTTGAAGAATTGTGCTTTTTTCCCCACAATTATTCAGCATTTGAAATGTATTTCCTGCTTTAAAGTCCTCGTGCCATTATGTAAAAAAAAAAAGTTGTGGCTCTTGGAAGAGAAATTGCCCAGTTGGGAAGGGGTCAAAACAGATGTTTTCAATAATAGAACCCTTTTTATAACAATATTTTTTAACAAAGGTTAAGTATTAATATATACTAGATACAATTAGTAGTGTGGGAAATGGGATTTAAATTTGATGATAGGCAAAATTGTTGATACACTCTTTAAAACTCACATCACTGGTTTCCCGCTGTTACAGGGTATGAATAAGTGCTGGTCCCACGATTGAGAGGAAGGAGCTCATAAATAGCTGCATTAAAATATCCCGCTGATAGGCTTGGGTCACATTTTAGCTAAGAGGTGACGTGTCTCATAAATCCACCGTAAATGCACAGATCTACATAAATCTTTTACAATGGAGCAAGTGGTAATCTACAACAGCAAGAGACTCAAACCCAAAGGATAAAAGTAACCTGTCTTTATATTGTATGAATTGGGATAAAGTAACCTGTCTTTATATTGTATGAATTGTCATGAAAAGCACTTTATATTTGTATGATATATTGTCTCCATTGCACTTAGGTACACTATCATTATGCAAAGCTTCCGGTACTAATAACTACCTGCTCCTACAATCTCTATTTTTGAGATATTCAAATACAATGGCCATTAACATACCGCTCACGTCAGGAAACGTCCACGGCCCGATGAAAAGCAACACCTGCTGGGCCATCAAGTAGTCGGTAATTTTCTGCAGCATGGCTTAAACTAAAACAGTGGAAGAATTGATCAAAATAGATCACATGATTGATTTTTGCACGGTCCACAAATACATTGCACCCAATTGTATGGAGTCAATCGATAGACACTGGTCTTACAATGCCAATAATACAGAAGCCTGTGAGCATGTGCAGTAAGAAGCTCTGCTGCTGTGACTTGGAGAGCAAGTAGTATAAACCAATCTCCCAGAAAAGCAGCTTCTGACCCAAGCACACTGGTATCTTCAGTATAAGACCAGTTAGACCTGATGGACCGCAGTATGAGCAGCCTCTTCTTAACTCGGTACGTCTAGTAATAGACAAGGCACAGAGCAGTGTGGGCAGTCCCTTCTTACCTCAGCACCTCTTAGCTCAGACAGTGTGGACAGTAGAGCGAGCAACCTCTTATCTCAGCACTCCTGGTATCTACAGTATTAGATCAGATAGACATGGCGTAAAGCAGTGTGAGCAGCCTCTTCTGACAACAGCACCTCTCTGGTATCTCCAGGAATAGTTACGATAGGGTGGACAGTAGTGTATTCAACCTTTTACTTCAGCAGCCCTGGTATCTCCAGTATTAGATCAGACAGACATGGTAGACGGCCGTGTGGGCAGTCTCTTCTTACTTCAGCAAACCTGGTATCTCCAGGATAAGCTCAGAAATGGTGGACAGTAGTGTGATCAGCCTCTTACCTCAGCAGTACTGGTATTTCCAGTATTATAGCCAAAAATCCAGTGGGATCACATCTTAAAATACATAAAATGAGGAGTGCGGAGGTTCTAATGCACATGCTCATAAGCACCTATTGTATTACCATTCTATGATAGGTTTCTGTCAGTGTAACAAGCTAGCATTATTTTAATTCTATAATGATTTGCCTCCCTCGACAAAATTATTGCGATCTGCTGATTAAAAGTATTTGAGTTTATTTAAAATTATGTTTCCTTTATTTTTCAATTTCAGGATAACTCCTTTAAATTCGTACATCTAAGGATACATTCACACAATCATGTCCAATTTACAGATAAGTGAAAAACTAGTAGCGCACAGAAGGCTTCCATGAGAACTCCATTTTTTTTCTTATTGAAATACACTTGATGGCAGAATTTTATTTGCAGAAAGAAAGAGAACGTGCAGTCAGCTGTTCTCCGATACGGCACGTGAGTAAGAGAAAAGAATGAATCCTCGAATAGCTCCATTGACAAATAAGTTTACTAGTTGGCGAGACATGCAGACGCGGGGACTCAAACGTATTTTCCACGCAAGACAAAGGTACTCTGTTCACACATTAGCATGCCCAGATAGCGCATTATCCAAGCGGGTTCGCTCATCACGATTTGCTAGCAGTCTGTGGATGAGAAAAATTTGTGTGGCCAAGGCTTAAAACACTGAATCTTGGTGTTTGGATTAGAAATGAAAGACAGAATAAAGACTATTGATGACAATAGTGAACATACAAATACTACATTTATTGAACTGAAATTTTTTTCAAACAGTAAATAATGTTCTTCTATACATATTATAAACATATTAAATATATGGTATTTACCTATACTTTACAATGCAGCCCAATGGACGCAAATGCTTCTAAATTCTAGGCTGCCATGGAAAGCCCATGATGTCATGCTAGGGAGAGACATAGGGACGCAGGAGAAGGAGTTGTGGAAGCCTCTTCTATATTCATCAATGAGAATATAGAGGGTAGAGGCAGGAGAGACAGAAATTATGTCCTCGCCTGCCACAAAGAATCTCTCTCCGCTTTAGTTTCAGGCAGGCATGGCTCCCATCACATTTGACCTTACATTCCATGGCTCCATTGGGGAAGGGATTACGGTATGTTTGAACATATGCAAAATGGTTGTAGGAGGCATGAGCTGATGGAGCCATTGACTATAATAATGCAGACAGAGTCAGTGTGCCTTTTCGCACATAATTTTCAGCGATATATGCTTAGCTTTGGCAGGTAGCAAGAGGCAGTCTATTACATCTTGCTGCCCGCCTCCATCAGGTGTATACGAGAAATGTCCGACAAAGCACACTGACTCCATCTGCATCACTATGCTCAAGAGCCAAGTTAGCACATACATCCACATCCCGTTATGGATATTTAGGGCCCGATTTTTTAAGACTGGTGTGAAGGAGAAAGGCTACAAATTCTTACGACGTTGAAAGACACTTAAAGCATAACCGTTATTTTAGTTATTTTTTTACTTCATAAAGAAATAATACGCCTAACAAAAACAACTTTGTAATATATCTTTTCAGAAAAATTTGCTTCTTTCTCTGCCAAAATTGATTTGACATTATCAAAATTCTCAATTGAGAGGTAAAATCTGAATTCAGTGCAGACAGACTTTCCCTCTACCGATAGGAGATGGCGGCTGCTACTGATGACATTCTATGTAGATAGAAGGAGGGGGGTGCTACAGGCCGAGCTCCTGCCTCCTCTCCTTCCCATTTTGATAATGTCCGACCAATTATGGCAGAGAAAGAAGATTTCTCTGATAAGATATATTACAGAGTTGCTTATTGTCTGGTGTACGATTGATTTATATAACAGAAATGAAAACGACGGTTACTCTTTAGTGAATTGGGCACATAATCGGCGCGTGCCTCCAGGAGAAGTTTTACCTCCAGTCAGGGTACGTTGGGCAATGGGGTTTCTTGTTTCTTTTTTGCTTGTTTTTTAATGCTAAAGCAGCAAAAAAGATTTATCTATTGCACCGTTCTAAATACAAAAAGCCCAAGATATACATTTAAATGCATGGCTTTAATAAATGAGATGTAATCAACTTTATACAGGAAAAATAAACAGGACTACACCAAAGGACATATTTCTAGATACCACAGCATGCATGACCACAAATAAGTAGAGTTTATTTGGCCGTTCTTGTTCTCAGGCGTCTCTTCATTATCAGATGATCACTTTCCCTTTCATTTTTGTCCATAATGATCTAGAGGGGGGGAAAAAAAGTGTTAACATTAGGATGGTTAAAGGGGCAACTTAAAATTTGATCTTAATGAGTGCATGACTCCTAGCTTCCTGATAGGGGGTGGGACGCTCCCACTTGTATCACCAGTGGGTAGAGGAGCATCACTGGGTCTCTGGCCGGAAAGCTGACTCTCCAATGCATTGGAGGCATTGAAGCCGGCCAGTGCAAGCTATCAAAACATTTTCAGGCAGATATGGGCACAGAAGAGGTGCATTTACTGCACCAAAATCAGTGCAAAATCCACCTCATAGTGCCAACTCAATATGACTATACCCTTACACAGACCTTCGCTTTAATCACGATGACTCTTTATTATATCGCGGTAAGTCCAGCTCCAGAAACAGTGACAGCTGGATGCAAATACTAAAAAAGCTTCACTGTATTACATGGCCAGACCAGTCTGCGAGATTAAACACTACATAGGAGAACCAATGTAGTAGCTATGAGAGCTGTGGCTAATAAATGTCCTGAATTCTAGATGTCCCAGTTAAGAATATTAATCATTAGTATTTGACTTCCTTCATAAAGCACGAGATCAGGGCTTATTCACAGTCAATTAGTGTATCATAGAAACAACTGGATTATTTATAACCAAATGCACTTTATATTTTACAATGATTACCCCCACAAAAAAAAAAACTATTATAAGATCTCAAGGGAAAAAAAAAAAAACGAGAGTGAACCCCCAATTTTTCTGAGGTCCCAAAATTGTGGTTATAAAAATACTGTTCCACTGACCTAAGTGTCTGTGCAATAATGGCCATGTCACTGCTCCACTGCATGTTAAGTCTCCTTATCTCTTAAGATTTTCTATTTTGCATATTCATTTCTTTTCCACAAGTCACCATATCTTTTCTAGCTCCTAACGCACCGGTACAATGCCAATAACGATCATCATACAAAGTCAACATGCAGCAAGACAAACAATGAAGCAGAAGGGCAAAAGGCTCGAGAGAGTTTACATTCAAAGCAAGATAATAGAGGGATATACAGAAGTGCTCGGCGTGTACAGCTGAATACAATTCCATCGCTGCCAACCATGATCCTGTTTCTGAAGCAATAAATGAAGATGTCAGCTCTTCATCAGATGCTCCTCTATAGAATTCACCCTCTAATGTTCTGGATGAAAGAAGCTATGACTTCTGCAAGTATTACATTCATTGAAAAGCATATGCAGAATAAATCCTAATGTAGAGCAACATCACATTACAAAACACCTCCACGAATGCGTGGACCAGAGTATATTACAGCCATTTTGGCATAACGGTACAGCTAGGGTTAAAAGGGGAACCATACTTTTAAATAATTTTTCAGAATAAGGCTGGATTCACATTCGCGGTTGTGTCCGCATCGTTTATGCCGCATGCATTGTGTTTTCCTATCTTTAACGTTGTGGACGCAGGTACATGCGTTCATATGCTTTCGGCCGCGTTTGACTACGCATGCGTCGTTTTGGGTTTTGTGGTGGGGCGCGGCTAACACAACATGTTGCAATTTTGGAGGCAGCAATTTACCGCTGCCATATGCATGCAGACTCTTGCGGAAGGAATGCGTCAAAGGTCTAAGAGAACGCATGCGTACGCGGTCGCTAGCGTTTTCATACACATGTTTTTCCAGAGTAAACTTGTCTAGACACAGATTAGCCACCCCCCACACAAAGATAGATAAAAAGAGGGTGTGGACACTCATTGTCCATTACTCTAAAGCCACTGGAGACTGCAAGACAAGAGAAGACATCTGTGAAGACCCTGAATTCAAGCCAAATGTGAGTATACAGCCTAATGTCTGTGTGTCTTTTTTACTCCCTGCAGTCTGTAATTATCTATGTCTCTTTCTTGCAGCATTCTTTACCATGGCCTCTAGCCCTGAGCACACAGGACAGGATTCTGAAGCGAGTACCTTTGCAACTGATAAGTATCACTGTACATATATGCCAAAATCATGTTTTTTCTTTTACAGAACACTTCATCAAGTGCCCAGGAGCAGGAACAGCAGGAGCAGAGGGAGGCACAAGTACCGGTGGCCAGACGGCGTGTAAGTTTTTTTTTCTTTGAGTGTTAATAGTTTTATTTTATATTCTTTGTTTATCTTTACAGCATTGTTTTTATTTCATTTATAGGTTACACAACGGGACGAGGAATACATAGACAATGACCCCCTCATCTCACTTGTTGAAGAAAGAGTCGCCTTGAGGGACAGCCGGTAGCGAGACCACTCGGACATGGTGGTGTTTCTGCTGCAGTGGAATGAAGTGGCCCAAGAGCTGATGGATGACTGGGACAACGCTACGCCACGAGCCAGAATTGACTATCGTAAATATTGCAATGTTATCTGACGCGGCAGTGAACCTGTAAAGGCCGGGATATCACAACCATGTATGATGCGATAAACTCCTGCGAGTTTCTCTGACCTTTCCCGGCGCCTGCGCACTGCAATACTCTGCTCTGCCCTCAACAGGGCAGAGCAGTGCGCCTGCGCTGGAAAGCAAAGAAGAGGACGTAATCGCTAGAAGATGGGAGGCACCGGAGCAGACAGCGAAAACCATCGGACTCGTTTTTCTTCTCTTTCAGGTTACATCGGGGGCTTATCTACAGCATTACAGAATGCTGTAGATAAGCCCCTGATGGCGGTGGCCGTATCTTATATACGAAAAATTAGGTGACAGATTCCCTTTAATGGTTAAGCCTCCTGAATGCGATTTTATAAAGCTTGAGGGATTCAGTTTTAAAAAATGTCTTTTTAAGGATGACATATTGGAGCATCAAAGTTACTTCAAAACTGAATAGGTCTGTATAAAAAACAAAAAATAAGACTTTGTATATTGCTGAAAAAAAAAAAAATTGCCAGCAAAATTTAACTATTTTCTCATCCTAACAAAATAAAAACACATTTCAATAATGATGCTGCTGTAAAGTAGACATAAATGTTATTAAATATTTTGTGTTTTATCTGTTTTAACCCCTTCATGACCCAGCCTATTTTGACCTTAATGACCTGGCCATTTTTTGCAATTCTGACCAGTGTCCATTTATGAGGTAATAACTCTGGAACACTTCAACGCATCCTAGCAATTCTGAGACTGTTTTTTCGTGACATACTGGGCTGTTATGAATGAGTCACCGTAGGAGGCAAAAACAGAAATACTAGCTAAGCCCAGAAAACCAGAGAAGTTGGCAGCTATAGGATTACAGACCCCTGAACCTATCAACAACAACTAGCAGTAGCCGTGGGGGGTTCCTACGGTGCCCTAGACCCCTCGATCACAGCCGGAGAACTACATAGCCTAAAGACAGAAAGGGAAATCTAAACTGCCCCAGAGCAGACCCCAAAGCAATAGGCAGCCCCCAACATATGACGGTGAAGCAAGATGAAAAAACACTCACACAGATAGAAAGATAGGCTGAGCAAACGATGGGGCCCAAGCTAACTACAAAGGACAGGATAGAAAAGCTGCTGTCTGTAATCCGCCAAAACCCTATCAAAAGAGCCAACAGCTGATAAGGAAAAAAGCCCTGAAGACGCTAGGCTTCATAAAGACTATATCAGTACTCAGGTATTTTCTGAAGACAGAGCAAAAAGGAATTCAGCACACCCCAGCAAGGAATGGAAGAAATCCGGAAAAACAAAACCAAAACACAAATGCAAAAAACAGAGCAGAGAACTTAGCTTTTGAGGAGCAGGAATCAGACTGGTCTCCTAGAATCCCTCAGAGAGATCACCAGCAAGGCAGAAGGGTGTCGGCTGCCTTAAATCCAGTCAGAAATTCCCGTCACCCAGTCATCATCATCCAGCTCAGGTGCTTGGTAATCAGCCTCACTACCTTCCTTCACCAGAAGAGGGAGTTCATCAGACCTCAATGGTGAAGGGGAAAAAGAACTCACAACAGTACCTCCCCCTTGAGGAGGGGTCACCGAACCCTCATCCACGCCACCAGGGCGATCATGGTGAGCCCGATGAAAGGCACGCACCAATCTTTTGGCATGAATATCAGAGGCAGAGACCCAGGAATTATCCTCCTGACCATAACCCTTCCACTTAACCAAATACTGGAGTCTCCGTCTAGCCAGACGGGAATCCAGTATCTTCTCTACCTCATATTCCATGTTACCTTCAACTAATACAGGGTCCGGAAGTGCCACCCTAGGAACTACTGGTTCAACAAACCTCTTCAACAAGGACTTATGAAACACATTATGGATTTTAAATGTGACAGGAAGAGCCAAACGAAAAGAGACCGGATTAATAATCTCCAAAATCTTGTAAGGTCCAATAAATCTAGGCTTAAACTTAGGAGAAGCCACCTTCATAGCGATATTTTTTGATGATAACCAAACCATATCACCAACCTTAAACTGGGGACCAATGGTCCTATGTCGGTTGGAAAACCGCTGGGCCTTTTCCTGGGAGAGAGACAACTTATCCACTACTTGGTCCCAGATCTGGTGCATTCTCTCCACCACAGTGTCAACACCTGGGCAGCCAGAAGGCTCCACCTGCCCTGAAGAAAATCGAGGATGAAACCCAAAGTTACAAAAAAAAGGTGACATCAAAGTGGCAGAACTAGCTCTATTATTTAAAGCAAATTCGGCCAAGGGCAAAAATGAAACCCAATCATCCTGATCAGCGGAAATAAAACATCTCAAATAAGACTCCAAGGTCTGGTTTGTTCTCTCCGCCTGCTCATTGGTCTGAGGGTGAAAAGCAGAGGAGAAGGACAAATGAATTCCCAGCTTGGAACAGAAAGTCCTCCAAAATCTAGACACAAACTGAACTCCTCTGTCAGATACAATGTTCTCAGGAATCCCGTGCAAGCGAACCACCTGTTGCAAAAACAGGGGCACCAACTCAGAGGAAGATGGCAACTTAGGGAGTGGTACAAGATGAACCATCTTAGAGAACCTATCACAAATCACCCAAATAACAGTCATTCTCTGAGAGACAGGCATATCAGAGATGAAATCCATTGAAATATGGGTCCATGGCCTCCTGGGGACTGGCAAAGGCATCAACAACCCACTAGAGCGAGAACAAGGTTTAGCCCGGGAGCAAGTCCCACAGGACTGCACAAAATTCCTGACATCACGAGACAAGGCGGGCCACCGAAAAGACACGACTCACCAGATCTCTAGTACCAAAAATACCTGGATGACCAGCCAACGCAGAGCAATGAACTTCAGACATCACTCTCTTCTTCCACTGGTCAGGAACATACAACTTTCCACTGGGACAACGCTCAGGTTTGTCCTCCTGGAACTCTTCCAGAGCACGTCTCAAATCGGGCGAGATGGCAGAAAGAACTACCCCTTCGCCTAAGATGGTAACAGGCTTGGTCACCACAGGAGAATCAGCAAAGAAGCTCCTAGAGAGAGCGCCAGCCTTGACATTCTTACTGCCAGGAAGAAAAGAGACCACAAAATCAAAACGTGTAAAAAACAAAGCCCACCTAGCCTGTCTAGGGTTCAAGCGTTTGGCCGACTCCAGGTAAATCAAATTCTTGTGTTCAGTGAGGACCACGACTTGATGTTTAGCTCCCTCCAACCAATGTCTCCACTCCTCAAATGCCCATTTCATGGCTAACAGTTCCCGATTCCTCACATCATAGTTACGTTCAGATGGAGAGAACTTTCGGGAAAAGAAAGCACAGGGATTCATGTTAGATGTTACAGGATCCTTTTGGGACAAAACAGCTCCTGCACCAATCTCAGAAGCGTCCACCTCTACCTGGAACGGGAGTGAGACATCAGGTTGCCACAAAACCGGGGCAGAAGTGAATCTTCGCTTCAGCTCCTGAAAGGAAGAAACAGCCTCCGGAGACCAATTCAACACATCAGCACCCTTCTTAGTCAGATCAGTCAATGGCTTAGCAATACTAGAAAATTTTGCTATAAATTTCCGATAAAAATTAGCAAAACCCAAAAACTTCTGGAGGGCCTTCAAAGAAGTGGGCTGAACCCAATCATAAATGGCCTGTACCTTGGCCGGGTCCATTTCAATAGTTGACGGAGACAAAATAAATCCCAAAAATGAAATCCTCTGTACCCAAAAAGGCATTTCGATCCTTTGACATACAGAGAATTCTCCCTCAAGATCCGGAACACAGTCCGAACATGTTCCACATGAGAATCCCAATCCTTGGAGAAGATCAAAATATCATCCAGATAGATAATCAAAAGTTTACCCACAAAGTCTCGGAAAATGTCGTTCATGAAGCACTGGAAGACAGAAGGGGCATTAGTGAGCCGAAAATGCATCACCAGGTACTCAAAATGTCCCTCCGGAGTATTAAACGCCGTCTTCCATTCATCCCCATGCTTAATGCGGATAAGATTATACGCCCCCCTGAGGTAAACCAGCAAGCACCTTTAACTCTGGAGAATAGATCAGAAACCACCATGGTTACTTACCAGTAGCCGGTTTTTCCGGAACCCATGACAGCACCACATGAGAGAGGGATCCGCCCCGCCAGGACAGGAACCTACTGAAACATAAGGGGCGGCACCTCTCCCCCGCTTCAGTTGGATTACAGAGCATTTGAGAGGACTTCCCGGTTAGTTACATATTTATCCAACACCACATCACACAAATACACCTGACTATTGTGCACACCCAAACGGTGAAAAGGGGGGGAAATATACGGGTGCTGTCATGGGTTCCGGAAAAAACGGCTACCGGTAAGTAACCATGGTGGTTTTCCCTTCACCCATGACAGCACCACATGAGAGATTCTGGAGACTTCGAACACCTTAGGGAGGGACCACCGCTTGCAGCACCCTTCTACCAAAGGTCAAGTCAGCAGAGGAGGACAGATTTAGTCTATAGTGTCTAAAGAAAGTTGAGGGTGAGGCCCAGGTAGCGGCCTTACAAATTTGCTCTATTGATACCTCTGCTTTCTCAGCCCAGGAGGTCGCCACGGCTCTGGTGGAATGAGCCTTGATGCCGTCAGGAACCGGGACGCCACTAGCTGAATAGGCTACACTAACGGCCTCCCTAATCCATCGGGCAATAGTCCCCTTTGACACTCCATAACCTTTCCTAGCACCCTGGAAGGCTACAAATAGGGACTGGGACCTCCTCCACTGGCTGGTTATAGACATATACTCTACTAGGGTTCTTTTAACATCTAGGCTATGAAATTTCTCCTCCCCTGGGTTTTTCGGATTCTCGCAAAAGGAAGGGAGGACAATCTCTTGGTTTCGGTGAAAGTTAGTTACTACTTTCGGCAAGTAAGCCGGGTCTGTTCTCATAACCACCCTATCCTGGTATATCTGGGTATATGGTGGGTTGACTGAAAGGGCCTGTAAGTCACTAACTCTACGTGCCGACGTTAGAGCTACCAAAATGATGGTTTTTAGAGTGAGATTTTTAGTTGAAATATGCTGTATGGGTTCAAACGGCTCTTTCGTGAGGGCTTCCAGCACCAGATTTAGATCCCATGGAGCTATTTTCGGTAAGGAAACTGGCCTAGATCTGTGGCAAGATTTTATAAACCTGGCTACCCATCTGTTTGCCGCTATATTGCAATTGTATAATGCACCCAGTGCTGAAACCTGTACCTTGAGGGTATTAACCGCCAGGCCTAGCTGTAGGCCTGCCTGCAAGAACTCCAAGATGGACTCGATTGGGGGTTCTTGACCTAACGGTTTTTCCAGGAATTGTAGGAATTTCTTCCACGTCCTGCCATATATGTTGGTTGTTATTGGTTTTCTACTTTTCATTAGAGTAGTCACCAACCCCAGGAAAAAACCTTTATCCCTCAAAAGTGACCTCTCAAATTCCACACCGTCAGATGGAGCCCCTTGACTTGTTTGTGGAATATCGGCCCCTGAGCTAACAAATCTGGAATCTCTGGCAGTACCCACGGGTCCGAGAGAGACATCATTTGTAGTAGTGAAAACCACGGTCTTTTTGGCCAGAACGGGGCTATGAGGATTACTCTGGCTTGCTCGTCTCTTATCTTTTTTACTACTGTCGGGATTAACGCTACTGGGGAAAAGGCATAGCTCAGTTTGAACCGCCACGGGATTTGTAGAGCGTCTACTGCCCACGGGTTTTCCCCTGGGTTTAATGAGCAGAACCTTCTCACTTGCCGGTTGCTTTTGGTGGCAAAGAGGTCGATTACTGGCTGTCCCCATAACTGTACTATCTTGCGGAATATTACCCGATTTAAGGCCCACTCTTCCTGTTTTAACTTGTTGCGGCTTAGAAAGTCGGCTTGAACATTTTCTGTCCCTTTGATGTGTAGGGCTGTTAGGGAGGTTAGGTGTTGCTCTGCTTTGAGGAAGATTCTTTTGGCTTCGTCCATTAGGGAGTATGACCTTGTCCCTCCCTGGTGGTTGACATACGCCACTGCCACCCTGTTGTCTGACATAATTCGGACGTTTTGACCCTGTAACATGAGAATGAATGCCTCTAGGGCTCTGTTTATCGCTCTCAACTCTCTTAAGTTGGAGGAAGCCTTCTGCTCTATGTGATCCCAGGACCCTTGGGCCATATGTTCTCTCAGGTGTGCCCCCCCATCCCGAGGAGCTTGCGTCCGTCAATATTACATCGGACACGGGCCTGTGCCACAAAGTTCCCCCTGCTAAATTTGTGTCGTCTAGCCACCAAGTGAGAGAGTTTTTCCCCCTTTCGGAAAGTTCCAGCTTCCCTTCTAAACGCCCTTTCAATCGTCTCTGGGCTGACAAGATTTCCGCCTGCAGTTGTCGGGTATGAAACTGTGCCCAGTTGACCGCTGGGATACAGGCTGTTAGCGTGCCCAACAGGGACATTGCCCTTGTTAGGGTCATGTGAGGATGCTGTATTGCCGTAAGGGTCATTTCTCTCACCTTCTCTAGTTTTTTCTCTGGCAAGAGACAAACTTGACGGTCGGAGTCCAAGACGAAACCTAGAAACATTTGTTTCCTTAGGGGTTGAAGTTTTGATTTTTTTAAGTTTACCATCCAACCCAGTCTTTGCATGGTCTCTGTTATCTTTTCTACCTGATGTGCGCAGTGATGTTCTGAATTGCCAATGACCAGAAAATCGTCCAAGTAAGGCACCATAATCACATTGTGGATTCGAAGGAAAGCTGTCATTTCCGCTATTACTTTTGTAAAAATCCTTGGCGCTATGGAGATGCCAAACGGAAGAGCCGTAAATTGAAAATGCCTGAGGTCGCCCTGGATGTATAGGGCTACCCTCAGGTATTTTTGGTACTCTTGGTGCATCGGGATATGGTAATAGGCATCCTTCAAATCTATTACGGCCATGAAGCAGTTGTGGTGTAACAGCTTTATGGCCGAAGTCACTGATTCCATTTTGAATGTTTGGTTCATGATCCATTGATTGAGGCGCCTGAGATTTATTATCGTTCTGAAGGAAAGGTCGGGTTTTTTTTATTAGGAAGAGGGGAGAATAGAACCCCCTTCTTTCTTGATCTTTCGGGACCTCTATCAGAACTTGTTTCTCCAATAGTCCTAAGATTTCTGTTTCTATGGCTGATTGCTCTCCTGGATCCTTCCTGACGGGGGTCACCACAAATGAAGCTCTTGGATACTGGAAGAAGGGGATTTTTAGGCCATTCTTTATAATTTTCAGGATCCAATTGTTGGCCGATATTTTGTCCCATTCTTGAGAAAAGAGCCTCAATCTTCCCCCCACAGGAGGGCTGGTGTCATTGCGGGGATTTTTTGGCGGTTGAGGTATTTCCCCCAAACATAAACCCTGGTTCTTTTTTCCTCTTGTCGTCCCACCTTTTCCGTTCTCCCGGGGGACGGCCTCGATTGAACCTTCCCCTCCGAAAGGGCGGTCTCCTTTGATCACCCATGAATCTGGGGAAGCCCTTCTTTTTATCACCGGCTTTTTCCAGGATGTCATCCAGGTCTTTTCCAAACAAGAACTGCCCATCACATGGTAACGAGCATAATTTTGCCTTAGATTGAATGTCCCCAGGGCAGCCTTTGAGCCATAACACCCGTCTTGCGGCGTTCGACAGCCCCGCTGCTCTTGCCGTTAACCTCATCGAGTCGGCGGAGGTATCTGCCAAGAAGGCGGCAGCTCCGTGTAGTAGGTACATTTCACCTAAAATTTTCTCTCTTGGTATTTTGGAGACCAATTTTTCTTCCAGTTGTTGCAACCAGACCATTAATGACCGGGCTGTGCAGGTGCCGGCTATTGCTGGTTTTAGACCGCCTGCCGCTGCCTCCCAAGTATGCCTTAGGTATGAGTCCGCTTTTTTATCCAAGGGATCTCTCAAAACCCCTGAATCCTCCAGGGGCAGGGCCGATTTCTTGGAAGACCTAGACACTGCGGCGTCAATCTTTGGGACCTTGTCCCAGATGTCCGTGTCCTTAGCCTCAAAGGGGTATCTTCGCTTTGAAGAGGAGGGAAGGCTACCTGACTTCTCCGGTTTCTTCCACTCTCTTTCGATTAGGGCCTGAATCTTGTCATTGACCGGAAAGGTACGCTTTTTCCTTTCTTGTAGGCCGCCAAACATCACATCCTCCAGTGATCTCTCTACTTTCTCCTCCTGTAGGCCCATAGTGGACCTGATGGCTTTAAGGAGGGCGTCCGTATCTTCTACGGGAAAGCAAGGTCTGCCCCCCGTATGACTGTCTGAGGATGAAGATGACCCGTGCTCAACTTGATACTCCGAAGAGGAGGAGCCTGACGAGGAACTCGGGGAGGCTTTCCTACTCTTACTTTTCTTTTTTAATAATTTTTTAAGTGAGCCCTGTACCTCCGACTTAATTATTGATCTGAGGTTTGTTGCCAGGCTCGGTGCCTCTTCAGCCATAGTCCGCTGGATACAGCTGACACAAGTCCTTTTGGTAGTCTTTTGCTAAAGGGCTGTGGCATATAACACATACTTTATTTTTCTTTTTGCATATAGCTTTTTTGCCTCCCTAAAAAAGAAAAGACATAGGAAGCCCTATTACAACATTGTCAACTTTCACGGAGATCACTCACCACCCAGGAAAGACAGATACCGGGCTCTGGGGCTGCGAAGGAGCGTGCGTTCTGCGTTCTTTTGACCTCGAGGAATCCCTCGATCGGTGACTTGGACGGCTGCTGCTTTTGCCGCTCGAGCGGCTCTTGCGACCAGAAGCTTGTGATGGGGGCAGAGACAATGGGGACGGTGAGTGATCCTCCTGAGACGCCATTGTCACCCCTGCAGCCGCTTCTGCTCCTTCTTTATCGGTGAGTGCCCCTCATTACCCCTCCCCCCCGCGACCGCCAGCCGCTTTTCCTGGCCGGCGTCGCGCCCGGCGCCATGATCGTCGCGTCCTGATGACGTCAGCGGTCGCGCTCCCAGAATCCTCTGCGCCGCTGACGTCGGTCTCCGCCCCCGGCTTCCCCTGCATGCAGGCGAAGGACGGGCGCGCGCGCAGGGGGAGGGCGGCACGTGGAGGAACCTCCGAAGGGAGGACATCGGGACGTGCCCGCACGAACCCGGGGCCCGGATCAGGCAACACCCCGGGGACTGCGCTACCAGCTGCCGACGGCCGGCGTCGCAGGTAAGTCAGCCCTGCAATTTAAACGCCGGGACGGCCCTGGGTCTTTCATCCTGACAGGCGCCGCCGCTGTCAGAGGGATTCCTTTCCAGGACAGGAACCCAACTGAAGCGGGGGAGAGGTGCCGCCCCTTATGTTTCAGTAGGTTCCTGTCCTGGCGGGGCGGATCCCTCTCTCATGTGGTGCTGTCATGGGTGAAGGGAAAATCAGGGGTAACGGATACTGATATTTAATAGTAATTTTGTTGAGGGCACGATAATCAATACAAGGCCTTAATGAACCATCCTTTTTGGCCACGAAAAAAAACCCAGCACCTAAGGGTGAAGAGGATGGTCTAATATGATCCTTCTCCAACGCCTCCTTAATATAGGATCGCATAGCCTCGTGCTCGGGTACAGATAAATTGAAGAGCCGACCCTTGGGAAATTTACACCCAGGGCTCAGTTCAATTGCACAGTCATAACTCCTATGAGGAGGCAAAGACGCAGACTCATTCTCACTAAATACATCATAAAAGTCCGCCAAATAGTCAGGAACATCATGCGACTGAGGAGAGGTGGAAAAAACCGGAGCCTCACTAAGGGCACACCGACAACCCCAACTCACCACAGAAACAGATTTCCAATCCAAAACTGGATTATGAATTTGCAACCAGGGAAACCCCAGAACAATGGTATCATGCAAATTATGCAACACCAAAAATCTGCTATTTTCTTCATGGTCTGGGGCGACCCGCATTACCACCTGGGTCCAAAACTGAGGTTTATTTTTTGCCAAAGGAGTAGCATCAATCCCCCTCAAAGGGATAGGCGTCCGCAGAGGTGTCATCGGAAATCCACAACGTTTAGCAAAATCTAAGTCCATTAGGTTCAGGGCTGCTCCCGAATCCACAAAAGCCTTGGCGGAAAATGTGGACAGGGAGCAGATCAGAGTAATTGCCAGAAGGAACATAGGTTGAACACCACCCACAGAAAACGTGTGTGCAAAACGTTTCTCTCGTTTAGGACAGACAGAAATAATATGCAAGGCATCTCCACAAAAAAACACAGCTTATTACGCCTTCTGAACTCCTGACGTTGCTCCCTGGACAAAACTCTATCACATTGCATAGGCTCAGACACTTGTTCAACAGGTGGCAACACCTCTCGTGCAGTCCTGCATTCATGTAAACGCCGATCAACCTGAATGGCTAATGACATAGAATTGTCAAGACCAGAGGGAACAGGAAATCCCACCATAGTATCTTTTACGGCTTCTGACAAACCCTTCCGAAAGAGAGCTGCCAAGGTATTATTATTCCAGGTAGTAAGGACCGCCCACTTTTGGAATTTTTGACAGTACAATTCTGCAGAATCTCGACCCTGGCTCAATGTCAACAGGGTCTTTTCAGCCTGATCAATAGCATTAGGTTCGTCATACAACAACCCCAAGGCTAGAAAAAATGCGTTCACATTAGTCAGAATAGGATCATCTGGTTTCAAAGATAACGCCCAATCCTGGGGATCGCCACGCAGCAAAGAGATGACAATTTTAACCTGCTGCGCGGAGCTCCCTGACGAGTTAGGCTTCAAGGCAAAAAATAATTTACAATTATTTTTGAAATACAAAAATTTAGACCGATCCACAAAAAACCCATCAGGAGTAGGGATCTTTGGTTCAGCAGCATGTGAATGAGCAAGGTAGGCGGAAATTCCCCGCACTTCCGCAGCGAGCTGCTCCACATGATCAGACAATTGCTTTATCTCCATTGAGAGAAAAAAAAATTCCCCCTACGCAGGGCTGTGGAGTCGGTAAGCCAAACCTGCAACTCCGACTCCGACTCCAACTCCACGACTCCGACTCCCACACATATTGCTTATATTTAAGTGAAAAATTTATTGTAGTACAATGTGAACCTCAGACATTTAATCATTTTTATGATCCCATAATCAAGATATTTAGATAGAACAGAATATATATTGGTGTACTACCCGGTTTTCATTCTTTTTGGTACAGATACGATATGGATAGACAGATATGGATAAATGGATAGATAGAGCAGATTTCTAATCTGCTTTTGCTATTGAAAACATTATCTATGAGCTCAAAAACCTTTCAGGTGATGCGGTTTTTTAAAAAGATGATCAGCTTTTGCAGCTGAAAAACGTATCCTCAAAAAACACAGGAAAAACGCTGTGTGTGAATGTAGCCTTAGATCAGGAATAGAACAGCCATTTATAGGACATTTCATAACTTTCCCAAATTCCTATGAAAAAATATTCAGCACATCCTGCATTGAATTACTGTACCCAATTTATTATATATTTTAGGAGTCGGAGTCGGTCCATTTTATACCGACTCCAACTCCACCAAAATGAGCACCGACTCCGACTCCACGACTCCGACTCCACAGCCCTGCCCCTACGGCCTCAGAGATATAGAGGAAAAAATATACACACTTTTTTTTTTGACAATTCTTTCCTGCTATTGAGTACCCTAGGATCTGCGGTATGGCTGGTGATTCTGTTATGAATGAGTCACCGTAGGAGGCAAAAACAGAAATACTAGCTAAGCCCAGAAAACCAGAGAAGTTGGCAGCTATAGGATCACAGACCCCTGAACCTATCAACAACAACTAGCAGTAGCCGTGGGGGGTTCCTACGGTGCCCTAGACCCCTCGATCACAGCCGGAGAACTACATAGCCTAAAGACAGAAAGGGAAATCTAAACTGCCCCAGAGCAGACCCCAAAGCAATAGGCAGCCCCCAACATATGACGGTGAAGCAAGATGAAAAAACACTCACACAGATAGAAAGATAGGCTGAGCAAACGATGGGGCCCAAGCTAACTACAAAGGACAGGATAGAAAAGCTGCTGTCTGTAATCCGCCAAAACCCTATCAAAAGAGCCAACAGCTGATAGGGAAAAAAGCCCTGAAGACGCTAAGCTTCAAAAAGACTATATCAGTACTCAGGTATTTTCTGAAGACAGAGCAAAAAGGAATTCAGCACACCCCAGCAGGTAATGGCAGAAATCCAGAAAAACAAGGAAAAACAAAAACAAAACACAAATGCAAAAAACAGAGCAGAGAACTTAGCTTTTGAGGAGCAGGAATCAGACTGGTCTCCTAGAATCTCTCAGAGAGATCACCAGCAAGGCAGAAGGGCGTCGGCTGCCTTATATCCAGTCAGAAATTCCCGTCACCCAGTCATCATCATCCAGCTCAGGTGCTTGGTAATCAGCCTCACTACCTTCCTTCACCAGAAGAGGGAGTTCATCAGACCTCAATGGTGAAGGGGAAAATGAACTCACAACACTGTGCTTCATGTTAGTGGCAAATTTAGGTCAATAATTTTTGCACTTATTTGTGAAAAAATCAGAAATTTGACGAAAATTTCGCAATTTTCAAATTTTGAGTTTTTATTCTGTTAAACCAGAGAGTAATGTGACACAAAATAGTTCCTAAATAACATTTCCCACTTGTCTACTTTACATCAGCACAATTTTGGAAACAAAATTTTGTTGTTAGGAAGTTATAAGGGTTAAAAGTTGACCAGCGACTTCTCATTTTTACAACAAAATTTACAAAACCATTTTTTTTTAGGAACCACCACACATCTGAAGTCACTTTGAGGGGTCTGTATGGCACAAAATACCCAAAAGTGACACCGTTCTAAAAACTGCACCCCATAAGCTACTCAAAACTACATTCTAGAAGATTATTAACCCTTCAGGTGCTTCACAGAAACTAAAGCAACATGGAAGGAAAAAATGGACATTTTAATTTTTCCAACAAAAATTTTCTTTTAGCATCATTTTTTTTTAAATTTTCACAAGGGCAACAGGATAAAATGGATCCTAAAATTTGTTGGGCAATATCTCTTGAGTACATGGATACCTTTTTGGGTGCACAGCAGGGCTCAGAAGGGAAGGAGCGCCATTTGACTTTTTGAATGGAAAATATGCTGGAATATTTAGCGGTTGCCATGTCGCGTTTGGAGAGCCCCTGTGTACCTAAACATTGGAGCGTCCCCACAAGTGACCCCATTTTGGAAACTAGACCCCCCCAAGGAACTTCTCTAGATGCATAGTGATCACTTTGAACCCCTAGGTGCTTCACAAATTGATCCGTACAATAAAAAAACAAAACAAAAAAGTACTTTTTTTTTTTTTTTCACAAAAATTTTCTTTTAGCCTCAGTTTTTTCATTTTTCACATGGGCAACAGGATAAACTGGATCCTAAAATTTGTTGGGCAATTTCTCCTGAGTACACCGATACCTCATATGTGGTCATAAACCACTGTTTGGGCGCACGGCAGGGCCCGGAAGGGAAGGAACGCCATTTGACTTTTTGAATGAAAAATTAGCTCCAATCGTTATCGGACACCATGTCGCGTTTGGAGAGCCCTTGTGTGTCTAAACAGTGCAAGTGACACCATTTTGGAAATTAGACCCCTTAAGGAACGCATCTAGATGTGTAGTGAGCACTTTGAACCCCCAAGTGCTTCATAAGTTTATAACGCAGAGCAGTGAAAATAAAAAATCACTTTTTCCACAAAAATGATTTCTTAGAACGCTATTTTTTATTTTCACATGGCTAACAGGAGAAATTAGACCACAAAAGTTGTAGTCCAGTTTGTCCTAAGTACGCTGGTACCCCATATGTGGGGGGGAACCACTGTTTGGGCGCACGGCAGGGCTCAGAAGGGAAGGCGCTCCATTTGACTTTTTGAAATGAAAATTAGCTCCAATCGTTAGCGGACACCATGTCGTGTTTGGAGAGCCCCTGTGTGACTAAACTTTGGAGCGCCCCCACAAATGACCCCGTTTTGTAAACTAGACCCCCTAAGGAACTTATCTAGATGCATAGTGAGCACTTTGAACCCCCAGGTGCTTCACAGAAGTTTATAACGCAGAGCCATGAAAATAAAAAATATTTTTTTTTCCTAAAAAAAAATATTTTTTAGTCCGCAATTTTTTTTATTTTCACAAGGGTAACAGGAGAAATTGGACCCCAAAAGTTGTTGTCCAGTTTGTCCTAAGTACGTTGGTACCCCATATGTGGGGGGGGGGGAACCACTGTATGGGCACACGTCGGGGCTCGGAATGGAAATAGTGACATTTTGAATTGCAGACTTGGATGGCATAGTCTGCGGACACCATGTTACATTTGCAGAGTCTCTGATGTGCCTAAACAGTAGAAACCCCCCACATGTGACCTCATTTAGGAAACTAGACCCCCAAGGAACTTATCTAGATGTGTGGTGAGCACCCCAAGTGCTTCACAGAAGTTTATAATTCAGAGCCGTGAAAATAATCATTTTTTCCTCAAAAAATGATTTTCTTACCTTGCAATTTTTTATTTTCACAAGGGTAACAGGAAAAATTGGACCCCAAAAGTTTTTGTCCAGTTTGTCCTGAGTACACGTCAGGGCTCGGAAAGGAAATAGTGACATTTTGAATTGCAGACTTTGATGGAATGGTCCTGCGGTCTTTACATTTGCAGAGCCCCTGATGTGCCTAAACAGTGGAAACCCCCACAAGTGACCCCATTTTGGAAACTAGACCTTCCAAGGAACTTATCTAGATGTCTGGTGAGCACTTTAAACCCCCAAGTGCTTCACAGAAGTTTATAACGCAGAGACGTGAAAATGAAAAAAAATCATTTTTTTTCCACAAAAATAATTTTTTAGCCCCCAATTTTTTATTTTCCCAAGGGTAACAGGAGAAATTAGTCCCCAAAAGTTGTTGTGCAATTTTTCCTCAGCATGCTGATACCCCATATGTTGGGGTAAACCACTGTTTGGGCACATGTCGGGGCTTGGAAGGGAGCACCGTTTGACTTTTTGAACGCAAAATTGGCTGGAATCAATGGTGGCACCATGTCGCGTTTGGAGACCCCCTGATGTGCCTAAACAGTGGAAACCCCTCAATTCTATCTCCAACCGTAACCCCAACACACCCCTAACCCTAATCCCAACCCCAACACACCCCTAACCACAACACACCCCTAACCCTAATTCCAACCCTAACCCTAATTCCAACCCTAACCCTAATTGCAACCCTAACCCTAATTCCACCCTAATTCCAACCCTAACCCTAATTCCAACCTATCCCTAATTGCAACCCTAATCCTAATTCCACCCTAACCCTAACTCCAACCCTAACCCTAACGGAAAAATAAAAATATTTTCTTTATTTTATTAGTTGTGCCTACCTATGGGGGTGATAAACGGGGTGTTTATTTACTTTTTATTTCATTTTGATCACTGTGAGAGTGATCAAAATGAATGAATGGAATCTGCAGCCGCAGATTCGAGCGGGAGCACTGCACATGCGCCCGCCATTTTCCAAGATGGCGGCACCCATGATCCGGGACTGCGGGACACCGGGAGCGACAGCGGCACTTGGAAGGTACTGAAGGGGGTGATCGGAAGCCGGTGGGGGAGCCGAGGGAAGCAGATGATGACAGCGGTGGCACATCGCTGCTGTCATTCAGTGGCAGGGGGGCAGATCGCCGGTGGGGGGGGGGGTCAGATAACTGTCTCCAGCCATGTCCGATGCTACTGCAGCATCGACCATGGCTGGTTTATAATATTTCATCAAATTTCATTGATGAAATATTACTATCGCTCTGATTGGCTGTTTCACTTTTAACAGCCAATCAGAGCGATCGTAGCCACGTGGGGGCGAAGCCACGCCCCCTGTGAAGTACAAAGCCCCCTTTCATTGATCCCGGTCACCCGACCCGCAGGGGGGCTTTTGAAGTCATGACAGCATATGCGTCATCGGTCGGATTGGCACCGACTTTCATGACGCATACGCTGTGTCACAGGTCGGGAAGGGGTTAGGGGCATAAAAATTACAAGCTTGAAAATCGAAATGTTTCAAAACTTTTAATCAAATTTTTGATATTTTCTTAAATAAATGGAAATGTTATTGACCTAACATGGAGTATAATGTGTCAGAAAAAAAACAAACTAAGAATCCATGGGATATGTAAAAGCATTCCAAAGTTAATACAAAAAATTGACACGTCATTAAAAATAGGTCTTGCGCAGAAAAAGAACAGCATTTTCTATTTGGATTAAAAATAGGTCTGTGACAGCAAGGTGAAAACCAGCTTCAGCGGTTATAGGGAACCTGTCATGTTGAAATCCATATATGATCTGAAGGGCAGGATGTTAAAGAGTCAGAGGCTCTGGTCAGATTGATATACATTTTTGTGGGAAAGTTTTTTGATATAACATATATTTTATTAACTGAAATCCCTGGTGCCTGTATGCATAAACGAGTCCAGTGGGTGGTCCCATCAGCGATTGACAGTGTTTCCTATGTGACCATACATGTCAATCACTGATGACAGCCCACCAGACTCATACATACAAACATGAATTTCAATTAATAAAAGAAGGAATTTTCATACTCCCCGTAATATCTATTTCTTGGAGCCTTCATTGGGGGACACAGGTAACCATGGGTGTATGCTGCTGTTGATAGGAGGCTGACACTAGGCACAAAAAGGGATTATCTCCTCAGCAGGGTACACCAACTGACACGCACACGGCTCGTCAGTTAGTGAAAAAGCAGTAGGAGAAGCAAGAACAAATAACTATTTACAGGCCCAAACGAGGCACACAAGTCCAACATAGGCACAAAAAAGCAAGGGTGTGTACTGTGTCCCCCAATGAAGGCTCCAAGAAAGATTTTATGGTGAGTGCCAAAAATAATAATATTGCTTCATTGGGGGACACAGGTAAAAGAGATGTCCTAAAGCAGTCCCAAGGGAGGGAACATACTATCGTGCTGTCCTTGAGAGGTAGAGACGCAAGGCTCAAACTAGGTTCAGTTTACGTGAGACCTTTCGATGGGATGGACAGAAGGACGGACAATATTCTCATTGATGTTCAACAGAAAGACTACCTTACGAAGGAATGAAGGAACCAATTCGCAAGACCACCTTGCCTGGAAAGACAAGGAAGCAGAGCGGCAAGAGAGCTTTTAATTCTGAGACCCGTGAGATAGAAATGATTTCAATTTAAAAAAAAAAAAAACAACATACTTTCCAGGAGAAAAGAGAAGCTGCGTTGTCCTGAATGGATTCTAAGGGAGGTCCATGAATAGCGCTTAAGATTAGATTGATCCCATGGATTCACAGGGGGTCGATTTGGTGACGCTAGGTGGGCAACACCCAGAATGAAGGTCTTGACCTGGGGACGAGGTGTCATTTTCCACTGAAACGGAACTGAGAGCGTGGATACCTGACTATTGAGAGTACTAAGGAACAAACCAGACTCTAGCCCTGATTGTAAGAAAGAAGAAAGCCAGGAAGGAAGGGAAAAAGACATGGGAGCTGTGTGGCTATCATCACATCAGCGAAAGGCGGCTTTCCAGATCCAATGGTAAATGCGTGATGACGAAGGTTTCCTTGCCCTGATCATGGTCTTGGATTGCGGTCTCAGCGACCATGCAAATAAATTGAGAGACTGGGAATACTGGTTGAAGAGGGGACCCTGAGAAGGGAGCTCTGGGAGTTTCCAAGGTATATCCGTGAGTAGGTTGACTGAGTACCAGGCTCTGCTGGGGCCACTAGGATGACTGGAAAACGTTCCGCCTTGATCTTCTTGACGAGTCTAGCGATCAGAGGAAGAGGTGGAAAAAAGTATGGAATTGAAACAAGGGAATGACCAGGGCATTGCAACTGACTGCCTGGGGGTCAAGAGACCTGGTCATGGAACGAGGGACCTTGTGATTCATCAGAGATGAAAACACATTGATGTCGCGAGTGCCCCACCTTTGACAGATCTGATCGAACACAGAGGGGTTGAGGGACCACTCGCCCGAGGAGAGACCCTGATGGCTTATTAAGTCGGTGGCCCAGTTGTCCACGCCTGGAATGTCCACTGCTGATATTGCTGTTACGTGCCAATCAGTCCAAGTTAGAATCCATGAAACCTCTAACATAATGGGCTCGCTCCGAGTCCAGCCCTGGTGGTTTATGTAAGGCCGGGTTCAGATTGCGTTATGGCAGTCCGTCTAACGGATTGCGATAGATCTCGGCATTAACGCGATGTAATGCATCAGTTAACGCTGCCATAGACTGTCATAATGTGGCGCATCACTAACCCATGTCCTAATCGGCATGGGTTAGTGATGTGCCGTCATGCTGTGACGGACCCTCAGACGCGGTCTGCAGCGTTCGAGGGTTCGTCACTGCTAGCGCAGTTAGAGCATCTGCGCTAGTGTGATCGCATAACTTGTTCCAAAAAAGGCAGTTGCATTAGCGCAGTCCGTTTAACGCATACGTTGAACAGATTGCCCTAATGCTATATGAACCTGGCCTAAGCCATGGCATTGCCTGAATTAAGGCTAAGTTCACTCTTGCGTTTGGGTGCTCTGCGTACTTCTTCCCTTCAGATCCGCATAGATGCACGTACATCCTGCGTACCTATCTTTAACATTGGGTACGCAGGGACATGCGTTGTATGCGGATGCGTCGTTTTGACTTGCCCGCCGACAGCACGGGAATGCAACATGTTGCATTCCTGTATAAGCCTACATAGAAATCTGAGTATAACGCCAAAAAGTCAAAAAACATAAATGGTTGTAATATCAAAAATATTCGCTCTTTATTAGTACAGGTGCAAAAAAGGTGTACATTTCAAAATGCAATCATATGATCAGATATCGGACATAACACTGAGAAGAAAGGGGATGGATACGCCACACACGCATAGTAAATGCAATGGTACAAAAAATGATAATATATAACCCCAAAACTGCATAGAAACTTGTACCCATGCTATAGAGTCTCACACTTGGCCGTCTAATGTATCTGCCAAAGTAAAGTTCATGCCAAGGGACATGGGGAGTTCATACAGAGCCTTCCATTAAAGTGCTGTGTGCAGAAAGGTGTGGGGAAAGAATGAAAAGGTAACCATGCTTACCCATAAGGAAAGTGCATATGCGTAGTGTCCAACCCCAGAGCCCCTACGCACGTTTCGCGCTGCCCCCCGATGAAGCCCAGCGCGAAACGTGCGTAGGGGCTCTGGGGTTGGACACTACGCATATGCACTTTCCTTATGGGTAAGCATGGTTACCTTTTCATCCTTTCCCCACACCTTTCTGCACACAGCACTTTAATGGAAGGCTCTGTATGAACTCCCCATGTCCCTTGGCATGAACTTTACTTTGGCAGATACATTAGACGGCCAAGTGTGAGACTCTTTAGCATGGGTACAAGTTTCTATGCAGTTTTGGGGTTATATATTATCATTTTTGTACCATTGCATTTACTATGCGTGTGCGGCGTATCCATCCCCTTTCTTCTCAGTGTTATGTCCGATATCTGATCACATGATTGCATTTTGAAATGTACACCTTTTTTGCACCTGTACTAATAAAGAGCGAATATTTTTGATATTACAACCATTTATGTTTTTTGACTTTTTGGCGTTATACTCCGATTTCTATGTAGGCTTATATATTTCTAAGGGAGTTGCCCTTTTATTTATGCCATTATGAACGTCCTTTTTTCTAGATAGGAAAAAGTATTATGTTCATTGCTATGTTGGATCATGTTAAAATGTTGCATTCCTGTGCAGTTGGCAAGCACGTCAAAACGACGCACGCGGACGCATCCACATACAACGCATGTCCCTGCGTACCCAATGTTAAAGATAGGTATGCAGGACATATGCGCATCTATGCGTATCTGAAGGGAAGAAGTACGCAGCCCTACATAGAGCACCCAAACGCAACTGTGAACTTGGCCTAACACAAGCACAAAATTAGTTAATGTTGTGTGACCATTCAGAGTATATAACCTATAGATATGAAACACAGCTACGAATAAAATTTTAAAATTCATTGATCATTTATTAAAATTCATTAAGACATGATAACAAAACAAAAACTCAACAGGAAGACAGCGGAAGAAAAAGAAATGATTTAGTTAAAATCAATATGTCCATTACAGTCAGTAAACTACAACATCTGAAAAGCATGGAAAATATTAATTAAATGTCCATATTTCATAAAAATTTAAATACAACGCATCGGATTAGATGATAAATAAATACTAGGGTAATGACTAAAATAAATTGGGCTCAGCGCAGGATGTGCGGTAAATGTTATCATAATTTGAGAAAGTTATAAAATGTATTATAAATGTCTGTCCTGCTCCTGATGTAAGGATTTAGGCTTTTAGTTGAGATGAATCTGTGCTGCACTTTATGTCCTTGCTCACTAGTGAGACAGTACTGTGGAGTTGGAGTTTGAAGTCAGGGAAATTGACGAGTCGGAGGTTAGGCTTACCGACTCCACAGTAGTGCCTGCTCGGAGAAGAGAGTCAATGGCTGGAAGAATCCGGGGACTTGAGCTGTGACCCTTGTGGGGGGGTGGGGGGGGGACATGAAAAAATGTCTGCATGGGAGAGAAGGCAATTTTTTCTTGTAATCTGTGGTAACGATCTCCCTGACCCAGGCATCAGATAGATATGGAGAGCCAGGCGCTCCGGTAAAGCAGAAGTTGGCCGCCCACTCTGAGAAGATTCTCGGGTGGGGGTGACCAGTGATGCAGAAGAGAATCAATTGGATAGGGAACCAGAGGGTTTGGCAGCGCGACATAGCGCCATCATGGGGCAGGTTTGAAAGAATGCTTCCTACTCTCCCGCTGGGCAGGGGAATGATCTCACTGGGAGGAGGTAACGGAGGCGTGTGCGCAATCTGGTCTGCAAAATCAGCCGGAGAGGCCGTTGATCGGATGCCCTGCCAAAGGAGCTTTGCCTAGGCCAAAACCGAATTGGCTATTCATGTGGCAGCGAATGCGCGACAGAGGGAGGAGGTGTCAAGCAGCCTCAAAGGCGGATTTGGCTACAGCCTTGATCTGTCAGTGGAGTCCTTACGGGAGGAGCCACCAGGGAGTGACAGGACAGTCTTAGTTGACAGCCTTGAAACTGGAGGGTCCACGGCCAGGGATTCTGCTGAGATCAGGACCGAAGGGATACAAGATATTCAACTGTCTTCTACCTGGGAAGCGCTTTTCTAGGAGTTCCCACTGCTTTGTGAAGATTCCCTCAAATTCCTTGTGATTGGAAAAACACCCAGGGAGGGAGTTTTGCCTTTTTGAATGAGAGAGTGATTTGGGGTAGGACACTCCTCTTCCTTAATACTTAGGATCTGATTGACGGCAAATATCAGGTTGTCGATCATATCCTGGAGCTTGGAAGTTTGGTCTGTGTCGGGATCAGATTCCGACTGGGAATCAAAGTCGGATCCCAGGGACATTCAGGGGAGGAGGAATGCAACACTAAGGGCTGAAGGGTGTAAAGGGAGAAGAGGAACCAGACAAAAACAAGTGTGCCCACTTCTTGCAACCTTGATCTGCCATGCAGAGGGGTAGGTGCCTGCGATTCGTCCTGAAGAACAATTGGAGCATTGATGGCTGACAGGTTAGGTAAACGTTCAAGGACCTGCAATAGGGACTGGGATACCTTACTTAGGTAATTAACTGATTGAGAAATGGCAAAGGGGGAGGGTGTGTGCTTTCGTCTCGGGCGGCTCATTTGAGACTTGCATGGTGGTTGGGCTGCAATTTGGACAGAAAGCCGAGGTCTGACCTGTGGGCCACTTCTTTTTACAGTGGGCACAGGTATTGTGGATAATAGTGGGGGAGGGATAGGAGCAGGGCTTCCTAGGTCTGGGAATATGTAGAGGTCTGGGCAGAAGGGCTAAGCCTAGGAGAGAAGACAAAAAAAATATAGCCTGGACAGAGTCTACCCAGTCCTGGATGCAGAGAACCTCATGTGGAGAGAGGCCGCTGCTGCATAGAAAAACAATGCTGTGGAAACGCAGAAGGCAATGTAACACAATCGGAGCTGGAGACAGTGAAGGAGAAGGAAGGGGTGAGCCCAGGTAAGGCACGCTGAAAGCCCACGCTGAGAGCGAAGTGACCGCAAGTGTTCGAGCGCTTCAGATTGGCTGAAGTGCACAGACTGGGGCATGGAAAGGAAAAAACAGGCACTCCCCATAGGACGGAAAAACGAGAGCGAGCCTGACAAGCTGATCGGCTGGTACGCACGGGGGGGGGGGGGGTTTGGAGACGGCGTGACAAGGAAGAAGGGCCCAGAAAGCCTAGGGACTAAATATTTAGTCTATTTCGGTGGTTGCACTTTCTTCTCCATTCAGAAGATGACATCAGGAGCCTCCCCACTCCCCAGGTGAGGGGGGGTGGGGTGGAGATGTCATTAGAAACAGGCATCCTCTCTCGTACCGTCGTGGTCCCAGACGGTGAAGAAGATGGTGTCCACCCTGAGGGAGGAGGGTCACTGAGGAGTGACAACTGTCTTCCTCCCGGCCCGCTCAAAGGAGAGGGCTGGGGTGAGGAACAGGCAAGGACCGGCAGCCATGAACCGCCCTAAGACATGCTTGTGAAGTGTCCAGGGGTAAAGTTCTGTCCAGCAGACCAGAGAGTACGATGTGGACGCAACACACTGTTCTCTCGGTTGCTTACATTTTTGGGAAAAAAGGGTGAGAAGTTACACCCTGTAGAGAAGAACTTGAAAATTAAAACAGAAAAGATTAATAGGACACAACAAGGTGACCAAAGGAAAAAAAAAACAAACAAAAAAACACAAACAAACAAATCTGCAGTCAGATCCAGGTCTGCCTCCTACTGACACTACGCTAAAACTGACAAGCTTTGTGCCAGTCGGTAGGTGTACACTGCGGTGGAGGAGCTAACTTTTCTTCCCTAGTGAAAGCCTCCTAGTGGCAGCAGCATACACCCATGGTTACCCGTGTCCCCCAATGAGGCAATAAAGAAATACAAGTTGTGCTGAATCTTTTCCAACAAACCTCATTCTGCTCAGCTTCTCCTTTTCTATACCATGCTGTCCACAGATTGGACGGCATGTACGTAATTGGTTCCCTTTAAGTAAACAGGCAGCTTATAACTGTCCACGACTTTAATAGTGATCCCTTAGCTGTAGGACAGTTCATCAATATTACAATCGGTGAGGGATCAATCACACATGACTCCAACTAATCAAAACTTAGCAGAGCCACAACGGCCAGAAGTACACAGTGTACAGAGGTGGAGAACCACATCCGGGTACAATGCCAAGTGAATGTTCTCAGGTAATGCAGCTCAGCTGCCTGTCAGTGTGAAGGGAGCTGAGATGCATTACCCATGAATGGTAACTGTACTGTATACGGAGCTGTGGTACCAGCTCAATATACTACGTACTCCATGACATTTCAATTATACGCCTTCATTTCTTTCTAAGAGGGGGCCATAATTTTCTTATTTTTCAATTCCTTCAGCCGAATGAGGGCTTGTTTTTTTGTGGTTGTACTTTTGAATGACACCATTCATTATATCAAATGTTGCATTGAAAAGTGGGAAAAAATTTCCAAGGGTGCTGAAGTTGTAAAAAAACAAAACAAACCAAAAACAACCACAAAAAAAAAAAAAAAAAATTGCAATTCCACAATTTTTTTTCTTAAAAATTTACCATGTTAAATATACTATACAAATGACCTGATGTGATTCCCCAGGTCAGTACGAGTATGCAGATACCAACTATGTATAGCTTTGTTTTTTTGGTTTTTAGCGGTGTAAACAACTTTTGAAATTTGAAAGAAAAATTTTTTTCCGCTTAGGTCATCATTTACTGTGACCTGTAACGTTTCCATTTTTTGGGATCTGGGACTGCGTGAGGAACTTACTTTTTACTTCCTGACCTGACATTTTTATCAATACCATTTTCGGGTAGATATGATATTTTGATCGCCTCTTATTACATTTCACTGCAATGTTGCGGCAGCCAAAAAAACTTAGTCCTGGGGTTTTTATTTTTTTCTTGTTATGCCGTTTACCGATTGGATTAATTCACTTTATATTTGGAAAAATCGGACATTTCTGAAAGCAGAGATACCAAATACCATATTTTTCGGACTGTAAGATGCACTTTTGTCCCCCAAATTTGGGAAGAAAATGGGGGGTGCCGGATGTAGGCTTACCAGGGGGTGGGGGTTGTGGCAGTGGTAGAGCAGGGTTCCTTCCTCAGGGTTACGGCGGCAGCAGAAGTGTGGTGGATGCTGTGGCACAGTGTTAGCAGTGAGCAGAGTGCATCATTGGTTTCCTGGCTGCCATTTTCCTGAAGCCGTGGGCCATCATAAGCAGCGTGTGCACAGATTGGGATCTCGGCTGAATATTCACCCCATTCCATTAATATTAATTCCTCTTAAGTATCGGCACACGAGACCGCCCGGCAGCTGCAGGAAGGCTCCGGGTGCTCGCTAGAGAGCAACAAATACTCACTGCTTTGTGCGCACACAGTCCCGGCGTGCAGAGTATTGAGTATTCCGGCAGCTGCCCTTTGGCTTCCAAACAGCGCATGACTTCCCTGCCATGCGCTGCTTACAAGTATAAAGCAGTTGCTGGCATCGAAACAGGATGCTGCGAGGGAGAGCTGGGAAGGTAAGTGCAATGTTTGTTTTTTTTAATGTTTTCTGATGGGGCCAATGTATACCAGGACCGGAATGGAGGCCAATCATACCAGGTTATGGATGGAGCCCTGAATACCAGGATAGGAATGGGGCCATGCATACTAGGATGAGATGGGGAAATGTATAACAGGTTAGGGATGAGGGGGACCATTCCTACCAGGATAGGGATATAGGGAAAAGGGGGCCATGCACACCAGGATAATGATGAGGGAGCGATGCATACTAGGCTAGGGATGAGGGGGGCCATGCATAGCAGGGTAGGGATGAGGGGGGCCATGTGTATCAGGATCGAGATGAGGAGACCATGTATACCAGGTTAGGGAATATTAAGTACAGAATTGACCACTTTTTTGGTTCAATTTTTTTCTTCCTAATTTCCTCCTCTAAAACCTAAGTGCGTCTTATAGTTAAAAAAATATGGTACATTTTTAACCATTTTTACACAATTTCAAATAATACAAAACATGAATTCATGAACTAAACGGATTGTGCACTTACTGCATGAGCAGGGATGTCTAGTGGAGCAGAGATTTCAGTACTGTATAATTTTCTTCGGGATTTTTTCGGCTTACTTTCATCAGCATTTTGGCCATTGTTACCACCTGTTGGCTTAGGGGCTCCTATAGTTTGAAGGAATTTTTTTGCTGGGGGGGTAAAAAAAAAAATAAAAAAAAAATAAAAATCAGTGCTTCCCTTAATATCCTTGTCCCAAAATCAATTCAATTTAGAGGGTAAAGAGTAAAGGAATAAAGAAGAGCACAACACTCAATGCACAATACCTTTGGTCTGAAAGATGGAAGGAGAACTTTGTAGGAATTCTCCAAACTTCTGTAATGTTCTATCTTTCTTCTGAGTTGATGCTGTACTTGACATTGATGGCTGCTTTTTTAGTGACTGTTTCTGAAAGCAGAAATTAATTTTAAAGTTCCGCACATACAGATGTCATCTCATTTCTATGTAAAATGAAAATTATGCCAAAGTAAGATTAACAAGTAATAACGCAGCGCTAAGTCTAAGGCTGTGTGCACACGATGCAGATTTCCAGCGGTTCCGCAGCGGATTTTACCGCGCAGAAACGTTGCATATCTGCATTGTGATGTACAGTAGCCTTAAAATCAATGTAAAAAAAAAAAAAAACCGCTGTGCAGACGCTGCGGATTTTCCCGCGCGATTTTCCCGCGGTACAAAATCCGCAGCATGTTACTTCTTTTGTGCGGTTTTCCATCTACCCTGTCACCAAATCCGCAAGGGGAAAACCGCGATGGAAAACCGCACAAAAACCGCATGAAAAATGGAAGAAATCCGCAGGAAAAATGCAGGTCATTTGACCTGCGGATTTCTTCCATTCTGCGCGGAAAAATCCGCAGGGCCAAAAAGTCCGTCTGCACTCAGCCTAAAGACTGAGGAAAAAAATATGTATAAAAAGAACAGGTATGACTACACATGTGATACACTCTCAGCCTGGGTGTCTATGTTGCAGCAGTAATTTTTACCAATTTTACTCCAAAATGTGTGTGTCCATTTGCCACAGAATGTTCATGAGGTTTCAACCACGAGGCAGCGAAAGCATAGAATCCTAGTCTTAGGGTTCATATACTTCAGAAGGGCTTTTTCGATTTTATTGATATGTAAATCCCAGGGAGTATTGCCTCACTTATAAATCTATTTAACCATTAGACCCTATATCAAAGTCATTGGAATCTGTCTGTATATTTTTGTTGCTTAATCCGAGAGTCGCATGATATAGGGGCTGAGTCTGATTCCAGTGATTTGTCACTTGCTCAGCAGCTTGTTATGGTTTCAATACAATCAGTGTTTTATCAACAAGAGATTATCGCTAATGGACTAGGTTGCAGGTGCAGAACAGTCATGCTAATCTGTGTAATCCCGCCCCTACCACTGATTGACTGCTTGCTGACAATGTACAGTGTACGCAGGAAGCTGCCAGTGTTGTGGACAGAGATACATCTACAGAAGAGAAAACTGGGATTCTATCAAAACTGCATGAAGCAGCCCAGTAAGTGATACATTGGCGGAATCAGAGTCTCTGCTCCTACATCATTCAGCTATCAGATTACATAGCACAAGCCTGCTGATATATTCCCTTTAGAAACCATCACAAATACAGAACTAATCAATGATTAATGCCACCACACACCCAGGCAAATAAAGCTACCTAATTATTCATAAGAATTGATCTGAGAAAACAGATGGCATTATAACAGAGATATATTCCCGAAATATCAAGTTCATCTGCTCCTATGGTAGAGTCAGAAAAAAGAACAAGTCTAGAGATACGAACCTTGGAGCTGTAGATGGTTGCTGCAGGAGTTGCCAGGGATGAGGGGGTCATTTTATTAGTTCTTGTATTTTTCCTATTTTCACTTTTTACAGTGTCCTTATCGAGAAAAGAAACAGAAATAATGTGTATTACAAGCTTTTGGCAGGACACTTTTTTTTATTTTATTTTTTTTTTTTTTTTTTTAGAGTTTCAATAACTCAAGGAGTAAAAAGAACCACTAGATAGCGATTGATACTGAAGCCATGAGGCGTCTCCACGCTCTACCCAGAGATGGTCATCTGGCTTCTGTACATGATACAGTGCTGTATCGATGGCTAGTTCGCCATTTCTGGAGGTAAAAGCATTGGAAATTAAGCTCGCTCATGCAGAAAAATATCAAAATATATATTGTCCTCGAAAACTGCCTTTGCCCATCAAATATGCCACCACCTCCCATGGAGGAAAATCACTGATATTCTGGCCAACATTTACGCATTTTTGATTAACTGAAAAATTGCTTTATTTCTTTGGAAAATCTTCACATGTACCAGGATAGAGGTCAGCACTGAATTTGATCTCACATCTCACAGACCTTCTGGTGTGTAGGGTGCCGTCACACTAAACGATGCACCAGCGATCCCGACAATGATGTGACCTCGTCAGGATTGCTGGTGCGTCGCTACATGATCGCTGGTGAGCTGCCAAACAGGCAGATTTCACCAGCGATCACGCTGGTATCCAAGGTAAATATCGGGTAACTAACCGCGCGCGTCACTTAGTTACCCGTTGTGTACCTTGGATACCAGCTCCCGGCGTGTGCAAGCAGGTATCCAAGGTACACAGCGGGTAACAGCGACATGCGCGCTTAGTTACCCGATATTTACCTTGGATACCAGCTCCCAGCGTCTGCTTACAGCGCTGGGAGCTCGTTGATCGTTGCTCTCCCGCTCCCACAAGCAGCGATGCACACTGGCCAGCGGGAGACCGACGATCAAAAAAATGGCCCAGGACATTTCTGTACGATCAGCGATAAACGGCCAGGGGGGATTTCACTGATGCATGCCACACACAGCAAGAACGCTGGCGAGATTGCTGATGCGTCACAAAATCAGCGATCTCGCTGTGTGTGACAGGGCCTTTAGACTTTCCACATTAAGTAGGTTGCTAGCACCTTTAAAGAGGCCATTTCTCAGACTACGTATTTTTTTTTTTTTTTAGCAAATAATCACATTTCCCACATAATTTATACCGAGGTAACAAAAAAGGGGCACAATACAGAATTGTAATTTCATGAAAAAATAAAACTAATTCCAAAACCAGACCTGTCTGTCTGTCAGGATAGCCACCAGGTCCTCTTAGTTTTGTTCCAACTAAGAAAGTTCACGCCAGCCAGCTAATCATCATATCTTAAAGGGGTGGTAAGATACATAAAATGTCCTGTGTATCTAGCTTTAGACTCTCTCTACCACCATTTGTAACTTTTTAGTTTCTTTGAAAGTGGTAAAAAAAAGGGGGGTTGGAGGCTACCAATCCAAATAGGTCTAACGGTCTAATGTACCACAACCAGACAAATACTCAAAAATATATATATATAGTAGGACCCAATACCTCAATATAAAGGGAAAAGATTCCACATCAATAGGGCCTGTAGCCCTTGCTAGTTGATTTCTCCTTATGTTGATCAATTCAAAGACTTAAGTCCAAAATTGATTTGTTCAGGCATCACATTTCCATCCTACACAGTAGTATTAACCACCTTGGATCATATAAATAGTATCCTGCTAATGCCAAGGATTAGGATCAGTTCAACTGACTTAAGCTCACAATTAATATGTTCGAGTGTCACGTTTCCACCATAAATAGTAGTAAAACAACCTTCAATCATGAAAATAGTATCCTACTATTGCAAAGGATGGCATGCTAATTAGCACAATCGTGCCACAGTTAGCTATGTATCAACAATCAATCATGGGTAGAAGTATACAAAACAAATAATATAAAAGAGCAGTCTCATCCAGTTTATTCATTGGTCTTCCCAGGTTGAGCTCCAGAATTTTCAAAGGTCCTGGCTATCCAGAGGAGGGAGGGGAACAATTTCCACTAACACATCAACTCCCACCACAACGGTATCCAGGTGCACCCCTTGATGACCATAACCCCAATTATCTCCTGTGGTCCATCGTAGTCTGTGTTCTTTTAGTCAAGGTTATTTAACCTCCAAATGCCTTGGACAGATCCTCCACTCGAACATATTAATCGTGAGCTTAAGTCAGTTGAACTGATCCTAATCCTTGGCATTAGCAGGATACTATTTATATGATCCAAGGTGGTTTATACTACTATGCAGGATGGAAATGTGATACCTGAACAAATCAATTTTGGACTTAAGTCTTTGAATTGATCAACATAAGGAGAAATCAACTAGCAAGGTTTTTTTATTTGAGTGTATGTCATTTGTCTGTATTTGGTACATTAGACCGTTGGCCTTTTTAAGGAACTATCAAGGTTCTGTGCCCACGTAGCGTTTTTCAAGCGATTTTTTCCTGAGCAGAAACGCATGCCCTTGCCAGGGAAAACGTATGCGCTTTTTGACACGTGTTTTTGACGCGATTGTCAAGCGTTTTCCTATGCGTTTTCGCCCATATAATTGATGGCATGCGGAATCGCGGGCGATTCCGCAAAATTAATCAACATGCTGCGTTTTTTTTACCACTAAGCGATTCCACAGCGGTAAAAAACGCATCATTGGCACAACATGTGCATTTTCTATTAGGCTGAGTGCAGACGGACTTTTGGCCCTGCGGATTTTTCCGCACAGAATGGAAGAAATCCGCAGGTCAAATGACCTGCATTTTTCCTGCGGATTTCTTCAATTTTTCATGCGGTTTTCTTGCGGTTTTACATCGCGGTTTTCCCCCTGCGGATTTGGTGACAGGGGAGATGGAAAACCGCACAAAAGTAGTAACATGCTGCGGATTTTGTACCGCGGAAAAATCTGCAGCGTCTGCACAGCGTTTTTTTTTTTTTTTTACATTGATTTAAAGGCTACTGTACATCACAATGCGGATATGCAACGTTTCTGCGCGGTAAAATCAGCTGCGGAACCGCTGCAAATCTGCATCGTGCACACAGCCTTACAAATGCATGGAATGCTTTTTTTTTTTTAAGCGTTTCCGCGGCAGAATTGCGCATTTAAAAACGCAGCGGAGACTCTTAAAAAACGCTACGTGGGCACACAGCCTAAGTTATATTTTATTTTCTCGCCACTACCTTGCTGCTTACTACTTTTATTTGAAAGTGCTTTATTGTTCTCAGTATGTATTTTTCTTACTTTTCTTCCTGGTGACATTCTGTTTGTGTTCCAGCATTGCCTGGGGAATCTCAAAACGGGACATCAGTCATTTCCTGCAGCTTCGATCCCCCTCCGTTTTCCAGAGTTCACCTGCCACAGCTTTTTTCACCACCTTAAAAACTTTGCAGCTGTTCTTAAAGAAATGTCCAGTACATAAAATATTCTGTTTTTGAAAGCTAACCACTTTTGTAATTTGCTTTATTAGAAAATAATCATGATGTCATCAGAGGACGGCGCTGCATTCACTTACCAGAGCATCCTTCACTACTGCCCCTTCCTGAAGACATCCCATATCAACTGCAGTGAAAGACGTAGGGATAAAAGAGCGTAGCATTGCCCCTCAACTTGACACCACCCTGAGACACACAGTCATCAGAGGGCGGCTGTGAAACTAGCAGGAGAAGTGATCCACAGAGCCGCCCCCTAATGACAATCCATTTCGGGGTGATGATAGAAGCTGTAAGGCAGCACTGCAGTCCCTTCTCTCTGGTTCTTTCACTGTAATTAATTTGGCATGTCATCAGAGGGCGGCTGTGAATGACGATCCATTTCAGGGTAGCCACAAAAGCTGTGGGCAGCGCTCCAGCCACGTCTCCCTGCTTTTTTCACTGCAATTAATTTGAGACGTCACCATGGGGCGGTGGTGAAAAAAAAAAGCTGTGGTAATTTGAAAATAATCAGGACTTCGTCTTCAGGGGGTGGTGATGCGTTGTTATCACAGCTTTTCTTCACCACAGCTTTTGTGGTCACTCTGAAATGCATAGTCACTAGGAGGCGGTGCTGCAGTCATTTCTCCTGCTTGTTTCAGTCGCCCCCCCCCCCCCCCGATGACATCCTGAATCAATTACAGTGAAAGAAGAAGAGAGAAGGGACCGCAGCGCTGCCTTACAGCTTCTATCACCACTGCGAAATGGATCGTCATTAGGGGGAGGCTCTGTGGTCAGTGCTGCTTGTTTCACAGCCGCCCTCTGATGACCATCTGTCTCAGAGCGGTGACTGAAGCTTTTATCCCTACTTCTTTCACTGCAATTGTTTTGAGATGCTTTTGGGGGGTGGATGGGTGGGTGCTGTGGTAAAAGATGCTGTGGTAAGTGAATGTGGGTCGCCCTCACACCCAGGGCAGTGGGGTACTCGGTACCGGGCCCGATGGTCCTCAATGGGAGATGTCACGGTAGCTGGAACCCGGCCCGTGGCCCTGGGCGCCCATTGTAAATGTTCAGTGTCAAGGTGTAAGTCGTGACGCCACCTGTGGTGTTCGGCAATGAAGATGTAAGCCGACGTTGCAGTCAGATCCTCTGGGACAGATGGTGTGGTGCAGCCGTGATGTTATAGCCCTCCACAGGCAGGGCTGTAGTCCCAGGGCAGAGTAGGTGAAGTGATACGTAGATGGTGTAGTGTCAGGCGCAGGGGATGTAGCAGTGCTGGACAGGTTGGCGCGGTAATAAGTGGAGGACACCAGGGCATGTAGTTCCAAAGCTTTACTCACAGTCTGTTGTACAAACAGGTGCCTGCCTCCGTGCCGTGTCCTCCGGGTCAGGGACTCAGTCAACCTCCAGGCCAGATGGAATACTCCTTTCCAACACTCCGCCAACATATGTGCCTTTTCTGCACGTCTCCTCTTATAGCGCCTTTGAGTGAAGTACTCCTAGTACTGAGTTACACTGGAGTTCCTCCTTCCTGTCCGATGTTCTTTTGAACCCTACTTGTACGGCAGACAGCTGTAGCCTGCTTCTGGGACTTCTTGCTACTAAGTCCCGGCTCACTATCCAGTTGCCATTGTGCCCCCAAGTTTTGTGTAGGAATAAAGTGGTCACTACTTCTATTCTTCCGGTGTCTGCTGCAGGACCATTAGTATCCATACAACCTCGGGGACCGGGCCCCAGCCTTGCGCTTGGAACTTCTAAGAAGGGTTCTCTTCTAACCCACGTCCTCTGTTCCCTTTTACTCCTCACGTTCCGTACTAGCCCTTCTTTCTATGGAGAATCAGGCTTTCAGTCTATGTTGCTCTCTCTCTTCCTTTCCCGTGCCAGCAGACCCAGGTCACTGGGATCTGCTGCAGCACTTCCATCCATCTATCCCTCTCTCCAGGGATTTTCTTCTCTCCAACTCTCAAACCAACTGACCTCTAATCCTAAACTCTTCCCGCTCCTTGTAATGTAATCTAACTCCACCCACCTCCCAGCACGTTTCGTGTTCCAAGAAGGGAGCCACCAATGGGTGATTTGCTACACTCCAAGCAGGGAGCCGCCGAAGGTGCTTTGCTACACTACTTTGTGGTTTGGGGTGCAGGTGTTGGAGTGTGGTTGGGAGTCTCTATCTTACCTGGATGGTGGGATACCACACCTCAGGAGGAGGGGCAGTACCTCTGTGGCGACTGAGCCTCAGGGGCGCCACAAATGCAGCGCTGTCCCCTGATGGCATCCAGGGCTGTGGAGTCGGAGTCATGGAAATTGAGGAGTCGGAGTCATGATTTTGGTGGGGTCAGTGTCAAGGAAATTGAGTCGTCGGAGGTTTGGCTTACTGACTCCACAGACCTTGCAGGGCTGTGTAATCTAGAGTCATGGAGTCAGTGTCATGGGAAAGGAGGAGTCAGAGATTTGGCTTACAGACTCCACAGCCCTGATGACATCATGATTATTTTATAAGCAAACTACAAAAGTGCAACATTTCGTGTATCTTTTGTTTACAGTATCTTGCCCAGGAGACCAATCATCACTGCTGTCTACCTTGGAGACCGACCACTTCTGCTGGGCAGCATAAATATCCGCAAGATGGAACCAGATTTTATGCTTTTTCTATCTACATTTAAATTTTAATATTCCTTGCCATTGATTAATACAGTTTATTTCAAAATAATCTGTTTTTTCTACTGTAGGCGTGAGGCCTCTAATATTTGTGTGTTTTATGACTGTGTATCTAAATTTATGACTATGATCAATTTACATAATGCTGCAATTTGGCAAAACATTATAAGTAAAGCTAATAAAAACCTGATTCTGCTGACAAAGTTGAATGTGTGATTTATTTTTCAGCATGTTCCCCAGAGATATTACTTACGAGCACTTACATTGCACATATATTTTCTAAGCAACATGTGATTGAAGGATGAATACAAGTGGGAAACACAAGGAGAGACTACAAGGAAGATAAATGGATACTCAAAATAGGACAGGATATATAGAATCAGACGGATGCAGCCTGAAAACATCCATAGAGAAAGGCAATGCAATATACTGTACCTGGGACAAAAAAATGGGCGCATGAATGCGCATGATGAAGCCTAGTTAATAGTTAGAATGGGTGTACTTCAAAAAAAAAAAAAAAAAAAAAAAAAAGAAATCATTACAGGTCAACTTATAGTGAATCCAAGGGATGGGAGAACAACCTCTCTAAATTGGACAGATCAGTTGTGGTTAAAGTGAAAGGTTTGTATAGCCCCAAGGTGCTGATTAGTGATGATAGAGCACTGAAATGCTCAGGGGCTCGGTACTCGAGTCGAGCAGTTAGGACACATGGACGGGCTTGACTCGGCTACAGAGTATAATGGAAGACTCGAGTATTTTTCTGCAAGACCCTAACAAGAGGACTGGGGAGGCAGTAAAACATCTCAATCTCTCGCTCCCTCCCCCTAGATATAAGACCATACAATCTAAAGGCTTTACACTGGCCGACCCACGGCTAAAAAAAAAGCTCCATTGAAGCTAATCAGCAGTTACTTAAGAGCCGGTTTAGGCAGGCAGACATGTTTCAGATGCACTGGACAATCTTTAAAGGGAATCTGTCACCCTATTTTTCGCCTATCAGCTGCCGGCTCCGACATCAGGGGCTTAGCTACAGCATTCTGTAATGCTGTAGCTAAGCCCCCGATGTAACCTGAAAGATAAGAAAAAGGAGTTAGATTATACTCACCGGGGGGGCGGTCCAGTCTTGGTCCGATGGGTGTTGCGGTCCGGCGCCTCCCATCTTCTAACGGTGACGTCTTCTTCTTTGCTGCCTGTCGCAGCTCCTGCGCACTGCTCTGCCCTATTGAGGCGCCTGCGCCCTGCAGTATTCTGCTCTGCCCTATTGAGGGCAGAGCAGAATACTGCAGTGCGCAGGCACCAGACCTCTCCCGGCGCCTGCGCACTGCAGGACTCTGCTCTGCCCTCAACAGGGCAGAGCAGTGCGCCTGCGAAGGAGCCACGACAGGTAGCAAAGAAGAGGACGTCACCATTAGAAGATGGGAGGCGCCGGACAGAACCGCGACACCCATCGGACTGGACCAACGCCAGGATGAGTATAATCTAACTCTTTTTCTTCTCTTTCAGGTTACATCGGAGGCTTATCTACAGCATTACAGAATGCTGTAGATAAGCCTGTGATGGCGGTGCCGGCAGCTGATAGGCGAAAAATAGGGTGACAGATTTCCTTTAATGGATCATTCGGTCCAGAGATTGTCACTGTTATTGGCAGCACATCAGCACCTACTTGCATAAGGCTATGTGCTGCCAAGAACAATGATTTGATTTTTTTTTTTTTTTTTTTTTTTTTTTTTTTTTAACTCTGCTCTGATCATTTCACCACACAAGCTAGAGTTTTGTTTGTTCGTTGGATGAGTTTTAGCCCGATTACACTGGCTGATCATTGGGAAACCACCATGGTTACTTACCAGTAGCCGGTTTTTCCGGAACCCATGACAGCACCACATGAGAGAGGGATCTGCCCCGCCAGGACAGGAACCTACTCAAATACAAGGGGCGGCACCTCTCCCCCGCTTCAGTTGGTTACAGAGCATTGAGAGGACTTCCCGGTTAGTTACATGTTTATCCAACACCACATCACACAAATACACCCGACTATTGTGCACACCCATACGGTGAAAAAAGGGGGGGGAATATACGGGTGCTGTCATGGGTTCCGGAAAAACCGGCTACCGGTAAGTAACCATGGTGGTTTTCCCTTCCCCCATGACAGCACCACATGAGAGATTTTTGGAGACTTCGAAACACCTTAGGGAGGGACCACCGCTTGCAGCACCCTTCTACCAAAGGTCAAGTCAGCCGAGGAGGATAGATTTAATCTATAGTGCTTAAAAAAGGTTGAGGGTGAGGCCCAGGTAGCGGCCTTACAAATTTGCTCAATTGATACCTCTGCCTTTTCAGCCCAGGAGGTCGCCACGGCTCTGGTGGAATGAGCCTTGATGCCGTCCGGAATCGGAACACCACTAGCTCAGTAGGCTATACTAATGGCCTCCCTAATCCATCTGGCATTAGTTCCTTTTGATACTCCGTAACCCTTCCTGGCACCCTGGAAGGCTACAAATAGGGACTGGGATCTCATCCACTGGCTAGTTACTAATATATACTCTAAGAGGGCTCTTTTAACGTCTAGATTATGGAATTTTTCCTCTCCTGGGTTTTTTGGATTGTCACAGAAGGAGGGGAGGATAATCTCCTGGCTACGATGGAAGTCTGATACAACTTTTGATAAATAAGCAGGGTCTGTTTTTAGGACAACCCTGTCCTGGTACACCTGGGTATAAGGTGGATTAACTGAGAGGGCCTGTAAGTCACTCACTATGTGCCGATGTAAGGGCCACTAAAATAATGGTTTTTAGGGTAAGATATTTCACTGTTAGTTGTTGCACTGGTTCAAATGGCTCCGTCGTGAGAGCTTCTAATACAAGGTTTAAATCCCAGGGAGCTATTTTTGGCAAAGGGATTGGTCTAGACTTCTGGCAGGATTTAATGAACCTGGCTACCCATCTGTTTGCTGCTATATTGCAGTTATATAGAGCGCCTAGTGCTGAAACTTGTACTTTGAGTGTATTTACCGCTAGGCCTAGCTGTAGTCCTGCTTGTAAGAACTCTAAGATGGCCTTGATCGGGGGTTCTTGGTCTAACGGTCTTCCTAGGAACTGTAGAAACTTGCTCCATGTCCTACCGTATATATTAGTTGTTACTGGCTTTCTACTTTTCATCAGTGTAGCCACCAACCCAGGGGAGAACCCTCTATTTTTTAAAAGTGACCTCTCAAATTCCACACCGTCAGATGGAACCCCTTGACTTGCGTGTGGAATACCGGACCCTGAGCTAGCAGGTCTGGAATCTCTGGCAGCACCCATGGATCTGAGAGGGACATCATCTGTAGTAGTGAGAACCAGGGCCTTTTTGGCCAGAACGGGGCTATTAAGATCACTCTGGCCTGATCCTCTCTTATTTTCTTCACTACTGCAGGGATTAGAGCTACCGGAGGAAAGGCGTAACCCAGTTTGAAATTACACGGAATTTGCAATGCGTCCACTGCCCATGGGTCTTCTTTTGGATTCAATGAACAGAATCTTTTAACCTGCCTGTTGTTTTTGTTGGCAAAGAGGTCTATTACTGGCTCTCCCCAAAGTTGTACTATCTTCTGGAACACTAAGTGATTTAGGGCCCATTCTCCGTCTCAATGTGTTGCGGCTTAGGAAATCAGCTTGTATGTTCTCCACACCTCTGATGTGTAAGACCGTTAGAGAGTGTAGGTGTCGTTCTGCTCTGCGAAAGATTTTGTTGGTTTCGCTCATTAGGGAGTGTGACCTTGTCCCTCCCTGGTGGTTGATATAAGCCACTGTCACTTTGTTGTCTGACATGATCCGGACATTGCGGCCCTCTAGACTGGGGATGCATATCCTTAGGGCTTTGTTTACTGCCCTTAATTCTCTCAGGTTGGAGGATGTGTTTTGTTCTTGGTGCCCCCAGGGCCCCTGGGCTGCCTGTCCCCTCAGGTGTGCTCCCCCACCCCCGAGGAACTTGCATCCGTCAGAATCACATCGGATACTGGCCTGTGCCATAATGTCCCTGCTACTAGGTTTGTTCTGTCTAGCCACCATCTGAGAGAGTTTTTGACTTTTAAGGAAAGTTCCAGCCTTCCTTCTAAACGCCCTTTTAGCAATTTCTGTGCTGATAGGATCTCTGCTTGCAGTTGACGGGTATGAAATTGTTCCCATCTGACCGCTGGAATACAGGCTGTCAGAGTGCCTAGTAAGAACATCGCCCCTCTCAGGGTCGTGTGAGGCTGGTCTATTGCTGCCAGGGTCATATTCCTCACCTTTTCCACCTTGGCTTCCGGTAAAAGACATCTTTGCTGTTCCGAGTCCAAGATGAACCCTAAAAACATTTGACTTTTTAGGGGTTGTAGCCTTGACTTTTTGACATTCACCATCCAGCCCAGTCTTTGTAGGGTATTCATTACCCTTTCCACCTGTTCTGCGCAGTGGCGTTCCAAGTTGCCCACAATTAGAAAATCGTCTAAGTAGGGTATTATAATTCTGTTGTGGATTTGGAGGAAGGCTGTCATCTCTGCTACTACCTTCGTGAACTATGGTTATGCTGACTGGAAGGGCTCTGAACTGAAAATGTCTGAGGTTGCCCTGGATGTAGAGAGCTACCCTTAAGTATTTTTGGTACTCTGGATGGATCAGGATGTGGTAATAGGCATCCTTTAAGTCAACTACGGCCATAAAACAATTGTGGTGTAATAGTTTTATGGCCGAAGTCACTGACTCCATTTTGAAGGTCTGGTTTTCTATCCATTGGTTGAGGCCTCTGAGGTTTATAATCATCCTGAATGAATGGTCTGGCTTTTTTATTAGGAAGAGGGGTGAGTAGAAACCCCTTCCTTCCTGTTCGTTTGGAACCTCGATCAGAACGTGTTTGTCCAGCAAACTTAGGATCTCTGCCTCTAAGGCCAACTGCTCTTCTAACTCTTTCCTGACGGGGGTCACCACAAACGATGCTCTCGGCCGTTGGAAAAAAGGAAATTTTAGGCCTTTTTTTATGATGTTTAAAATCCAAGTGTTGGAAGATATATTTTCCCAGGCCTGATAGAAGAGCATCAGTCTCCCCCCTACAGGGATACCGGCGACATTGTGGGCACTTCTTTGCGGATGAAGCGGCTCCCCCAAACATGAATCCAGACTCTTTCTTTCTTTTGTCCTACCATCTTTTCCGATCCCCTGGAGGACGGCCCCTATTGAATTTTCCCCTCTGAAAGGGCGGTCTTCTTTGATCTCCTGTAAATCTGGGGAAGCCCTTTTTCCTGTCTCCTGCTTTTTCCAGGATGTCGTCTAAATTTTTCCCAAAAAGAAATTGTCCATCACATGGAAGAGAGCATAATTTAGCTTTTGATTGTAGGTCTCCAGGACAGCCTTTAAGCCATAACGCACGCCTTGCGGCGTTTGATAACCCTGCTGCCCTCACCGTCAATCTCATGGAATCGGCAGAGGTGTCGGCCAAAAAGGCGGCTGCTCCATGTAGAAGATACATATCTCCCAAAATTTTTTCCCTTGACACCTTGGATGCAAGTTTTTCTTCCAGCTGCTGTAACCAGATCATCAAGGAGCGGGCTGTGCAGGTGCCGGCTATTGCTGGTTTCAGTCCCCCTGCCGCTGCTTCCCATGCATGTCTTAGGTAGGAGTCTGCTTTTTTATCTAGCGGATCTCTCAGCACTCCTGAGTCTTCTAGGGGCAGGGCCGACCTTTTGGATGATCTGGATACTGCTGCATCAATTTTTGGGACCTTGTCCCATATTTCCATATCTTTAGGCTCAAAGGGATATCTGCTTTTTGAGGAGGAGGGAAGGCTACCTGATCTTTCCGGCTTCTTCCACTCTTTTTCAATGAGCGCCTGAATTTTCTCATTAACCGGAAAGGTGCGCTTTTTCCTTTCCTGTAATCCCCCAAACATTACGTCTAGGGATTTAGTTGTTTTTTCCTCCTGTAGGCCCATGGTTGTCCTAATGGCCTTCAGGAGAGCGTCTGTATCCTCTACCGGAAATCACGGCCTGCTCCCCGTATCGCTATCCGAGGAGGAGGAGGACCTGTGTTCGATCTGATATCCAGACGAGGAAGTCTGACGAAGAAGTTGGGGAGTCTCTCCTATTTTTCTTCTTCTTTAATAATATTTTAAGTGAGCCTTCTACCTCGGACCTTATGACTGATCTGAGGTTAGTTGCCAGGATCGGCACCTCCACCGCCATAGTCCGCTGGATACAGCTGGCGCAAAGGTCCTTTTGCCAATCTTTCGCTAGGGGGCTCTGGCATATAGCACACTCTCTATTATTCCTTTTGCTCCCTGCTATTTTGCTTTTTCCCCCAAGGAAAAAAAAATAACACAAGAAGGACCCTATTAATATTGGTCTAACATTCTCGAAGATCACCCACAAAGTCAGATACCGGACTCGGAGGCTGCGTTGGAGCATGCGGTCTGCGCTCTCTCGACCTCGAGGAATCCCTCGATCTGTGGCTCGGGCGGCTGCTGCTCTTGCCGCTTGAACGGCTCCCATATTTACGTGCAGAGGTCTGCGATGGGGGCAGAGACGGTGAACGCTCCTGCTGTGACCCCATTGTAACACCTAGCCGTCCTGCTCCTTGCCCTCCTTTTTGTAATATATCCGGTGGGTGGTCGGTACCCCTCCCCCCTGCGACCGCTCTTCCTCTTGCTGCGGTCGCCGGCGCACTCCCAGGGTGCATCGCGGCCGCTGACGTCAGACGCCAGATGCTGCTCCGGCTTCCCCTGTCGTCCCTGGGAGAAGGATCGGGTGCGCGCAGGGGGAGGAAGGCACGGAGGAGAGCCCCGCTGCCGAGGCCGCCATACCGCACCCGTACGAACCCGGGGCCTGCAGGAGGAACCCCGGGGACTGCGCTTCCAGGCCACCGACGGCCGGCGCTGCAGGTAAGCTGACCTGCTCTTTCCGCGCCGGGACGACCCTGGGTCCATTTTCCCTGACAGGCACCGCCGCTGTCAGACTGGGATCCCGTTCCAGGACAGGAACCCAACTGAAGCGGGGGAGAGGTTCCGCCCCTTATATTTCAGTAGGTTCCTGTCCTGGCGGGGCAGATCCCTCTCTCATGTGGTGCTGTCATGGGTGAAGGGAAAATGAGCATTTCTAAAAACACTTCACAATTGGCCAATATAAATGCACCCTATGTTTATGGCACTTTAACCCACAAAATTACATGAAGTTTTGGACAAACTGTGGCAGAAGTTTGCAGTAAAGGATAGAGATTTGGGTTACACATCTTCCTCTGCCTCCTTTCCAACAGACCTCATGTATTATTAAAAAAATAAAAAGTGTCTAAAATGCATGATAAATTTGGCACAAAGCATGAATTGGCACACTATCGCCTTCCTGGCCCAGCAGATGTGGCACGTGACCACAAGTATGGAAATAGTCACCTGCATGGGGCATATGGGGAATTGTGAAAGTGCGTGCATTACAGGGTGACGGCAGACATTTCTTCTTCGACTGGACAACTCCTTAAATATATCCTTCATTGGTTGAGAGACATCTCAAGACACAAAGGGCAAAATACATCAAAGCTTTCATGTCAGCAATCTAGAGTAAACAACTTTGACAGGGTCGCATAATTTTGGAGCAATTTGTGGCTTTGCTAAAATTTTGTGACTTTTGATGTTCTCAAGCCATTTTCGCTCAGCTTCGACAAAACGCCTAAGTCTCTTTATAAATCAGGACCCTCCGACTCCAGCCCATTTCCTCATCCAGACCGGCCTCCACAATATCGGTCTTCATGAATTGGGCTTATAGTTTTGCTACTTAGACTGGAAAAGATTTACATAAGAACACACTATTAATTCAGCTACAGAGGCCAAGCTTCCTAATTAAGAGAACACGTGCAGAGATTAACCTTCATAATTAATATGAAGCTGTCCATAATGGATACTCCCTGGATTAATCGAGGTGCTCGCGTAACCGCCAAATATTCCATTTATTATAACTGCTCATTAAATCAGAGATCAGGTCGCAGAGAGATCAGTTCGCATATGGTAAATGAAGTGGATGACGCTCATAACGGTCCACAATGGAGTCTGATGGAAAGGAGGCACAGACATTACGGAATACTTATTAAAGGACAGGACAGAATTTATAGAAAATTGTGTCCAATTTGTGAACTGGATTTTGGCACCATTTTCCAACAATCTGATTAATCCCTCCCCATCACAGACAATTTTAATTTTTCCGCTATCATTTTTTTTTGTTTCTTGTTTTTACAGCATTCATTGTGTGGTAAAAATATCCTGGCGACATGATTCTCCAGGTCAGTAGAATTTCAGTGACACAAAAATTGTCGAGTTAATATATTCAAGGTGAAAAAAAAAAAAGTCAGGAAACAAAATAAATTTGGTATGCAACGCCATTTTTTAAAACGGTTTATTTTTCAGTTGAAGGAGAAATTGTGATGTTTCATTTTTTAAAATAATTTTACATTTTGATTTATCAGACTCTTGCGGATGTGGCAATTCAAAATATTTTTTATTTAGATTTGAGGAAAAGGGGCGACATGAATTTGATTTTGTTGTGGGTTTTTTTTGTTTTTTTTTTCTCCATATTAATTTTTAGGACTCCGCAAGGGACGTAAACCTGCAACTGTTTTATCGCTTTGTCTATGTGCTGCAATAGTTTGTTATAAACAATACTACAGGACAAAGCTGGCAGTAATGGAGGCCTTTAGTAAGCCCCAGGCAGACTTGGCAACCCAATTGGTTTCACATCGCAGAAAGGTGTCATGGGCCAATGGGAGAGGGCACATGTGGGCTCTGGTGCAGACTTACAGTTGTGTCTATTTGTGCCAAGAGTTTTAATATGAAGGGTACAGTGGCGGCCAAGTGTACGTGTAACGCGCCATTCACAACTGGCAACCACCTACAAAGAGTTGAACCTCGGGGGTGACCAAAGTATAGATCATTAACATAGTAGTAGTCCTGAGAACCCATCTAATGTTCAAGGTGGGCAATTTATATGGATACACCTAAATAAAATGGGAATGGTTGGTGATATCAACTTCCTGTTTGTGGCACATTAGTATAGGAGAGGGGGAAAACTTTTCAAGATGGGTGGTGACCATGGTGGCCATTTTGAAGTCGGCCATTTTGGATCCAACTTTATTTTTTTCAATGGGAGGAGGTTCATGTGACACATCAAACTTATTGGGAATTTCTCAAGAAAAACAATGGTGTGCTTGGTTTTAACATAACTTTATTCTTTCATGAGTTATTTACTATTTCACAGCCATTGACATGTCACAGAGGTTAACACGCGAGGAGTGGATGGAAATTGTGTTGATATCTGGTGAACGCAGTACCCGGGTCATTGCAGCAGATTTCAGAGCAAATCACCCTACGAGACCACCCATCTCCCATGCTACAGTTAGCAAACTGCTTGCCAAATTTCGTGAAAAAGATTCAGTGTTGGATTTGCCAAAATGTGGACGCAAGAAAACTGTCACTAATGAAGAAACATGAGTGGCTGTCCTAGCTTCATTAAGCAAGAGCCCACAGCACAGCACTCACCGCATGTCACTGGAGAGTGGCATCAGTCGAACATCCCTTCGGCGGATATTAGCTACTTACAAATGGCACCCTTACAAAATCCAGCTGCTGCAGCATCTTGACAAGGATGACCCAGATCGGCGCGCTGAATTTGCAGAATGGGCAAAACAAAAATTGGAACAGGAACCTCAGTTTACACAGAACATTATATTCAGTGATGAGGCAGAATTTTTTGTGACTGATGAAGTTAACAAATAAAACCACCGTTATTGGTCTGACACTAACGCACAGTGGATAGATCCCTCCAAGACCGTTGGAACACAAAAATTGATGGTATGGTGTGGTATATGGGGTGCAAAGATAGTGGGGCCATTCTTCATACATGGAGACCTCAATGCCACTGGCTATCTGAAATTGCTACATGATGATGTGTTGCCCTCTTTATGCACTGAAGATGGCACGTTCCCTGAGTTTTTCGAGCGAGATGGTGCACCACCACATTATGGGTGCCAGATCTGAGCATTTCTGCATGAATAGTTTCCTGGAAAGTGGATTGGTTGTCATAGGCCAGTTGAATGGCCACCAAGGTCTCCCGATCTGACCCCCTTAGACTTTTATCTTTGGGGTCATCTGAAGGCAACTGTATGTTGTGAAGATACAAGATGTGCAGCATCTGAAACAGATACTGGAAGCCTGTGCTAGCATTTCTTCTGCGGAGTTGCTATTAGTGTGTCAAGAGAGGGAGAAGAGTGTTGCATTGACAATCCAACACAATGGGCAGCAATTTGAACACATTTTGTAAGTGGTCATAAACTTGTAAATAACTCATGAAAGAATAAAGTTATGTTAAAACCAAGCACACCATTGTTTTTCTTGAGAAATTCTTAATAAGTTTGATGTGTCACATGACACTCTTCCCATTGGAAAAAATAAAGTTGGATCCAAAATGGCTGCCATGGTCACCATCCATCTTGAAAAGTTTTCCCCCTCCCATATACTAATGTGCCACAAGCAGGAAGTTGATATCACCAACCATTGCCATTTTATTTAGGTGTATCCATATAAATGGCCCACCCTGTATATTAGAGGGTTACTCTATCAACCCAATATCCCCACCTTGGGGGGGGTTTTCGACTGCTGGGATCCCCAGGTCCATCATCTTGAATAAGGAAGATGTGCGCATGCTCAACCTCCTCTATATTCATTCTCTATGCAACTGCCAGAAATAGAAGGGCGCTGCACTTAGCAGTCCCATACCAAAGAAATAAATAGGAGGCAGAGTATGTATCTCTCCTCTATATTCAGGGTGAGGCTCCAGAGTCAAGATCTAGAGATCGTTAGGGGTCCAAGCATTAAGACCTTCAACAATAGGGGATAATCCTTTCACAGTTTCTTTTTTCCCCTTTTATATGACCCTTACCTATTCTATTCTATTCTTTCTCATCAATTGAAATACTGAATATATTTGCTGCCAAAGAAATCTAGATATTGCCATCTTACTTTTATTTGACTTATTTAGGAATGATGTGCTCGTATTTTTTAGTCGACCATCTTTTCATCTGTGATTGATCATTGATCCTTTAATAAATCCAACATAAATACAAAGCCCACTAATGGGTTGTACATGAATTATGATTTACAGGCAATGAATACACCTATTCCATGAAGGAAATTCAATACCTGACAAATGCTCCCAAACCCATCGGTCTCTTTACATCTAATTTTCCAGTAGCTTGAGAGCATTTTAGTCTTAAAAGAAAATCAATTAGAGAAACAGAATTATTACAGTCTCAACGTTTGGCCTAAATTGACAGCTTCTTCTCTAATGTTACACATAAGAGTACACAAGACGTTACATCTCAGATTGGTCATGCATGAAGGGCTTGTTAAAACGAAGACGTTGAAAAATAGCAATTTTCTTCCTGAAAGTAGATTCAATCAGCAGATACATTTAAAGGTAATGTATCACACAGATGTTTTTTACTGATTAAAACCAGAAACTTTTATATTCTCATCTGTGCTTGTTTTCTCTATTCTATTTCCTCTACATGATTATAGAGGCTGCCACATTGCCCGAGCTGCTTAAAGAGGACTTTTCAGCAGTTATAGCATCTTTAACATCATGGAACACTAGCTGCAGCAATGAATAAGCGTAATTTTTATTTTTGAAAGTTTTCATCGGCGTTTCAGAGATATTTGCTTGTAAAGTTTAGGCTAAGATGTATGATAAGCCCAAAGGGTAATTCCAGGGATTCTTCTATGGAGGCATGTACTTTGTCCCCTGCATGACACTGACCAATCATAAGCAGGAGGCATCATACAGGGAAAAAAGAACACCTAGGATGTCAGATGAATATACTTTCTCCAGTGAGATGTAATCATCCCTTATCTCTGCACCTACTGTGTAGTATACAGCAAAGCCCAGTGTGATTGCAAACTGTCATGATCCCAGTGCAGGTTTTTGAGCTGCACGTCAGGGGTTAATGTCTGGAGCTCAGTGCAGGTTTTGACCTGCACACCTGGGCTCAATGATTGTGGCCTCTTTCTGGTTCTGGGAGAGCTTCTTAAACCCCTGGGAAGCTCCAATCCCTGTCAGTTATACTTTTGCCTTTGGCCGAGTGTGGTGACCCCTGTGTGCCTGTTCATTGTTTTAGCTTGTTTATATGGTTCTGACCCGGTTCTGTTCCCCGTTGTGAGTTTGCCTGTTGATTCTGTACTGCGCTACCCTCCCTGTCTATGACTCATTGCCTTTGATCTGACTACTCTCTGCTCGCCCCTCTTGTACCTTGCAGCTATCTCTGTGTATGACTCATTGGCTACGTCCTGACATTCCTCCCTGTCTATGCCCCTTGGTAACTTTGTCTCGCAGTTACCCTGCTAGGAGTTCTCATGCAGCTCCTAGCTCTCTGGAGTTTAGGCCACGCCCCCAGCAGTCACGTGCTTCAGGTCCTGCTGTTCTGAAGTACGCACCTACTCGGCTGCTGCCCACTCCACAGGCATCTTTGAGCACAGTTCGCTTTACTCAGGACACGCGCACTGGCTCAGTGAGCAAGTGCAGTGCGGTGTTCCTGACACAAACACTTCCAGATCTCCTCTCAAACAGTACGTGTATGTATGTGTGGGGGCCCTGGGGGGCAGAACTGTGAGAGGAGAGCTGCACTAGCAGAGGAGTTTGTTATCACACTCAGCTCTGCTGTATTTCCCTTCCCCCACATTGCGTTCCCTAAAAGGAGACCTGGAAGTGTTTGTAATCACATTATGCTCTGCCCTATAGTACCCGGTAAGTGCAGAGCTCAAAAATAAGGTTCCCGTTTCACTTAGCGACGCTCCAGCGATCCCAACAACGATACGATCTGGTAAGGATCACTGGTGCGTCGCTAAATGGTCGCTAGTAAGCTGCCAAACAGGCAGATCTCTTCAGCGACGCAGCAGCGATCCGTGTAACGACCTCGCCAGTCATTGGTACCTTGTCACACAGCAGCTTTTCAAACGATTCCAGCCTGCGTCCATGAGTTCTGTGTCGCCAACGAGGTCGCTTGTCGGCGTCAAACAGTGATGCGCGCTGGCCAGCGGGATGCCAGTGACGAAAAAATGGCCCAGGTCATACGAGCACGATCAGCGATATCCAGCGGGGGGTGTCGCTGTTGCGTGTCACATGTAGCGAGATCGCTGGTGAGATCGCTGTTGTGTCACAAAATCGGTGACGCTTCAGCAATCTCGCTATGTGAGAAGGGGGCTTAAGAGCATAACCTGTTTTTTTCCTCTGCTTGAAGCTTTCTGCTTATGACTGGTCAACATCATGCATGGAACAGAGTACACGACTCCAGAGGAAAACCTCTAGCAACTCTCAGGTGGGATTATCATAAATTATAACCTAAACTCTACCAGGCACTAGCTCTGTAGCAGAAATTAGAAATGAAAAAGAAAACCTGTTCTATTCAGCTCTCCTGACAGTATTCCAAGATGTGGCCAGTTTAACATGCTCAAACTGTTGAAAGGTCCTCCTTAAAAACATTTAGAACTATGCCTTACTGAAGTCACGCAGCTCATAGAAAACAAGTTAGAAAATAATGGGAAAATTTTCCTAGGTATGCTCTTTGCTCAACAACTGTTAGGGTCCAATTTCTCATGTTACAATTGGGATAATAAAAAATTGGGGATGAAAAAATCATTTTTGTGAAAAAAAAAGATTTTTTTATTTTTATGGCTCTACATTATAAACTTCTGTCAAGCACTTGGGGGTTCAAAGTGCTCACCACACATCTAAATAAGTTCCTTAAGGGGTCGACTTTACCGTAGAGTTTACATACCGTGGGAACATGCCTTAAAGAGTTTTGGAATTATTACTGTATAAAAGTTAGTAAACTAAATAAATGGGGTGATCAGTAATTTACTCTTGACTCCTATTTTATTTTTGTTTTTTTACATAATCATTTAGAGTTACGTTTTGATGTGTTACTTATGTTCTATAATTTATCGGTTTTCAATAAATACCAATAAAGAGGATTTTTTGTAGTGTATAATCAGTGATTATATATGTAGTAATATACACTTTCCATTTATTTGGTGGGCAGGCTGAGGCGGCAGCGGTGGGCAGGCTGAGAAGACCATTAGATTCTTCTTGACTGGGTGGTGGGCGCGGAGGCAACACCTGCTGTGTGAGTAAATAAGGCGATGTATTCGTTTTTCCACCATTTCAGTACATGATTATATATATATATATATATATATATATATATATATATATATATATATATATATGTCAATTAGTTTAAGAAATGTATGTGACACATTCCATTGAAGAAAGAATTAAAATATACAAAAAAAAATTACCAAATGTTTAATAAGATAGAGTAGAGTAGGGACCTGCCAATAGAGTCTGCCTTGTCGTGGTGGCAGGCTTTTTGGTCATAACAAAACCTGATGGCTTGTATGTGATATGGTGTTAATGTGTGATTGGTGAGGGCGTGGTGCAGAAGTGAAGTTTTTCCAAGAAAGAGCGGAGGGATTTTGGAAGGTTCGCATGGTGGAGGAGCCAAGGTGGAGGCGGAACTGGGGATGGAGTCTCACGGGGGGGGGGCTCCATATATTTTGCCAGTATGGGGCCCCGAAATTCCTAGTGGCAGTCCTGATTGGTGGACACCGGCAACCCATGGGTGTATGCTGCGGTCGCTAGGAGGCTGACACTATGCAAAAAAAGGAAAATAGCTCCTCCCCAGCAGTATACACCCACCGTCAGGCACCAAGTACCTCAGTTTCAACTTAGTGTCTGTAGGAGGTGGACCTGGATCTGATCCCAGATCCACATTTTTTCCTTGTCAGGTATCTTGTGTGTTTTTATTAATGTTGTCTCTTTGTCTTTCAAGTTCATCTTCAGGGTAACAGGGTGTAATTTCTCACCCTGTGTTCCTGTACTGATGTGACAGAGAGAAGTGTAGTGTCACCCACACTCAGGCCCACAGGCAGGACTTTATCCGCCTCTCACCTTTACAGGCGATTCCCTCAGTGGCATGGTTACCTGTTTCCCCCAATGATGCGATAAAGTGTATAAACATACATTTGTAATGTTCCCCTATTTTCAATAATATCCGGAGTAACATGAGTGGGTGCTGACAGAGATGTCTTGCTGTTCCACCATTGACAAGTCATTTTGACATAGTAAGATGAAGTACTGCACAGTCAATGACTGCTGTTTTATCCCATTACAGGAATCTAATGAACTTGTAAAACTCATCAGCGGCCTCATGACCAGGGTAATTAAAGCGAATATATTTCTGTATACACCAATGGCATCATGGCCTGAATAAAACACAACTATGTAAACAAAACTCGGATATCCAGAAAATGATTTTTTAGTACCTGCTCCATATCTATGCTCTTCCTCTTTCTTGAAGGCCTTGATATTTTTACAGTAACAGGAGATTCCTCACCATGATGTTTTATTTCCATTTTATTAGGCTTCACTGGGCTAAAACGGATTTCCACCTGAGGTTTTGGAAATCTGCTGGTTCTTCCGTTCTCTGTAGAAATCATAGAGGAGTCTAACACTACATCCGATCCATCCTGTGATTATGAAAAAAAAGAAAAAAAAAAAAAAAAAAAAAAAAAAAAAAAAAAGGAAATCATTAATCTTTTAAATATTGGAAACAAAATGTCAGCCAGACTGATCTTTCCCTGTGGAGAAGTGATTAAGAAGTGTTCCCAGAATCAGAAATTAGTGGCAAACAGTCCTGAGTGACCTTAAATTATCAGCCCAGAAGCTGGCACAAAGTAAAGAGGCTGCATGCATTGGTAGTGCTCATACTAGTCAGTATTATTTTATTGTCAGGATACTCAGTATTTTAATCTGGAAGTTTATTTTTTAAGAATTGAAATTTGCTGCATGTCTGACTGTTGCATCTCTTGTCGGTACATGATTCCTAACTCACCTGAGTGTCAGATGCAGAATCTGCACTACTGGAGGTGGAAGATTTCTTTTCTTGGCAACGTATTGCAGACTGATCTTGTGACTTCATTGCCTGCACCACCAAAAGAACATTATTACCATCTCCAAGCTGCGAAAATGTGCATTGATATGATCAACAGAGCCTAATACACAGACAATAACGTAAGTTCACTACATGATAGGTAAAACTTCTGTGGATGAGGATAGGCATATGTAGTCATGCACACTAATTATATTTACAGTCGTAGGAATGACTTTACTAATGGAAACCATTCACATCTTAGCAGCGCAATACAATGTATGCCCTATCTAGTTTCCCCCAGAGTTGATTGCTGATACATGCGGGTGAAAGGCATTTGACCCCCACAGACCTTATCGTGAAGACAGGTTGTTAATATAAAAATACTAGAAAACCCCTTATAAATTGTATGTTTGTGCAGGAAACATGGATTTTTGTGATAACTCACCGTAAAATCCTTTTCTCCAAGACGCCCATTGGGGGACACAATGTGGTGTGTATGCTACTGCCGCCAGGAGGCTGACACTAAGTAAATGAAAAAAAAAGGTTAGCTCCTCCACCGCCGTATACACCCTCCCCCCCGATTGCAGGTGAAACCAGTTGGTGAAAAAGCAGTAGGAGATCTAAAAGAAGACAAAAGTACCGTCAATGCAGGTAACAACAACATGTCCAGAAAACTCACCTAATATCAAAAAATACATATTAAACAAACAAGAGCCAATTGGCTAACAGGGTGAGTGCTGTGTCACCCAATGAGCATCTCGGAGAAAAGGATTTTAAGGCAAGTTATCATAAAAATCCATGTTTCTCCTTCGCCTCATTGGGGGACACAGGACTGTGGGACGTCCTAAAGCAGTCCCTGGGTGGGGAGACGACTCACCGATCCAAGCTACATGCACCTCCTGTCTTAAAGGTGCGCCACCGCTGCTTGAAGAATCCTTCTAACCAGGCTCGCATCCGCTGAAGCCTGGGTATGGATATTGTAGTGCTTGGCGAATGTGTGCAGGCTGGACTGGGTTGCTGCCTTGCAAACCTGTTCTGCCGATGCCTGTTGCCAAAGAGCCCAAGAGGCGCCCACCGCCCGAGTAGAGTGCGCTCTGATCCCTGCTGGAACCGGTGCGCCACTGATGCGGTAAGTCTCCTGTGTAGTCAAACGAATCCACCTGGCTATGGTCGATCTTGAGGCAGGGAGTCCCTTCCTGTGCCCCTCGGGGAGCACGAACAGCGCGTCTGACTGACGAAAGGGTGCCATCCATGACACGTACCTCCTGAGAGCTCTCACCAGGTCCAACATATGAAGAGCCTTTTCCACACGGTGTACCGGTGCTGGACAAAAAGAGGGCAAGACAATATCCTCATTAATGTGAAACGAGTAAATGATCTTCGGCAGAAAAGGAGGAGCTGGCCTGAGAACTACCTTATCTTTGTGGAAGATCAGAAACGGGGCTCGGCAGGATAGAACTGCCAGCTCCGAGACCCGCCTGATTGAAGTTATAGCCACAAGAAACACTACCTTCCAGAAAAGGTATGACAAAGAGACATCCTGTAGTGGTTCAAATGGAGCTTCCTGCAGAACACTTAGGACCAGATTATGGTCCCAGGCATCCAGGGGCGCCCTGTAGGGAGGTACCAAGTGGGAGACTTCCTGGATAAAAGTCTTTACCTGCAGATTGGTAGCAATCCTGCGCTGGAACAGGACGGATAAGGCTGATATCTGTCTCCTGAGGGAACTTGGTGCCAAACCTGAGTCTAGGCCAGACTGGAGAAAGGCCAAGATGTTGGGAATAGAGAATCTCAGTGGAGAGCAACCGTGGTCCCGACACCATGTGAAGAAAACCTTCCAGGTGTGGTGGTAAATACGTGCTGATGCGGTTTTTCGGGTGCTAACCATTGTAGCAACCACACTGTGGCCGAACCCAGCCTGGGTTAGAAGATTCAACGGCCAAGCCGTCAAACACAGGGCCCCTGAGTTTGGTTGAAAGATCGGGCCCTGGGAAAGTAGGTCTGGGCGCTCTGGCAGCTGCCAAGGAACGTCGGCGAGCAGCTGCACCAGGTCTGCATACCTCGCCCGACGAGGCCAATCTGGGGCCAGCAGAATCACTGGAACCCCTTCTGCCTTGATCTTCTTGATGACTCTCGGAAGTAGTGGCTGCGGTGGAAATGGGTATGGGAGGCGAAACTGGTTCCATGGCAGAACCAACGCATCCACGGCAATTGCCTGCGGGTCCCGGGACCGAGCGACAAACGCGAGCACCTTGACTTTCACCCTGGAGGCCATCAGGTCCACATCCGGCGTTCCCCAACGTTGGCAAATTTGCCGGAAGACTTCGGGGTGTATTGACCATTCCACAGACGCGAGACCCTGCCAGCTGAGGAAGTCTGCCGCCCAGTTCTCTACGCCCGGAATGTGGACTGCCGATATCACAAGAGTGGCTTCTCTCGGCCCACTGAAGAATGTGCCCTACCTCGCGCATGGCTGCTCTGCTGCAGGTGCCCCCCTGATGATTTATGTAAGCCACAGCCGTGGCATTGTCTGATTGAATCCGGACGGGGCGGCCTGCTAGAAGGTGATGAAACTTTTGCAGAGCTAGCCGGATCACTCGTATTTCTAACAAGTTGATCGGGAGGCGTGCCTCCTGCGGCGACCACCGTCCCTGGGTAGTGTGATGGCGAAAAACTGTTCCTCAGCTGAGGAGGCTGGCGTCGGTTGTGACCACCAGTCAATGGTCTGGGGGAAAAGGTTTGCCCTGGAGAAGGGAGGAACTGGTTGTCCACCACCCGAGTGCCTGTCTGACCTGCGTGGACAACTGGCACCGGCGATCGAGAGAGAATGGGTTCTTGTTCCAGGCTGACAAGAGGGTGTGCTGCAGGGGGCGAAGTTGGAGCTGGGCAAATGGAACTGCTTCCATTGCTGCCACCATTCTTCCTAGGATCCTCATGCAGAAACGGATGGTATGAGGGACTGTTTGGCGAAGTATCCGGACTCCCTGTCGGAGAGCTAGGGCTTTGTCCTGAGGGAGAATTACCAACCCTCGGGAAGTGTCGAAGATCACTCCTAAGAAGGAAATCCTCTGAGCTGGAATAGGGGATGATTTCTTCAGATTGACCAACCACCCTAAGCGGGAAAGAGTATCTAGCTTGATGTTGACACTCCTCGCATGCCCGAAATGAAGGGCCCTTGACCAAGAGGTTATCTAAGTAAGGTAAGACGACTATGCGCCGGGAGAGCAGGATGGCCATGATGACCACCATGACCTTTGTGAACACTCTGGGGGCGGTGGCCAGCCCGAAGGGCAGTGCTGCGCATTGGAAATGTAGGCCGTTGATGGCGAAGCGCAGAAACCTTTGATGTGGGGGAAAAATGGGGATGTGTAAGTAGGCATCTTGGATGCCGATAGAGGCCAAAAATTCTCCCCTCCCCATGGAAGATATGACTGAACGGAGAGACTCCATCCAGAAATGTCTGATCCTGATAAATTTGTTCAGGACCTTCAGGTCCAGAATTGGCCTGACAGCTCTGTCTTTTTTGGGGACAGCAAACAGGTTGGAGTAGAACCCCTGATATTTTTCATTCTCCGGTACGGGAACAATGACTCCGTTGTGCTGGAGCAATTCGATGGCCTTGAGTAAAGCGCTTGCCCGGGCAGCTACCTGGGGAGGCCAGGAAAGAAAACACCGTCTTTGGCGTACTTGACAAATTCTACCTTGTACCCCGAGGACACCAGCTCTCTTACCCATATGTAATGTAGTGGCAGTGAGCCAGGCGTAGCGAAACCAAAGTAGGCGACCGCCTACCTTGCTGGTGTCGCCCTGAAATTGCCTCGAGTCATTTGGCTGAAGATCTCTGGGACCTCGGTCCCCTTGACCTGGGCTGGTGGGTACGCATTCTCCCCAACGGATTAGTTCTATATGAGACCTGCCAATGCCTGTCCTGGTTGGGACGACCTGAAGCGGCAGGATTGGTCGCTGCAACCCACCCGGGGTTGCGAAAGGACCAAAACCGTGCCTGAAGTTGGTGACGAAACGGCTGTTTGACCCTTTGCAGAGGGAGAAAACTGCTCTTTCCCCCCCCGTTGAGTCAGAGATGAGCTGATCTAACTTCTATCCCAATAGGCGAGGAGGTTGAGTCTGCCCGCCATGTCCTCAACCATAGAGCCCTCCTAATGGAGATCGTATTTGCGGCAGCGAGTGCCGCGCAGTTGGCTGCATCCAAAGATGCATTAAGTAGTCTCTGGCCAAAGTGATTTGATTTGCGATCTCTGATACCTCTGCTGGTAGGTCCATACCCTGCAAGGCTCTGTTCAATGATTCTGACCAAGAAATCATGGCCTTGGCTACCCAAGTTGCCGCGAACGAGGGGGAGAGTGCTGAACCTGATGCCTCAAAACACAGAGCGAGCCAGGCTCTCTAGGAGACGGTCAGTGGGATCCTTGATGGAGGAACCACTAGGTATGGCTGACAGGGTTTTAGAGGCCAAGTGCGACACGGGTGGATCTACCGTTGGGGATTCTGTCCATTTTTTACGGAGATCAGGGGCGAACGGGAACCTCGTCTCAAGCGCCTTCTGGCCTGAGAAACGCTTGTCTGGCCGCTCTCTGTGTTGTTGTACTATGTCCTCAAACTCGGGGTGAGAGCTAAATACTCTATGAGGCCGCTTTACTCGCTTAACTGACACCTTGTGACCTGAGGACAAGACGGAATCATCTTCAATCCCAAGAGTTTGGTTGACGGCCTCAATGAGACTGTTAACTGTATCCTGGTACCCAAATCAAGCGGCTTGTCCGAGTCGTAATCTGAGCTTTGCTCATTACCGACTACTGGTTAAGGCGAACGAGAGGCAGAGCTTATGGATGCCGAGGCACCGGATGGACCGGGAGACGCTGTATGGGTTCGTCTCCCCCGCGTCTGCTTGGAGTGAGAGCAGCCCCTGCAGGCCGGTGGTTCCTGTGAGGTGGAGGACCCCTCTAAGACAGGCGAGCCATTGTCCCTGCCCTTATCTGGGGCCGGAAGGGACTCGATTGCTCTAGTAAGTGACGCCATAGACTGCAACAGAGATGGAGCCCATTCCGGGGCACTTGGTACACTGGGCTCGGTCGCAGGGGAGGGCTCCTGGGCGCGTTCGGAATCGCAGGCTTCGCATAATCTCTTGCTCTGCGCCTGCGGACCGACAGGAGATGCAGCGTATAGAAACGTGTGGATCTTAACCTTTCTGGACATGCTGTATCTGCCAGGGAAACGCACTGTCGACCGCAGGAGCAGAAAATGCACGGTTTTCGCCTGAAGAGGCCTCTGGTAAAAAGAACCGAGCCTACAGGCAATCGGGGGGTTAGAGGGTAGCACCTACCCCAGTCCTGTGTCCCCTCACCATGGATCTGCAGAGCGCTGCTCCTGATTCAAAGTGCGCGTCTTGGCCGCCGGAAAAAGGAGCCCTGTGGGCAGTACTTCCGCACGCGGCCTAGCGTTAGTCCGAAGTCGGGGGCTACATTTTTTCACGTCCGGCTGAGTTACGGGGGGGAGGGCCACCAGAAGTGACGTGTCGCAGGGGGGCAGGACTTCCGCCAGCGGCCAAAGCCAGAGGCTGGATTTCTCGGGGGGCGGGCTCACCATACCCAGAGGCCTAGGCCAGGGAAGCGATACATCTAGGATCTGGCGCTGCCCACACGCCCGGAAACGCCCGATGATGCCCTATTTGCAGCGGAGGCTGCACCATCTCTGGCCCCAGGGGAATGGGGCTATGGATCGTAACGCTGCTACAAGAGCCCTCCCAGGCCACCCTCCTCTGCGATCCCTCATGACGCTTCCAGCTCCAGCTCAGGTTAGAGGGGAGGGGGGGCTGCATAAAAGGACGGCGCAGGCACCCTAGCTCCATCTTCCCTATAGGGGATGAGGAGAGGGACCATCCGCCACCTTCCATCACTGCAGTCTAGCATTGGTGATGCAGTGGGGGCCGCACAGACTATTCCTAGGCCTCTGTACAGCCTAGGGTTTCAATACCTTAGGGTGGTCAGGGCTCAGTCCGGCATCATGTCCCACGTTGTGGGAGAGGATACGTGGAGGCGACACTCGCACGTGCTCGCCTGCTGTTGGTTTGAGGAGATCGGACCCTTTCAATAGGGTCCGTCGCCCGTCTCATCTTCATGGAGGAAAAAAAAAAAAAAGTCTGGGAAAAACACAGATGTGTGCCTCCAACGGACACTAAGCATGAACTGGTTTCGCTGCAATCGGGGCGAGGGTGTATACGGCGGAGGAGGAGCTAACCTTTTTTCATTAACTTAGTGTCAGCCTCCTGGCGGCGGCGGCAGCATACACCCCACAGTCCTGTGTCCCCCAATGAGGCGAAGGAGAAATCTTGCGTTCACAGACAGAGCAATTACGTTCCAACTATAATAACCATGATTAAAATAAATAAAACATTTTTTACGTATTTAAAGGGAATCTGTTAGCAGGTTTTTGCTACCTCAACTGACAGCAGCATAATGTAGGCAGAGAGAAGCTGAATGCAACAATGTATCACTCAGTTTACTAGGTGCAGCCGCTCTGACGCAATCAGAGCTTTTAGACATAGTATGACGCAGAGCCGAGAAAGCTAACCCAGCCCACACAAGGCGCTCCATGTACAGCAATGTTAACCTTAAAGATAAATCATACACAGTTTGTTAACAGCACACACTGACATCCCTGAATTTTGTGTTTCAGCCTTTCCTCCTCCTGGTGTCTTCTGATTACCGTATGTTTAGCCCCCGCACATGCATCCCGAGCTGGTGCGGCACTTTTGCAGGTGATCGGCGGTGCAGGGGCTCCGCCGGCATTTCGTGAAAGGAGCCTCCGTACTTCCATTGTTGTAATGTTGATTTGAAAATGGCTGCGCATAGTGAGATGTCGAGAGACAAGATGTCATCCCGGGAGATGAGATCTCGTCTCCTGAGATCTCACTCTGCGCTTGCGCCACCTCCGGCGGCCATTTTCCTGAAGCTCAATTCAGCATTACAACAATGGAAAATGGTCGCAATGTAATGCTAACTAAGTCATAGACTTAGAATGCTTGGAGCTACCTTCTGTGCTGCAGTTATGGCTGAAGGCTGGGAATGTTCCAGCTTGGCTAGTTTCTCCTGATACTCCTTGATGGTGGCTTCACTTGCAACCAGTTGCCTCTTCAATTCTTCCACAGCAGAAGATTCCTAAGTTATTAACATAAAAATAACAGTCAATTTCAAAGTTAAAAAAATGCCAGTTAAGTAATAAAGAAAAACAATTTGTGTAATACATGACTGAAAACGGCAGGTAGTCACAGCTTATAAGGAGGGAATGTGAACCTGCTGGTAGTTGGGGCCACTAAATACCTCCAAATTGTTACACAGATGGGGTCTAGGTTTCCATTGAGTTCATGTCAAAATGGGCCTTTTTAGCATTAGGTAGTGAAAGCACTTCTGTATGATCAGAAAAAAAGAGCTTGGACCAGAGATCGAGCATGCACATCTCCATACCATTCATTCCCTATAAGACTTATGGAGATAGCCAAGAACCATATTCAGCCATCTCCGCCAGTCCCAGAGAATGAATTGAGCAGAGCTGTCCTGTAATAACAACTTATCACTAGTGATGAGCGAGCATGATCGGATAAGTGCATTAATAAAGCATCTTCGCCGTGCGCTAATAAAATGCTTCAGGCGTCATGGCTGCATGCCTCGTGCAGGGATTGCCTAACAAACAGGAAACAGGAGCATGCTGGGATAAGTCCTTATCGGAGCATGTTCACTCATTACTATCCCTGCATGTGTTGCGGCTGTCAAAAAGTCTAGAGACATGCAGCCATAGCGCCGCAAACATAGTATTCGAGCATGTCCACGATACTCTATTAACACACAAATGAGCTCGGATAACACCTTATGAGAGCATGCTTGCTCACCACTAATAATCACCTATCCACAGCATAGGTGCTTATTGCTAGGAAGCCCCACATATTACAAGTACAGGGGTTCCGATTAAATGGAGCAGAGGTCGAGCATCTGCACTGACTCTCTATTCAAAGTCTATGATACTGACAGATATTAGAGTGCGGTGTTCAGATTTTACCATAAGTTTCACAGACTTTGAATGAAGCAGCACAAGCGCAATCTCTGCTTCGTGTAAATAGGGGACACAGAACTTCCATTATCATGAATGGTGAGGAAATTAAAAGAATAAAAAAAAAAAAAACAATGGCAGTATTGATTTTTTTTTTCACTTCACCTGGATTTTCCCACTTTTTCACTACATTTTTTGGTGAATTTAGTGCATGGGGTCATTCAAAATTACAACCTGGCCATTTTGATGGAAATTAAAAAAAGAAAAAAAAGTTTTGGCTCTTGTATGAAGACGATGGACAAATTGAAAGCGCAAAAAATAAAAATGTCCCAGTCCTGAAGAGGGTAACAAAGAAAGGAAATGATAGCGTATCAGAGAATTAGATGGGGTTACTTAGAACATAGAGCACATACTGGATGGGTACGAATGTCTCCCCTATTAGAATTTTTAAGGACTTCAATTTCTTTCTCTTTTTCGGCATTGCTGGAAAGTAGGTTTTTCAGTTGCGCATCCAGTGCGGAGAGGAGACTGTCCCGCTCTTCTCGCCACTTCTGCAGCGCATTATCTTTCTCAGCCAGCTGAGAAGAGAGTTGCTCCTACAGGAGAGAGTGAAAATGTGAGAAAAAGTATGGAAGCATGCTCAATTAAATATCTTCATTCCTAGTAAAGGAAAAGCTTTACCTAGGCACATAAACAAAACGCAATACTCATATGCCAGCATACCTAGTTATGCTATACGTTCATAGATCAGCATATCTAGTTATGCTATACGTCCATATACTTCTTACCAATAGAGGCCACTGCGCAAGCGCCGCCATTTTGCGGAAGGGGAAAAGAATGTGGCTGCAGCAAATGGGGCCTGCAAGCAGACTGATGCTACTGCACAAACGTCAGTGTCATTTTGCTGCGGCCAAATTTTTTTTCCTCCAGTAAAATGGCGGAGCGCGATCGATGCTACTGCACATGCGCCATTGCCAGCACCATTTTGCTGGGGGAAAAAAAATGGCTGCTAAATGGCACCGGTGCTTGTGCAGTAGCATCTACTGGTTAGAGATAGATGCTACTGCGCAGGTGCCACCGCCATTTTGCTGGATGTAATTTATTTTTTCTAAGACGACAATATTCTATGCATTATGTAAAATAGGGGGCAGGTCAGAGAAGATCACTGACCTATCATAAGCCCATACAGATGAATATGTAAGCAGAGCACCACATGAAGACCCCCACAAGCCGTCCCAGAGCACGAGAGTCTCTAACTAAAAACTACAAAATCAGATTAAACAACCAAGAGACAGATTTCATCACCCAGGTATCATTTTAATCAGTATAACACTGCCAACCTGATCTGTGGTTTACTGAGCCAAATAATGATGACAGGTTCCCTTTATTAAATAAAAATGTTAATGGGAGGCTTCTTTAGGGGAAGAAACTGCTGACTGATTTGGGTGTATTTTCTACATTCAGGGCCCCTTCAAAGAGAACAGAAATAAAGCTCAATGCTTAATACATGACTTGCATTAAATAATAGATTTCTCATAAAAGGCTAGTTTACCAGCTATAGCAACAGGCAGTGATTCACTTCGGAAGTGTCTGCTTCACACATGACTCAGAGAATCCTTGGGAACTATGAGCAGCAGAACTCACATTATCCCTTCAATTATACCTATTGGGCACGGTAATCCCCTTAAAAGTCATTTATATTATACACAGCCAAATAAGCATGTACAGGTAAGTCATGCAGTGCCAAGAAGCATGGGTTAGACGTTTTGCTGAGCTAATAAAAACAGCAATGTGGAATTTTTTTCAATATATTTAAAATTGTGCAAAGATAGTGTACGGTACATATAAATGCAAGTACGAATCCACTCACCACTTCTGCCTGTTGCTTTCCATAACGCTCTCTATCATCTGCAAATTTTCTCATCTCCCGGTTCCTTTGACTCTCTGATTCCTTCGCCTGAGCAATAAGAGTTTTTCTTTCGTCGAACCATTTCTTTTTGTCACGGTTACATTTCTCTTCAAGTTCCTACATAATAATGGAGCATATAAAGAATAATAATTACCAGTAGGTATTTACAGGAAAAAGGAGAGAAGACAAATGAGATATTTCAAATTTCTGATATTTTTTTTCCCACCACTTAAGTGGAAAAAAACAAAACAAAGTGTAGAAATTTGTTATTTTCCTGTTGAATCATATTGTCACTTCAATTCTACAGCACTATTGATGACAAAAACAAAACTCCCAAAAATTTTACTTTTTTATTTTTCTCAGCAATTTTACTGCACATGGAATTTGTTCTCCGTTTTCTAGCACACTGAATGGTGAAATAAATGGTGTCAGTCCAAACTACAACGGATCCTACAACAAAAAAGTTTCCATACCTCTATGTGGACCGAAAAATGAAACTTGTTTCTGGAGTAAAAAAAAAAAAAAAAAAAAAAAAAAAACAAACACAAAAGTGCAAAAACAGAAGACTACTCAATCAAGAATGTGTTAAAAGTGTGTGACAGGGGGGCTTCAAGGCAATTGACAAACACAAGAAATGTATGGGGACTATGGTCAGATTTGAGATCAAACATCACATTTCCATAAATGTATCATGCAAGACGTGATCCCCGATCATTATAGACCCCCTAGGCAGTCCCGTCTATGCACCTTCCTATCAGATTTACCTGTAGTTGCTTCTGCAGCTTGATGACTTGAGTCTTGCTAGTTTCAACGTTATTGTTTGCTTCTGTGCTCAGCTCTAGAACATTTTCTTTATCAGATATTTTCTCTCTGTACTTTTGTTTCCACAGCTCCAGCTCTGTACAGAAGAGGATTACAAATGAATACATGCACAAATGTTGTGGCATCTCTAAAGAATGGTCACACATATGCACTGCAGTATACGCCAGCTCCCTGATTCAATTCAGTTCATTTTCCATTTGTGCAGCAAGGCCCTTTCCACTTTTGGAGAGAGAACACATGAAGGACAGATGCATAATCTGTATAAAACCTCGCAGGAAAGAAATTGTTTACGCTTAAAGGGAACCAGACAGCAGATTTTTCCCATGAGTTAAGGCCAGTACTTTTCAGCACTCATATGGGCGACACGGTGGCTCAGTGGTTAGCATTGTAGCCTTGCAGCGCTGGGGTCCTGGATACAAATCCCATCAAGGACAACATCTGCAAGGAGTTTGAGTGTTCTCCCTGTGTTTGTGTGGGTTTCCTCCCACATTCCAAAGACATACTGATAGGGAATTGAGATTGTGAGCCCCATCGGGGACGGAGATCATAAGGTCTGTAAAGTGCTGTGGAATTAATGGTGCTATATAAATGAGTAAAATAAATAAATATACAGCATTCTATTATGCTGCATATACGCCCCTAATCTGGCTTGTGAGACAAGAAAAAGACCCTTTATAATACTTCCCTATATGTCAGTCAGGTTCAATGGGCGCCGACGGTCTAGGTACGATGCGTTCTCCATTTGTGCTCCATGTGGATGACAACGTCCCAACGTCATCCTCACAGGCTCCCCGGCATCGTGCTCCTGCGCAGGCGTACTTCTTTGCCTTGAAGAGGGCAGAGTAAGTTACTGTAGTGCACAGGTGCCGGGGCTCTTTGACATTTCCCGCGCAGAAGCGCGATGCCGGGGACACTGTGTGGGTGACATAGGACGAGTCATCCACACGAAGCACAGAAGGACGACGACACTGCAAGAAGAGATGATGTACCGGACCAAAACCAGCGACATCCATTGGACCCGACTGACCCGTAGCAGAGTATAATAAAAGGTATTTTCCCTTCACCCATGACAGCACCACATGAGAGAGGGATCCGCCCCGCCAGGACAGGAACCTACTGAGACATAAGGGGCGGCACCTCTCCCCCGCTTCAGTTGGGTTCCTGTCCTGGAAGGAATCCCACTGTGGCGGTGCCTGTCATGGGCGAAGAGAAAAGACCCAGGCCCGTCCCGGCGCGGGAAGAACAGGTAGCTTACCTGTAGCGCGGGCCGTCGGGTCCTGGAAGCGCAGTCCCCGGGGTCCCTGGGGCTCCGGGTTCGTGCGGGCGTGGATGGGATCCCGGTGGCTCCGGGAAGCCCCCACCGCGCCGCCCTCCCCTCGCGCACGCCGCATCTCGATCCCCGTGGCAGGGGAGAGACGCTGGCGTCTTCCGGCCGCTGACGTCAGCGGCGCTTGGAATGCTGGGTGCGCCGGCTGACGTCAGCAGAAGGCGACGGTGTAATGGCGCCGGGTGCGACGCCGGCCGGCTTTCTGAAGCGCTGGGCCGGCGGTCGCAGGGGGGAGGGGAGGAAGACGCTCACCAGGCGGAGGCATGCAAATTAAAAGGGGAAGACAGCGGTAGATCGGCGGTGCAAGATGGAGTCCGAGCAGGAACGTTCAGCGTCCCTGCCTCCCTCACAGCCCTCTGGCAGAAAGCATGGAAGCCATTCAAGCAGCAGTCGCCCCAGCCGCAGGTCGGGGCACTCCTCAAGGTCCAAAGAGCGCGGGTCAGGTGCTCCGACGCAGCCTCCAAATCCGGTACCCTTGATTACGGGTGGTGAGTGATCTTCGTGAATGTCAGCAGTATATTAATAGGGGGTTTTTCTATTGTATGCTTCACCCTGTAGGAAAGGCCCAGAAAAGCAGGAAGCAAGAAGAACAATAGGGATTGTGCTATATGTAAATCTCCCCTAGCAAGAGACTGGCAAAAAGATCTCTGTGCTTCGTGCATTCAGCGAACTATGGCGGAGGAAGCGCCTAGTTTCGCAGCCAATCTAATATCTGCCCTCAGGTCAGAAATGGAAGGCTCAATTAAGTCCTTATTGAAAAAAGGGAAAAAAAAGCAGGAAGGATTTCCCTAGTTCCCCCTCAGATTCCGCATCAGTATCATCTCAGGCGGAAAAATCATCCTCCTCAGACTCCTCAGATAGTGACACAGGGGGTAAGCCATGTTTCCCTGTAGAAGATACAGATGCCCTCCTAAAGGCCATTAGAACCACAATGGGCCTACAGGAAGAAAGGGCGGTTAAAACCCTAGAGGACGTCATGTTTGGGGGGCTTCAGGAGAGGGAAAAAACGAACCTTTCCAGTAAACGCGAAAATCCAGGCGCTTATTGAGAAGGAGTGGAAAAAGCCGGAAAAATCGGGGGCCCTTCCATCCGCTTCTAAGAGGCGATACCCCTTTGAATACAAGGATACGGAAATATGGGACAAAGTCCCAAAAATAGATGCAGCGGTGTCCAGGTCTTCCAAAAGGTCGGCCCTGCCCTTGGAAGACGCAGGGGTTCTTAGAGACCCGCTAGACAAAAAAGCGGACTCATATTTGAGGCACGCATGGGAAGCAACAGCAGGAGGTCTTAAGCCGGCGATAGCGGGCACCTGCACGGCACGCTCCCTCATGATCTGGCTGCAGCAGTTAGAAGAGAAGCTGGCGTCAAGGGTCCCAAGAGAGAAGATCTTATCAGACATGTATCTCTTGCACGGGGCAGCGGCTTTTCTGGCAGATACCTCGGCGGACTCTATGCGATTAACAGCCAGAGCAGCGTCACTATCAAATGCTGCTAGACGCGCGTTATGGCTTAAAGGCTGTCCGGGTGACCTTCAGTCCAAGGCCAAATTGTGCTCTCTCCCCTGCGATGGCCGATTCCTGTTCGGCAAAAACTTGGACGATATTCTGGAGAAAGCAGGCGATAAGAAAAAAGGCTTCCCCAGATTCCCTATGGATCAGAGGAGACAGCCCTTTCGGAGGGGAAGATTCAATAGAGGACGTCCTCCCGCTGACAGGAGAAGATGGGAGGATAAAAAGAAGAAAGAATCAGGGTTTATGTTTGGTGGAGGCACCTCCACCTCCAAAAAGTCACCACAGTGACGCCAGTATTCCAGTAGGAGCGAGATTGGCACTCTTTTTCCAGGCCTGGGAAAAGATCTCCTCCAACACCTGGATTCTGAGCATCCTAAAAGAAGGCCTGAAAATCCCCTTTATTCGTCAGCCAAAATCCGTGGTCGTCATCACACCTATCAGGAAGATGACCGAAGAACAACTGGCCTTAGAAACAGAAATCCTGAGCCTGATAGACAAGCGGGTACTGTCCGAGGTGCCACGCTTACAGGAAGGAAAGTGGTTTTATTCGCCCCTTTTCCTAATAAAAAAACCGGATCAGTCATTCAGGACAATCATAAATCTCAGACGCCTCAATCTATGGATAAAGAACCCGACCTTCAAGATGGAATCAGTAACTACGGCAGTGAAGCTGCTACATCAAGATTGCTTCATGGCCGTAGTCGATTTAAAGGATGCGTATTACCACATCCCTATCCATCCAGATTACCAGAAATACCTGAGGGTAGCGCTTTATATTCAGGGCACACTAAGGCACTTTCAGTTCAGGGCTCTTCCGTTTGGCATATCCATAGCCCCGAGGGTCTTCACCAAGGTCATAGCGGAAGTGACAGCCTTTCTCCGGATTCACGATACGGTCATAATACCATACCTGGACGATTTTCTTATAGTGGGCAGTTCAGAGGACCACTGTACAGCACAGCTGACTCAGGTGATCAACACCTTGCAAGAGTTGGGGTGGATAGTCAATTTCAAAAAATCAAAATTACAACCCCTAAAGAAACAGACCTTCCTAGGATTTATACTGGACTCAGAAAGGCAAGAGTGTCTGCTCCCAGAGTCCAAGATAGAGAAGGTGCAAAATCTGGCCTTGGCGGGCCGAAACCAACCATGTATGACATTAAGAAAAGCAATGTCCCTGCTAGGTACCCTAACATCCTGTATTCCGGCGGTCAGGTGGGCTCAGTTTCACACCCGGCAACTCCAGAGGGAGATACTAAGAGCACAAAGATCGCTAAGAGGGCGTTTGGAAGGAAAGCTGGAGCTTTCCTTAAAAACCAGAGACTCTCTCAACTGGTGGTTGAACGAGACAAATCTGACCTTAGGAATACCATGGGACAGACAGGCGACAGATATAATTTTAACAGATGCAAGCTCCTCGGGGTGGGGGGCACACCTAAGGGGCCTCATAGGTCAGGGTTCCTGGACACCTCAAGAAAGGAAGGCATCCTCCAACCTGAGAGAACTGTGGGCAGTGGGCAAGGCCCTAAACCACTTCATTCCGCTACTCCAGGGTCAAGATGTACGCATCATGTCAGACAACAAGGTAGGAGTTGCATACATCAACCACCAAGGAGGGACAAGATCACACTCCTTAATGGAAGCAGCAACAAACATTCTGAGCAGGGCAGAGGATCACCTACACTCCGTGACAGCCCTACACATAAAAGGGGCAGAAAACATAGAGGCAGATTTCCTGAGTCGCAATACCCTGAGGCAAGGAGAATGGGCACTAAACCGATCCATTTTTCAAAAGTTAATTCAGCTTTGGGGGGAACCGGTGATAGACCTCTTTGCAAACAAGCACAACAGGCAAACAGAAAGGTTCTGCTCTCTAAACCCAAGGGAAAACCCATGGGCAGTGGACTCATTGCACATCCAGTGGAACTTCAGACTGGCTTACGCGTTCCCCCCAGTAGCTCTGATCCCGACTGTGGTAAGAAAAATCAGAAACGATCAAGCCAGGGTGATTCTAATAGCTCCATTTTGGCCAAAAAGGCCCTGGTTCGCTCTGCTACGGAAGATGTCCCTCTCCGATCCTTGGGTTCTGCCAGAAATCCCGGACCTACTAGTTCAGGGTCCAATATTACACGCTCAGGTCAAAGGATTCCATCTGACGGCGTGGAATTTGAAAGGTCGCTTTTAAAGATAGGGGGTTCTCCCCTGGGCTGGTGGCCACTCTGCAAAAAAGCAGGAAACCGGTGACTACTAACATCTACGGCAGAACATGGGATAAGTTCCTACAGTTCTTGGGTAAGCCGTTAGGGAAAGAACCTCCGATTAGTGACATCCTAGAGTTCTTACAATCTGGGTTGCAGATGGGGTTAGCAGTAAATACACTTAAGGTTCAGGTGTCGGCACTAGGGGCGCTCTACAATTGCAAACTGGCATCAGATAGGTGGATAGCCAGATTTATTAAATCCTGCCATAGAGCTAGACCTATTCCAATACCTAGAATAGCCCCCTGGGATTTAAACCTGGTGTTAGAAGCCCTTACAAAAGAACCGTATGAGCCATTACATCAGCTACCCCTAAAGTTTTTGACCCTAAAAACGATCCTGTTATTAGCCCTCACATCAGCCCGCAGGATAAGCGACTTACAGGCTCTCTCAGTAAATCCTCCTTATACGCAAGTCTTTCAGGATAGGGTAGTGTTAAGAACAGACCCCAGTTATCTGCCCAAGGTGGTGTCAGATTTCCATCGGGGTCAGGAGATTGTTCTTCCATCCTTTTGCGAAAATCCAAAAAATCTGGGGGAGGAAAAATTCCATAGTCTGGATGTTAAAAGAGCTCTTGTAGAATATATATCTGCCACTAGCCAGTGGAGGAGGTCACAGTCCCTATTCGTAGCTTTTCAGGGTGCCAGGAAAGGCTATGGGGTTTCAAAAGGGACTATTGCTAGATGGATCAGGGAAGCCATTAGTGTAGCCTATTCAGCTAGTGGTATCCCGATTCCTGACGGCATCAAGGCTCATTCCACCAGAGCCGTGGCGACCTCCTGGGCTGAAAAGGCAGAGGTATCAATCGAACAAATTTGTAAGGCCGCTACCTGGGCCTCACCTTCAACCTTCTTTAAGCACTATAGATTAAATCTATCCTCCTCTGCTGACTTAACCTTTGGTAGAAGGGTGCTGCAAGCGGTGGTCCCTCCCTAAGGTGTTTCGAAGTCTCCAAAAATCTCTCATGTGGTGCTGTCATGGGTGAAGGGAAAACCACCATGGTTACTTACCGGTAGCCGGTTTTTCCGGAACCCATGACAGCACCCGTACATTCCCCCCCTTTTTCACTGTATGGTGTGCACAATTAGTAGGGTGTTTTGAGTGTTGTGGTGTTGGATAAACATGTAACTAACCGGGAAGTCCTCTCAATGCTCTGTAACCCAACTGAAGCGGGGGAGAGGTGCCGCCCCTTATGTCTCAGTAGGTTCCTGTCCTGGCGGGGCGGATCCCTCTCTCATGTGGTGCTGTCATGGGTTCCGGAAAAACCGGCTACCGGTAAGTAACCATGGTGGTTTTTTATTGTCTTGCAGGTCGGATCAGGGCCTTATATACAGCAGTATAGAATGCTGTATTATCAGGGCTGAAAGGTACTGGCCTTACCTCATAGTGCACCAACAATGAATAGACGGGAAAATCAAGAATTTACATTGCTGTTAGGCCGGTTTCACATTTGCGTTTCAGGGCGCAGCGACGGCCTGTACACGGCTGCCGCTAAGCCCTGCCCCGCCTCCGCCGGTAGCTCCGCCTCCGGGCGCATGACGCTGCATGCGTCCCCTATCTTTATCACGGAGGACGCAGGCCGTGTGAAGTATGCGTTTTGGCGGCGCCTGCGTCCTTTTGACGGTGCGCCGACCATTGCCAAACGCAACCTGTTGCAATTTGGTTGCGCTCGGCGCATCGTCAAAAGGACACAGGCGCCGCCAAACGCATACTGCATACGGCCTGCGTCCTCAGTGATAAAGATAGGGGATGAATGACGCATGCAGCGTCATGCGCCCGGAGGCGGAGCTACCGGCGGAGGCGCGGCAGGGGGCGGGGCTTAGCGGCGGCCGTGCGCAGGCCGTTGCTGCACCCTGAAACGCAAATGTGAAACCGGCCTTAAAGGGGTTATTTGGGAGGGTTTTTTTTGCAGCCAAATCGCTTCCTTAGCTGGAAAAGATCGCTGCACGGCAGAATAGGCACGCTGTTAGCAACTGATTATGGGGCTAAGTATTTGTTCTCAAAGGAAAAAAAATCTAAAGCTTAGGATAAAAACTATAAGTGGTCATTGTCGTTTCAGTAGCAAACCTTGCATAAATTAATAGTACGAGCAAATATAAGACACATTGTAATATATATTATCAGAAAGATCGGCTTCTTTCTCCACTTGCTTCTACAATTCACCACACAGTCTGAAAAATACAGCTCAAACATGTTATGGTCAAAGCAAGATGGGGAACCAGCACACTGAGGGGTCAGGTTACACCGCCAATTAAATGCCATGTAGTCTGGATGAGGCGTAGGGAGCACAGTGATACACAAGAAGAGCAGCACACAAAGATCAGCAGCTTGCTAGCAAATGATCTAGCTTCTCCCAGAACTGGATTCACAGCCACACAGCTCTGCCCTGCTGTATAATTGAAGCAGCAGCAGGGAATAAGTGTGGGTGCTACAGAGATTTCGGAGCAGGAATCACTCTTTCTGGGTGCTGTGTATGGGAAACATTATTGAAACTAGTCCTCTCGCTAAATTAAAGGGACCTGAAAATTGGAGCTGTATCCTGTATTTCTCACCAGTTTTCAACTCTAAAGGTGCCAAATCTTAATACCTAGACATACTGCTATTCCTAACACACAAGTGCTTATTCTGAAGATTTACCTGAACTTACTGCACTTTAAGTGAAACCAAACCTGCAGCTCACATCTTATCAAAATATTACCATATATTATAAGATAACTTGGGCACACTTTTCAAAAAAGTGCATCCCCCAAAAAATAGGTAGCTGAACATTACCTGTTTTCCATACAATACACTTACCACCAGCTAATTTCTCAGCTTCTTCTGTTTTGGCTTCAAGTACTAGCTCTTGTTCTTCCTGCGTCTGCTCCTGCTCAATAAGTGTCAGCTTCATGTCTTCAATTAACTTTTCTTTTGCTTTAACATCTGAGACCAAAAGATACAACAGGTTTCAGCTGCCTTTAATCACCTGTAATCTTAAGTGCTACACTATGTTACAGACTTATTGGAAAAAATATGGTAGCAATGTGATTTGGAGAGAAACATTCAGCAGATATACTGCAGACTGCATGGATTTACAGGCAGGGGCATATACAGCATATTACAGTATATCAACTAAATAATAGAAAATACACCAGCGCCTGTAAAAATACAAACAAACAAACTAAAAAAGAGGAGCAAGGATGTCAAAAGCTGCTAACAGATTGTGAAGCCTGTGTGGGAAATCCAAACTGATCTATCAGAAAGTAGCCTATAGTTTTAAGATCTGTCGCACTAATTTAATGGCTCTGTACGTCAATCACTGTGCACATAATAAGTTAGTTGAAGAGTGTATTAATCATACAATGAGTGGTGCAATAAACCATAGATTAAGGTCATTAACTAAAAGTTTTATAACATGTAAACTCACTGCTTCGCTGGCACCGAAATCGCTCCGCGCTGCTGCAGGGAGAGACAGGCCTGCAGAGAGAGGTCAGTAGATGCAGAGTGCTGCAATAGGTCCGTTCCGTGGCTTAAGGAGTGGAGTCTGCACTGCAGAGTCAGGAGCGCTCCAGCCGGCAGCGCTCCTGGATGCCAGGCAGGAAAATGGACGCCAGTGCTTGGAGATGGTGTGCGACGTCACATAAGTACGGGGGGGAGGCAGATAAGGACCAAAAACCAACCGATGCGCTTCGAAGAGGGCCACCTCGTACTTTTTGTGTGATGTCACACGTCCTCTCCAAGCACTAGCGGCCATTTTCCTGCCGGGAATCCAGGAGCGCTACCGGCCGGAGCGCTCCTCTGACTCTACAGTGGAGACCACACTCCATACAGCCACGGAACGGACTTATTGACGCACTGTGTATTATAGTATCAGCTAAGCAGATGACGTTTTCACCAATCCAGTCTACATCCACAAGTGTCTGAGTGGAAATGTACATATGGTGGAGATTTGAAATCGAGGCATTTCAATTTTTTTTTTTAGATCTTCAGTGTGGATTTCACCCATTGTATGGCATCTGCAGCAAATCTTTACAAAATCCACATAAAAGTGGTGAGAAGCAAGATGGCAAAAATTTTTGCATAACAAAAAAAGCGACATAAAGGTTCTTATAATTTCCATGCTGAACATAGTTAACGTGGTTTTTTCCCTATAAGTTGAAGTTGCCTCCAGAGCTGCCATCACAAAGCTGGTTTATGAGCAGTCTGCACACACAGAGATCTGCATAGATGACGTAGAAGCATAGGCAATATATGAAGGTCATTACCTTCACAAGCCTTTTGGTAAAGCTGTGCAGTGGTTTCAGTTTTCTCATTATCACGGTGTTCCTATTAAAAATAAATAAAAGCAGTTAAGAGGTTCTGCTGTTCAATAACCTTTAGGGGAACATAAACCAAAGACTGATAAGTTAATGTAAACCATTCCATGTCAGAATCATGCCTAACTTGATATAACTGGATGTCCTAGTTATCAACTCTTCTGCTTTACGTGAAAGTAGACGGGCAGCTCTCTTTCTCCACCATAGGAACTTGAGGTTGCAGGTAGTTCCATGAATAGGACATAAAAGTCAGTTAAACTGTAAATGCAAAGAACACTAAAGGTAGGTGCACATGGTCAGTAATTGTCAGTGCTTTAAACGCAGCACATGTCCGCTGCATCCAAAGCGCTGCCAACTTTTGGACGCAGGTGATTCTGCATGTGTTCATTGAATCATACGGAATCACCGCGTCCCAATAAATGACATGCTGTGGGTCTGGAAAGACGCTCCGAATTTCAGTCTTGGATGGTGATTCGCAGGAGTCAGTGCACGCATAGTGGGCATAGGGTTTTTTGAAATCCCATCCACTATGCTGTAATATCTGGATGCTACAGACTGTGGGAATCTACTCTAAAAGAGGTATTCTCATTATTTTAAATTGCTTTAGTTAGACAGCATGAAAAAGGCAAGTTTATAATTAACTTGCTTTTTCTATTTCCTGTTATTCTCCATAGCGTACAGCTTGTTTCAAAGGAGTTGATCCATTAGTATCGGGCCAAAGATGCTCAATAGTTACAATCTATGAGACAAGTTGACTCCCAACATCCCAGTCAGCTCTCTCTAGCCCATTGGATTTCCATTCAGCAGTTCGCTATTCCCCTTCCTCAGCTCCTGTGTGGCTATCTATCCAGTAAAAAAACAAACCACAGAATCAACAGCTTCCAGAGCAGTTCTAAACACAGCTCTCACTTCCCTGAGCATAGTGGTTGATCAAATTGCACTGTTCGCTCTATGTATAAATGTTGTGATAGCAGTGTAGAAACCACCTTTATCTCGCCACCCACCAAGATAGCAGGAAGGAAAAGCAAGGAAACTGCAGAGCTGTAAGCTACACAAGAGCCCGTGAGAATACCCTTTAATAGACTTTATGGAATTCAAATAATCTTTAAAGGGAAGCCATCATTATTTCTGCCCTTTCAGGAACAGTTTTCAGAAGGCTCTTTTATCATCAGGGGCAGAAATAACAGGATTTTTGGGTTGCTTACCGTAAAATCTGTTTCTCGGAGCCTTCATTGGGGGACACAGAGACCTTGGGTGTATGCTGCTGCCACTAGGAGGTTGACACTATGCACAAAAAAAAGATAGCTCCTCCTCCGCAGTGTACACCCCACCGACCGGCAGAGAATTCCTCAGTTAGTGAGAAAGCAGTAGGAGAAGTAACAGAATAGGTTGACAACATAAACAACTCAACTGTAACCATTCAACCAAAGTAAGAACAGGAGCTGTAAAACATGGGAGGGTGCTGTGTACCCCAATGAAAGCTCCGAGAAACAGATTTTACGGTAAGCAACCCAAAAATCCTGTTTTCTCGTTCGCCTTATTGGGGGACACAGAGACCTTGGGACGTCCCAAAGCAGTCCCTGGGGTGGGAAACAAACCTCCATCAGGCCAGCGGACTCATCACCGCGGCCTGCAGAATCCGTCTACCTAGGCTGGCGTCCGCCGAAGCGTAGGTGTGGACTCTGTAGAATTTCACAAACGTGTGAACCGATGACCATGTTGCAGCTTTGCAAAGCTGCAGTGCGGAAGCTCTGTGGCGCACCGCCCAGGAGGCACCCACTGCTCGAGTAGAGTGGGCCCTGATACCCGGAGGGGCTCCGCGACGCTTAACACGGTAGGCTTCCAGGATAGCCGATCTGATCCAGCGAGCAATGGTGGCTTTTGACGCCGGGTGACCTTTCCGCGCTCCATCAGGGATAATGAAAAGAGACTCTGTCTTTCGCAAGGAAGTCGTCCTAGACAGATAGACTCTTACCGCCCTAACCAGGTCCAGCTTGTTCAAGGACCGCTCTCGGGGATGAGTTGGATTCGGACAAAAGGACGGGAGCACGATATCTTCGTTGAGGTGAAACGAGGACACCACCTTCGGAAGGAACGAGGGCGGAGGCCGCAGAACTACCTTATCCTGGTGGAGAACCAGAAAGGGAGAGCGGCACGAAAGAGCTGCCAATTCCGACACGCGCCGGACGGAGGTGATGGCCACCAGAAAGGCTACCTTCCAAGAAAGGAGAGAAAGGGAAATATCCCTGAGGGGTTCAAAGGGCGGACCTTGCAGAACCTCAAGAACCAGATTAAGATCCCATGGATCCACGGGCGCCCGGTACGGCGGGACCGTGTGAGCCACGCCCTGAAGAAAGGTCTTAACCTGAGGACGGGAAGCCAACGTTTTCTGAAACAGAATGGACAGCGCCGAAACTTGACCCTTCAGGGAACTGAGGGCAAGCCCCGCATCCAATCCTGCCTGAAGAAACGCTAGGACTGAAGGGAGCGAAAAGGACATGGGCGCGACGTCATTGGTCTCACACCAAGTGAAATAGGCCTTCCAAGTACGGTAGTAAATCTTGGAAGATGATGGCTTTCTGGCTCGGATCATGGTCTGAATTACGTGGTCGGAAAATCCTGCTCGTTTCAGAACCTCGGTCTCAACAGCCACGCCGTTAAATTGAGCGGCCGAGAATTGGGGTGGCAAATCGGACCCTGAGACAGCAGATCTGTTCTGTCTGGAAGCTTCCAGGGGGCGTCCGCGAGGAGGTTGACAATGTCCGCGAACCAAGACCTTCTGGGCCAATTCGGGGCGATGAGAATGACCGGAAGTCCTTCTGCCTTGATCTTCAACAGCTTGGGAAGAAGAGGCAGAGGAGGGAACAGGTAGGGAAGTTCGAACTGGGACCAAGGAACGGCCAGGGCGTCGGCGCCCACTGCCAGAGGGTCTCGAGACCTGGACACGAATTGTGGGACTTTCCTGTTGAGGCGAGACGCCATGAGGTCTACATCCGGGGTTCCCCACCGAAGGCAGAGCAGATGAAACACTTCCGGACGTAGGGACCATTCTCCCGCCGCGAGACCCTCGCGGCTGAGAAAATCGGCGGCCCAGTTGTCTACGCCGGGAATGTGAACCGCGGAAATTGTCGGGACGGAAATCTCCGCCCAGCGAAGAATCTTGGACACCTCCGCCAGGGCTGAAACACTCCGTGTTCCCCCTTGGCGGTTGACATATGCCACCGCTGTGGCGTTGTCTGTCTGAATCCGTACCGGCAGTCCCTTGAGGAGCCTTTCCCAGTGGACCAGAGCAAGATGGATCGCTCGAATCTCCAGAACGTTGATCGGTAGCGCTGATTCCCGATCCGACCATCGACCCTGAACAGTGTGGTTGCGGAACACAGCACCCCAACCGAGGAGACTGGCATCTGTGGTTACTATCTGCCAGTGAATGGGAAGGAAGGATCGACCCGATAGAATGAGAGGTGACGACAACCACCAGTTGAGAGACCGCTTGATCCGGTAAGAAAGATGGACAGGGCGATCCAGGGACCGAGGCGACCTGTTCCACTTCGACAGAATGGCCTGCTGGAGAGGCCTGGCGTGAAATTGGGCAAAGGGAACTGCCTCTATCGCCGTGACCATCTTTCCCAGGACCCTCATGGCTGTACGGAGGGATGGGAATCGCAAGGTCTGCAGCGATCGTACTTCCTGCTGCAGAGAGAGAATCTTTTCTTGTGGGAGAAAGACCCTTGACCGACGAGTGTCGAACAGAAGACCTAGAAAGACCAGGCGTTGGGTAGGAACCAGACAGGACTTTTTCCTGTTGACGATCCACCCGAAATTGGAAAGAGTGTCCAGGACGATTGACAAACTTTGGTGAGCCTGTTGGAATGAGGGAGCCTTGATCAGAATATCGTCTAGGTACGGGAAAAGAACGAGGCCTCTGACTCGCAACAAAGCCATCAACGCAGCCATGATCTTCGTGAAGACTCTGGGAGCGGTGGCAAGACCGAAGGGCAGTGCGACAAACTGGTAGTGGTGCTGTCGAATCGCAAAGCGCAGGAACTTCTGATGTCCGGAGAAAATTGGAACATGTAAATAGGCATCTTGGATGTCTATTGAGCACATGAATTCCTGCTCCTCCATGGAGGCGATGACCGAGCGAAGCGACTCCATGCGGAAGTGGCGAAGGCGGACCCTCTTGTTGAGCAGCTTGAGATCCAAGATGGGTCGAACTGCGCCGTCTTTTTTCGGCACTACAAACAGGTTCGAGTAGAACCCCGTGAAGCGCTCCGATTCGGGAACGGGCACAATCACCCCGGAACTGAGGAGAGCGGCGATAGCTGTAGAGAACCCCGGGATCAAGGCTGGATCCTTTGGAGGCCGGGATTCGAAGAAACGATCCCGTGGGAGAGAGACGAACTCTATCTTGTATCCTGAGGATACGACCTCCCTGACCCAGGCATCCTCCACGGCGGCCAGCCAAACGTCCCTGAAGGAAAGAAGTCGACCTCCCAATTGGAAAGGCCCCTCGCGTGCCCGATGATAGTCATGCTGAAGTAGACCGTCCAGATCTAGATCTGGACGGTCTGCCCTGGGAGGAGTGGGGTCGCCAGGAAGGAGTGGGTCTGAAGGAAACTTTCCTTCTCTCCTGGCGAGCCTGCGGTCTCTGTTGGCTGGAGGAGTTGTCCGCCGTTTTGAAACGGCGGAAAGTCCGAAAGGGTCGAAACTGACGCCTTAGTGGGGGTCTGCGAGGCTTGGACTGAGGGAGGAGTGAACTCGTGCCTCCGGTGGCGTCCTTAATAATCTGGTCCAATTGGGACCCAAAGAGGCGCACCCCCTGAAAAGGCAGGTTAGTGAGGGACTTTTTAGAAGACAAGTCCGCTTGCCATGCCTTTAGCCAAAGTGTACGTCGAATTGCAATAACGTTGCTTGACGCCTGAACTGCACAGGATGCAGCATCCAAGGAAGCGGAGAGAAGATAGTCCCCAGCATGGGAGATCTGATTGGCCAAATGCTCCGGTTGCGCCTTATCTAAGATGCCCTGCCGAAGGTCGTCTGCCCACGTGGCTATGGTCTTTGCTGTCCAGGATGAAGCAAAGATTGGACACACCGCCGCTGAAGCCGCTTCAAAGGCAGACTTCGCCAGGGATTCTATAATCCTGTCATTAGAATCCTTTAGGGACGCCACGCCTGAAAGCGGGAGAACCGTGTTATTGGATAGCCTGGACATGGGCGGATCGACCGAGGGAGAGGCCGACCAGTTGTCCGTGAGCTCCTTAGCAAATGGGTAGAGTATGCCGAGACGTTTTCCTTTTTGAAAGCGTCTGGTCGGATCCTCTCTTTCCTTGGTAAAAATTTTCCCAAACTGGGAATGGAAAGGAAAAACCCTGGAGGGAGTTTCTGCCCGTCTGAACGAAACCTCCTGATCTGAAGATTTCGCAGGGGAGTCAGCAATATCGAAGGTATGATGGATCGCAGCAGTGAGGTCCTGCACTGTGACCTTCATGCTTGCATCCTGGTCTGAATCCAGCTCTAAAATCCCCTCAGATGACCTGTCCGAAAGCGCTTCCCCTGACTCGGGAGAGGAGGCCCGAGAGGGAGACTGGTGAGAAGGGCTATGCGGTGAGATGGGACTAGGAGAGGATTCCGGATGGGAATCTTGCCTGGGTCTTTTGCGACTACCGCTGGCTGATTCAGATGGAACAATTTGGGACCTGCTTGGCCCTGCTGAAGAGTCCAGGGGCAACGTATCAAGAACGGCCACCAGGGACTGAGACACCCTGGTGAGGTCTGCCACTGATTGAGATAGCGAGGAGGCCCAGCCAGGCATGGGGGGCTCACTCTCACCTGGGGCCGCAGATGGCTCCTGGACGGCGTCAGGCTGAATTGGATTGCTACAATCCAGGCAGAGGGGAGTGGACTGGCCTGAGGGAAGTTTGCGATTGCACGAAGAACATGCAAAGTACTTGACTAAAGTGCAGGGGGGGGCGGTAGAGCGGGTACGATCAGACTTAGACATAGTGAAAAGCTGAGGTAATGCCGGAAGGTTGGGGGACAGAGGGCGGAGAAGGGTCAGTCTGCAGTGCAGAGCTACTCACGGTCCGGTGTCCCCAGAAGCGATGCTCTGCGACCTGTCAGTGGATGCAGGTCAGAGCGAAATCCGGCCGACAGACCTCCTGAAAAAACCAGCTGGAGAAGATGCTGTCCAGTGAGGAGCTGGTGCCCGGCTAACAGGCTGGGAAAATGGCGCCGTCCTGAGAAAAAGCGCGCCTTAGGAGAGGAGGGAGGGCGGAGCACCACGCAGGGTTAACGATTCACCGCCCTCTAGCCAACAACAGGCTGGGCAGGTGAAGGACAGGCGGTGGGAGGGCCTGGGAAGAGCGGGAGAGAAGCCCGCTTAGAAGAAAGGGGCGGGGGGCGTGGCCGCGACGCAGCGGTAGGCCCGAACTGAAGCCGGGGCCTAAATTAGTTGCGGCGGCCGCCTGTCAGCAGGGGGTCGGCGCGGAGGTCCGAAAAAGTGGGACGCCGCAGTCGCAAGTCGCTACCAATGGGAAAAAACCCTGTGCTCCCTGTACCCAGAAAGGGGGGAGGGAAGGGGGGGGGATGCCCAGCAACATTGAGCTGCCTATAGCCTGGTGGCTAAATATATATAAACTTGGCACACACCAAAGGTTTCTGATGCAGAAAGGTGATTTTTAATTATACAACAGTACATACATACACAGACGTTTCGGTCTATGACCTTCATCAATGTACGATATATTGTACTGTGAGATTCTTAGTGCACTTGGGATTCGCGGTGGATACTGCGTCCACACTCCACAAACCACTACGCAGTGGGACGGCTTCATGTGCCTCCTCACAGGATTGGTCTATCTCACAAAGCCCAGTCACTAAGAATCTCACAGTACAATATATCGTACATTGATGAAGGTCCTAGACCGAAACGTCTGTGTATGTATGTACTGTTGTATAATTAAAAATCACCTTTCTGCATCAGAAACCTTTGGTGTGTGCCAAGTTTATATATATTTAGTTCACGGATTGGGATCCTACTTGGGCACCACCTACAATTTTCAGGGTTGTGCCAACGGTTTTGTTCTTATATAGCCTGGTGGCGACTGCGAGCGACCGCAGCGCCTACCCCTGTGACCATTGAAGAGGTGACCGTCGGGAATGGGCAGCCAGGTAAATAAATATGAAGCCGGGGCCTAATACTCACCCATCCACGATCCGTTACCTGTCTGAAGAAGTCTTGCGTCTCATCCAACCGACAGGCTCTGGTAGGCGAGTGGGAGGGAGACCGGCGACAAGGACCCCTGGAGTCGCTGGCACGTCTTGGTGTCGGCGTCCGTCTGGCTGGTCCTGCCGCGGAGAACTGCAAGGATACGGGGTGGCAGTACACGCCGTACTTGCAGACTCCATGTGGGAGTACAGATGTGACTTTTCACTCTGTATCCCTCCGTAGAACCTGAAAAGGAACGACGCACGACGAGGTAGATATGGGTCTAATAAAAGACCCGTGTCCACCTCCTACTGACACTAAGCTAAACTGAGGAATTCTCTGCCGGTCGGTGGGGTGTACACTGCGGAGGAGGAGCTATCTTTTTTTGTGCATAGTGTCAGCCTCCTAGTGGCAGCAGCATACACCCAAGGTCTCTGTGTCCCCCAATAAGGCGAACGAGAAAAGGTGAAGTTAAATGGCCGTATAAATCAGAGAGTTGATCGGAACGCAGTGTGTGGACTGTCAAGTGACTTTCCAGACCAGAGTATGACAGCAGCCGGCAAGTCTGTCTACTCTGTTCCAATCTCGCTCAGATTTAGACAATCGTCTGACTGCGCCCTTACAATGATCGGTAACACCTCTGTATACAGGATCCATCAATCACAATAGGCGATGTCACCGCTGTCCTCCCCTTCCTTTCCTCTAATACAAGAGATGGAGCTGGACACTTAATTGTGGCTATGTATTCTTCTGGAATTAGAGCCTAAAAAAGTCAAAGTTACTGGTGTGAAGATTACACAATTTTATTTTATATATATTGTGATGTGAGAAATCTTGTGTTTATGCCAGAATACTGGAATAAAACACATTGAATAGATGCAAAGTTTTTGCTCAATGCAACGTCGTACAAAAACTTAGCAACTTTTGTCATTTTCATGCCGATTTGGGATAACTACACCAAAATGGGCTGGGCAGGAGCTGGGGTAGGATAAGGCATGGTTACACCCACCCGCCAAATTTTTCAAACGTGGCAACATTTTACACTAGTCCCTGACTGGAGTAACATTTTTGTTGATGCGCATATCACTGATAAAGATCCACCAAATTCATGAAGAATGTGTCCCCCTTAGTGAATTCTGCACATCTTATTTCTGAATTCCCATCATTATGACTGGCGTACGAAACCCCAGTCTTAATGAATTGTGGCTACCGAGTAAAGAAGTTAGCGATACATGCAGTTTAGCAACCTTGCGATCACTACTGACTTTTGCTTTTGTCTATATTTGTGTTTGCCAGGTAAGAATTATATAACCTGGTAGGTGAACTTTGATTATGCTGAATCAGCAATGCGCGTACAGTAACAAACAGATGTAACATGCTCAAAGACTGTATTCACAAAGCTTTATAAGGACCTTGCTAAGTTGCTGAATTGTCCGCTGTTTAAGTTCTAGCTCAGAAGACATTTGCTTCTTTAATGTCTCGTATTCATTCATTTTGTTAGTTAGAGTCTTCTTCTCTTCACGCATTGCAGAAATCTGAAAAACATTTCAAAAGGGAATAAATGTATTGTCTGCAGCATTAATGTACCACGCATTACTGAATCAAGAGAACACTTTCTCCACCACTTTGCTCCTTTGAAAATAGTGTGTCCTAATGACCAAAAATGTCTGTGTCATTACACTTTGCACTAGTATTTATCATAGTGCCATTTATTCTATAGCACTTTACATATGAAAAGGGGTATACAAAAAAAAACAAGTACAATAATCTTACACGATACAAGTCACGACTGGTAAAGGAGGCGAGAGGACCCTGCCCGCGAGGGCTCACAATCTATAAGGGATGGGTGAGGATATACACTGCTCAAAAAAATAAAGGGAACACTTAAACAACAGAATGTAACCAAGTAAATCAAACTTCTGTGAAATCAAACTGTCCACTTAGGAAGCAACATTGATTGACAATCAATTTCACATCTGCGGACGTCAGGCCCTCAGACCATCCTCATGGAGTCGGTTTCTAACCGTTTGTGCAGACACATGCACATTTGTGGCCTGCTGGAGGTCATTTTGCAGGGCTCTGGCAGTGCTCCTCCTGTTCCTCCTTGCACAAAGGCTGAGGTAGTGGTCCTGCTGCTGCGTTGTTGCCGTCCTACATATCTCCTGGTGTACTGGCCTGTCTCCTGGTAGCGCCTCCAGCCTCTGGACACTAAGATGACAGACACAGCAAACTTTCTTGCCACTGCTCGCATTGATGTGCCATCCTGGATGAGCTGCACTACCTGAGCCACTTATGTGGGTTGTAGAATCCATCTCATGCTACCACGAGTGTGAAAGCACAAACACTCAAAAGTGACCAAAACATCAGCCAGAAAGCATTGGTACTGAGATGTGGTCTGTGGTCCCCACTTGCAGAACCACTCCTTTATTGCCGTTGTCTTGATAAATGCCAATAATTTCCATCTGCTGTCTATTCCATTTGCACAACAGCATGTGAAATTGATTGTCAATCAATGTTGCTTCCTAAGTGGACAGTTTAATTTCACAGAAGTTTGATTTACTTGGCGTTATATTCTGTTGTTTAAGTGTTCCCTTTATTATTTTGATCAGTGTAGCAGGTGATGGTAGAGATAGTCATGCAGCGGTATGGTGGAACGATGGTTACTGCAGGATGTAGGCAAGTCGGTAGAGGTGGGTCTGAAGATTTCCATGGTAGGCAAGAGTCTGATATTTTGGGGTAGAGAGTTTCAGAGTAGGGGAGAAGCAAAGGAGAAACCTTATATGTGATTGTGGGTAGAGGAGACAAGAAGGGAGTAGAGAAGGAGATCTTGTGAGGATCGGAGGTTGCGTGAAGGCAAGTACTGAGAGACGAGGTCCCAGATGTATGGAGGAGACAGGTTCTGGATGGCTTTGTATCCCATGGTTAGGGTTTTGAACTTGAGTCTTAGAGCAATGGCGAGCCAGTGAAGGGATTGACAGAGATGAGAGGTCGGGGAATAGTGGGGAGACAGGTGGATTAGTGATCACATTTGTACACACAAAAAAGGCAATACCTTCCTTTGTGATTTGATCAAATGAGAGGAGATCTAACTGGTCACTTGAGCAACAAGCTAAAAAAAGGCTCAAACAGGTACAAATATATTTAATGAGGGTAAATATTAATTGACTTGTTTCCAATCATTTTCCCACTACATTATCACATGGAAAAATGATAATACCTTAAATTATTTTAATTAATATCATAATGTGTTGTTTACACCTCAGAGGTAGATATACATCAACTCTATATCACTACAGGACTACTTGTCTAGTGCCATGCAGTCCTCCTGCTCTGTGTAACTCCTCCCCCAACTCTAATTAGCAGCTTTCTGCCTATGCAGTGTACAAAAACAGTAGCCAATCAAGGGTGTGGGTGATGTTATGCAGAGCACAGAGCATTAAATCTGCAGCAGAGAGCAGGGATTTTATAAAAACTGCAACAAGCAGCCCAGTAAGTGACATCGCTGGAATCAGGGTCTCTGCCCCATCATGCAGCTCTCAAAATTACACAGCAAAAACCTAGTGACAGATTGCCTTCAAACTTTGGCAATCCAAGTGAGTTTTTCAAACAAAAAACACTTTAGGAAAATGGTGATGTTTTTCTTAAAGCGTCTTTCTTGGAGTCGTCCAAGTCAATTTTGTGGAGTCTTTGACGCTTTTCTTTAACCTTTATATATAAAATTGTGAGCAGTTTCCAAGCAGAAGCTGCCTGAAGAATGGACCAGTCACTTCTTTTAACCGTTTTGCGCCTTTGGAAACTTGAAACGGTTAAGAAATACCAAAAGACAAAACATATGCACCGCAAGTCATTTTTACATTGCAGTGCATACTTTCATTAATTTTAGGGTTTCTTTAGTGCTTTTTCAAGTACATATACCATTAGTATGAAAACAAAGTCTACATTGGAGCTGCAGACAAAAAAAAAAAAAAAAAGTAGGACTTTTTTAATTTTTTTGTATGAGCTTGTATTACATATTGGAGCAATACAAAAATGAAGCTGCCAAGATGATATGGTGGACTTACAACTAGTAATCCAGCCATGGCCTTACCATTTAAAGTCTAAATGCACTTTCACATTTATCTTAAACCATTGTATTGAAGGATAAAGCACCGAAATAAGAAGTATGATTAACAATTCATTAATTCAATAGTGAATGTAGAGTGATATACAACGCCAAATATTAGAGGGAGTTTGTGACCCTGCAAATATTCTAAACTGTAAACTAGGTTAGTATTATTCCCGGCACAGTCACTCACCTCTTTTTCCACCTGCTGCATTTGCTTTTTTGCATCAGCCAGTTTATCCTTCAGCTCGATGTAGTCCTCCTCTTTTCTCTGCAGGTCCAACTGTGCCGTTTTCAATTGACTGTCTTTTTGTAAAAGTTCTTTTAACCTTAAACACAATGAAAAAGAAGTCAAAAAAGGATAAAAAAAAAAAAAAAAAAACATAAACAACTGCTTACATTTTACAGAAGACCAGTACAAGCTGGTGTGGCATAATTTACCAGCAGATCCGGCATGCTTACATAAAACAGATTTCTTATTATCTTATTCAAAGTCTCGCTCCCGTTAGATTGCTGTGAACGAGAGAACTCCATTTGACTTGAAAAATCAATACGTAACTTACAAGAAATAAAAGGAAAGTTTTGGCCAGAGCTCAATCCCTCCCCGTAACTAAAGGATGAAAATCAAGCAAACCTTGACACAGCTCAGCTGTCAGTAGACTTACAGTGCAATCTCTCCCACTGACTCTGTCACTTGCTTCTGCCTCTCGTTCGCCGTCGTTTCCGCAGCTGTACGTTCTTCCCGCACTGTTCTAATCTTTTGTTCTACTTCACTCTTCTCATCATTTAGTTTCTTCTGGTTCTTTTCACAACCCATGTGTTCTGCCTGGAGCTCTGCCAAGCGTTTCTCCAGTGTTTCAATTGCCACAGATTTTTCTTTGCTTTCGTCTTCCAGGCTGCTAAGCTTTTCAGATGTCTCTTTGTAAGAATCCACAAGGAGTCGCAGGTCCTTTATCTGTTGGCTATGTGATAATAACTGATTTTTATAGTCAATTTCTTGCATTTTAAGGCTTTCCAAGTGCTTCGTTGTTTCTGACAATTGTTCTCTAAGCTGGACAATAAGTTCATCTTTTTCTTTGAGAACAGAGACTTGGGAAGACACGTCGCTCTCTTTTTCATTTTGCAGCACGCTCATTTCGCGTTTCAGGTCATCAAGCTGTTTTTGAAACTGCAGTAACTGCTTGTTCTTTTTAAAGGATTCTTGAAGAACATCTTGACATTTTTTCCAGAGACCTTCTATGGCATTATAAAACGCACTCTCTCGTCCAGATGGCATTTTTCCCACTTGACTTTCAATCTGCTCAAGGTTCCTCTTGGTTGACTCTTCTATTAGATCAGTTAGATTAAAAAACTCCGACCCACCAGAGCCTGGACCAATCTTGGCAAAGTCTTCTAACTTACTTTGAATAGTTTTGATCTGACTAACCTTGTTGGCAATGTTTAATTGGTTCTGATCTACCTCCTGCTTCAGCATATTAATAGTTCCTTCCATGCTGAGCGTCAGATCTTTTTGGATTTGCAGTTCAGAGACCAAGCTTTTATTTTTCGATTCCAAGTCAAGCAACTTCTTTTCATATCCAGCGAGCTGTTCTTCCAGTTCCGCAACAGACTGAGCGAGTTTCACCGTTTGAACTTTATAATTTTCATTCTCCGCTTTAATATCTTCCAATTCACGCAATAGAGGGCTTTCATCTCTGTTCTGCAGGGCATCTTTGTGCTTTTCCTCGCTTTTTATCCGATTGTCATTCGGGTCAAGAAAATCTAAAAAGCACAAGGTAGAGATTGGTTAAAGAATCACAATAAAGTAGAACAAAATTAAAATCAATTTTTGTGAATTTTATTAAAATGTACATTGTTGACCGCGACTAAAAATTTCTACTGAACCCTAATGAAATTCATGTTCTAAGAAAGGAAAAAATTATTAAAAGGAGTTTTAAAAAATGCACTGTTTTTTACTAGCCATATACTGCTCGAGAGCCGGCTCCCCACAGCTACCCGTCAAAATCAGTAAATACTGCGGGTTGGACGCTGCGTACTTGTGCAGCCTCCAGATGTTACAGCATAGTGGATGGGATATCAAGAAACCCCACATCCACTATGCGTACAGAGCCGCCCGCAGTTCACCCGGAAGGACATGCAGCGCGCATCTTTCCAGACTGCAGCATGTCTATTTATCTTGTGGAAACACGAGCCTCCGCAAGATAAATTTCACCGGAACAATGTACTGGACGCGGTGACTTCGCACGGATCAATGAACACATGCGGATTTACCTGCATTCAATAGCCAGCAGCGCTTTGGACATGTGCTGCATATCGGATCATGTGCACATCCCCTTAGGTTGCAGCACCGGATGCCATGACTATACGGCAGCAGCCAATCATTAGAGGCAGCGGTAATGCCTATATCGTCAGCACCAGATCACTGACCAGTCAACATATATTGATTATTGCTGCTCAGCCAGAAGATCTCTCTGTATAAGAGCCCGTGCACATAACAGATTTTCATGTTGGTTTTCACAGGTAGAACTGGTACCTATGATAGTCTATGGGGTAGTGCACACATCTGATTCCTTTTCCTTATGGTGGGGGGAGGGGATGGAATTTGAGATGTCATATTTTGATCCAAGTGGCGGATCAAAATAGTCAATGGAAGCCTATATGTCTGTGAAAGAAAGGGGGAAAAAAAACAAAGAAAATCAGACCGCACTTCACTTTTCACAGACTGAAAAAGTAGAGAAACTTTTTTTTCCCCTCCATGTCTCCATGTCCAAGAAACACTGATCAACTCCAGAGAAACTACATGCCCCTGGCAGCCATAGCATAACAATTATCACTTCTTTAAATTTTAAGAGGACCTGTAACTAGGTCAAAAGTAACCAGTTTTGGCTCTTATTTTATTCCCACTGCTTCTCTGAGTAATATATAGGATTTTATTTTTTTAAAAAAACCCACCATATAGTTTCAGAGATACAGGCCCTTTTATTAAGTGATAATTGTTACACTCATCAGTCTTTATCTGTGGTCATGCCTTTTTTTTAGGTTGCTCTGCATTATTACACTGTGAGCAAGGACACCATCGTAAAGATCCTAAAAATGATCACTAAAGAGAACCAGATCTTTAGAACAGTGATGGATTAAAAAAAAGGAATTGCCTGAAGAACAACGCAACGAAGAAATGCATAGGATGAGTTACTCCTTGATCCACAGGAGAAGAGAGGACCCTGCCCGCGAGGGCTCACAATCTATAAGGGATGGGTGAGGATACAATAGGTGAGGGTAAAGCAGGTCGTGCAGCGGTTTGGTGGATCAGTGGTTACTGCAGGTTGTAGGCTTGTCGAAGAGGTAGGTGTTCAGGGTTCCTTCTGAAGGTTTCCATGAAAGGCAAGAGTCTTATATGTTGGGGTAGAGATTTCCAGAGTATGGGGGAAGCACAGAAGTCTTGCATGTGATTGTGAGAAGAGGAGATAAGAGGGGAGTAGAGAAGGAGATGTTGTGAAGAGGTTGCGTGCAGGTAAGTACCAGGAGACTAGGTCACAGATGTATGAAGGAGACAGGTTGTGGATGGCTTTGTATGCCATGGTTAGGGTTTTGAACTGGAGTCTCTGGATAATGGGGGGGGCAGTGAAGGAATTGACAGAGGGGAGAGGCCAGGGAATAGCAGGGGGGATAAATGGATTAATCATTCAGAAAAGCTTATAATAAATTGTAGGGGTTCAATAGTGTTTGAAGGGAAGCCACAAAACATGAGGTTGCAGTAGTCAAGGCGGGATGTGATGAGTGCATGGACTAGAGTTTTTGCAGATTCTTGGCTAAGGAATGTAAGGTTTCGGGAAATATTTTTGAGTTGAAGTCAGCAGGAAGTGGAAAGGAATTTGATATGTGGTTTGAAGGAGAGAGCAGAATAAAGAATTACCCCCAAAGCAGTGAGCTTGTGGGCCTGGGAAGCGTGAGCAGACATTTACTTTAATGAATAAGTCCGTTGGGGGGAGGGGTCGAGGGGACTAAAGGTACTGTCACACTTAGCGATGCACCAGCGATCCCGACCAGCGATATGACGCGGTCAGGATCGCTGGTGCATCGCTAAGTGGTCGCTAGTGAGCTGCCACACAGGCAGATCTCACTAGCAACATCGCTGGGGACGGGGGTCGCTACTTACCTGTCACACCAGGCGATCCTGCGTCCTCCCGCCCTGCTCCACGCTCGTCGTCACAGAAGGAAGCGCCGCAGGAAGCTGACGACGAGAAACAGTCCAGCCTGTTCTCGCGCGATCAGCGATAAGCAGCGGGGGAGCGGGCTGTAGGTAAGTATCACACATAGCGATATCGCTAGCAATATCGCTATAACGTCACAAGTTATAGCGATATTGCTAGCGATATCTCTTAGTGTGACATGCCCTTTAGTTGCAGAATAGATCTACTGGCACTTTCAGATGTGGTCGCTGCAGCTTCTGCCAAATTTGTCTCACCGGCAAAATGTTTTACTAGTACTGCTACAAGGATTTACAGCATTAGATGCTTTGCAAATTGTAAGACATCAAGAGTGGTGCATCTCTGCACCTGTACTTGCTTCATGAATAGTGTTGAGCGATACCATCCGATATCGTGAAATATCGGATTGGATCGGACCGATACCAGCCCCATTCAAGTCAATGGGACAGAAATATCGGAATTAAAAAAAAAAAACCCTTTCTTTCCTTGTAGGATAATTTTGCATGAAGAAAAACAACTAAGAATAATGTAGAATGTACTGGGGGAGATGGAGGAGACATTAAAGGCATAGAGGTTTAGCAAAATCAAATGGAATAGCAGGAATTTATTTTTTTATTTTTTTTTTAAGACGTTCGGAGTTACAAAGATATAGACTATGTTAACCTTTTTTATATTTTGTCAGATATGTAGGTTTCACTACTTCCATGCTCTTCACCTTCTTTACTTCTCCCACACTTTCTCCTTCATGATCCTCAGCAGCAGCATCTTTTTCATCAACAACTTCTTCACCTTACTCATCTTCACCTTCTTCCGATTATTCTTTTCTTTTACATTCTTCATATTCTTCTTATTCAACTATTATTCTTCTTCATATTCTACTTCTTCATCTTCTTCCTATTCTTCATCATATTCTTATTTGTGACAGGCATTCCTGTAGTTGTTATCTATAAAAGTTTGAAGATTACACCTTCCGTTCTTCTGCCTGTCACAAAAGATGTACAACAGGATTAGTCAGCGTTCAGTTTGGCCTGCAGCAGCAGGCATTTTCCAGGGGCACCACGAGGAGGAACGGACTCACCCCCATACACTGCTTAGTCTTCTTCTGCTTATAATTTAGAGAATATCTTTTGCTCTGATTTTTAGTCTTATGCTTAATGTTCTTCTGCTTTTGGTTCTTCTGATTTTTGTTCTTCTGCTTCTTGGTCTTCTGCATCTTGGTGGTTGTCTTCATGTTCTTTGCCCTCTTGGTCATCTTCTTCAGGGTCATCGTCTTCACGGCCATAGTCAAGGAGATCCAGAGTGAGAACCAAAAACCATTTCCACAAGCTTGAACTTGGAAAAGTAGCAGAAGGTACAAGAAGGCTGAGGAACTGCCGAGAACCAGCTGACGGTACCGGAACCCGGATGGGTAGCAGAAGGAACAAGAGCAAATGGAACTAGCAAGGACCAGCTGACTGTGCTGGAACCCGGAGGGGCAGCAGAAGGAACAAGAGCCAATGGCACAACCGTGGACCAGCTAACGGTGCTGGAACCCGGTTACTAAGCAGGAGGTACCGGTGCTAGAAAGCACTACCGAGGACCAGCTGACGTTGCTGGAACTCGGATACCGAGAAGGAGGCACCTAAGCCAAAGGCACTGCCAAGAACCAGCTGACAGTGCGGGAACCCGGAGGGGTAGCAGAAACTACCCCTGAAAAACAACGATGCAAGGCCGCGAGCCGGCCGCAGTTACCGAAACACACAGTCCTACAGGGGGTGCTTGTCCTATTGGCACTACGGAACCAGCCTTTATTACCAGAACCCGCAGCCCACATAGGAAGCACCTGAACTGCAGGCACCATAGTCTCGGCTAACCCGACCGCAACACGACTGGACAACATTTTGGTGGCAAAGTGAAGTTGACACTACCCCGAAACAGCAGGCGTTCTGTAACCAGGCTGGGCAGGAGGGAGTACCTGTGCCAAAGACACTGCCGAGAACCAGCTGACGGTGCTGGAACCCGGATGGGTAGCAGAAGCTACAAGAGCCAATGGCACAACCGTGGACCAGCTGACGGTGCTGGAACACGGTTACTAAGCAGGAGGTACCTGTGCTACAAAGCACTACCAAGGACCAACAGACGTTGCTAGAACTCGGATACCGAGAAGGAGGCACCTAAGTCAAAGGCACTGCCGAGAACCAGCTGACGGTGCGGGAACCCGGAGGGGTAGCAGAAACTACCCCTGAAAAACAACGCTGCAAGGCCGCGAGCCGGCCGCAGTTACCGAAACACACAGTCCTACGGGGGGGGGCTTGTCCTATAGGCACTACGGAACCAGCCTTTATTCCCAGAATCCGCAGCCCACATAGGAAGCACCTAAACTGCAGGCACCACAGACTCGGCTAACCCGACTGCAACACGACTGGACAACGTTTTGGTGGCAAAGTGACGTTGACACTAACCGGAAACAGCAGGCGTGCTGGAACCAGGATAGGCAGGAGGAAGTACCCGTGCCAAAGACACTTCTGAGCAGCAACTGAGGACATTGGAGCCCAGGGTCAATCAGGGTGTAGGCTGAGGCCTAATTTCATCAAGTTTAATGTGTTGAAGACTACTACTGATTTTAACCGTACTCCAATTAGGCCTCTGGCTCCAGTGTCTCTAGTATTTACCCTAGCCTCCAACACCGCCAGTTGCTGCTCAAAAGTGCGGTCTGCACAATCAACACTTGTTCCTGTGTTACTGGGGTTCTGTAACGTCAGTTGATCCCCTGATGTATGTCCGGCAATGTCTTCTGCTCTGTCCACATTCCCACTACAGAACCCCAGTAACACAGGAACAAGTGTTGATTGTGTAGACCGCACTTTTGAGCAGCAACTGGCGGTGTTGGAGGCCAGGGTAAATACTAGAGACACTGGAGCCAGAGGCCTAGTTGGAGCACGGTTAAAAATCAGTAGTAGTCTGAATGTGGAGGGAGCAGGAGAGCAGCAGGTGTTACTGCACCCCACTTACACTGGAGCATGTGTTTTTCTCTGTGTACACGGCACTTCTGAGCAACAACTGGCTGTGTTGAAGCCCAGGGTGAATCATGGTGTAGGCTGAGGCCTACTTGGAGTAAGTTGAAAAGCTGAGGTCGTGTGATTTTGGAGGGAGCAGGAGACTTTGCCGTACACACAGCAGGGGAGCAGCTGGTATTACTGAACCCCACTAACACAGGAGCTAGTGTTTTTCTCTGTGCAGACGGTACTTCCGAGCAACAACTGGCAATGTTGGAGCCCAGGAACAATCATGGAGCAGGCTGAGGCGTACTTGGAGCAAGTTGGAAATAGGATGTATTTTGAATGTGGAGGCAGCAGGAGATATTGCCGTACACACAGCAGGGGAGCAGCTGGCGTTACTGAACCCCACTAACACAGGAGCTAGTGTTTGTCTCTGTGCAGACGGCACTTCTGAGCAACAACTGGCTGTGTTGAAGCCCAGGGATTACAGTTCAGGTGGTAGAAACATGAACACAACAGGAGACCTGGATACTGTTGCCAACCAATTATTTATTCTGGAAGAGGACTGGCAAATTCTGGCGAGATCCAGGCCTTGTTCATTTTCAGAAAAGTAAGCCGGTCAACGTTAACGGAGGATAGTGCGCCGGTCTGTTAGTACACCACCTGCGGCACTAAAGACGCGCTCCGATAATACACTGGCAGCAGGGCAAGCCAGCACCTCCAATGCATACTGGCTAAGCTCTGGCCATGTATCCAGCTTAGAGACCCAAAACTTGAAGGGGGAAGAGCCGTCTGGGAGTACACTGACAGGGCAAGACATGTAGTCTGTCACCATCTGACGGAAACGTTGCCTCCTGCTGACTGGAGCCATCTGTGATGGTGTAGACATTTGTGGCGGGGACACAAAACTTTGCCACACTTGGGCCATACTGGTCTTGCCTTGTGCTGAGGCGCTGCTTCTGCTCCCTCTTTGTGCAGAGCTTCCTCCACTGCCTCGACGCACTGAGCTGCTTTGTAAAGCACGAGCAGCACTGCTCTCGGGTGGAATGGAGAACATGATGGACTGCACCAGTGTGTCTTGGTACTCCCGCATTTTACGCTCCCGGTTCAACGGTGCTATGAAGCTTTGTAAGTTGTCCCAGTAGCGAGGATCTAGGAGGGTGTACACCCAATAATGAGCCGTGTTGAGAATGTGGGCGATGCGGCGGTCGTTTCTCAGGCACTGCAGCATGAAATCAACCATGTGCTGCAGACTCCCAACTGCCAAAGAAACGCTGTCCCCTGCTTGAGGAGTCATCTCTGCCTCCTCTGCATCACCCCACCCTCGCTGTACATACTGACTAGAGCATTGTGTACCTCCCTCCTCTGGAGAGATGTCTTCCTCCTCCATTGACTCCTCCTCATCCTCCTCACAAAGTGTCCCCTGCCTAGGCCTTTGTGAGGAACCACGTAGCGCAGACTGTCCAGAAGCAGATGGCATTTGTGACTCCTCATCCTCCACCTCTTCCAAAACCTCCTCCCTTAGTGCTTGCACAGTGTTTTTTGAAGCAGGCAGATAAGGGGGACAGTCATGCTGACTAGTGCATCATCTGCACTCGCCATCCGCATGGAATCAAAGGCACGCAAAACGTGGCAGATGCCCTTCATAGAGGCACACTCAGTGGTGCTGAAGTGCAACAGGCGCACAGTGCGACTTGTTTGCGCCTGATGCAGCTGGTACTCCATTACTGCTGCCCACACAACCGCTCCAACATACGTAACGTTGAATTCCACCTGGTGGGTAAGTCACATATGATGCGATGTTCCGTAAGGCGTAATCGGCGCTGGAGAGCTGCAATGCGTGATCTTGCAGTGCTGGAACGCCGCAAGTCAGCGCACTCTATGCGGACCTTGTGCAGCAGTGCATCAAGATCCGGATAGTCCATCAGAAAGCTCTGCACGACCAAGTTGAGCACATGTGCCAGACATGGGATGTGAGCGAGTTTGCCTAGGCCCAGAGCTGCCACCAGATTTCGGCCATTGTCACACACTACCAAGCCTGGCTGGAGATTCGCTGGCACAAACCACACGTCGCTCTCCTGCTTGATGGCATTCCAGAGCTCCTGCGCTGTGTGGCTCTGATTCCCCAATGAAATTAATTTCAGTACGGCCTGTTGACGTTTGGCCACGGCTGTGCTCATATCGGTCGTAACAGGCTTCTGCAGCGCTGATTCTGAGGAACTGGAGTATGAGGAGGAGTCAATGTGTACAGACTGGATTCCTGCAATCCTTGGAGTTGGCAGAACACGTACAGCGCCACTCTCAAGATCTGTACCCGGCTCCACAACATTGACCCAATGGGAAGTGAGGGAAAGGTACCGTCCCTGTCCATGGGTACTGGTCCACGCATCGGTGGTCAGGTGGACCTTGCTACTGACGGTGTTTAGTAGCGCATGTTTAATTGTTGCCTCCACATGCTTTTGCAGGGCAGGGACGGCTTGCCTGCTGAAATAAAAGTGGCTGGGCATGGTGTATTGTGGGACTGCCAATGCCATGAAGTTCCTGAAGGTGTCAGTCTACACCAGCCTGAATGAGAGCATTTCAAAGGCCAGTAACTTTGCAATGCCAGCATTCAGAGCCTGTGCTCGGGGATGGTTTGCCGAGAATGGCCGCCTTTTCTCCCATGCCTGTGCTACCGATGGCTGTAGGGCGGCCTGGGAGTGTGAGGATGAACGGGAACGTGGTGCTGTGGGTGGAATGTCACTGGGTCTCTGGACAACAGTGCCAGAGGTTCTTCCATGGCGATCCTGTGAGGAAACCGAACCAGCTGTGTGTGAGCTGGAGGAAGAGGCTACAACACGAGCTGAAGACGTGGTAGGTGGTGCTGTAGGTTGGCCTACGTCTTCAGTGTGTCGTTGTAACGCCACCACGTGCTTGGTCTGCACATGTTTCCACATATTTGTGGTATTGAGGTTGATGACACTTTTCCCTCTTTTTACTTTCTGATGACACAGCTTGCATTTGACAAAGCAAGAGTCATCTGCAACTGTGTCAAAAAAGGACCACGCACTGCAAGTCTTGGGAGCGCCCGTTTTGGCTTTTGGAAGAGGAATGCTCCTAACGGGTGCCGAAGTGGAGGCTACAGGCAACCAAGTCTGCCCCCTCCCTGCGTGCAACTCCACGCCCACGTGCCTTACTCCCTGCCTTCTTCATCTTGGTAGTCTGATAAAGATAGGCAGAAAAGTAGAAAGGGGGGGGCTTAGTGTGCTTATTCCTGAACAGCTGCTAACAGGTATAAGAAACACTAATTTTATAAAGTGTGTGGACTACACTTTAATAGGAGCTAATTGGCCTACACAACTGTCAAGTGGAGTGTTTGGTGAACTTTATTTTTTTTTTTTTTTTTCAAATAAACAAAAAGGATGTGACAAAAGATTTTAAAGGGATAGTATCACAAACTTTTTGGAGCTATTACAATGCAGGAAGGTAACCTACAATGCAAAAGATGGGGCTCCAAAAAAATAGGGTAATACTAATCTGGCTGCGCCTGCAGGGCACAAGCCAGCAAAAAGGCTCCTCTATCTACTCCTATATAGTGTTAGCAACCAACCAATGTAGATGGATACAGATGGATGCACACTAATAGGAGAATTAATGAAAAATGAGCTGCAATAAAAGAAAAATATGTATGAGGCAGTGACGCACGCTGAGCAGCCTACAAGCAGACGTGCCTGCAGGACACACTACAGCGTGAGCTGCACTCACACAGAGACCTCTCAGACAGCCGTGAACAGTGCAGAGAATTGGGCACTAGCACTGAAAGGCTGCAGAAAGGCTCCGCTCTCTACTCCTATAATGTTTGCAACCAACGTATATGGATACGGATGGATGCACACAAATAGGAGAATGAAAAATTTGCAGCAAGAAAAATATGTATGAGGCAGTGACACGCTGAGCGGCAGTGACACACTACACAGCGTGAGCTGCACTCACACAGACCTTGCAGACAGCTGTGACTAGCACTGCTGCAATGCAAAAGAAAGCTACACTTAATCAGAATGTAGCCTGGGTAAAGCACAATGTGATTTGGAAAATCGCTCTCTAACTGTCCCTCACAGTCTTGAACAGCAGCCTGTATCTAACTGAATTCACAGCAGAGTGAACCCTAAATGGCGGCGGCAGCGGCTTTTATAGTGCATCATGACATTATTTCAGCAGCCAATCACAGCCATGCCATTAGTTAACATGCCTACATGCCTAACAGGATGTGCCCACACTTCAGAGGATTGTCATTGGCTGAATCAACTCAAACTGGCTCATAGCATTATGGGAACTTCCGATTCCGGTATTCGATATCCTAAAAGTATCGGAACTCAGTATCGGAATTCCGATACCGCGAATATCGGCCGATACCCGATACTTGCTGTATCGGAATGCTCAACACTATACATGAACTACACTGGTAAAACTAAACGTGAGCTACGTGCAAACATTGGCGAACACCTTGGAGACATGAGGCACTGCAGAGATACACCACTGGCACGTCATGTGAACCTCCGACATGGGAGGCATGTTGGCTGCATTTCCCTTCATGTGATGGAGGTCATCCAACCATCCGTCAGAAAACGCGACTGGGACATGAAGATACTTCAAAGAGACGCACGGTGGATTTACTGAATGGAATCACTGAGCCACAAAAGACCTCATGAACAGTTAAGCTTTTCAAGCTTTATATGAATATACTCCTATATATGAATATTTCTTGTCCAGGACCATTCTTTTCGTTTCAGCTCAGGAAGGGCCATTAAACAGCTCTGGCAAAAATTAAGAGACCACTGCAAAATTTTCAATTTTTCTGATTTTTATCTTCATAGGTATATTTGAGTAAAATATAAATTGTTCTTTTATTCTATAAACTACTAACATATCTCCGAAGTTTCAAGCAATAAATTCTGTATTTATTTTCTGAAAATGAGAAATGGCCAAAATAAGTTCATAATCGTTTAGAAACAATAATTCTAATGTTTTAACTCAGGAAGAGTTCAGAAATCAATATTTAGTGGAATAACCATGATTTTCTATCACAGCTTTTATGCGTCTTGGCATCCTTTCCAACCAGTCTTTCACACTGCTTTTGGGTGACCTTATGCCACTCCTGGTACAACATTTTAAGCAGTTCTTCTTTGCTTGATGGCTTGTGACTATCCATCTTCCTCTTGATTACATTCCAGAGGTTTTCAATGAGGTTCAGGTCTGGAGGTTGGGCTGGCCATGACAAGTATTTGATGTGGTGATCCTTCATCCACACATTGATTGACCTAGCTGTGTGGCATGGCGCATTGTCCTGCTGGAAAAAACAGTCCTCAGAGTTGGGGAACATTGCCTGAGCAGAAAGAATCAACTGTATTCCCAGGATAGCCTTGCTTCTTACATCCTTCGCAAGGATTAACATGCCCATTTCCAGCCTTGCTGAAGCATCCACAGATCATCACTGATCCTCCACCAAATTTCACAGTGGGTGCAAGACACTGTGGCTTGTACGCCTCCCCAGGTCTCCGTCTAACCATTAGACGATCAGGGGTTGGGCAAAGCTGAAAATTAGACTCATCAGAGAAGATTACTTTACTCCAGTCCTCTATGGTCCAATCCTTATGGTCTTTAGCAAACTTCAGCCTGGCTCTCCTTTGCTTCTCACTGATGAAAGGTTTTTTTCTACCTTTACATGACTTGAGCCCTGTCTCTAGGAGCCCGTTACAAACTGTTCTCGCCGTGCACTTCACCCCAGCTGGCATTTGCCATTCCTTTTGTAGGTCACTTGATGTCATCCTGCAGTTGCCAAGTGACATTCGAATAAGACGACGGTCATCCCGGTCAGTGGAAAGTAGTTCTCGCCCTCTGCCGGTCTGTAGCTTTGTTGTCCCCAATGTTTGCTCTTGTTGTAATGGACTGCTATCTTAGAAATTTTAAGGATGGAGGCAAAATGATGCTCACTGTATCCATCTACTAGTAAAGCCAGAATTGAGCCCTTCTTGTCCTCACTCAAGACTTTTCTTTACAACTCCTTTGGCATGCTTAAAAGTTATTTTTTCATTCCTATCACTTTTGGGATATTACTAGCACTTGTTTTCCAGCTTGTCCTATGGCAAGACGATTGTGACCACCACAGCAGGGTTTTTTTTATACTTTCCTTCGTTAAATAACATTTGGTTCAGGTGATCACCTAATCAGAAGCACATTAAGTAGAATGAGGTGTACTCTGGTTGGAATTCAACTGACACTGGAATGGAATGGCTGTCAGACATGTAGAGAATCTGATTTTTATTAAACTGTGCAGTGGTCTCTTAATTTTTGCCAGAGCTGTATATAGTCTTCAAAATGAGGGAATGAGGAAAGTCAGCTCACCCGTATGCTGTGCACCTTGTCAGTGGAACTCCTCCGCGCGGAGCTGCCCCAGTCCAGGGCGTAGTCAGAATAGCAAAGAAAAAAAAAGGGGTGATGAATGACTCCACTTGTCAGATAAAAACTTAACTTTTAATTGAATCCATTAAAACATGTAACCAGTATAGGTAACAATACCAGATATTCCACACACATGTAAAAAATTAACGCGTTTCAGCATCTAGCCTTAACCATGACTAAGGCTAGATACTGAAACGTTTTTTTTTTGTTTTTTTTACATGTGTGGAATATCTGGTATTGCTACCTACACTGGTTACATGTCTTAGCGAATTCGATTAAAAGTTAAGTTTTTATCTGACAAATGGCGTCAATGATCGCTGGAGATAATCCCCTATTTTTCTTATGTATAGTTTTGGGTCATCTATTATGATGATTATTATTGAATTATGACTTTTTCCACTCAGCGGGGAGTTTGTATTCTTGATTGATACAACTAGGACTAGCACAGCAATTATTGATCCTTACATGTGTAATATTTTTGTATTTGATATTCTACAATTTGGAATATTAAGAGGTTTGTTTGTTTGTGGGTTATATTATTGTCCCATGACCATCTTTTTATATGTCCTACTAATGCATACAAATTTTCTTTTCTTATATATTACGATCTGCTGCTGAGCATATTTGCATTTCAGGGATATAAATGGCGTCTAGATGAAATGCAACTTGCGGTCCATGTACATCATTTTCGGGGAATATCTGGATACATGTCGTTTAGGCAAGGCCGGGTATGTCGACAGCTCTGTATACGCCACTTCCATTATGGATTATGCGTTCCACAGAAGTCATTTCTAGTAACGTGCCAATCTGATAGCACAGTGTAAATTCCACACAATACAGGAAGGTATTCTCTATTTATATGGCAGTACCTAACTGAATATTACAGACAGCATTGCCTGATCCATATGGACGGATATCTGTCTCTCACGGGTCCACTGAAGAACCCTGCCAGATACAGGGGGAAAAACGTCGAGACAAGTTTGCTGCAGCATGATTTGCAATCCCTGCATATGCATATATTCAGGCTGTCTAGCAGCTGCAAATCATGCAGCTGCGGGAACTCAATCTCAGAGCATGCCCAAATACTCGGAGGTCGTCCAAGCATGCACGGAAAAGTCGAGTAACGTGCACACACGCTCATCACTAGTCGAGACATTAAATATTTAAAAGGGGACTACCAATGAGAAGTATCCTGGATTTTCAATGATCAACCATATTACTGGGCATGTTTATGCAGATCCTGGATTGTGGGACTTGTGGGATATTAAGAAAATATGAGTCATTTTGTATTGCTTAAGTGCTACATTAAGTGGACACATTTCTAGATTCTAAGGTGTTTCAGGATTGGTATCTGGCATATTTTGCATGCCCTGTGTTAGGCTAGTTTCACACTAGAGTATGGAGGAGCTTCAGACGTCTGCGGAGTCGCTGCATCGTCAAAACGACACATGCGGAGGCATCCGCATGACCTGTGTACCCAATGTTAAAGATAGGGTACACAGGCAGCATGCAGAAGTATGTGGACGTAGGCGGAGCTGACCGGAGGAGGTGCGGCAGTGGGGAGATGTGATTTGAGAGGTCTGCACTGTTGGCAAATCCAATAAAGGATGAATGTTTGTTAACAGCAGTGTGAGCTCCGTATAATATTCCAGGGGCTGGTGCTTCATCTTTCACTCCTATGCTGTATCTATATCTCTCCTTCTGTGGTAAGCAGGGTACATCTTTAGGGCTCTTAGGAGAAAAAAATTATTGACGCAGCATGGGGGCGCCATGCCGCTGAACATTAGGGTGCCAACCTCCGCTAACAGGAAGGGTAATCAACAGGAATTACTAGGCTAAAGGGCCCTTTACACATAGCGATATCGCTAAAGCGTCACCGATTTTGTGATGCAGCAGCGATATCGCTACATGTGATACTCACCTCCGACCGGCTCACCCGCTGGCTATCGCTGATCGCGCGAGATCGGCCTGGTCCATTTCTCGCCATCTGCTTCCTGCTGGTGCCGATGATCGAGCCATGGACGCAGGCGGAAGACAGTCACCCTCGCCACGTCTGACAGGTGAGTATGACCGCCGACCGCTGCTGCATCGCTAGTGAGATCCGGCTGTTTGGCAGCTCACTAGCGACCATTTAGCGATGCACCAGCGATCCTGACCGGGTCATATCGTGGTCGGGATCGCTGGTGCATCGCTAAATGTAACGGGACCTTAACAGCAGCCCATTTTCATTTCCTATCCATCAATTAAAATATCCCCTTTAATCGAAATTTCAGGGCCTCTCATAACTCAGTTCAGATTCTCATTCTGTATTCCTCTTCCCATCTTCTCTATCTTTTTATCTTTCCTGAATGTGCTGTAATTATACACAGAGTATCGAGTAGGGCAGTCAGGATTTGGCTGCGGAGCAGGAGCACTATATTGTCTACATTAGGGCATTAACCCTTTTAGTCACGGATGATAATTTACCTCCCTTACTTTACCCATCTCTAGAGATCTAAACATTGGATTGACCCCGAGTGAGAAGTATTAATTGCACTACTGTTGGTATATATCCATTTTCTAGGTTTTTGTGTCTGAGTCGAGTTTTTAAAGTATTGTTAAAAGTAATTTTTTTTTTCGAGTTTTCCCTTATGTTTCACTCGGAATTTTTCCCATTTCTCAAGACAAAACTGCTCCAGCTCCTTCAAGTTACATGGTTTCTTGATTTGAACAGCAATCTTCAAGTCTGACCACTGATTCTCAATTGGATTAAGGTCTGGGCTTTGACTAGGCCGCTCCAAAACATTTAGGGTTTGTGCACACATTGCGGATTGCTGTGCGGAATTTTCTGCGCGGAATCTACATCAATTGGAAGAATCCGCAGGTCAAAAGCCACGCGTTTTTAGGGTATGTGCACACGTTTTGAATTTTTCTGCGGACAATCCACATCGCACGGCAGAAAACGCATGCTGCTTTTCAGCGGATTTGATGCGGATTCTAGTGCGTTTTGACTGTGCGGATGTGCTGTAAACTTTCGAGAGAGAGAGAGAATATGTGCCAGAATGGAAACAGGGGATTCACAAAAGCAATTGACATGCTGCGGAAAATAAAATGCTGCGATTCCGCGCGGAATTTTCCGCAGCATGTGCACAGCGTTTTTGCATTTCCCATTCATTAACATTGTGTGGACAACGGACTGCGGATATGAGGCAATTCCACGTGTCCAAAAACGCTGCGGAAAGGCATCAAAATCCGTAATGTGCGCACATACCCATGCAGATTCCTATAATGGAAAGGGTGCAAAAATGTTGCGGAATCCACACAAAGAATTGACATGCTGCGGGGAAAAAACTGCTGCGTTTGTGCGCGGATTTTCCGCAGCATGTGCACAGCAAATTTTTTCCCCATAGAATAACATTGTACTGTAAATCACTTGAGGAACTGCAGCGAATCCGCACCGGCAAATCCGCAACATGTGCACATACCCGTACACGTTTCCCTTGAATCACTCCAGTGTTGCTTTAGCAGTATGCTTTGGGTCATTGTCTTGCTAGAAGGTGAGCCTCTATCCCAGTCTCATATCACTGACAGACTGAAACAGGTTTTGCTCAAGAATATCCCTGTACTTCACACCATCCATTTTCCTCTTCGACACGGACCATTTTCTTTGTGCCTGCTGCTGAAAAATATCCCCACAGCATGATGCTGCCACCACCATATTTCACTGTGGAGATGGTCTTCTTGGGGTGATGAGCTATGTTGGTTTGGCACTAGATATAGCATTTACCTTGGTGGTCAAAAAGTTCAATTTTGATCTCATCTGACCACAGCACCTTCCTCCACACATTTGGAGAATCTCACACGTCTTTAGGCAAACTCAAAACAAGCCTTACAATTATTGTGTTAAAGTAAAGGCTTTTTCTGCAACCGCTATGGAGTGTATGGCTTCTTGTGATCGTATGGACAGATACTCCAGTCTCTGCTTGGGAAGTCTGTAGCGCCTTCAGGGTTACCTTTGGTCTCTGTGATGGCTCTCTGATTAATGTCCTCCTTGCCCAGGCTGAGAGCTTCAGTGGGCAGCTCTCTATGGACAGGTTTGATGTGGTACCATGTTCTTTCCACTTGATGACTATGATGGTGCTTCAGGGGATATCAGAGAGAGGGCTTTTTTTTTTATTGTAAATAACCTAACCCTGACTTGGACCAATCTGTCCCTGACTTGTTTGAAGATCATCTTGGTCTTCATGGGGTGGTTTGGTTAGTGGTTTTTCTTGCTTAATGGTGTTGCAGCCTCTGTGGCCTTTCAGAAAAGGTAAAGGGTATCTACTGACAGACAATGGGAGACTTAGATTGCACACAGGTGGACTTCCTCTCACTAAGCATTTGACTTATGAAGGGAATTGCTTACACCAGAAAGGTTTGAGGGCTTCATCGCAAAAGGGGTGAATACATATGCATGTTCCAGTTTTTAGTTATTTGATCCCAAAAATTTACGCCTATATTTTTCTCATCTCACTTACACAACTTAGAGCATTTAGTGCCGATGCATTATACACAAATATTGCAGAACTATTTAAAAACAGATTGTAATTAGAGTTGATCGAATTTTTCAAAATTTAGTTCCGATTATGATCGGCGGCAAATATTGTATCTGCAATAGTCACCAAACACAGCTGAAGACTCAGTCAATGGAGTAGAAATGACGGCATATGTTCGGAACTGATCAAACAAATTCGACACAAATAGTTTACCAATATGGCACGAATATGTCAAATTCAGATTTGGCGATCAATTCCGAACATATTCGCTCAACTCCAGTAGTAATGTAACAAAAACAGGTAAAAAGCAAAGGGGGTACATACTTTTGCAAGCCACTGTAGTAACACTGGAAAAACTTAGGTATGATCCTTAAAAGAGAAGCGGTCACCAGGAAAACCACCATTAACCTAAAGATATGAGGTCAATCTGCAGGTTAATATCATTACTTACCTGCCCGGCGCTCACACGCAGCTGAACAGTAAAATTAATTTTATTCTTTCCGAAAGCATCCTGGGTTTCAGTTACGGGGCAGTGCCGGTTCATTCACCGGCAGATGTAAACTACATCCCTGGTCCTGCCCGACACTGGCTCTGCATGATGGCCGGCTGTCAGGGCCGGGAGTGTAGTTACAGCTGCTGGTGACTGTAGTGGCACTGTCACCGTGGCTGAAACCAGGACGCTGTCAGGGAGAATGAAGTTAATTTTCTCACTGCAGCGATCAGCTATGTGCGGGCACTGGCCAGGTTAGTAATGCTATTAACTCCATATCTGCAGGTCATTAGCGCTTTTTTTTCTGGTCATAGGTTCCCTTTAATATATGTATTATTAATAGGATCATTTTGCAGTGTGCATAGTGAAGTTTTCGTTATCTTTTTGATTTTATCTACTTGGAAGCAAGCTTTAGCAGACAGCTTGCTGCTTGTTGCAAGTGTGCACTCTACAAGGTGCCTGCGATATTTCTCTATACAAAGAATGGGTGAGTAAGCTTAACCCTCAGAGCGTGTATTTCGGTTTTGTGTTTTCGCTCCCCTCATTCCCAGAGCCACAAATTTTTATTTTTACATCAATATGGCCGTGTGAGGGCTTATTTTTTGCAGGACGAGTTGTACTTTTGAATTACACCATTTGTTTCACCATGTCGTGTTACTAGAAAACGGGAAAAAAATTCCAAATGCGGTGAAATTGCAAAAAAAAAAAAAAAAGTGCACTCCCATACTTATTGTTTTGCTTTTTTTGCTAGGTTCACTAAATGCTAAAACTGACCTGCCATTATGATTTACCAGGTCATTACGAGTTCATAGACACTAAACAGGTCTAGGTTTTTTTTTTTTGTTTTTTTTTTATCTAAGTGGTGAAAAAAATCCAAACTTTGCTAAATAGAAAAAAAAAAGCGCCATTTTCCGATACCCGTAGCGTCTCCATTTTTCGTGATCTCAAGTCGGGTGTGGGCATATTTTTTGCATGCCGAGCTGACGTTTTCATTAATACCATTTTGGTGCAGATACGAACTTTTGATCGACCGTTGTTGCGGCGACCAAAAAAAGTAATTCTGGCGTTTTGAGGTTTTTTTTCTCACTACGCCGTTTAGCGATCAGGTTAATCCTTTTTTTATTGATAGATCGGGTGATTCTGAAGGCGAAGATACCAAATATGTGTATGTTTGATTTTATTTTTATTGCTTTATTTTGAATAGGGCGAAAGGGGGGTGATTTGAACTTTTATATAATTTTTAACATTTTTTTTTTTTTACTTTTGCCATGCTTCAAGAGTCTCCATAGGAGGCTAGAAGCTGCCATAGCCCGATCGGCTCAACTACATAGAGGCGATCGCCTCTATGTAGCAGAATTACTGACTTGCTATGAGCGCCGACCACTGGGTGGCACTCACAGCAATCCCCGGCACTGACAACCATAGAAGTCTCCAGGAGGTGTGTCACCGGGTGTGCGTATTTCAGGCCCGATGGCAGGAAGCGCCATTTAAATGCCGCTGTCAGCATTTGACAGCGGTATTTAACTAGTTAATAGCCGCAGGTGGATCACGATTCCAGCCGCAGCCATTGTGGGCACATGTCAGCAGTTCAAAACAGCCGACATATCCCGGAAAAATTGTGGACTCAGCGCCGGAGCCCACATCAAAGGCAGGGATACAGATATCGGCATAATGCGTCAGATGTCGGTAAGGGGTTAGAAGCCGCCGGGGAGCGAGCAGCATGGGGGCCTAGTCAAACAGGTGGTGGGTCCATGGTCGCTTGTCCCCACCCGCTCTCTTGGAGTGACCAGTCATTCCTTGCCTGAGTGAATCATTCAAGTGGAGCAGGTGGGGAGAAACTGCAGGGGACTCGCTTGTCCAAACCGTGGCAGGTTAATGTAAATAAACTCTATTCTAATACATAGGAGTGGATCTGCAGTACCCCAATGCAGGCCCTGTCCAGTTGACAGTTGTGCAGCTCTGTGACTGATATCAGACCGCTACCAGCATTGAGAATAACAGATAACTGGGAGGTGCCAGGTATGGCACCCCCACCGATCAGATGTTTATCCATCCTAAGGCTAGGTCATCATTATAGAAGTAGTGAATAACTCTTTAAAAGTTATCCCGCAAAAGACATTTATCACTTGTGCAAAATATAGATCAAGTTTCTTATTCAAACCCAGCCAGTGTGAGAAAACAGATGACAGAAAAGGCTAGATAAGGCCATGTTCAGTATTTGCTCAGCATTGTACCTCTGTATTTGTAAACCAAAACCAGGAGTGGGTGATAAATCCAGAAGTGGTGACAAGTTTCCATCATATTATGCCTCTGATTGTAAGCCAAAACCAGGTGAGGAACAAATACTGAGGTAAAATACTGACCACATAATGGGAACCTGTCAGCAGGATTTTGCCAACTCATCTACAAACCGTGTTAGGTTGGCGCAGTTATACTGATTACAATGATACCTTGGTTGATGAAATCCGTCTTGTGTTTGTTGTTTAATCTTTATTTTCAGTTCTGAGTTAATGATATGCTCGTGCTCCGGGGCGGCTTGTGGGGAGGTGTTCATGAGGTGCTCTGATTAGGTATACATGTGCATGGCTTCTGACAGGTCACTGATCCCTCACTGACCTGCTCCCCCCGCACTAGTTTACATAAGATTATATATATTGAAAAAATATATATTTGCTTTAGTGCACAAGAGGACCTCCAGGCAGTTAGTAACATAGCCATCACCAAATACATTTCTCTTAACACCCTTAATAGTGCACACCACAAGTGACAAAGCGGGGGAGGAATATAAGGGTGCTGTAATGGGCGCTGTAAAATCCTGTTAACGGTAAGTAACTTAGATTTTTTTTCCCTTCTCCCATGACAGCACCACCTGAGAGATTTATAAAGATTAAAGCACCCTAGGGAGGGATCACCACTTGCAATACCTTCCTGAAGGAAAGGTCAACAGAGGGAGACAGTTTGAGACAATAGTGTCTATAGAAGGGGAAGACATGTGGCCGCCTTACATATTTCGTCGATGGACACCTCCGCTCTCAGCCCAGGAGGTCGCCACAGACCTGGTGGAATAGGCTTTCAGATTTCCAGGAACTGGTCCTGCTGCTAGAGGTGTACACTAGGCTATTGGTGTCCATTATCCATCTGGCTATAGTCCCCCTTGTAACACTACACTCCTCCTGCTTCCCTGGAATGACACGAATAAGGTTTCATCCTTTCTACATTGCCTAGTTCTGTCTAGGTACTGTATCAAGCTCCTCCTGACGTCTAACGTGTGAAGCCCGGTTTATTAGAGAAGGAGGGAAGAACTACCTCCTGACTCCTATGAAACTTGGAGGCCACCTTGGGGAGAAACTCTGGATCTGGCCTAAACACCACCCTATCCTCTAACTCCTGCATGAAAGGATGATTAATGGATGGGGCCTGCAAAATCACTAACGCCAAGTGCCGATGTTAGGACTACTAGAATTACAGTTTTTAATGCCTGTATCTTATCTGGCACCTCATGTATGGGCTCAAAGGGTGATCTTGGTAAGGCTTCCAGGACCAAGTTCAAATCCCACGGAGGCATTATTCGGGTTGGCACCGGCCTGGGTGCTGGTGGACAGGCCCATCTCCATACCCCTCTGAAGGAATACTAGGATCTCTCCAATTGGGACCGTAACCCCCAACAGACTTCCTTGAGAAAGCCAAGAATTTTGCCCATATCCTACCATAAATCCTAGTTGTGATGGGCCTTCTACTCTGCACCAGAGTAGCTACCAAGGCCAGAGAAAACCCCCTCTGTATTAGCAGCGCCCTCTCAAAATCCAGGCCATCATAGGAAGACCTGACTTCTGAGGATGTGACACTGGGCCCTGCGTGAAGAGACCTGGAACATCTGGGTGAACCCAGAGATCTGCCAAGGACATTCTTCTCATCCAAGAGAACCATGGTCTCTTGGGCCACAAAGGAGCAATGAGGATGACATGCGCCGCCTTCTCTTGAATCTTCATCAGAACTGTTGGGATCAACATTAACGGGGGAAATGAATAGCCCAGTCGATAAGCCTAAGGGACCTGCAGTGCATCTACTGCATATGGTCTCTCGCTTGGGTTCAGGGAACAGAAGCTCCTTGTTTTCCTGTTCTGTTTGCAAATAGATCTGTCTTTGAATGCCCCCAAAGATTCACAATCTGCTGAAAGATAGATGGATCCAGCTCCCAATTCCCGTTTCAAGGTTGTCCAGCTGAGGAAGTCTGCTTCCTCGTTCTCTTTCCCCTCTATGTGTAGGGCCGATATATGTAGCTGATGTTCCTACATCACCTGGAGAATCTCCTGAACTAGCCATATTATGGGCTGGGATCTTGTTAACCCCTGGTGATTGATATAGGCTACGTAAGTTTGATTGTCCAACAATATTCGAACATGGCTCCCTCCTAAACGGTGAAGGAACTTTGACTGCGTTTTTTAAATCGCTAGTAGTTCCCTATAGTTTGAGGAATTGTCTGCTTCTGATTCTGACCATATCCCCTGCATTATATGGTCCCAGATGCGCCCTCTAATCCTCCCACGCTTGCGTCTGTCACTATCACATCTGATATCGGGAGGGACCATGGGATGCCACGCGATAGATTCCCTGGATCCAGCCACCAGGCAATGGAGTCTACTGCTTTCTGGGAAAGCATAATCTTCTCCTTCTAGAACATCCTGCTGAAAAGCCCTGGAATGACATTTGACCCACTGTACTGATGGAATGCATAATGTCATTGATCCTAGAAGAGCCATGGCTTTCCTCAGGGACATGATTAGGTTGGGCAAAACTGCTGACACTAGGTCTACAATTTTGTCCCTCTTTAACTTTGGTAGGAGACAGATCTGTTTCTCAAAGTCCAAAATAAGCCCCAAGAAGGACTTAAATATCAAAGTCGAGGCTGCAGCTCCTGAAGGTTATCATCCAAACAAGATTGGACACAGCGGATGTAATCTAGTTGAATACTGCATTAGTGTTCTGTCATGCCGATCAATAAAAAAAAAAAAAAATAATAATATCGTCCAGTAATACCAGTACGTCCTTTTCTCGTAAGTGTGCCATCACCTCCAGAACAATCTTGGTGAAGATTCTCCGGGCTATGGACAAACTGAAAGGCAGCGCTCTGTACTGGAAATGTACGAGCTGTCCTTTTACATATACCGCTACCCTTAGGAATTGCTGGTGATCCTGATGGATGGGGACATAGTATGAGTCTTTTAGATCTAAGACGCTCATATAACATCCTGGAAATAAGATTTTGATTGCTGTTTTATTGACTCCATCTTGAATGGTCTGTAGACCAGAAATATGTTGAGGCCTTTCAGACTGATAGTCCTGTATGGTAGGTCTGGTTTCTTTATAATAAAACAGGGAGAAAATAATCCCCTCCCCTGCTGCTGAATGGGCACCTCCACTAGCATCCTCTTTTGAAGAAAGAGCAACACCTCCGCTACCAGGGCCTGTTGTTCCTTCCATGCGGGATGAGTTCCTGAAGCTGTACCTGGGAATAAATGAGAGTCCTGATTTCAGTTCTGATTTTATTATATTGAGCTCCCAGGAATTGCCCGAGATCTTCTCCCAGGCAGTTGGAAGTGGGACAACCTTTCTCCCACCTGGAACAGCCCATCATTTGGAAGACATTCGGCTCCTTGACGAGGAACCCCCAAACATGAAACCCTTGCTTTTTGGCTTCTTATTTCTCCAGGTCACCCTGTTCCATGGGTGGTCTACCCTGCTATATTTTCTTCTCCAAAAGGAACTTTTAAACTGAGGAGGTGATATCGTAGGAAAACCGCTCTTCTTGTCTGCTGCCTTATCAGGAATATCGCCCAAAGCCTGATAAAGATATTTGCCCTCACACAAAATAGAGCATAGCCTAGTCTTTTACTGAGCATCCTCCAGCCAGCTTTTGAGCCATACAGCTCTACGGGCAGCGTTAGAGAGGTTTGCTCATCTTGCTGCTATTTTTGGCGTTGGCCAAAAATGAAGCTGCTCCCTGCGACAGTGGATGATCCGCCAGAATCTCTTCCCTTGGGGTATTGTCTCTCAGATGGTCACTTAGCTGCTGTAGCCACACCATCAATGATCTTGCTGTGCAGGTTGCAGCTATTGCCGATTTTAATGAACCTGCCGAAGACTCCCAGGCCTGCTTTAAGAAGGTTTCGGTCTTAATGTCTAAAGGATCTCTTAGCGTCTCCAGGTCTTCAAAGGGCAACATGGATTTTTTAGCTGATTTAGCCACTGCAAAGTCAATCTTTGGGGGTTTTCTCCCAAATGCCTGCCTCTTCTTCATCAAAGGGATATCTTCTTTTCGAAGAAGATGGTAGCGGCCCTTTCCTCTCTGACTTCTTCCATTCCTTGTTGAAGGAGCATCTTGATGTTCTCATTAACCGGAAAGGAACGTCTCTTCCTCTCACCCAAGCCCCCAAAAATGATGTCCTGAACAGTCATGGTTGATTTGGGATCCAAAATACCCATAGTGGACCTTATAGCTCCAACTAGTTTGTCAGTACCCTCCGCATGGAAGGAGGGCCTACTCCCTGTATCCTCATTGGAGGAGAAAGAGGATGACACCGCCAGGTCCGAACTCTCCCCGCCAAGCTCCACTGATCCCACAGACTCTGAATACAGTGGTTCTGGCTTCCCCTTCCCTCTTTGACCCATCAAGTCTTTTAAGGACTCCTGGACCTCCGATCTAATGATGGACTTATAGCAAACCTGGGTGTCTCCTCTGAGACTGTTTGCTGTATACACTCAGGGCAGAGCCTCTTATAAGACCTAGGTAGATCTCCATTGCACAGGGCGCATACCCTATTTTGCTTGGAACTGCTCTTCAGGGGACTTCCCTATCAAGGAAACAGAGATAAGGGGCTGTTTATAGTATAGTGTACATTCACGTACATTACTCACCATCCAGCTGATCAATCTACGGTACCGGAGACGGAGGCTGAGCTGGTTACGAAGAACATCTACCCCTGGCAGTGGGTTCCTTACCTGCCTTACTCTTCAGGCTGCTCTTGCTGCATGTACGCCTACCTTTGCGCCCTTTATAACGCTGCTGATGGTGCTGGAAGGGCTCCTGTGTTGGTTGCAGTAAAGAAGATGGTGGTAGTGGTGGCGGCTGCTGCTGCATCGTCGGGCGACGCTGCTGTGCTCATCTATGCTTGGATGCTGCAGGAAATGCCGCCATCTTCCTGGGCAGTTCCCTATAAATATTGGGTGTCACCGCCTCATACATTTTTAAATCCAGCGCACTGTGTGCAGGGGATCCCCTAGCCCTGCGCACACGCAGTCCCAGATGACCTCTGACGTCCCCGGCGCACTACGTCAGCGTCCCCCCGTGTGTTCAGACCCGGGCGGCCTCGCTTTCTGGCATGCTCGGCTTCAGGCCACGCTGGCTCCGCCAGCGTCCCCGGCCATGCGCAGACCCAGAAGCACGTCCCGGCGCACATCGCTGGGACACTCCAGCAATCCTCAGCGTGCGCAGACCACTACCCGTGCAGGAAGGAAACATATACCCAAGAGGTCTCCGCCTGCACGGCGTTGCACCAACCTCCTGGCCTGTGTCACCTCACTTGCGAACGGCATTCTGTCTCAAAGTGGCGCTGGCCGCGCACGTGTACTAGCAGCTATTGGCGTTCCGATAGATGCTGCTGCGCAGGCGCCACCATCTTGCTAAATGAAAAAAATTGCCTCCTCCAAGAATGCGGCACCTGCACAGTAGTATCTATCGGATCATCTATAGATGCTACTGCGCAGGCGTGACCGGTATCATTTTGAGACAGAATATTTTATTTTTTTTAATTAATTTAATTATAGCATCAAATAAAAGAATTACATGCACATTATACATGCGATCATGCTGCAGCGCAGGCACCGCAACCTGTTTATGGTGATTTTTTATTTTTTCAATATACAGTTAGGTCCATATATATTTGGACAGAGACAACATTTTTCTAATTTTGGTTCTAGACATTACCACAATGAATTTTAAACAAAACAATTCAGATGCAGTTGAAGTTCAGACTTTCAGCTTTCATTTGAGGGTATCCACATTAAAATTGGATGAAGGGTTTAGGAGTTTCAGCTCCATAACACGTGCCACCCCGTTTTTAAAGGGACCAAAAGTAATTGGACAATTGACTTCAAGGCTATTTCATGGACAGCTGTGGGCAATCCCTTTGTTATGTCATTCTCAATTAAGCAGATAAAAGGCCTGGAGTTGATTTGAGGTGTGGTGCTTGCATTTGGAAGGTTTTGCTGTGAAGGAAACATTCGGTCAAAGGAGGTCTCCATGCAGGTGAAACAAGCCATCCTTAAGCTGCAAAAACAGAAAAAACCCATCCGAGAAATTGCTACAACATTAGGGGTGGCAAAATCTACAGTCTGGTACAACCTGAGCAAGAAAGCAAGCACTGGTGAACTCATCAATGCAAAAAGACCTGGGCGCCCACGGAAGACAACAGTGGTGGATGATCGCAGAATAGTCTCCATGGTGAAGAGAAACCTCTTCACAATAGTCAACCAAGTGAACAACACTCTCCAGGAGGTAGGCGTATCAATATCCAAATCTACCATAAAGAGAAGACTGCATGAAAGTAAATACAGAGGGTTCACTGCACGGTGCAAGCCACTCATAAGCATCAAGAATCAAAAGGCTAGACTGGACTCTGCTAAGAAACATCTAAAAAAGCCAGCACAGTTCTGGAAGAACATTCTTTGGACAGATGAAACCAAGATCAACCTCTATCAGAATGATGGAAAGAGAAAAGTATGGAGAAGGCATGGTACAGCTCATGATCCAAAGCATACCACATCATCTGTAAAATACGGCGGAGGCAGTGTGATGGCTTGGGCATATATGGCTGCCAGTGGCACTGGGTCACTAGTGTTTATTGATGATGTGACACAGGACAGAAGCAGCCGAATGAATTCTGAGGTATTCAGAGCCATACTGTGTGCTCAGATCCAGCCAAACTGATTGGTCATCGTTTCATACTACAGATGGACAATGACCCAAAACATAAAGCCAAAGCAACCCAGGAGTTTATTAAAGCAAAGAAGTGGGATATTCTTGAATGGCCAAGTCAGGCACCTGATCTCAACCCAATTGAGCATGCAATTCACTTGTTAAAGACTAAACTTCAGACAGAAAGGCCCACAAACAAGCAGCAACTGAAAACCACCGCAGTGAAGGCCTGGCAGAGCATCAGAAAGGAGGAAACACAGCGTCTGGTGATGTCCATGAGTTCAAGACTTCAGGCAGTCATTGCCAACAAAGGGTTTTCAACCAAGTACTAGAAATGAACATTTTATTTACAATTACTTAATCTGTCCAATTACTTTTGGTCCCTTTAAAAACAGGGTGGCACATGTTAAGGAGATGAAACTCCTAAACCCTTCATCCAATTTTAATGTGGATACCCTCAAATGAAAGCTGAAAGTCTGAACTTCAACTGCATCTGAATTGGTTTAAAATTCATTGTGGTAATATCTAGAACCAAAATTGGAAAAAAGTTGTCTCTGTCCAAATATATATGGACCTAACTGAATATAATATTCATAGGGGCAGGTTACGGAGGGATCAGTGACCTATTAGCAGTCCATTATGAATAGCTAGGCAGAGGACCACATGAAGACCCCCCACAGGCCGCCCCGGGGCACGAGCATTTCATTAACTAGAAACTAAGAAGATTAAACCACAAGACTGATAACGGCGCTGACCTGACACTGTGTGTAGGTTACTGTGCACAATCCTACTGACAGATTCCCTTTAAGGCCTCTTTCACACTTAAGCTTTTTGCATCACTCAGAATCCGCCAAAAGGACGGATGGCGGATCCGTTTTAGTACTGATGAGAACGGATGGCACCTGTACGTTTTTTTGACGGATCCGACAAATGAAGAATTTTAAAGGAATCGCAGCCTGGAGAGAGAGGAGAGAGAATTTTCTTTTTGTTTGTCTGGCACCCAGAAAGAATTTTGGGTTAAATGAGTGTCTGGAGGATCCGCCAGAGAAAAAAACGTTGCAAGCTCCATTTTGAAATCTTTGAGGATGGTGACGGACAGCAACTTTTGGCGGATCCGCAAAAAAAAAACGGATGCAACGGACGGCAATCCGTCACAATCTGCCAATAATGTAAGTCAATGGGGGAAAAAACGGATCCTCAAAAGAAAATTGCGGATCCGTTTTTTTCAAAACCTGGCGGATTGTGACTGATTGTAAAAAACTGAAGTGTGAAAGAGGCCTAATGTGTGCACGTGGCCTTATAGTCATTAGCAGGAGTTTCAGAAATTAATTTTCCAGACTTTAATATGATAGGTTACGAAGCAAGTTATCCTAGTTTTGGTTCATGCAGATGTATGATTGCAAATTTACAGTAAGTTGCAGACAAGGTGCTATTCCCAGGATAGAAGGAACATGCGGTTGGTTTGTGAATATGGAAAAATTCGAAGCAGCAGCAAGTACAAAAAGTAACCGTTTTATTACACATGAACATACAAAAGTATAAATGAAAAGTCCGGCAGATTTATAAAGCGCTTTTAGATCATCGCCATTTTACATCATTGGAAAACCCAGACTTTCTTCTTTTCAGGCGATAACGTTTGCGGCTTGCAGCATTTTGCCTTTGCACTGACACATAGGAAAATGGATTTCTGGAACTTTCCTGATTTAAACAGATACCTTTCTTTGATGGAGGCTGGTCCTCAGGTGAATGGTGGTCGACAGGTGGCCGTTTCCTACTTGTGTCGCTGCTGATTTGAGCCATTTCTCCTCGAAGGGAAGTAAGCGTTCTCTCCTATGAACACCAGAAAACAATTGAAATGGTGAACAACAGAACCAAATGTTACAGCGGTCACAATGGTTCACGACCATTAAAACGATACTAGAACATTCCAAATACACAACCCGCATGCACAATCATTCCTGCCTCCATTCATTATTTTCCTGTAGTAGCTGTATGAGGGTCAAGCAGGTGGGTTATTTTTAACATTTTGGTGTAAACATGACATTTTCAATTGAAAAAAGGAGATTTTTGTGTACTCACCGTAAAATCTCTTTCTCTTAGCCTTTAATTGGGGGACACAGAACCTTGGGTGTTATGCTGCTGTCCACTAGGAGGCGACACTATGCATAATCTGAAAAAGATTAACTTTGGCTCCTCCTCTGCAGTATACACCCCTGGACGGCGTCAGCCTTCTCCAGTTTTGTGCCAAAGCATAAGGAGGAACGTAACCAAATAACATAACCATGCCTGTAAGAAGGCTACTATGTACGAGCTCAAGAACAATATGAGAACTCAACAGGAAACAACGGCCCGTAAGGGCAACAGGGAGGGAGCTGTGTCCCCCAATTAAAGGCTAAGAGAAAGAGATTTTACGGTGAGTACACAAAAATCTCCTTTACTCTGTCGCCTAATTGGGGGACACAGAACCTTGGGACGTCCCAAAGCAGTCCTTGGGTGGGAAGCAGTGGACGAATATTGTGCTGACAGTCCCCTAGACTTGGGGTACTGCCGCCTGCAGAACCAGTCTACCCAGGCTCGCATCCGCTGAGGACTGGGTATGAACACTGTAGTGTTTCGTAAACGTGTGTAGGCTAGTCCAAGTGGCCGCCTTGCACACTTGTTGTGCCGAAGCCTGATGTCGAATGGCCCAGGAGGCCCCTACTGCCCGTGTAGAGTGTGCCGTGATACCGGCCGGAAGAGGGGAACTGTTAAGTCGGTAGGCCTCATGTATGGTGGACTTGATCCACCTGGCAAGGGTAGCCTTGGAAGCCGGCAACCCCTTGCGACTACCTTCCGTAAGAATGAAGAGGGAATCGGATTTCCGGAAAGGTGCAGTCCTGGACACGTAAATCCGCAATGCCCTGACTAGGTCAAGCGTATGCAGAGCCTTCTCCACTCTATGGACCGGAACCGGGCAAAGGGAAGGCAGTGAAATCTCTTCGTTAAGGTGAAAGTTGGACACAACCTTCGGAAGGAAGGATGGTACCGTACGGAGAACCACCTTGTCCTGGTGAAAGGCTAGGAAAGGTCGTCTGCAGGAAAGTGCTGACAATTCCGACACTCTGCGTAACGAGGTGATAGCCACTAGAAAAACCACTTTCTGAGACAGAATGGAGAGTGGAACTTCTCTAAGAGGTTCGAAGGGTGGAGCTTGCAATGCTGTCAGGACCAGATTGAGGTCCCACGTATCCATCGGACGTTTGTAGGGAGGAACCAATCGGGAAACTCCCTGGATGAAAGTCCTTACTTGCGGTTTAATAGCAATGCGCTTTTGAAAAAGGACTGAAAGCGCCGACACCTGACTCTTAAGCGAACTTAAGGATAGCTTGGCATCTAGGCCCGATTGAAGAAAACCTAGTACCTTCGGGAGGTAATAAGGGAGTGGGACTTGTCCATGAGATTCGCACCAAGAAAAGAAGGCTCTCCAGGTACGATAATAGAGCTTGGCGGAGGCAGGCTTCCTTGCCCTGATCATAGTTGCAATGACTGCCGGTGAAAAACCTGCCTGGGTTAGAATCCAGGTTTCAAGGGCCATGCCGTCAAATTGAGGGCCCCTGAATTCTGGTGGAAGAACGGACCTTGAGACAGAAGGTCGTGGCGGTCGGGTAGACGCCAGGGGGCGTCTGCCGTAAGTTGGACGATGTCGGCGTACCAAGTACGTCTGGGCCAGTCTGGCGCGATGAGGATGGTCGGAACTCCCTCTTGCTTGACCTTCCTCACGACCCTGGCTATTAGGGGGAGGGGTGGAAAAATGTACAGGAGTCGGAACTGGGACCAGTCCTGGACCAGGGCATCCGCTCCGAGCGACCGCGGGTCGTGTGTCCTGGCCATGAAATTGGGAACCTTGGCATTGAGATGGGATGCCATTAGGTCCACATCCGGGGTTCCCCATCGTTGACAGATCTGGTAAAAAAATCTCGGGATGGAGAGACCACTCCCCCGAGTCCATTCCTTGCCTGCTGAGGTAGTCGGCTTCCCAGTTTTCTACACCCGGAATGTGTACCGCAGAAAGTACCGACCTTGTGTCTTCCGCCCAGCGGAGGATATGAGCCACTTCTCTCATCGCCTGGGCGCTGCGGGTCCCGCCTTGGTGATTCACGTATGCCACAGCCGTGGCATTGTCCGACTGTATCCGTATGTGCGAGGCTGCAAGCAAGTGATGAAAGGCTCTCAGTGCCAAGAGAATGGCCCTGATTTCCAGAACATTGATGGGCAATGTCACTTCCCTCGGTGACCACTTGCCCTGTGCCCTGTGATGTAGGTGTACCGCCCCCCAGCCTGTCAGGCTTGCATCGGTAGTCAGGATCTTCCATTGTCCTGAGAGGAATGGCTTCCCTCGTGTAAGCGAGGTTGGTTTGAGCCACCAATGCAGGGACCTCCTGGCTGATGACGTTAACCTGAACTCCCTGTCGAGGGAGAAGGGGTTCCTGTCCCAAGATCTGAGTATGGCTAGTTGAAGGACCCTGAGGTGAAACTGGGCAAATGGCACTGCCTCTATTGCTTCTGCCATCCGGCCGAGGACTCTCATGGCAAACCGGAGAGATCGAGGAGGACTGCGAAGGAGTGTGCGAACTCCCAGACGGATGGCCAATGTCTTGTCCTTGGGAAGGAGCACCAGGCCGCTGGCGGTGTCGAATACCATTCCCAGGAATGTTAGAGTCCGAGTTGGGATGGTCGACGATTTCTGTAGGTTGACTAGCCATCCCAGGCGACTCAGAGTGTCTAAAGTGATTGAGACACTGACCTCGCAGTCTTTGAAAGTGGGAGACTTGACGAGGAGGTCGTCCAGGTACGGGACGACTAGAATGCCTCTTGAGTGCAGGACATCCATGGTGGCCGCCATGACTTTGGTGAACGTTCTTGGAGCCGTGGCGAGTCCGAACGGAAGGGCGACAAACTGGTAGTGGTTTTGGTTGACCGCGAACCTGAGAAACCTTTGGTGGGCGGGAGCAATTGGTATGTGGAGATACGCATCCTGTATGTCTATGGAGGCGAGGAATTCTCCCTGCTCCGTGGATGCAATGATGGACCGGAGGGACTCCATGCGGAAATGACGGACTCGTACGTAATTGTTGAGCTGTTTTAGGTCCAGTATGGGTCGGACGCCGCCTCCTTTCTTGGGGACTTCAAACAAATTTGAGTAGAATCCTCGGAATCTCTCGTTCGCAGGAACCGGCACCACAACTCCTGATTGAAGGAGAGAGGAAACCGCTTGGTGGAAGACACGAGCCTTTTCTGGTGGTGTTGGAGGAACAGAAAGGAAGAACCGGTTCGGTGGAACGGAAGTGAACTCTATCTTGTATCCGGAAGACACTATTTCCCTGACCCACCTGTCTTCTGTAATAGGCAGCCAGACTTGCTGAAAGAGTAAAAGACGGCCGCCTACTGGTGGGGTGTCTTCCGGAGGTCTCGAGTCATGATGAAGTGAAATTCTGAGGTTTTCCTCCTTTGGGTTTCGCTTGGCCTGCTTTCGACTGCCAAGCCCTGTCCGGTCGCTGCTGCGTCCGTGGGTTGTCTCTGCGTGGAGAACGGTTGCGGTTTTGCACTGGGCGCGAAACGGACCAGCCCGAGGAATTCCGAAAGGATCGGAATCGCGTCTGGTTTCTTCGTTTAAACGTGCGTTTCGGTTTCAGTTGAGGGAGAGAGGTACTCTTACCCCCGGTGGCATTGGCTATCATGGTGTCCAACTTTTCGCCGAAAAGTCTACCAGTAGAATACGGAAGTCGCGTGAGGGACTTCTTTGAGGCCGCATCCGCTTTCCATTCTCGCAGCCAGAGGATGCGTCGGATCGTGATGGCGTTTGATGCTATTCCCGCTACACCTCTGGCGGAATCCAGGGCTGCATGAATCATGTAGTCTGCTACCACTGCCATCTGGACCGCTTCGTCCGAGAGTTCAGGATTTGAAGCCTGAAGACCCTCCTGTAGTCTTTTGGCCCAAGCTAGGGTGGCCTTGGCTGCCCAAACTGAAGCAAACGCAGGGCCCAGAGAGGCGCCTGCCGCTTCGAAAATAGAACGAGCCATGCGTTCTACTTGCCGGTCTGCTGCGTCCCTGAGGGTTGAGCTATCCGGCAGAGAGAGTAAAGTCTGCGCTGCTAGCCTAGAAACCGGAGGGTCCACTTCAGGTGGATCTGCCCATTGTTTGGTGTCTTCCTGTGGGAAGGGGTACTTCGCTTCCAGATATTTGCGATTAGCGAATATTTTGTCAGGCTGCGCAAACTGTTTGGTAAGTATTTTCTCAAATTCATCGTGATTAGGGAAGACCTTAGGTGGTTTTTGAACACTTTCGAAGCAAATCCTATGTTTTGGGACTTCCGGGGGCGACTCTGGAATTTTTAGCACCCGATGAATAGAAGAAATTATGTCCTCAACTAGCGCTGTATTGCTAGGGGGAGAAGGTACCACGGACCTGACCGTTTCATTATCTGAGTCGGAGTCACAGATGCCCTCCGAATCCTGTGCCTCACTAAGGTGATCCCTGGAGGGCGACCTGGGGCGGGGGTCTTCTGTGGTGGGGGATCCCTGTGGTAAATTGCACTGTCTGTCTGTGGCAGGGGACTGCCCAGGAGATCTGGAATGACGCTGTCTCTCCCTAGAGGGGGACGACCTTGTGCTATAGTGCGACTCAGGTGATCGAGACCTGTGAGTCCGCTTACGTCTGTGAGAGTCGGAAGCAGCATGTTCCTGAGACAAGCTGTCCGTTTGCTGTGTACCGTCCATAGCCGGGGCCCGACTCTGCAGAGCTTGCAGCAATGTAGCAGTTAGGTTGTCTATGGACTGTGACATAGACTGAGACATCTGAGTTGCCCATTCCGGCGTGGCATGTGACACTGAAGCATCAGTAGGGACTCCCTGGGGTTCTGACCCAGAGTTCTGGATGCAGTCCCGGCAGTGCGGATACGTGCTGCCACTAGGGAGCGTGGCTTTGCAGGCTGTGCAGAATGCATAGAAACATTCCTGCCTGGTTCTCTTCCTTGAGCCCGGCATAGTGCACAGAGGCTAGCTATTAGGGATCGTACAGGGGTGGCTACGCAGAGGGAACCCACAGAAAGCCTTATAGGAAGTATAGATTCACAGCTGAGTAATGAGAACCCAGCTGTGAGCTTACCCCACCGGTGTGCCCCTAGGTCCAGCGCCGACAGATCCAAGTTCTGTGCCCCCCGGAGACCGCTGTGATGCTTCTCTCCTGGATCTCATCCAGAAAAAATGGCCACCGGGGCTCTGAGGAGAGGGAGGAGGGGGCGGAGAGCTGAAAAGGGCGCGCTGGGCTGTGTAAAAACGCTCCCTTTCTGCCTCAATCCGCCCCTTCTATGACACTCCAGTGTGTCATTTTGGTCATCCGGGGGGCGGGCCGGGGGGCGGGGAAAAGGCGGCGGCTTCAGCTAGGCCGAAGCCGCGGTCTAAATTTGAAGCCTGATGCCCAGGAGGGCTCCAGAGCGGCGCGGTAGTCCGGGGGGGGGGCGGATTTGTACCAGACCCCCCCAGAACGGTCGACTGGATAGCGGTGGGGGTAGCAGGGGTAGCGGTTTTTGTATGGGGGGCCCCTGAAGGGCTATGGAGCCGCTGCTGCTGCAGAGACAGGGACGCATCAAAAGTCCTGTTTCTGCTGTGCCATCCAGTCCGCACCCTCCCCCGGCCCCCACAGGATCCCTCAGCCGGCCTGGGGTCCCTGGAAGCTGCGGAATGCTGCCTGATCTCCGACCCTACCTGAGGCGTCTCAACCTAATACCCCCTGCGGGGGATTAGGGAGGGTGCGTCTGTCACCGTCAGGGGGTCTTCATCCTCGCCTCAACCTCAACCCAGACCCCTTAAGGGTGTTGGGGAAGGAGGGGGGTCTCGACCTCGAACCAGGACCCGAGGGACTGGGGAGGGAGCGACATGGGGAAAAAAACCACCTCAACCTCAACCGGGTACCCCTAATAGGGGACCGAGGAGGGAGCCATGCCGGGAGTCTCGCTGGAGACCCACTTTTCTTCATCTGTATTTCCGTGAAAAAAAGGAAAAAAAAACAGAAGAAAAAAGGTGTGCCTCCTTGCGACACTAAGCAAAAACTGGAGAAGGCTGACGCCGTCCAGGGGTGTATACTGCAGAGGAGGAGCCAAAGTTAATCTTTTTCAGATTATGCATAGTGTCGCCTCCTAGTGGACAGCAGCATAACACCCAAGGTTCTGTGTCCCCCAATTAGGCGACAGAGTAAGGAGGTTATCCAGCTCTTTCTTCCTTTAAAATCCATCATTTAATGAAGCAATACTTTAAAATGCTTCCCAGGCATCCGTAAGCAGACGTGTTTCGAGTACAGTGGTTCTTATCCATTAGCAATAAATAAGAGCCACTAAGCTCGAAACGAGTCTGCTTACGGGTCCCTGGGGAGACTGGTGACACTTATGCTGTATGAGATTATGCTGGATTTTAAAGTATTGCGTCAATAATTGATGGATTTTAAAGGAAGAGCTGGATTACCCCCTTTATCGATTTCTAATCCTGCTGCACTACAGACTCTCCATGCTCTGGTTCCTGGACATCTAAGGGGTGAGCTGACCTTTTTTCTCTTATTTCTTTATAACATTTTCAACACTTATTTTACAGTCAGTGCAATGCCACCAGGCACACTGTTAGGCATTCTTGCACGCCACTAGAGTTGTACCAAGGCTGCGGAGCTGAGGGTCAATAATAGGCCACATTCCCTGAAGTCATAATAAACAAATCAGCAAACCACAACAGCGCGAGCCCCAACCAGCCACCACAACATTTAAGAGGTCTCCTCAGTACAACGCTCAGCAGACATCCCCTCATTATGCCATTACTTTGATACCGAAAATTGAGGAGAAAAGCTACCTAAAACTAGACTTTCCTCCATTTACGCAACCATATCAAGACTATTGCCTTTAATTTCACAAAAAGGTGCAATGAGTCCCATCTCTTAACCCCTTCACGCCATCTTCAGTTATTTCCTCCCATACTTCCATAAGAGCCATAACTTTTATAGATTTCCTTCAATAGAGCCGCATGAGGGCTTGGTTTTTGAGGGACGAGTTGCACTTTCCAATGACACCATTGATTTTACCATATTACGTACTGCCAATGGGAAAAAATTTCAAGTGCTGTGAATTTGGCAAAAACATTTTTTTTTTTTCCAGATATTTTCATGAAAATAAGTTTTCGCGTTTGTCACCATTTTCCAAGACCGGCAGCATTTTCATTTTTCGAGATCTGGAGTTGGGCGATTGCAATTTTTTTGCACTCTAAACGGAAGTTTCTATTGATACCATTCTGGGGTAGATATGATGTTTTGATTACCTCATAGCAATGTTGCGGCGGCCGTAAAAAACAAAAAATAAGATTCTGGCGTTTCAATTTTTTCTTCTTAATACGCAGGTCACTGATCTGATTACTGTATATTTTGATAGATCGGACATTTCTGAATGCAGCGATACCAAATATTTTTTGGGGAATATGAGGGATGATTTCAACTTTTTATTTTTTCTTCTGCAGACCCCTGGCTGTCATAACCTATTTGCACCTTCCTATCACATGACAAGGTCACCAATGGGTGGAGCTTGTGACACACTTCTGTCTGGCACGTGTTAAATCCCGCTTTTAAAGGCATATGACAGCTGACTGAATATGACTATCTATGGTTAGTTATAACAAATTATGAATATATATATATATATATATATATATATATATATATATATATATATATATATATATATATATATATATATATACATATATACACACACACATATATACACATATGTATACACACACACACACACATATACACACACATCTATATCTCCAAATCTATATATACAGTTAGGGCCATATATATTTGGACAGAGACAACATTTTTCTAATTTTGGTTCTAGACATTACCACAATGAATTTTAAACAAAACAATTCAGATGCAGTTGAAGTTCAGACTTTCAGCTTTCATTTGAGGGTATCCACATTAAAATTGGATGAAGGGTTTAGGAGTTTCAGCTCCTTAACATGTGCCACCCTGTTTTTTAAAGGGACCAAAAGTAATTGGACAATTGACTCCAAGGCCATTTCATGGACAGGTGTGGGCAATCCCTTCATTATGTCATTCTCAATTAAGCAGATAAAAGGCCTGGAGTTGATTTGAGGTGTGGTGTTTGCATTTGGAAGGTTTTGCTGTGAAGGAAACATTCGGTCAAAGGAGCTCTCCATGCAGGTGAAACAAGCCATCCTTAAGCTGCAAAAACAGAAAAAACCCATCCGAGAAATTGCTACAACATTAGGAGTGGCAAAATCTACAGTCTGGTACATCCTGAGAAAGAAAGAAATCACTGGTGAACTCATCAATGCAAAAAGACCTGGGCGCCCACGGAAGACAACAGTGGTGGATGATCGCAGAATAATCTCCATGGTGAAGAGAAACCCCTTCACAACAGCCAACCAAGTGAACAACACTCTCCAGGAGGTAGGCGTATAAATATCCAAATCTAACATAAAGAGAAGACTGCGTGAAAGTAAATACAGAGGGTTCACTGCACGGTGCAAGCCACTCATAAGCATCAAGAATCAAAAGGCTAGACTGGACTTTGCTAAAAAAAAAAAAAAACAACCACATCTAAAAAAGCCAGCACAGTTCTGGAAGAACATTCTTTGGACAGATGAAACCAAGATCAACCTCTATCAGAATGATGGAAAGAGAAAAGTATGGAGAAGGCATGGTACAGCTCATGATCCAAAGCATACCACATCATCTGTAAAACACGGCGGAGGCAGCGTGATGGCTTGGGCATGCATGGCTGCCAGTGGCACTGGATCACTAGTGTTTGTTGATGATGTGACACAGGACAGAAGCAGCCGAATGAATTCTGAGGTATTCAGAGCCATACTGTGTGCTAAGATCCAGCCAAATGCCGCCAAACTGATTGTCCATCTGTAGTATGAAACGACGACCAATGACCCAAAACAAAGCCAAAGCAACCCAGGAGTTTATTAAAGCAAAGAAGTGGAATATTCTTGAATGGCCAAGTCAGTCACCTGATCTCAACCCAATTGAGCATGCATTTCACTTGTTAAAGACTAAACTTCAGACAGAAAGGTCCACAAACAAACAGCAACTGAAAACCACCGCAGTGAAGGCCTGGGCGAGCATCAAAAAGGAGGAAACACAGCGTCTGGTGATGTCCATGAGTTCAAGACTTCAGGCAGTCATTGCCAACAAAAGGTTTTCAGCCAAGTACTAGAAATGAACATTTCATTTACAATTACACTGCGTGCAGAATTAGGCAAGTTGTATTTGAGAGAATTCTTTTTATTATTGAACAACAACTATGCTCTCAATCAACCCAAAAGACTCAAATATCAAAGCTTAAAATTTTTGGAAGTTGGGAGTGTTTTTTTTTTTTAGATTTGGCTATCTTAGGAGGATATCTGTTTTTTCAGGTAAATATTACTGTGCAGAATTATTAGGCAACTTAATAAAAACCAAATATATACCCATCTCACTTGTTTATTTTCACCAGGTAAACCAATATACCACAAAATTTAGAAGTAAACATTTCTGACATTCAAAAACAAACAAAAAAATCAGTGACCAATATAGCCACCTATAACTCAAAAGTCTTCCATCCATAGATTCTATCAGTTGCTTGATCTGTTTACGATCAACATTGCGTGCAGCAGCCACCACAGCCTCCCAGACACTGTTCCGAGAGGTGTACCGTTTTCCCTCCTTGTAGATCTCACATTTTATGAGGGACCACAGGTTCTCTATGGGGTTCAGATCAGGTGAACAAGGGGGCCATGTCATTTTTTCTTCTTTTAGACCTTTACTGGCCAGCCACGCTGTGGAGTATTTGGATGCATGTGATGGAGCATTGTCCTGCATGAAAATCATGTTTTTCTTGAACGATACCGACTTCTTCCTGTACCACTGCTTGAAGAAGGTGTCTTCCAGAAACTGGCAGTAGGTCTGGGAGATGAACTTCACTCCATCCTCAACCCGAAAAGGTCCCACAAGTTCATCTTTGATGATACCAGCCCATACCAGTACCCCACCTCCACCTTGCTGGCGTCGGAGTGGAGCTCTCTGTCCTTTACTGATCAGCCTCGGGCCCAATCAACCTGGCCCATCAAGAGTCACTCTCATTTCATCAGTCCATAAAACCTTAGAAAAATCAGTCTTAAGATATTTCTTGGCCCAGTTGACGTTTTATCTTATGTTTCTTGTTCAAAGGTGGTCATTTTTCAGCCTTCCTTACCTTGTCCATGTCCCCGAGTATGGCACACCTTGAGCTTTCGGATATTCCAGTAAAGTTGCAGCTCTGAAATATGGCAAAACTGGTGGCAAATGGCATCTTGACGCTTGATTTTCCTCAATTCATGGGTAGTTATTTTGCGCCTTTTTTTTATCAACACGTATCTTGTGACCCTGTTGGCTATTTGCCATGAAACGCTTGATTGTTCGGTGATCACGCTTCAAAAGTTTGGCAATTTCAAGACTACTGCATCCCTCTGCAAGACATTTCAATTTTTGACTTTTCAGAGTCAGTCAAAACAGGATTTTTTGGGTTGCTTACCGTAAAATCTGTTTCTCGGAGCCTTCATTGGGGGACACAGAGACCATGGGTGTATGCTGCTGCCACTAGGAGGCTGACACTATGCACAAAAAAAGGTTAGCTCCTCCTCCGCAGTGTACACCCCACCGACCGGCAGGAAGTTCCTCAGTTAGAGAGAAAGCAGAGGAGAAGTAACAGAATAGATTGACAACAGAACAAACAACTCAACTGTAACAAATCGACAAACATAAGAACAGGAGTTGTAGAACTTGGGAGGGTGCTGTGTCCCCCAATGAAGGCTCCGAGAAACAGATTTTACGGTAAGCAACCCAAAAAATCCTGTTTTCTCGTTCGCCTTATTGGGGGACACAGAGACCATGGGACGTCCCAAAGCAGTCCCTGGGGTGGGAAACAAACTTCCATCAGGCCAGTGGACTCGCCACCGCAGCCTGCAGAATCCTTCTACCTAGGCTGGCGTCCGCCGAAGCGTAGGTGTGGACCCTGTAGAATTTCACAAAGGTGTGAACCGATGACCACGTTGCAGCATTGCAAAGCTGCAGCGTGGAAGCTCTGTGGCGCACCGCCCAGGAGGCACCCACCGCCCGGGTAGAGTGCGCTCTGATCCCTGGAGGGGCCACTCCATGCTTGACCCGGTATGCCTCCAAAATTGCCGATCTGATCCAGCGCGCAATAGTGGCCTTTGAGGCTGGGTGATGAACAGAGAGTCTGACTTCCGCAAGGAAGTCGTCCGGGCTAGATAGACTCTCAATGCCCTGACTAGGTCCAGCTTGTCCAAAGACCGCTCCCGAGGGTGAGCTGGGCTCGGGCAGAAGGATGGCAGAACTACCTTGTCCTGATGAAGGACCAAAAAAGGAGAGCGGCAAGAAAGTACCGCTAATTCCGACACACGCCGGATAGAGGTAATTGCCACCAGAAAGGCCACTTTCCAAGAAAGGAGGGAAAGGGAAACGTCCCTGAGAGGTTCAAAAGGAGGACCCTGCAGAACCTGAAGAACCAAATTAAGATCCCAAGGATCCACGGGAGCTCGGTACGGAGGAACCGTGTGAGCCACACCCTGGAGGAAGGTTTTGACCTGGGGCCGGGAGGCCAGCGTTTTCTGAAATAAAATGGACAGTGCCGAAACTTGACCCTTCAAGGAACTGAGAGCAAGCCCCGCATCCAGCCCTGCCTGAAGAAACGCCAGAATAGAAGGGAGCGAAAAAACCAAGGGCGCAATGTCATTGGCCTCACACCAGGAGAAATAGGCTTTCCAAGTACGGTAATAGATCTTCGAAGAAGGCGGCTTTCTGGCGCGGATCATGGTATGAATTACCCGATCAGAGAATCCTGCCCGTCTCAAAACCTCGGTCTCAACAGCCACGCCGTTAAATTGAGCGACCGAGAATTGGGGTGGCAAATCGGGCCTTGAGACAGTAGATCTGCCCGTCGGGAAGCTTCCAGGGGGCGTCCGCGAGAAGGTGGACAATGTCTGCGAATCAAGACCTTCTGGGCCAATTCGGGGCGATGAGGATGACTGGAATCCCCTCTGCTTTGATTTTCTTCAACAACTTGAGAAGAAGAGGCAGAGGAGGGAACAGGTAGGGGAGCACGAACTGTGACCAAGGGACGGCCAGAGCGTCGGCGCCCACTGCCAGAGGGTCCCGAGACCTGGACACGAATTGTGGGACTTTCCTGTTGAGGCGAGATGCCATGAGGTCTACATCCGGGGTTCCCCACTGACGGCAGAGCAGATGAAACACCTCCGGATGTAGGGACCATTACCCTGCCGCGAGACCCTCGCGGCTGAGGAAATCGGCGGCCCAGTTGTCCACGCCGGGAATGTGAACCGCGGAAATCGTTGGAACAAAGGTCTCTGCCCATTGAAGAATTCTGGACACTTCCGCCAGGGCTGAGACACTCCGTGTCCCCCCTTGGCGGTTGATATACGCCACCGCTGTGGCATTGTGTCTGAATCCTGACAGGCAGGCCCTTGAGGCGCCTTTCCCAGTGGACGAGAGCTAGATGGATCGCCCGTATCTCTAGGACATTGATCTGCAGAGCTGATTCCTGAGTCGACCATCGACCCTGAACAGTGTGATTGCGGAACACTGCACCCCAGCCGACGAGGCTGGCGTCCGTAGTGACAATCTGCCAGTGAACGGGAAAAGACCGCCCCAAGAGAATGAGGGGAGACGTCAACCACCAGTTGAGAGACCACCTGATCCGGCAGGAAAGGCGAACCGGACGATCCAGAGACAGAGCCGACCTGTTCCACCTGGACAAAATGGCCTGCTGGAGTGGCCTGGCGTGAAATTGGGCAAAGGGAACTGCCTCTATCGCCGCCACCATCTTCCCCAGGACCCTCATGGCTGACCTGAGGGATGGAAATCGTGTGATCTGTAATGATCGCACGCCCTGCTGCAGGGAAAGAATCTTGTCTTGTGGGAGAAATACCCTTGACCGACGAGTGTCGAACAGAAGGCCCAGAAACACAAGGCGTTGAGTAGGGACCAGACAGGACTTTTCCCGGTTGACGATCCACCCAAAACTGGACAGGGTGTCTAGAACGATCGCCACACTTAGGCGGGCCTGTTGAAAGGAGGGGGCCTTGATCAGGATATCGTCGAGGTACGGAAAAAGAACGAGACCTCTGATCCTCAACAAGGCCATCAACGCCGCCATAATTTTCGTGAAGACTCTGGGAGCGGTGGCGAGCCCGAAAGGAAGCGCGACGAACTGGTAATGTTCGTGAAGAATCGCAAACCGCAGGAACTTCTGATGTCCGGGAAATATGGGCACATGTAGATAGGCATCTTGGATGTCTATGGAACCCATGAATTCCTGCTCCTCCATGGAAGCAATTACCGAGCGAACTGACTCCATCTGGAGTGGCGAAGGCGAACTCTCTTGTTGAGTAACTTGAGATCCAAGATGGGTCGAACTGTCCCGTCCTTTTTCGGCACCACAAACAGGTTTGAATAAAACCCTGTGAAGCGTTCCAATTCGGGAACGGGCACAATCACCCTGGAACTGAGAAGAGAGGCGATGGCCGAACCGAACCCCGGGACCAAGGCCGGATCCCTCGGCGGACGGGATTGTAAGAAACGATCCCGTGGAAGAGAAAGGAACTCTATTTTGTATCCTGTTGATACAACCTCTCTGACCCAAGCGTCCTCTACTGAGGCGAGCCAGACGTCGCTGAAGAAGAGAAGTCGACCTCCCAATTGGAAGGGACCCACGGGAGACCGATGGTAGTCATGCGGACGTAGACCGTCCAGATCTAGATCTGGACGGTCTTCCCTGGGAAGAGTGGGACCGCCAGGACGGAGTGGGCCTGAAGGAAACCTTCTTTCTTTCCTGACGTGCCTGTGGCCTTTGCTGGTTGGAAGGGTTTTCCGCCGTATTGAAACGGCGGAAAGTCCGACAGGGACGAAACTGACGCCTTGGAGGAGGTCTGCGAGGCTTGGAGGGGAGAAGAGAACTCGTACCTCCGGTAGCGTCCTTAATAATCTGATCCAATTGTGATCCGAAGAGACGCACTCCCTGAAAAGGCAGATTGGTCAGAGACTTTTTAGAGGACAAGTCCGCCTGCCAGGCCTTGAGCCAAATTGTACGTCGGATTGCCACGATGTTACTTGACGCCTGAACTGCGCAAGATGCGGCATCCAAGGAGGCAGAAAGCAGATAATCCCCTGCATGGGAAATCTGATTGGCGAGATCGGCCAAATGCTCTGGTCGTGCCTTATGCAGAATGCCCTGCCGAAGGTCATCTGCCCAAGTGGATATGGCCTTTGCTGCCCAAGAAGAAACAAAGACTGGACATACCACTGCTGATGCTGCTTCGAAGGCAGATTTTGCTAGAGATTCTATGATCCTATCATTAGAATCTTTTAGCGACGCCACACCTGACAGCGGAAGGACCGTATTATTAGAAAGTCTGGACACGGGAGGGTCCACCGAGGGAGAAGCGGCCCAGTTGTCCGTGAGCTCTTTAGCAAACGGGTACAGCACGCCGAGACGCTTTCCTCTTTGAAAGCGTCTGGTCGGATCTTCTCTCTCCTTTGTAAAAATCTTTCCAAACTCAGAATGGAAGGGAAACACCCTGGATGGTGTTTCCGCCCGTCTGGACGAAACCTCCTGATCTGAGGATTTCGCAGGGGCGTCAGCGATGTCAAAGGTATGGTGAATCGCGGCAATGAGGTTTTGCACCGTAACCTTCATGTTCGCATCCTGGTCCGAATCCAGCTCTAAGACCCCTTCCGATTCCGAAAGCGCTTCGCCTGACTCGGGGGAAGAGGCCAGAGAGGGAGACTGCTGGGGACTATGGGGTGAGGTAGGACGAGGGGAGGACTCCGCCTGGAGGTCCTGCCTGGGCCTCTTGCGACTGCCGCTGGCTGGCTCAGATGGGACGTCCCGCCGAAGCTCCCAAGGGCAACTTGTCTAGAACGGCTACTAGGGACTGAGACACCTTGATGAGGTCTGCCACTGACTGTGATTGAGAGGAGGCCCAATCCGGCATGGGGGGCTCACTCGCCCCTGGGGCTATGGATGGCTCCTGAGCGGCGTCGGGCTGGACGCAGAGCGGGTACGATCAGACTTAGCGTTGGACATAGTGAAAAGAGAGGCAGTGCCGGACGGTTGGGGGACAGAAGGCAGAGAAGGGAGTCAGTCTGCAGGTGCAGAGCTACTCACGGTCCGGTGTCCCCAAGGGCGACGCTCTCTGATCTGGCTGCAGGATGAGGCCAGGCCAATCCGGCTGAAAAAAAGGCCCAGCGACCGAAATCCGGCAGGGAATGAGGTCCGGCTGGCAGGCTCAGAAGATGGCGACCACCAGGGAAAGGGCGCGCTGCCAGAGGGAGAAGAAGGGTGGAGCTCGCCGCAGAGATCCCCTTAGCACCGCCCGTTGTCCAATAGCAGGCTGGTGTGAGGCAAGGGGGCTGGGAAGGCCTAGGACGGGCGGGAGAGAAGCCCGCTTAGAAGAAAGGGGCAGGGGGCGTGGCCGCGACGCAGCGGTAGGCCCGAGATGAAGCCGGGGCCTAAATTAATAGCGCCGGCCGCCTGTCAGCAGGGGGTCGGCGCGGAAGACGCGCCGCAACACCGGGCCACGTCCCTGCTTCCCACAGCCCGACCCCTGTATACCCCTGCCGGGATGAAGAAACGGGGGGGGGGGGGGGGGGGTGCAGAACAAGGCCCGAAAGAAAAGGGGCCTTCATGGATGCGGCGACCGTGGGGAGAAGCGGGCGCGCAGGCCCTACCGTGGTCCCCTGGCGACCGCCTTAGGATGAAAACGCCGGGGGACCGCTAGACCGCATACTCACCCAGGCCGGGGGCCACAATAAAGGTACCTGAGAATCCCACGCTGTCTGTCGTCTTTATGGAATCCACGCCTCGTCCAACCGTCAGGCTCTGGTAGGCGAGATGGTGGGAGGCTCGGGGCAAGGACCGTCCGTATAGCTGGCACGCACCTGTGCGAGGCTCCTGGTCCTGCCGCGGAGACCTATGAGGATACGGGGTGGCAGTACACGCCGTACTCATAGTCTCTTTGTGGGAGTACGGATGTGACTGTTCACTCCGTATCCCTCCGAAACCTGTAAAGGAACGACGCACGACGAGGTAGATAGGGGTCTAATAAAATACCCGTGTCCACCTCCTACTGACACTAAGCTAAACTGAGGAACTTCCTGCCGGTCGGTGGGGTGTACACTGCGGAGGAGGAGCTAACCTTTTTTTGTGCATAGTGTCAGCCTCCTAGTGGCAGCAGCATACACCCATGGTCTCTGTGTCCCCCAATAAGGCGAACGAGAAATCTTTCTTCTGACCCATTTTGCCAAAGGAAAGGAAGTTGCCTAATAAACACACCTTATATAGGGTGTTGGTGTCATTAGACCATACCCCTCCTCATTACAGAGATGCAAATCACCTGATTTACATAATTGGCAGTTGGCTTTCAAGCCTATACAGCTTGCAGTAGGACAACATATATAAAAAGGATGATGTGATCAAAATACTCATTTGCCTAATAATTCTGCACACAGTGTATTTAATCTGTCCAATTACTTTTGGTCCCTTTAAAAACAGGGTGGCACATGTTAAGGAGCTGAAACTCCTAAACCCTTCATCCAGTTTTAATGTGGATACCCTCAAATGAAAGCTGAAAGTCTGAACTTCAACTGTATCTGAATTGTTTTGTTTAAAATAAAATTCATTGTGGTAATGTCTAGAACCAAAATTAGAAAAATGTTGTCTCTGTTCAAATATATATGGACCTATCTATCTATATATGTATATAAAGCTGAGTGTATAGCCCCGCCCACTCCGCATAGCCTCATTCACTAATATCCCACATTATCCCGTCAGCCAGAGCCACCGGACTACCCCTAATATCCCACTTCATCCAGTCAGCCACTGGACTACTACCCCTAATATCCCACAGCATGCCGTCAGCCAGAGGCACCGGATTACTACCCTTAATATCCCACATCATCCCGTCAGCCAGAACCACCGGACTACTACCCCTAATGTCCCATATCATCCCGTCAGAGCCACCGGACTACTACCCCTAATATCCCACATCATGCCGTCAGCCAGAGGCACCGGAATACTACCCCTAATATCCCACATCATCCCGTCAGCCAGAGGCACCGGACTACTACCCCTAATATCCCACATCATCCCGTCAGCCAGAGGCACCAGACTACTACCCCTAATATCCCACATCATCCCGTCAGCCAGAGCCAGCGGTCTACTACCCCTAATATCCCACATCATGCCGTCAGCCAGAGGCACCGGAATACTACCCCTAATATCCCACATCATCCCGTCAGCCAGAGGCACCGGACTACTACCCCTAATATCCCACATCATCCAGTCAGCCAGAGCCACCGGACTACTACCCCTAATATCCCACATCATCCCGTCAGCCAGAGCCAGCGGTCTACTACCCCTAATATCCCACATCATCCCGTCAGCCAGAGCCACCGGACTACTACCCCTAATATCCCACATCATCCTGTCAGCCAGAGCCACTGGACTACTAGCCCTAATATCCCACATCATCCTGTCAGCCAGAGCCATTGGACTACTACACCTAATATCCCACATCCTAACTTCCATACCGGGTGTCCATTTAAGAGGGAAGATGTGCCTATAGGATGGAGAATGTGTGATGGGGATATGGGCAGGGAAGGGTGAGTCATTTCTGTCATGTGCTCTGCTCCTTTCTGGGGGGCAGGCAATGGCTGGGAGCTTATGTTCCCAGGGATATTAGATTTCTCCCACCATGGCAGTGTCCGCTGAGGTGTTGTCATGCAGTGAGAAAACTATTGCTCATAGCAAGCAATCACAGCTCAGCTTCTTTGATTAGTGATTATATATATATATATATATATATATATATATATATATATATATATATATATATATATATATATATATATATATATATATATATATATAGAGAGAGAGAGGGACAGCACAAACATTTTTGATCTCCCTGTAGTACCCTTTTGGTATAACTTAATATGGGCATATAGGTAATAGAAATGTTACGCTAGTCCTACTTGTATGCATATTAGCGGTATTGTTGTTGAGAAAAGTTATATGCCATCTTTATGCTAATGAGCTCTTCCAAGCTCCGGGGTGTGCGGTGCTTGGAAGAAATCCCTGCCTCTTGTTTTCATTTTAATACTATCCCCCCCCCCCCGTCGAATGCAAGTCAGTTATGGCCCTGAAATCCTACGCCTGCAATCCATCCACAATATGCACCTCTTCGTCCCTTCCGTGGGTATTGGATTCAGGGATTTTCTGAGCATGCAACTTCCACTCCAGTGACATCCGGCATGCACGCCAATAAGGTGCTCTCCTCACTTCCTCCCTGCATCATTATCGCTATGTACACATGGTTCCTAGCGATGAATATGCAGGAAGAAAGTGGGGATAGTACTATAGGCACGCATGCTGGAGGTCACAGTGACTCCATCTGCACAGAAGAGGTACATATTGTGCAGGGTTTGAAGGGTGCAGGACTCCAGGGACATAACGGACGTGCATGGGTGGGGGTAGTATAACAATGAGGAGAGGAGGCAGGGACTTCTTCCAGGTACCGCACACCCCAAGCCTGGAAGAAAAAAATTAACAAAGACAGACTATAACATTTCTCAACAACAAGACCGTTAATATGAGACATACAGGTAGGACTAGTGTAACATTTCTATTACCTGTATGCCCACATTAATAGGTCATATATGTTCCAGGGGGTGGACAAATTGCCTTTAAGTATTATTAAAAAAAATAAATAAATAAAAGCTGACATGTGTATGAAAACACACAATATCTCCTGGTTAGGCAGAAAAGAATCAGTGGTAATGATCATATTCCCAAAGAAATTCTATCTATTCCGCAATCTCCACTTAATATTTCCAATGAAAATATTTAAAGAAATACAAGCAATTATTTCAAAACATATTTGGTAGGAGAAACAACCTAGAGTCAAGCGGATATGCTTTATATCCCTAAGAATAAAGGAGGGCAAAGATGCCCCCTAAGCGGTGTGTTACTACAGCGCTAAAGTGTTTGAGCAATTAAAATACATGTGGATCAATAATAATGATCGGCACTGGATAACAATTCAAAGACCCTTAATAGTATCTTCCAATATCCCATCTTTCTTCCTTTCATGCAACATCTTTAACCCCAAAAGGTAGATGCAGCCTTTGCGGTATGGAGACCACTGACGAACAAAAAAAGATTCAAATAGGTTCAAATTGTGTTTACTAAAGCATCTATAGAACATTTACAGCAATGAATTCCAGACCTTAAACATAAAAATTGGATTTGGGGCATTACATAAATTGAAAATTTGTATGAAAAGGAGGTATTAACCTCCACCTTTTCATTTAGAATTAAATAGAATATATTCCAGAGACTTCTATAAGTATTTGAAAATCAGACATTTTTTAGACAGAATATTAGAATCGTATGTTTCACCTTCTTCCAAGCTATATTCTATGCTGCTTAGTCCAGCATAGCAAATTAAAGAATTATCATATCGTTAGAGTGCACCTGTCAGCTGTTTTGGCCGCTATAAGATGTAGCCACTGCCTTTCAGGGCTTATTCTACAGCACACTATAATGATGTAGATAAGTCCCCGTTCCGACCGGCAAGATAAGAAAGTAGGAATTAGTCCTACCGGTAATGGTATTTCCAGGAGTCCATCCATCGTGACAGCACCACCAGGAGGTTGTCCTTCTTATCCTTGATAGGGACAGGAACACAGAAGAGGTTAAATAGCCCCTCCCCGCTAACACCCTTCAGAGATTTTCTAAGTACCACACCAGGATGGATGCAACGCAATTTTATTGAACTTCCTACTACATGTTTACATCACAGACTGGAAATTAAAGGGAGGATATATAAGGGGTGCTGTCATGATGGACTCCTGGAAATACCATTACCGGTAGGACTGATTCCTACTTTCTAGGACGTCCCCCCTGACAGCACCACCAGGAGAATTACAAAATTACTCAAACTATGGAGGGCTTACAGCCTAAAGGACTATCCTCCCAAAGGTCGATTGATGATTTGCCATAACATCCAATTTGTAAGGTTTACAAAATGTATTAAATTTAGACCAGGGTGCTGCCCTGCACACCTGGTCCATGGATACTCCCGCGCTCTCTGCCCATGACGCGGAAACGGCTCTTAGAGAATGGGCCCTAAGGTTTTCTGGCGGAGTTTTCCCCACCGACACATATGCTGCGCGAATAGTTGTCTTCAACCATCTGGCCAGGGTAGCTTTCAACGCCTTCTTCCCTTTGTTTTTGCCTACCATTTGGACAAAGATAGAGTCCACTCTCTAGTCTTGTGAGTTTTAAGTATTGAAGAATGGTTCTTTTAACGTCTAAGAAGTGGAGAGAGCATTCTCTCATTGCTGTAATTCTGGCAGAAAGTAGGTAGTACTATTTCCTGATTCCTGTGGAAATCGGGAACCACTTTGGGAAGAAAGGCCGGATTTAATTTTAAGACAATGCAGTCCTCCTGAAATTTTAAATATGGGTGTTCTAGGGACAGGGCCTGGATCTCACCTATGCGTCTCGCAGTAGTTATTGCTACTAGAAAAAGGGCTTTGAACGTTACTGACATGAGGGACTGCTCTAGTTGTTCATATGGATCCTTGCGCAGTTCATTTAGGACTAAGCTGAGACCCCAGTGTGGTATTGAGCTACAGATTGTGGGTCTCATACGCTGTGTGGCTTTTATGAACCTCACCACCCAGGGATGATTAGCTAGTGGATAATCAAAATATGAACATAGGGCTGACAGCTCTACTTTTAAAAGTACTAGGCCTCAGTCCTTTGTCAAACCCTGCTTGGAGGAAGTCAAGAATGTGGGAGATATTTGGACCTTGGGTAACGGATACTGGTTCTGTACACCGAGAACAGAACCTCTTCCAGATTTTCCGGTATATGGCTGAGGTTAACGGTTTCCTACTCTTTTGCATAGTAGATCTCACTAATTCGGAGAGCCCTTTTGATTTTAGGATCTCTGCCTCAGGATCCAGGCTGATAGTTGTAGCATCTCTGGTCTCTGATGTACTAGAGGTCCCTGGGTTAAAAGGTTTGGTCTCGCTGGAAGTAATATTGGATCTTCCAGTGCCATCCATCTTAGTAGGGAGAACCAGCTCCTTTTGGGCCAGTAAGGGACAATCAAGATTACTGATGCTCTGCTTTCTTGGATCTTCATTAAGACTCTGGGTATAAGAGCAAGTGGTGAGAAGGCACAAGCGAGATCCATGTTCCAGTTTTGTGCCAAGGCGTCTACCCCTGTTGGGTTGTCTGCTGGATTTAGAGGAAAAAAAAAATTGTTTTGGATTTCCTCCTTAGGCAAATAAATCGATCTCTGGTGTCCCCCAGTGTCGGGATAACTGTATGAAGACTTCCTTGTTTAGTGACCATTCTGAAAGGTGGACCTTCTCGCTGCTTAGGAAGTCCGCCACCTGGCTCTTTGATCCTTTCAGGTGTACTGCCGTAACCATCGTCTGCTCTGTCCAGGAAAAGATTGCGTGAGCTAGGTCCTGCAGGTGACGGTGTCTGGGCCCCACCTTGATGATGAAGGAAGGCAACTGTAGTTGAATTGTCTGAGAAGATCTTGACATTCTGACCACTCAGTCTTCCCTGGCATGTCTTTAGTGCCTCCCAGACTGCCCTGAGCGCTCTGTAATTTGAGGACCGGTTGCATATTGATGGGCCCAATGTTGCTTGAAGGTAAAGTCCTTCCATGTGAGCCCCCCCCAACCTCAGACTGGCGTCGGTCGTGATGTTTATACACGGCAACTCTTTCCAGGGTCTTCCTTTCCCGAGGTTGTGCGTGTCCGTCCACCAGGACAGAGACTGCTTTACTTCTTTGGAGACTCCAATGTTTGTGTCTAGTGATGCTGCTTTGCCACCCCAAGCTGCCAAGACTTCTTGTTGCAAGATCCTTGAATGAAACTGGCTCCACTGGACACTGGAAATGCACGAAGTCATGAGACCCAGGACTCTCATGGCCTTCCTTATGGAGACGTACTTCTGTGTTTGGACTTTCTGTATGACTGTCTGCTGTTTGTGCAGGGGAAGGTAGGAACATTCTCTTTCCGAGTTTAGGATGACTCCGAGAAACACCTTTTCTCTTTCTGGTTTGAGACTTGACTTCTTCCAGTTTATTAAACATCCTAAGCTTTAAAAGATTGATACTGTGGTTGTAAGGTCTCTCTCCATCTGTTGTGGGGAGTCTGCCACTAGCAGCAAGTAGTCCAAGTATGGAATAATGAGAATATTCCTTTCCCTTAGATAGGCCATGACCTCTGCCATAAGTTTTGTGAAGACTTGGAGGCGAGTCCGAATGGTAAGCAGCAGAACTGGTTGAGTTGTACCTTCCCGTGGTCTCATCACGAACCTGAGGAATTTCTGGTGTGATGTATGGATGGGTACATGGTAGTAGGCACTCTTTAAATCTAAAGTGCTCATCACTGATCTCTCCTTTATTAACGGTATGACTGCTTTTAGAGATTCTATTTTGAATCTCTTGTAGGTCACGCTCAGATTTAGTGGCTTTAGGTTGATCATAGTCCGATATTCTCCTCATTTTTTATGGAGATTAGGGTTGAATAGTGACCCTGAAATCTTTGAGCATGGGGAACCCGGGTTATGGCTCCTATCTCTATTAGCTCTTGTACGTCTTTTAAAAGTCTTTGGTGGCTCACCCGAGACTGGGTCATGCAGTATCTCCTGGGAGGTCGCTCAGTGAATTCGATCTTGCACCCCTCTGTGACCGTATTCAGAATCCACGGGTTCTGGGTAATGTCCCGCCAATTCATTTGGACGTAAAGGAGTCTGCCTCCTACCTTCTTAGCGTCAGTCTGCTAGGTCTTGTCCTCTGCTCTTGAGGGGAATTTTTCCCTTTTCCCCCCTTTTGTGTAGCTCCACCTGCCAGACTTCCCCTTCCCTTTATAGTTCTGCCTGGGATCGGAGCGGGTCCTCCGAAAGGATGGCATTCTCTTAGGCTTTTCCTCCGGAAAGCCTTTCTTTTTGTTGGATAAGAGTCAGTGATAAGCGGTCATAAAGGATTGCTTAGGAAGCAACCCAGGGGCAGACAAGGATGTCAGGTCTCCACCGCAGCTCCAGTCGAAAACCTCCAATGGAGGATAGGAGCAATGAGAAAATGGAAAACGGTCTTAGGAGCGCAGGTAAGACTCAAACAAGAAATGGGTTTAAACCACAACGCATTTCGACGGAGGATCAGATGAAGACGGATCCTCCGTCGAAACGCGTTGTGGTTTAAACCCATCTATTGTCTGAGTCTCTTTCCTGCACTCCTAAGACCGTTTTCCATTTTCTCATTTCTTTTTATCAGAGGCTTTCTCGAGTAATTCATCCAATACGGGCCCGAATACATGAAGGCCTGAGAACTGTATGGAGCACAATTTGTTTTTTGACTGGGTATCTCCGGTCCAGGACCTCAGCTACAGCACTCGTCTTGCTGCGTTAGACAGGGCATTATTCCTTGCTGCGAAGTGGACTGAATTCGCTGAGGCGTCAGCCATGAAGTCAGTTGCCATTTTTAGAAGAGGTAGTGATTTTAGAATTTCCTCTGTGGGGGTTTTGTCCTTAATCTTATCCTCTAGCTCGCCCACTCATAAGCTCATTGACCTGGCTACCGAGGTGGCTGCTATGTTAGCCTTCATAACGGCTGCCGACGCTTCCCAGGCTTTCTTGAGGAGGTCCTCTGATCTCTTAGCCATCAGATCCTTAAGGCCAATTGAATCCTCAAAAGGGAATAGCTGTCTTCTTTGACACCCTGGCTACGGGTATGTCGATTTTTGGGATTGTTTCCCACACCTTGGTATCTTCTGGATCAAAGGGAAGGCGGTATTTGAAGTCTCTTGGGACTACCAGCTTTTTTCCCGCTTCTTCCCACTCTTCCAATATTATTGCCGTTATATGTCTGTTAACGGGAAATACTCTATTCCTACGGGCCCTTAGCCCGCCAAACATCTCATCCTCGGTTGTTCGTGGCTCCGTAGAATCTTCTACATTCATTGTGATCCTGACTGCCTGTAGGAGCTTGTCAGTGTTGTCCGATAAAAAAAAGGTAACTCTTCCTTTCTTCCGGAAGAGCTGCCGACGAATATTCCCCAGAGTCAGGATCGGAGTAGTCCGACACCTCTCCTTCTTCCGAACTCTGTTCCAGTTCCCATCTAGGCCTCTTAGGATGCGGGGACTATGATGGTACAATTACTGCAACTGTAGTCTGTACCTCTTCTCGGATCATAGACTTTATATTGTCTGAGAGGGAGGAATGCTCGTGTTTGAGGAGTCCCGATATGCAGCCTTCAAATAGCTTCTTTGTATGTACCGGTGGGAATCTGGCCGAGCATAGGAGGCATTTATTAGGTTTCCACCTGGTGGCTGTGCTGGATTGCCTAGGTGCTTCCTTGGCCTGTAAAATATGTATAGGAAAGAGGCTCCTGTATGTCTGCATATGGAGACCTGTAAGGGACCCTACTACCCCTTTACTCACATGGTCTGGCTCTAGGGATTGGACGTCTGGACAGCTACCACTTTCCATCTTTACTGAGTCAAGTGTACTGTCAGTCTGTGTGTCTTTAATAGTCCACCTTAACCGGCTTCAAGACATCCGATTCGTCCGCCTTTCGAGCCCAGCTGCTGTTGATCAGGACGTGGCTGGCCTTGCTGCACATGCTCCCTAGAACGCGCACCGATCCGTCTGACTCAGTTCCCGTCTGACGCCCCGCCTCTCCCGATGTCCCCCGATGCACGGGGCGCCGGAATCCAGTTGACGCTGGCCTCCGTGAACTCTTCCTCGCCGAAGGCCGCCTTGTGCTGGGCGCCGCCATGTTTGTTCTCTGGCCTCGCCCCCGGAAGTAGTCACCGACGAGCTTTCCGATGATGCGGCGCGCCGGAAGTCTAGGACACAAGGTGCCTGCTGCCCCGCAGCCAAAACAGCAGCTGCTGCGCAGAGCCCTCTGGGGAGATGCAGCAGGCATCGGGAGCATGCAGCTCGACCACGCGCTGAGAGGGACCTCTTACGGTATCAGCAGCTGTTGTTGACTGGGTCCCAGCTCCTGCCACTGCCGCTCAGAACCCTCCCTCTGGAGAGGATACAGATTCTCCCAGGAGCTCCTGCTCCACCGAGTCCCGACGCCCCGAAGGTTGCCGGCCAAACAGGTACTCCATGCACCTCTGCGTCTGTCCCTGATAAGGACAGGAAAAACACTGAAGGGTGTTAGCGAGGAGGGGCTAGTTAACCTCTTCCGTGTTCCTGTCCCTATCAAGGATAAGGAGAACAACCTCATGGTGGTGCTGTCAGGAGGGACGTCTTTGGAAAAATAAGTTTTACTATACTCACCTGGGGGGGGGGGGGGTGTCCGGGTCCGGCGACTCCCATCTTCTTGCAACTCCACCCTCCTGCCTGCTTTGTCGCTCTCCGGCATCGCACTACTGCGCAGGCGCACTTCCCTAACCCTGTTCAGGGCAGAGCAAAGTACTGCAGTGCCCAGGCGCTGGGCCTGTCTGACCTTTTCCGATGCCTGTAGACTACAATACTTTGCTATGCCCTCAACAGGGCAGAGAAGCACACCAGCGCAGGAGCGTGATGCTGGAAGCGAGGAAGGAAGTAGGAGGACGGCATCGCAAGAAGATGGGAGGCACTGGACCTGCGACACCCATCGGACCAGACCGCAATGGACCGCCCTCCCGGGTAAGTATAATCAAACTTATTTTCCTTATCTTTCAGGTCGGACAGGAGGCTTATCTAAAGCATTATAGAATACTGTAAATAAGCCCTGAAAAGCAGTGGCCGCATCTAAAGGCCCTTTTACATTTAGCGATGCACCAGCGATCCGACCCGGTCAGGATCGCTGGTGCATCGCTAAATGATCGCTAGTGAGCTTTCATACAGAAAGATCTCACAGCGATGCAGCAGCGACGCAGCGCACGATACTCACCGTTGACACACGACGATCCTGACGTCCTCCCGCCCGCGTCCAGCGTCGCTCGTCTCACACAGCAGGAAGCCCAGCAGGATGCAGACGAGAAATGGAGCCGTGCGATCAGCGACAGACAGTGGGGCAGCCAGTCGGAGGTATCACACATGGCGATATCGCTAGCAATATCGCTGCTACGTCACAAAACCAGTGACGTTTTAGCGATATTGCTAGCGATATCGCTATGTGTAAAACCACTTTTATAGCGGCCAAAACAGCTGACAGGTTCCCTTTAAGTTATTGGAAAGTGATCTAAATGTAGAAATCACCTTGAGAATGTGAGGAAATTACTATACAGATGGCATTTTACTCTGAATAGATTATCCAAAATTTTTACCGAACTTGTAAACAAAGAATTATACTGAACACAATATCATGTTAAACTTCAATAATTTTATTGTCAATATTTGACATTTTTTCTAAATTAAAATCTATGGTAAAAAAAAAAAAAAAAAAAAAAAGCCGGTGCTTCTTCTCAATATCTTTGGTCTAAGAAATGTAATGCTTTCAAGGTTTACTTACATAATCTTCACATTTAGCCTCCCAATGAGAAATAAGGTCTTTAAGCTTCTCAATCGCACTGTCCTTTTGCACAGTCATATCCATAAGTTGATCAGTTTGTTGTTTTTGTGCCAACAGCGCCTTAAAAAAAAAAAAAAAAAAGGAGATAAGTTACTATACAATTACTGAGGGAGAGAAATCTGCATTTAGAGCGGTACAGAGAATAAGTCTTACCTTTTCAGATTCTTCCAGCTGAAGTCTGGTTTTTGTGCACTGGTTAATCTGACTCTCCAGATCTGCAGAAATATATTTACACAGGAAAGAACTAAATACAGAGCTCTATAAATGAACAGTCATGGAATTGCCTAGTACGGCATGATGTGTTCTTACAATTTTACCATAGGATCCAAAATATAAAGTCAACCTACCATCTGCAACACAAATCTGCACCAAAAGAAAAAAGTCCACACGGAGACCCCGGGGGCAGGTCTCACTCACACGTCAGTGTTTTGCATTAGTGTTCATTTGCCAAAAACAGAAGTGGAAGTTCTTGAGAAAAAGTAACTGAAAGCCTGACATCTGTCCTATGTCTTATAGAGTTACTCCTGGTATTGGCATGCAAACACTGATGAAATACTGAACATAAATATTGATGTGTGAATAAAGCCCAAAACAGCGTTGGAGAGATGCGAAGAACTACTAACTTTTAATGGATTTGCGTTAGCAATGTATTACATCCACAAACATGCAGCCACAATTCCAAACTTGTGTGCAGGGAAATTTGCAGCATAATACAAAATCAGCAAAGTACACCTCTTAAAAATGTCCACAATGTGTAATTTTCTCAGTTTAACCACTTTAGGACCAAACAAGTTTTCTTGATATACGCTTTAAATTTTATTTTATTTTTTTTTTTTTTGCTCCCCTTCTTCCAAGAGCCATAACTTTATTTTTCCATGAATACAGCCATGGGGCAGGGTTTATTTTTTCCTCTTTTTTTAATGAGTTCTGGTTTTGCAATAATTTTATTGTATAATGTACTTAAAAGAAGAAAACACTTCAATTGGTTGTGAAAAGGACTTCGCAAAATGATTCTTTAGATCAGTAAAATTATGTTGATACCAAATTTATGTAGTTTCTTGGGGGGCAGGAATTCATATTTTAGTGGTGGAAAAAATCTGAAATTTGTATGTATAAAAAAAAAAAAAAAAAAAGTGGGTCACCATTTTTTATAGCTTTTTATGGAGTTTTTTTTTGTAACGGATTTAAAAAAAAAAAAAAAAAAAAAACACCCTGCCGTTTTGTTTTTTCATTGTGGGTGCGAAGAGGTGGTTGAATAATTTTATATTTTGATATAGGTACTTTAAACCTTTTTTTTGTTTATTTAAGAGACTTTAACCTGCAATACTTCCATCACTTTTCCTATAATACCACAGTATTACAGTATCTATAAATATCTATCTATATACATACTGTGAGAATCATGTGGGAATAGTGGATGAGGGCAGGTATATCTCGCCCAGATACCTTTCTTATGTGGCCTAGTCTGGTCAGTATCGCACCTGGTTACTAATGAATAATGGGAGGCGGATATAAAAGGATGCCAGGTGGTTGTGTGGGTGTCTCAGCCTGGGGACACAGAGAGCCTGTTTGTGTGAGAGACACACGTGAGTGAAAGCAGTGCCCACTGCAACTGTGGTTTGGCTGGACGGGAGAAGCCCGCCAGTTGGTAGTTAGGTTGTACTTTGTTTAGTTAGTGCCGGACAGGCAAGGATTTGTTTTATGTTTTCTTCTTTATGCATTGCTTTCACCTAATAATCCTGACTCAGTGTCAGTTATACCCGGACCCCGGCTATGCGCCGGAGTTTCATGCTGAACGCACGTGACCTTTGACCCCAGCAAAGGCGATCCCGGAGTGTTTTATCACATTGTGGTGGAGAACGCAGGCATCACGTGAGAAGCATGAGCATGGAGGACATGGTGAAAGTGCTGGTACAGTCCACCGCCGTCCAGCAAGAAGCTAATCGGGTGATGATGGCCCAGCTGAAGGAGATGGTGGACATGACAGCTACCGATCGTTCGCTTCTCCAGCAGGTAGCGCAGCGTCTGGCAAGCTTACCTGAGGTTAACCTGGAAGCCGAGTCGAGAGTGATTCACGTGAGTCGGTACTGGCAGAAGATGACGACCGAAGATGACGTCGAGGCATACCTGACCACGTTTGAACGGACGGCGGTGCGAGAAAAATGGCAGAAGGCACGATGGGCCAGCCTGATTGCGCTGTTTCTTTCCGGTGAAGCCCAAAAGGCTTATGATGACTTAGAACCTGAAGCCGCGCAGGACTTTGACAAACTGAAAGCCGAGATCTTGGCCCGACTGGGAGTGACGACCGCTGTCCGTGCACAGAGAGTGCATCAATGGACTTATCAGCCGGATAAACCACCGCGGTCACAGATGTTCGACCTGATCCACGTGACGAAGAAGTGGCTACAACCCGAGGTGTTGACAGCGCCAGAGATAATCCAGAGAGTCGTCATGGACAAGTACCTGAGAGCTCTACCACCAGCCCTAAGTGGGTAAGCCATGGAAATCCTACGACGGCAGATCAACTGGTGGATCTGGTTGAACGTTACTCCGTGGCGGAAGGACTCCGAGACGACGCTACCCCACCTCGATCTTCATCATCTCCACGTGGAACTGGTAAGACTGTTCCAGGGAGTAGGGGAGAAGGAAAAATCCCTAACACAGTGGGGGAGGAAAACGGGACTGTCCGCACTGCGAGGCCGAGAGTAATGAACTATGGTCTAAGCAAGGGGCCCGTTAGGTGTTTCCGCTGCCAAGAGATGGGACACATTGTTGCGAACTGTCCGCTCACTTCTGAACCCGTGCAGTGCGACGTCACAGACTCTAAAAACCGCATGTCTATGGTTGCACGGGTAGTGAGTGTGAATGCTGGTCAAAAGGATGTGGAAAACCACTTGTGTGATTTAACTGTTGATGGAAAAAATGTGGTGAAGGCCAGTCTGGTATCAGCCCTGACTGGACCATCAGACAAATTTTCTGTAACGTGTGTGCATGGAGACACCTGTTCGTACCTCACCACGGTCATATGCATTACTACTACCTATGGGTCTGTGCAACAAAAAGTGGGACTCGTCCCTGCGTTATTGTATGATGTTATCCTGGGCCGGGATTTTCCCCACTTCTGGCAATTGTGGGAGAATCAGTTGATACCCCAGGGTAATAGTGTACATGATTCTTCCAGGGCGCGTGTGGGTCCCGAACCCCTGGAAGAGGTCTCCCCGGAAGACTCAGGGGAAGAGTCTGCTGGAAATGACCTGCAGTTCCAGTTTTCAGTCATGGCGGGCGATACGGAGGAGACCGGGGAAGAGGAGGAGGCCGACAGCCGTCCACCTCCCCGTTTGCCGGATTTAGAAGTTCAGAAAGAGGACTTCCAAAGCAAGCAAATAAAGGATCCTACCCTTTCTCAGGCTAGGACAAATGTAAAAGTGATAAATGGGGTACCCGTAGAACCTGGCTCTAGGCTGGCATATCCTTACATGGTTCTGGAGAATGATTTACTCTATCAGATAGAGAAAAAGGGGGAAGACACGGTGCAACTATTAGTCGTGCCAAAACCCTACAGGCGGCAGGTGCTGGACCTGGCCCACGGACATGTGATGGGAGGTTACCTGGGAGTCCAGAAAACCACCGAAAGGATATTACACTGTTTTGTTTGGCCAGGCATGCATCACGATATTCGTGTATATTGTGAGTCTTGTCCTGACTGCCAAGCCTCTGCACCTAAGCCCCGGTTCTGTAGCCCTTTGGTACCCCTACCCATTATTGAAGTCCCGTTTGAAAGGATTGGGATGGATTTAGTTGGGCCCCTTCCACGGTCGGCACGTGGACACCAACATATCCTGGTCATCTTGGATTATGCCACTCGTTACCCGGAGGCCATCCCTTTGCGTAACACGGCCACCAAGACGATTGCCAAGAAACTGGTGCATGTGTTTAGTCGGGTCGGTATACCAAAACAGATACTCACCGACCAGGGGACCCCCTTTATGTCCAGGGTAATGAAGGCGATCTGCCGATTGTTACAAATCGAACCGTTACGTACATCCGTGTATCACCCTCAAACAGACGGGTTGGTCGAACGGTTCAATAAAACTCTAAAGCAGATGCGGAGAAAGGTGATCGACAAGGATGGGAAGAACTGGGACTATTTACTTCCGTATTTGCTTTTTGCCATCAGGGAAGTAACCCAGTCTTCCACGGGATTCTCGCCTTTCGAATTATTGTACGCCCGACGTACTCGCGGACTGTTAGAGACGTTGCAAAAGAAACCTGGGAGGGTCAGGTCACTCCGTTTAAAATGGTGATAGATCACGTCACACAAATGCAGGACCGTATTGCGGCTGTTATGCCTATCGTCAAAGAACACATGATGCAGGCTCAAGGAGCCCAAAAAAGAATCTATGATAGGGGCGCCAAGATCCGTACGTTTGCACCCGGAGATAGGGTGTTGATCCTGGTCCCCACGGTGGACAGTAAGTTCCTAGCAAAGTGGCAGGGCCCCTTTGAGATTAAGGAAAGAGTTGGTGAAGTAAACTACAAAGTATACCAGGCAGGTAAACGGAAACCTGAACAGATTTATCATGTAAATCTGATAAAACCCTGGAAAGATCGGTCTGCCTTGTCAGCGGAGCTGGCCCGTCCCGTCTGCTCGCATACCATACCGGAGGTACGGGTTGCAGAGACTCTCTCAGAGCAGCAAAAGACTAAGGTCAGGCAGTTTCTACTTCACAACCAAAAGTTTCTCAGAAAAACCCGGGCAGACTACGCTAATGAAACATGACATCGTAACGGAACCTGGTGACACAGTTCACGTAAAACCCTACCGAATCCCAGAAGCGCGCCGTGAAGCCGTTTCCCGAGAAGTGAAGGCAATGTTAGAGTTATGAGTCATTGAGGAATCGCACAGTGGTTGGTCCGGCCCGATTGTGCTAATTCCTAGACCGGACGGCACCATCCGGTTCTGCAATGACTTCAGGAAACTGAATGCAGTCTCAAAAGTTGATGCCTACCCTATGCCCCGGGTCGACGAGTTAATTGATCGGTTAGGAAAAGCCCGGTATATTACGACCCTAGACCTAACAAAGGGGTATTGGCAGATCCCGCTGGCGGAGGCTGCCAGAGAAAAGATGGCATTTGCTATGCCGGAAGGTTTATTTCAGTATGTGTATATGCCGTTTGGACTGCACGGGGCACTGGCGACCTTCCAGAGACTGATGGATCAAGTCCTGAGGCCACATAGGCAGTACGCTTCGGCCTATTTGGATGACATTGTCATTTACAGCTTGGACTGGGAGACTCATCTCCAGAAAGTACAAGCTGTGATTGACGACCTGTGGAAGGCAGGTCTAACCGCGAACCCCAAGAAATGTCACATTGGGCTAGAAGAAGCCTGGTATTTGGGGTATGTAATTGGGAGGGGTATTGTTAAACCCCAGCTCGATAAGATTCAGGCGGTTCAGGACTGGCCGCAACCTGTCAACAAGAAGCAGGTGAAAGCCTTTCTGGGGATCGCCGGCTATTATCGCCGGTTCATACCCAATTTTGCAGCCATCGCTACCCCCCTGACAGATCTTACAAAAGGGAAAGACTCCGTCATGATTAAATGGAGTTTAGCGGCTGAAGAAGCCTTCCATAGCCTAAAACAGGCACTTTGCTCTCAACCAGTACTGGTGACTCCGGACTTCTGCAGCGAGTTTGTGGTACAAACGGATGACTCTGATACCGGTATCGGGGCCGTACTGTCACAAGTGAGGGACGGAGTGGAACACCCAGTCCTCTATCTCAGCAGGAAGCTGAACAAACATGAGCAAAAGTATGCAGTCATAGAAAAAGAGTGCCTAGCCATTAAGTGGGCTCTAGAGGCCCTCAAATATTACCTGGTGGGCCGAAAGTTCAGGCTGATCACTGACCATGCCCCTCTCAAGTGGATGCACTTGAACAAGGAACGGAATAGCCGGGTGACCCGGTGGATCCTTGCCCTGCAGGCCTACTTTTACGGTGGAGCACCGCCCAGGGATACAGATGGGGAATGCAGATGCCCTGTCCCGAGTGCACTGTTTGGCGGGTGTCATTGCTCGACCGGAGTGGGCTGAGCAGAGGGGGGGGGGGGGGGGGGAGATATGTGAGAATCATGTGGGAATAGTGGATGAGGGCAGGTATATGTCACCCAGATACCTTTCCTATGTGGCCTAGTCTGGTCAGTATCGCACCTGGTTACTAATGAATAATGGGAGGCGTATGTAAAAGGATGCCAGGTGGTTGTGTGGGTGTCTCAGCCTGGGGACACAGAGAGCATGTCTGTGTGAGAGACACGTGAGTGAAAGCAGTGCCCACTGCAACTGTGGTTTTGCTGGACGGGAGAAGCTCGCCAGTTGGTAGTTAGGTTGTACTTTGTTTAGTTAGTGCCGGACAGGCAAGGATTTTTATGTTTTTTTCTTTATGCATTGCTTTCACCTAATAAACCTGACCCAGTGTCCGTTATACCCGGACCCCGGCTGTGCGCCTGAGTTTGATGCTGAACGCACGTGACCTTTGACCCCAGCAAAGGCGATCCCGGAGTGTTTTATCACATTACATACACACAATCTCCGGTTGGCCGCTGTCCCCGAATCTCATAAGGCACCGCGGCAGTCAGTTGCACAGACGCAAGTGTCATACACGTCTCCGCTATTCCCACGCAGGCGCAGTAACAATCGCGTTTTTACTACACATGCGCGGGAATAGAGGTGACGTGTATGTCACTTGCGCAGATCGTGGCCACAAGGTCACCGCTATTCCCACACATGCGCAGTAACAACTGCACTCTACCCGCACGTGCGCGGTAACGACGCAGCTGTTACTACGATTGCATGGGAAAATCCGCACTCTCGATGCGATAGCATCGGGCCTATTTCTAGTACAGCATAAAACAGGATTTTGGTTCCTTACCGTAAAATCTGTTTCTCAGAGTCTTCATTGGGGGACACAGAAACCGTGGGTGTTTGCTGCGGTCACTAGGAGGTTGACACTATGCATGAAAAAAATCTTAACTCCGCCTACACAGTATACACCCCTACGACAGGCTGTAGGACAATTAGTTAGTGAAAAAGCAGTAGGAGGAGACATCATGTAAGTCAATCATATAATTATTAGCGATAACAAAATCATGGGAGGGCGCTGTGTCCCCCAATGAAGACTGAGAAACAGATTTTACGGTAAGCAACCAAAATCCGGTTTTCTCTTTCGTCTCATTGGGGGACACAAACCGTGGGACATCCAAAAGGGAAAAGACAAACTTCCTTCAGGTCGGAGAACTCACCGCTGCAGCCTGCAAGATTCTTTTGCCTAGGCTGGCGTCCGCTGAAGCATACCGTAGGTATGCACGGACGACCATGTGGCAACCTTGCACAACTGCATGGCTGATGCCCTGTTGGGTACCGCCCAGGCGGCGCCCACTGCCTGGTTGAATGGGCCTTGACCCCAGCAGGGGACACCCTGTCCTTCACACGGAAGGCTTCCAGAATTGCCATTCTGATCCAGCAGGCAATTGTTGCTTTAGAGGCCGGCAGGCCTCTTCTCACCCCATTGGGGATAACAAAGAGCGAGTCCGCCTTACTGAAGGGAGCAGTCCTGGCCAGATAGACCCTTATCGCCCTGACCAGGTCTAGCTTATTCAAAGAACGCTCCAGAGGATGGGTTGGGGCGGAACAAAATGACGGAAGGATTATATCCTCGTTCAGGTGGAAGGTCGATACCACCTTGGGAAGAAAGTTAGGAGGAGGCCGCAAAACAACCTTGTCCTGGTGCATAACTAGGAATGGAGGGCGACAGGACAATGCCGCTAATTCTGAAACCTGCCTAATAAAGGTGATGGCAACGAGAAATACCATCTTCCAGGACAACAAAGACATGGGAGCTTCCTGGAGGGGTTCGAAGGGTGAACCTGTCAAGGCTTCCAGGACCAAGTTAAGATCCCCTGGAGTCACAGGGGATCTGGAAGGAGGGGCCACATGTGCCACTCCTTGCAGAAAGGTCCTAACCTGTAAGCGTGAGGCCAAATCTCTTTGAAAAAGAATAGAGAGAGCAGATACCTGGCCTTTCAAGGAACTTAGGGGCAGACCGCCATCTAGCCCTGCCGGGAGAAAAGCTAGGACAGATGGCAGGGAACAGAGCATAGGTTTGATGTGATTAGACTCAGACCAGCCAAAATAGGCTATCCAGGCTCGATAATAGACCCTGGAAGAGGATGGCCTCTTAAGCCTGGATCATTGTATTAATGACTCCAAAATGGTCAGAAAATCATGGGATTAATGGTCCGAAAATCCCGCTGCTCTCAGTATTGTGGTTTCAACAGCCATACCGTCCAATTGAGCAACCGAGAATTCGGGTGGTAAAATGGCCCCTGAGCCAGATGATCTGGTCTGTCGGGGAGTCTCCTGGGGGTGCCTGCGAGAAGATTGATAATTTCTGCGAACCAGGCCCTCCTGGGCCAGTACGGGGCGACCAATAAGACAGTCACCCCTTCCGCCTTGATCTTCTTTAGCAGTCTGGGCAAGGGGAGGGAACAGGTAAGGGAGTCTGAACTGTGTCCAGGGAATGACCCGCGCGTCGACCCCTATTGCTAGAGGATCACGGTATCTTGGGACAAACTGTTGGACCCTTCTGTTCTGTCGCGATGAAAGGAGGGCCACATCTGGAGTCCCCCATAGCTGGCATATCCGACGGAACTGTCCTGGTGTAAGGACCATTCTCCTGCCGCAAGCCTCTCCCGACTGAGGTCGGCGGCCGTGTTGTCTGTGCCGGGAATGAAAACTGCCAAAAATTGCCGGAATTGCGGTTTCTGCCCAGTTGAAGATTCTGATGTCCCTGAAAAATGGGGACGTGTAGGTAGGCGTCCGGATGTCTATGGAACATAGGAATTCCTGATCCTCCAAAGACGTAATTACCAACTGAATCGATTCCATCCTGAAATGGCGTAAGCGGACCCATCTGCTTAGCCTTTTGAGGTTAGTATGGGACAAACAGAACCATCCTTTTTTGGTATCACAAACAGGTTTGAGTAAAAGTCGGCAAAATGTTCCTGCTCGGGAACGGGGACGATTACTCCTGCGTTGAGGAGAGAATAGATTGCCGCACAAAAACCTAGAGCCCTAGCAGCGTCTTTTGGTTGCGATAGAAAGAAGCGATCTCGGGGGAGCACGTTGAAGTCCATCTTGCATCCTGTCGATACTACCTCCATTACCCAGATATCCTCTACTGAACTCTGACAGACATCTCTGAAGAGGAGAAGGTGGCCTCCTAGTCAGGGAGAGGTACTGGAAAGGAAGTTGGACTCCCTGCTGGCGTCAGGCTGAAGTGGCTCTGCCCAGCCCTGACCTGGTAGTTCTGTTGTTGGAACTGCGGGAATGCCATGAAGGGGTGGATCGAAAGGACACCTTCCCATCTATCGGTGCTTGCGACCTCTGTGGGCCCTGAGCATAAGTGCCTTTCGCTGGGGTACGGCGAAAGGGCTGAGCCCTACATTTGAAAACATATCGACGAGGCTTGGCCTGGAGGAGAAGGAAGCGTGTACCCCCGTTGCATCCTTAATGATCTGATCTAGCATTGACCCAAAGAGCCGGGTGCCCTGAAACTGCAGATTGGTCAGTGATTTCTTTGAGGACAAATCAGCCTGCCAAGCCTTTGGCCAGACCGTCCGCCGGACGGTTATCACGTTACTTGATAATTGAGCTGCGCAAGACGCGGCATCTAGGGCTGCTGATACCATTTACCTCCCGGCATGGGAGATTTGATCTGCGAATTCCGCCAGTTCCGCTGGTGGTGTCCTGGCCATTATGTCCTGTCTAAGCTGTTTGGCCCATTCTGTAACAGACTTAGCTACCCAAGCTGAGGCGAAGGCTGGACACAACATGGTGGCTGCTGCCTCAAAGGCGGATTTTGACAGGGATTCTATCCTCCCATCATTGGGATATTTTAGGGCTGCCCCACTGGCGAGTGGGAGGACTGTATTGGCAGCGAGTCTGGACACTGGTGGATCCACCGAAGGGAAGGCGGTCCAGTTGGCAGTGAGATCTGGAGGGAAGGGATATAGAATCTCAAAACGACTCTCTGAAATCGCCTGGTTGAGTTTTCCCTTTCCCTGGCCACACACTTCCTCAAAATCCTTGTGGGAAGCGAAAACCCTACAGGGGGACTTATGACGCTTAAATGAAAAAGCCTGAACATTAGGTTTTGATGTGGCGCTCCCAATATTAAAAGGTCTCATTGACTGCAGCAATGAGGCCCTGAACCATATCATTGACCTGGGACTGTTCTGGCCCGTACTTAGAACCCTCCTCGGAGTGTATAATAATCTTTATTTTTATATAGCGCTAACATTCCGCAGCGCTTTACAATTTGCACACATTATCACTGTCCCCGATGGGGCTCACAATCTAAATTCCCTATTAGTATGTCTTTAGAATGTGGGAGGAAACCGGAGTACCCGGAGGAAACCCACGCAAACATGGGGAGAACATACAAACTCCTTGCAGATGTTGTCCTTGGTGGGATTCGAACCCAGGACCCCAGCGCTGCAAGGCTGCAGCGCTAACCACTGTCTGATTCCAGGGATGAGGACCGGGAGGAGGCAGACGGCCAGAGGAATTCTGGCAGTGAGATGGAGTGAGAAGGGGACCTGGGTCGATGGTCCTGTCTAAAAGTTTTAAGGCTTCTAGAAGGCCCAAAAGGAGGCTCCTTTGGTGCTCCTGTGTCCACTGGAGTCTGAAGTGGCAATCTGTTAAGCGCCGTTACCAAGGTCTGTGACACCCTGGTAAGGTCGGCCACGGACCTGGATAAGGAAGAGGCCCATCCTGGACACTCGCTGTCTCCCGTGGCGATGGATGGCCCCTGGGCGGCAGGCAAGGTGCTTCCACCAGCTCCAGGGGTAATGTGGGAGCTCTGACAGGCAAAATGGGGGGCTGCACCTGCTCTCTATCGCAGGTGACGCCGTAGGTCTGCTGCAATCTGAGCAGAGTGGCAAAGACTGACCTAAAGGAGGCCTGACATTGCATTTGGTACATACAAAATATTAGACCAAGGTCACTGAAGCGGATGAGGAGGAGGAGCAGGACTGCTCTCCCTTGGGCATAATGACAGGTTTTACCTGGTGCCGACTGTCGGGGGTAGTAGAAAGCGGAGTGAGGGAGCAACCTGTAGTGTAGTACTCACATACCCACGACCTGTGTGCCAGCCGCAGCTGCCGCCAGAAGGCTGATGAGGGTGAGAGAGAGAGAGCGAGGTGAACAGCCCTGCCTAGAGGCCTTTGAAATCCCCGCCCGGAAGCGGTGGGCGGGGCCCTGCTCTGGCCTTCTGGAGCACCAAGATGGCGCTGGTACAGGAAGTGGAAGCCAGGGGGTGGAGCCTGCAGGAAGTCTGAATCTAGTGACGGCCCTGCTGGAGCCCAGGGCCATAACGCCACCACGGGAAGAGGCTGGAACCAGGGCTGTGGAGTCGGAGTCGGAGTTAGTTTTGGTTGGAGTCGGTAGAAATGTACCGACTCCAGCTTTAAAAAAAAATGTATTAATATTTCATAATTGAACTTTCATATGAATGTTATAAATGTTACTCAAATATATATGTTCTATCAAACTATGAACAACAGTGATAAGCAGTTCTGCTGGAGATAGAGACATTTCTTACTTCTTGTGTGTCACTGTTCTCCACTGCCCTTATCTAATCTTATACTTGGTTAACCTCATGCTGCCAAAACCCCCCTACTTACAATGTATGAAACTGAAAGTGAAAATGTGTTGCAAATTCTTAGTAGTAAAGCTCCTCCTCTAGACTAGATCATACTAGGTGTGTCTTCCAAGCATCTCACAGCTGCCTGCTACTCAGAAGAGGAAGACTGTAAGAAGTATTATCCTTTCAACAAACTTTGCATCAGTTAACTGTGAGTACATGAGGAATAATAACAGTATTACTGACCACTATATCAGTTGTACGACCTGGCAATAATTTTGTACAATTGTATTTAGGAAAAACAATTGTCATTTGGATTGTGAATGCAGAATTAAAAACCTGAGAATGTCAAAGAAGCATCACATTAAATCAGCTGCATTTGAACATTTCACCATCACTCAAGATAGAAAACATTATGTCTGTCAGTGTATGACAAATGATCCAGACGAAAACAAATGCTGTGAAGCCAAGATGAGTGCATATTCAGGCAAAGATAAAAATGCTCCTACCAGAGCTTCTAATCTAAAGAGACATTTACAGCGCTTTCATCCAGAAGTACTGAAAGCAGTCGATGAGAAAGACTGCATCCAAACCAATGAACCAGTGCCCAGCTCTTCCAGCCAAACAAAGGAGCAGAGAACTTTGCAGCCATCAGTTGCAAGATATTTTGTCAGTGACAAAGTTACTGTGACAATGACAGTAGATACATTTAAAAAACAGATCATAGAGCTTGTTGTAAAGGATAGTGTGCCTATTTCATTATTTTCACGAACAGCTTTTGTGTGTCTGAATGGGGAAATGGCCCGCAATCTTGGTGTTTCTCTGGAGAGAGAGAGTATTAGAAAATTAGTAATCGAAGAAGCTTTTAAACAAAAGGAACAACTTAAAAAAACTCTCAAGGGACGCTTTCTGTTTCTTAAAATGGATGCCTGCACACATCACAGAGTGAACTACTTTGCCATCAATGTCCGATTTGTTTGTGACAAAAATGAAATGGTTACCAAGACATTGGAAGTAAAAGACACCAAAGCTCATCACACCAGTGAGTTTCTCCAGGTCTTGGTGGAAAAGGTTCTGCAAGACTATGAACTTAAAAAAGAGCAAGTTCTGTCGTAACTGACAATGCTTCAAATATGATAAGTACTATTAAGCTAATGAATGAGAGTAATGATGGTGACCAGCAGCTAGAAGAACATTCTGGGTCCACAGACACAGAAATGTTTGAAATAGAGGAACACAGTATTGTAACAGAGGAGCAAACTGAAGTTGCTTCAGATGAACAGCAACATGATAGTTTAGATGATCTTGTTGAAACTGTGTCAATATGTTCTTTCATTCATCACATGCGCTGTGTTGTGCATACGCTACAGCTGGCTATAAGAGACAGTCTGCAAGAAGGACATGCTGCTGCACTGATTGGCAAGGTGAGAAAATTGGCTACTGTTGCCAGAACCCCTAAAGTTTACTCAATTTTGAAGAGACATGCTGGAAAAGGGGCAATTATTGATCAAGCCACACGATGGGGCAGTACTTACTTAATGATTCAGCGCTTGGTTGAACTGAAAACCTTTCTTGTAGACATGGCTAACCCTCAACTGACGCTAAATGAAAGTCAGTGGAATCCGGTGACTGAGCTGGAAAAATTGCTAGAGCACCCATTTACAGTGACTAAAAAATTACAAGCAGAGGACTTAACTCCAGGTATTTTCTTAAAGGAGTGGAAGAACCTGATGTTTCGCCTGTCCCGAAGAGGAGGGTTAATTGCAAGTGGCATTGCTACATCAATGAAACGGAGAGATGAGCTACTATTACAAAATAACATTCTTTTGGCAGCTGTTTATGTAGACCCAACGCATCGGATTCTTCTAGATGATCAACGGCTAAGTAAAGGAAAAGAAGCTCTGTTTGAAATAGCAGTAAGGATGAAAGGGTTGCAGAACAGTCAGGAGGAATAAGAAGAATTTGGTCGTCCTGCCACATCTTCACCCTCATCATCAACTGATGAAGAATTTAATTTAAAAAAATATTTGGATCACAAGGACCGTGCAAAGCGTTCCCGCATAGAAGAGTCATCCCCATCAAGGAACACAGCCAGTACATTTCAGCAGAATTTTTCATGTGCACTAAAAGAAATTGAGAAATTTGACCGTTCATCAAAAATAACGGTGCAACAAGCGATTCCTCTGTATCCCGACATTGTCAGAGATGTTGCCCGAGTGGTTACTGCTTTGCCACCAACACAAGTTAGTGTAGAGAGGTTGTTCTCTGCTCTCAAAATAATTAGATCAGATTTGAGGGCATCCATGAAGGAGGATCTGACAGAGGCAATACTTTTTCTGAGGACAAATTTATAGATTTCTTCTTATTAACTGCATAAAAGTGTTTATTGCATATTTACTTACAGTGTAGAAAAGTTTATAAAAGTTATTTGCTATATTCTAATAAATGTAGTTTTTGCTCTAAGTGGTCTGATTACTTATATGATGGTGAGAAACTGAATAAGCACGATGTTTAATATTTTACAACAGTAAATTTGTTGTTATGAATTGGCCATTTATGAAGGAGTCAGCGTCGGAGCCGGAGTCGGAGCCTGATAAAATCCAGGAGTCGGAGTCGCAACTGTGGCTTACCGACTCCACAGCCCTGGCTGGAACAGCACTGCACCGCGTGCTTGAAAGTAAGTGTTGGCTCTTAACATAAGAATAGAGCCATGGGCTGTAAAGCCCAAGGGCTGATTACAACGGTCATATTCAGCCAGAGCGGCTGGTAAGCGAATCATACAACGCCTCTTACCTCCAGTTCACCCCATAACAGGGGTCGGTTATCTGCATGAAAAGATTGCTGTCCCAAACCTTTTCTGCAGGGCGTCTCTCTCGATCATCAGGCTCTGGTGGGCGAGTGATGGGAGACGAAGGTCAGGACCAGGAGCTGCCACCTGAAGACGAGTCCTGTGTTAGGGGATAGGGTCCTGCCCGTGGGATTCATGAGGATACGGGGTGGCAGTACACGCCGTACTCATGATCCCGGTGTGGGAGTACAGATGTAGCAGCTCTACTCTGTATCCCTCCATGGTTACCTGAAATGGAACGACGCACATTGAGGTAGGCATGGGTCTACAAGACCCCTGTCCACCTCCTGCTGACACTAAGCAAAACTGATTGTCCTACAGCCTGTCGGAGGGGTGTATACTGCGAAGGTGGAGTTAACATTTTTTCATGCATAGTGTCAACCTCCTAGTGACAGCAGCACACACCCACGGTTTCTGTGTCCCCCAATGAGATGAAAGGGAAATAACAGTCTTCTTTGAAGCTTAGCCTATAGCTGAGCTTTATAGTGCCACCAAGATGACTGTGACGTGGGGCCTTCATCAGGCTCCCAACTACCATGCTTACAAATCGATCCGGCAATTGGGTAACGGGAGCCAGTGGGTGCTGCTGAGTACATGGTCTGGCAATCGTGCCATTAACATGTGGCTGTCAAGAGTTTGACAATGGCATTTAAACAGCCCACCAGCATCAATAATGGCTAGTGCCGATCACTAATGTTATGCTAAGATGCTGGCTATGTATTAATGTTGGCTTCTGCCCCAAACAGAGAGGGCAAAGCCCATAAGCCGGCATCATATATGTACACCCTATATATGCAGGGCAGAGTACGCAAAGGGGTTAGACCTCATGAACTGCAATTACATCACTGTGGCGTGACACAAATGACTGCTAGACCACAGCAGGGAACCTCATGTCCACAGGCCGGAGTACTGACTTGGCTGAAAGAACAGAGTAGAGCGAATCGATCACTCCATCACTAGTACATTATCTATTAAACTGATTACCTTTAGCATTAACCCTTTCGTGACCCAGCCAGTTATCACCGGCCAATTTTTACAATTCTGACCACTGTCCCTTTATGAGGTAATAACTCTAGAACGCTTCAACGGATCCCACTGATTCTGAGAATGTTTTCTCGTGACATATTGTACTTTATGATAGCAGTAAAATTTCTTCGATATTTGTGAAAAAAAGGAAATTTGGCGAAAATAATAGCAATTTTCCAACTTTAATTTTTATGCTCTTAAACCAGAGAGTCATATCGCACAAAATAGTTATAAAGTAGACATGTGGGAAATGTTATTTATTATCAGCACGATTTTGGAACCAAAATTTTTTCTGTTAGGAAGTTATAAGGGTTACAGTATTTCTAAATTCTGTTTATATGTAAATGAGGGCTTTGACTAGTAGATGGGGCATTAGTGTCCCAAAGACTAGTTGGCCCACTTACCATGTTTTCATGCCCCTGTGGGCGTGATCGCATTCAAGCGCCGACGTCATGAAAAGCGCTATACTTAATGTGTGCATGTGCTTTGCTTCTTCCCCTCTTAACACTGATCCTCTAAAGCCGGGTGCATGTGCGCCTCTCTGAAGCTGGCATACTGTGCATTATCAGAAGTATCTGCACTTCCGATCTGGCGCAGTACGCCTCACTGACGCTGGGACACGTACACACTGCTTCAGACCACAACCCCTAAGTTTGCAACCGATTTACTAGAAAATTATGCCCTTTCGCAGGGGGGGGGGGGAGATGTTCTGTACACCAGTTTATATTTAGAACAGCCACCAGTCTGCCAGCCTCGGACTGATGATTGGAACTGTAACCCTTCAAAAGTGCTGATGACCTACCAGCAGATTTCCTTTTCAGTTCCTCTTGAGCTTCAGAAAGATCACTGGTAACCTGTTTACATTTTTGTTCCAAAGAAGCAAATTCTTCGGGATCATCATGGATCGCTGTGATGTGATGATGTGCCTCCACTGCCTGCTTCTTGATAACCGCCAAATCACTCTGCATAGAACAGAAGAATCCTTGAAGAGGTCTGCTGAGCTCATCTACCTGGTTAGGAAAAAAAGCAATGTTCCCTCAGGGTCACTTGTGAAAATGTCTCAATATGAAAATGTTGCTATACAGATGAAATACATGACAGTGCGTCGGAAATCCCAAGTGTTTTGAAAAGTAATGATCAGGCATGTATAAATGCAATGAGTTCTGCATTAGGCCAAGCTTAAAACCAATAACACTACTACAGGCAAAGAAACCCCATAAGGGTATGTGCAGAAGTTGAGTAAAATTTCTGCACCATTTCTGCATGACTTGGCAGGAAAAACAGCTGCAAAAACGTGTTTTTGTCCTGTGGTTTTGCCTAATTTGAGTGAAGTCAATGGTGAAAAACACAGGGCAAAAATGCACGGAGTACTGACATGCCGAAGATTATTTTCGGCACCAAATCTACAAGTCAAAAACAAGCAACGCGTGCATGACACTTCAGGTTTCTCATTCACTTTGCGGTCACCAGGTTTTGCTTCAGGTTTTGTTAAATCCACAAAGAAAAAACATACCAAAAATGCAACGGGTGAACACAACCTAAGGGCTTGTGCACACGTTGCAGATTTGGTGTGCTTTTGCCATGCAAATTTGCTAGCAAAACCTGAAGCAATTCTGATGTCAGAAAGGAGAATAATGCCCACGTTGCTTATTTGTGACTTGCAGATTTGGTGCAGAAAATAATCTGCTGTTTGTCAATTCTCTGCATTTTTGCCCTGCGTTTTTCAGCACCGACTTCACTCAAGCTAATCAAAAATGAGCATTTTTCCCAGCCAAAAGATGCAAAAATGGTGCACAAGTTTCTGCATCCATTTATTCGTGTGCACACCGCCTAAAAGTCACTAGTGGCCCAAGCTCAGACAAAAGCACACAGAGAAGGGAAGACCAGTGGCCGACAAATACCACTTATACTCCCAATCTCCTCAGACATCATGAAGAATTCATAAACTAGAAAAATTGCACACCTGAACGGCAACCTCAGTCACACTGCGGGGTTCTTTGGTACCTTCCTCCATCTCTTCCTCATCTTCCTCTTCATTAGAACATTTTCTCACTAAATCCTTAAAGATCTCGATTCTTTCTTCACAGCGTTCTTCTAACAGCTCCTTTTCTTTTTGCAAACGTTCACTAGAAAAAAATATACATTATATATCTATATCCATCTATAATCTAATTATATATAGGAAATAAAAATCAGTTTAATGGAATTAGAAATAAATCCTTGAAGACCTTTAAAGCGAACCCGTCACCTGTAGATAAGCCCCCGATCCGACCTGCAAGATTAAAAAAGTTTTATTATACTCACCTGGGGGGCGGTCCGGTCCGATGGGTGTCGCAGGCCCGGCGCCTCCCATCTTCTTGCGATGCCACCCTCCTGCTTGCTTCATGGCTCCCCGGCACTCCTACGCAGGCGTACTGCTCTGCCCTGTTAAGGGCAAAGCAAATTTCTGCAGTGCACAGGCGCTGGGCCTCTCTGAACTTTCCCGGCGCCTGCGTGCTGCACTACTTTGCTCTGCCCTCAACAAGGCAGAGAAGTACGCCTGCGCAGGAACCATGAAGCAAGCAGGAAGGCGGCATTGCAAGAACCAAACCTGCGACATCCATCGGACCGGACACCCCCACCACCACCACCGGGTGAGTATGATAAAACTTATTTTTCAGGTCGGACCGGGGGCTTAGCTACAGTATTATAGAATGCTGTAGATAAGCCCTGAAAGGCGGTGGCCACATCTTACAGCGGCCAAAACAGGTGACAGGTTCGCTTTAAAGGTCTTCGAAAATGTATTTCTAATTCCATTTTGATTTTTATTTTCTTTTACAGAGATTCTCATGGAGACTACACTGGTCGCCATCCTGTACACTGACAGAAACCTGTCCCAGAATGTTACTATGGTATCTGAGAGCTCCAGATCCGCTGTTGTGACCAGGAAGATAGGACATAGTATAGTAAACTAAAAAGGAAGACCAAAATGGTTTTGGAGGGATACATGAACCCCCCAAAAATCCTTCTCTATTAAACCACAAAAATTTACTTTTACTCTGAACACTTAAAAGATTGAGGGTGCACAAATTATGAATTAAAATATTATCCCTTATCTGCCTAAAGATTATCAGTCCTTTAGACACGTTAGGACATTTAAATAGGAATACAACCCAGGGTGTCCGCACTTACATGTCATTGTCCCATGCCCTGATGACGCTCTAAGGGTATGTTTGCATAGGCTGGATTACATCTGGATTAGCTGCAGATTGACCGCTGTGTACAGCCGCAGCGTTCAATCCGTCTCCACTATGAGTGCGAACACGCATCCTTCGGCCCTGCGTTTCCAGACATGCGGCGTGTCATTTTAGACCACAGCATGTCTGTTTACCTTGCGGCGACGCTCCGTCTCCACAAGGTAAATAACAGTCCTATGTATAGGGTGCAGAGATTCCAGATGTGTTCAATGAACACATCCGTAATCACCGCAAGTACAGAAGGGGGCGGTGCTTTTGGGCGGAGCAGGGTTTCCGCTCCGTCAAAAGCGCCAACAATACGGCCCGTGGAGACATACCCCAATAATGTTTGTCCTATTCCGCCAATAAGTGCTGACACGCTTATTTAAATCCTATTTAATTGTCCTAACATATGTAAAGGACTAAATATAATCTTTAGGCAGATTAGGGACAATCTTAATTCACACCCTGAATCTTTTAAGTGTTAGCATATACGGTAAATTAATTTTTAAGGTTTCATAAAGAGGGATTTTCATTTTTTTGTAAAGGGGGGTGAGGTGGTGTTCTCCCCAATTTGGGAATAGGATGGCTTCTAATGCACATGCTTACAGACACCTACCGTACATCATTCTAGGGCAGGTTTCCGTCAGTGTAACAGGATGACAGACATTTACATTCTATAATGATCAGCTACCTGCACAAAAGAAACGCAGTTTGACAATTAAAAGTATTTAGGAGTTCATTTTTTTTTTCATCTTTTTCTATACCCAGAGACCCCCCCCCCCCCCCCTAAAGGGTTATTCCCAATGTGGTCGTGATACAGTATTATTTATTAATTTGTGTCAATATAACCCATTTTTAAATCTTCACAGTTATGCATATATCACCCTCCTAAGGAAGCTGGTACAGATAAGGATAATCTTCTGCCATACGCATCAATAGCTGTAACTGCAGTTTCGGATCAAACATTTCTCACCAGAGGGCAAGAAATCTAGCTCTGCACTGAACAGAGGATTGCAGGACAGTTGACCTCTGCTAGAACCAGCTGATGATGTAAACGCAAACAGGCAGCTACTGTATATGGCAGAAGATAAAAATCTGTCAGGCAGGGAACTATACAAGAGCAAAGTGAACTGAAACAAGGTGAATTCTACACTTACAGGTGCATCTCAGAAAATTAGAATATCATCAAAAAGTTAATTTCCGTTCTTCAGTACAAAAAGTGAAACTCATTATAGAGTCATGACATACAGAATGATCTATTTCAAGTGTTTATTTCTGTTAATGTTGATGATTATGGCTTACAGCCAATGAAAACCCAAAAGTCAATATCACAGTAAATTAGAATACTTTATAACACCAGCTTGAAAAAAAAATCCAAAATGTTGGCCTACTGAAATGCATGTTCAGTAAATGCACTCAATACTTGGTCGGGGCTCCTTTGGCATCAATTACTGCATCAATGTGGCGTGGCATGGAAGCGATCAGCCTGTGACACTGCTGAGGTGTTATGGAAGCCCAGGTTGCTTTGATAGCAGCCTTCAGCTCATCTGCATTGTTGGGTCTGGTGTCTCTCATCTTCCTCTTGACAGTACTCCATAGAGTCTGTATGGGGTTAGGGTCAGGCGAGTTTGCTGGCCAATCAAGCACAATGATACTGCTGTTTTTAAACCAGATATTGGTACTTTTGGCAGTGTGTACAGGTGCCAAGTCCTGCTGGAGAATGAAATTTCCATCTTCAAAAAGCTTGTCAGCAGAGGGAAACAAAAAGTGCTCTAAAATTTGAAGTTTCCACAATCAGTGATGGTTGGGGAGACATGTCATCTGCTGGTGTAGGTCCACTGTGTTTTATCAAGACCAAAGTCAGTGCAGCCATCTACCATCTTGTCAAGAGGAAGATGAGAGACACCAGACCCAACAATGCGGATGAGCTGAAGGCTGCCATCAAAGCAACCTGGGCTTCCATAACACCTCAGCAGTGTCACAGGCTGATCGCCTCCATGCCACGCCGCATTGATGCACTAACTGATGCCAAGGGAGCCCCGACCAAGTATTGAGTGCATTTACTGAACATACATTTCAGTAGGCCAACATTTTGGATATTAAAATCATTTTTTCAATCTGGTGTTATAAAGTATTCTAATTTACTGAGATAATGACTATTGGGTTTTCATTGGCTGTAAGCCATAATCATCAACATTAACAGAAATAAACACTTGAAATAGATCACTGTTTGTATTGACTATATAATATAGGAGTTTCACTTTTTGTATTGAAGAACTGAAATAAATTAACTTTTTGATATTTTAATTTAGTGAGCTGCACCTGTAGTTTAGTTTGAAGGTAACCTAGAAAGGTGTGGCTAGTCAGGAGTGAACAGGAGAGGAAGTGGGAGGGGGGCCTGCAGCACTGAAAATAAGCACCGTGCTTCTGGAAAGTGTAGCATTAGCAGATTAGGACTGCCAATTCTGCTAAGTAAAGCAGTATACAGTTATGGCCAAAAGTACTGACACCCCTGCAATTCTGTCAGATAATACTCCGTTTCTTCCTGAAAATGATGGCAAACACAAATTCTTTGGTATTATTATCTTCATTTAATTTGTCTTAAATAAAAAACACAAAAGAGAATGAAGCAAAATATTGATCATTTCACACAAAACTCAAAAAATGGGCCAGACAAAAGTATTGGCACCCTCAGCCTAATACTTGGTTGCACAACCTTTAGCCAAAATAACTGCGACCAACCGCTTCCGGTAACCATCAATGAGTTTCTTACAATACTCTGCTGGAATTTTAGACCATTCTTCTTTGGCAAACTGCTCCAGGTCCCTGATATTTGAAGGGTGCCTTCTCCAAACTGCCATTTTTAGATCTCTCCACAGGTGTTCTATGGAATTCAGGTCTGGACTCATTGCTGGCCACCTTAGAAGTCTCCAGTGCTTTCTCTCAAACCATTTTCTAGTGATTTTGAAGTGTGTTTTGGGTTATTGTCCTGCTGGAAGACCCATGACCTCTGAGGGAGACCCAGCTTTCTCACACTGGGCCCTACATTATGCTGCAAAATTTGTTGGTAGTCTTCAGACTTCATAATGCCATGCACATGGTCAAGCAGTCCAGTGCCAGAGGCAGCAAAACAACCCCAAAACATCAGGGAACCTCCGTGTTCTTTTCTTTGAATGCCTCTTTTTTTCTCCTGTAAACTCTATGTTGATGCCCTTGCCCAAAAAGCTCTACTTTTGCCTCATCTGACCAGAGAACATTCTTCCAAAAGGTTTTAGGCAAGTTTTGGCAAACTCCAGCCTGGCTTTTTTATGTCTCGGGGTAAGAAGTGGGGTCTTCCTGGGTCTCCTACCATACAGTCCCTTTTCATTCAGACGCCGACGGATAGTACGGGTTGACACTGTTGTACCCTCGGACTGCAGGGCAGCTTGAACTTGTTTGGATGTTAGTCGAGGTTCTTCATCCAACATCTGCACAATCTTGCGTTGAAATCTCTTGTCAATTTTTCTTTTCCGTCCACATCTAGGGAGGTTAGCCACAGTGCCATGAGCTTTAAACTTCTTGATGACACTGCGCACGGTAGACAGGAACATTCTGGTCTTTGGAGATGGACTTGTAGCCTTGAGATTGCTCATGCTTCGTCACAATTTGGTTTCTCAAATACTCAGGCAGTTCTTTGGTCTTCTTTCTTTTATCCATGCTCAATGTGGTACACACAAGGACACAGGACAGAGGTTGAGTCAACTTTAATCCATGTCAACTGGCTGCAAGTGATTTAGTTATTGCCAACACCTGTTAGGTGTCACAGGTAAGTTACAGGTGCTGTTAATTACACAAATTAGAGAAGCATCACATGATTTTTCAAACAGTGCCAATACTTTTGTCCACCCTCTTTTTTATGTTTGGTGTGGAATTATATCCAATTTGGCTTTAGGACAATTCTTTTTGGGTTTTTTCATTTAAGACAAATTAAATGAAGAGAATACCAAAGAATTTGTGTTTGCAATCATTTTCAGGAAGAAACTATTATCTGACAGAATTGCAGGGGTGTCAATACTTTTGGCCACAACTGTACATCGAGTACGTTGCTGGGCTTAGTCTGTATAGCAAACCTTAAGTATGGATTTACTGCATATCATGAAAAAATTAATATGATTCTCGGAACAACCCTTTGAAGCGAACCCGTCTCCAGGTTTTTCCCCATATGAAGTAGGGCTAGCACCTGTAAGCATTCATACAGCAATCTAGAATGTTAGGGGCGCGATAGAAAACATGTCATCCACATAAAGCAAGGGAGAGAACGGCGATCGCAACGAGAGGAGGCGCCGATTGGATTGAACTACCTATTAGGAGAGTATAATAAAAGCGCTTCTTTGTGATAGATATATATATATATATATATATATATATATATATATATATATATATATATATATACACATACACACACACACATACATACATACATACACACACATACTGTACAGCATTCTACAATGCAGTATATGAGGGCTTACAGGTTTTGGCCCAACTTCATATGGTAAAAACCAGGTGACAGTTTCCCTTTAAAGCTCTGTTCATGTCTCTTTATGCTTCCATCAGATGTATTACCTGAAGACTACTACTGACTCACTGCCTCTTTCTAATCCACCACCATTTCGCACATACAATCCAACCCTTCCTTCATTCTCTATGGTACTGTTACTCTATGGTACTGTTATGATACAGTTATTCAAAACTTTTAATTCCCTCCTCCGCCCACCACTGCCTCCTCCAACCTCCCTCATCTCTGCCGAGGACTTTGCCACACACTTCAAAAACAAGATTGACCAAACAAGGCAAGTCTTCATCACTCAACCACCACAACCCCTTTGTATACCAGACCAATGCCCAAACCCCATAACCTCACTATCCAACATCACTGAAGGGGAGCTTAATCGCCTCTTCTCCAAATCGCACCTCACAACCTTTGCACTTGACCCCATCCCATCCCACCTCCTCCCCAACCTCACCACCTCACTTATCCCATCCCTAACCCACCTCTTCAACCTATCACTAACGTCCAGTACCTTCCCTTCTGCTTTCAAGCATGCCACAATCACGCCTATCATTAAAAAGCCAACCTTCGACCCAACCGCTATGTCCAGCTATCGCCCAATATCATTGCTTCCATTCGCTTCCAAACTCCTGGAACAGCATGTCCACGCTGAACTTTCCTCCCACCTATCATCTAACTTGCTCTTTGACAATCTACAATCTGGTTTCCGCCCCCATCACTCCACTGAGACAGCCCTGACCAAAATTACTAACGACCTACTTACAGCCAAATCAAATGGACAATACTCTATACTCCTGCTTCTAGACCTGTCCGCTGCATTTGACACAGGTGACCACTGCCTCCTACTACAGATCCTCTCCTCCTTCGGCATCAAAGGCCTTGCCCTATCCTGGATCTCCTCATACCTTTCCAACCGCACATTCAGCGTCTCCCACTCCCACACCACCTCCTCATCCCACCCTCTCTCTGTTGGAGTCCCCCAAGGCTCTGTTTTAGGACCCCTACTCTTCTCAATCTATACACTTGGTCTGGGGCAACTCAAAGTCCCACGGATTCCACTACCACCTTTATGCTGATGACACGCAGATCTACCTCTCTGGCCCAGACGTCACCTCTCTGCTGTCCAGAATCCCAGAGTGTCTATCAGCCATATCCTCCTTCTCCTCTCGCTTCCTCAAACTCAATGTAGACAAATCTGAACTCCTCATCTTTCCGCCATCTCACAGATCTTCTTTACCCGACTTAGCTATAACAATTAATGACATCACACTTTCCCCAGTACCAGAAGTCCGCTGCCTCGGAGTAACCTTTGACTCTGCCCTGTCCTTCAAACCGGACATCCAAGCTCTTTCAACCTCCTGTCGCCTGCAGCTCAAAAATATTTCCAGAATCCGTCCTTTCCTCAACCCTCAATCTACTAAAATGCTTGTGCATGCCCTCATCATCTCCCGCCTCGACTACTGCAACTTCCTTTTCTGTGGTCTCCCTGCTAACACCCTCGCACCTCTCCAGTCCATCCTTAACTCTGCCGCCCGACTAATTCATCTCTCTCCTCGCTACTCCTCCGCTTCTCCCCTCTGCAAATCTCTTCACTTGCTCCCATTCCCTCAGCGTATTCAGTTCAAATGACTAATTCTGACCTACAAGGCCATCTATAACCTGTCTCCCCCATATGTCTTTGAACTAATCTCCCGATACCTTCCCTCACGTAATCTCCGGTCCTCCCAAGACCTCCTTCTCTCCTCCACACTTATTCGCTCCTCACCCAACCGCCTCCAAGACTTCTCCCGAATAGCCCCTATTCTCTGGAATTCTTTGCCCCAACAAGTCCGACTATCAACCACATTTGGATCCTTCAGACGGAACCTGAAAACCCACCTCTTCAAGAAAGCCTACAGCCTGCAATGACCCCGCTACCTCCTTCTCCCTCACCACTACCGGTGATATCACCTCAACCAACACCGGAACTGCTGCAACCCACCAACCTACTGTCTCCTTCCCCACCATCCTGTAGCATGTAAGCCCAAAAGGGCAGGGTCCTCTCTCCACTCTATCAGTCTGTCATTGTTAGTTTGTTTACTGTAAGTGATATCTGTAATTTGTATGTAACCCCTTCTCATGTACAGCACCATGGAATCAATGGTGCTATATAAATAAATAATAATACTGTTGAACACAATTGCCCGCTTTAGTCATATCTGCATTTCAGTGTCCAATTATTGTGGGGATCTCAGAGGTCAGACTCTCATTGATCCTGCAAGTTATCACCTATTCAACAGATGGGTGATAATGGGCAATTCTCAATATTTAATACCATCAAATTAGAAAATAAGTGCAGAGAATCCACAAAGTGGCACTTACCTAAAATCAGTTTCACGCTGCATAAAGAGCTCGGTGAACTCTCTTGCAACCTCTTCTCTTATTTTAAGCTCCATAAGTAGTTTATCTTTTTTCTCATTCACTAGCTTGGTTTTCAGATCTTCTACAAGTTCCAGCAGTTTCTACAAGTAATCAAAAGTATTAAATATTTTGCATTTGTCATTTAAAATATTGACCAATTTAAATGGTGAAAATGTTACTATACCTCATAAGCCTCTTTTTTAATGATAATCTCATCCTCCTCTTCTTCATCTGGTTCATCTAGGTTCGTACAATCAAGAGGATCTTCATCATCAGTATTATCACCATATTCTTCCCCATCATCATCTAAATCTTCTACAACATCATCTAAACGACTTTCCCACTGTACTGTCGCACGTTTTCGAGAAAGCAACCTCTTGCTGTCAGCATTGTTTATTATGAAGGACACTTCCCGTGCACTCTTTCTTTGAGCAAGTGACAGGTCGTCCAAAGCTTGACTAGAATCCAATATTAGAACCTAGGAAATTAAAAAAAAAAAAAAAAATCAGGAAGTTAGAAAAGGCAATAAGGATGCAGGTGTTACTTAATTTTTTTAAATTGTAGCGCTTAAAAAAAATAAATAATAGTTGTAAAAGTGAAATAAGCCCCTTCCACATACAAGTACCCACACATATGGCATAAAACTTGTCATGTCATAGTGACATGTCAGAGGTTATGATTGGAGAGGGTTCAGGTGTCACAAATCCGCCAATTGCAAAAATAAATGGTAAAACGAGTTTAGATAACTGCTGTGTCCCTTTAATTCTGCAATGTATGGGTCTATAGAAAGTGTAAAAACAGTCCTCATGCTGACAAATTTGTCCTTTCAAATTAGAAATATTGGGGGTCTCAGCGACCAAACATCCACGGATTAAATCTTCTGACGTATTTTAAGAGTCAGAGCACAGGAACACTTTACACCCCTTTTCATGCAGCACTCAAAATTAAGAAAAATAAATTTATAAAAACCTTTCAGAAAAATTGTCTACATGTGATGCGTACAAGTTCTGGGTCAGTACATTACATACCTTTTGGGCAACTGCTGAAAACTTGAGCACATTGAGGGTCTCATCATAAGCAGAGGCCGCCTGACTAATGTTTACGATCATGCACACTTTCCCTTTGCCGCTGAAGAAGCTCTGCAGATAGTGGGTAAGCTTGCTTTCTCGAAATGGCACATGCTGCTGGAACCTGAAACAAATAAATTACTCAATTATCAGAATACAGCACGAAAAAGCAATTGCCTTATAATATAAAAGAGTACTGTAAACCCCTTAACACTCCATGATGGATATACACATTACAGAGCAAGTCAGAATGTGTGTGGCATGCTCAGAAGCCAAGCCAGCTACACACAGGACAGATGCTGGATGTTATACAGCTGTCATTTGTCTCTAAACACCATCAATCAGAGATTGCTGATGTTAACCCCTTAAACACTGTCACTTACTGCGACATTTAAGAGCAGAGATCCCGGATAGACATCCATTTACTCTCCCCCAGTCTAGCTGGCCTCCATAGGAGACCATGATCTTTACTATAAACACTGATGTATTGCAGCATATTACACAGGCAATGTTTATATGAAAAATACATCATTAATATTGCTCCGTTTATTAAAACTCAGATATATCAAAATATAAAATTGTTTATATAGTAATTTGTTTTAAAAAAAAAAAACAAAACAAAAAAAAAAACACAGGCTTAATAAAAAAAAAAAAAAACCACTTGCTGCCACAGAATTTTTATTTATTTATTTTTAAATGTAGTATATTATTCCAGAATGCTTCAGATAAATATTACTCATATGTCCTTCAGTAGAAAAGTAGAAAAAAAAAAAAAAAAAAAAAAAAAAAGGAAGGGGGAAGAATACCAAGAAAAAGCAAAAATTAAGTTTTGCTACATCTTTAAAAAGGGGTTGTAGGGGTTGTGTGATTAACAAGTTATCACTAGTGAAGGGCGAACCTGCACATTAAAGTTTGGGGTTCAAACCGTACACCTACTGTCCATGCACGGACCTCAGACAAGGATTTCAGTGTTCACAAAAGGCCCTGTTAATATTCCGGTTCGGCAGCCCGAACAAAGCTTGTTGAAAGGCTACAGCACAGCCAATCAACAAGCTTTACAGGTGTGGGCATTTCTGGATCCATCACAGCCATGCCAAATATGTAATGGCTTTGATTGGCCAGAGCAATATGTAAAAAAAAAAAAAAAAAGTTAGGTCTCCTCTTTTTTTTTTTTTTGCTAACAAGTGCCGGTATAAGACAGTTGTGGGCTGCAGACCTCAGCTTTCTGGTTCATCTTGGCTGGTTATCAAACATAGAGGGCACCCACAGCATATTTAGGGATTTTAAAGGGAATCTGTCACCCTTTTTTTTTTTTTTTTTTTTTTTTTTGACTATGAGCTGCCACCACTGACATCAGGGGCTAATCCACAGCATTTTGTAATGCTGTAGATAAGCCCCCAATGTAACCTGAAAGATAAGGAAAAAGTTAGATTATACTCACCAGGGGGGGGCGGTCCAGTCTTGGTCCGATGGGTGTTGCGGTCCGGCGCCTCTCATCTTCTAACGGTGACGTCCTCTTTTTCCTTCCTGAAGTGTCTCCGGAGCAGGCGTACTGCTCTGTTGAGGGCAGAGAAGAATACTGCAGTGCACAGGACCTCTCCCGGGGCCTGCGCACTGCAGGACACCCATCGGACCGGACCGAACGCAGGGGTGAGTATAATCTAACTTTTTTTTCTTTCAGGTTACATCGAAGGCTTACCTACAGCATTACAGAATGCTGTAGATAAGCCTCTGATGTCAGTGGCGGCAGCTCATAGGTCGGAAAAAAAAAGGGTGACAGATTCCCTTTAAAGAAACACAAAAAAAACTGAACTGGAGTAGACTTGAATGACATGCATGATGTAAAAGCATGTTCACACTGGCCATAAAAGCAAGCAAAACCAAAAGGAAAAAACAAAATGTATGTATATACCCTAATGAAAATAAGGAGATTTTTGTGTACTCACCGTAAAATCTCTTTCTCTTAGCCTTTAATTGGGGGACACAGAACCTTGGGTGTTATGCTGCTGTCCACTAGGAGGCGACACTATGCATAATCTGAAAAAGATTAACTTTGGCTCCTCCTCTGCAGTATACACCCCTGGACGACGTCAGCCTTCTCCAGTTTTGTGCCAAAGCATAAGGAGGAACATAACGAAATAACATAACCATGCCTGTAAGAAGGCTACTATGTACAAGCTCAAGAACAATATGAGAACTCAACAGGAAACAACGGCCCGTAAGGGCAACAGGGTGGGAGCTGTGTCCCCCAATTAAAGGCTAAGAGAAAGAGATTTTACGGTGAGTACACAAAAATCTCCTTTACTCTGTCGCCTAATTGGGGGACACAGAACCTTGGGACGTCCCAAAGCAGTCCCTGGGTGGGAAGCAGTGGACGAATATTGTGCTGACAGTCCCCTAGACTTGGGGTACTGCCGCCTGCAGAACCAGTCTACCCAGGCTCGCATCCGCTGAGGACTGGGTATGAACACTGTAGTGTTTCGTAAACGTGTGTAGGCTAGTCCAAGTGGCCGCCTTGCACACTTGTTGTGCCGAAGCCTGATGCCGAATGGCCCAGGAGGCCCCTACTGCCCGTGTAGAGTGTGCCGTGATACCGGCCGGAAGAGGGGAACTGTTAAGTCGGTAGGCCTCATGTATGGTGGACTTGATCCACCTGGCAAGGGTAGCCTTGGAAGCCGGCAACCCCTTGCGACTACCTTCCGTAAGAATGAAGAGGGAATCGGATTTCCGGAAAGGTGCAGTCCTGGACACGTAAATCCGCAATGCCCTGACTAGGTCAAGCGTATGCAGAGCCTTCTCCACTCTATGGACCGGAACCGGGCAAAGGGAAGGCAGTGAAATCTCTTCGTTAAGGTGAAAGTTGGACACAACCTTCGGAAGGAAGGATGGTACCGTGCGGAGAACCACCTTGTCCTGGTGAAAGGCTAGGAAAGGTCGTCTGCAGGAAAGTGCTGACAATTCCGACACTCTGCGTAACGAGGTGATAGCCACTAGAAAAACCACTTTCTGAGACAGAATGGAGAGTGGAACTCCTCTAAGAGGTTCGAAGGGTGGAGCTTGCAATGCTGTCAGGACCAGATTGAGGTCCCACGTATCCATCGGACGTTTGTAGGGAGGAACCAATCGGGAAACTCCCTGGATGAAAGTCCTTACTTGCGGTTTAATAGCAATGCGCTTTTGAAAAAGGACTGAAAGCGCCGACACCTGACTCTTAAGCGAACTTAAGGATAGCTTGGCATCTAGGCCCGATTGAAGAAAACCTAGTACCTTCGGGAGGGAATAAGGGAGTGGGACTTGTCCATGAGATTCGCACCAAGAAAAGAAGGCTCTCCAGGTACGATAATAGAGCTTGGCGGAGGCAGGCTTCCTTGCCCTGATCATAGTTGCAATGACTGCCGGTGAAAAACCTGCCTGGGTTAGAATCCAGGTTTCAAGGGCCATGCCGTCAAATTGAGGGCCCCTGAATTCTGGTGGAAGAACGGACCTTGAGACAGAAGGTCGTGGCGGTCGGGTAGACGCCAGGGGGCGTCTGCCGTAAGTTGGACGATGTCGGCGTACCAAGTACGTCTGGGCCAGTCTGGCGCGATGAGGATGGTCGGAACTCCCTCTTGCTTGACCTTCCTCACGACCCTGGCGATTATGGGGAGGGGTGGAAAAATGTACAGGAGTCGGAACTGGGACCAGGGCATCCGCTCCGAGCGACCGCGGGTCGTGTGTCCTGGCCATGAAATTGGGAACCTTGGTATTGAGATGGGATGCCATTAGGTCCACATCCGGGGTTCCCCATCGTTGACAGATCTGGTAAAAAATCTCGGGATGGAGAGACCACTCCCCCGAGTCCATTCCTTGCCTGCTGAGGAAGTCGGCTTCCCAGTTTTCTACACCCGGAATGTGTACCGCAGAAAGTACCGACCTTGTGTCTTCCGCCCAGCGGAGGATATGAGCCACTTCTCTCATCGCCTGGGCGCTGCGGGTCCCGCCTTGGTGATTCACGTATGCCACAGCCGTGGCATTGTCCGACTGTATCCGTATGTGCGAGGCTGCAAGCAAGTGATGAAAGGCTCTCAGTGCCAAGAGAATGGCCCTGATTTCCAGAACATTGATGGGCAATGTCACTTCCCTCGGTGACCACTTGCCCTGTGATGTAGGTGCACCGCCCCCCAGCCTGTCAGGCTTGCATCGGTAGTCAGGATCTTCCATTGTCCTGAGAGGAATGGCTTCCCTCGTGTAAGCGAGGTTGGTTTGAGCCACCAATGCAGGGACCTCCTGGTTGATGACGTCAACCTGAACTCCCTGTCGAGGGAGAAGGGGTTCCTGTCCCAAGATCTGAGTATGGCTAGCTGAAGGACCCTGAGGTGAAACTGGGCAAATGGCACTGCCTCTATTGCTGCTGCCATCCTGCCGAGGATTCTCATGGCAAACCGGAGAGATCGAGGAGGACTGCGAAGGAGTGTGCGAACTCCCAGACGGATGGCCAGTGTCTTGTCCTTGGGAAGGAGCACCAGGCCCCTGGTGGTGTCGAATACCATTCCCAGGAATGTTAGAGTCCGAGTTGGGATGGTCGACGATTTCTGTAGGTTGACTAGCCATCCCAGGCGACTCAGAGTGTCTAGAGTGATTGAGACACTGACCTCGCAGTCTTTGAAAGTGGGAGACTTGACGAGGAGGTCGTCCAGGTACGGGACGACTAGAATGCCTCTTGAGTGCAGGACGTCCATGGTGGCCGCCATGACTTTGGTGAACGTTCTTGGAGCCGTGGCGAGTCCGAACGGAAGGGCGACAAACTGGTAGTGGTTTTGGTTGACCGCGAACCTGAGAAACCTTTGGTGGGCGGGAGCAATTGGTATGTGGAGATACGCATCCTGTATGTCTATGGAAGCGAGGAATTCTCCCTGCTCCATGGATGCAACGATGGACCGGAGGGACTCCATGCGGAAATGACGGACCCGTACGTAATTGTTGAGCTGTTTTAGGTCCAGTATGGGTCGGACGCCGCCTCCTTTCTTGGGGACTACGAACAAATTTGAGTAGAATCCTCGGAATCTCTCGTTCGCGGGAACCGGCACCACAACTCCTGATTGAAGGAGAGAGGAAACCGCTTGGTGGAAGACACAAGCCTTTTCTGGTGGTGTTGGAGGAACAGAAAGGAAGAACCGGTTCGGTGGAACGGAAGTGAACTCTATCTTGTATCCGGAAGACACTATTTCCCTGACCCACCTGTCTTCTGTAATAGGCAGCCAGACTTGCTGAAAGAGTAAAAGTCGGCCGCCTACTGGTGGGGTGTCTTCCAGAGGTCTCGAGTCATGATGAAGTGAAGTTCTGAGGTTTTCCTCCCTTGGGTTTCGCTTGGCCTGCTTTCGACTGCCAAGCCCTGTCCGGTCGCTGCTGCGTCCGTGGGTTGTCTCTGCGTGGAGAACGGTTGCGGTTTTGCACTGGGCGCGAAACGGACCAGCCCGAGGAATTCCGAAAGGATCGGAATCGCGTCTGGTTTCTTCGTTTAAACGTGCGTTTCGGTTTTAGTTGAGGGAGAGAGGTACTCTTACCCCCGGTGGCATTGGCTATCATGGTGACCAACTTTTCGCCGAAAAGTCTACCAGTAGAATACGGAAATCACGTGAGGGACTTCTTTGAGGCCGCATCCGCTTGCCATTCTCGCAGCCAGAGGATGCGTCGGATCGTGATGGCGTTTGATGCTATTCCTGCTACACCTCTGGCGGAATCCAGGGCTGCATGAATCATGTAGTATGCTACCACTGCCATCTGGACCGCTTGGTCCGAGTGTTCAGGATTTGAAGCCTGAAGACCCTCCTGTAGTCTTTTGGCCCAAGCTAGGATGGCCTTGGCTGCCCAAACTGAAGCAAACGCAGGGCCCAGAGAGGCACCTGCCGCTTCGAAAATAGAACGAGCCATGCGTTCTACTTGCCGGTCTGCTGCGTCCCTGAGGGTTGAGCTATCCGGCAGAGAGTAAAGTCTGCGCTGCTAGCCTAGAAACCGGAGGGTCCACTTCAGGTGGATCTGCCCATTGTTTGGTGTCTTCCTGTGGGAAGGGGTACTTCGCTTCCAGATATTTGCGATTAGCGAATTTTTTGTCAGGCTGCGCAAACTGTTTGGTAAGTATTTTCTCAAACTCATCGTGATTAGGGAAGACCTTAGTTGGTTTTTGAACACTTTCGAAGCAAATCCTATGTTTTGGGACTTCCGGAGGAGACTCTGGAATTTTTAGCACCCGATGAATAGAAGAAATTATGTCCTCAACTAGCGCTGTATTGCTAGGGGGAGAAGGTACCACGGACCTGACCGTTTCATTATCTGAGTCGGAGTCACAGATGCCCTCCGAATCCTGTGCCTCACTAAGGTGATCCCTGGAGGGCGACCTGGGGCGGGGGTCTTCTGTGGTGGGGGATCCCTGTGGTAAATTGCACTGTCTGTCTGTGGCAGGGGATTGCCCAGGAGACCTGGAATGACGTTGTCTCTCCCTAGAGGGGGGACGGCCTTGTGCTATAGTGCGACTCAGGTGATCGAGACCTGTGAGTCCGCTTACGTCTGTGAGAGTCGGAAGCAGCATGTTCCTGAGACAAGCTGTCCGTTTGCTGTGTACCGTCCATAGCCGGGGCCCGACTCTGCAGAGATTGCAGCTATGTAGCAGTTAGGTTGTCTATGGACTGGATCCCTCAGCCGGCCTGGGGTCCCTGGAAGCTGCGGAATGCTGCCTGATCTCCAACCCTACCTGAGGCGTCTCAACCTAATACCCCCTGCGGGGGGATTAGGGAGGGTGCGTCTGTCACCGTCAGGGGGTCTTCATCCTCGCCTCAACCTCAACCCAGACCCCTTAAGGGTGTTGGGGAAGGAGGGGGGTCTCGACCTCGAACCAGGACCCGAGGGACTGGGGAGGGAGCGACATGGGGAAAAAACCACCTCAACCTCAACCGGGTAGCCCTAATAGGGGACCGAGGAGGGAGCCATGCCGGGAGTCTCGCTGGAGACCCACTTTTCTTCATCTGTATTTCCGTGAAAAAAAGGAAAAAAACGGAAGAAAAAAGGTGTGCCTCCTTGCGACACTAAGCAAAAACTGGAGAAGGCTGAAGCCGTCCAGGGGTGTATACTGCAGAGGAGCCGCCAAAGTTAATCTTTTTCAGATTATGCATAGTGTCGCCTCCTAGTGGACAGCAGCATAACACCCAAGGTTCTGTGTCCCCCAATTAGGCGACAGAGTAAAATAAGTAAAAAAGGAAGTGCATTAAATAACATAGGGTACTTGGTAAACACTGTTTTGATCAAAAAAGTATAAGGCTGAGTTCACACGTGGCGTTTTTTTCGCGTTTCCGCGGCAGTTTTAACCGCGCGATTTTGCCGCGAAAAATAAGCATCCCATGCATTCCTATGGGATTCCGCAATGCTGTGCTAATGCTGCGGTTTTTACCGCGGCGGAATTGCTTCGCGGTAAAAACCGCAGCATGCTCATTATTTTGCGGAATCGCGGCGATCCCACACCCATAGGAATGCATTGTTCCGCTTACTTCCCGCATGTGGCTGTGCACACCATGCGGAAAGTAAGCAATTGCGGATGGTACCCACGGTCCGGAGGAGAGGAGACTGTCCTCCGGGCTTTGGGTACCATATCCCTGTAAAAAATAGAATTTAAAATAAAAAAATATTGTTATTCTTACCCTCCGACGTCCCGCGCAGCATTCCCCCCTCTCTCCACGCTCCCGTTCCCAGTAGTCCTTTGCGAAAATGCCCGCGATGGCGTCCGATCTCGCAGGATCGCGAAGTCTCGCGGTAATTCGCGCGACGTCATCGCGAATTACCGCGAGACGTCGCGATCCCGCGAGAACTGACGTCATCGCGGGCATTTTCGCAAAGGACAACTGGGAACGGCTGCGCGGGACGTCGGAGGGTAAGAATAACAGTATTTTTTTTTTTTTTTTTTTACATTCTATCTTTTACTACTGATGCTGCATAGGCGGCCTCAGTAGTAAAAAGTTGGTCACACTCGTCAAACACTATGTTTGACGAGTGTGACCAACCTGTCAATCAGTTCTCCAAGCGATGCTACAGATCGCTTGGAGAACGCTAGCATTTTGCAAGCTAATTACGCTTGCAAAATGCTAGTTTTTCCGCGGGAAAATCGCGGGAATTTAAAATGCGATTTTCCCGCGGACTGGAATTCCGGAATTCTCGCGGTAATTTCCGCGAGAGTTCCGGTACGTGTGCACTTAGCCTAAAGCTGTCCCACCATCATGTCCCACAAATAACAAGCCACCACAGAGCATCATCAGCAAAAAAATAAAAAAAAGTTATAGCTCGCAGAATAAAGTGATGCAAAAATAATTATTTTTATATAAAATTGTTTTTATTACATAAAAGCGACAAAACATAAAAAAGGACAAATTAGGCATTGTTGTAATCGTACTGACCCGAAGAATAAAAACCGCTTTATCAATTTTACCACACGCAGAACGGTGTAAACGCACCCCCCAAAAGAAATTCATGAAATGCTGTTTTTTGTTCATTCTGCATCCCAAAAATCCTAATAAAAAGCGATCAAAAATTGTCACGTTCACGAAAATGGTACCAATAAAAACGTCAACTCGTCCTGCCAAAAATAAGACCTGACATGACTCGGTGGGTAAAAATATGGAAAAATTATAGCTCTCAAAATGTGGTGATGCAAAAACTACTTTTACAATAAAAAGCGTCTTTTAGCGTGCAACAGCTGCCAAACATAAAAAGCCGCCATAAATAGTAAATCAAACCCCCGTTATCACCCCCCTTAGTTAGGGAAAAATAATTTTTAAATAATGTATTTATTTCCATTTTCCGGGGTGTGTTGGGGCTAGGGTTGGAGTTAGAATTGGGAGGTTTCCATAGTTTAGGCACATCAGGGGCTCTCCAAAGGCAACATGACACCCGCAGACCATTCAATCAAAGTCTGCATTCCAAAACGTCACTACTTCCCTTCCGAGCCCTGACGTGTGTCCATACAGTAGTTTTCTCCCACATATGGGGTATCAGCGTACTACTCAGGACAAATTGGACAACAACTTTTGGGGTCCAATGTCTCCTGTTACCATTGGGAAAATAAAATTGGGGACTAAAAGATCATTTTTGTGGAAAAAATACGATTTTTTTATTTTCACGCCCGGGCGTTATAAACTTCTGTGAAGCCCTTGGGGGTTCAAAGCAGGGCTGTGGAGTCGGAGTTAGTTTTGGTTGGAGTCGGAAGAAATGTACCGACTCCAGCTTTAAAAAAAAGTATTAATATTTCATAATTGAACTTTCATATGAATGTTATAAATGTTACTCAAATATATATGTTCTATCAAACTATGAACAACAGTGATAAGCAGTTCTGCTGGAGATAGAGACATTTCTTACTTCTTGTGTGTCACTGTTCTCCACTGCCCTTATCTAATCTTATACTTGGTTAACCTCATGCTGCCCCAACCCCCCAACTTACAATGTATGAAACTGAAAGTTTAAATGTGTTGAAAATTCTTAGTAGTAAAGCTCCTCCTCTAGACTAGATCATACTAGGTGTGCGTCTTCCAAGCATCTCACAACTGCCTGCTACTCAGAAGAGGAAGACTGTAAGAAGTATTATCCTTTCAACAAACTTTGCATCAATTAACTGTGAGTACATGAGGAATAATAACAGTATTACTGACCACTATATCAGTTGTACGACCTGGCAATAATTTTGCACAATTGTTTTTAGGAAAAACAATTGTCATTTGGATTGTGAATGCAGAATTAAAAACCTGAGAATGTCGAAGAAGCATCACATTAAATCAGCTGTATTTGAACATTTCACCATCACTCAAGATAGAAAACATTATGTCTGTCAGATATGACAAATGATCCAGACGAAAACAAATGCTGTGAAGCCAAGATGAGTGCATATACAGGCAAAGATAAAAATGCTCCTACCAGAGCTTCTAATCTAAAGAGACATTTACAGCACTTTCATCCAGAAGTACTGAAAGCAGTGGATGAGAAAGACTGCATCCAAACCAATGAACCAGTGCCCAGCTCTTCCAGCCAAACAAAGGAGCAGAGAACTTTGCAGCCATCAGTTGCAAGATATTTTGTCAGTGACAAAGTTACTGTGACAATGACAGTAGATACATTTAAAAAACAGATCATAGAGCTTGTTGTAAAGGATAGTGTGCCTATTTCATTATTTTCACGACCAGCTTTTATGTGTCTGAATGGGGAAATGGCCCGCAAGCTTGGTGTTTCTCTGGAGAGAGAGAGTATTAGAAAATTAGTAATCGAAGAAGCTTTTAAACAAAAGGAAGAACTTAAAAAAACTCTCAAGGGACGCTTTCTGTTTCTTAAAATGGATGCCTGCACACGTCACAGAGTGAACTATTTTGCCATCAATGTCCGATTTGTTTGTGACAAAAATGAAATAGTTACCAAGACATTGGCAGTAAAAGACACCAAAGCTCATCACACCAGTGAGTTTCTCCAGGTCTTGGTGGAAAAGGTTCTGCAAGACTATGAACTTAAAAAAGAGCAAGTTCTTTCTGTCGTAACTGACAATGCTTCAAATATGATAAGTACTATTAAGCTAATGAATGAGAGTAATGATGGTGACCAGCATCTAGAAGAACATTCTCGGTCCACAGACACAGAAATGTTTGAAATAGAGGAACACAGTATTGTAACTGAGGAGCAAACTGAAGTTGCTTCAGATGAACAGCAACATGATAGTTTAGATGATCTTGTTGAAACTGTGTCAATATGTTCTTTCATTCATCACATGCGCTGTGTTGTGCATACGCTACAGCTGGCTATAAGAGACAGTCTGCAAGAAGGACATGCTGCTGCACTGATTCGCAAGGTGAGAAAATTGGCTACTGTTGCCAGAACCCCTAAAGTTGACTCAATTTTGAAGAGACGTGCTGGAAAAGGGGCAATTATTGATCAAGCCACACGATGGGGCAGTACTTACTTAATGATTCAGCGCTTGGTTGAACTGAAAACCTTTCTTGTAGACATGGCTAACCCTCAACTGACGCTAAATGAAAGTCAGTGGAATCCGGTGACTGAGCTGGAAAAATTGCTAGAGCACCCATTTACAGTGACTAAAAAGTTACAAGCAGAGGACTTAACTCCAGGTATTTTCTTAAAGGAGTGGAAGAACCTGATGTTTCGCCTGTCCCAAAGAGGAGGGTTAATTGCAAGTGGCATTGCTACATCAATGAAATGGAGAGAGGAGCTACTATTACAAAACAACATTCTTTTGGCAGCTGTTTATGTAGACCCAATGCATCGGATTCTTCTAGATGATCAACAGCTAAGTAAAGGAAAAGAAGCTCTGTTTGAAATAGCAGTAAGGATGAAAGGGTTGCAGAACAGTCAGGAGGAACAAGAAGAATTTGGTCGTCCTGCCACATCTTCACCCTCATCATCAACTGATGAAGAATTTAATTTCGAAAAATATTTGGATCACAAGGACCGTGCAAAGCGTTCCCGCATAGAAGAGTCATCCCCATCAAGGAACACAGCCAGTACATTTCAGCAGAATTTTTCATGTGCACTAAAAGAAATTGAGAAATTTGACCGTTCATCAAAAATAACAGTGCAACAAGCGATTCCTCTGTATCAGGGCTGTGGAGTCGGAGTCGTGGAGTCAGAGTCGGTGCTCATTTTGGTGGAGTCGGAGTTGGAGTCGGTATAAAATGGACCGACTCCGACTCCTAAAATATATAATAAATTGGGTACAGTAATTCAATGCAGGATGTGCTGAATATTTTTTCATAGGAGTTTGGGAAAGTTATGAAATGTCCTATAAATGGCTGTTATATTCCTGATCTAAGGCTACATTCACACACAGCGTTTTTCCTGTGTTTTTTGAGGATACGTTTTTCAGCTGCAAAAGCTGATCATCTTTTTAAAAAAAATGCATCACCTGAAAGGTTTTTGAGCTCATAGATAATGTTTTCAATAGCAAAAGCAGATTAGAAATCTGCTCTATCCATTTATCCATATCTGTCTATCCATATCGTATCTGTACCAAAAAGAATGAAAACCGGGTAGTACACCAATATACACTCACTGGCCACTTTATTAGGTACACCTGTCCAACTGTGTGTTAAGACTTAATTTCTAATCAGCCAATCACATGGCGGCAACTCAGTGCATTTAGGCATGTAGACATGGTCAAGACAATCTCCTGCAGTTCAAACCGAGCATCAGTATGGGGAAGAAAGGTGATTTGAGTGCCTTTGAACGTGGCATGATTGTTGGTGCCAGAAGGGCTGGTCTGAGTATTTCAGAAACTGCTGATCTACTGGGATTTTCACGCACAACCATCTCTAGGGTTTACAGAGAATGGTCCGAAAAAGAAAAAAAATCCAGTGAGCGGCAGTTCTGTGGCCGGAAATGCCTTGTTGATGCCAGAGGTCAGAGGAGAATGGGCAGACTGGTTCGAGCTGATAGAAAGGCAACAGTGACTCAAATTGCCACCCGTTACAACCAAGGTAGGCAGAAGAGCATCTCTGAACGCACAGTGCGTCGAACTTTGAGGCAGATGGGCTACAGCAGCAGAAGACCACACTGGGTACCACTCCTCTCAGCTAAGAACAGGCATCTGATGGCTACTTTCAGCAGGATAATGCGCCATGTCATAAAGCTCGAATCATCTCAGATTGGTTTCTTGAACATGACAATGAGTTCACTGTACTCAAATGGCCTCCTCAGTCACCAGATCTCAATCCAATAGAGCATCTTTGGGATGTGGTGGAACGGGAGATTCGCATCAGGGATGTGCAGCCGACAAATCTGCACCAACTGTGTGATGCCATCATGTCAATATGGTCCAAAATCTCTGAGGAATGCTTCCAGCACCTTGTTGAATCTCTGCCACGAAGAATTGAGGCAGTTCTGAAGGCAAAAGGGGGTCCAACCCGTTACTAGCATGGTGTACCTAATAAAGTGGCCAGTGAGTGTATATTCTGTTCTACCTAAATATCTTGATTATTGGATCATAAAAATGATTAAATGTCTGAGGTTCACATTGTACTACAATAAATTTTTCACTTAAATATAAGCAATATGTGTGGGAGTCGGAGTCGTGGAGTCGGAGTTGGAGTCGGAGTAAGGGAAATTGAGGAGTCGGAGTCGGAGTCACAGGTTTGGCTTACCGACTCCACAGCCCTGCTCTGTATCCCAACATTGTCAGAGATGTTGCCCGAGTGGTTACTGCTTTGCCACCAACACAAGTTAGTGTAGAGATGTTGTTCTCTGCTCTCAAAATAATTAGATCAGATTTGAGGGCATCCATGAAGGAGGATCTGACAGAGGCAATACTTTTTCTGAGGACAAATTTATAGATTTCTTCTTAACTGCATAAAAGTGTTTATTGCATATTTACTTACAGTTTAGAAAAGTTTATAAAAGTTATTTGCTATATTCTAATTGTATTCTAATAAATGTAGTTTTTGCTCTAAGTGGTCTGATTACTTATATGATGGTGAGAAACTGAATAAGCACGATGTTTAATATTTTACAACAGTAAATTTGTTATGAATTGGCCATTTATGAAGGAGTCGGAGCCTGATAAAATCCAGGAGTCGGAGTCGCAACTGTGGCTTACCGACTCCACAGCCCTGGTTCAAAGTTCTCACCACACAGCTAGATAAGTTCCTTGGGGGGGGTCTCGTTTCCAAAATGGGGGGGGGGGGGTTTACACCATTTTAGCACCTCAGGGGCTTTCCAAACGCGACATGGCGTCCAATCTCAATTCCAGCCAAAAAAGTCAAATGGCGCCGCTTCCCTTCCAAGCTCTGCAATGCGCCCAAATAGTGGTTTACCTCCACATATGGGGTATCAGCGTACTCAGTACAAATTGCACAATAACTTTTGGGGTCCTGTTACCCTTGTGAAAATAAAAATTGGGGGTGAAAAGATCATTTTTGTGGAAAAAATATGATTTTTTAATTGTACGGCTGTACGTTATAAACGTATGTCCTTGGGGGTTCAAAGTTCTCACCACATATCTACGCAAGTTCCTTGGGAGGTCTAGCTTTCAAAATGGGGTCACTTGTGGGGGGGGGGGTTCCATTGTTTAGGCATATCAGGGGCTCTGCAAATGTGACATGGCGTCTGATCTGAATGCTAGCCAATTTTGCGTTGAAAAAGTAAAACGGCGCTCTTTCCCTTCTGAGCTCTGCCATGCGCCGAAACAGTGGTTTCCCCCCACATATCAGGTATCAGCGTACTCAGGACAAATTGCACAATAACTTTTGCAGTCCAATTTCTCCTGTTACCCTTGGTAGAATAAAAAAAAAAAATAGGACCGGAAGTAATTTTTTTGTGACATTCAAAAAATTCCTGTGAAGCACCTGAAGGGTTTAATTAACTTCTTGAATGTGGTTTTGAGCACCTTGAGGGGTGCAGTTTTTAGAATGGCGTCACTTTTGGGTATTTTCTATCATATAGACCCCTCAAATTGACTTCAAATGTGATGTGGTCCCTTTATAAAAAAAAAAAAAAAAAAAAGGTAAAAATGACAAATCGCTGGTCAACTTTTAACCCTTAACTTCCTAAAAAAAAATGTTGGTTCCAAAATTGTGCTGATGTAAAGTAAACATGTGGGAAAATTTATTTATTTATTAAGGTTTGTGTGTGCCATATCTCTGCGATTTCAAATTTTCAAAATTTTAGCCAAATTTCCATTTTTTTCACAAATAAACGCAAGCTATATGAATGAAATTTTACCACTGACACGAAGTACAATATGTCACGAAAAAAACATTATCAGAATCACCAGGATCCATGGAAGCGTTCCAGAGTTATTACCTCATAAAGGTCAGAATTGTAAAAATTGGCCCGGTCATTAACATGCAAACCACCCTTGGGGGTAAAGGGGTTAAAAATAATAGGGAAACCACACCATTTTTTTCTTTTATTTGCTAAATAGATGTACAGATAGCTAAACACAAACTGCAGTAACTACATATCTCACTGACATTTCTTACTATGCACAGGCGCAAGTTGGTGAGTACTCTCATCAGCAGTGGCTGCTCTCGTTGCTATTAGCAAGACAAGGCACACAATGATGAGTGTAGTAGTCAGCCTGATCTGACCAGCAGTAACCGTTTCACCGCCGGTCACAGCCGCTGGCTCACACGCTGTCCCTCTGTGTGATATCCATTGGATTTCACAGGGAGTGACTTTAGGTAAGGTTACCAAAGGTCAACGCCGACGTTTCCCAAGCTGGAAGATGGATGTTCTGGCCCCCCATTCAAGTAGTTCAGGACGAAGTTCGGGTATCCAAACCAAACTTTTTTTTTTTTTTCTGTAGTTCAGCTGAACTCTAACATCTAAGGGTCCACCCATCTCTGGTTATTACCTATTCAAAGAGTAGTTAACTTATTAATCAGTGGGCTTAACACCAGTGATGAGCACAATTGCTCGTTACTTGAGTTTGCCTAGGGTGATTGGGTATACACAGAGGACCGTAGGTGCTCGAGTGACACATTGGAGTCTCCGTGGCCGCGTGTTTGGCGGCTGTTCGACAGCCACAAAATATGAGTGGATTACTTGTCGAACACTGGCAATCCTTGAATGTTTTCTGGCCGTCAAAACCTGTGATACTCGGCGTATACCCAGGCACCCTAGGGAAACTCGAGTAACGAGCATTTGCACTCATCACTAATTACAACTACTCAGACCTGCATCACTGCTCCGGGCCTTTTCCAGCAGCTCCAAAAGGGAATGAATAGGGTGATATTTGGGCATCCAACTTTACTATCCATTTTAGAATGGGGATAAAAGTTTACAAGAGGATTAAAATAAGCTGTTCTGTGATCGGTGTAGGGTCCCAGTGGACCTTATAGCCTATCTTATGGATAGAGTAAAAAATGGCGTTGCCCAGTAAAAACAAGCTAAGAGGTTAAAGGTAACTAAACACAAGTGCCAAAAAGATACAGCAATCCCTTGTCATGGAGTTTTTCAGGTGATGAATAAGAAATCCGTGTATGTATAATTATACATACACACAGATTTCTTATATTCATCACCTGATATATACAATTCGTCATCTTATATATATAAAATTGTATTTGATCATTTATAATGCTATTAGAACACAAACATGAAAAGTCAGAAGTCGAGGTATAAACCTACTTGGCCTGCTGGCTGTTCTTCAGTGCATTGATGCATTTGCCAAGGATGAGTAGCGATGTATTTATGTTCCCGCTTTCCTTCAGTCTTTCTCCTTCATTTCGAGTTTTTGTGCATCTTTCAGAACCAGCCAAGTCACACAGAGTTAATCTAAGACGAAAAAATGAATTTGGGGATGATTAGAATTAAAATCATCTATTTCTATAACTTATCACAAAACAATGTTATGGTCTGCATTTTTTCATTATTTACAGTCATATGTAAAAGTTTGGGCACCCCTATTAATGTTAACCTTTTTTCTTTATAATAATTTTGGTTTTTGCAACAGCTATTTCAGTTTCATATATCTAATAACTGATGGATGCAGTTATATTTCTGGATTCAAATGAGGTTTATTGTAGTAACAGAAAATGGGCAATCTGCATTTTAATAAAATTTGGCTTGTGCAAAAGTATGGGCACCTCAACATAAAAGTGACATTAATATTTCGTAGATCCTCCTTTTGCAAAAATAACAGCCTCTAGTCGCTTCCTGTAGCTATTAATGAGTTCCTGGATCCTAGATAAAGGTATTTGTGACCATTCCTGTTTACAAAACAATTCCATTTCAGTTAAGTTTGATGGTCGCCGAGTATGCACAGCCTGCTTCAAATCATCCCACAGATGTTCAATGATATTCAGGTCTGGGGACTGGGATGGCCATTCCCGAACATTGTAATTGTTCCTCTGCATGAATGCCTGAGTAGATTTGGAGCGGTGTTTTGGATCATTGTCTTGCTGAATTATCCATCCCCTGCGTAACTTCAACTTCGTCACTGATTCTTGCACATTATTGTCAAGAATCTGCTGATACTGAGTTGAATCCATGCGACCCTCAACTTTAACAAGATTCCCGGTGCCGGCATTGGCCACACAGCCCCAAAGCATGATGGAACCTCCACCAAATTTTACTGTGGATAGCAAGTGTTTTTCTTGGAATGCTGTGTTTTTTAGCCTCCATGCATAACGCCTGTTTGTATGACCAAACAACTCAATCTTTGTTTCATCAGTCCACAGGACCTTCTTCCAAAATGTAACTGGCTTGTCCAAATGTGCTTTTGCATACCTCAGGCGACTCTGTTTGTGGCGTGCTTGCAGAAACGGCTTCTTTCGCATCACTCTCCCATACAGCTTCTCCTTGTGCAAAGTGCGCTGTATTGTTGACCGATGCACAGTGACACCATCTGCAGCAAGATGATGCTGCAGGTCTTTGGAGGTGGTCTGTGGATTGTCCTTGACTGTTCTCACCATTCTTCTTCTCTGCCTTTCTGGATATTTTTCTTGGCCTGCCACTTCTGGGCTTAACAAGAACTGTGCCTGTGTTCTTCCATTTCCTTACTATGTTCCTCACAGTGGAAACTGACAGGTTAAATCTCTGAGACAACTTTTTGTGTCCTTCCCCTGAAAAGCTATCTTGAATAATCTTTGTTTTCAGATCATTTGAGAGTTGTTTTGAGGAGCCCATGATGCCCTCTTCATAGGAGAATCAAATAGGAGAACTACTTGCAAGTGGCCACCTTAAATACCTTTTCTCATGATTTGATACACCTGGCTATGAAGTTCAAAGCTCAATGAGGTTACAAAAGCGATTTAGTGCTTCAGGAAGTCCGTAAAAAGTAGTTAGGAGTGTTCAAATCAAGAAAATGATAAGGGTGCCCATACTTTTGCACTGGTCAAATTTTGTGTAAATGCAGATTGCACATTTTCTGTTAGTGCAATAAACCTCATTTGAATCCAGAAATATAACTGAGTCCATCAGTTATTGGATATATGAAACTGAAATAGCTGTTGCAAAAACCAAAATGGTTATAAAGAAAAAAGGTTAACATTAATAGGGGTGCCCAAACTTTTACATATGACTGTATAAGTTTCCATATCTGTTATTTGAAGGGAACCTGCTACTGCGCATGCGTCGATGGCACCATCTTACTGGAGAAGAAAAGAAAAAAATCCTCCTCCAAGATACTGCGCAGGCGGCACTAGCAGCTCTCTGAGATAGCCGAGAGCTGCTACTGTGAAGGTGGCGCCATCTTGGAGGAGGAAATTTTTTTTTCCTTCTTCAGCAAGATGGAGCCCCCAGATCGTGAGCAGTAGCAGCTATCGGATCACAACTTGAAATGAAACATGTACACTACAGTTCAAAGGTTTAGGGTCAATTAGAAATTTCCTTACTTTTGGAAGAAAAGCACAGTTTTTTCCAATGAAACTAACATTAAATGATTCAGAAATACATTCTATACATTGTTAATGTGGTAAATGACTATTCTAGCTGCAAACGTCTGGTTTGTAATGCAATTTCTTCATAGGTGTATAGAGGCCCATTTCCAACAACCATCACTCCAGTGTTCTTATGGTACTTTGTGTTTGCTAACTGTGCAAGAAGGCTAATGGATGGTTAGAATACCCTTGTGCAAGTATGTTAGCACAGCTGAAAACAGTTTGGCTGATTAGAGAAGCTATAAAACTGACATTCCTTTGAGCTAGTTGAGAATCTGGAGCATTACATTTGTTGGTTCCATTAAACTCTCAAAATGGCCAGAAAAAAAGAACTTTCATGTGAAACTCGACAGTCTATTCTTGTTGTTAGAAATGAAGGCTATTCCATATGAGAAAATGCCAAGAAACTGGAGATTTCCTACAACGGTGTGTACTACTCCCTTCAGAGAGCACAAATAGGCTCTAACCAGAGTAGAAAGAGAAGTGGGAGGCCCCGCTGCATAACTGAGCAACAAGACAAGTACATTAGAGTCTGTAGTTTGAGAAATTGACGCCTCAGGTCCTCAACTGGCAGCTTCATTAAATCGCACACGCAAAACATCAGTGTCAAAGTCTACAATGAAGAGGCAACTCCGGGATGCTTGCCTTCAGGGCAGAGTGGCAAAGAAAAAGCCATATCTGAGACTGGCTAATAAAAAGGAAAAGATTAAATATGCGCAAAAGAACACAGACATTGGACAGAGGAAGATTGGAAAAAAGTGTTATGACAGACGAATCCAAGTTTGAGGTGTTTGGATCACAAAGAAGAACATTTGTGAGATGCAGAACAACTGAAAAGATGCTGGAAGAGTGCCTGACGCCATCTGTCAAGCATGGTGGAGGTAATGTGATGGTCTGGGGTTGCTTTGGTGCTGGTAAAGAGGGAGATTTGTACAAGGTAAAATGGATTTTGAATAAGGAAGGCTATCACTCCATTTTGCAACGCCATGCCATACCCTGTGGACAGCGCTTAACTGGAGCCTATTTCAACCTACAACAGGACAATTACCCAAAGCACACTTCCAAATTATGCAAGAACTATATAGGGAAGAAGCAGGCAGACAGTATTCTATCTGTAATGGAGTGGCCAGCGCAGTCACCAGATCTCAACCCCATTGAGCTGTTGTGGGAGCAGCTTGACTATATGGTACGCAAAAAGTGCCCATCAAGCCAAACCAACTTTTGGGAGGGACTTCTGCAAGCATTGGGTGAAATTTCTCCAGATTACCTCAGCAAATTAGCTGCCAGAATGCCAAAGGTCTGCAATGCTGTAATTGCTGCAAAGGGAGCATTCTTAAGTTTGAAGTAGAAAATTATTTCTTCAAATAATCTTTTTTTCGAACCTTCTCAATGTCTGGACTAGATTTTAAATTCATTTAGCAACTCATTTGATTAAAAAAAGTATGAGTTTTCATGGAAAACACAAAAGTGTCTGGGTGACCCCAAACTTTTAAACGGTAGTGTATTTGTATGGATGTATGACCAGCAGTAACTTAACATCTGTCCTAGCCTGCAGGTCTCACAAAGGTGATGGCATATATTTCCAGGCTGCAGCTCTTCACAAAGGTCACAACCTATGTTATGCTGAGAAGACAGTTTTCCCAGTCCCTGACTCCCCAGGGGGCCTTCACGAGAACGCACACAGAATTGGAAACATTTCACAAAACCCAGTGTCTTTGCTGGAGAGATGCCAAATTGCAGCATGACACTATTTACTATGAGAAAGAAAAGTTATATAAAAAGTGTTCAGAGAAAAACCACCATGGTTACTTACCGGTAGCCGGTTTTTCCGGAACCCATGACAGCACCACATGAGAGAGGGATCCGCCCCGCCAGGACAGGAACCTACTGAAATATAAGGGGCGGCACCTCTCCCCCGCTTCAGTTGGATTACAGAGCATTGAGAGGACTTCCCGGTTAGTTACATGTTTATCCAACACCACATCACACAAATACACCCGACTATTGTGCACACCCATACGGTGAAAAAAGGGGGGGGGGAATATACGGGTGCTGTCATGGGTTCCGGAAAAACCGGCTACCGGTAAGTAACCATGGTGGTTTTCCCTTCACCCATGACAGCACCACATGAGAGATTTTTGGAGACTTCGAAACACCTTAGGGAGGGACCACCGCTTGCAGCACCCTTCTACCAAAGGTCAAGTCAGCCGAGGAGGATAGATTTAATCTATAGTGCTTAAAAAAGGTTGAGGGTGAGGCCCAGGTAGCGGCCTTACAAATTTGCTCAATTGATACCTCTGCCTTTTCAGCCCAGGAGGTCGCCACGGCTCTGGTGGAATGAGCCTTGATGCCGTCCGGAATCGGAACACCACTAGCTCAGTAGGCTACACTAATGGCCTCCCTAATCCATCTGGCAATAGTCCCTTTCGATACTCCATAACCTTTCCTGGCACCCTGGAAGGCTACAAATAGGGACTGGGACCTCCTCCACTGGCTGATTACTGATATATACTCTAAGAGGGCTCTTTTCACATCTAGATTATGGAATTTCTCCTCTTCTGGGTTTTTCAGATTTTCCCAGAAGGAGGGGAGGACGATTTCCTGGCTACGGTGAAAATCCGACACCACTTTCGGTAAATAAGCAGGGTCTGTTTTTAGGACAATTCTGTCCTGGTATACCTGGGTATACGGTGGACTAACTGATAGGGCCTGCAGGTCACTTACCCTACGTGCCGATGTAAGGGCCACTAGAATAATGGTTTTTAGGGTAAGATATTTCACTGATAGTTGTTGTACTGGTTCAAATGGTTCCTTTGTGAGAGCTTCTAACACAAGGTTTAAATCCCAGGGAGCCATTTTTTGCGATGGGACTGGTCTAGACCTGTGGCAGGATTTAATAAACCTAGCTATCCATCTGTTTGCCGCTATGTTACAATTATATAGAGCGCCTAGCGCTGAAACTTGTACTTTGAGTGTATTTACCACTAGGCCTAGCTGTAGACCTGCCTGTAAGAACTCTAAGATAGTCTTGATCGGGGGTTCTTGGTCTAATGGTTTCCCCAGAAACTGCAGAAACTTATTCCATATTCTACCGTATATATTAGTTGTTACTGGCTTCCTACTTTTCATCAGTGTAGCCACCAACCCAGGGGAGAATCCTCTATTACTTAAAAGTGACCTTTCAAATTCCACGCCGTCAGATGGAACCCCTTGACTTGCGTGTGGAATACCGGACCCTGAGCTAGCAGGTCTGGAATCTCTGGCAGTACCCACGGATCTGAGAGGGACATTATCTGTAGTAGTGAGAACCATGGCCTTTTTGGCCAGAACGGGGCTATTAAGATCACTCTGGCCTGATCTTCCCTTATCTTTTTCACTACTACTTGGATTAGAGCTATCGGAGGAAAGGCATAACTTAGCTTGAAATCCCACGGAATTTGCAAAGCGTCCACTGCCCATGGCTCTTCCTTTGGGTTCAGTGAACAGAATCTTTTTACCTGCCTGTTGCTTCTGTTGGCAAAGAGGTCTATTATTGGCTCTCCCCAAAGATGTACTATCTTTTGGAACACTACCCGATTCAGGGTCCATTCCCCCTGTTTTAGTGTGTTGCGGCTTAGGAAATCGGCTTGTGTGTTTTCTACCCCTCTGATGTGTAGGGCTGATAGGGAGTGTAGGCGTCTCTCTGCCCTGTGAAAGATCTCGTTGGTTTCGAGCATTAGGGAGCGTGACCTTGTCCCTCCCTGGTGGTTGATGTAGGCTACTGTTGTGCTGTTGTCTGACATAATCCGGACATTGCGGCCTTCTAGAGTGGGCATGAATATCCTTAGGGCTCTGTTTACTGCCCGTAGCTCTCTTAGGTTGGAGGATGCGTTTTGCTCTAGGTGTCCCCAGGGTCCCTGGGCTACCTGTCCCCTTAGGTGCGCTCCCCACCCCGAGGAGCTTGCGTCTGTCATTATCACGTCGGACACTGGCTTCTGCCACGATGTCCCTGTTAGTAGGTTTGCTCTGTCTAGCCACCATCTGAGAGCGCCTTTGGTTTTTACGGAAAGTTCCAGCCTTCCTTCTAAACAGCCTTTTAGCGACTTCTGTGCTGATAGGACCTCTGCTTGTAGTTGACGGGTATGAAATTGTGCCCATCTGACCGCTGGGATACAGGCCGTCAGAGTGCCCAACAAGGACATTGCCCCTCTCAGGGTCGTGTGAGGTTGATCTATTGTTGCCAAGATCATATCCCTTACCTTTTCCACCTTGGCGTCTGGTAAGAGACAAATTTGTTGATTTGAGTCCAAGATGAAACCTAAGAACATTTGCCTTTGTAAGGGTTGTAGCCTTGACTTCTTGACATTCACCATCCAGCCGAGATTCCGTAGGGTATCTATCACCCTTTCTACTTGCTCTGTGCAGTGACGTTCTGAGTTGCCCACAATTAGAAAATCGTCTAGGTAGGGTATTATAATTGTGTTGTGGATGCGGAGGAATGCTGTCATCTCTGCAACTACTTTTGTAAACACCCTCGGTGCTATGGATATGCCGAATGGAAGGGCTCTGAACTGAAAATGTTTGAGGTTGCCCTGAATGTAGAGCGCTACCCTTAAGTATTTTTGGTATTCTGAATGGATCGGGATGTGGTAGTAAGCATCCTTTAGATCGACTACCGCCATGAAGCAGTTGTGGTGTAACAGCCTTATAGCTGAAGTCACTGACTCCATTTTGAAGGTTTGGTTCTGTATCCAACGGTTGAGGCCTCTCAGGTTTATAATCGTCCTGAACGAATGATCCGGTTTTTTTATTAGAAAGAGGGGCAAGTAGAAACCCCTTCTTTCCTGTCCTCTTGGGACCTCGATCAGGACATGTTTGTCCAGCAGGCTTAGGATCTCTGCCTCTAAGGCCATCTGTTCTTCTACCCCTCTCCTGACGGGGGTCACCACAAATGATGCTCTTGGCTGTTGAAAAAAGGGGAATTTTAAACCTTCCTTTATGATGTTTAAAATCCAAGTATTGGAAGATATATTTTCCCAGGCCTGACCAAACAGCATCAGTCTCCCCCCTACGGGGATGCCGGCGTCATTGAGGGGACTTTTTTGCGGATGAAGCGGCTCCCCCGAACATGAATCCAGACTCTTTCTTCCTCTTGTCTTCCCATCTTTTCCGATCTCCCGGAGGCCGTCCTCTATTGAATTTCCCCCTCCGAAAGGGCGGTCTTCTTTGATCTCCCTGAAACCTGGGGAAGCCCTTCTTCTTATCACCCGCTTTTTCTAGGATTTCGTCCAGATTTTTTCCAAAGAGAAATTGTCCATCACATGGAAGGGAGCATAATTTGGCTTTTGATTGTAGATCTCCCGGACACCCTTTAAGCCATAACGCACGCCTTGCAGCATTTGATAGTCCCGCTGCTCTCGCCGTCAACCTCATGGAATCGGCCGAGGTGTCGGCTAAAAAGGCGGCTGCTCCGTGTAGCAGATCATGTCTCCTAAAATTTTCTCCCTAGACATCTTGGAAGCAATTTTTTCTTCTAGCTGCTGTAGCCAGATCATTAAAGACCGGGCTGTACAGGTACCAGCTGTCGCAGGTTTTAGTCCCCCCGCTGTTGCTTCCCAAGCATGCCTTAGGTAGGAGTCTGCTTTCTTATCTAGTGGATCTCTTAGTACTCCTGAGTCCTCTAGGGGCAGGGCCGACCTTTTGGATGACCTGGATACTGCCGCATCGATTTTTGGGACCTTGTCCCATATTTCCGTATCCTTAGGGTCAAAGGGATATCTCCTTTTTGAGGAGGAAGGAAGGCTACCTGATTTTTCAGGCTTCTTCCACTCCCTTTCGATGAGCGCCTGGACTTTTTCATTAACTGGAAAGGTGCGTTTCTTCCTTTCCTGTAACCCACCAAACATTACATCTTCTAGGGATTTGGTCGCTTTTTCCTCCTGAAGGCCCATAGTTGACCTAATGGCTTTAAGGAGACTATCAGTATCCTCAACCGGAAAACACGGTCTGTCCCCTGTGTCACTATCCGAGGAGGAAGAGGACATGCGCTCAGCCTGATATTCGGACGAGGAGGAGTCTGATGAAGAACTTGGGGAGTTTCTTCTACTTTTTTTCTTTTTCTTTAATCGTTTAAGTGAACCTTCCACCTCTGATTTTATGACAGATCTGAGGTGAGTTGCTAGGCTCGGCACTTCCTCCTCCACTGTTTGCTGTATACAGCTAGCGCAAAGGTTTTTTTGCCAATCTTTCGCTAGGGGGTTCTGGCATATCGCACACTCCCTATTATTTCTTTTGCTCCCTGCTTTTTTGCCTTTCACCTAAGGAAGCAAATAACACACAAAAAGGACCCTATTAATAATGGTCTAACATTCACGAAGATCCACTCACCACCCACAAAATCGGGTACCGGGCTGGAAGGCTGCGCTGGAGCATGTGGTCTGTGTTCTCTCGATCTCGAGGAATCATTTGATCTATGGCTCGGACGGCTGCTGCTCTTACCGCTCGAACGGCTACCGTGCTTCCGTGCCGAGGTCTGCGAAGGGGGTAGAGACAGTGGGGACGGTGAGCGTTCCTGCTGTGACCCCATTGTAACAGCCCGGCCGTTCTGCTCCTTGCCTCCTTTAAATAGGCCCCGGTGAGCGATCCTTTTGACCCTCCCCACTGCGACCGCCGGCCATTCTTTTTTTTTTTTTTTCTTCTTCTTCTTTTGTGGCCGGCGCCGCACTAGGCGCCATGTCCGTCGCGTCCGTGACGTCAGCCGGCGCATACCCAAGCTGCACCTCGCCGCTGACGTCAGGCGCCGGAAGTCGCGCCCGGCTTCCCCTGTCCCAGGGAGAAGGAGCGAGCGGGCGCGCGCGCAGGGGGAGGGAGGCACGGAGGAGCGCCCCGAATGGAGGCCGCCTTACCGCACCCGCACGAACCCGGGGCCTGCTGGAGGAACCCCGGGGACTGCGCTTCCAGGCGCAGACGGCCAGCGCTGCAGGTAAGCTGACCTGCTCTTCCCGCGCCGGGACGGCCCTGGGTCCATGTCTTCATCCATGGCAGGCACCGCCGCTGTCAGCCTGGGATCCCGCTCCAGGACAGGAACCCAACTGAAGCGGGGGAGAGGTGCCGCCCCTTATATTTCAGTAGGTTCCTGTCCTGGCGGGGCGGATCCCTCTCTCATGTGGTGCTGTCATGGGTGAAGGGAAAATAATGGATTCTTTGGTAGAGTCGCCATGATCCAGTCACAAACCAGCAATTAGAATATTAACATGAGAGGATGGTCTAGAAATCTGATCGCCAGGTTTAATCTATAAATTAGGCTTTTACACAAGGGAAGATGTTCACAGACTGAGGGACAGCCAAGCTAGTGTGAGCCATTCCATATTCATCTCCCCATCAGGGAGCAGAATGCCAGACTACAACATTTAGATGTTTCTCTAAGTTTTCCCTATTAATTTACCACTGTTTTGCATATTTGTATTGTCACTTTTTATTTCCATATTTTTATATCCTTTTATTGTAAGCACTGTACCTTTTCTATTAAAGTTTAAAACTTTAATAAGTTTGAACCTTGTATGCTCTAAAGAATCCATATCCATAGAGTGTATGATCCTGGTGATTGGCAGATAGTAGTAGTAGTAGTAGTAGTAGTAGTAGTAGTAATATTTCTGGGACTCATCGCCCGTGTGTTCGGTGAGTGGTGGCAGCGTGTACGAGTAGGGTGCGTGTTCTGTTTCGGGGTGTGATATACGCTCCCATTGTAGCATAGGACAGAGGTGGAATGTTGGACTGAGTGAGAGGAGATGGATTAACCCTTGCAGGCGCAACCCCAAGGCACGTGCGAGTACGTGACAGCTATATACAGCAATAGCTACTACTGCACAGGCGCCATTTTCAAATTGATATTTTTTTTTCTAGCTGAACAACATCAAGAACATGAATCATTGGGACATGAAACATGCAATTATGCTGCAGCACAGGTGCTACAGCTGTGACCTGCCTGCAGTTTTTTTTCTATGTACAGATATTCATTGTGCAAACGATGTGGCAGGTTACTGAGGGATAAGTGACCTGTCAGCAGTATGCATTATGAATACCTAATCAGAGAGCACCACATGACAACCCCCACAGGCCGCCACGGGGCACAAGCATATCATTAACTCAAAACTGAAAATAAAGATTAAATAACCACAAGACGGATTACATAAACCAAGGTTTCATTTTAATCTGTATAATGGCGCCGACCTGACACTGACTGTAGGTTACTGTGCACAATCCTGCTGACAGGTTCCCTTTAATGACCAGGCCAAATTTTTTAAATCTGCCCAGTGACAATTTATGCGAGCTAAGGGTCAGTCTTTACTGACAACATACTATGTAGGATACTAAAACCCGACCTTGACTTTACAATATTACAGAATGATCTGGATACTATGTCTGAATGGGCAAACACTTGGAAAATCAGAGTTAACGTGGATAAATGTAAAGTAATGTACCTAGGACAGAGTAATCCTATTGATGCATATACATTAAATTGGAGTATACTCAGGACTACAGAACAGGAGAAGGACTTGGGTATTCTCATTACAAGTAAGCTGAGCAGCAGCACTCAATGACAGGCAGCAGCTGCAAAAGCAAACAAAATTTTAGGGTGTATAAAAAAAAAAAAAAAAAATCCTGCAAACCCAACGCATTGCTACCCTTTTATAAATCAATGGTGAGGCCACATCTAGAATATGGGATCCAGTTTTGGGCTCCACGTTTTAAAAGGATATTCAGAAGTTAGAGTCAGTTCAAAGGCGGAAACTAGATTTCCATCAGGTATGGAAAACCTCTCATGATGAGAATTTAAAAAGTTGGCCTTGTTCACCTTAGGGGGGGGGGGGGGGGGGGGGGGGGGGGAAACTTCTTCAGAGGACATCTCATTTACATGTGTGGTCAGTACAAAGGACTAGCACACGACTTCTTCCTTCCAAAGACAATACTAAGGACCAGGGGGCACTCATTACGGGTGGAAGAAAGGAGATTCCAGCAGCTAAACAGGAAAGGGTTCTTTACAGTTAGAGAAGTCAGACTGTGGAATGCCAACCACTAGTGGTATTAATGGCAGACACCAACAGCTTTTAAAATAGGGCTGGATGATTCCCTGAATGCAAAACAACATTGTGGGTTACAGCCAAATTTACTGGAAAAATGTACAATTGGTTGAGAAAGGTTAGAGACACCTTCAAAAGATGGATCTGCAGTTTGAAAACATACAGTTCTACCCATCCAGGAGCAAATTAAAAGAAAGCTTTAAACGCCAAATCCATAGACTTTTTTAAAGCATTCTGAAGAAAGCATTGATTTAAATTCACATACAAGTCAAGTGTTAAGTGCTCTGGGTGTGAGAGCACTTCCTGAGACTCTGCCCCCTGACGTAGTTTCCCCGCTCAAAGTCACATCAGGCAAGCAAATCAGGCAGTGAGCCATCAATCAAGTTAAGGAGGCAGATGCTAGGATAAGATGAAAAATCAAGATGTGCTCCATCAAGCCAAGAGCATTTATGCCTCATTTGCGCATGAATAAATAAAAAAAAAAAACCACAGAAATTTCTCAGGAATGCAGCAACAGATAGAACTTATATCTATCAAATACCTGCATTGGTGGTTGTTTTTTTTGGGAGAGGCCAGGGAAGAAAGGGATAGATGACCTTACTGACCGATTAGACTATAAAGACGATTTATCCCACCACTGCTGTCCATGGGCTGGGTCACACTCTGCGGCTTCATTTTGTTGACATAGAGGTGCAAGGCAATAGCACCCGAAGTGGCGCTGCGTCAGGAAATTTGAAAAAAAATCCCCCCCCCCCCCCAAAATAATTTTAGGTACTTTCAATAATAGCAGTGACGCTCCTGCATCTTCATATAAGTTTTCAGAGGGTTTTAAGGATGTAACAAAGCAGAAGATAAAAGACCATGAGCGGGTGATAAATTTAAGATGATGGCGAAGAGGGCAAAAAAAAAAAGTTAAAATGTAGATTCCTTCACTTACTCGCTGACTTTTACTACACGAGGAACATCAGCATCTTCAATTTTTAGGAGGCGGACTGTAAATATACTGTGACTATAGAAGGAAAAAAAACAAAAGCGTTAAACCGATTGAACAGCTCACATTACCTGAAGTATATCAAGCTAACATAGGACTAATGCATATAGATTGTTGCATCTTCATCCATGGTTTTGAAAATGGCTTACCTTCTACTTGAAGAACTGTTCAGCTTTGTGAAGGCGATACTTTGGAACTTTTTCCCTAGAGTAAGAACTCTGCATGCCTCTCTAGCATCTGACACCTGTATCCACTGGAGATCTGGATTGAAATAGGAGCTGTATTACACTGGTGTACTTATACATTCCAGTAGACTAAAAATATACTTAAGCTGCATTTACATAAAAAATGTATATAATATTTTATAAAAATAATTTAAAGAGTGTCTACCTCGATTTCATCTATATATAGATCAACTCACTTGGCTGCACATCGAGGTGGACACAGGAACGAGTCTCTTTAAATATAGACTGAGGAGACTTAAAGCCGCAATGCTCCTCTGGGAAATATGCCAATTATGCAAATTGTCTCTTCAGAGAAGAGGAGGACTAGAACTCTAGTGCCACCTATTGGAAGTAGAGATCCTAAAAGTCAATGTCGACCCTTTAACGAGCCTTGTTACATGACTTAGGATAAAAGCCAAGCCAGAATCTCAATTTGCAGACACTGTTTCGGGGGTACTGCCCCTTAAGTCTCCTCATCTCGACATGCTTAGCATGTCATTCTCCGCAAGGAGAAATTATACTTCTTGGCTATCGGTCAGACGCCTCTCTCACAGTCAAACCAGATCTCACACTTTGCACTGACGAGGGGCAGTAGACCTAAACACAGTGTCTGCAAATTGAGATTCTGGCTTGGCTTTTATCCTAAGTCATGTAACAAGGCTTGTTAAAGGGTCGACATTGACTTTTAGGATCTCTACTTCCAATAGGTGGCACTAGAGTTCTAGTCCTCTTCCTCTCTGAAGAGACAATTTGCATAATTAGCACATTTTCTCTGGGAAATGGGTAAAAATGGCACCAAAATTTCTCCCACAATTTCTGCTGAATGTAGAAATATGGCTGTACAGTACTGCTTAGGCACACGGTGAGACACAGAGCCCTATTTGCCTCCTAGACTAGTTTGTGGACTCCATGTACAGAGCCCCCAAGTGCTAGAAAAGCAGAATCCCCCCTCAATTGATCACATTTTGGAAATTATACCCCTTTGGGACTTTATCTACAGGTGTAGTAACAATTTTTACTCCATGGGTGTATTCCAGAAACAAGCAGCAGTGCATGTTGAGTGAAAATTGCAAACTGCCGTTGTAGTGACCAATACGTTGTCGTGACCAGCTCATGCTTCTGGAGACATGCATCCTTAAATTAGGTGGCTCTCATAGCTACAGAAATGCCAACATGTGGACGCTAAGGCTATGGGCCCACGTAGCGTTTTAAAACGCACACTAAAAACCGGACTCTTTCCCAGAAATCGCGCGTTTTTTTCTGCGCGATTTCACCGCGATTCTGTTCATGATTTTGCCGCGATTTTCTCAAGCACTTTCCAAGCATCTCTTGGAAAGTGATTGACAGGTTGGTCACACTCATCAAACATAGTGTTTGACAAGTGTGAGCAGCTTTTTACTATTGAGGCCGCCTATGCGGCATCAATAGTAAAAGATAAAATGTTAAAAAAAATTAAAAATCGGGGTATAATTACCTTCCGACGTCCCGCGCTGCCATCCCGGACCACTGCGTTCCCAGTAATGCCTTGCGAGACCTGTGATGACGTTGGTCTCGCGTTACTATAGCGATCTCGCGAGACCGCTAGAGTCACGCGAGACTACGTCATCACAGGACCTTGCCGCAAGGCATTACTGGGAACGCCGAGGCCGGGAATGCAGCGCGGGACGTCGGAAGGTAAATATACCCCGATTTTTTATTTTTTATTCTTTATTTTTTTATTTTTTTTTACAGGGGTATGGTACCCAGGGCCTGGAGGACAGTCTCCTCTCCTCCACACCGTGGGTACCAACCGCACATGAGACGCTTAACTTCCCGCATGGTGGGCATAGCCACATGCGGGAAGTAAGCGATTCTCATGCATTCCTATTGGTGCGGAATCGCGGCAATTCTTTGCGATTCCGCACAAAAGAATGAGCATGCTGCGATTTTTTTCTGCGATGCGTTTCCGCCCCGGAAAAAAGCGCAGCATTAGCACAGCATGTGCTGAATGCCATAGGAATGCATGGGGGGCGTTCTGTACACGATTTTTTAAACGTTTTCGCGCCGAAAATCGCGGCAAAAACGCTTAAAAATCGCATCGTGGGCACATAGCCTAAATGTGGTTTAGGCACACTGTGGGCTCAGAAGGGAGAGGGGCATTTGGACACACCCAACACTTAATGAGCCAGAAGGATGTGTATTTATCCTCTCACCTCCACCCACTCTAAAGCTGTTCACTCAACCTAGCCCTAAACACGGCCAATTAACCCCTCTCAGTACTTAGTGTGCTGGAGCGTTTGCCCTGGTACATATAATTTAAGCCAACAACCGCAGTGATACATATCTCCTTTCCAACAATTTGCCAGTGACTTTGTTAATGTAGTTTTTTCAGAAGTATGACAAACAATTTAATATGTCAGTTTTTCAAATGTGTGTATGTTATAATACACACACAGATATACCGTATTTTTCAGACTATAAGACGCACTTTTTCCTCCAAAAAACGTGGAGGAAAATAGGGGGTGCGTCTTACAGTCCGGATGTACGGGCCTGCTGTGGTGGGTAGGTGGAGGAGAAGCATCGGTGAAGCAGAGGGTCACAGGAGGCTGGAGCCAGTGGCTGTGGCTAACTCCTGTGCTCGCTGGTAAAGAGAAATGAATATTCACTGCATTGCACGCCGGGACGTCATGCACTGCTTGCAAGCCGGAGAGCAGTTGCCAAGAAACTCACTGCGTGCATGCTAGGACTGTGTGCACAGTGAGAGCAGAGAGTATTCATTGCTCTTCAGTAGCACACACAGTGTCAGCCGCTGGCTTCCTGCTGCTGCTGGCAGTCACGTGTGCCGCTACTTAAGAGAAATGAACATTCACCTCTTCTCCACGTGAATATTCATTTCTCTTAAGTACCGACACACATGACCGTCAGCAGCAGCAGGAAGGCTCCGGTTGACACTGTGCGCGCTATTGAAGAGCAATGAATACTCACTGCTCTCTGCACACACAGTCCCGGCGTGCACGCAGAGATTATTCCGGCAGCTGTGCTCTGCTTGTGAGCAGCACATGACGTCACTGCCATACACTGCTTACAAGCATAAAGCAGCTAATGGCAACGGAGCAGGACGCTGCGAGGGAGTGCCAGGAACTTGGTAAGTGTAATTTTTTTTTGTAATGTTTTCTGATGGGGCCATGCATACTAGGATGGGATGGGGGCCAATTATAAGAATGTGGGCCCTGCATACCAGGATAGGGGATATTAAGTACAGATTTGACCACATTTTTTGCTTCAATTTTTTTTTTCCTCCTCTAAAAACTAGGTGCGTCTTATGGTCCGAAAAATATGGTAAAATCTCTCTCTACCTATATCTATGAAAAAACAGACATTCCATTTGTCATACAGATATCGCTGGTTATCAGTTGGGAAAAAAAAAAAAAGTCTGAAGATAAGATTATGCCCCACGCACAAAAAAAATAAATAAAAAAATAGCAGCTGTTTAAACCACATGTACACAAAACTACTCTTAAAATGTGCCTGGTTACAAGCAGGAGCAAAAGTCCTGATCTTGAACTAATCATTACTGATTACAGCTGAACCTACGCAAATTTCAATCCTAAGTAGGCTGAGAAAACACTGGAAAATTCAGAACAAGAGAATCAAAAGTTATGGCAAGGTGGAAAATACAATAATAGGGGTACCGATTGATTGTGTGCTGAAACTGTGTGTTGGGAATTGTGGATGAGGAGATTTGGTCACACTATGATGATTCTGTCTTCGCAAAGGAAAGCGACAGAATAAAGGTGAATGGGGAGGAAGGGCACCTACAGTCAATTAATGGAGAAAATGTAGTGAACAATATATAACCATACGAGAATATAGTGTATAGTAAAAGAGGATGCCACCAAAAATTCAATAGAATTTGAGAGAAGTGGTGTTAATCACCTCTGACGCTCTTATCTTCCAATGTTTTAAACTTCCTCAATTTTACATTATGTACCCTGATGGATTCAGAGTTTCCAAACATATGAGATAAGATCCTCGATAAAAATGAACCGATGAGTGTATTGCTGTTTCTATATTCTAAATCATTAAGATTTTAATTTTGATACGTTGTTTATTGTACTAACAGAAGAGTGCAGTGTTCTAAATGTTCAAAATATATAGTTACGCATTACTATGTTCTATGTTACAGCGATATATACTACACTGGGTGCAGAATTATTAGGCAAATGAGTATTATGATCACATCATCCTTTTTATACATGTTGTCCTACTGCAAGCTGTATAGGCTTGAAAGCCAACTGCCATTTATGTAAATCAGGTGATTTGCATCTCTGTAATGAGGAGGGGTGTGGTCTAATGACATCAACACCCTATATAAGATGTGCTTAATTATTAGGCAACTTCCTTTCCTTTGGCAAAATGGGTCAGAAGAAAGATTTGACGGACTCTGAAAAGTCAAAAATTGTGCGATGTCTTGCAGAGGGATGCAGCAGTCTTGAAATTGCCAAACTTTTGAAGCGTGATCACCGAACAATCAAGCGTTTCATGGCAAATACCCAACAGGGTCGCAAGAAGCGTGTTGATAAAAAAAAAAAAAAAAAAAAGGCGCAAAATAACTGCCCATGAATTGAGGAAAATCAAGCATGAAGCTGCCAAGATGCCATTTGCCACCAGTTTTGCCATATTTCAGAGCTGCAATGTTACTGGAGTATCAAAAAGCACAAGGTGTGCCATACTCCGGGACATGGCCAAGGTAAGGAAGACTGGAAAACGACCACCTTTGAACAAGAAACATAAGATAAAATGTCAAGACTGGGCCAAGAAATATCTTAAGACTGATTTTTCTAAGGTTTTATGGAATGATGAAATGAGAGTGACTCTTGATTGGCCAGATGGATGGGCCCGAGGCTGGATCAGTAAAGGGCAGAGAGCTCCACTCCGACTCAGACGCCAGCAAGGTGGAGGTGGGGTACTGGTATGGGCTGGTATCATCAAAGATGAACTTGTGGGACCTTTTCGGGTTGAGGATGGAGTGAAGCTCAACTCCCAGACCTACTGCCAGTTTCTGGAAGACACCTTCTTCAAGCAGTGGTACAGGAAGAAGTCGGTATCGTTCAAAAAAAACATGATTTTCATGCAGGACAATGCTCCATCACATGCATCCAAATACTCCACAGCGTGGCTGCCCAGTAAAGGTCTAAAAGAAGAAAAAATAATGACATGGCCCCCTTGTTCACCTGATCTGAACCCCATAGAGAACCTGTGGTCCCTCATAAAATGTGAGATCTACAGGGAGGGAAAACAGTACACCTCTCGGAACAGTGTCTGGGAGGCTGTGGTGGCTGCTGCACGCAATGTTGATTGTAAACAGATCAAGCAACTGACAGAATCTATGGATGGAAGGCTTTTGAGTGTCATCGTAAAGAAAGGTGGCTATATTGGTCACTGATTTTTTTTTTTGGTTGTTGAATTTCAGAAATGTTTATTTCTAAATTTTGTGTTATATTGGTTTACCTGGTGAAAATAAACAAGTGAGATGGGTATATATTTGGTTTTTATTAAGTTGCCTAATAATTCTGCACAGTAATGGTTACCTGCACAAACAGATATCCTCCTAAGATAGCCAAATCTGAAAAAAAAAACAAAAAAAAAAAAAAAACACTCCAACTTCCAAAAATATTAAGCTTTGATATTTATGAGTCTTTTGGGTTGATTGAGAACATAGTTGTTGTTCAATAATAAAAAGAATCCTCAAATACAACTTGCCTAATAATTCTGCACGCAGTGTATGTACAATATGAAGTAATAAAGTAAGGATATTCTGAATGGACATCTGTTAATCTTGGGTACCATTATCAGATGCATATCCTGTTAATGCATGCATGTTCCTTCGGAAGTATTTTATAATAAAGGTTAAAAAAAAAAAAAAAAGTGGAAAATACAAATGAAAATTTCTCACCTTTAACAAAGGAAAATCCTTTCATATCCTGGGCAAGCTTTAACGTTTTTCTCTTATAACACTTCTCACCAGACACGGGATCCAGGAGATCATAAATACACTCATTGTAGATCTCACAAAACGAAACCCAGACAGAGAATTTCACAGACGGATCGACATCTAACTTGAACTCTTCACGTTCCCTTACATGTCCTTCTAATTCAGAGATGACTCGGGAAGAGTTGGATAGTCCTGCAGCTATGGAATAAAAGCAAAGAAGAATAAACGTTTATGAATAATGAACCAGGTCCTTACTAGGATTATTATAAACCCAGGAATCATTTTAACCCCTTAATGACAGCCAATACGTCTTTTTACTGGCCTGAGATAAGAGAATAGCATCCCCATACAGGTGACAATCCAGCAGCTGTCGGCTGTACACTATAGCTGACAACTTGCTGTATCACAAAAGATCATTGTCGGCACCATCCATATTTGTTTAACCCCTTAGTTGCTGCTGTCAAAAGTGACATCAAAAAAATGGTTAATAGATTGTGGGGGCTTCAGCTTTAATCTAATTGACTCACTGAGATCATGATAGTGTGGTCCTGATGTTTGCCATAGCAATTCATGGCCAAATAGCGGCCTTAGAGTCTCCCGGCTATAGCGGTCAGTTCAGATGTTAGTGACATTTAGGTGGTAAACACTTTTTCATTCCTGCTATACCACTTTGCATTAATTCCTGGAAATCACCTGAAGGGTTAATAAACTACCTGACAGAAGTTTTCACTATGTCAGGAGGTGCGGTTTTTAAAATGGTATGATGTTTGGGGTTTTCCAATATATAGGACCCCCAAAGTCACTTCAAACCAGGATAGGTTCCTCAAAAAAATAATTTACATTTTTTTCAAGTTTCAGATATTTTTTATAAATAAACACAAAACATATCAACCTAAATTTACCATTGTCATAAATTACAATGTGCCACAAAAAAAAACAATCTCAAAATCACTGGGATTTGTTGAAGAGTTCAAGAGTTATCACCACAAAAAGTGACATTGGTCAGAATTTCAAAAATTGGCCCCGTCACTAAGGGGTTAATTTTGAAGTGTTAGCAGTTTTAAACCATTGGTGCTGCTGGTAATCCTTTGATTTTGTCCAGAACCTTCAAAATCTGTCTCCTACCCCCTCTGGCAGCTGATAATAGAATCCCTTTTACCGTAATTTTACCTTGGGGACTAGTCTACACTATATTACAACAAGCCTCTGCTCCTTTCCCGATAAGCAGGACAGAATGCTAGTTCTATTATATGCTCTGCAAAGACTAGGGCATCACATTTCAGTGAGCTGGCAATCGGGAGTATTTTCTGAACACGCGAAAAGCAGGCATACATCTGCTTCTTCCTCGTTTCCCCATACAAGTAGGTCCTAAAAAAGAAAGAAATAAAAAGGAGGCCACATGCACTTTCCATGTATAAATGTAAGGGGTTGAGCTGTCATAGCCCCTATCGTGAAGACACTGAGTTTAACCCCTTCACTCCCCAATCCTGTTTTCACCTTCATAACCAGGCCAAATTTCACAATCCTGACCAGTGTGACTATGTGGCAACTCTGGAACGAGTCAACCGATCCCACGGATTCTAAAATTATTTTCTCGTGACATTTTGTACTTCATGATGGTAGTCAAAATTCTTTTCGAAATTTTGAAACTTAATTGTATGCAATTAAATCACACAAAGTAGTTAATAACATTTCCCACATCTCTACTTCACATTAGCACAATTTTTTTTAAACAATTTTGTTAGCAAGTTATAAAGGGTTAGAAGTGGACCAGCGATTTCTCATTTTTTCCAACAAAAGTTACACAATTTGTTTAGGACCATATCACATTTGAAGTGACTTTAGGGGGCCTATATGACAGAAAAAAAAAAAAAAAAAAAAAAAAGTGACACCATTCTAAAAACTGCACACCGAAAACACTTCAGGTGCTTCACAGGATTTAATGGGCTGTGGAAAATATAAGGCTATGTGCACACGCTGTGGATTCTGCTGCGGTTCCGCAGACATGGTACAGTACCATGTTACCCTATGGGTTTTAAAAACCGCTGTGCTCAAGCTGCGGTTTTGCTGCGGTTTATAAACCGCAGTATGTCAATTGTTTCTGCGGATCCCGCTGCGGTTTCACATCTTCAACATAGCAGAGGTGTGAAACCGCATGGGGGGGGGGGGGAAACGCAGGAAAACTGCAGGTCACTTTACCTGCGGTTCCGCGCCGAAAAACCCGCAGGTGAACCCGCAGCTGTGGAATTTTCCGCACAGATTTTGCTAAATCTGCAGGTAAAATGACCTGCGTTTTACCTGCAGATTTAGTGCAGTTTTTGTGCGGATTTCACCTGCAGATTTCTATAATGGAGCAGATGAAAAACTGCTGCAGAACTGCACAAAAGTGACATGCTGCAGTTTTAAATCTGCACCAAATCTGCGCGGAAAAATCTCCAGCATGTGCACAGCGGTTTTTGTTTTACATAGCCTTAAATGTTACTGTGCATCACTTGCAGTTCTGCTGCAGTTCTGCAGGGCCAAATCTGCTGCAGAACTGCACAGATTCTGCACCATGTGCACATAGCCTAAAGGAACATTTTTTTTTTTCCCACAAAAATGTTATTTTAGACCCACTTTTTTTTTTTCCTTTAATTTTCGCAAAGGATTACAGGAGAAATTGCACCATACAATTTGTTGTGCAATTTCTCCCTAGCATGACGATACCCCATATGTGGGGAAAAACTACTATTTGGGCACACGGCAGGGCTTGAAAGGGAAGGAGCGCAATTTGCCTTTTCAAGTGTAAAATTTTCTGGAATAATCAGCGGATGCCATATCATTTTTGGAGAGCCCCTGATGTGACTAAACAGTGGAAACCCCCACAAAAGACACCATTTTGGAAACCAGAAACTTCAACTCACAAGTGCTTCACTGAATTTTACAAAGTTGATCTGTGAAAAAGAAAAAAAAAAAAAAAAGAAAAGAAAAACGGTACATATTTTATATTTTTCTTTAGGTTTTGTCGCTTTTATCTAAAAAACTTTTTGCCACGCTATTTTTTTTTTTTGTTTACAATGTTCACTGAAGGTGTTAATAGGTGGCACAGTGATATATTTCAGGCCATTCTGGACAAACCAATACCAAATGTGTACTAAGTTTTTTTTTCATAAAATTATGTGCGTAGAATATATGTTTTTTCTTTTATTTTTGCTTTTACTTCGTCCCTCTATGGGATTTTCACTTTCTGCAGTCTGATGGAATGCACTGTAATGAGCTAGAATTGCAATGCATTAGAACTGTGAGCCTGCTCTCACACAAACTTGTTAGATCATGCAATGTGCATGATTTAACAAGTTGCTAGTGCCTGGTGACCAGTCATGAGAACATCAGGTCACCATGGCAATGATCAAGCCAGAGCAATGTCTCAGGAGCGCCCTCCCTCTGCTTGCCTTTTAAATTACATAAATTGCAGCATTTTACGGGATTAAAGTGCTGGGTGCGGTGCATACACCGCTCCTAGCAGTGATGCGTACACCGCTCCTGGCAGCGAGTGCTGGGTGTCAGAATCAGCTGATACCTGGCGATGATCGTTGGAGCTTTCAATCCGAAACGCGCGTCGGGGCGCATTCTGTATATCATACCGGTGGCTCTTAAAAGGTAGAGTCCATTTTTTACTCTTATGGTGGCCTTTTTATCAAATGATTCCCTCATTAATCACTCGCTTTTGGATTCTTTAATGTGGTATATCATGCACTTTGCGCACTTTTTCACCTTGTTGCTCCTTATTTATTTATTAGTTGGGTGGCCATGTATTAATAGTGATTATTCTTTATCACCCTTTGAGATATATATATATATATATATATATATATATATATATATATATATATATATATATATATATATATATATATATATTCCTTATCTTCATGCACGGAGGCACTTTTTCTTTTAAATGGTTTTATCATGTGCACTTCATATGACGTTTTTATGGTTAAATCTTAATTATATATGATTGTTTTATATATATTGCACACTTTTTGGAAAAGAAAGATTCTTTATATGTTTGTGTTCATGTATAGTTTTATGTGATATCCTATAATTGTGGGGATCCTTTTGGATATGTATTGATAGGGATCATTATTCAATGGCTTTATCCATTTGTTAAGTAAAATAATATTTTTCACCTTTATTCCTGCGTGATTATATTATACGGTATACAGATTGTGTGTTGGGTATTTTCCCATTGCCATTTTAATATTTATTTTTTGAATAAAGTATATATATACACACATATCTCTTTAAATATAAAGATGTATGTATGTATGTATGTATGTATGTATGTATGTATGTATGTATGTATGTCCTTGGCATCTGCACCGTCGTAGCTACAGACACAAAATTTTGCACACAGTCACACGTCTGGACCCCGAGAGCGTCATAGGCCATGTTGTGAGGCGAAATTTTAACCCCGCGCGTTCCAATTCACCAAACAATTTTGCCCCTATCTACATAATGGGGAAAAAGTGAAAGGAAAAGTGTTGGAGGCAAATTGACAGCTGCCAGATGTGAACAAGGGGGACTTAAAGAATGAGAGCAATGGCGCCAAACAGTATATACCGTACAGTTGCTAAGGTGGGGCCCTGACATGGGATACTCACCATACACTGGGATATGAACACGCACACAAAATGCGCCACACACTACCACGTGCTTCAACACATATACCACCCTCAGCACACATTTCACCACACATACACCAACCTCGCCACATAAAAGTCAAACACAAAAGTCGCCACTCAAAACTCGCCACGCTGTCCCAGAGCTGTTTAAAAGATGAAAAATGAGCTGTGATTGGTCGCTATCAGCAACAGTTTTCTTTGTAGACAGTTGTGGTAACTGAGGCCTATTATTCTTATCATTTCTATGGTGTTATCGTCCTTCTGTAAAGCTGGAAATAACACAATTTTTTACCGTGCCAACACAGACCACCCTCTGACACAGACTGCAGGGGGAGCCCAGTATCACACAGGATAGGATTAGATACACAGCTCCGCAGTCAGTATCACACAGGATAGGATTAGATACGCAGCTCAGCATAGGGTTAGATGCACGGTTTTTATGTGCAATATAATCATTATAATTTGTTATAACTAACCACAGTTGGTTACTATGCCCAGGCAACGCCGAGCTCTTCAGCTAATACATATTTTGTCTAATTCTGTCTGTCTGTCTTGGAAATCCCGCCTTGCTGATTGATCGCGGCCTAACTGCCGCGACCAATCAGCGACAGTTGCTCAGTCGTCGCGGCAACACGGCTGCATTGCTTACTGTACAGGCACATTACAGCCGTTAAAGGCATCACTGCTGCGTCGCTCATTACACAGGTACAGTCCTGTACATATTCTGGAGTACAATACATTAGGTAACAGCAGAAAAGTGACTGCAGCTCTGGGTGTAACTGGAGTACAATACATTAGGTAAGATCTGAACAGTGACTGCAGCTCTGGCTGTAATAGGAGTATAATACATTAGGTAAAAGTGGCTGCAGATCTGGGTGTAACTGGAGTACAATACATTAGATAACAGCAGAACAGTGACAGCAGCTCTGGGTGTAACTAGAGTACAATACATTAGGTAACAGCAGAACAGTGACTGCAGCTCTGGGTGTAACTGGAGTACACTACATTAGGTAACAGCAGAACAGTGACTGCAGCTCTGGGTGTAAGAGGAGTACATTAGGTAACAGCAGAACAGTGACTGCAGCTCTGGGTGTAACTGGAGTACAATACATTTGGTAAGATATGAACAGTGACTGCAGCTCTGGCTGTAACAGGAGTATAATACATTAGGTAAGAGCAGAACGGTGACTGCAGCTCTGGGAGTAACTGGACTACAATACATTAGGTAAAAGCAGAACAGTAACTGCAGCTCTGGGAGTAACTGGAGTACAATACATTAGATAACAGCAGAACAGTGACAGCAGCTCTGGTTGTAACTGGAGTACAATACATTAGGCAACAGCAGAACAGTGACTGCAGCTCTGGCTGTAACTAGAGTACAATACATTAGGTAACAGCAGAACAGTGACAGCAGCTCCGGGTGTAACAGGAATATAATACACTAGATGGTGGCCCGATTCTATCGCATCGGATATTCTAGAGTCTCTGTTAAAACAAAAAGTGCCACCGATTTTTACAACACCACCCTCACATCAGCCATAGACTCAGACTCAGTCGCACCTCTCATGCATGGCAAAGTGCGACAAACCAATAGGCAACCCTGGCACAACAACCTCGCGAAAAAACTTCGACAAGCATCCAGGGTCGCAGAGCAGCGTAGGAAGAAAAGACGCCTGCCAGATGACTTCACTGCTTTCAAACAAGCTACACTTGCCTTTAAATCAGCCCTCACCTCTGCTGAACAGACCTATTTCACAAACTTTGTATCTTCATAATCCCACAACCCAAAACAACTGTTCAGCACATTCAACTCTCTCCTCCGCCCACCACTGCCACCTCCAACTCCCCTCATCTCTGCTGAGGACTTTGCCACCTACTTCAAAAACAAGATTGACCAAACAAGGCAAACCTTTACAGTTCCACCACCCCAACCGCTCCACATACCAGACCTCTGCCCTTCCCTAATAACCTCCCTCTCCAACATCACTGAAGGAGAGCTTACTCGTCTCCTTTCCAAATCACGCCTCACCACCTGTGCACTTGACCCCATCCCTTCCCACCTGCTCCCCAACCTCACTAACATGATCATTCCAGCCCTAACCCATCTCTTCAACCTATCCCTAACTTCTGGTACCTTCCCCTCTGCCTTCAAACATGCCACCATAACCACCCATCCTCAAAAGAAAAAATCAAACCTTGACCCAACTGCTCTGCCCAGCTATCGCCCCATATCACTGCTCCCGTTTGCTTCCAAACTCCTTGAACAGCATGTCCATGCTCAACTTTCCTCCCACCTCTCATCTAACTCCCTCCTTGACATCCTGCAATCTGGCTTCCGCCCCTACCACTCCACTGAAACTGCCCTGACCAAAATTACTAATGGCTTACTTACAGCCAAAGCTAACAGACAGTTCTCCATCCTCCTCCTTCTTGACCTGTCCTCTGCCTTTGACACAGTTGACCACTGCCTACTGCTACAGGTTCTTTCTTCCCTTGGCATAAAAGACCTTGCCCTGCCCTGGATTTCCTCATACCTTTCTGACCGCACATTCAGCATTTCCCACTCCCACAATACCTCCTCATCCCACCCCCTCTCTGTTGGAGTCCCCCAAGGCTCTGTCCTGGGGCCCCTACTTATTTCCATCTACTCTCTTGGCCTAGGACAACTCAAAGTCCCATGGCTTCCAGTACCACCTGTATGCATATGACACAGCTCTACCTCTCTGGCCCAGATGTCACCTCTCTGCTGTCCAGAATCCCAGAGTGTCTATCAGCCATATCCTCCTTTTTCACCTCTCGCTTCCTAAAACTCAATGTAGACAAAATTGAACTCATTATCTTTCCTCCATCTCACGTATCTTCCCTACCTGATCTATCTATTATGGTAAATGGCATCATGCTCTCTCCCGCACCTGAAATCCGCTGCCTTGGAGTAACTCTTGACTCTGCCCTGTCCTTCAAACCGCACATCCAATCTCTTGCCACCTCCAACTCAAAAATATTTCCAGAATCCATCCCTTCCTCAGTCCTCAATCTACTAAATCTCTTGTACATGCCCTCATCATCTCCCGCCTAGACTACTGCAACACCCTCCTCTGTGGCCTCCCTGCTAACTCTCTTGCAGCACTCCAATCTGTCCTCAATTCTGCTGCCCGACTAATCCACCTCTCTCCTCCCCTCTGCAAATCCCTCCATTGGCCCCCAATTCCCCAAAGAATCCAGGCAAACTACCAACAAAGCCATCCACAACCTTACCCCTCCCTATATCTCTGAACTAATCTCCCAATATCTTCCCTCACGTACTCTTCGATCCTCTTAAGACCTCCTACTCTCCTCCACACTTATTCGTTCCTCACACAACGGTCTCCAAGATTTCTCCCGAATATCCCCTATCCTCTGGAATGCCATGCCTCAACACGTCCGATTATCCACTACCCTCATTTCTTCAAACAGAACCTGAAAACCCATCTTTTCAGGAAAGCTTACAGACTGCAATAACTATTCTGCCGCCTCACCACCGCTTGAGCTGCCGCCTCATCACCACCAGAGCTGCTGCACCCCCGACCTTCTGTCTTTTCCCCGTTATCCCGTAGAATGTAAGTCCGCAAGGACAGGGTCCTCTCCCCTGTGTACCAGTCTGTCATTGTAAATTTGTTGTGGAAACTTGTTTACTGTTAACGATATCTATAACTTTGTATGTAACCCCCCTTCTCATAATAATAATCTTTATTTTTTATATTTATATAGCGCTAACATATTCCGCAGCGCTTTACAGTTTGCACACATTTCATCACTGTCCCCGATGGGGCTCACAATCTAAATTCCCTATCAGTATGTCTTTGGAGTGTGGGAGGAAACCGGAGTGCCCGGAGGAAACCCACGCAAACACGGGGAGAACATACAAACTCCTTGCAGATGTTGTCCTTGGTGGGATTCAACAGCGCTAACCACTGAGCCACCGTGCTGCCCCACTCATGTACAGCACCATGGAATTAATGGCGCATAATAATATATATTATATATCCACACACACACCTTTGTCCTTCCTTGTGGATGTTTTTGTGTTCTTCTGGTTTCCTGTGTGGTTTCCACCTTCTATGAAGCACTGGTGTTTCGATTAAATTCACTATATTTTATCATTTATGCTTTTACGTATATTTAATTTCCATTGGTGCGCAATAAATAATTAATAACAGTGACAGCAGGAGCGGCGGATGGGAGTATTCATCTGCTGCTCCTGCGCTGTAAATAAACACCAATTAAAAAAATGGCATGGGGTCCCCCCCTATTTTTGATAACCAGCCTTGCTAAAGTTCACAGCTGGGGTCTGGTATTCTCAGGCTAGTAAGGGTCCATGAATACGGACCCCTCCAGTCTAAAAATAGCAGCCCGCAGCTGCCCAGAAAAGGTGCTTCTATTAGATGCACCAATTCTGACGCTTTGCCCAGCTCTTCCCACTTGCCCTGTAGCTGTGGCAAGTGGGGTAATATTTGTGGGCGTGATGTCATCTTTCAGGTGACATCAATCCCACGGCTTCGTAATGGTGAGGTCTAGAAGACACACATTCATTACTAATCCTATAGTTGTATTGTAAATAAACAGACACCCAGAAAAAAGTCCTTTATTTGAAAAAAAAATAAATAAAAAAAATGACAGACTACTTTATTAATCTCAATTAAAACATACTTACAACTACGCCTAATCCAAGGCAAAGCTCAATAGCAACAATATACCATACCTGTCCATTGTTAGGTCCCACGCCATAATCCATATCTAGGGGACATACGGTTTTCAACCTGGAAGGTGCCAAGATGCAACCTCCCTGGCTGAAAACCACTGATGAATGAGATGCTGGGGAATGCAGCATCAGTCAATGGAGGTGACGTCATAAAGGATATCTCCGGTCACTGAGCTCCTTTCTCTGCCTGGCTGAGCTGTGATCAGATCCCCGCTAGCACAGTGAGCGTTCACGGTGCTAGCAGGGATCTCACCGAAATAACCGCAGCTCAGCCCAGCTTGGAGCGTAGCTCAGTGACCAGAGGTCCAACCTATAGTGCCTAAAGAAGGCGGATGGTGAGGACCAGGTAGCGGCCTTACAGATCTGGTCAGTCGATACCTCTGCTTTTTCTTCTACCTGGCAATGGTACTCTGACACCCCATAACCATTCCTGCTACCTTGAAAGGCTATGAATAGGGACTGGGACCTCCTCCACTGGCTATTCACAGAAATACTCTAGCAGTGCCTTTCTAACAACCAGAGTGTGAAACTTCCTCTCCCCTGAATTTATAGGCTGCATTCACACGTTCAGGTTTTTTCGCGGCGGTTTTTACGGCACGATTTTGCCGCGAAAACAAAAGAAAACAGCATCCCATGCATTCCTATGGGATTCCGCAATGCTGTGCTAATGCTGCGAATTTTCCCGCGGTGGAATCGCATCGCTTAAAAATCAGCAGCATATTCATTAATTTGCGAAATCGCTGCGATTCCGCCCACATAGGAATGCATTGTTCTGCTTACTTTCCGCATGTGGCTGTGCCCACCATGCGAAAAGTAAGCAGAACATTTGCGGATGGTACCCACGGTCCGGAGGAGAGGAGACTGTCCCCCGGGCTCTGGGTACCATATCCCTGTAGAAAATAGAAGGGGAAGAAGAAAAAAAAAAAAAAAAAAAAAAAAAAAAAAAAATCGGCTTAGATTCACCTTCCGCGCAGCATCCCCAGGCTTCAGCGATACACGTGGCAGCTCCCGTTCCCAGTAATGCATTGCGATGACCTTTGCTGACGTCGCGTCTCGTGATGCTGTAGCGGTCTCGCGAGACCGCGACATCATCAAAAGCCATTGCCGCAATGCATCACTGGGAACGGGACCTGTTGGAGCATCGCGGAGGCCTGGGGACGCTGCGCGGGACTTCGGAAGGTGAACAACACTTTTTTTTTATTATTATTTTTAACATTTGATCTTTTTACTACTGATGCTGCATAGGCAGCCTCAATAGTAAAAAGTTGGTCACACTTGTCAAACACTGTTTAACAAGTGTGACCAACCTGTCAATCAGTTCTCCAAGCGATGCTACAGATTGCTAGGAAAACGCTAGCATTCTGCTAATTACGCTTGCAAAACGCTAGTTTTTCCGTGGGAAAATCGTGGGAATTTAAAATGCGATTTTCCCGCGGAATGGAATTCCGGAATTCTCACGGTAACTTCTGTGGGAATTCCGCTACATGTGAACTTAGCCTTAGGGTTATCACAGAAGGAGATGAGGACAATCTCCCGACTCCGATGAAACTTTGATGCCACCTTGGGAAGATATGCTGGATCTGTTTTTAACACAATCCTATCCTCATATTTGTGTATAAGGAGGATTTATAGAAAGGGCCTGCAAGTCACTCACCCTACAAACTGATGTTAGGGCACTAATATGATTGCTTTTAGTGCAAGATATTTTACTGACAATTCATGTATGGGTTCAAATAGTTTGCGAGAGTCTCCAAAACTAAATTTAGATCCCACGGGGAAACCTTCGGGATTGGTTTTGGTCTGGATCTATGACAGGACTTTGTAAATTTTGCCACCCACATATTAGCAGCAAGGTTACAGTTGTACAATGCACCCAAGGCAAACACCTGAACTTTAAGGGTACTAGTGGCTAACACCAGTTCAAACCCCGACTACAGAAACTCTAAGATGGGACCGATCTGAGGTTTTTGGCCTAACTGCTTCCCCAAAAACCCTAGGAATTTACTCCATGTTCTGCCGTAGATCCTTGTAGTTATGGGTTTCCTACTCATTAGCAAGGTGGAAACCCCCTACTACTCAGGAGTGTCTTTTCAAATTCCACGCCGCTAGATGGAACCCCTTCACATGGGTGTGGAATATTGGCCCCTGACTGAAGGCCTGGAATCTCCGGCAGGATCCATGGATCTGATAGAGATATTAGCCGTAATAGGAAAAACCAAGGCCTTTTCGGCCAGAATGGGGCAATCAATCACTCTCATGCTTGATCCCTTCTGACTTTCCTCACCACTGTTGGAATCAAGGCTACTGGAGGGAATGCTGTTATGAATGAGTCACCGAGGATGAAAAAACAAAAAGCAAGCTAAGCCCAGAAAACCGGAGAGGTTGGTAACTAGCGGATTGCAGACCCCTGATCCTATCCACAACAACTACCAGTAGCCGTGGAGCGTGCCTACTGTGGAGTCCTAGACGCCTCGTCACGGCCGGAGAACTAAATAAGCCTAAAGAAAGAAAGGGAAAATCTAAACTAACCCAGAGCAGACCCCAAAGCAATAGACAGCCCCTAACATGTGTTGTCGGTGAAACAAGATGAAAACACAGACCCAGGTAGAAAGATAGGCTGAGCAAACGATGGGTCCCTCGCTAACTAGAAAGGACAGGAAAGAAAAGCTGCTGTCTTCAATCAGGCAAAAAACCCTGCCAAAAAGAATGTCCAACACGTCTGATAGAAAAAGGCCCTGAAGTCGCTAGACTTCAAATCACTATATCAGCACTCAGGTATATTCTGAAGACAGAGCAAAAGAGATCAACTGATCAGAGACAAAATGGGGATTCAGCCCAGTCCCAGCCAGGGCTGGCTGAACACAAAAACTAAGTAAGGCCGGTTTCACACTAGCGCATTTTCAGCGCGCGCACGGCCGGGGGTAGCTCCGCCCCCGATCCGGCTCTCTGCCCGGCGTGCCCGCCCCTTCCTTGTAGCACCGCCTCCTAGCGGACAGCGGCGCCTGCGATCGGCGCACCCTATCTTTAGCATAGGGTGCGCCGATCGTGCGCAGGCCGTGCGCTAGTTGCGCTTTGACTTGCGCTGCGCACTTTTGACGGTGCGCCGTGCGCGCCAAAAATCAAACTTTTGGCGCGCACGGCGCACCGTCAAAAGTGCGCAGCGCAGGTCAAAGCGCAACTAGCGCACGGCCTGCGCACGATCGGCGCACCCTATGCTAAAGATAGGGTGCGCCGATCGCAGGCGCCGCTGTCCGCTAGGAGGCGGCGCTACAAGGAAGGGGCGGGCACGCCGGGCAGAGAGCCGGATCGGGGGCGGAGCTACCCCCGGCCGTGCGCGCGCTGAAAATGCGCTAGTGTGAAACCGGCCTAAACCAGACAAAAACTCAAATGAATAGCAGAGAAAACTTAGCTTTAGGAAGGCAGGAACCAAACCGGAAACCAGGAGCCAGTCAGGAAAAATCACCAGCAAGAAACTATGGAGTCGGCTGCCTTAAATCCAATCAGAAACGCCTGATGTCCAATCGCAGTCCTCTTCCTCAGGTGGCCGGTCTCTGCCATTTAGATCAGCTTCATTACCTCCCTTCACCAACAGAGGGAGTCCTGGGGTTTAAGGCCCATTCCTCCTGCTTTAGTCTGTTGCAGCTTAGGAAGACTGCCTTGATGTTCTCTGCCCCCTTTATGTGTAGTGCCGTAAGGGATAAGAGATGTTTAGCCATCTGAAAAAGGTTGCTGGCTGCTTCCATTAGGGAGTAGAACCTTGTTCCCCCCTGGTGATTGATGTATGCCACTATGGTCCGGTTGTCTGACATAAGGTAAACGTCGCGACCCTGGAGGAGAGGAAAAAAAGTTTTCTAGAGCCTTTCCTACGGTCCATAGTTCTTTTAGATTTGATGACGACTCCAGCTCCTGAGGCGCTCAAGACCCCTGAATTGCCTGACCTCAGGTGTGCCCCCACCCTCAGAAATTCACGTCTGTTAAGAATGATCACGTCACTTACCGGTCTTTCCCAAGGAACCCCTGATGTCAAATTTGCCCTGTCTGGCCACCATCTGAGGGAGTCTCTGACCTCTGAGGAAAGATTTACCTTCCCTTCCAAACGCCCTTTTAGCGATCTCTGTGCCGATAGTAATTCCCACTACAGCTGTCTGGAATGGAATTGGGCCAATTTGACTGCTGGGATACAGGACGTTCCCAACAGGGATATTGCATTTCATAGGGTCATTTGTGGCCGCTCTATGGCCGACAAGGTTAGGTTTACCACCATCTCTACTTTATCCTTGGGCAGAAAACAAGCCTATAGCTTGGAATCCAGGATAAAACCGAAGGCCTGCACCCATAGGGGTTGCAGCTTTGATTTTTTGAGTATCCACCATCCAGCCAAGCTCTTGTAGGGTCCCTGACATCTTTCACCTGTGCAGCACAGTGTTCCTCTGATCCTCCTACTATCAGAAAATCGTCTAGAAAGGGAACTATAACTGTACTGGATACGGAAGAAGGCAGTCATCTCTGCTATCACTTTGGTGAACATTTTCGGGGCTATTAACAGGCCAAAGGGAAGAGCTCGGAACTGAAATTATCCGAGTTCCCTTTGGATGTATAGGGCCACCCTCAGGTATTTGATAACTCTGATGAATCAGGATGTGGTAGTAGGCATCCTTTAAGTCGACTACCACCATAAAACAATTTTGATGGAGAAGTTTTATGGCTGTAGTCACTGACTCCATCTTGAAGGTGTGATTTTTCACCCAGCGATTGAGACCTTTGAAATTCACAATAGTCCTGAACAAGCCATCTGGCTTTTTTTTTCTTCAAAAAGAGGGGTGAATAAAACCTTCCTTTCTGTTCGCCCGTAACCTCGCGCAAGACTTGTTTGTCCACCAGGCACAGGATCTCTGTCTCTAGGGCAAGCTGTTTTCACAGGGGGGGGGGGGGGGGTGTTATTACAAATGTTTGCTTTGGCTGACGATAAAGCTGCCCCCTACAGGAGTTCTGGCGTCATTGCAAGGACTTCTTGGAGGCGAAGGAAGGGACGCCGAACATGAATCCAGACTCCCTTTTACCCCTGTCCTCCCATTTTCTTTTTTCTCTCCTGGAAGACGTCCTCTACTGAATTTACTTCTCCGAAAAGGAGGCCTTCTTTGTTCCTGAGAACCTGGCAAAGCCCTTCTTCCTGTCACTACCTTTCTCTAGAACAGGGGTCTCAAACTCGCAGCCCAGAGGCCAACTGCGGCCCTCGGGACAATAGTTTGCGGCCCTCACCCCATGGGCCCTCGGGACAATAGTTTGCAGCCCTCACCTCGGCCGGGATCACACATGTGAGAAACACGGCCGAGTCTCGCATGTGAAATCCCAGTCACACGTAGTACCGCTCATTAAGGTCATGAATATGGACGCCACCCCACTCTCATAGGCGTGGCGCCCATATTCATGAGCTTAATGAGCGGTACGACGTGACCTGTGACCGCGCGCTCATACAGGAAGATGTCGGCGCTGGACCATCGGAGCTGCTGCAGGAGGAGGTGAGTATGATGATGGCTAGACAGTCACAGCAGCCTGTCAGCAGGCAAGGCATGTGAGTCACACTCACAGCACATGCAGCAGGAGCAGCCGAGCAGGGACCGGACCGTGCCACAGACTCAGGTGCGCCGGGTTCAGAATGAGTGGTGGGGAGGTGCAGTATATTGCTCTCGTAGGCGGTATATCTGCCGGCCTTATTGTGAACTTGCGCCATTACCCCGGGCTCAGAAGCGGAGGCGGCCGCGGAAATTGCTGCTCAGCGGGACAGAAAAAAAAAAAAGCGGAAGAGACGCATCGGCTAACACTGAAACAGTGACACCAAGTGGAATTATCTATTACACAGCCCCAAATATGTCTTTTTCAAAGCCTGCAGTGAAGAGAAAAGGTTGGTGATGAGCACAGACAATTTCAGGAAAAGTGGGAAGTGCAATATTTCTTTGTTGAGCACAGGGGCATCCCGACGTGTCTTATTTGCACAGAGAAAGTTGCAGTGCACAAAATACAATTTGAAACGTCATTACATAACTAGACATGCTGAGGAGTATGCAAAATACCAGGGAGATGAAAGCCAACCGAGTTGCTAATCTTAAAAGATATCTACTGAGGCAACAAGATTTCTTTAAGAAAGCAACCAAAGAGAATGATGCAGCAGTCGAAGCTAGCTACGTGGTTAGTGAGATGATTGCTAAAGCAGGAAAGCCATTCAAAGAAGGTGACTTTGTAAAAAAGTGCATATTACAGGCTGCAAGTATTGTCTGCCCAGGAAAGAAAGGTCAGGTTAGCAACATCAGCCTTTCTGCCAACACCGTAGCAGTGCGCATTTCTGACCTGTCAAGTGACATTTATGATCAACCGTGTGAGAAAGCAAAATGTTTCAGTGTATATGGGACGCCCCGTCCCAGGGCTGTGGGGTACTCGGTACCGGGCCGGTGTCAGGGGGAGAATGTCACAGCAGTGCATGGCCCTGGGCGCCCAATATCAATGGCGGGTGATGTTTGTGATGTACTTTATATGGATAGTTCGTGATGCCACCCATGGTGTTTGGCAAGTAAGATGTTAAGCCAACGCTGCTTGCAGATCCACTGGGACTGATGGTGTGATGCAGCAAAGATGGTGTAGCTCCCCACAGGTGAAGCTGTAGTCCCAGGGCAGTTTAGGTGCAATGGATCTGGAGAAGTGCAGGATGGTGTGGATGCTGGTACCCAGATGTAGCGGTGCTGAAGGTGCTAGCGACGGAAGAATGGAGGACACCAGAGCTTGCAGTTTCAAAGCTTTTCTCACAGTTCGTGGTACACACTGGTGCCTGCCTCCGTACCATGTCCTCCGGGGTAGAGACTCAATCAACCTCCCGGGCAAGTCAGGGCTCTCCTCTCCAACACTCCGCCAACGTGTACCTTTCCTGAACGACTCCTCTACTGCGCCTTTTAGTGTCAAGAGCTCCAGTACAGTGGTTCTCTGAAGTTCCTCCTGTCAGATGTTCCTAACAACTCTACTTGTATGACAAAGCTGTAGCCTGCTCAGGGATGCTCCTGGATCCCAGCTCTCTATCAGTTTGCTGTTGTGTCCCAAGTCTTCGATGGGAGTAGTGCATTTACAGCCAACTACTCCACCGGTGTCTGCTGCAGAACCATAAGTGTCCATACAACCTCGGGGACCAGGCCCCGGCCTTGCGCCGAGAACCTATAGGCAGGCTTCCTATTCAACCCACTCCTCCTCTCTGTTCTCCTTCGTTCCGTACTTGTCTTTCTCTCTATGGAAGCTTAGGTTGCAGTTCTACGTCCTTCTCCTTCTCTTCTCTTTCCCGTGCCACAGGACATCACAGACATCACCGACACTGCCCAGCTCGCAATCTATGTCCGTGGTGTTGATGACAATTTTGAAGTCATAGAGGAGTTGTTCACAGTGATTCCAATGCATGGCCAGACCACCGCTCAGGAGATATTTCACCAGCTGTGTGATGCCATTGAGAATGCTGGTATACCTTGGAGGAGGTTTGTTGGAATAACAACTGATGGAGCGCCATCAATGACACGGAGGAAAAATGGACTGGTGGCACTTGTTAAAAAAAAAAAAAAAATTGGAAGAGGAAGGTGTGGATGAGGTCATTGCTCTGCACTGCATTATCCATCAGCAGGCCCTTTGCAGCAAATGCCTGAAGTTTGACAATGTGATGTCTTTCGTTGTGAAATGCATCAACCAAATCAGATCCAGGGGCTTAAACCACAGAAGGTTTCGTGCTTTTTTTTTTTTTTTTTTTTTAGAGGAAATGGAGTCAGAATATGGGGATGTGCTCTACTTCACCGAGGTATGTTGGCTCAGCAGGGGATACATATTGAAGAGATTTTTTGAGTTGAGAGCAGAAGTGAAAGCCTTCATGGAGAAAGATGGGGCTGCTGTTCCTGTGCCAAGTGATCCAAAATGGCTTCTGGACTTAGATTTTTTTGTTGATATCACACAAGAGCTTAATGTACTGAACAAGAAGTTACAAGGTCAGGGGCAACTTGTCAGTGCTGCCTATGACAACGTGAGAGCATTCTCTACAAAACTTATGTTATGGAAAGCCCAGCTTTCTCAGACAAACCTTTGCCATTTCCCATCATGCAAGGCACTCATGGAAGCAGGCACACTATTCAGTAGTGAGGAGTATATGGATGTCATTTTGAAGCTACAGGAGGAATTTGATCACAGATTTGCAGACTTCAAGACGCACACAGCCACATTTCAAATTTTTGTGGACCCCTTCTCCTTTGATGTGCAAGATGCCCCTCCTGTGCTTCAAATGGAGCTCATTGACCTGCAATGCAACTCTGAACTCAAAGCCAAGTTCAGGGAGGTGAGTGGAAAAGCAGACAAGCTCGGGCAATTTTTTTGAGAGAATTGCCCCCCAGCTTCCCTGAGCTTTCCCGAATGTTCAAGCAGACCATGTGTCTTTATGGGAGCACATACTTGTGCGAAAAGCTCTTTTCTAACTTCAATAAGTCCAAGTTCAGGCCCAGACTTACTGATGAGCATCTTCAAGCCCTACTGAGGGTCTCAACTGCTTCCTCCCTTAAAGGGAAGGTGCCGTGTTTATTCATAATTTAATGTAAAAAAGAAAATAGTATAAAAAGATATTGTCCCCTAAGCTTGACTCAGTGGTGTGTATGTTTTGTTTTTTTTACTGTATTAATGCAGCCACTGGGGGCTGCCATCTTACCTTTCTGGCTGCTGAACGACACTTTCCATGCTCATTTACGGCAGTCCCTGGGCATAAGGCATAACAGTCGGCTCCCGACCCCATCTCTTTCATTGCAGCAGCATCAGGAGTGAACTGGACACGCGTCTGTGGGCAGCTCAATTCACAGCTGTAGTTGTGGCCAGGCGCCATCTTATTAGAGCCCAGTGCTTTCTTTTTAGCTTCATTTACACTCTATTGCAAGCCCTGTTATCACTGATGCTGTACTGTTCCACCATAACAGGGCTTGGATGTTCGCTCTGCACATACCAGCTGCAGGAGAGGGATACAGGACGAGCTCCTGGAGACCGAGCTGCTCTTTCCAAAACACACGGCCAGCTGCTGCCCCTGCTCTTGCAAAACACTTGGCAATCTGCTGGACATCTAATCCTAACCTGTGTGATACTGATTGCTGAGCCGTGTATCTAATCCTCTCCTGTGTGATACTGTCTGCTGATCCGTGTATCTAATCCTATCCTGTGTGAGTGTGATAGTCTGCTGATCCGTGTATCTAATCCTCTCCTGCGTGATACTGTCTGCTGATCTGTGTATCTAATCCTATCCTGTGTGATACTGACTGCTGAGCTGTGTATCTAATCCTATCCTGTGTGATACTGCTCTCCTGAAATACTCTGTGCTGCTGTCATCCTGCTGGTTTTGTGTGTGATTTACATGGTCGTATTGTGTGTGAACTATATGGCGGTGTTATGTGTGAAGTATATGGTGGTATTATGTGAGAACACTATGGCAGTATTATCTGCTAAAAGGGGACCCATTCTAGGGTGGTTCTGGCTGAGCACCTGCACACGGGTCAGGGGTAATAGTTAGGTGCAGTCAGGGGAGGGCTGGGGAGGCAGCTGAAGAGAGGGGTCTCATTTTTATCGTATGGCTACATTTCCCCCAGCCTGCTTCCCAGCATCACCCCGGACTGCACCTGTCGCCTCGCTTTCACACATCGCCAGGACAGAATCTGAGGAGGGGAATGGGGTCTTTGCATGCAAAGTCTGGATCAGAACAGGCCATCAATCAGCAGAAATGTTTCCTGGATTTCTGTGGTGCTGTCACCATGCTCCTCCCCCATATATCTCCCTCTGTGCCCCCCATAGACCAGCACACTGCTCTCCTGAAATACTCTGTGCTGCTGTCACCCTGCTCCCAGAATCCTTGCTGCCTGCCATCCTCGGTGACCGAAGACCCCATTCCTCTCCTCAGATCCTGTCCTGGCGATGTGTGAAAGCGAGGCAACAGGGGCCTGATGTATGGTGGAAGGAGCAGGGTGACAGCAGCACAGAGTATTTCAGGAGAGCAGTGTGCAGGCCTATAGGGGGGCACCCTGTTCGGTGCCAGGGATTGTACATAGAGCGCTGTGTTTTATACACATGGATGGACCGTCTTCTTGTCTGCTCCACAGAAATCCAGGAAACATTTCTGTTGATTGATGACCTGTTCTGATCCAGACTTTACATGAAAAGACAGTCAGTAACTTTGCAGGCCCCATCAAAGTGGCTGATCACTGTGTTCCTAGATGTCATCCTCTCTTTTCCCTTAGCAAACACCCAGAAGGGGAGGAGAGGAGTGACATCACACCCATGTCAGCAGATTCCGCCCATAATTACTGCAGGGCAGTAATGTGAGCTAGTTGTACACTAGGTTTTTGTGCCAAATTTCAGTAGCTGCTCCCCCTAGTGTTAACAAGTGGAAATGCCAAACTTTAAAATTATTTTTCATATTTTGCAAAATTATAAACAAATGATAATATTTAAGAAAATGTAAGCATTAATTCTTTACATTTTTTCAATTGCTGAAAAAAAATTTTTGGGATGGCACCTTCCCTTTAAGCCAAATGTGGCTCGGCTATGCGAGAGTAAATGCTGCCAGATCTCTTGCAGCAAGAAGTAGGCAGAAGAAGCCATGTTCAAAACAGCTTATGTTCAATGTTCCATTCATGTTCAGAAAGTTAAATGTTAAAGAACTGTTAATACAGACATCTGAATCTGATTACGTTTCTCTAGTCAGCAACTATATGTGGTTTCTTCGGTCTTCTATATCTGCTGTATTATCATTTTCATTTTATTTATTACTGACTGATTTATTTTCTTATAATTTTGTTAAATTTATTGTTATATTTTAACACAAAATAAGATGAAAAAATAAAGACATTTGATAACATTGGAATGTTTTTGTAAGAGCTTTTCTTGTGGAAAACCTGATGCGACCCAGATTCTACCTCCAGCGGCCCCCGGGTAAATTGAGTTTGAGACCCCTGCTCTAGAAAGTCATCCAGTTTACCAAATAAAAGTTCACACATCAGTATTTTTGATCAGTATTTCATCAGTATTTGTATGCCAAAACCAGGAGTGTCTCCAAAACAAAGAAAAGGAGTCAGTCTTTCAAGTACAGTATATTTTTTCTCGGTAAGTTCCATTCCTGGCTTTAGCATACAAACACTGATGCAAAATACTGACCAAATACGGACGTGTGAATGAGCCTTCCCACGGTAGAGATCATAGCTTGATTTTTGACTGTAAATCCCCTGGACAGCCTTTGAGCCATTAAAGCACGCCTTGCCTCATTCGAAAACCCAGCCGATCTGGCCAACAGACTCAGAGTCAGCAGATGTGTCTGCCAAAAAATGCTGCGGCTCCATGTAACAGATACATATCCGACAGGATTTTCTCTCTCGCTACCTTGGAGTCGAGTTGCTCCTCTAGCTGCTGTAGCCAGATCATTAGAGGACGTGCAGCACAAGTTCCAGCAATTGCTGGCTTCAGTCCTCCTGCTGCTGCCTCCCATGTGTGTCTCAGATAAGTATCCACCTTCTTATCTAATGGGTCTCTAAGTACCCCTGAGTCTAAAAGGGGTTTTACACTAAGCGATATCGCTAGCAATATCGCTATAACGTCACCGGTTTTGTGACGTTATAGCGATATTGCTAGTGATATCGCTATGTGTGATACTTACCAGCGACCGGCTCCCCCGCTGTCCATCGCTGCTCGCGCGAGAATGTCCGGCTCCATTTCTCGTCGGGCGCTTCCTGCTGGGACTTCCTGCTGTGACGTCCAGCGACGTGTGGAGGCGGGCGGGAGGACGCAGGATCGCTGTGTGTGAATGGTAAGTATCGTCCGCTGCGTCGCAGCTGCATCGCTGTGAGATCTTTCTGTATGAAAGCTCACTAGCGATCATTTAGCGATGCACCAGCGATCCTGACCGGGTCGGATCGCTGGTGCATCGCTAAATGTAAAAGGGCCTTAAGGGCAGCGCTGATCTTTTAGATGAACTGGATACAGCTGCATCAATTTTAGGAACCTTGTCCCACAGCTCTGCACCCTTCTCTTCAAAAGAATACCTCCTCTTAGAGGAAGAGGGCAGGGCTCCTGATATCTCCGGTCTCCTCCACTCCCTATTAATGAGGGCCTGAACCTTAGCATTGACCGGAAATGTTCGTTTCTTCTTCTCTTGTAATCCCCCAAACATGACATCTTCAAGAGATTTGGCCATTTTCTCCTCTTTCAGGCCCATAGTTGCTCCAATAGCCTTATGTAGACCATCCGTGCTTTCTATGGGAACACATGGTCTACCCCCTATATCACTATCCGAGGAGGAGGAAGATGGTGATTCAGCATAAATTAGGCCCTGAGATGAGGTGAAGAGGAGTCGGAATTAGAAGGAAGTTCTTTAATCTTTTTCTTCCCTTTCTTCACCAGTGTTTTATGGGAGCCCTCCACTTCAGACCTAACAGACCAAAGGCTTGCTGAAAAATTGGGGGTCTCCTCAGTAATGGTTCTTTGGATGCAGTTGGAACAGAGGTCCTTCTGCCAATCCATCGCTAGGAGGGGTTTTGCACAGACCTTTGTTATTCTTCCCCAAAGCTTTCCTAGGCCTCTCCTAAAGATTTAAACAATATGGACCTATTAATAACATGAGTGACATTCACAGAGATCACTCACCACCCGTTGATAACCAAGGATACCAGACTCTGAGGCTGTGGTGGGACACATAACGTATCCTCTCTGGACACTGAGGAATCCTGGGACCTCTGGCTGGGTTGGCTGTTGCTTCTGGGACTTGAACGGCTGCCTCCCTTGTGTCCATGCTGTCGGTGAGCAGTAGGCTGCACTGGTGGTGGTGGCGATGACTGTCACTGCTGCGAGTCCATTTTCCTCACCAGCCACCTGCTCCGCTGCCTGCGCTTAAAAATGGTAGCCAGCTCCATCCGCCTCTTTCCGGTTCCGATGCTGCCCCTCCCCCTGCAAACGCCGGCCAGACACACTATTCCAACACCGGCTGGTGTCGCACAGGGCGCCGCCACCTTGCTTCCGGCGCCTTCCTGACGTCACCGGGACGTGCCTACTATCATGCCTTGCGGCCCATTTTGCCAGTGACGTCAAGGGCACACGGAAGTCACCCCAGCCACTCTACCATGCCAGGATCAGCTGGGAGTCAGCCCGGGAAACGCAATGGCGGCGCAGCAGACCAAGCCAGAACTAAGCCCACTGACGTCCGCGCCCGCTCGTACATCAAGCCCCTGGGGGACCAGTGAACGGCGCTTCCAGCACCAAAAAGCCGGCGCCACAGGTACGCGACCTGCTCTTCCGACACCGGGACGGGCCAGGGAACTTTTCCTCCATTCATGACAGGTACCGCCGTCTTCCAGCACGGAACTCCCATCAACGACAGGAACACAACTGAAGCGAGGAGAAAAGTACCGCCCTTATATTTCAGTAGGTTCCTGTCCTGGCTGGGTGGATACCTCTCTCAGGTGTGCTGTCATGGGTGAAGGGAAAATGTTACTTATTAAGTATTTGTGTGACATATCTCTGATTTAAGAGCATGAAAATTCAAAGTTGGAAAATTGCGACATTTTCAAAATTTTTGCCAAATTTGTGTTGTTTTTTTTTCCACAAATAAACGCAAGTCACATCAAAGAAATTTTACCATCATCACGAAGTACAATATGTCATGAGAAAACAATGTCAGAATCACCGGGATCCATGAAAGCGTTCCAGAGTTATTACCTCATAAAGGGACAGTGGTCAGAATTGTAAAAATTGGCCGGATCATTAACATGCAAACCACCCTTGGGGGTAAAGGGGTTAATGCAAATGTGTGAAATATGTTTTCGCCTGGCAACAAGTGTAATTTCCTTATGAGATGCAGTACTAACCAATGGTCACAAGATGTCCCAGTTTTTCCTTTTGTTCTTTTACAGAGTTGGATAACAGAGTGAAAGGTTAAACTCTGCCCTGCAGCAGTGGGACAGAGACAGTTATGTGATTTAAAAGGGGTATTCCCATCTCCAAGATCCTATCCCAATTTGTAATAATTAAAATATCAGAAAATATCTCCAAAAGATCCCTTTCCTCACTTGCAGGCAGTGGTCTTTAGGCATCCATGGTTGCGACCATTGGCAACTAGCTAACTGTCATCATGAGTGATAACCCTTTATACCTAAGGTCCTGTAGTGCCTGCATATAAGGAAAGAGACAAAAACAGAAAAACTATACTACATTTCTAATTGGAGGCATTTGCTAATATTGAGAGTGAAGAGGAACAGAGCTTGTGTGAAGCAGAGAGGCACAAAGCAACAAGAGGCGACTAAGATGCAGTTCAGCAAGCGAGTGAGTGAAACCCATTAATGGGACAAGTAAAAGAAGAGAGTCCAATGTTGGCCAGATGTGGGGGACCCTGTGAAGGAAGGGTGCTGACCAGCTGAGGACACAGGAGAGGACAGAAGCTCTAGGAGCGGCCCTTGTAAGGTACCTCGAGACTGATTTAGAGTGCAAGGCTCAGGGTGTGCGCACACGTGCGGATCTGTTGTGTACAGTACCATTAAAGGCAATGCAAAATGAAAAACGCAGTGCCACAGTGCGGAATTTTCCGTGCGGATTTGCTGCGGTTTTAAATCCGCAGCATGTCACTTCTTTGTGCGGTTTCCACAGCGGTTTGGCACCTGCTCCATTATAGGAATCTGCAGGTGTCAAACCGCAGGCTAATCCGCAGGTCTTTTGACCTGCGGATTTAGACAAATCCGCGCAGAAAATTCCGCAGCAGAATCCGCAAAGTGTGCACACAGCCTCAGGCTGTGTGCACATGTTGCGGATTCTGCTGCAGAATTTTCCGCGCGGATTAATCTAAATCCGCAGGGCAAAAGACCTGCAGTTTATCTGCGGATTTCCTGCAGATTAGCCTGTGGTTTTCCCCTGCGTTTTGACACCTGTGGATTCCTATAATGGAGCAGGTGCCAAACCACTGCGGAATCAGCACAGAGAATTGATATGCTGCGGATTTAAAACTGCAGCAAATCCGCAGCACGTGCAGTGCGTTTTTTTATTTCCATTGAATTTAAAGGTACTGTACAACGCAGCAAAATCTGCGGTGATCCGCAGCAGAATCCGCAATGTGTGTACATAGCCTTACAGCGCAGCATATTTACCCGTGTATCCCTTCAGTGGGAAGATGGAAGTTTCTCTCATTTGCTTGTTTACCATGTAAAGTGCTGTTGCCAGAATGTACCTCTGTAGGAGACAGAAGAAGTTGTGAAGTATACTGCATGCTGCCTTGTGTGCTTAAGTGTGTTGCCAAGTAAAGAGTGTCTTGTCTTAAAGAACGTGCCTGCTTTCCTTCTCTTGCAGTCTAATGGATCTGATGAGGAATAGAAAGGGACCGGCCTGGAGGTGAAGGTACCAATAGCAACACTGCCAGAATACACTCACACTCAGAACGCTCATCTTCTGTATGAACGTGCCGTGTTGTCAAACTCCCGACACTCGCCCACGGCTACCACCCCGGGCATAGCTTCATGAAGTTGACAGATTTGGAGCACAACAAGATCCATCAACTAATTGAGCAGCAATTAATACTAAAGACTGATGTAAATATATGGGAGAGAATATCTCCAACTGTAGCCTTCAAGCATATTAGGCTAGGGCGGCTTCCATCTTGAATGTCTATCCTTGTCCAGACTCAGGCAATTTTTGTTTTTGTACTTTTCTCTTTCCAAAATCGTTTTTTTTTTTTGTTTTGTTTTTTTACACTACAAAGATGGCAGTGTAGGGAGCCTTCAGGAGGCCAATAACGGCCATGTCAATCCATCACACCTCACAAATTGTATAGTGGGTGTGGGGGTGCTGATAGGCACCACTTAAATACTACTGTCAATCTCTAACAGCAGCCAAAAGAGCATATCTGGGACTAACAGAATCAACTACCTTCCTGTTGTACCGGCGCTGGTCATTGACCACTCCTGCCAGAAATTCAGCTGCTCCCTGTCACCAAAGCAGTAGTTGCTCTTCCTGTTAACAGGGTGGTACTACAGTCATGCTTACCCCAATTAGGCGAGAGCTGACTGTGAAGCAGCATGACACCAGCAGTCCCACCCTGTCAACAGCAACAGAAACTGCAGTCAGCGCAAGTCTATGACGGCACCAGGCACAACATGCAGGTAGGTAGCAACTACCTTCCCATTAGTGTGCAGTCATTTTTTTTTAGTTATTATTTTGCTTGCCCCCCCCCCCCCCCCACCCAAGTCCCAGATATCACCATTAAGTTGTTAAACTGAAGACCTGAGCAAGCCCGAATAACTGCTGTTAGACTCAAGTGCTGGCTGTGAAATGCAGCAGATACCTGCAGTACACAGAACAAGCTCTTTGCATATACGGTGGATGGCGAGAAGGTGTTACATCCACTTAAAATCCCCCCCATTATGAGAGACATTCAGTAAAGCTGTATATATATATATATATATTACCGTCATCATTAAGAAAGTCTGTAGTATCCGCAGAAGTTCTACTGTTACTTCGAATAGTGCATTGAGGGTCAACCTAAAAAATTAAAATATGTATAGTTTTTAATAGGAGAGAAGATTTGCTTATAGCAGAGACTCCTTTTCATACAACTGTGTTAAGAGCAATGAATTGAGACGACAGACCGGTTGATGCCCTCTGAACATATAACGCCCATTTTCATATTTGACAATAGTTTTTAATATTGTATTATAATTAAAAATGATCCCAAAAAAGAGAGGGCTTACTTAAGTTTTTTTTTTTGTTTTTTGTTTTTTTTTTCTTCTTCATTGACAGGGCGATTCCACAAAGACATTTATCACTGATTTGAATAGGTGACTGCTACTCAATTCATTGTCTATGGGACTGATTTGATGCTGTGCTTGGCTACGTCCAAGTTTATCAGTCTCCCAAAATAAATAAATAAATAGATCTCTGCCCAAAAAGTAATTGGGACGTGGAGGGGAGGGAAGAATCAGGAATCGAGTTGCATATAAAAGATCACCACTATCTATTCAGTTACAAATTGGAAATAAAAGGGTATAAATCAGCAGGGTATTGACATCTAATTTTAGAGCAGCATAAAGTAGAGTGAGAGACCCTGATTCCAGAAATGTGTCACTCACTGCGCTGTTTGGTTTTATCAGTAGATCATTCGCTGCTGCCATGTAGTCCTCTGTATTCATGAGCTCTGTATAACCCTCAGCCCAGCATTCAGAATACTGGAAGATGTGAAGCAGAGAAAATGATTTTATCAAAACTGTTGTAAGCTGCTCAGTAAGGGACATCGCTGGAATCAAGGTCTGTGCCCCTACATAATTTTTCCCTCAGACTGGAGGGGGAGAAAAAGATGGCGAGATTCCAGTTAGAGGGTGAACCTTCACAAATTTATGACAAAGATGCATCTCATTTAATAGTTTTCAAAAGTTGGTCCTTTCAAGAATTGTGTCAGAACTTTTCAAAATTCATATTGTCGCACGCCACCAAATACTCATCAACTGTCATATACATGAGAATAACTGAAATACACCAGAAGCATCACACCCAACACAGAAAAGAGAATATTTGGGGTAAAGCAGATTTGCCACTGAACCAGACATAGCATACACACCACATACCTCTTTAGTGTGACGAAGGACACCATTTTTAAATGTATTCTCTGCTCTCACTTGTTCTTTGGTCAGTCTTACGTAGTCTCTACATCGATAAGGTTTAATATCCATCTTTGAATAAACTTTCCCTTCAATTGCATTAAACAGCATTTCCATTGATCTTGGTAAAATCCCAGCATCGACCTTCGTGCCTGCAATTAAAGATGACAAATTGAAGTCTACAGAATGAAAAACACCATCACTAATCAGAAGATCAATCGGAATGTCCGCACTCACAAGTGATGGTCAAAGGGGTACTCCCATCACTGTAAGTGATGGAATATGGGAAGGATATGCCATGACACGATCATTCGTCATCACAGCCTCCTTACACCAAGACAATCACAGCACTCTGCTCTGCCGGGAAGGGCATCAGCAGCATTCAATTAAAAAGGAAGCACTCATCAACAGTGGATCATCCACAGTGGATGGCAGGGGAAGTACAGGCCTAAATGACCTAAATGATTTTTTATTTTTATGAAAATGTAAACTGCTTAAATCGCTAAACTTAGCGATTGGCTGCAGCATTGTCAATGTGACATTACTGCTGCAGCCCATTAACAGAGACCACAACAGTGACACGCACTGGAGGCACAGAGGCAGGTAAGGCACAAATACTTATATGGGGGGGACCTTACGCAACGACAGAAAAATGCCCTTGTTGAGCTTGCCGATCCCAACACCAACAGAAGGGCGCCCTCCATGTGCCGTGGGAGATGGACAGTTTCCGCGTTTAAGCATTGTCTGGATGATGCATCCTGAGAATCCTATGGTTATTAAACGCTGGCTTCACAGCCATGCAGTTAAATGGCATGCTGCTAAATTCAGGGGAACGACACTGTACAGAGAAGATCTTGCCAGAGAAGATTTTGCCAGGGAGCATCGACTAGTAGATTGCAAACATGGACTTGATATGCAGCTCTAGTCAATCTTGGACTATGAGGATTACTAGCATGCAGCTTTCCTTGACCTTCTTGAGGACTCGAGAAAGAGCGGAAGAGATGAGTAACTTGAACTGGTTTCAGTGTTTGACAAAAGCATTCATTGCCATAACTTTGGCATCATGGACAAGAACCTAGCCAACTTCCAGTTGAGTCTTGAGGCCATTAGGTCCCCAAACAGGAGTCCACCTCTTGAAGCAGAGATAGGCAAACACATCAGGACGAATCAATCTCCCGGTGGGGTTCACTCCGAGATAGCGGATAATTGAGCTTCAGCCTACTCTATTTTGGAACAAATCCAAAGTGGAAAAAAGAGCCGGGCTGAGTAAACCGCGCTGACCAGAAAAAAAAAAAAAAAAAAAAAAAAAAAAACCCACACACACACACACACACACACACACACACACCCCTTCGGAAGTCCATATAATAAAAAAACTTCTTTAAATAAGCCTACGCGTTTCGTGGCAAAACCAGCTGCTTTCATTTACTACCAGCGGGATACCAGCGACGACCGGACCTTTATGAGTGATTCCCAGTTTGTTGTGACTCACACAACTTCAGCAGGTGAGTCTAACTGATTGGGCTTGCTTGCCATTGTGGTTCTTCTAGACAATACACCCTATGTGCGCTTTCCATTTTTGTTTTTACTCTATTTTGGAGCACATAGAAATGAGCTGATATATCTGGGAACTTTGCACGTGTTACAGACAGACATATCCAAAAGAAAATTGCCCAAACTAATCTGGTCTTGATGTGGGGGTGATCTTGGCTATGGAAGCTTGAGGTGTGCTGAAAAAGGATTCCAGGATGGTCTACAGCACGCCCGTCTCATGTGACCATGCTGACGAAGCAGCAAGACAAGCCAAAAAGGGTCTTGACCTCTTCTGAGAGCCGGAATGGATGTGCTTTCTCAGAGGTAGGAGAGTATGCTTTCTCAGAGGTAGGAGTGTATGCTTTCCGTCAGTGGCTTCTATGATTATATTGCCCAGTAGCTTACAAAGCACACAAGAACCAGTAAAGGGAGTACCATAGCTGTTTGCCAGTTACTGGGTCGTTAAAGGGAATCTGTCAGATTTTTGCTATGTAATCTGAGCGCACCCTCATGAGGCAGCAGACAGCTTGATTACAGTGATGTATTACTGGGCTGTGTTTTGCAGTTTTACTACAACCAACGTTTTATCAGCAGAAGATCATCATTACAGGACAATTTGTCACGTGAAGTTGGGTAGTCCAACCAAGCCCTCAGCACTGATTAGCAGCTCTCTGTCACTATACAATGCGCACAGAAAGCTGTGCTGCGAGCAAGAGTTATACCGAAAAGAGAACACTGACTATCATAACTGATGTAACCAGTAAACTAATTGAAACATCACTGGAAACGGGGTCTCTTTCCTTCTCTAATGCTGCCGTCATATTATATATCAAACTCTGCTGTCAGATTCCCTTTAAGGACACCATCCGCTTTGCCAGTCAGTCACTTCCAAGAAATATTTTTAAAGAGAAATTTTCTTGCCCCGCAAATCCTGGAAAGAAGCTGTGTGTTTTGCCACTTATGCAACAAGGCAAGGAAGACCATCTGTCCTGCAAGTCTTGTGGGGAAAAAAAAAAAAAAAAAGAAAAAAAGGGATTTTTGTGTATTCACCGTAAAATCTTTTTCTCCGAACCAATCATTGGGGGACACAGAGACATTGGGTGTTATGCTGCTGGCCACTAGGAGGACACTAAGTAAAAAAAGTTAGCTCCTCCCCTGCAGTATACACCCTCTCGCTGGCTGAGATTTCTCCAGTTCGGTGAAAAAAATTAGTAGGAGCATAAACAGTCAATAATAACCATAAGTCAAAGTCTAAGAATGCTACAGTGAGCCAATAGGCTAAACAGGGCAGGTGCTGTGTCCCCCAATGATTGGCTCGGAGAAAAGGATTTTACGGTGAGTACACAAAAATCCCTATTTCTCCTACGCCTCATTGGGGGACACAGACAGTGGGATGTCCTAAAGCAGTCCCTGGGTGGGGAGCATACATCTGCTAATACCCCATGTACCACTGAGTCAACAGTGAGGTACTGCCGATTGCAGGCTGCATCCGCAGAGGCCTAAGAATGAATTAGGCAATGTTTGTAAAGGTATGCAGGCTGGATCAAGTCGCAGCCTTGCGGACAGGCCTGAGAATGAAATTGCATACTTTTTACAAAATATTACCAGACTGGACCAAGTCGCAGCCTTGCAGACCTGTTCTGCTGAGGCCTGGTGCCGAATGGCCGAAGAGGTGCCCACTGACCAGGTAGAGTGCACCTTAATCCCCAGTGGGACAGGCGCGTTCCTGATACAGTAGGACTACTGAATCGCCAGGGGAATCCCTCTGGCTAGCGTTGCTTTGACACGGCTAGACCCTTCCTATGCCCCTCTGGAAGTATGAACAGGGCATCTGACTTGTGGAAGGGAGCCGTCCATGAGATGTACCGTCTCAGCGCCCTAACCACATCCAGGGTGTGGCGGGCCTACTCAATGCGATGGACTGGCGCCGGACAAAAGGAAAGGCAAAACAATTTCCTCGTTGAGATGGAAAGAGGAGACGAAATTGGGCAGGAAGGACGGGAACATCATGAGAACTACCTTTTCCTGATGAAAAATTCAGGAACAGAGAACAGCAGGACAGAGCTGCTAATTCCAAAACTCGTCTGATTGACGTATTTGCCACTAGAAAAACCACCTTCCAAGAGAGGACGGACAGTGACACGTTCTGCGGCGGTTCGAAAGGAGCCTCCTGTAAGGCCCCGAGAATTTTTCATGTTTTGATGCTTTTCCACAATAAAAACCATTTTGTAGGGGGAAAAAAAAAAAAAATAATAATTGTTTCTGCATAGCTTTATTCTGAGAGCTATAACTTATTTTTCTGTTGACGGATTTGTATGTTTTTTTTTGCGGTACAAAACGCCGTTTTCAGCTATACCAATTTTCATTACATTCATCTTCTTGATCGCGTTTTATTCCACTTTTCATTCAGCGGTATGATGAAAAAGCAGGTTTTTATTATTTTTTTGGTTCACTGAAGGGATTAACTAATTTGATAGCTATATTGGTCAGCTCATTCCAAAAGTGGCAAGTCCAAATGTGTACTTTATTTTTCAGATATACACATTTATTGGTATTCATTTTTTGTTCTCCATTTTGTGATATATTTTTATGAAAAAAAAGATTTTTTAAACTTTTTTTTCTTAGTGCCTCTATGGAACTTTAACTTTTTGTACTCTGATTGCTGGTATAATGCATTATACCTGTCAGTACTGACAAAGCATTTGAGACCAAGCTGCTGCCATGGTGGTCTACACCTGCCAGACACAGGTTGACATGATTACCTAGAGTTGCAATAATGATTGGCAGCACACGACGTCATGGGGGCGCAGATCAGACGCGAAAAGAAGCCCCTTCCCCATCTTCTAAATGCTGCCATCACTATTGACCGCATTTATGGGGTTAAACAGCTGAGGCATTGCGGGTAACGCTCTGGTCAGTGACAGCCAGGTTTTGCCTATCACATAAGCCGAGCACCCGATGGCGATCGTGCAGGCACCACTCCTGTGCCCGCACGATCACCATGACATTCCGGTATACTCGTTTGCAGGAACGGTCTGCAAAATTGGATACACGAGTACGGCCTATGTCTGGAAGGGGTTAATCAACCTTTTATTAAAATGTTATGCATAATACAAGTCCTTTGTCTAAATGGAATTATCTCCTACTCAAAATGACTCAGTTTACCTTCCTCTCAATGTCAAGAATAGCAGCAGGGAGGGAAGTGGATATGTGAAAAATTTCAAAAGGTGGAGAGGGGGAAAAAAAAAACCCCACAAACAAGAAGATAGACAGAGGTAAACAAAGACTAAGTAGTATTGGAGCTGTGTCGATTGCATGTAAGCAAGTAAAGGCAGTAGATGCTGGAGACACACATAGATCACATCCAGCATGTATTACTGGAAGGAACACTCCCACAGAAGAAAGAGCTGAAATTTGGATCAAGCTCATAAGGTGTCAGGGTTTCCAAAACAATGAAAAAATTAGATTGAAGACGAGCCTTGTTTTTTATTTACTAAAATTTAATTCACCAATATAGGCAAAACTCATTCCCCCCCCCGCGCCTCAACCCCTCTCCCATGTCAAAGATGTTACAGTCATTAAAGAACTCTGGACCCATTAAGTTGTAAACTAGTGGTGAAACCCCTTAGTAGTGGTTGTGTGGATTGTGTTTGAGACATAAGTTTACAGCAAAGTGGTAATAAAAAGTTACTTTTAGCATACATGCACATCATAAGAAATTAGCACCGGTGGAGAGGATGGGGGCATTTTAAAGAACATCCACCATATTATGCCAATTGTGCATTAAACCCGAAATCTTAAAGCTGTAAACTGTTATAAACGAAAAGCCATCTTGGTCAATTCACATATATAGTGCTTTCATGGAGAAAGGGCGCCATCTATTGCTTATAATGGAGAATGACGTACCAAAAAAAAAAAAAATTCAACTGCAAACAAACTTCCCCTAGTTAGTACAAACAGGAGACGCATTCATAATAAAGGAGATGAAAAGGCTCATCTCTACACAAACATTTTATTTGCTACTTAAAGAATGCGTTGTATATTAAAGTTGCCAAATTACTAAAGAAGCTTCCTAATTTAACAGAAAAAAAAAAAAGAAGCTTAACAACCCCTACTCCATTGCAGTTTCCCCTCTGTAAAGTAACACCTATACTCACTCTAAGGCCGACGTGGTTCCATTGGTGTTGGCACTGGCTCTCCCGGTGATCACTTGACATTGTTAAATGCTGATCTTTTATTTAATCCGCATATATTAAATTAATCCAAAAAGGAGAGCAGAGTGAAGCCAGAGCTGATTGGCAGCAGGGACTATGTGACAATGTCACATGATCCTTGGGAGACACAGGGCCGACACAGGAGGCAAGCATAGCTGTTAATTTACAAGGGGAGAACAGAGATTGAGAAGTGGTTGCCACATAGTGAACAACCCCCAAAAACATAGTATAAAGTGTCACAAATTTCTAATACACTGAAATTCAATTACTCACCATTTTCAAGTCTAAGTTTACTGTCACTGAATGAGAATACTTGTCTACATTAAAGTGACTGTCAGCAGAGAATCACTGTTTAAATCAAGCACAAGAGTTTGGCGCTTCATGGTGTCATGGTTTACTGAGGCTCCAGGTTAAGCGGTGTAGAGGTTAATCTGGGAAGCCTCTCTATGGATCTGGGGAGGGTTCTTATAGCCTCATGGAGGAGCCGTCCCCTGTCGTTTATACTGCTAGCTGAGTGTGCCTGACCCTGTTCTGTCTGTGCTTCATGCCTGTCTTCGTATGCTTGCTTGGTGTTTGATTCGGTCCTGTCTCGGTTAAGGTCTCTTGTATTCTGACCCTGTACCTCTATGCCCGCTCCGTGTAGGACCCCTGGCTACGTATTGACCTGTGATTATCCCTCCTGTACCTCGCTGCCCGCTCTGTGTATGACCTCCTGGCTTGCCTGACCCAAGTTCCCCTCTCCTCTACTTCAGTATTCCTGTAGCGAGTATATTATATCATCTGCAGTAGTAGGACGCTAAGCCCCGCCCCCTGTGGTCACATGATCGTAGGTCCTGTGCACACCTAGGCTCTTCATCGTTGCTCCACCTCCAGCAGGTCCTCAAGCTATTCTGTTCCTACCCACATTAGACACCAGGACTCCCGGGGCTGCGGGTAAGAGTCCTCCACATGCACTCTGTGTCCTTGTTACTTGAGGTGGCGGTGCTGCTGAAGCACCCCTGACATATGGCGGGGCTAATCATTTATATACACCTTCCCATCTGCTTGCTTTCCCTCTATTTCCCCCACCCGCTTATTTGCTTGACAGCTCTGGCTTCATAGGGGCAGAGAAAGGTGTAGAGAGCTGGAAACTATGCAGGTGGGAAGAAATGATCGGCCACGCCGTGAAGCCCCGAGCGCCTGTACTTGGTTTGAACAGTCACTCAGTGCTGATAGAGGTCATTTAAAGACCCCATACGCAACAGAGAAGTGAACACCATTGTATCCAGTCTTGGCAGTGATCGATCAGCTACGTCAGCAGCTGGACACATCTCTGGTAGTTTATGAGAAACAGCTTGGATTTCACATTGATGCACTGTAGCAGAGCATTGCCTAGACTGGATACCATATTTTCAGCTGAAAGCAGGAGACACTATACAGGGATTTACTGCTTGTGTTAAAGTGTTATTAAAAAAAAAAATTATTAGGCTGTGTGCACACGCTGCGGATTTTGCTGCGGTTCCGCAGCGGTTTTGGCCGCTGCGGACCCGCAGCAGTTTTTGCTGCGGTGTACAGTACAATGATTCCCTATGGGAATCAAAAACCGCAGTGCAGACAGTGCGGAATTTTCCGCGCGGATTATCTGCGGGTTTCAATCCGCAGAAAGAATTGACATGTCAATTCTTTCTGCGGATTCCCCTGCGGTTTGCCATCTCCTCCATTGAGGAGATGTAAAACCGCAGGGCCAAACCGCAGAGCAATCCGCAGGTAAAACCGCAGGTATTTTGACCTGCGGTTTCACCTGCGGATTTTACAAAATCCGCGCGGATGAATCCGCACCTAATCCGCAGCGTGTGCACACAGCCTTAAAAGTTATCCCATATTTATAGATGTCAGAAGCCAAGCAATTCTGAAATCAGAGCTCTCAACCCCATGAAACAGGCTCTGCAGCTTCATCCTGAATGGCGCCGAGGTCCAATTACTAACATATAAAGAGCATTTCTGTGCCATGGCACTTACCTTGGAATGTAAATGTTTTGCCAGCATTAGTGACGCCGTACGTAAAAACCAGACGATTCTGTCCCTTCATAAAATCAATTACTTGTTTCTTTAAAGTGTCCTCAAAAAACTGACTTTGGGTCGTTTCGGGACCAAACACCTGTTTTAGAAGATACAACAACCATTTCAAATCAACTACAACACAGTTTTAGAATAAATCAGTTATTTGTTAATCTGGAGCACGGTTCTTACATGGGTAAAGGTGAACTTCTGAGCCATCGAACCACTGCCTTTATCACTCAGCCGACAAGCTTGGGAACTAAGAGGAGCCTTTACCAGCACACTACAGGGGTCAGGAATACTGATGCAATCCTACAAAAATCAATCACCACAATATTAGAAAACTACAACAACAGACGAGTCACCTACAGCCATGCGACACTCACCTGGGACTCCCCTTGCTCAATCTCCGGTCCAGTAAAAGGTCTTACACGAAGATAAACATGCATAGGCTCTTTAGCATCCAATGAGCTTTTCTAGGAAGAAAAAAAAATAAATAAATAATATACAAGCTAATTAACTGCTTCTCCTAAATTTTCATTACCATACATCCTCCTAGAATAGACTGGCACATCTGGGCCAAACACTGGGAAACCTTGCCCTCCCCCTTTTGTGCATGGACTTTCATCCTGTAATTTGCTTGTTTCCATTTTGTATTGGATGCTCACATGGTACCCCGTTAGGCGGACTGCATTTGTATTTGACCAGTTTTGGTTGGGGGGGGGGGGGGGGGAGGTTACTATTGCGGGTTTTTAAATGTTTTTAACTGTGTATGTGCTTTTGTGACAATAAAGTGATTTTCAATACATTGCATCTTGGGTGTGCACAACCTATATGCATTGATTATTGTTCTTTTGTCAATCACATGCTTGCAGTCACATGATTGCCTGGTGAAGAAATCCACTCTATTCTTCTTTTGTAATCACCATTTAAAGTGTTCTGCCAATTAGATTTTAGTGCACAGAAGCCGGACTACGAACTGGGCCTTCTCCTCCCTGTCTGCTATTCCCCGACCCCCTGCATCTACTCTTTGAATAAAAAGCTCACCGTTTCAGTGACCTACTTCCTCTGTTTGAACTCTCGTGGCAGTACCATCTTTGCTAAGAGTGGCATCATTAAATACCAGCCATTCCACTTTGGTTGAAACAGCCAGGACTGGTGTGAAAACGGCAAGTTATAATTTTTGCACAACTTCACATTACGCAAAAAAATGCTCAAACTTTTCAGTGTTTTCTGATGTAACCCATTTGATGACTTGTCCCATAGTCTAAAACTGGAGTCACACATAGCAATCTCGCTAGCGAGATCGCTGCCGAGTCACAACTTTTGTGACGTAACAGCGATCTCACCAGCGAGATCGCTGTGTGTGACAGCGATCAGCGACCGCCCCCCCGCGTGTGACACGCGGGTGACCAGCGATCAGCTGTAAAAAATAGAAAATATTGTTATTCTCACCTTCCGACGTCCCGCGCAGCCTTCCGCTCTCCACGCTCCGGTCCCAGTAATCCTTTGCACGAATGACTGCGAGACTTCTCGCTCCCGCGAGACCGTGACTCTCGCGGTCATTCTCGCAAAGGATTACTGGGACCGGAGCATGGAGAGAGGAAGGCTGCGCGGGACGTCGGAAGGTGAGAATAACAATATTTTTTATTTTAATTCTATTTTTTACAGGGATGGCCAGCGATGCCGGGCACTCGGCATCGCTGTGCTGATCGCTGGTGAAGCTGTTTGTGTGACAGCTCACCAGCGATCACATAGCGACTTACCAGCGATCCTGACACCTTGATATCGGTGTCGGTATCGCTGGTAAGTCGCTATGTGTGACTCCAGCTTTACATAGTAATACAGAATCTCCACTGGCTGAGCAGTCACAGACTGGTCCTACCAGTGATTACAATGCTTCCATGTCAACAGAGGTCTTTTCCACCACTCTGCCCTGTTGACTGGGCATCTCTGCTGATGTTGTGCTGATTGATATCCAGCTCCCTGCTGTCTAACGATGGGGAGCCGGCTGTCAATCAATAGGATGCCTGCAGTGACACCACTCAGAGAACAGAAAGAACTGCTTTGTTGACTAGGTGTGAAATGAAGCAGAGGAAAGAAAAGCAGATGAGGTGGTAGTAGCAACAGCATTGGATAGTCACCTTAAAGGGAACCTGACATGTCCCCCATGCCCTCCAACCCACCAGTATTTGGGTAATTGTTGCCGAATACCCTCCCCAACATGTCCTATAAAGTGATCCGCACATACAGTGAAGGAAATAATTATTTGACCCCTTGCTGATTTTGTTAGTTTGCCCACTGACAAAGACATGAACAGTCTATAATTTTAAGGGTGGGTTAATTTTAACATTGAGAGACAGCTGCTAGCGGGGATCTCACCGAGGTCACCCCAGTTCAGCCCGGCTGTGAACGGAGCCTCAGTGACCGGACGTAACCTCAAGGACATCACCACCGGTCTCTGAGGCTGCGCTCACAGCAGTTTATTCCCCAGTGGTTCTCAGCCTGGACGGTCGCATCTTGGCACCGTCCAGGTTAAAAACTGCTAATCCCCCAGATTGGATTACAGCGTGGGACAGAACGACGGACAGGAACAGTGGCATGCATAAGTTTAGGCACCCCTGGTCAAAATTACTGTTAATGTGAGCAAGTTGAAGATAAAATGATCTCTAAAAGGCCTAAAGTTAAAGATGACACATTTGTTTTGTATTTTAGGCTAAAAAGTAATACACATTGTAATTTTTTCACATTTTAAAAATTACAAAAAGAAAAATGGTCCGATGCTAAAGTCTGGGCACCTTTGGAGATTTGTGTGCTCAGATAACTTTGACCAAGGTTTCAGACCTTAATTAGCCTGTAAGAGATATGGCTTGTTCACCCTCAATGTTAGAAAAGGCCAGCTGATGCAGATTCCACAGGTTTAGAAACACACAGCCTCCTCTAACCTTGTGCGAAAAAACAGCCACCATGGGTTCTTTTAAGCAGCTGCCTAGCACTCTGAAAACGAAAATGGTGGAGGCCCACAAAGCAGGAGAAGGCTATAAGAAGATAGCAAAGCGTTTTCAAGTTGTCCTTTCCTCAGTTCAATATGTAATTCAGAAATAGCAGTTTACAGGAGGTCAAGATAAGGTCTGGAAGGCCAAGCAAAATTTCAGAGAGCTGCTTGTAGGATTGCTAGAAAGGCATATCAGAACCCCTACTTGACTGCAAAAGACCTTCAGAAAGATTTAGCAGATTCTGGAGTTGTGGCAATTGTTCTACTGTTCAGAGACACCTTATCAAATATGGCCTTCATGGAAGAGTCATCAGAAGAAAACCTCTCCTGCACCCTCACCATAAAATTTAGCATCAGAGGTATGCAAAAGAACATCTAAACAAGCCCAATGCATTTTGGAAACAAGTCCTGTGAATCGCTGAAGTTAAAATAAAACTCTTTGGTCGCAATGATCAAAGGTATGTGCAGAGAAAAAATTGCATAGAATTTCAGGAAAAGAACATCTCTCCAACCATTAAGCATGGGGATGGATCAATCATGCTTTGGAGTTGAGTTGCAGACAATGGCACAGGGAACATTTCACAGGTAGAGGGAAGAATGGAGTCAATGAAATTTCAACAAATTCTTTATGCAAACATAACACCATGTGTAAAAAAGCTGAATTTGAAAACAGGATGGCTTCTACAAATGGATAATGATCACACACATCAAAATCCACAATAGACTGACTATCTCAAAAGGCAATAGCTAGAGGTTTTTCAATGGCCCTCATAGTCCCCCGATTCGATCATCATTGAAAATCTGTGGCTAGTCCTCAAAATAGCAGTGCATGCAAGACGACCCAGGAATCTCACAGAAATGGAAGAATTTTCCAAGGAAGAATGGATGAAAATCCATCAAACAAGAATTGAAAGACTCTTGGATGGCTACTAAAAGCGTTTACAAGCTGTGATTTTTTTAAAAGGGAGTGCTACTAGGTACTAACTATGCAGGGTGCCCAAACTTTTGCATTGGCCCATTTTCCTTATTGTAATTTTTAAAAAAGTAAAAAAATGACAATATATAATTTTTTTGGCCTAAAATACAGAGAAAATGTGTCATCTTTAACTTTAGCCCTTTTAGAGATCATTCCATCTTCAACTTGCTTAACTGGTCACAATAACAGTAATTTTGACCAGGGGTGCCCAAACTTTTAAATGCCACGGTATGAAAAAAAAGAAAGAAGCCAGAGCTGCCTATGGTCAGAACGCAATACATAAAGTGCATATATTAAAAGCAAGACCACATTAAATGCAAATTGTACCTGAAGCGTTTCTGAATCACTCCCATGGCGCCAGAAGGACAAGCGCAGATAAAGGTTGACCAAGTCATAGACATTTAACGTGGTCTTACTTTTAATACATTTAGGAGGCCATAATGGCACAGAGAATATAAAAAAAAAAAACGTAGAGTAGGACTGCCCCATATGAAAATGCCTTGACGTGGCTGCTCAAAAAATTGATCAATTGTTTGCTAAATGTCTCATTTTGAAATACAGTGAGAAATTAATATGTGCATATGCACTTTATGTATTGCATTCTGACCATAGGCAGTGCTGGCTTCTCTTTTTTTCATTTGATATTGGTTGTGGTTGACCACCACTGTTGCCGTGCGGCTGGGTTATGCACGCCATTCTCTCTGTATTCATTGTGATTGATCTAGGCTGCTGTACACACATACAGCAGCCCAGCCCTAGGCTCTGTTTGATTGTGCACCTGTGTCTGGGCCTGTTTCACCCTTCATCTGTGGTTGCTGTTCTGGCAGTGCGGAAGTTAGACCTGATATGTCCATGTCCGGACCTGGTCAACCTTTATCTGTGCTTGTCCTTTCTGGCGCCATGGGAGTGATTCAGAAAAGCCTCAGGTATAGTTTGCATTTAATGTGGTCTTGCTTTTAATACATTTAGGAGGCCGTAATGGCACAGCAAATATAAAAAACGTAGAGTAGGACTGCCCCATATGAGAATGCCTTGACATGGCAGGGTGGATCAATTGTTTGCTAAATGTCTCATTTTGAAATACAGTTAGAAATCAATATGTGCATATGCACTTTATGTATTGCGTTCTGACCATAGGCAGCGCTGGCTTCTCACTCTTTTATTTGACGGATAGGTATGGTATCTTGTTCTTTTATTTTAGCTTTACTACAGGAGATCAAATGCTTCGGTGAAATTGGCGTTTAAATAAAAATGGAAAACTGTGTTTAGTACTATTTCAAATAAAAGACTTTATTCTGGCTGTGTCTTTATTTACCATACAACTATAGGATTAGTAATTGATGTGTCTTTTAGACGCTTCTCCATTACTAATCCATGGGCTTGATGTCACCTGACAATACAAAAGTGACATCAACCCCACAAATATAAACCCCACTACAGTGGGAAGAGCAGAGCAAAGGCCAGAATTGGTACCGCTAATAGCCTTTTCTGGGCAGCTGCGGGCTGCTATTTTTAGGCTGCGGGTGGGCCAATATACATGGCCCCCCTACCAGCCTGAGAATACCATCCTCCAACTATCTGCTTTAACAAGGCTGGTTGTCAAAAATGAGGGGGGGGGGGGGGGGGGGTTTGAGAACCCCTCGCCGTTTTTTTTTTTATTTAAAAAAAAAAAAAAAAAACCCCACACAGCATGGGGACCCCTCTTCTTGATATCCAGCCTTGCTGAAGCTGACAGCTGAGTGTAGCAGCCCCCAGTTGTGAGTTTTGCCTGTCTGGTTAGCAAAAATACAGGGGGACCCATGCTGTGTTTTTTTTTTTTTTTTTTAATCATCATTTATTTACAGCGCAGCAGCGGCTGATGAATACTCCCATCCGCCCATCCTGCTCTCACTTTAATTTGCAGTAGCAGGTGTCAGATGATGGGAGCTGTAGTCCCATCAGCTGACACCAGTGACTGGAGGTAAACTTCATACCTCCGATCACAGTTGAGCGCTCAGTGTGGGAACCGCGGCTCTCTGACCGGCAGGGATGATTTCACCGCCGATCAGAAGCGGTGCTTGCCGCGCTGCCATGCACATGACAGCGCAACAAACACCCGGTGTTCGGGCAGCCGAAACTCAACAGTAACACAGACTTCCTGGTGAAGTCAGTGCCCGAAAAGTAGGTGTTCGGTACGGACACCGAACTTTCCTCTTCGCCCATCTCTATAAAGGACTGGTTAGGCAGGGTATTTAACCAAAATACACAGATAGTGGGTTGGAGGGCAGGTGGGACCTGTCAGTTTCCCGTTAAGCAGGTAACTGAACTTTTAAACAAATTTTTCTATTGTAGCCGATGTTAAGTGATGTTGGTGAGGGTCCATGTTGTGAAACCCCCATTCATAACACAAGACAATCATCAAGCATGATCAAAGTGGTAAAAGGGGCTCAACAGAAAGTCTTGAACTCTGCTTGTATTCAAGGCATGCGCAGCAACCCCCTATAATGCTCTGTAACCTTCATCCTTACCTGGGTAGGACAAGATATGGAGTCATCCAGTAATAAAAAGCGTTCTGATAGATTGGTTCTGATGTCATCTACCGATAGTGGTTCATCTCTTTCTGGATAGGTTATGTTTTCTCCAAGATAGGAAGGTCTAGGAGGGGGGCGACTATCTTCAGATGGCTTCATTTTTACTGAAAAGACCATATGGAAAAAAGGTTTATGAGAAATATCGCAAAAAAAAAATCACCGCTTGCATCCCTTTCCAGAATGTTGAGACAGTACCGGGACAAACCGGGGGGGATTGTGTGAGCACTAGTGATGAGCAAACAAGGTGTTATTCGAGCATGCTCAGGTGCCTTCATTGCGCTTGTATCATATGTTCCAAGTCCCTGCACCTGCTTGTCTCACGACCGTCTGACAGCCACAACACATGCAGGGATTGCCTAACAAACAGTTGTCGAAAAGCCATGATACATGCAGGCACAGGGACTCGAACATATTATTTGAGCACACCAAGGACACACTGTTAAGCACCTGAGCATGTTCCCATAATGCCTTATCTGAGTAAGTACAGTTGTGGCCAAAAGTATTGACACCCCTGCAATTCTGTCAGATAATACTCAGTTTCTTCCTGAAAATGATTGCAAACACAAATTCTTTGGTATTATCTTCATTTAATTTGTCTTAACCCCTTAACGACCGCCGATACGCCTTTTAACGGCGGTAATTAAGGGTACTAAAACCACAGCGCCGTTAATTCACGGCGCTATGATTTAAGTGAATAGCGCCCCCCAGTGTTGGATTTTCTCCGGGGTCTCGCCTGCCAGGGGTAGCCGAGACCCCAGAGAACATGAATCGGTCGGTTTTTACCGACCCCCGCTTTTGCGATCGCCGTTATTAACCCTATAACGGCGACCGGATAGGGATAGAATTAGGGATAGAATTAGTGTTAGGGATTAGTGTTAGGCCTCTTTCACACTTCAGTTGTAATCCGCCAAAAAGGCGGACAAGCGGATCCGTTCTCAACTGATGTGAACGGATGGCACAGGATCCGTTTTCAGACGGATCCTGAAAATGAAGAAATTTAAAGGAATCGCTGGCCAGGAAAAGAGAAAGAGAGAGAGAGAGAAAGAAAGAAAGAGAGAGAAAGAAAGAGAGAGAAAGAAAGAGAGAGAAAGAAAGAGAGAGAAAGAAAGAGAGAGAAAGAAAGAGAGAGAAAGAAAGAGAGAGAAAGAAAGAGAGAGAAAGAAAGAGAGAGAAAGAAAGAGAGAGAAAGAAAGAGAGAGAAAGAAAGAGAGAGAAAGAAAGAGAGAGAAAGAAAGAGAGAGAAAGAAGAGAGAGAGAAAGAAAGAGAGAGAAAGAAAGAGAGAGAAAGAAAGAGAGAGAAAGAAAGAGAGAGAAAGAAAGAGAGAGAAAGAAAGAGAGAGAAAGAAAGAGAGAGAAAGAAAGAGAGAGAAAGAAAGAGAGAGAAAGAAAGAGAGAGAAAGAAAGAGAGAGAAAGAAAGAGAGAGAAAGAAAGAGAGAGAAAGAAAGAGAGAGAAAGAAAGAGAGAGAAAGAAAGAGAGAGAGAAAGAAAGAGAGAGAGAAAGAAAGAGAGAGAGAAAGAAAGAGAGAGAAAGAAAGAAAGAGAGAGAGAGAAAGAAAAAGAAAAAGAGAGAGAGAATTTTTTTTTTTTTTTTTGGTCCGGCACCCAGAAAGAAATTCGGGTTAAATCAGTGTTTGCAGGATCCGCCAGAGGAAAAAAACGTTACAAGCTCCGTTTTGAAATTTTTGAGGATGGTGACGGACAGCAACTTTTGGCGGATCCTCACAAAAAACGGATGCAACGGACAGCAATCCGTCACAATCCGCCATTAATGCAAGTCAATGGGAAAAAAACAGATCCTCAAAAAAAATTTGAGGATCTGTTTTTTTTTTCTAAACCTGGCGGATTGTGACTGATTGTAAAAAACGGAAGTGTGAAAGAGGCCTTAGGGATTAGTGTTAGGGATTAGTGTTAGGGTTGGAGCAAGAATTGAGGGGTTTCCACTATTTGCCAACCTTGGGGGTCTAAAAATTGGGGTCTAAAAAAAAATCACTTTTGTGGAAATAAAAAAAATACTTTTTATTTTCACGGCTCTACGTTATAAACTTCTGTGAAGCACTTGAAGGTTCAAAGTGCTCACCACACACCTAGATAAGTTCCTTAATGGGTCTAGTTTCCAAAATGGGGTCACTTGTCGGGGGTTTCCACTGTTTAGGCCCATCAGGGGCTCTGCAAGCGCAACATGATGCCCGCAGACCATTCCATCAAAGTCTGCATTCCAAAATGGCACTCCTTCCCTTCCGAGCTCTCCCATGCGCCCAAACAGTGGTTCCCCCCCACATATGGGGTATCGGCGTACTCAGGACAAATCGCATAACAACTGCGCGGGTATGATTTCTCCGGTTACCCTTGTAAAAAATAAAAATTTGGGGGGCGAAAAGATCATTTTTGTGGAAAAAAATAGATTTCTTATTTTCACGGCTCTACGTTATAAACTTCTGTGAAGCCCTTGGGGGTTCAAAGTGCTCACCACACATCTAGATAAGTTCCTTAATGGGTCTAGTTTCCAAAATGGGGTCAGTTGTTGGAGGTTTCAACTGTTTAGGCACATTAAGGGCTCTCCGAACGCAACATGGCATCCGATCTCAATTCCAGCCAATTCTGCGTTGAAAAAGTCAAACGGCGCTCCATCCCTTGTGAGCTCTGCCGTGTGCTGAAAAAGTGGTTTACCCCCACATATAGGGTATCAGCGTATTCAGGAGAAATTGTACAACAAATTTTGTGGTTGATTTTCTCTTTTAACACTTGTGAAAATAAAAAAAATTGGTTCTGAAGTAAATTTTTTGCAAAAAAAAAAAAAAGTTAAATGTTAATTTTTTCCTTCCACATTGCTTTAGTTCCTGTGAAGCACTTAAAGGGTTAATAAACTTCTTGAATGTGGTTTTGAGCACCTTGAGGGGTCTAGTGTTTAGAATGGTGCCACTTGGGTATTTTCTGTCATGTACACCCCTCAAAATGACTTTAAATATGATGTGGTCCCTAAAAAAAAAAAATGGTTTTGTAAATTTTGTTGTAAAAATGAGAAATCACTGGTCAACTTTTAACCCTTATAACTTCCTAACAAAAAAAAAAATTTTGCTTCCAAAATTGTGCTGATGTAAAGTAGACATGTGGGAAATGTTATTTATTAAGAAATTTGTGTGACACATCTCTCTGATTTGAGGGCATAAAAATTTAAAATTGCAAGATTTTCAAAATTTTCGCCATATTTCCGTTTTTTTTCATAAATAAACAAGACTTATCGAAGAAATTTTACCACTAACATGAAGTACAATATGTCACGAAAAAACAATCTTAGAATCAGCGGGATCCATTAAAGCGTTCCAGAGTTATAACCTCATAAAGGGACAGTGGTCAGAATTGTAAAAATTGGCCTGGTCATTAAGCTGCAAACTGGCTCTGTCGCTAAGGGGTTAAAATGAAAAAACACAGAATGAAGCAAAAAATTGATCATTTCACACAAAACTCCAAAAATGGGTCAGACAAAAGTATTGGCACCCTCAGCCTAATACTTGGTTGCACAACCTTTAGCCAAAATAACTGCGACCAACCGCTTCTGGTAACCATCAATGAGTTTCTTACAATGCTCTGCTGGAATTTTAGACCATCCTTCTTTCAAACTGCTCCAGGTCCCCGATATTTGAAGGGTGCCTTCTCCAAACTGTCATTTTTAGATCTCTCCACAGGTGTTCTATGGGATTCAGGTCTGGACTCATTGCTGGCCACCTTAGAAGTCTCCAGTGCTTTCTCTCAAATCATTTTCTAGTGCTTTTTGAAGTGTGTTTTGGGTCACTGTCCTGCTGGAAGACCCATGACCTCTGAGGGAGCCCAGCTTTCTCACACTGGGCCCTACATTATGCTGCAAAATTTGTTGGTAGTCTTCAGACTTCGTAATGCCATGCACACGGTCAAGCAGTCCAGTGCCAGAGGCAGCAAAGCAACCCCAAAACATCAGGGAACCTCCGCCATGTTTGACTGTAGGGACCATGTTCTTTTCTTTGAATGCCTCTTTTTTTTTCCTCCTGTAAACTCTATGTTGATGCCTTTGCCCAAAAAGCTCTACTTTTGTCTCATCTGACCAGAGAACATTCTTCCAAAACGTTTTAGGCTTTTTCAGGTAAGTTTTGGCAAACTCCAGCCTGGTTTTTTTTATGTCTCGGGGTAAGAAGTGGGGTCTTCCTGGGTCTCCTACCATACAGTCCTTTTTCATTCAGATGCCGACGGATAGTACGGGTTGACACTGTTGTACCCTCGGACAGCAGGGCAGCTTGAACTTGTTTGGATGTTAGTCGAGGTTCTTTATCCAACATCCGCACACTCTTGCGTTGAAATCTCTTGTCAATTTTTCTTTTCCGTCCACATCTAGGGAGGTTAGCCACAGTGCCATGGGCTTTAAACTTCTTGATGACACTGCGCACGGTAGCCACAGGAACATTCAGGTCTTTGGAGATGGACTTGTAGCCTTGAGATTGCTCATGCTTCCTCACAATTTGGTTTCTCAAGTCCTCAGGCAGTTCTTTGGTCTTCTTTCTTTTCTCCATGCTCAATGTGGTACACACAAGGACACAGGACAGAGGTTGAGTCAACTTTAATCCATGTCAACTGGCTGCAAGTGTGATTTAGTTATTGCCAACACCTGTTAGGTGCCACAGGTAAGTTACAGGTACTGTTAATTACACAAATTAGAGAAGCATCACATGATTTTTCGAACAGTGCCAATACTTTTGTCCACCCTCATTTTTATGTTTGGTGTGGAATTATATCCAATTTGGCTTTAGGGCAATTCTTTTTGTGTTTTTTCATTTAAGACAAATTAAATGAAGATAATAAAGAATTTGTGTTCGCAGTCATTTTCAGGAAGAAACTGAGTATTATCAGACAGAATTGCAGGGGTGTCAATACTTTTGGCCACAACTGTATGCTAATCACTAGTGAGCACCAGAAAGTGACATAAAGGGGACTATCACTTCTGTTAATATTTTGTGACAATCAGCCCTTAAAAGGGATATTCCCATCGCCACATTACAATCCAATATATAGTAGGTGTAATAACAAAAATAAAAAATAATAGCTAAAGCCTCCAATTAGAAATGTAGTATAGTTCTTCTGATTATCTATGTTGTTTACCTCATGTGCAAGGCATTGCAGTAGCTTATAGTGACAGTTATTGCTAATGGTCGGACACCTAAGCTACCGTAATGTCATGAACATCGGATAAGCGACATACATTTTTAATTGGCCAATATTATTATACCTACTACCTATCCAGCTCTATTCCTCACCCAACGCCTCCCCCTACTTGACTGACAGCTCCGCTGCATGAAGTCTCATAGCATAGAGGCTGTACTGGATGAGGAATAGAGCTGGAGTGAAAGAGGCCTCAGATCTACCATAGCTCTTTAGCCTCATTTGCATAATTATTCAAATGCACATCTCTCAGTAAAGGAGGAACAGACTGGCCAAATAGAGATATCGCTGGACTTAAAGGGAATCGGTCACCCCTTTTTTGAGATATCATTCAACTGTGTGTCACATAAGGATTCTCTTAGTACTTTTGCTTCCCCCTGACCCCGCACTTTTCATGCATAAATACCATTTTTATATCGGTTCAGATGTATGTAAGCTGCCGCTGTCCGGTCCGCTGGGCGGGGCTTATTCACCTGCTCTCCCCCCTCCCTGTCTTGCTCTACACAAGAAGAAATGCGTAGAGCAAGGCAGGGAGAGGGGGTGGAGCAGTTGAATAAGCCCCGCCCAGCGGACCGGACCGTGGCAGTTTACATACATCTGAACCGATATAAAAAAGGTATTTATGCATGAAAGGTGCGGGGTCAGGGGGAAGCAAAAGTACTAAGAGAATCTTTATGTGACACAATTGAATGATATCATTATATGATCTCAAAAAAGGGGTGACAGATTCCCTTTAAGCCCACGTCACACACAGCGAGATCGCTGCTGAGTCACAAGTTTTGTGACGCAACAGCGATCTCACCAGCGATCCCCCCCCCCCCGCCGGGCATCGCTGATTGTTCTGGAAAGACCTGGACTTTTTTTGATCGTTGGTCTCCCGCTGGCCAGCACACAACGCTGCGTGTGGCAGGTGGAAGACCAGTGAGCTAGAGCTGGTATCCAAGGTTAACAGCGGGTTTCTAAACGCCACGCAGCGCTTAGAAACCCGCTGGTTACCAGCTCCCTGCACCAGCACGCTGGTATCTAAGGTACACAGCGGGTAACTAAGCGACGTGCGCGCTTGTTACCCACGTCGTCGCTGTCCTGATCGCTGCTGAGATCTGCCTGTTTGGCAGCTCACCAGCGATCATGTAGCGACACCAGCGATCCTGACAAGTTCATATCGTTGTCGGGATTGCTGGTGCGTCGCTGTGTGTGACGGGGGCCTTACGGTATCTTTGAAAGGGCTACATGTGCACACAAACGTTTTGGAGTGAAACCCTCCTGACAGATTACCTCTAACTAGAACTGGTGTAAATTGAATCTCAGGACCCAGTCCAGTGACCAGGTGACTATTCTGTGGACGTTAAACGGAAACCCTAAAAAGCGCCATCTACTTCTTGAAATCCGCACCTCTTTATTAAAGTTGAGCGAAACGGGTCGGTCAAATTCATAAGTCGGCGACCGACCATAGCGTGAGGTCGGCCACCAGAGCGCCAAAGTCGCGTTTCAAATGATGCTTCCAGCGCCCTTTTTCAGCCAAGGATGGAGGACGCACACTGTGGGCAACGCGATGAAATGGGCATCGGTCACCACCATCTTTGAGAAGGGCATGCAAGTGATTGGCTTGCTTTGTGTGGCGTCACAGGGGCTATAAAAGGGCGTGCACACCGACCGCCATTTTACTTCTGCCGATCTTAGCATTAGGGAGAGGTTGCAGATGCTGATTCTGAATAAGAGAGAGTTAGGCAGGGAAGAACAAAAAAACTGCTTCTGCTGTTAGCGATTTCCACTGTACAACACAACACTTTGTGTGCAGTGACAGGGGAGGCTCTATTTTTGTGCATCAGCTCTGTTGGTTATTAGGCTGCCTTATAAGGCTCCCTGATAGCTTCATTGCTGTTTGCACACTGCTTTTTTAAAAGCAAAAATACTTTTCTTCCTCTTTTCTGCACAGTTTCCAAGCGTTCATTTTTCCACACTTTTGTGTGCAGCAGTCCTGCTTATTAGGCTGCCTGCTGCCATACTTGGACTGAGAGCATCATTGTCAGCCTCCTAAAATCTCTAGGGAGATTCAAATTCTCCCCAATACTATATACACCTTGTACCTTGTTTTACAGTACCATATAGCTGGTGGTATTTTGGGTACATTTTCCCAAAAATGAGGAAGTATGGTGGAAGAGGCCGTGGAAGTGGGCGGGGGTTTCCAGCTGGTACTGATGGTGGTGGTGGTGCATCTGCTGGTAATGGCAAAAGCACAATAGCACCTAAGGCAGGAGGTGTTGAGCCTGCGTCATGGTCTGGCTCCGGAAGGCCACCTTTTCTGGAAGTAGGTTAACCGCTTTTAAAGCCGGAGCATCAGGAACTGGTTTTGGCTTACATTGCCGAAACAGACTCCAGCTAATATGCCCTCCTCTTCTGAAGTTTCAAAAAAATGCAAGCTCTGAGTCGTCAAGTGCTGGCTCCTGGTCAGGAAGAAACCCTTTCCTTGTGTCCTTCACCCCCACCAAAAGTGAACGATGCAGCAGGCCACACTTCACATTAGTCCATGTAGCTCTTTATATCATACCATGCCTGGGTTATCAAGTCAAATCGTGAATTCCCCAGTCCAAGATGAATCTGACATGGAGTGTGGGTCGCCAGCCAGGGCAGTGGGGTTAATCGGTACCGGGCCGGTGTCTCAGAGGGATGTGTCACAGTGGTGGTGACCCGGTCCGTGGCCCTGGGCATCCATGCAAAGGGGTGAATTACGTTTATAGGTGAATGATACGTGACGCCACCTGTGGTTTCTGATCAGATTGACCCGCGCTGAAGTCACTTCTCTGGGACAGATGTTGTGGTGCAGCTAAGATGTAGAAGCCCTGCACAGGTAGGGCCGTAGTCGCAGGGCAGATGAAAGAGTTGGTAGATGGTGTGCAGTGCAGGATGTAGCAGAGCCGTGCGCCAGGCGCAGAAGAAAGAATGACAGACACAGTCGTGCAGTTCCTTTACCTGTACTTGGTAAGTGTCGTCCAGGACCCAGAGTACAGATGGAGGAGTTAGTCAGCCTGGAAGCAAACTAGGAATTCTCTCTCTGCAGATAGGTAGTGTCGCCTCCATTCTAGCGCTTATCTGAGGTACTCGCAGTACTGAGTTCACTGAAGTTCCCCCTGTTGACTCTCTTTTGGAACTTTCTTGTATGGCAGGCAGCCGTAGAGCATTTACAGCTGCTACTTTCTCCGGTTTCTGCTGCAGGACCGTCAGTGTCCCTACAAACTCGGAGACCGGAATCCGGACCATGCGCTCCAGCTAGGAGTGAGCCTTAACTCTACTCATCCTCCAGCTCCCCTTCTCACGTCCACACACTTCCCCTTCCCTTCACAGACTGCCCTAACTTCCCTCCTCCCAACCACAGAGGGCAACTCCTCAGCTGTCAGGTTCAGAGCTCTCCCTGCTGGCCTGGAGTGGGAACTGTGTTGTGTGTTGGTTTAACTGCTAGAGAGATCTTTCGTTGCTCCCAAGCATGACATCACACTCCCTAGGAGGAAGGTAATGCCACTGTGGCGACCGTACTCCTGGGGGCGCCACAAGTGCACTGATGCCCAGCCACTGCTAGATGATTCTGCTGGTACATTGACCCAGACCACTACATTCGCCTCAGACTCTACACAGCCAGAATCTGACCCGGATGAAACTCAGGTTCCCCTTCCCGCATACTACACCACCTTACACGGTGACAAAGAGGAAGGTGCAGATGAAAGTGCAGGTTCCTTGAGCAGGTGGGGGGGGGGCATACTCATGGGCGATGGCACTGGCACAGGGCCCCTCATAATACGCAAAAGTGTCTGTCACCCCCACCCGCCGTCAGACACCGCCGTAATATGAGGGGCCCTGTGCCAGTGCCGTCACCAACGAGTGGGCCCCCCCTGCTTGCTCAGGATCACAGCACTTGCAAAGCTGAAATACTTAACTCTCCCTGCTCCACCGCCGTGACGTCTTCCGCGTTTCCTGACAGTGACATTCTGGTCAGAGAGCGTGATGACATCACATCTGTACGCCCTCTGCCTAAACAGTCCAAGTGCAGTGAGATGGAAGATGGGGACGAGGAGTCCAGAGTACAGGGATTCCCTAGCGAGGAGACTTATTTATTGTTTTAAAGGTTGGGAGCAATTTTTGGGGAGCACTATACTCTGGAGAATGATAGATGGGGCCCACCATACACTGGAGCATTCCAAAGGTGGACATCACACACTGGAGCAGCATTTACAGGGTTCATACACTGGAGCATTATTTGGGCCATAAGACACTGGCGCATCATCCATGGGGCCCACCATATACTGAAGCATTGTAAATGGGGCAGATTATATATGGAGCATTATTTCGACCAATCGTACACTAGAGCATCATCCGTGAGGCCCATCATATGCTGGAGCTTTCCAAATGGGGGACATCAAGACACTGGAGCAGCATTTACAGGGCCCATTATACACTGGAGCATTAGAAATGGGGCCATTATATATGGAACATTATTTGGGCCCATAAGACAGTGGAGCTTAATCCATGGGGACCAACATATATTGTAGCATTATGTGGAGCTCATCAAATACTGTATCGAACATTATATGGGACCAATGATTCTTTATGGAGAAATATATGGGCCTCATTACTCTGTATGGCGCACTATGCGGTGCCCATAATACTGTATGGAGTAATATACTGTCCGTTTTTGGAGCTATTGGAGAATTTAAAATGGATATCAGTCATGTGATGTAAGAAATGAAGTATTTTTCATTGTACTATACTGCTATTTCTCTGCCGTATCAGAGGATCATGAATTGTGGCATGTGTTAAAGGGGCCCAGTGACACTCTTTGGCCCTGGGCCTACGAAAATCTGGAGCCAGCCCTACCCCACCAACAACTTTAGCCAAATAACCCCCAGTTTTCAATGCCTAACTATTATTATAAAGTAAATTGAGGTTGACAAGCTTAAGTAATAAGAATTGATGTTTTTGGCATTAAAATGGGCACTGTAGGCGAGTTTCCTGTCCTCCACTCACTGCCGACTTTTCTTCCCCATTGACTTGCAATGGGTTTCGTGTTTCAGTCGGCCATCGACTTTTCACGATAATCGGCCGATTGCGGTCGACCCGACTTTTGCAAAAGTCGGGTTGCATGAAACCCGACTCGACCCGAAAAAAGGCAAAGTCGCTCATCTCAGTCAGACCAACACGATGCCACATGTGCCTCAGGCTCCATTGATGATGCTGTGCCAGTCTTGTGGCGCCCCTGAGGGTTCAGTCGCCACAGAGGTACTGCACCTCCTCCTGAGGTGTGGTACCCCACCATCCGGTAAGGTGGAGACACCTGACCACACTCTAACACCTGCATCCCACACAACATAGTAGTCAAAGCACCTTTGGTGGCTCCCTGCTTGGAACACGAAGAGTGCTGGGAGGTGGGTGGAGCTTAGTCTGCACAAGAGAGCGGGAGATTATTAGGACGAGGTCAGTCTGTGAGAGGACATCCCCTGAGTGGGATGGATGGAAGGAAGTACTGCAGCAGACTTCAGTGACCTGAATCTGCTGGTGGGTCACCCTCCCAGGGCTGTGAGGTACTCTGTACCTGGCCGATATCAGCGGGATGTGTCACAGCAGCGGGGACCCGGTCCGTGGCCCTGGGCGCCCAAGTAATGGGGAGAAATGTAATGGTTTGAATGAATAGTTCGTGACGCCAACTGTGGTGTTCAGCAAGTGAGATGTTAGGCCGATGCTGCATGCAGATCCTCTGGGGCTGGTGGTGTGTTGTAGCCAAGATAGTGAAGCTCCCCACAGGTGGAGCTGTAGCCCCAGGGAAGTGTAGATGTAGTGGAAGAGGAGAGGCACAAGCTGTGTAGAAGCTGGTACCGAGATGTAGCGGTGCTGGATGCGTTGGCGCAAGAATGAATGGAGGACACCAGGGCTTGCAGTTCCAAAGCTTTACTCACAGTCTGTAGTACACACAGGTGCCTGCCTCCGTGCCGTGTCCTCCGGGTCAGGGACTCAGTCAACCTCCAGGCAAGATGGAATGCTCCCTTCCAACGCTCCGCCAACATGTGCCTTTCTGAACGTCTCCTCTATAGCGTCTTTAAGTGTGAAGTACTCCCAGTACTGAGTTACACTGGAGTGCCTCCTGACAGATGTTCCCAAGAACTCTACTTGTACAGCAGACAGCTGTAGCCTGCTTCGGGGACTCCTTACTCCTGAATCCCGGCTCACTATCCATGTTGCTGTTGTGCCCCCAAGTCTTAGATGGGAGTAGTGCATTTACAACCCACTACTCCACCGGTGTCTGCTGTAGAACCATTAGTGTCCATACAACCTCGGGGGCAGGGCCCCGGCCTTGCCCTTAGAACTTCTAGGCAGGGTTCTTCCTCTAACCCACGTCCTCTGTTCCCTTTTACTCCTACGTTCTGTACTAGTCTTTCCTTCTTATGGAAGATCAGGTTTCAGTTCAATGTCTTTCACCTTCTTTCCTTTCCCGTGCCAGCAGACCCAGGTCACTGAGATCTGCTGCAGCACCTCCTTCCTCAATCCCTCTTCCAGGGATCTCTTTTCCTCACTCCGAGTGACTCTCTCCAACTGACTTCTAATCCTAAACCCTCCCGCTCTTTTATGTATTCTAACTCCACCCGCCTCCCAGCACGTTTCATGTTCCAAGCAGGGAGCCATAATGTGGCTTTGCTGAACTACCTTGTTGTGTGGGATGCAGGTGTTGGAGCGTGGTCAGGAGCCTCCAACTTAACTGGATGGTGGGGTATCACACCTCAGGGGAAGGTGCAGTACCTCTGTGGCACAGTACCTCTGTGGCAACTGAGCCTCAGGGGCGCCACAATGGCACATGAAAGAGTTACATTCAGAAAGCCTAATTCTCCATAAGAAAGAAAGATTAGTACGGAATGTAAGGAGAAGAAGAGAACTAAGGACTAGGGTCGGAGTGAAACCCTTCCTCAAGTTCTAAGCGCATGGCCGGGGTCAGGTCCCCTAGGTTGTATGGATACTAATGGTCCTGCAGCAGACACCGGAGGAATAGAAGTTGTCACCACTTTATTCCCACACAAGACTTGGGGGCACAACAGCAACGTGAGTGAGCCGGGACTTGGTAGCAAGAAGTCCCCAAAGTAGGCTACAGCTGTCTGCCGTACAAGTAGAGTTCAAAGCAACATTTTAAAGGAGGAACTTGGGTTTAAGACAACCACAAGTACTTCATTAGAAGCTCTAGAAAGGAGACGTTCAGGAACGGCATATGTTGGCGGAGTGTTGGAATGGAGTACTTCATCTTGCCTGGAGGTTGGCTGAGCCCCTGACCTGGAGGACACAGCACTGATGCGGGCAGCTGTATGCACAACAGACTGAGTAAAGCTTTGGAACTACATGCCCTGGTGTCCTCCGCTTATTCCTGCGCCAACCCACTCAGCACTGCTACATCTCTGTGCTTAACACTGCACCATTACGCTCTCCTCACTATTGCTCTATCTACACTGCCCTGGGACTACCGCCCTACGTGTGCAGGGCCACATCATTGCTGCACCATACCATCTGTCCCAGAGGATCTGTCTGCAGCGTCGGCTTAACATCTTCATTGCCAAACACCACAGGTGGCGTCACAAATCATTCACTTATAAACTTTCACCATCATCCACATGTTCAACATCCTCCCTTTTACAATGGACGCCCAGGGCCACTGACCGGGTCACAGCTACCGTGACATCTCCCATTGAAACCCACGGGCCCGGTACCGAGTACCCCGCTGCCCTGGGTGAGGGCGATCCAGTCTCGTGAATAATATAAGAGCCAGGAATGCTGGCAGGTAAGCAATGGGTCTCAGGGCTGCCAGCCAAAGGCCATAGAAAACAGACCTGGCAGTTGGCCGGGGCCCTGCAAGTCAATGCCATATCGACCTCAATAATAACAATGCTCTTTTGTTTGGAGGGAGAGACATCTGGGACCTGCTGCCATGGTTTAGTCATCCAAGTCCACAGCCAATGGCGGCTTTTCCCAAGTCTCGGAAATGCAGCAGCGTTTCATAGCAACACAAACAGTACTGTCAGGTCCCCTATAAAGGGGGTCATTCAGCGACTTAGAATTAATGGAGATATAAGCTGACTGAGCGCTGGCTTGTGCTCCACTTCCCTGGGAGACCCACAGCACCGACACGTCGCACACATCCGTGGCCTCGTCTAACAGCTGACTGGAGGGGGAGGATGTCTCAGTCGGACCCCCACAGCCTGTACTGTAGACAAGCCATCATTTCTACAAGGCCGGTGGACCCCTTTATATTTCAGTCTTAGGAACTTGTCGCTGATTCACCAAATCTACGGGACTTTAGTTTTTACTACAGTAATTTGTGAGAAAATCCACTAATCACCTTATTATTAATTGTACAGGAAAAGACCCTGGTGACCAACCCGGGAGACCCCCAGATACAGTACTTCCACCCCTGTGTTGGTGTCACCTGAGCAGCCGCACAGGGCCTAGAAGTCAGGGGGCCACATCTAGGAGCTATAGGGCGGCACAGGGCCCATAGACTGCTCCGGTACAGGGGCCTCCTCAGACATTACCTCCCGCCGCCCTGTGACACAGCGGTACCTGCATGACAGGGGCATCCAGCCCGTCCGCCTACCGTAACTCCGCACTGACAAGGAGCGGTAGAACGACACTCACTTTACGGCGGAGGTGACGCAGATTTCGCGCTCACCGCTCGCTACACATCCCCAGAGCACCGGCCGCACTCACGTTACCAAGTCGGGAACTGCCGCCGTCTTGTTTTAAATTCCTCCAATCCGCAACGGCCGACTGAACTGTATGCTGGGAGTAGGCGTGGCCAGGCTGTTGTCATGACGAAACCTGAGTTCTGATCATCCACTATTGCACAGTCTACACCAGAATATTATGTCTTTGAGCAGGCGCCATTTTGCTGAGGACTGTTATTTTTTTTAACTTTTTTTCTTCATTTTTAGGACAGTTATTGATGAACTGAGACATTATTACTCAGTGTGGCCACAATCACTGCAATGTTCTTGTGTAAATGATGCAAGAAGGACAATATGAAATACCAGATAATGCCTGGTGTAAGCTAAAGCCGTGTTCACACTATACAGTAGTTTCCAGTGCTGTCTTTATTGTTTCTCCATAAGATCAGAAAAATAGATTTAAAGGGATATTGGCAAGTTTGAAAGTTATCTGCTGTTCATAGAATAGGGGATAGCGTCCCTATTGCTGGGGTCCTGACTGCTGGGATCCCACTAGTTCGGAGAATCGGGGCCCTGTGGGAACGGAGTGATGGTCGATCCCGCGCACCTCCGCTCCCTTCAGTCTTATGGGAGTGCCGATGATCAGCCGAGCGCCGCTTTATCCCATGAGAATGAATGGAGGAGCAGTGCACGTTATCAGAGCCCCTATTCTCTGCATCATGGAGGTTCCAGCGGCCAGACCCCCAGAGATCAGGTAAAGGTTAACTTCCAACCTTGACAATACCCAATTTAAAGGGATACTCCTATGCGAGACAATTATGGCACTCCTCCATCTTAGGCCAGGGTCAGACTTGTGAGAAACTCGCACGAGTGTCGCATGTCAATACCCAGCACTGCCACCGACAGTTGGAGCGGAACGTTCAGCTGCATAGAAATACATGCAGCCACACGCTCCGATCCGAGTGATGGCGGCAGTGCCCGGTATTGACATGCAACACTCGTGCGATTGTTCCACTCCTGGTTTTGGCCAAATACTTAGGTAAAATACTGACCAAATACTGACCGTGTGAACATGGCCTTGAGCATTTTTGTCACCTTTTGACTGAACAGTGAATAGTCCTAGGTTGAAGCGGTTTTAGCTGCTTCAAAATAGTGACGTGCACTTTCCTTTTTTTGCCCGACAAACGTTTTTCAAAACCTAAAGCAGACTAAAAATGATCAAAGACATTATACAATAGAAAGGAATAGGAAGAGTCTTTCAAACATTTTTTTGAGCCATTTTTGTTCAGGAGCTCCAAAACACTCTTCAAAAACCTATGGCTCCCCTTCATCAAAGTTTTTACGCCAGAATACAGATTTTTGCCGTTTTCTCGCTATTTTATTCCAGCTCTGACAAAAGTGAACAAAGCTAGGGGGACAGGGGCATGGCAGACCTCGCTCATCAAACGCATGACAAGCAGTGACGCTCCTTATGTCTGTCACTGGAATAAAATTACTGGTGAGGAGCCCAAAAGCACATACCATTTTGCACCTTACCTTATTCATAAGAGGCGTGCACATCTTAATGCCGCTAACTCCAGCACATCCAGTTATAGTCAACCCCTTAACGACCAGAGCTATTTTTGGCTTTGCCTTTTAATTTTTTGCTCCCCTTCTTCCCAGTGTAGTAATCGCTAAACAAGCTAACAGTTATCCTCGCAGGGATCAAAACAAGAATACACTGGTAACACGAACACGACTAACCCGGCCAAGACCGGTCACTATAGGGCTGCGGTATGGCCGGCTACGGGTCCTGAGTATTAACTACAACGTGTCACTTATCCTCTCTGACATCCGGCAGAGTGGTGGTCGGTGATGCTTTGGCGTTTCAGCCGCTGGGCCCAGCTGACGAGGATCTGGCAGAGACTTCGGGCGCTCCTACGCCCAGGCGAAGCGGAGGCACAGCAAGCCCCTGAAGAGTTCCTCTGCATCGCACCTCCCGGCGGAGGCGGGTCGGCGTTGCCCGGAGACCGGAGGGTGTAGGCCGCTGCCACAAGCTGGAGTCGGGCGGTGGCGGCCGCAGGCGGCAGCGGACAGGCCGCAGCCACGGGCTGGAGTTGAGTGGTGGCGGCCGCGAGGAGCGTGGTCGGGCGGTCGGTGTCTCTCTTCTGGACGATTCGGTGCCGCCCCTCTCCTGTCTGCGGTGAGTCTCTCTCCAGTCCCTCCAGTCGCTGCTGTCTTCCTCTTGCTCTGGCTCTCTGGCGCCCTCTAGCCTTCCTGCTCCTTCTCTCCTGCTCAGTCGAGTGCCCCCTGCTGGAGTCCTCAGCCCCTTTTATACTTCCTCCACCCCCATCCCTTCTGGAACTCTCTCTGGTCCGTCCCCCAATTATGTTCCCCAGAAACAGTCTCCCTAGGAACCTTGGTGACAGTCCCCTTGGTTCCGGCCCGGCTACACAGCGGGGACTCCTCCTCCTACACTCCCCCATCCTGTATGCTCGCCAGTCCTCAGGTGAGGGCTTGGAGAGTCTTGGGCTGGTTTCTTGAGAAGAAAGTCTTTTCTACCACACGAACTGATCTTATTCTTAGTGTTCGGGGGTTTGCCAGCTGTTGACCGCTTGGAGCATCGTGGTTCGACTGTGGTGGAGTCCTCTGGGGTGGTGGAAGGTGGCAGGTCGACCGGGTCTGGTGGGTCGACCGGCTCCACTGGAATATTATTTCTTGAAGTGTCTGTCTGTACCACTGGAGGGTCTTCCTCGTCGTCCTCATCCCGTACTGCTGGCGGATGTTCTGAGACCTGAGGAGGAGCCTCGGGTCGTGCGGGGTCGGTGGAAGTACAGGGTCGTAACATATTATGGTGTACGGTACGGGTAGGGTGGTCCCTGTCTTTTTCAGTGTTAGGCGTCGGATTCCTGTAGCTACACAACAGGAGTCCAGAGCCTCACATACTGCTTCGCAGCAAGTCTTTCCTGAGGCTAAGTCCCACTGCCGCTCCACTGAGCATGCTCATGAGACGACCTCCCATTGGAGCTCGAAAGTCACGTGCTCAGGTCCTTCCCCTGATCTGATTGGTCCATCTCAGAGATCTGGAAGGTCCCGGCAGCACACGGCTTAAAAGGACCGCATGGCCATTTGGCCATGCGCTAGTATAGACATTACTTGCTAGATGTGTGAATGGTGACGGATGTATGATTCTGGTGACTGGCTCATTTGCAACCCCTTCCCTCTGATATTACGCATGTGGATAGGGAATTAGTTCAGCAGTCAGCGCCAGTCAGTGGCAAGCCTTAGGCCACTGTGCACACCGTGCCTCTACACTAGCGTCCGATTGTGCTACTCCTCACGGCACTATCGTCTCGCGGCAGTGTCCTACGCCGCGCAGCAGTTGCAGCTCTCTTTGGCGCCCGCAGTAGCGACGCCGCACACACGGTAGGTCTAGACAGACGCAGTTCCTTCTGCCTTTGGTCCTGCGCCTGTGACCTGATACCGTGTGTGCATATATCTGAGACCTGTGACGCTAACAGGCTCAGCCTTTTGTGTTTACCCCTACTGGCATCTCAGTGATTAAACAGTGATTGCTCTGCGCACCTGGGTGACGTTTAACCCCGTGCGCATTATACCGCCATATAGCACGTGTGCCATTACTCAGCAGCAGTTATAACACCTTCTGCACGGTGGACCCCGGGCGGCGAACGCACTTTATTATTTATTTTATTTAGTGCGTTCCGCCGTTCCTAACATTCAGATTGTATTTCGTACACTGGTCCATCAGGGCTTATTCGGCGCAACACCCGATAGGGACTTTTTCCCAGCGGGGTTCCAACTTGCTTTGGGGGCGCTGATCTTGTACGAGTACCCGATCTCCGGCCTGGAGATCGATGGATCAAGGCGGAGTCCCCCTGGGTGTTCCAGGTCCTGAATTTTTGTGTGGACGATTCGGTGCAGGGTTTGCAGCCGAAGCCAGTGATTCCGGACCCACAAGGAGACCCCTGTCCATGGTTGTTCCTCCTCCGGATTTAACTCCGCCTGCATGATTCCCTTGCCTTCTCGGCCAAATAGCAGCGAGTATGGGGTGTAGCCGTTGACTCGATGTACCAGCTTCTTATAGACCCACACCAGTTCAGGGATGTACTCAGGCCAGCGGGCCTTTCGGTCGCTTTCCAGGGTGCATAACATTTGGATCAACGTCCGATTAAATCGTTCACAGGCCCCATTCCCTTGAGGATGGTACGGAGTGGTTCGGGATTTATCATTACCATATAAACGGTGTAGTTCTTCCATTACTTTTCCCAGGAAGCACGCACCCTGGTCTGAATGGATCCGTTGGGGGCAGCCATATACTTGGATAAAGTTTTTACAAATTGCGTAGGCGGCTGACTCCGCGGTTTGATCTCTGGTAGGGGTCACCACGGCGAATTTGGGGAAATGGTCCACCATGATGAGACAGTGTTCATACCCCTGGTGTGCGGGGCCAATGGTCAAATAGTCTATCATCAAGCGTTCGAGGGGTGCTGCTGTCACTATCTTTTGTACTGGGGCCTGTTGCGCGGGTGGTTTAGTTAACTCACACAGGCGGCACGCACGGCAAGATTCTTCCACTGCGGTCTGCAAGCAAGGATGGTAGGCCATTTTCTGCAACCACTGATAAGTATTTTGAGCCCAAAAATGAGCCCCCTTTTCATGGGCCTCTCGAGCAAGTTTGCTGAGTTGGGCTCCCGGTATTACTATCTGCCAAGCTATCGCTGATGTTGTCCGCAACACTGCTTTTCGGTACAATAGTCCTCCTTTGATTACCAATTTCTCCCATTGACGTAGCATTAGCAAAGTGTCCTGAGTCAAAGTATGCCTCTGAGTGTCGTTAGGTATTTGACTTGTGGCCACCCATTGGCGCAGGGGCCCAATCTCTCCATCTTGTTGCTGCTGGATCCATTTATCTCGAGATTGTTCTAACTTGCCCCTAGTGGGTCCTATGTGGGATTGTTCTCGGGTCGCAACTGTGAGTCCGGCGGGGGCCAGAGCGAACGGCGTCTCTTCTCCTTCTAGTTCGTTGTCTCGGCTTCGCCCCGGGGTCGTACGTTGAATCCTGGAGAGGGCGTCAGTATGCACATTTTCCGCTTTATAGATGATTTTGTTCTTGAACTTGGCCATTCGGGCCACCCATCGTTGCTCCAGGGCCCCCAGTTTGGCATTATCGAGGTGGGCCAGCGGGTTGTTGTCAGTTCGTACCACTACCTCAGAGCCTGCCAGGTACTGTGCGAACTGCTCCGTCATGGCCCACACTACCGCGAGGAGCTCGAGTTTAAAGGAGCTGTAATTGTCGGGATTACGTTCAGAGTTGTGGAGGGATCGACTACCGTAAGCGATCACTCTTTCTCGGCCGTCTTGGACTTGCGACAACACAGCGCCTAGCCTGTGTAGGCTCCCGTCGGTGTGCAGTATGAATGGCTGCGAGAAATCTGCATAAGCTAACACTGGGGCGTCCAAGAGTGCGGTTTTGAGATCTCGGAAGGCCTCCTCCTGCGGTTCTCGCCACTGAATCTTCCAACCATTTGCTCCGGAGGGACCCCCTTCAGTAGGTCTCGGGCTCGACGGGTGAAATTCTTTACAAAACGACAGTAATATCCGGCCAACCCCAGAAAGGCTCGTACGTCTTTTACCGTCTCGGGAGTAGGCCACCCTTGGATAGCGGCAACCTTTTCCATGGACGGTCTAACGCCTTTGGCAGAGACGGTATGTCCAAGGTATTCAACCTGCGTACGGAACAGGTGGCATTTCTGGGGTTTTACCTTTGATCCTCAAATGTGGCGGCATAGATAATATTGTCGTCCAGGTATATCAACGTGGCCTCAAAGTTGAGATCTCCCAGACACCGCTCCATTAGCCGTTGGAAGGACCCAGGGGCGTTGGCCAGCCTGAACAGCATACGATTAAATTCAAACAGTCCCATGGGTAGGATGAACACGGTCTTGGCATGGTCTTCCTCTGACATTCACCTGCCAGTGCCCGCTAGCCAGATCTAGTGTTGAGAAGTATGTTGCCTTTTCCAGAGCGGATAGGGACTCCTCTATCCGGGGCAGCGGGTACGAGTCTTTGATGGTACAGGCGTTCAATTTTCGACAGTCCACATAGAACCGCAAGGTGCCATCCTTCTTGCAGACCAACACGATGAGGGCCGCCCAAGGGCTCTGGCTTTCTCGGATAACTTTTCGCAGCATTTGGCCCAGTAGTGTTTTTACCTCCTGATATAGTTGTGGGAGAATCTGTCGATATCGTTCTCTAATAGGAGCAGTTCCTGCAGTGGGAATGCCGTGCGTGATGGCTGTGCTACATCCAAAATCGTCCTCATGGTTGGCGAATACCTCCTGGTACTGTCCCAGAAGCGCTTCTACCTGAAGTATTTGGGCTGGGGTAAAGCCAGAGAGTTCTGCTTGCATTTTCTCCAGGATGGCTCAGCCCTTTTCTTTGGCAGAGGACCCAGTGGTCTGAAGAGATCGGAGAGATACCGCCCAAGGGTCCCCTGCCTGCACTCTTAACTGGAATACAGGAGTAGAAAGCACCTCATCTAGAGGTCTGACCAGTTTCGCCATTTTGGCTCGCGGTTTCAGAATGATGTCTTGGTCTTCTAAGTTGACGCAGCGCACCAGGACTGTCCCTTTCTGCACAGTGGCCAAGGTGCGGGCCACCAGCACTCCAGGGGGTAGGCGCTCCGAGAAGCACGGCTCCACCTGCATCTCTACTTTCTCCAGGGGCACAGGGGCCCGGTTAGGCAAAGCCACTACCATCTTCCCTGCCGGCAGCATGAGTGGAGGGGCCGCCGGCACGATAATAATAATATATTTTTATTTATATAGCGCCAACATATTCCGCAGCACTTTACAATTAAGCAGGGACATGTACAGACAATAAATTCAATACAAGTTAAGACAATTTAAACAGTGACATTAGGAGTGAGGTCCATGCTCGCAAGCTTACAATCTACAAGGAAATGGGGGGGACACAGTAGGTGAAAAGTGCTTGTTAATTCAGGTCTGGCAATTACAATAAATAGGGATTTTCATATAAAGCTGCATGATTCGGTCATCAGCCCGTGTGTTTAAGTGCAATAGTCAAGTATCAAGTGCAGTTATCGTGTGCATGGAGGGAGGGTGTGGAGACAGATGAATAGTAGGGTGCAGATTCAGAATAATATTTGGAAGGAGGGAACTGGGCAAAGTTAGTTTACTGAGTAGTTGATGTGGTAGGCTTGTTTGAAGAGATGGGTTTTCAAAGCGCGCTTGAATAGGTCGGGGCTAGGTATCAGTCTGATCATCTGGGGAAGTGCATTCCACAGAGCTGGAGCAGCACGAGAGAAGTCTTGGAGACGGAGGTGCGAGGTTCGGATTACGGGAGATGTTAGTCTTAGGTCATTTGTAGAACGGAGGGCATGTGTAGGGCGATAGACAGAGATGAGAGAGGAGATATAAGGCGGTGCAGAACAGTGGAGAGCTTTGTGGGTGAGAGAGATGAGTTTATACTGGACCCTGTAGCGAATAGATAGCCAGTATAATGACTAGCACAAGATGTAGGCATCGGTGAAGCGGCTGGACAGAAATATGACCCTGGCTGCCGCAAATAAGATGGATTGGAGAGGAGAAAGTTTGGTAAGAGGGAGGCCGATCATAAGAGAGTTGCAGTAGTCCAGACGAGAATGAATAAGAGCGACAGTAAGAGTCTTAGCAGTTTCAAAGGTGAGAAAAGGTCGGAATCTGGAGATGTTTTTAAGATGCAGGTGACAAGAGCGAGTGAGTGATCGGATATAGGGAGTAAAGGAAAGTTCAGTGTCGAATATGACCCCAAGACAGCGGGCAAGCTGCTTAGAAGTTATGGTTGAACCCTCCTGGCAATCCTGTAGAACTCGCGCCAACTGTTGGAAGACCTGCCCTTGAGGCGTGCGGGAGCCCGACTGGCTCAGAGTCTCTTGTGTGGGCTCATTGAGGAGTAGGCTGCCGAAATCTCGCAATATGTTCATACCCAGGGTAACTGGATGTTTGTCATTTGCATCTCCCTGGGTCAGGATTACTCCTCGGCAGCCGAGTGCTTTGCCGCATAATGAAATTTGCATCCAGACTACTCCGACGAAAGGGAATGGTAGCTGGTTGGTGACAGGCGATTGGTCATGGGAACCGACTTTGGTGAGGGCCTCGATGGTTTGTGCTTTCCCTGCCAGGCCCTAGCCGACTTCTTGTGGCCTTGGCCCCTTTTTTCACTTCAGCCAATTCGCCTTTAATACTTCGTAGCTCTTGGCTCATCTCTTGAACTCAGTGGGGTTCACTCAGGGCGCTTACAGATGCCTCGATACTCCGGGCCATCCCCACAAGGACTGTCACCCCTTGCTCCTGTTCCCGAGCACATGCCTCCTTTCCTATCTCCGAAAAGGTCAGATGCGGGTCCACTCGCACCCGCTCTCGCAGAGCCTGTTTCGTCAGGGTGTCTCGTAGCCCTGTCACTAAAAGGTCACGTAACGTCACGTCTACGGTCCCCACGCTGACCCCATCCTTCCTCTCTGGCTACAAACAATTCCTGCAAAACATTCATATATTGCGTCACTGTTTCCCCCTCTTTCTGCATGCAACTAAACATCCGGGTTTAGTAACCCTGAAGGTGTTTCACTGTCCCGGGAGCCTCAACATTACGGAGTCCCGGGCCGCCCCGTCCAACGCCATGAGGGCCACTTCTGCCTCTAGGTCAGGGGTCAGCTGATGCATCCTAAATAGCCCTCGCATCCGCTCTGTCCAGCTCCACAGCATAGTATTGCTGCTGGAGAATCTGGGTAGATTACTCAGCATAGCCCCCAAGGATACACTGGACCTGGGTCCAGCGTTGCCCCCCTGGTCCACAGCATCTCCGCTTGTGCTCGGAGACTGCATCCTGCTGACTACGCCAAATGTAGTAATCGCAGGTACGTGGGATGCAGCGACAACACAGGAGACGGGATAAACTTAAGATGTAACTTTTATATATATATATATATATATATATATATATATATATATGTATGCCTATGGGGGCTATCTTGAGTAACCAAACAAGCTAACAACAGTTATCCTCGCAGGGATCAAAACAAAAATACACTGGTAACACAAACACGACTAACCCGGCCAAGACCGGTCACTATAGGGCGGCGGTATGGCCGACTACAGGTCCTGAGTATTAATTGCAACATGTCACTTATCCTCTCTGACGTCCGGCAGAGATGTGGTCGGTAATGCTTCAGCGTTTCAGATGCTGGGCCCAGCCGACGAGGATCTGGCGGAGACTTCGGGCGTTCCTACACCCAGGCGAAGCGGGGGCACAGCAGGCCCCTGAAGAGTTCCTCTGCGTTGCACCTCTCGGCGGAGGCGGGTCGGCGTTGCCCGGAGACCGGAAGGTGTAGGTCACGGCCACAAGCTGGGGACGGGCCGCGGCGGCCGCGGGTGGCGGCGAACAGGCTGCAGCCGCGAGCTGGAGTGGGGCTGCGGCAGCCGCGGGCGGCAGCGGGAAGGCCGCAGCCGTGGGCTGAGTCGGGAGGTGGCGGCCGCGGGAGGCAGTGGACAGGCCGCAGCCACGGGCTGGAGTCGGGCGGTGGCAGCTGCGAGGAGTGCGGTCGGGCGGTCGGTGTCTATCTGCTGGACGGCTCGGTGCCATCCCTCTCCTGTCTGCGGTGAGTCTCCCTCCAGTCGCTGCTGTCTTCCTCTTGCTCTGGCTCTCGATCTGGCTCTCTGGCGCCCTCTAGCCTTCCTGCTCCTTCTCTCCTGCTTTGTCGAGTGCCCCCTGCTGGCATCCTCAGCCCCTTTCATACTTGCTCCACCCCCATACCTTCTGAAACTCTCTCTGGTCCATCTCCTAATTATGTTGCCTTGAAACAGTCTCCCAAGGAACCTTGGTGACAGTCCCCTTGGTTCCGGCCCAGCTACAGAGTGGGGACTCCTCCTCCTACACCAGTGCCATAACTTTTTTATCTTTTGGTCAATATGGCAATGAGAAGGTTTGTTGTTTGTGAGATGAGTTGTACTTTTCAACGACACCTTTTGTTTTATCATGTCGCATACTCTAAAACGGGAAAAAAATTCCAAGTGCGGTGTGTTAGAATCTGCTCAGTTTGTGACTATCCGCCATTTTCTTGTAGTGTTCTGGCTGCTGGTCTTTTTCCCCTGGTGCTGGGTTTGCCTTTGGTCAGGTGATTGTATCACCCTTTATTAGCTTGCACCTGTCTCCCATTCCTTGCTGGACAACAGTGTTAATCCGCTTGAAGTCTGGCTTGGAGCCTTGCTTTGCTTTCTGAGTGTTTAATTAGTGCAGTTCTGGGACCTCCAGTTCTGCTAGTCTTCGTTTCTGTTTTCAGTTTGTTTCTGCAGCCTTCTTTGTGTTTTCTGTTAGGAGGTCACCCGTTTTTGTACCCAGTCCTTATATCTTTCAGAGACCCCTTTCCCCCCTATCTATAGGTCTTCGCTTTAGATTAGCCTAGGATCGTCGGTGGGTCTATTCACAAGGAATGGGTGGCCCACTCCATCGTAAGGCATCAGCCTAGTCGCAGTGCAGGGTTAGTTTTCCCCCTCCTATCCTAGTCCTGTGCTGCAGAACCGTAACATGGTGAAATTGCAAAAAAAATGCAATCCCACACTTGTTTTTTTGATTGTCTTTTTTACTAGGTTCACTAAATGTTAAACCTGACCTGCCATTATGATTCTCCAAGTCATTACAAGTTCATAGACACCAAACATGTCTAGGTTCTTTTTTATTTAAGAGATGAAAAAAATTCCAAACGTTGTTAAAAAAAAAAATTGCATTATTTTCCGATACTCGTAGCGTCTCCATGTTTCATGATCTCGAGTTGGGTGAGGGCTTATTTTTTGCACACCGAGCTGATGTTTTTAGCGATAACATTTTGGTGCAGATAAGCTCTTTTGATCGCCCATTATTGCATTCTAATACAATGTTGCAGTAACCAAAAAAAACGTAATTCTGGTGTTTTGACTTTTTTTCTCACTACGCCGTTTAGCAATCAGGTTAATCTTTTTTTATTGATAGATTGGGCGATTCTGAACGTGGCGATACCAAATATGTGCATGCTTGATTTTGTTTATTGTTTTATTTTGTATGGAGCGAAAGGGGGGTGATTTGAACTTTTATATTTTTTTATATTTTTAAAAACATTTTTTTCACTTTTGGCATACTTCAATAGTCTCCGATCGGCTCTACTACATACAGGCAATGATCAGATTGCTTGTATGTAGCAGAATTACTCACTTTCTATGAGCGCCGACCACCGGGCAGCGCTCATAGCAATCCCGCAGTGACAACCATAGAGATCTCCAGGAAACCTCTGGTTGTCATGCCAGCCCATCGGTGACCCGCGATCACATGACAGGGGGTCACCGATGGGCGGATTTAGAACACGATTGCCGGAAGCACATGATAAATGCCGCTCTGAGAGTTTGACAGTGGCATTTAACGGGTTAACAGCTGCGGGTGGATTGCGATTCCACCCACAGCTGTTCCAGGCACATGTGCCGGGAAAGATGTGGGCTCAACGCCAAAGCCCATATAAAAGGGAGGGAGTCGGACATCAGTGAAAATTTACGTCCGATGTTGGAAAGAGGTTAAAAGTCTTGAAGAATCGGTGACTCTGTGTGCATATACCCTTTTTGCTCTGTATAAATCTTGTGCCATGTGCATGAGCCGTATGACTGATAGGAAAAAAGTACTGCAATACATTAGTAGTAGAATAAAAAATAAACCCTTTTGTGTCATAAAAAGTTCTTTTAATGTGCAAAAGTAGTAAAAATAGAAAAAGTGTTTGTCAGCAGGGCTTCACATATTGAGTGCTTTCCACTGGGTGGTGCTGTGGTTCAGGTTATGTTTTCCAGTGTTTCATAAGCAGCAGGGGCCTTCTAGTAGAGAGATCATGCCATCTGATAGCCACCTCTCTATTACTAACATCAGGGTTTGATGCCAGTTGTGTTGTTGGACAATTAGTAACATAGTTAGCAAGGCCGAAAAAAGACATTTGTCCATCCAGTCCAGCCTATATTCAGTCAGAATAAATCCCCAGATCTACGTCCTTCTAAAGAACCTAATAACTGTAAGATACAATATTGTTACGCTCCAGGAAGACATCCAGGCCTCTCTTGAACCCCTCGACTGAGTTCGCCATTGCCACCTCATCAGGCAAGAAATTCCAGATTCTCACTGCCCTAACAGTAAAGATTCCTCTTCTATGTTGGTGGAAAAACCTTCTCTCCTCCAGACGCAGAGAATGCCCCCTTGTGACAGTTACCTTGGTATAACCAGATCCTCGGAGAGATATTTGTATTGCCCCCTTATATACTTATACATGGTTATTAGATCACCCCACGGTCGTCTATTTTCTAGACTAAATAATCCTAATTTTGCTAATCTCTCTGGGTATTGAAGTTCCCTCATCCCCTTTATTAATTTTGTTGCCCTCCTTTGTACTTGCTCTAGCTCCGTTACACAGTACTCCATGTGCGGTCTAACAAGAGATTTGTACAGAGGCAGTATAATGCTCTCATCATGTGTATCTAGACCTCTGTTAATGCACCCCACGATCCTTTTTGCCTTGGCAGCTGCAGCCTGGCACTGGCTGTTCCAGGTAAGTTTATCATTAACTAGGTTCCCCAAGTCCTTCTCCATGTCAGATTTACCCAGTGGTTTCCTGTTCAGTGTGTAATGGTGATATTGATTCCTTCTTCCCATGTGTATAACCTTACATTTATCGTTGTTAAGCTGCATCTGCCACCTTTCAGCCCAACTTATCCAGATCCAGCTGTAGCAGAATACTATCTTTTCTTGCATTGACTGCTTTACATAGTTTTGTATCATCTGCAAATATTGATATTTGGCTGTGTAAACCTTCTACCAGATTGTTAATAAATATGTTGAAGAGAATAGGTCCCAACACCGACCCCTGCGGTACCCCACTGGTCACAGCGACCCAGTTAGAGAATATACCATTTATAACCACCCTCTGCTTTCTATCACTTAGGCTGGTTTCACAGTCTGTAATGTTCTGTCTCTTTCTTGCAGCATTCTTCAGCATGGCCTCTAGACCTGAGCAGACAGGACAGGATTCTTAAGGGAGTACCTTTGCAACTATGGTCCTCTACCCTCACCTCCCAATGTGTCTGTTATGTCCAATTTGTCCCTCCCTTCTAATGTGTCTCTTCCGTCCCATGTTTCCACTCCTAATGTGTCCACCTCCATCCTCGATCTCCCAGAGCCCACAAATCTATTAGCCCCTTCCCCTGGAACCCCTTCAGCATCCACCCCAAGCCAATCCTCAGGTCTGCACACCCCCCTGGTCCATAACATTTCCCCCTCAGTATGTAAAAAAAAATATTTTTTTATTTTTGTAAATAAAAATTTTTGTTGTTTGCCCCATATCACTGTTTGTTCTTTGTCTCTTTCGTCGCCGGCAACATACACCGGGCGCCGTCAACACACAAATCGCCATATACTCACACACTCTGTTTTTTTTCCACCTCAAAGCTCCATGAAACACAATTTTTTTTTTTGGGGTATTGTCTCTGTCATGTAAAAGCTATGAGGTGGGAATCACCCCCCCCAAAAAAGGTAAATAACAGAAATGGTCAGGGGTCTGCAATACTCACCTGCCCAGGTGTCAGTACTATTGCACTCAGGATGCTGTATCTTTTGGCATCCTGATTGCAGCATTTCTGACACACGGGCTGGTGAGTAAAGATATGAGGTACATTTCCTCCATCATATCTTCTTCAGTGTGCATTAATATATTGAACAATAATGCAGACTGAAGAGATGATGGAGCTCATGAGAACCAACCATAGCACTGACACAGAGAACAGGTGAAGTGTAAAGCATGGGAACATAAACAAAGTAAACAGGTGTTGTACAAATTTTTTTTATGTAACATAAACATTTAAAATACAGGTAAACATTCAAAGGCCATAACATTGCATACAATTTAAACATTAAACCATGGCATCTTGCCATGCCACATGTCCAACCTCAGAAACAAAGTAGTCCACGAATGTATCCCTCATTTTGGCAACTTCCCTTGTTGTCCTCAGAGGGTGGTGCTGGTAATCTGGCAATGGGTTAGCAACAGGTTCGTCTAGTTCAAAGGATGGTCGCTCTTTAGCCATTATGTAGTTGTGGAGAACCACACACGCCTTGACCACCTCATCGACTGTTTGAATTTTCAGATTAATCGCTGTCCCTAGAATGCGCCATTTTGAGACAAAAATACTAAAGGCACACTCAACAGTTCTGCGGACCCTGGTCAGTCGGTAATTAAAAATACTTTTTGTGTGGTTCAAGTCCCGACTGGAGTATGGCTTGAGTAGACTTCCACACATCAGAAAAGCCTCATCACCAACCACAACAAACGGCATTGGCGGGCCTTGAGTGTTGTGAAGAGGTCATGGGAGGTGGAAATCAAAAGTATTGGTATACAAGCGTTAGCCAATATCCGAGTTTTTAAAGGTTTGGGAGTCATTTCCATGGCCAATAGAACCATTGTCCACGGCAATAAAACTACAGTCTGCAGCTGCAATGTCTATCAGAACTATAGAAAAGTATTTTTTATAGTTATTAAAGTACTCAGATCCATTTTGAGATGGTTTTGTTATCCTAATATGTTTCCCATCCACTGCTCCCGCACAGTTGGGGAAATTACAAATTTCCCAGAATTTTTCATCATTTTCCAGCCAGATTTCCATGTTGGGTAGGGGAATAAATTCATGACAAAGCACGTCCCAAAAAGCCCAGCAAGTGTCTGCAACAATCCCAGAAAGGGTGGAAAGGCCTATCCGGAACTGGAAATGGAGCGATGATAGGCTCTATCAAGTAGCCAGAAATCTGCCAAACAGAGAAAGAAAAATTTTTTATGAATAATAATATTAACAAGGGGTTTTGCCCCCAAAGAAAGGGATATTGCATAACAATACTAATTATGACAGGCGTGCGTTTATTTTTAAATATTACGTACCTTAGTGTCACCAGCAGACGTTCCTCAGCTGGAATAGCTCTACAGAGCTGGGTGTCCTGTCTGATGATGGCTCCTTGTACACGACCCAGCAATTCCTGGAAGCTCTCCTGAGACATCCTCGTGTAATCTAAATATTTGTCCGGGTTTTCAGTGAGCTCACTGAATATGGAGTGGTAGGATCCCCCAGACTTCAAGAATGGGGTGTTGCCAAAAGCGCCAAAGCCGTCTTCTTCTCCTTCTTTCTCTTTCCCTTTCTTGCTCACAATCAAAGGCAAAGGCAAGAGTCAGTTTGATATCCAAATTCAGTTTAAACAAGAAACTCTCCTTGGAAATATCCATCTTGACGCAGGATATAGCCTCAAAATCTGCTGTTTTCAGCTCTACTAGGGTCTTTATAATGAAATCCCATGAGACACGCCCATTGGGCGTGGCTTGTGTCCCAGAATATCTCCTGGAAAAAATGTTCCAAATGGGAAGCATGCTGTCACGATCAACGTGTGGCTGGACACACCGCCTCCAGCAGGGCGAATTTATGACACACGCGACCCTGGATACACCACCTCCAGCAGGGCGAATTTAAATAATAAGACATGCAGCCGGATACACTGCCTCCAGCAGGGCGAATTTAAATAATAAGGGGAAACACCAGGGACACAATAACAATGGTGGGCCCTGCGATAGAGAACGGGGATATGGAGACCTCCTGCACTCCCCTGAGTCAGTGTCTCTACACTCCTACCGATCCCTAGGCCGGTTCCGCACCGGGCGCCGCTCAGGATACCTTTAAATCCTAGCTCACCCTGCACCTACCCCTTTCTAGTGAAATGGCCGGTGCAGAGACTAATACCACCACTGCACTGAAACACACATAAAGGAATGGCACACACAGGGAAACACCACTTAGCTTTACTCTGTTGCCGTAGCTCCTGGCAACAGAGTCCACCACCAGAATGCAGCTCTCCTCCTGAAACGCTGCCACCAAGCTCTGTCAGGGCTGCCAGGAAATCCCCTCTGACTCCGTCCACACCAGTGCTCAGCCCGTGCTGCAAGGAGATCTCTCCAGCTCCTTCCTCCACCAGGGATGGTTGGAAATGAATACTATCACCAACGTTGATTGCAACACCTGTGACTCTTTTATAGCAGAGCCAGCAATCACACCTGCATTACAATCATGTGCACTAAACTAAAGAAACAGAGTGCAATGACGCTCACCACCACCGGGGGCAAACTTAGAACAAAGGACACCACAGTGCAATAATCCCAATGGCCACCGGGGGCAAAACCACACTAAAGCACACAGCTTCACGAAAAAAAAGGTTACATGTGCTTTTAACTGTCACCATCCAACCTGGATCATGACAGTACCCTCCCTCTATGAGGGGCCTCTGGACCCTCAAGACCACTCCTCATCAGGGAACCACCTACAGCGGGGATGCCCAGATCCAGAGTTCACCCCTGCAACTACCTGCATGTCAGGTTGATGACAAACGAACACCGCTGATATTGGCAATGTATGTTCTGGAGGCACCAGACATCTCCGAAGCGCCGACCTGGGGAACGAGTTGTGTATGTGCATGCTTGGGGGTAACTCGAGTTGGTAAGACTCTGCAACACACTTCCACTGGATGTTTTTTTGGGGCCACCCATACATGCTCGTTCACACACAGGTCTGGACCTGAACATTTATTGCCACTCATTTGTTTGTCACCATTGGGTAAACTCTTTCTGGGATTGACAACAGAGGCGTCCCCCTGTGTCACCACACTCACACCCCCGCACTTCACCAAGGGGTACACCACCCTCCAACTCCTACCACCACGAGGTCTGCGCCTCCTAGGGTTGGCCAATGGCGAGGGTTAAGACTTGCCCCTACTCTCCTGCAGCACATCTGCTGCTCTCACCGGAGAGGAAGGGGTCCGTTGAAGAGAGACGGCAGAGACAGTAGTTCGTAGGCAGCAGCCCTCACACGACTGCCCCCAGCTGACTACTTCCCTTGCCCACCAATCTATTACCGGGTTGTGTTTTTTCAGCCAAGGGAGGCCTAAAACAATAGGTACTGGCATTCCCTCCAAGACGTAGCATGACAAGGACTCCTCATGATGTCCTATACGCAGATGGATACTCTCTACGACTTGGGTCAAGCTCCCCTGGCTCAGTGGAACAGAGTTTATGGCCTGGACGCTTATAGGCTGGGCTAGCGTCCTACACCTCAGACCATGAGTCTGGACAAAGCGAGCATCCACCAGACTGAATCCTGCTCCGCTGTCCACAAGCACCAATATCACCTCCGGTACCCCGCCAGCCAAGACCTCCGCTGACATGGTACCTTGGGAGGGCAAAATGGAGGAAATGTATACTCCCTGGTCGCCTCCCTCCAAGTGACCAGGGGAATGCGGCTTTTCAGATGGCACAGATAATTTGGCGCGCAATGGGCAAGCCTTCAGGACATGACCAGTCTGCCAACAGTAAAAACATGCCGACACCACTCCCCGAACCGTAGGCAGCTCCGAATACAAACTAGCTCCTCCTACTTGCATAGGTTCGTCAGGAGACTTGGCATGAACTGGGCAGGCTCTCATAAAATGATCAGGCTTCCCACAGGAAAAGCATACGCCCCCACCACGACAAACCGCAGACACCCCCTTTTTTGTACCAACAACACCGGACTGTCTGGGTTCCTCCGTCCGCACTGGTGGGTCCTCCTCCCTAGCGAAGACAACAGGGGGCACATTTTGTGTATGTCTCTCCCTAAGGCGTTTATCCACCTGGATGGCAAGCGGCCAATCAGAGGTGTGGGTGGGGTTATACACAGCTCAGCATTTGAGAACTGGTAGATCTGCATCAGAAAAAACTGTGATTCTAGCACAACTGCTGAACCCATTAAACTAAGTGATACGTCGCTGGAATCAGGATCTCTGTCCCTACATTATGCTGCTGACGGATTAGGTAGCAAAACCCTGGTGACAGATTTCCTTTAATATTACACAGCTTGTTGCATTACCGTAGCCTTTGTGAGGCTTCTACATTGTACCAACAGGTTGGTATTATCATCTCTATTCTGCTGGGCTGACCTACAGTATTTGGTAAATTGCTAATAACACTTTGTGCTTGTGTATAGCTCTTACTCATGGCTTGTTTGGATGAGATCCTCTATTATTTAATTTCCATTGTACAGCCGCCTCCTGCTTATTTTGGGTGCACCTTCTGCTGTGGGACTCCTTTTTTTCACATTTTTTGGCCGTGTGTCCATTATTTATGGAGGATGCTTGCAAGTATTTGGTGCTAGTGGCCACATTATTATACAGTAGTATTTTGCTGAGCAATTATTTTTGATCGCTAGCTCCATTCCCGATTCCACTTTTTGATATATTGACATTTATAATCACACTGTGCACTGCGAGGATTTGCCGGTTTTTGAGGAACGGCGGTGATGTATGTGATAATGCATTCTCTGGGGAAGAGCCCGTCTAGTTGACATGGCTCACTCCATACACTTGTATTGAGCAAGGCGATACTCACTAGATGGCCTTGTAGTACGTGTGCTGACTGGGGGGTGGTCCCTTTCACCTGCGAGACAGACTGAAGACAGACGCAGAAACACGTTCAATCAGGTCCACTTTATAGGGTGTCTTCTTTGACATCCACAGCAATACGACAGCTTCTGCACCTTGGCCCGGGTACCTGTCACCTCCTCCTACTCCTGTCGGCGATGACCCTCTGGGTTCCCTCACCGTGGCTGCCGTTAGGACCACGGCCACAGCGCTTCCCCGGTCGAGTCCGCCCGCTGCGACTCTTACTACCCCTTCGGTGTCCAGCCATCCGGTACCCCAGGTGTCCTTTAGTCTGCATCCTTTTGATCTGCAGCTGTCCTGTAAAGGCCACCCTCCATCTCTCTCCTCTGTCTTTTCCTGAGCTCTTCCTTCCTCTGTCTTCTCCTGAGCTCTTCTCTCCTCTGTCTCCTCCTGGGTGTTCTCCCTGACCCTGGGACTCTCCTTCCTTTTATCCCCTTTCCTTGGAATTCCCCTCCTCAGTCCCGTAACTCCTCCCACCGTGACGGCGTTTCCTAGCTACAGCTGCTGTCCTTTACTGACAGTCCTTTACTCACTGTCCTATGTCTCCATCTAGTGGCCAAAACCCAGTACTACACTGTCTCTAACTAATTCCTGCTGTTTTCCCCACATCTTCATACAAATTACAATAAAGCATTGTACACAGCATATTTTACATTTTATGTCTCTCCTTCAGACAAGTCCACATATCAGTCCACCCTCCTACAGCCGTGTCACCAGAAGGGGCATGAACTTGCTCAATAGTGCAGATGAGACAATCTATGGCCATCTGACCTCGGCCTTACAGATATTTTAGGGGTTGAGCATCCCAACAATAAGGTTAAAGGGGGTTTCACACAAAGTGCATATTAATCAATAGATCTTTCAGGAGTGAATACATTTGAACACAGGTGAAGGGACAGGGGCAGAGAAAGTACTCATCAGATGCCACCTCAACGTGCAGCAGCGGGATCAGGTTAGCATGCTGCTGATGTCATCATACGGCTGCCAGCACTGCGACCGCACAGGCAGAGGAGACACCATGCACTGGTAAACGCTCCATGAAGGAGCCAAAGATTAAATGTCATGTTATTTTAGATGAGGGGCTGAAGAGGAAAGGGTAGTGTAACTACGAGGGCACATAATGTGGCAATTTGGGACATTACGGGGCAATTAAGGGGGATTGAGAAAGAGGGCATAGTACAGTGAGGGGCACAATTATGGAGGGGGGTTGTGAGGGATCGGCTCTATAGTAGACGCTGGTTCACACACAAAGATTCAGTTCGTTGGTTCAAAACAAAATAGGCAGTTTATTAACCCCTTAGTGACCAAGTCAATTTTAACAATTCTGACCACTGTCACTTTATGAGGTTATAGCTCTGGAACGCTTCAGCGTATCCCACTGATTCTGCGATCATTTTTTCGTTACATATTGTACTTCATGTTAGGGGTAAAATTTCTTCAATATAACATGCATTTGTTTATTAAACAAAAAATGGAAATTTGCCAAAAATTTTGAAAATGTTGCAATTTTCAAAATTTTCATTTTTGTACACTTAAATCAGAGAGTGGTGTCACAAAATAGTTTAATAACATTAATATAGTAAAATAACATTTCCCACATGTCTACTTTGCATCAGCACAATTTTGGAAACAGCAGACCTTGAGAAAGGGGGATGGTTCCCCCGAAACGCGTCGGTATTGGCCCCTGCACACGTTCGTCATTGCGGACCGGTGATGTCACCGCTTCACCACTCGGCCCCTGCTTACCACACCCCCCGTCACTACACGGCGGCGCCATCGGCCGAGGCTGCCCGCTGTTAGCTGTGGCGCGCTATCCAGGGGGTCTCTCTTCATGCAAATGGGAGGATGCTCCCTGCATTTAATTCAGCTTTCACCCACTGGCCTCCACTGAGGAACGGAGCATATACGGTGCAGAGCTCGCACACCAGTGAGTACCCCGATTTGCATTCACTTGGCAGAGTGTGCATTTTGTTATTAACAACTTCAGACCACACAGCGATGTCAGCGCGGCAACTTTACATTTATTTTGTGATTTTTGGAAACATAATTTTTTTTTGGTTAGGACGTTATAAGGGTTAAAAATTGACCAGCGATTTATTTTTCCAACAAAATTTACAAAACCATATTTTTTAGGGACCACCTCACATTTGAAGTGAGTTTTGGGGGTCAATATAAGAAAATATCCAAAAATGACACCATTTTAAAAACTGCACCGCTCAAGGTGCGCAAAACCACATTCAAGAAGTTTCTTACCCCCTTCAGGTGCTTTACAAGAACTAAAGCAATGCGAAGGAAAAAATGAACATTTTACTTTTTCCCAAAAAATTTACTTTGGAACCATTTTTTTTATTTTCACAAGGGCATCAGGAGAAAATGGACTACAAAATTTGTTGTGCAATTTCTCCTGAGTACGCCGATACCCTATATGTGGGGAAAAGCCACTGCTTGGGCACGGCAGGGCTCAGAAGGGAGGGAGCACCATTTGACTTTTTGATCGCAAAATTGGCCGGAATCAATGGTGGCTCCATTTTGCTTTTGGAGACCCCTGATGTACCTAAACAGTGGAAACCCCACAATTCTAACTCCAACCCTAACCCCAACACACCTCTAACCCTAATCCCAACCCTAACTACAACCCTAACCCCAATACACACCTAACCTTATCCCTAACCATAACTTTAACCACAAACCAAACCCTAAGATACTCCTAACCCTAATCCCAACCCTAATCGTAATCCCAACCCTAACCCTAGCCCCAACCCTAACGTTAGCCACAACCCTAACTTTAGCCCCAACCCTAACCCTAACTTTAGCCTTAACGCTTATGCTAACATTAGCCCCAACCCTAACTTTAGCCCCAACGCTAACTTTAGCCTCAACCCGGCTGTCCTTCTAAACTTTCATCTCAAACAAGGAGAAGACTGATCAGAGATGCAGCCAAGAGGCCCATGATCACTCTGGATTAACTGCAGAGATCTACAGCTGAGGTGGGACAGTCTGTCCATAGGACAACAATCAGTAGTACACTGCACAAATCTGGCCTTTATGGAAGAGTGGCAAGAAGAAAGCCATTTCTCAAAGATATCCATAAAAAGTGTTGTTTAAAGTTTGCCACAAGGCACCCGGGAGACACACCAAACATGTAGAAGAAGGTGCTCTGGTCAGATGAAACCAAAATCGAACTTTTTGGCAACAATGTCAAACAATGTTTGGCGTAAAGGCAACACAGCTCATCACCCTGAACACAACATCCCCACTGTCAAACATGGTGGTGGCAGCATGGTTAGGGCCTGCTTTTCTTCAGCAGGGACAGGGAAGATGGCTAAATTAATGGGAAGATGGATGGAGCCAAATACAGGACCATTCTTGAAGAAAACCTGTTGGAGTCTGCAAAAGACCTAAGACTAGGTCGGAGATTTGTCTTCCAACAAGACAATGATCCCAAACATAAAAGCAAAATCTACAATGGAATGGTTCAAAAATAAACGTATCCAGGTGTTAGAATGGCCAAGTCAAAGTCCAGACCTGAATGCAATCGAGAATCTGTGGAAAGAGCTGAAAACTGCTGTTCACAAACGATCTCCATCAAACCTCACTGAGCTCGAGCTGTTTGCCAAGGAAGAATGGGTAAGAATTTCAGTCTCTCGATGTACAAAACTGATAAAGACATACCCCAAGCGACTTGCAGCTGTAATCGCAGCAAAAGGTGGGGCAACAAAGTATTAATTTAAAGGGGCCGAATAATATTCCACGCCCCACTTTTCAGGTTTTGAATTTCCACAAAAATTTAAAATAACTAATAAATTTCGATCACCTCCACAATTGTGTCCCACTTGTGGTTGATTCTTCACCAAAAATGTACTTTTGGTATCATTATGTTTGAAGCATGATATGTGAGAAAAGGTTGAAAAGTTCCAGGGGGCCGAATACTTTCGCAAGACACTGTAAGACTCAGTAACATACATAGCATATAAAGACAAAGAAGGACATAACAATATCCAGAAAGTGTAGCTTGAAAGACTCAAAGGAAGACGGGGTTATTCAGTATAAAGCTGGAGTCACACACAGCGATCCCGACAACAATATCAATGTGTCAGGATCGCTGGTAAGTCGCTATGTAGTCGCTGGTGAACTGTCACACAGACAGCTTCACCAGCGATCAGCACGCCGATGCCGAGGTGAGGAGCGAGCCCGGGAGCAGCGGACAAGTGTGCCTGCTGTTCCAGTCCTCCACCAGCAGAGGGCGCGCCTGCATCCCCGGCCTCTCCTGGCAGCGTCCTGCTGCCTCCTGGTCCCCAGCGTGCGGCGGCGGCAGGTACACACTCCGCGGGCTCCTGGTCTCCAGCGTGAGGCGGCGGCACCTGTAACTCACTGGTAACTAACGTACACATCGGGTATCCAAGGGATGCGCGTCCCTTGGATACCCGATGTGTACGTTAGTTACCAGCTGATCGCTGGTCTCCCGCCTGTCACACGCAGCGAAGCGTGAGGGCCAGCGGGAGATCAGTGCCCAAAAAAATGTCCAGAGGTTTCTTGCAGCGATCAGCGATACCGGCAGGGGGGCCGGTCGCTGATCGCTGTCACACAGCGATCTCGCTGGTGAGATCGCTGTTGTGTCACAAAAGTTGTGACTCAGCAGCGATCTCGCTAACGAGATCGCTATGTGTGACGGGGCCCTAATAGTCAGTCCCAACCCCAACTTCCCCCTTCCCCCCCATGCACATGTGAAACCCTGCAGGTTTAATCAGGTAAGCCTAATAGGTGTGTTACCAAATATAAGCTCTCTCATATACCAATCGGTGAATTGAAAGCAACCATGTAATCCTTGATGCACCGATAGTGGCTGCAGATCGATAAAGGAGGACCATGTGAGGAAAAAACGTTCCGTATGACTTTCTTTATGAAGTACTAGATTAAGGCCCGATGCTATCGCATCGAGAGGATAGTGACACACCTCTTGCCATGTTAACCCTCAATACACACACACCTCCTCAACATACACTCCTCTCACCTTTCACCATCTCCACTCACATCCACTCACTCTTTCACTCCACATACGACCCTTTCTCTCACTCCGTCTCTCATACTCACACTGTCATCGTCGCTGCTCCATGATCCCCGACATCTTCTTCCGCCGGCGCCATCCTGGATCCCGACGTTGTCCACGCCGGCGACATGTTCTTGCGGCCATGCCATCTTGAGTATTCTGAAATCCTGCGAGTGGACATTAGTGGAGATAGTGAAAGGTGAGAGGAGTGTGTGTTGAGGAGTGGTGTGTTGAGGGTTAACATGGCAAGAGGTGTGCTGTGACGTCACCAGTTACAACTGGACGGAAGTTGTTACAACCCAGAAGCTGCTTAGCGCAGTTATTATAGTAGATTAAGGCCCGATGCTATCGCATCGAGAGGATAGTGACACACCTCTTGCCTTGTTAACCCTCAATACACACACACCTCCTCAACAAACCACACCGCCTCAACACACACTCCTCTCACCTTTCACCATCTCCACTCACGTCCACTCACTCTTTCACTCCACATACGACCCTTTCTCTCACTCCGTCTCTCATACTCACACCGTCATCGTCGCTGCTCCACGATCCCCGACATCTTCTTCCGCCGGCGCCATCCTGGATCCCGACATTGTCCACGCCGGCGACATGTTCTTGCGGCCATGCCATCTTGAGTATTCTGAAATCCTGCGAGTGGACATTAGTGGAGATAGTGAAAGGTGAGAGGAGTGTGTGTTGAGGAGTGGTGTGTTGAGGGTTAACATGGCAAGAGGTGTGCTGTGACGTCACCGGTTACAACTGGACGGAAGTTGTTACAACCCGGAAACTGCTTAGCGCATTTATTATAGTAGATTAAGGCCCGATGCTATCGCATCAGGAGGATAGTGACACACCTCTTGCCATGTGAACCCTCAATACACACACACCTCCTCAACACACCACACCGCCTCAACACACACTCCTCTCACCTTTCACCATCTCCACTCACGTCCACTCACTCTTTCACTCCACATACGACCCTTTCTCTCATTCCGTCTCTCATACTCACACCGTCATCGTCGCTGCTCCACGATCCCCGACATCTTCTTCCGCCGGCGCCATCCTGGATCCCGACATTGTCCACGCCGGCGACATGTTCTTGCGGCCATGCCATCTTGAGTATTCTGAAATCCTGCGAGTGGACATTAGTGGAGATAGTGAAAGGTGAGAGGAGTGTGTGTTGAGGAGTGGTGTGTTGAGGGTTAACATGACAAGAGGTGTGCTGTGATGTCACCAGTTACAACTGGACGGAAGTTGTTACAACCTGGAAGCTGATTAGTGCATTTATTATAGTAGATTAAGGCCCGATGCTATCGCATCGGGAGGATAGTGACACACCTCTTGCCATGTGAACCCTCAACATACACTCCTCCTGAACACACCACACCGCCTCAACACACACTCCTCTCACCTTTCACCATCTCCACTCACGTCCACTCACTCTTTCACTCCACATACGACCCTTTCTCTCACTCCGTCTCTCATACTCACACCGTCATCGTCGCTGCTCCACGATCCCCGACATCTTCTTCCGCCGGCGCCATCCTGGATCCCGACATTGTCCACGCCGGCGACATGTTCTTGCGGCCATGCCATCTTGAGTATTCTGAAATCCTGCGAGTGGACATTAGTGGAGATAGTGAAAGGTGAGAGGAGTGTGTGTTGAGGAGTGGTGTGTTGAGGGTTAACATGGCAAGAGGTGTGCTGTGACGTCACCGGTTACAACTGGACGGAAGTTGTTACAACCCGGAAACTGCTTAGCGCATTTATTATAGTAGATTAAGGCCCAATGCTATCGCATCAGGAGGATAGTGACACACCTCTTGCCATGTGAACCCTCAATACACACACACCTCCTCAACACACCACACCGCCTCAACACACACTCCTCTCACCTTTCACCATCTCCACTCACGTCCACTCACTCTTTCACTCCACATACGACCCTTTCTCTCATTCCGTCTCTCATACTCACACCGTCATCGTCGCTGCTCCACGATCCCCGACATCTTCTTCCGCCGGCGCCATCCTGGATCCCGACATTGTCCACGCCGGCGACATGTTCTTGCGGCCATGCCATCTTGAGTATTCTGAAATCCTGCGAGTGGACATTAGTGGAGATAGTGAAAGGTGAGAGGAGTGTGTGTTGAGGAGTGGTGTGTTGAGGGTTAACATGACAAGAGGTGTGCTGTGACGTCACCAGTTACAACTGGACGGAAGTTGTTACAACCTGGAAGCTGATTAGTGCATTTATTATAGTAGATTAAGGCCCGATGCTATCGCATCGGGAGGATAGTGACACACCTCTTGCCATGTGAACCCTCAACATACACTCCTCCTGAACACACCACACCGCCTCAACACACACTCCTCTCACCTTTCACCATCTCCACTCACGTCCACTCACTCTTTCACTCCACATACGACCCTTTCTCTCACTCTGTCTCTCATACTCACACCGTCATCATCGCTGCTCCACGTTCCCTGACATCTTCTTCCACCGGCGCCATCCTTGATCCCGACGTTGTCCACGCCGGCGACATGTTCTTGCGGCCACGCCATCTTGAGTATTCTCAAATCTTGCGAGTGGACATTAGTGGAGATAGTGAAAGGTGAGAGGAGTGTGTGTTGAGGAGTGGTGTGTTGAGGGTTAACATGGCAAGAGGTGTGCTGTGACGTCACCAGTTACAACTGGACGGAAGTTGTTACAACCTGGAAGCTGCTTAGCGCATTTATTATAGTAGATTAAGGCCCGATGCTATCGCATCGGGAGGATAGTGACACATCTCTTGCCATGTGAACCCTCAACACACACTCCTCCTGAACACACCACACCGCCTCAACACACACTCCTCTCACCTTTCACCATCTCCACTCACTCTTTCACTCCACATACGACCCTTTCTCTCACTCCGTCTCTCATACTCACACCGTCATCATCGCTGCTCCACGATCCCCGACATCTTCTTCCACCGGCGCCATCCTAAATCCCGACGTTGTCCACGCCGGCGACATGTTCTTGCGGCCACGCCATCTTGAGTATTCTAAAATCCTGCGACTGGACGTTAGTGGAGATAGTGAAAGGTGACAGGAGTGTGTGTTGAGGAGGAGTGGTGTGTTGAGGGTTAACATGGCAAGAGGTGTGCTGTGACATCACCAGTTACAACTGGACGGAAGTTGTTACAACCCGGAAGCTGCTTAGCGCATTTATTATAGTAGATAGATGTATCACACCTATGTTTTTATGTGGATTAGATATTTACATAGTGAGCCTCAAGAAGGACAGTATTACTGATGTATGTAAAGTGCTATTGAAATAATAGTACTCTATTAATAAATAAAAAATTAATTATTATTACCTAAGTTATGTAGGTATGTGTTAGCTATGTAGTTGAAATCTACGTATGTTTGCCTAAATTTTTTTTGTTTTTGCCTTTTTTTTTTTAATCTATATATACCTATACCTATGTATATTTTTATGGATTTAAATATGTCTATGACATATATGTGAAAGAGATAATTAGTGTAAGATATATCTATCTGCTTAAAATATTTATATATATAACATATATCAAGCTATGTATAGAAGTCTTAGAAGTCTATTATCTATATCTATTTAGAATGTAACTATTATATTTATATATCTATATATCTATCAATTCCAGGACCAACTTAAATAGTTTAAAGTAAGACATTTTTGTAAACGACATTTCTAGTGAAGATTTTTGGGCTATTAGGTAGCAATTGTCCTTGAAGTGGTGCATCCACCACTTTGACCCTAACGTTGCTGCGTTGCTTTACTCGGGAGAATGCAACATACAATTGTCCATGGGCAAATACAGGTTCGGGCAAAAAAATTCCAACTCGATTGAGGGTCTGTCCTTGGGATTTGTTAATGGTCATAGCAAAAGCAGGTTTTAGAGGAAACTGTCGACGTTTTAATTTAAAAGGTAACCCAGTTTCTGAAGGACACAAATCGATGCGTGGAATAAACACAATGTCTCCTTCAGCTGAGCCAGTAATCACTTTAGCCTGTATGATGTTGCGGAGTAAGGCAATGACAATGAGGCGAGTGCCATTGCAGAGACCTTTCTTGGTGTTTAGGTTTCTTAATAGCATCACAATGGTGCCAATTTTAAGTTTTAAGAGATGTGATGGCATTCCTGATGGTGTCAGAGAGTTTAAAAATTCAACTGGGTAGTTTTCACATTCCTCTGCCTCATCAGCATCGACAGAATCATCACTTGTATATCCAGTATAATCACCACTAATGCGATCCATTACTTTACAGTTCAGAAAATCGCCGTCATCATTTTTCGGACATAGTATAGCATGTGATGCAGCAGTGTCGAGGCTTTGTTGGTCATTAACATCAATGCAAATATGGTCTCCAAAGATCTCGGTTACTATAGAGCCAGTGCAAAGCATGTCTGGAGGAATTTCAATGACATCCTCTCCAAGGTTATGTTCATTAGACAGCTCACCATTTCCAAGTTTAAGCAACCAAGTGCTGTATTCAGGATCAGTGGAGCGCATGTTGTTAATTAGCGGTAGTCTGGTAAAATGTTGCCAATGTTCTGAATATTTAATGCAGGAATCTACAATGTCTATTCTTGTTCCATGAGCGATGACGGGAAGACATTGTCTGAAGTCTCCTCCAAGAACAATAACTTTACCTCCAAATGGTGTTTTATTTTTTTCAGCAACATTTGTTGTCATGATGTCACGTAGAAGTCTATCTATCACATTCAATGCATGTTTTTGGACCATAGTGCACTCATCAATAATAAAAAGTTTTGTACTCTGTAAATGTTTTCCTGCATTTGTATCGTTTTTACTCCTGGAAACAGATGTTTCGTTGATCGGAATAGGTATGCCATATAGAGAGTGGATTGTTCGGCCTCCTTGTATCAAGTTAGATGCTATGGTATATGGTTGGTTTTGTTTTGGGAAACCTTTGCTACACTTCCCAAGATCCATACAGGGAGAATTAGGATTGTGTTCTCCACAGGGACCATGAATCATGTGTTGAAGAACAATGTTATGGAGCTGAGGGTAGATTGTTTCATCAGGTATTTCAGCCCAGACTATATTGTCTATGTCCGCCTCAGTCCGTAATTTAGACAGGCTGTCAAGAATAATTAAAATATGAGCGTGTGGGAGACCACGCTTCTGAAATTCAATGACATGGACCATTGCAGTGACGTTTCCAAATAATCCACTGCTAATGTCTTTTAAGAGGGATTCCAGTTTAATTTTAAAGACACGTGCAACCAAGTCTGGTCTGTGTCAACACGCTGCCACGGTTCTAAATGTGTAGTAATCTCATTCCACTTAGGATTACATGTCATGGTGATAAATAGATCTGGTCGACCATACTTTGTAACAATAGCCATAGCATCCTGGTAGCGCTGCTTCATGTTTCTTGGACTGCCTTCAAAAGAAGATGGTAAAATGACGGTTTTCCCAATAGGGATGCCCTTTTTGAACCGATTTTTTGAGTAGATGTTCTTGAAGGAGGCAGTAATCCTCCACTTTTAAATCTTTTTGGTGTTTGCAGATGTAATGTAGGCGATTAGCTTCGATTTTAACATAAGCATCTACTAAATATTGCTGTGTTAGCTTACCACCATTGAGGAGTGGATTAAAGTAATTTCTGACAGATAACATATAGCAATAGTATTGGAGTTGAGTGATCCTCCTCGAACTTTTGCCTTGTTGTTTGAGTCCATCATGCCATCCTTGGTCTCCATAAGGGAAAAATATTGGATAGAGGAGGGCATCCAAATTGCTATGGAGAATACTAATTTGTTGTGTTTTTGGAGCTAAAGGGTTATGGGGATCAGGTTTTAAATGAATTAATATGTCTCTATTGAAAGGTGGCTCACCATTGTCATTTTGAAACACGACTGCTACTTCACTGACAGTGGGATTATTGTAGCGTCGAGGGTCTTGAGTACGATCTTGTTTAATAGCCATAGTGATGTTTGGCATGACAGTTCCGTTTTGTAGAGATTTAATTTTTTCTTGTTCTTCCACATCACGTAACATTTGATAAGCTTCCACAAAAGGATTAATAGTTTGGATTTGAAGGGCAATAATGTTCATCAATGTAGGATGACATTTTTGATTTTCTTTACATCGTAAGCGTTGTTCGTTTGCGGTAGTGGTATCGAGAATGTAAAGTTGGGCAAATGCGCGTTGCTGGTCATCTGAGGGATGTAGTGTTCCAGTTCTATGATAGATCTGGCCATGTATGCGGAAACAGTATGGGCCATATCCAGGAGGTGGTGAAATATTTGCACCCATGGAGGCAAAAGCAAAGGAACTGTTAATACTTCGAATATTATCCATGAAATTTTTGCTAAATTCACTTTGCCCTTTCAGCAAACGTGTAAAGACATCAGGATATTGTAGTATGGGTACATGGACTTTACCCTTCTGACAGCAGAGCGTAAAGTTGTTATCAGAAGGTATCTCTGCTACAAAATGCAAAGCTTCGCAATGCTCACATACATGGGTCATGTCACCACAGCTGTGTTCGGTAATACTATTTTCATCATTAGTGAAAATGTGAGGTTGTAGTAGAAGTGCATGTCCAACCGATGGGGTGCGCCTAGTTTTGAGACCAACGTATATTTGTCTTGGTTGCACTTTCTGCAGGCTAACTGCAGCTTGTATGTGAAGAAACTGTGTGTTGGTATTGAATGGTGGTATTGATAGGGCAGAAACAGATTGCTGATTAGTTATGTCAGTGAACGGCATATAGGATGAAGTGTGGTAGTAACTTGCTCCACATGCTGATGTGGAAGCATCCTGTTGTGAGTCTACTAATAATGATGAGGAAGAAGCCGTCTGTTGTTGGCGGTGATGGCGTGCAGAGGCTTCTTCAGCCAATCTTATGGATTTAGAGTTAGGGGATTCGTGTGTGAGGCGACGGCGTTTATAAGCCTTAATCTTCTCAAGGCTATGGTGTTTTTCCTCAGGAGTCTCATTAGCACGGCGTTATTTTTGACGTAGTGCTAAAGCTGCTTTACTTTCACTGGCATTGGCATACTTTTTGTTATGACTCATGTTGGCACAGGTAAAGGAGTCTATTTGGCAGTTATCTGGCAGTGAAGAAGGCGTCCTGGAGTATTGTAGAGTAAACAGATACTAATTGACCCTGTAATTGCCCAGCAGTAGTTATGAAGTGGTAGTGGCAAATTGGCCCTGTAGTTAGACACCGGCAGAGGAGCAAGGCAGCAGTAGTTATGGCGGTAGAGGCAAATTGGCCCTGTAATTAGACACCGGCAGAGGAGCAAGGCAGCAGTAGTTATGGCAGTAGAGGCAAATTGGCCCTGTAATTAGACACCGGCAGAGGAGCAAGGCAGCAGTAGTTATGGCGGTAGAGGCAAATTGGCCCTGTAATTAGACACCGGCAGAGGAGCAAGGCAGCAGTAGTTATGGCGGTAGAGGCAAATTGGCCCTGTAATTAGACACAGGCAGTGAACAGTCAGAGGAGCAAGGCAGCAGTACTTATGGCGGTAGAGGCAAATTTGCCCTGTAATTAGACACCGGCAGAGGAGCAAGGCAGCAGTAGTTATGGCGGTATTGGCAAATTGGCCCTGTAATTAGACACCAGCAGAGGAGCAATGCAGCAGTAGTTATGGCGGTAGAGGCAAATTGGCCCTGTAATTAGACACCGGCAGAGGAGCAAGGCAGCAGTAGTTATGGCGGTAGAGGCAAATTGGCCCTGTAATTAGACACCGGCAGAGGAGCAAGGTAGCAGTAGTTATGGCGGTAGAGGCAAATTAGCCCTGTAATTAGACACCGGCAGAGGAGCAATGCAGCAGTAGTTATGGCGGTAGAGGCAAATTAGCCCTGTAATTAGACACCGGCAGAGGAGCAAGGCAGCAGTAGTTATGGCGGTAGAGGCAAATTAGCCCTGTAATTAGACACCGGCAGAGGAGCAAGGCAGCAGTAGTTATGGCGGTAGAGGCAAATTGGCCTTGTAATTAGACACCGGCAGTAAACAGGCAGATGACCAAAGCAGCAGTAGTTATGGCGGTAGAGGCAAATTGGCCCTGTAATTAGACACCGGCAGAGGACAAAGGCAGCAGTAGTTATGGCAGTATAGGCAAATTGGCCCTGTAATTAGAGATTTCGCGAGGCGGTGTGGTGTGTTGAGGGTTAACATGTGCGTGTGTGTGTTGACACCTCTTGCCATGTTAACCCTCAACACACCACACCGCCTCAACACACACTCCTCTCACCTTTCACCTCCACTCATGTCCACTCACTCTTTCACTCCACATACGTTCCTTTCTCTCACTCCGTTTCTCATACTCACACCGTCATCGTCGCTGCCCCGACATCTTCCTCCGCCGCCGCGATCCAGGATCCAGACGTTCTCCAGGCCGCCGACATTTTCTTGCGGGACGCCATCTTGGATTTCGTGAAATCCCGCGATATTTAAGATGGCGTCGCCGCAACAACATGTCGAGGAAGATGTCGGGGCAGCGACGATGACGGTGTGAGTATGAGAAACGGAGTGAGAGAAAGGAACGTATGTGGAGTGAAAGAGTGAGCGGACATGAGTGGAGGTGAAAGGTGAGAGGAGTGTGTGTTGAGGCGGTGTGGTGTGTTGAGGGTTAACGTGCGTGTGTGTGTGCTGTGACGTCACCGGTTACAACTGGACGGAAGTTGTTACAACCGGAAGCTGTTTAGGGCATTTATTATTATAGATGGACTCAATCCAATCCATTTTGAACAAATATGTAACCTTTGAAGAAATTAGATTTAGTGAAGAGGTTGCGCCCCATGCCCACAAATGCAGAATACCCTTGCAGGTAGCCGCCGCCCAAATAGTTAAAACACGTCGTTGCTGAGCAGAGAGTCTGAGTAGTTGATCCTGTGGGAGAATATTAAATAAAGCCCATTCCGGAGATAATGTAAAGCGAATGTTGAAGGTGTTAGTGAGATGGCGAAGAAGCATATCCCAAACCTCCTGTATCTTCGGAAAATCCCAGAGACAATGAAAGAAGTCAGCTGGAAAGTGTAAACACTTGGGACAAGAGGGATTAGCCGATAGAGACATCCTAGATTTGACCTCCGGGGAGATGTAAGCCCTATGGAAAATCATGAGGGCCATAGTTGAGTAGCTGTCATATGGCAATAAAGAGATTAATCGTAGAGTGGCTTTCAAAAGATCAGTCAGTCTATAATTAGATAGTTGTGATACCCATCTGCCCGGGCCTGGTGAGGAATCTGACCATGAAATAGAAGGTTTGATTGATTTATAGATTAGACTTAGCGAATAAACTCCTGCACGAGCGCTAAGGGAGATGAGATGGAGAGGACAGGTTCTGACACTGTCTGGTATGCCTCGGAAGACTGAGTCAACGTAAAGCTTAATCTGAGTAGCAATAAAAATATTACCCACTAAGATTGTATATTTGGAGAAAATACCCTCCAGAGAAAGAGGACATTGAGCAGTTGTCAGAAGATCGCAGACCAGTCTGCACCCTCTCTCCCCCAGCACTCGGTAAATTGGGGGTGGTCTGCCTTCTAAAAAGAAAGGGTTACCTTGAAAGGGAAGGAAAATTGAGGTATAAAGGTCTAGTCCGCTGATCCTTCTAGCATGACTCCATGTCAATACCACAGACCATAGCAGAGGATTATCCCTGATTGCAGTGGGAACGCTATTTTGTTGTAAATGGAATAAGGCAGGAAGACTGATCGGTCCAGACATTGCTTCATCTAATGGGGTGTTGGTAAATTTAGTATGGGCCCAAATCCAATCAAGAAAATGTCTGGAAATGGCTGCAACACTATACAATCTTAAATTTGAAAAATTGAGGCCCCTCAAAGATTTAGCCTGTTGCAATTTAAACATACTGATCCTAGATCTCCCCCTTGAGCCCCATATAAATTGTCGAAAAATCTTAGTTAGCAGTTGATCGTCAGCTTTAGATAATAGTATAGGTAGCGTTTGTAAAGGGAAGAGTATTTTAGGAAAGGAAACCATTTTAATAAAGTGAGCTTTACCCGCGAAAGATAATTTAAAAGATGTCCAAGATTGTATTTCCCGAGTAATGGCAGATATTAAGGGTCCGATATTAAGTTGGCAAATAGTATGTGGGTTCGAGGGTAGAAGAATACTAAGATATCGTAAAGAACCATGCCCCCACTGAAATGGAAAAGGGAAGGTCCACTTTTGTCGAGCATCCCTGAAGATCACTACAGCCTTGGATTTGTTAAGATTTATGCGGAATCCTGAGATTTCTCCAAACTCACGGATAGCCCCCATTATGAAAGGAATCAACTCCTTAGGATTGGCTATCATGAGTGGTATCTCGTCGGCGAATGCTAAGGACTTGAGTGTAAGGTGGCCTATCCCAATTCCCTCAAAGGAAGGAATCATCTCCAGATATCTAAGTAGAGGGTCTAGGGCAATATTAAACAATAAGGGGGATAAAGGACATCCCTGCCTCGTACCTCTGAAAATTGAGAAAGGGGATGACTGAATACCATGGAGCCATATTGAGGACTGAGGAGTGGTGTAAATCATCTGGATAAAATTGAAAAAGGAAAATCCAAACAATCTGTATTTAAGAGTTCGGATGCGGTGGGACCAAGATACCCGGTCAAAAGCCTTATCGGCGTCAAGGCTAACCAAGATGTTTCGTTTAGCTTTGGTTATATGACTATGAATAACAGCGGCTAATGCCCTTCTAATATTGTAGGTAATGGATCGGCCGTGGAGAAAGCCTGTTTGGGAAGTGGTGAGGATATTAGGAAGTATAGATTGTAGTCTGTTGTCCATAATTTTGGTGAGCAATTTAAAATCTACATTTAAAAAGGAGATTGGGCGGTACGAGGCAGGGAGAAGGGGGTCTTTACCTGGCTTTGGTAGTAGTGAAAGGCTCGCTTCATTGAAGCATTCAGGAAGGGAACTTGAATCTATAATATGATTAAAAAGAGAGGTAATGTGGGGTATAAGTAATGGTCGCAATATTTTATAGAATTCTGTTGAGTAACCGTCCGGGCCAGGGGCTTTAAGCAATTTAAGAAACTGGATGACCAATCCAACTTCCCCAGGAGAGATAGGTTTATTTAAAATTTCTCTTTGAGAGATGGAAAGTTTTGGTGGATCAACCTTGTGAAGTAAATTATAGCCTTCATCCTGAGAATCGTTGGGTGGGCCATAGAGATCTGCATAATAATCTCTGAAAACCGCGCATATTTGAACTGGGTCACAGACAATGGAACCATTAGGATGTTTGATGTTGGTGATTTTAGTAGCCTTTTTGAAGGGTTTCGCTAGTGATGCCAAAAGGCACCCAAGTTTATTGCCCCAACGAAAGAAGCGGTTACGTTGGTAGGCAAGCTGGTTATGCGCTTGTTCATGTAGTAAGATGTCTAGATTATGTTTAGCAGTGAGGTAAGCCTCCTTGGATTGTGTAGCCGGAAATCTCTATAGGTTTGAGTGAGCTGGTCAAGAAGAGGCCACAAGGAGGAAAACAATTTCTTCTTTTTCTGAGACACATAAGAGATAATATGTCCTCTGAGCACTGTTTTAGCGGTAACCGAGAATAAACTGATGTCTTCTAAATGTTCCAAGTTATCCTCCATGTATGTCTCCCACCAGCCAGCCAAACATTTTTTTAAATCGTCCGACGTATAAAGATATGAGGGAAAACGCCAACGAAAGGAGAGAGTTTTCCTTGTGGGAAGGTCTAGGGTAAGTAGGACAGGAGAGTGATCTGAAATAACCATTGGAAGAATCTCAACCGATTTTAAAGATGAAAAAAGAAGGGTAGATGTTAGCCAGTAATCAATGCGAGTGTGTACGTTGCGAACCATAGAGTAAAACGTATATTCTTTTTCCGTAGGATGGCAGCATCTCCAGGAATCCAATAAGTCAAGCCTATCTAATAAGATAGGAATCATTCCAAGCGGGGAGAGGGATGCAGGCGGTGAGGTAGACCTATCTAAAAAGATATCATGAAGAGCATTTAAATCCCCACCTAATAATATATTAGTAGGATGCCAGCTATGGATGACTTCTACCAGCTTAGGCTATGTGCACACGTAGTTTTTTGGGTGTGCGGATTTTGGAGAGAAAACCGCAGGTAAATCCGCAGGACTAAAGTCCTGCGGTTTATCTGCGGTTTTGCCTGCGGTTTTACACCTCATAATGGATGAGGTGTAAAACTGCAGCGCTTCTGCACCAAACAATTGACATGCTGCGGATTGTAAACCGCAGCAAAACCGCGCGGAAAAATCCGCAGCATGTGCACTGCGTTTTTTTTTCCATTGAAAATAAAGGTACTGTACAACGCAGCAGACTCTGCTGTGTTTCTGCAGAACCAAAACCACTGCGGAAACGCAGCAGATTTCACTACGTGTGCACATACCCTTAGAAAAAAAGGAAGGGCTTGCCGCATTAGGTGAGTAAATATTAATAAGGCAGTATTCTCTCTGCTCAGCAAGGATCCTAATCAGCAAATATCATCCCGCCCTGTCTCTTACCACATCTTGAATGGAGTATTCAAGTCTCTATGGAACAGGACGGCAACCCCACGCTTCTTCCTTGAAAAAGAAGCCTCTTTGCAGTCCAGGTATTGCTTGTTATGGAGCGGAGGATGTTTTCCTCGAATCCAGTGAGTTTCCTGCAAAAACACAATGTGTGAGCGTATACGGGTAACATGGTCTAAAACTTTCCTGCGTTTCACCGGAGTATTGAGCCCAGCCACGTTCCAAGATAACAATTTGAGAGAGAGAAGCTTACTTTGCGCTACACTGGGACTATTCCTTCTGTATCTACCTCTACTATGTGTTTATAAATGTCTGATACTGTTTTAACATGTGATAATAAAGATCTATTTCTTATCTTTTCTACATTCTATTGTGGTTTATGGTTACTCCACTTTTCTCTTTAATTGCATGATATTGGGAGTACTCCACTATTACTTAATTAGTCCTCATTTTTGGTGGGGGAACGATGACTGTTGTTTAACTGGTTCCTGACCACGTTTGATAGCTATGAAGGTTTTGAACTTGTTTTCATTAATGTGAGGAGCTACAGTATTAGAGTCAGCCATATTAGCCTATGCCACACTGAGGCCATGAAAGAGTAATATCAGAGAAGAAACAACAGGGCAAAGGTCTGTCCCAGCAAGCAAACCCTAACACCCAGAAAAACAAATAAAAAATCGTGCCTAGGGAGGAAGAGCCCACCCTCCAACAAACCCACAAGAAATAGGGAACGCATAATAAACATATAACTGTTAGGCATCGGATTCCTGCAGCGACACAACAGGAATCCAGAGCCTCACATGCTGCTCTGCAGCAAGCCATTCCTGAGGCTAAGTTCCTCTGCCGCTCCACTGAGCATGCTCACGAGACGATCTCCCATTGGAGGTCGGGAGTCACATGCTCAGGTCCTTCTCCAGATCTGATTGGTCCATGTCAGAGATCTGAAAGGTCCCGGCAGCGCACGGCTATAAAAGGCCCGCATGGCCGCATGGCCATGCGCTAGTATGGACTCTTCTTGCTAGATGTGTGAATGGTGATGGATGTATGATTCTGGTCACTGACTTATTAAGATTCCCCTCCCTCTTATATTACGCATGTGGATAGGGAACTATAGAAAGAGTCAGCGCCAGTCAGTGGCAAGCCTTAGGCCACTGTGCACACCGCACCTCTACACTAGCGTCCGGTGGTGTCACGTCTCTCATGACACTATTGCATAGCGGCTGTGTCTGCCGCCGCACTACATTCAGCAGCACTTACCGGCGTCCGCAGTAGCGACGCCGCACGCACGGTAGGTCTAGACGGACACAGCTCCCCGTCTTGGACCTGTTTCCTGTGACCAGATACCATGCGTGCAATTTCGCCGAGACCTGTGAGTCTAGCAGGCTCGGTGTTTATGTTTATGTTACAGCGCCTCTGTGAGTTAACAGAGCCCGCTCTGCGCACGTCGGGTGACGTTGAACCCGTGCGCATTATACCGCCATATAGTGCATCTGCCATTAATTAGCAGCAGTGTTAACACCTTCTGCACGGTGGACCCTGAGCGGCGAACGCACTTTATTATTTATTTACTTAGTGAGTTCCGCCATTCCTGACATTATACTAGCGCCAGAGTCTGGCTAATAATGGCGGACCAGCAGCAGCAACTGGAGTACATTCGGCAGCTGGAGGGCAGGCTGGCTACTCTCGAGAGTGCCACCTCAGCTGCGAAGTTTACTGAGGCTGCTGCCCAGGCAGTGGCAGAGGCTGTCTCACGTGTGTCCACGTCCACGCCTACACCGACAGTTTTCCGCCTCCCGTTGCCCGATAAATTTTCTGGCGACAGTGCCTCCTGCAGGGGTTTCGTGAGCCAGTGCTCCATCCAGCTTGAGTTACTGTCCGCACGATTCCCTACAGAATGGGCCAAGGTGGGGTTTCTCGTTTCCCTTCTGTCGGGCAGGGCGTTGGAGTGGGCCACGCCACTGTGGGAGCGTGGTGACCCAGAGGTTCGGACCGCTGCTCAGTTCCTAACATCTCTGAAGCAGATCTTTTTGGGGCCACGGGTCACTCACAACACCTCTCTCCAGCTACTTGCATTAACACAGGGATCCCTCTCGGTCAGCCAGTACGCCGTCCGTTTCCGGACACTGGCTTCCGAGCTGGAATGGCCAGATAGAACCCTCATCCCTGTGGTCTGGAGAGGTTTGGCGGAGCATGTAAAGGATGCTCTATCTACCAGTGAGGTTCCCGTAAGTCTGGAAGAGCTGATTGCCATTTCTACCCGCATCGATCTCCATTTTTCGGAGCGCGGGCTGGAGCGTGCTCAATCCAGGCGGAAGGTTAGCTTGGCTACCAACCTCCTTGAGTCTCTAGAGCCACCCAAGCTGGAGAGTTTACCTCCAGAGCCCATGGAGGTGTCCTGTGCCGGCCTCAAGACGCGTCCGACACAAAGCTCCACTCGCTGTTACCAGTGTCGAGAGTCTGGTCACCTGGCTAACAGGGGTTCGCAGCAGCCGAAAAAACAATTGCGTCCACTGGTAATTGGTGGAAGTCTATTCGCTATGGAGACCTTCTCCCCAAAACCAGCGCTCCTAGGGACATTAGATAGTGGAGATTCCTCCTGGAAGGTAAAGGTCACGGTGGATTCCGGGGCAGAAGGGAACTTTATGTCCTCGTCCTTTGCCCAACAGCACGCTTTCCCGTTGGTACCACTTCCTCACCCAGTGCCCATCAGGGTAGTCAACAGGTTGACCTTGTCTTCCCAGATTACCCACCAGACAGCACCCCTTAGGCTCTCAATTCCACCATCTCATCAGGAGACGCTGTCCCTGCTCATTATGCCAGAGGGCATCGATCAGGTGCTCCTCAGGGTTCCCTGGCTCCATTGCCATTCCCCTCATGGAGTGGTCCTTGGAGAAAATATTGGGATGGAGCAAAGACTGTGTGGGAAGGTGCATGAGGGGCAGCGTCCAAGTGGCCTCTGTGGAAGTGCCTGCGGATGTTTCCGCGTCCCCTACTGGGAATCTGAAGACCGAGGCTCCGGTCGTCCTCGAGTCAATGCCGCCGGGCAAGACCTTTGTCCCGCCTCACCAGCGGTCCAAGGTTCTCGCGTGGGCACACGCGTCCAGGGTGGGTGGTCACTTTGGCTACAAGCAGACCACAAAACTCCTGGCAAGGTCTTATTGGTGGCCGCACAGGGCCCGGGACACTAAAAAATGCATTCAGGCATGCGCCTCTTGTGCTCAGAGCAGCTCCTCTAAACAGAGGCCGGCTGGGTTACTGTATCCCTTGCCGGTGGCAGACCGGGCAATGGAGGTTCGCGACAGTCTGGCTCGCACCCCACATGTCACTCAAATCTCTAAAATGCAAATGAAGTCGCCCGCCGACACACATCGGCGCCCCGCTCCAACTTCTGCTCCTGGCGACTTAGCCATCCCTGACGCCTTCCACGGGTCCCTTCTCAAACCTGTTCACATGTCCCGGTTTTCCAAGTCATCTGCCGGGGCATCAGACTTGTCTTCGGATGAGCCTGAGGCCTACGCCTCTGTGGGACACAAGGTGGTATGTGGCAAAAAACTTTATTTGGTGGGTTGGAAGGCTCAGGAGGGAGGGGGCCCTAGGAGGGGGGGTAATGTTAGGCGTCGGATTCCTGCAGCAACACAACAGGAATCCAGAGCCTCACATGCTGCTCTGCAGTAAGCCATTCCTGAGGCTAAGTTCCTCTGCCGCTCCACTGAGCATGCTCACGAGACGATCTCCCATTGGAGGTCGGGAGTCACATGCTCAGGTCCTTCTCCAGATCTGATTGGTCCATGTCAGAGATCTGGAAGGTCCCGGCAGCGCACGGCTATAAAAGGCCCGCATGGCCGCTCGGCCATGCGCTAGTATAGACTCTTCTTGCTAGATGTGGGAATGGTGATAGATGTATGATTCTGGTCACTGACTTATTAAGATTCCCGTCCCTCTGATATTATGCATGTGGATAGGGAACTATAGAAAGAGTCAGCGCCAGTCAGTGGCAAGCCTTAGGCCACTGTGCACACCGCACCTCTACATTAGCGTCCGGTGGTGTCACGTCTCTCATGGCACTATCACATAGCGGCTGTCTGCCGCCACGCTGAATTCAGCTGCACTTACCGGCGTCTGCAGTAGCGACACCGCACGCACGGTAGGCCTAGACGGACACAGCTCCCCGTCTTGGACCCGTGTCCTGTGACCAGATACCGTGCGTGCAATTTCGCCGAGACCTGTCAGTCTAACAGGCTCGGTGTTTATGTTTATGTTACAGTGCCTCTGTGAGTTAACAGAGCCCGCTCTGCGCACGTCGGGTGACGTTGAACCCATGCGCATTATATCGCCATATAGCACGTCTGCCATTAATTAGCAGCAGTGTTAACACCTTCTGCACGGTGGACCCCGAGCGGCGAACGCACTTTATTATTTATTTATTTAGTGCGTTCCGCTGTTCCTGACAATATCAGTATCTCGACTAAGACCTCCCATAATCATAATGCAGTAAAAATAACAAACAACGTGCATTAAGTAGAAACCGAAAGATTAATCATGCAGGTAAATATAAACAGATGTAACATGGCTATCAACTAGAAAAAAATTACAAAAACCATGAAATTGTAATCAAGTGGCCGGAGAAGAGGCTCGGGAGTAGCGCTTCACCTCCTCCATGGCTTCATTAGGGTCAACAAAAAACATCATCTTTCCTCAGAGTTCCACCCTCAGACGTGCCGGGTAGAGAAGGGCAAAGCGGGAGCCTCTGTCATGCAGAAGTTTACAAGCTGAAGCAAAGGCGCGGCGCTTGGACGTCACCACGGCAGAATAATCTTGAAACATAAGAAGAGAGTGTCCCTCATATTTCACAGCAGACATAGCCTGAAATGCCCGAAACATTAGCATTTTGTCCTGAAAATTAAGTAACTTAAAAATAACAGGGTGAGGGCGGGCATTGGATTCTGGAGCTGGAGGTCCAAGTCTGTAGGCTCGTTCGACTATCATGGAGCCAGGTCGGTCAGGCAAATTAAGTGCTCATGGGATCCAGGAGGAAGTAAAGTTGTGGAGATCCTTTACCGACTCGGGAACGCCGATGACGTGGAGATTGTTTCGGCGGCTCCGGTTTTCCAGATCATCGAATTTGTCTTGGAGCTGCTCTATCACATGGTCCTTATCTTTAATCTGTGCAACATAGGACTGTACAGTGTCCTCCAAATCACTGATCCCCTGTTCTGCTGCCAAAATTTTGGTGGAATGGTCGGACTACTGGGATGTGATCGAGTCCAATGATGATTGAAAGGAAAGAAGTCTTGCATCGATTTTTGGCATAAGTTGCTTTGTGATAGAGTCAGCAATGGTTTGTAGGGATTCTTTAGACATGACGGAGTTAGAATCTGGTGATTCAAGAGAAGATTTGGTGGCCTGTGCCCTGGTTTTGGTAGCCTTGGAGCTACTGGGATTTACAAATTTTTCCATGTAGATGGAGAGAGACAAAATGAATAGTAATGCACTTGTAAGGAGAGGGGAGACGTCTCAGTCGAGATTTAAGTGCAAGAACCTACATAACTAAGTAGTTTAGGTAGGACATCACGGAGAATTGGTCCCGAGGAGATCCAAGATGGTTTAACCCCTTTACCCCCAAGGGTGGTTTGCACGTTCATGACTGGGCCAATTTTTACAATTCTGACCACTGTCCCTTTATGAGGTAATAACTCTGAAACACTTCCATGGATCCCACTGATTCTGACATTGTTTTCTCAAGACATATGGTACTTCATGTTAGTGGTAAAATTTCATTCAAATAACTTGCGTTTATTTGTGAAAAAAACGGAAATTTGGCGAAAATTTTGAAAATTTCACAATTTTCCAACTTTGAATTTTTATGCCCTTAAATCACAGATATATGGCACAAAAAAAACTTAATAAGTAACATTTCCCACATGTTTACTTTACATCAGCACAATTTTGGAACAAAAATTTTTTTTTCTTAGGAAGTTATAAGGGTTAAAAGTTGACCAGCGATTTCTCATTTTTGCAACACCATTTTATTTTTACAGACCACATCACATTTGAAGTCACTTTGAGGGGTCTATATGATGGAAAATACCCCAAAGTGACACCATTCTAAAAACTGAACCCCTCAAGGTGCTCAAAACCATATTCAAGAAGTTTACTAACCCTTCAGGTGCTTCACAGGAATTTTTTTTAATTTAAACATGAACATTTAACTTTTTTTCACAAAAAAATTACTTCAGGTCCAATTTTTTTTATTTTACCAAGGGTAACAGGAGAAATTGGACTGCAACCACTGTTTCGGCGCATGGCAGAGCTCAGAAGGGAAGGAGTGCCGTTTGACTTTTTCAATGCAAAATTGGCTGGAATTCAGATCGGACACCATGACACGTTTGGAGAGCCCCTGATGTACCTAAACAGTGGAAACTGTTGGAATAATGCATATTGATCTGTATGTATTGCAGCTACTACTACTGTACTGTTTTATATATTGTGCATATTGTGAGATTGTTAACAAAGTTCAGTGACAAAAAAAAAAGTTAGGATGCCCCCTCCTTCTTTTCCCTTCTTGTTGTTGTAATGCTCCCATGCTGCAAGCCAAAGCAGATACCAGACTGATCACATTTCATGCTGTAAGCTGTTCCACCTGGCTATGAATAAATCTACATTCTGTGTTGCTGACTCTGAATGTTACGCTGATTAATCCACTGCTAACAGGTTATGGGCCCAGAGTCCTAGAGTCCCAGATCCCCAAAGCACAGAGAAAAGAAAAGAAAGGAAGACAGCAAAGATGGCCACCAGCAGCAGCAACTCCATGAAGTTTACAGTACCAAGTCTCACTAACCAGAATTATCAATCCTGGAAATTCAAAGTGAAAATGCTGCTGATAAGAGAAGGTACGTGGAAATACACACAGGAGCCTAAACCTGACCCAGTATCACAGGAGTGGATAGAGATGGATCAGAAAGCACAAAGTACCATATCACTCAGTATAGATGATGATCAGATTGTGCATGTGTGTAAAAGTGAAACTGCAAGAGAAATGTGGGAGCAGCTGCAAAAGGTGCATGAGAGGATAAATTTAAGCAATAAACTTTATCTCATGAGAAAATTGTACCAGTCTAAACTACAGAATGGCCAGGATATGCAGGACTACATAACAAGCATTCTAGAGATTGTAGAACACCTGAGAGGCATTGGGGAGGATTTGAAGGACTTTCATGTAGCCGCATTACTGCTTAGTGGTCTTCCAGAAAACTATGACACCTTGTAACAGCACTAGATGCGCGCCCAGATGATGAGCTTACATTGGAGTATGTCAGAGGGAAGCTCATAGATGAATATACGTGGAAAGCGGAAGGTGTAAACAGCAGGACATGCGATGCAGAATCTGCTTCACAGACACAAAATCTAAATGATAACAGAAAGCACCTAAAAGACACACGTGAATATTTTGTTTGCAAGAAATCAGGACATTTGAAAGCCGACTGCAGAGTCTAGTAAGCTAGAATGAATCAGCTGAAAAAGCAAAGCAGTCTTCAAAGGGTTAAAAGTGCTGTGTCTGCAGAAAATGATTCTGTGAATACTGAAACTGCATTTACTGTCAGTGTAAATACATCAAAGCATGCATGGTGTATAGACTCTGGAGCAACTAGTCACATGACTAATAACAGGGACTTCTTTTCTAAGCTTAACCAAAGTAAGTCAGAGAAAGTGATTATGGCTAATGGTCAGTACATGACTTCACAAGGTATAGGAGATGGTTATATTGATTGTCAAATCTCACCAACACAAAGCAAGAAGATCCCAGTAAAAGATGTGCTCTAGGTGCCTAGTCTTGAGAGTAATTTACTATCTGTGAAGAAACTCACAAAACAAGGAAATGAATTTACATTTAAGCATGATAGCTGCATCATCTCAAAAGAGGGCCACACACTAGCAGAAGGAAAAATCACAAATGAACTTTACCAGCTTAAATGCAAAGAGTGTGTGTATACTGCTCAGGAAGAAAGGCACAATAACTGCATTCATGTATGGCATAGGCACCTAGAACACAGAGACCCAGAAGCAATAAGGAAGTTAGTTCAAAAGCAACTAGCTGAGGACATTACAATTGATCTATGTAACCAGATAATGAAATGTACTAGCTGCATCAAAGGGCAGCTAGTACATTTCATTATCTGGTTACATAGATCAATTGTGAAGTGAAGTACTACAAGAACAGAACAGACACTAGATTTAATACATACAGATGTCTGTGGTTCAATGAGCACTCAGGCTCCTGGGAAGAAGAGATATTTTCTCACATTTATTGATGATCATTCAAGATATACAGTTGTCCATCTGCTTCACAGCAAGAAAGAAGTTCCAGAGAAACTTGAAGTATATCTAGCTGAGGTATATAATAAATTTGGGAGAATGCCAAAGATTCTACGTGCAGATAATGGGACTGAATACACACGTAATGAGACACAGAGCATTTTAAAGAAAAATGGAATCCTATTTCAGACCACTGTACCGTACAATCCTGAGCAAAATGGTGTCGCGGGAAAGAAGGAACCGAACACTCTGTGAAAGTGGAAGAAGTATGTTGTTCGATGCAAATCTGCCCACAGCATATTGGGGTGAAGCAATCATGACAGCTTGCTATCTTCAGAACAGACTACCAGGTAAAGCTACAGAGAAAACTCCGTTTGAGCAATGGAACAGCAGAAAGCCAAAACTACATCATATAAGAATATTCGGAAGTAAAGTGCTTGTAGATGTTCCCAAAGAAAGGCGAACTAAGTGGGAATCTCACGCTAAGGAAGGGATCCTGGTAGGATACAGTGAAACCCAGAAAGGTTATAGGATTCTACACCCAGAAACAAACAAGGTCACAATAAGTAGAGATGTAGTGATTGATGAGAACTTTGTGTCCTCCAAGTTTTGTGACATCACGCCAGTAGTCCAGCTGAAGTCACAATTACAAGACAATAACAAGGAGGATATAGAGATCTGGCTGGATTCTTCAACCACTGAAGGAACAACAGAAAAATCAGGTGAATCTGAAATCAGGAGATCTTCAAGATCAAACAGAGGCATACCAGCTAAATTCTATCCTACATAGTCAAGACACTACCTGAATCAGAGCCGCAGTCATGGGATGAAATGCGAGAACTACCTGTCCATGAAAGAGCAAAGTGGATCAATGCTGCTAATGAGGAAATCAAATCGCTTCATCAACTTCTAACTTGGAAACTCACCAAGCTGCCACAGGGCAAAAAGGCAATCAAGTGCAAGTGGGTCTTCAAAACCAAATATGACTCTGAAGGTAAAGTCCACAGATTTAAAGCAAGGTTGGTGGCAAAAGGATATTCTCAAAAGTATGGCGAAGATTACGATGCTACGTTTGCTCCAGTCGCTAAACAGACCACGTTCAGAGCTTTGTTAGCTGTAGCTGCTGTACAAAAGATGAATGTCAGACATTTGGATATAAAAACTGCCTTTTTAAATGGTGACATTGAGGAGGACTTATACATGACTCAACCTGAAGGTTATGTTAAAGGAGGTGAAGAGAATCTTGTTTGCAAACTACAAAAATCCCTTTATGGTCTTAAGCAATCAGCAAGAGCATGGAATACCAAGATGAATAAGGTCTTGTTGGAAGAAGGTTTTAAAAGAGGTCAAGCGGATCCATGCTTATACACAAAATATACAGATGGAAAGTGGATGTATATTCTCTTATATGTGGACGATGTGATTGTAGTTCATCAGGAAGATGCAGAAATTGGAAAAATGGCTGAAATTCTGAACCAGCATTTTGAAACGAAAGGCCTTGGAAATGTGACATATTATCTAGGAATCCAAATCCAGAGAGAGGAAGATGGAAGTTTTCTTCTAAACCAAAGTGCAAAAATTAATTCGATTCTGAATCAGTTTGGAATGTCAGAAGCCAAAGGTATATCAACCCCAATGGAACCATCCTACCTGAAGCTGGAAGGAGAAGATGACCTGTTGCCAAACAATTAGAAATATCGTCAGGCAGTGGGGGCACTTCTATACATATCAACTATGACTCGACCGGATATCACAACAACAGTTGGAATCCTTTGCAGATATGTGGAAAAACCACGCCAAAGAGACTGGAATGCTGTTAAGAGACTTCTCCAATATTTAAAAGAAACGCAAGATGTAAATTTAAAGCTGTCTGCAACGGGAGATCTAGAACTCACCGGCTATGTAGATGCAGATTGGGCTGGTGATTCGCATGATCGTAAATCCACAAGCGGATACTTGTTTAAAGTTGGAGAAAGTTTAATCTCCTGGTCTAGTAGGAAACAAGTGTCTGTTGCCTTGTCATCTACAGAAGCGGAGTATGTGTCCGCAGCCTATGCAAGCCAAGAGGTCATTTGGCTAAGACAATTGATGGATGATCTTGGCACACCGTCAACTCAGCCGACGGTGATTTATGAGGACAACCAAGGATGCATTATACTTGCATGCAGTGAAAAGATCAGTGCTAGAACCAAGCACATTGACGTCAGACATCATCATTTACGTGATTTGATAGATCGTGGCATAATTTGTCTATTGTGAAACTGATAAGATGGCAGCTGACATTATGACAAAGCCATTGCCACGAGCCAGGTTCCAAGAATTGAGAACCACACTGGGACTAAGAGGATAAGTAGTTGTTAAGTGGGGGTGTTGGAATAATGCATATTGATCTGTATGTATTGCAACAACTACTACTGTACTGTTTTATATATTGTGCATATTGTGAGATTGTTAACAAAGTTCAGTGACAAAAAAAAAAAAACAGACAGGATGCCCCCTCCTCTTCCCTTCTTGTTGTTATAATGCTCCCATGCTGCAAGACACAGCAGATACCAGACTGATCACATTTCATGCTGTAAGCTGTTCAACCTGGATACGAATAAATCTACATTCTGTGTTGCTGACTCTGGATGTTATGCTGATTAATCCGCTGCTAACAGAAACCCCCCTCAAGTGACCCTATTTTGGAAACTAGACCCCCCAAGGAACTTATCTAGATATGTGGTGAGAACTTTGAACCCACAAGGGCTTCACAGAAGTTTATAACGTACAGCGGTACAAAATCATATTTTTTCCACAAAAATGATCTTTTCATCCCCAATTTTTATTTTCCCAAGGGCAACAGGACCCTAAAAGTTATTGTCAATTTGTCCTAAGTATGCTGATACCCCATATGTGGGTGTAAACGACTATTTGGGCGCATGGCAGAGCTTGGAAGGGAAGCAGCGCCATTTGACTTTTTTGGCTGGAATTGAGATCAGACACCATGTCGCGTTTGGAAAGACCCTGATGTGCCAAAACAGTGGAAACCCCCCACAAATGACACCATTTTGGAAACTAGACCCCCCCAAGGAACTTATCTAGAGGTGTGGTGAGAACTTTGAACCTCCCAGGACTTCACAGAAGTTTATAACGTACAGTCATAAAATTAAAAAATCACATTTTTTCCAAAAAATTATCTTTTCACCCCCAATTTTTATTTTCCCAAGGGTAACAGGACCCTAAAAATTATTGTGCAATTTGTCCTGAGTACGCTGATACCCCACATGTGGGGGTAAACCACTATTTGGGCGCATGGCAGAGTTCGGAAGGGAAGCAGCGCCATTTGACTTTTTTGGCTGGAATTGGGATTGGACGTCATGCCGCGTTTGGAAAGCCCCTGATGTGCCAAAACAGTGGAAACCCCCCACAAATGACACCATTTTGTAAACTAGACCCCCAAAGGACCTTATCTAGATGTGTGGTGAGCACTTTGAACCCCCAAGGGCTTCACATAAGTTTATAATGCCCGGGCGTGAAAATAAAAAAACATATTTTTTCCACAAACATGATCTTTAGTCCCCAATTTTTTTATTTTCCCAAGGGTAACAGGAGAAATTGGACCCCAAAAATTGTTGTCCAATTTGTCTTCAGTACGCTGACACCCCATATGTGGGAGAAAACTACTGTATGGGCACACGTCAGGGCTCGGAGGGAAAGTAGTGACTTTTTGGAATGCAGACTTTGATGGAATGGTCTGCGGGTGTCATGTTGCATTTGGGGAGCCCCTGGTGTACCTAAACAGTGGAAACCCCCCACAAGTGACCCCATTTTGGAAACTAGACCCCCCAAGAAATTTATCTAGATGTCTGGTGAGCACTTTGAACCCCCAGTGCTTCACAGAAGTTTATAACGCCCGGGTGTGAAAATAAAAAAATCATATTTTTTCCCCAAACATGATCTTTAGTCCCCAATTTTTTTATTTTCCCAAGGGTAACAGGAGAAATTGGACTCCAAAAGTTGTTGTCCAAGTTGTCCTGAGTAGGCTGATACCCCATATGTGGGAGAAAACTACTGTATAGGCACACGTCAGGGCTTGGAACGGAAGTAGTGACGTTTTGGAATGCAGACTTTGATTAAATGGTCTGCGGGTGTCATGTTGCTTTTGGAGAGCTCCTGGTGTACCTAAACAGTGGAAACCCCCCACAAGTGACCCCATTTTGGAAACTAGACCCCCCAAGAAACTTATCTAGATGTGTGGTGAGCACTTTGAACCCCCCAGTGCTTCACAGAAGTTTATAACGCCCAGGCGTGAAAATAAAAAAATATTTTTTTCCACAAACATGATCTTTTAGTCCCCAATTTTTTCATTTTCCCAAGGGTAACAGGAGAAATTGGACCCCAAAAGTTGTTGTCCAATTTGTTTTGAGTACGCTGATACCCCATATGTGGGAGAAAACTACTGTATGGGGACACATCGGGGCTCGGATGGGAAGTAGTGACGTTTTGGAATGCAGACTCTAATGGAATACTCTGCGGGTGTCATGTCGCGTTTGGAGAGCCTCTGATGTGCCTAAACTGTTGAAACTCCCCACAAGTGACCCCATTTTGGAAACTAGACCCCCCCATGGAGCTTATCTAGATGTGTGGAGGGCACTTTGAATCCTCAAGTCCTTCACAGAACTTTATAACGCCCGGGCGTGAAAATAAAAAAATCATATTTTTTTCCACAAAAATGATATTTTTGTTCCCAATGTTTTTATTTTTCTAAGGGTAACAGGAGAAAATGGACCCCCAAAGTTTTTTTGCAATTTGTCCTGAGTAGGCTGATACCCCATATGTGGGGGTAAAACACTGTTTAGGCGCATGGCAGAGCTTGGAAGGGAAGGAGCACCATTTGACTTTTTCAATGCAGAATTTGCTGGAATTGAGATCAGATGCCATGTTTCATTTAGAGAGCACCTGATGTGCCCAAACAGTGGAAACCCCCCTATTCTAACTCCAACCCTAACCCCAACACACCCCTAGCCCTTATCTCAGCCCTAACCCTAGCCCTAATCCTAACTCTAATGGGAAAATGGAAATAAATACATTTTCTTTTAATTTTATTATTTTCCCCTAACTAAGGGGGTGATAACGGGGGGTTTGATTTACTATTTATGTTTGGCAGCTGTCTTACGCTAAAAGACGCTTTTTATTGTAAAAGTAGTTTTTGCATCACCACATTTTGAGAGCTATAATTTTTCCATATTTTGACCCACCAAGTCATGTGAGGTCTTATTTTTTGCGGGACGAGTTGACGTTTTTATTGGTACCATTTTCGGGCACGTGACATTTTTTGATCGCTTTTTATTCCGATTTTTGTGACGCAGAATGAACAAAAACCAGCATTTCAAGAATTTCTTTTGGGGGGTGCGTTTACACCGTTCCGCGTGCGGTTAAATTGATAAGGCGGTTTTATTCTTCGGGTCAGTATGATTGCAGAGATACCTCATTTATGTTTTTTTTATGTTTTGGCGCTTTTATGTAATGAAAACAATTTTATATAAAAAATATTTATTTTTGCATCGCTTTATTCTGCGAGCTATAACTTTTATTTTTTTGCTGATGATGCTGTGTGGTGGCTCGTTTTTTGTGGGACAAGATGATGTTTTCAGCGGTACCATGGATATTTATATCCGTCTCTTTGATCGCGCGTTATTGCACTTTTTGTTCGGCGGTATGATAATAAAGCATTAATTTTTGTTTTGTTTTTTATTTTTATTTTTTAAGGGGTTCGCTAAAGGGGTTAACTAATGGGACAGTTTTATAGGGCGGGTCATTATGGACACGGCGATACTAAATATGTGTACTTTTATTGTTTTTTTTATTTCCAAAAAATGAATTTATTAGGGAATATTTTTTTTTTAATTTTTTAGAAATTATTTTTACACTTTTTTTTTTTTTTACTTTATTATACTGTCCCATGGGGCACATCACTGTAATGTGACAGATCGCTGATCTGTCACATCACAGATCACTGTGACAGATCAGCAATCTGTCACAGGCGCTTCACAAGGCTTCCTCATGCCTGCGCTTTGCATGCAGTGAGGAAGCTGACTCCTTGCAGGCCCCCGAAGGTCCCTGCCGCCATATTGGATCCGGGGACCTGCAGGGAAGGAGCCCCCCGCAGCAGCGCTGCACATTGCGCTGCTGTGGGGGTCTCAGGGAGGCACGGAGGGAGCCCCGTCCCTTCCGATGCTTCCCTAAACCCCCGGTACACTGCGATTGTGTTTGATCGCGGTGTGCAAGGGGTTAACGTGTCGGGGGCGGTCCGTGACTGCCCCTAACACATAGTGCCGGGTGTGAGCTGTGATAATCAGCTGACACCCGGCCTTGATCAGTGGCGCTCCCCACGGGGGGCGCCTCTGATCGCTATGATGTACTATCCCATCCCCGGTCATAGGGGCCCGGGTACCGTGGACGGGATAGTACGTCAAATGTCGGGAAGGGCTTAAGGGATACCGACCACTCAGAAGATCATAAAGGTAAACAGGCTGAAAAGGGTCCCCATTTGGGCCGGTAGGAGCCCTTAAGAGAGGCGTCTGTGTATAAAAGAGAGCACTGAGTGCCACTCCGCAGTGGTATCTGGAGTGGTAGTATATTGCAGCCCGTATCAGTGCGTCATTTTTATTATGAGCAGTAGATGGCAGCAGAGCTCCAACTTAACTGGTATGTTGGCTGAAAAAGTAAATCAGGGATCAGGTGGCTTTTGGAGTAGTCTCCTGCTTTATATGTATCCTCTTGGGGGGAAGGGGTGTGTGAGGGATCAAGAAAGTTCTGTCCCAGTAGCTGCCCCCACCAAAGGGAACCAGTGCCACAAATAATAGGTCAATGCCTGGATCTTCTCAGAGCCCCTCACTCACAAATATTGGCATTTCATAATAAGCTTCTCTGGCCACTATTGGGGAGAGGCAACAGCACTGCTCAGGCTACAGTAGAGAAAATCTGCAGTGTCCCTCTAGTCTACTTTCACACATCAGTTTTTTGCCGTCTATATTTAGAAAAACCAGATCCGGCGTAAATTTTGGACAACTGAAGAAACGGATCCGTTTTTCTGCCGGATCCATCTAGCAGGTTATATCTGTTTCCTGGGGGCTGACCAATTGGATCTGAGCATGCGCAGACTTAAAAAAAGTATCCGGTGGCCGGATCCGTCTTTTTCCGGATCTGGCGCATTCTGGCGGCCATAGACTTTCACTGTGGCAAAAAGCCGGAAGCGTCGGATCCGGCGCTGTCCGGTTTTTCGCCATAGACAAAAAATGTTACTAGAGACGTTTTTCCAGATGCCGGAATCAAAATTTTTGCCGGATCCGGCAAAAACCGGAAGAAACGGAAGGCCATGCGGCGCGATTCGGCGCTAATGCAATTCAATGAGAGAAAAACTGATCTAGCGCCTGATTTCGCCGGATCCGGTCTTTCTAAAAATAGCCGGATCCTGCCTGACGGCAAAAAACTGATGTGTGAAAGTAGCCTAAGGCCCCAGGCTGCTCAGTGATTCTGCAGAATGATGGGAATTTCCCCTGTTGTATAGCTGCACAGGAGGAGAGGAAACACAGCCCCCGGCAATCACACACAACCCCATCATATATGCAGCTTTTAATGTCTGTGTGTGTAGTACTGTACTCTATTTTAATCACTTTTTTATTTTTCTTGTTTATTTAGTCTCCACTTTTCCCATCCTACCTACTATGGGACCTCTGGCAATTTCTTATATGTTCCATCCATAATAGCATCAGAATTAATATGTGTGGATGTTGGAAGGCACTACATTGAAAGCCACTGAAATGTCATATATTCTACGGTGTACAGACATCCTGGCTAACACTTGGACTGTATTATTGTTATAATTATGGAGTCTTTTACATTGTGTTTTAGTGTGCTATATGGCGTAATAATTCTGTGCCCGTGCTGCGGTGTGCATGCATGCGCTGGTCACCTGAAACTGCTCCCCCGTCATCCAGCAAAGTCCTGCCGACGCACAACTAATGCCCTATTCTGGGCGTCTGCTTGTGTGGTAGGCTGGACATGTCCGGGTCACGTGGGGTGAGTGCAGTGACTACGCGCGCATGCGCCGCTCTAACACAGCCACATTGGGGCAGCGTCAAGTGATGATCACGTGACTGGTATCCATGGATACAAAAGGTCGTGTAGGTATGCAGTATTACACGTCCCCTTGAGAAAGCAAGGCTGACAGCAGCGAAACGCGTGTCGGGGTGCGCTCAGTACGACGCCACAGCACTGGTGAGAGACCCGTCTTTGGTCCAGTTTCCCCTTTACTCCCCTTTCCCCCTATTAGAGGGTTTCTTATGCAGAGGTGGTATGGGTTTTGCGGACGTTACTTGGGTTATGGTCTTTACAATGTGGGTTATTTTCCAGTAATATGCTATTTTGACAGGGCGTTACATGGGATCAGGTCTCTGGAAGCTCTCTCACCTTATGGTGTTAATGTTGAATATACGATATGAATTGTTTACTTGTGCTACTGGGTGTCAAACTTTTCTGGTGTCTTTTTTTAACACATTTTTTATTATTATTTTTATTATTATACATTTATATAGCGCCATTTATTCCATGGTGCTTTACAGGGAAAAGGGGAAATTTAGACAAGTACAATAAACATGTGCAAAACAAGGGACACACAAGTACGGAAGGAGAGGGGACCCTGCCCGCGAGGGCTCACAGTCTACAGGGATGGGTGAGGATACAGTAGGAGAGGGTAGAGCAGGTCGTGCGGTGGTTCAGTAGACCGAGGATCATTGCAGGCTGTAGGCTTTAGCAAATATTTTGTGTCTATTTATTGTATGGTGTCAAAAAAGTATTTTGTCAATTTTTTTCTAAAAACTCCTGTTTCTCTGGTTGTATATTGGTTCTGGCTATGTATTAATGTACTGATGGTGGTTCTGGTGATGTATTTGGGTCGCCCTCCCAGGGCTGTGGAGTACTCTGTACCGGGCCGTGTCAGCGGGATGTGTCACAGCGGCGGTGACCCGGTCCGTGGCCCTGGGCGCCCAAGTAATGGAGGAATTGAAATGGTGGAATGTGGTTAAATGAATAGTTCGTGACGCCACCTGTGGTGTTCGGCAAGGGAGATGTTAAGCCGACGCTGCGTGCAGACCCGCTGAGACTGATGGTATGGTGCAGCAAAGATGTAAAAGCTCCCCACAGGTGAAGCTGTAGTCCCAGGGCAGTGTAGATGTGGTTGGCACGGGGATGTAGCGGTGCCAGAAGGGTAGGAAGCAGACAAAGACACAGCGGGGTGCAATTTCTGTACCTTTACTTGATAACTGCAGTCCAGGGTCCTGATTACAGATTGTACCGGAGCAGGCTAGCCTGGAAGCAACTCAGGGATTCTCTCTCAGCAGATGGGCTGTGCAGTCTCCTTCCTAGCGCTTATTTGAGGGATCTCCAGTACCGAGTTACACTGAAGTTCCTCCTGTCAGATGTTCCCAAGAACTCTACTTGTACGGCAGACAGCTGTAGCCTGTTCCAGGGACTCCTCACTCCTAAGTCCCGGCTCACTATCAGTGTTGCTGTTGTGTCCTCAAGTCTTAGATGGGAGTATTGCATTTACAGCCTTCTACTCCTCTTGTGTCTGCTGTAGGACCATCAGTGTCCATACAGTCATGGAGACCAGGCTCCAGTTCATGTGCTCTTGCGGGAGACGAGCTCTTCCTCTCAGCTCTATCTCAGCGCTCCTTCCTCATGTCTGCACACTTCACCCTCCGCAGACTAACTGACCACTCCTTCCTCTTGGCCCTCAGAGAGCACTCCTCCCCTTAATTCCGGTTCAGAGTCCCCCCTGCTGGCCTGGAGTGGAACTGTGTTGCATGTATTCTTTAACTGCGAGAGAGACCCTTCATTACCTCCAAGCCTGGCGTTACCCTCCCTGGAGGAAGGCAAAACCACTGTGGCGGCCATACTCCTGGGGGTGCCACATTGCCCCTAGTGCAAGTCAGCACTCCTGGGCTGGTGAAAAACATGAATAACATATAACAAATGACAAATAAACAATATGAAGTTTACAAGATTTGAAAAATGAAAAATGTACAAAAACCACAAGCTCCAAAAACAGTCCTATGATGACAAGTCCAAGCATCAATGTCCATGGTCCATTCCTGGGCAAATGGTGAACTAAATACAAAGAAAGTTTTTGACCACACACAGTCCTGTGGTTTAGTGTCCATGAAACAAGGTAAAAACTGAAAAATTTTAAAGGAAACTCTTACAGGTTACCTGTAGGCACAAAACTTGAAAACAGTTACATATATACATTTCAACAGTCATATTACTTTATATGCGGAACCTAATGGGTGGTATACCTTGTGGGGTACGGGTAGACCTGCGTAATACTGGTGTAGTGTGTAATGCACTGGATACACTACTGGTGGTTCTGCATGGCACAGGGATACTAGATTGTCTAGGAACTCTTAGACTCACCATGGGCACAACAGGTTCACCACGGGCAGGGCGAGGGTTCTCTGGCTCCACTGCTGGTGTGGCATCTGCTTCCTGATTTTCCTGATCCTCAGGATTTTATTGACTCACATCTTCCTGTGCTACCAATTGGGGAAATGTCAACACTGGCACCACTATAGCATCATTTACTTTAGTCCAACTTGCAGGGAATTCTCCAAGTATAGTGCTGACCTTTTCTTCTTCTAGGGGTTGGATGCTATCTTGTTCTTCCATTCTTTCTCTTAACTGGTTAGGGCATAATTTCAAATGATCCCTTGATACTGCTGCTGAGGTTTCTCCTCCATCTTTGCTAATAAGGCACACCTTGGTATTGTCAAAGTTTGAGGGTACAATAGTGTAAGGTTCAGCCTCCCATTGATCATCCAATTTATGCAGTCTTCTTTTTCTCTTGAGGACTTGTTCTCCTGGTGACAAGGGAACTGCAGGCGCATTTTAATTGTAAAGCTTCTCCTGCTTTTGTCTTGCCTGAGCTAGACTCTTCTCCACACATTCTTGAACTCTTCTGTACCGCTGTTGTCTTTCTGTATCCCAGTCAGCATCTGGTGACATTACTTCAGGTGTCAGGACTCCCATGTCCAAATCAATAGGCAGCTTACCAGGTCTTGCTCTCATTAGGTAGGCTGGGGTACAGTTGGTGGAATTCACAGGGATATGGTTGTAGAGGTCTACCAGATCTGGCAACTTTTCTGGCCACAGATTTCTCTCCTCCAAAGGCAATGTCTTCAGTAGGTCAATCACTACCTGGTTCATCTTCTCACACATGCCATTGGTCTGTGGATGGTACGGAGTTGTCCGGATCTTCTTGCAACCATACAAGTTACAGAATTCCTGGAATACTTCTGTTTCAAAAGCTGGACCTTGATCTGTAAGTACTCTTTCAGGGTAACCATATGGTCTACAGAAGTGCTGTTGGAATGCTCTGGCCGCCGTCCTGGCTGTTTGATCTTTAACAGGCACAACTACCAGGAATCTTGAGTAGTGGTCCACGATGGTAAGAGCATAGATGTAGCCTGACTGGCTTGGAACCAGCTTCACATGGTCCAGGGCTACCAACTCGAGTGGCTGTTTGGTTACTATTGGCTGCAGAGGAGCTCTCTGGCTGTTTCGATCCTTTCTGCGCAGGTTACATTGTCCACATTCTCGGCACCACTTTTCAATGTCTTTCCTCATACCAGCCCAGTAGAATCTCTCCCGGAGCAATGCTTCCAACTTCTTCCATCCGAAGTGTCCAGCTCCATTGTGGTATCCTTCCAAGACCAGGGAAAATTGCAAAAAAAATGGAGGGCATAGCTTAAGTAATGCGGGTTCACCTCAGATGTACAGAAACAAGATAATGGAAAACTGAGAAAAGAGGTACATCCACAAAATGGGAACTCCAGCACACAATTTTGACAAAAAATAACAATTTTTATTGGTTACATGTATACAAAACAGCAAAAAGATAAAAACACTTAAAAACACACAAAAAGCATGTCACAATCGTAGTACTGACATAGAGACTCTCCCACAGTAAATACCCCTATCTCGTGATATTATAAAAAATATATATATATATGTAAATTTAGGTATAGCAGGCTACCAAAAAAACAATGACTATAGCACTCAATATGTGTGCACTAACCATGATTAAGCAGAGAAAGCCCTAAAATACAAGGCAGCACATTAAATGCAGCACCATGCAAAAGGAGTATATTGGCAATGCCAGTTTCTTAAGACAGCTAACAAATGTTAGACTAGTCAATAAAGGTCTGATAACCCCTGAATAAAAAGGCAAGCAAAAAACCTTTACATGTCCAAGGATGGAATGCTGAGGAACAGCCAAGAGATGGTAGTAGTAACCTGCGGGGTATAAAGTGGGGGGAGCACACCCCACGCGTATCGCCACACCCTGTGTGGCTTTCTCAAGGGAGGATAAGGCGCTGGGAGGATACATGCATAGCGTCATTATATACGAAAAAAACACATGGTACATAACTGATTAGTTAACACAGTACTGACCCATGAGGCGGAGGGCCGCAGCATGGCAACGGCCATCTTGTCAGCGTTCAGAGTATAAATAAAGCTGTTTTTACACAGTACGAGCGCCACCAAGTGCATTTTTTGCGCATGCACGATTTGGCGGTGGCCATTTTGTCCGCATTTCTGAGTGAACAATAAAGTTATTACGACGAAGTAATAAATACTAAATAAACAAATGTACCTGCACACACAATGTGTGGCGTTGGTCATCTTATCGGAGTTCTAGATACATAAATAGAATCTTTCAGGAAAGAATGATCGCGCCGCTAGCAAGCCATACACAATATAGTGGCGGCCATATTGTCAGCATTACCTATAGATAAATAAAGTTATGGAAAATATTGACGTCACTGAATCAAACGTCAGATACAAAATGAAGAAGACCTAATATACGTTGTTAATTAGGTAGGAAATGTTGTTCCCAAATAATCCCGCCTGTGCAGTAAAATACTTGAAAAAAGCGAAAGCGCAATATGGTGGCGGCCATCTTGTCCGCATTTCTAAGTATACACATAAAGTTATTACAACAAGTAATAAATGTGCCTGTACATACACAATATGGCATCAGCCATCTTATCAGGGTGCTAGATAGATAAATAATGTTATTCAAAGCAAAATGATGACGCCGCCAGATAACCATACATACTGTAACGGCAGCCATTAAATCAGCGTTACCAATAGATAAATTAGGTTATTTCATAAAAAGGAGAAGGGAGAGGGGGGGGAGAAGAAAAAGGGAATGGGGTGTAAGCGACATTGAATCAGACGTCATGTACACAATAAAAGCCTAATACAGATTGCTAGTTACATAGGGGATGACAACTGAATAATATAGATGCTGCACAATAAGATATTAGGCAAAGAGCCCTGTATGGTACCTGTGCACTGAGGAACTTGAGACAGTACCCAGGTTGTTTAGGCAAACAAGAGGTAACATAATGACCGATAAATGAGCCCTTACATACTAGACCCCATTCAAGTGAATGTGATGAGAAGACAGTCCAACTAACATGAAACTAACGTATAAGTCATTTTGAATGCAAAAGCATCTATAATAATAAATGCCCTAACCAGCTTCCGGTTGTAACAACTTCCGTCCAGTTGTAACCGGTGACGTCACCACACACACACACGCACGTTAACCCTCAAAACACCACACCGCCTCAACACACACTCCTCTCACCTTTCACCTCCACTCATGTCCGCTCACTCTTTCACTCCACATACGTTCCTTTCTCTCACTCCGTTTCTCATACTCACACCGTCATCGTCGCTGCCCCGACATCTTCCTCCGCCGCCGCGATCCAGGATCCAGACGTTCTCCAGGCCGCCGACATGTTCTTGCGGGACGCCATCTTGGATTTCGTGAAATCCCGCGATATTTAAGATGGCGTCGCCGCAACAACATGTCGCTGGCGTGGACGACATCGGGATCCAAAAAGATGGCGTCGGCGGAATCTCGCAAGATTATGCCGACGCCATTTTGGATCCCGATGTCGCCCACGCCAGCGACATGTTCTTGCGGGACGCCATCTTGGATTTCGTGAAGTCCCGCGATATTCAAGATGGCGTCGCCGCAACAACATGTCGCTGGCATGGGCGACATCGGGATCCAAAATGGCGTCGGCGTAATCTCGCGAGATTTCGCCGACGCCATCTTTTTGGATCCCGATGTCGTCCACGCCAGCGACATGTTGTTGCGGCGACGCCATCTTAAATATCGCGGGATTTCACGAAATCCAAGATGGCGTCCCGCAAGAAAATGTCGGCGGCCTGGAGAACGTCTGGATCCTGGATCGCGGCGGCGGAGGAAGATGTCGGGGCAGCGACGATGACGGTGTGAGTATGAGAAACGGAGTGAGAGAAAGGAACGTATGTGGAGTGAAAGAGTGAGTGGACATGAGTGGAGGTGAAAGGTGAGAGGAGTGTGTGTTGAGGCGGTGTGGTGTGTTGAGGGTTAACATGGCAAGAGGTGTTAACGACGTCGGCAAAATCTCGCGAGATTTCGCCGACGCCATCTTGCATTCGTGAAATTGCGTCATTTACCTCACGCCGACTTGCTGTGCGGACGCTTGGCATTGCCTGTACCACCATGACTACTGCTGCCTTGGTCCTATGCCTGTTTACTGCCGGTGTCTAATTACTGGACCAATTTGCCTGTACTGCCATAACTATTGCTGCCTTGCTACTCTGCCGGTGTCTAATTACAGGGCTAATTTGCCTCTACCGCCATAACTACTGCTGCCTTGCTCCTCTGCCGGTGTCTAATTAGAGGGCCAATTTGCCTATACCGCCATAACTACTGCCTTTGTCCTCTGCCGGTGTCTAATTACAGGGCCAATTTACCTATACTGCCATAACTACTGCTGCCTTTGTCCTCTGCCAGTGTCTAATTACAGGGCCAATTTGCCTCTATCGCCATAACTACTGCTGCTTTGGTCATCTGCCTGTTTACTGCCGGTGTCTAATTACAAGGCCAATTTGCCTCTACCGCCATAACTACTGCTGCCTTGCTCCTCTGCCGGTGTCTAATTACAGGGCTAATTTGCCTCTACCGCCATAACTACTGCCTTGCTCCTCTGCCGGTGTCTAATTACAGGGCTAATTTGCCTCTACCGCCATAACTACTGCTGCCTTGCTCCTCTGCCGGTGTCTAATTACAGGGCTAATTTGCCTCTACCGCCATAACTACTGCTGCATTGCTCCTCTGCCGGTGTCTAATTACAGGGCCAATTTGCCTATACCGCCATAACTACTGCCTTGCTCCTCTGCCGGTGTCTAATTACAGGGCTAATTTGCCTCTACCGCCATAACTACTGCTGCATTGCTCCTCTGCCGGTGTCTAATTACAGGGCCAATTTGCCTATACCGCCATAACTACTGCTGCCTTGCTCCTCTGCTGGTGTCTAATTACAGGGCTAATTTGCCTCTACCGCCATAACTACTGCTGCCTTGCTCCTCTGCCGGTGTCTAATTACAGGGCCAATTTGCCTCTACCGCCATAACTACTGCTGCCTTGCTCCTCTGCCGGTGTCTAATTTACAGGGCCAATTTGCCTCTACCGCCATAACTACTGCTGCCTTGCTCCTCTGCCGGTGTCTAATTACAGGATCAATTTGCCTCTACCGCCATAACTACTGCTGCATTGCTCCTCTGCAGGTGTCTAATTACAGGGCCAATTTGCCAATACCGCCATAACTACTGCTGCCTTGCTCCTCTGCCGGTGTCTAATTACAGGGCCAATTTGCCTCTACCGCCATAAGTACTGCTGCCTTGCTCCTCTGACTGTTCACTGCCTGTGTCTAATTACAGGGCCAATTTGCCTCTACCGCCATAACTACTGCTGCCTTGCTCCTCTGCCGGTGTCTAATTACAGGGCCAATTTGCCTCTACCGCCATAACTACTGCTGCCTTGCTCCTCTGCCAGTGCCTAATTACAGGGCCAATTTGCCTCTACCGCCATAACTACTGCTGCCTTGCTCCTCTGCCGGTGTCTAATTACAGGGCCAATTTGCCTCTACCGCCATAACTACTGCTGCCTTGCTCCTCTGCCAGTGCCTAATTACAGGGCCAATTTGCCTCTACCGCCATAACTACTGCTGCCTTGCTCCTCTGTCGGTGTCTAACTACAGGGCCAATTTGCCACTACCACTTCATAACTACTGCTGGGCAATTACAGGGTCAATTAGTATCTGTTTACTCTACAATACTCCAGGACGCCTTCTTCACTGCCAGATAACTGCCAAATAGACTCCTTTACCTGTGCCAACATGAGTCATAACAAAAAGTATGCCAATGCCAGTGAAAGGAAAGCAGCTTTAGCACTACGACAAAAACAACGCCGTGCTAATGAGACTCCTGAGGAAAAACACCATCGCCTTGAGAAGATTAAGGCTTATAAACGCCGTCGCCTCACACACGAATCCCCTAACTCTAAATCCATAAGATTGGCTGAAGAAGCCTCTGCACGCCGTCAGCGCCGACAACAGACGGCCTCTTCCTCATCATTATTATTAGACTCACAACAGGATGCTTCCACATCAGCATGTGGAACAATTTACTGCTACACTTCATCCCATATGCCGTTCACTGACATAACTAATCAGCAATCTGTTTCTGCCCTATCAATACCACCATTCAATACCGATGCACAGTATGCCAATGCCAGTGAAAGGAAAGCAGCTTTAGCACTACGACAAAAACAACGCCGTGCTAATGAGACTCCTGAGGAAAAACAGCATCGACTTGACAAGATTAAGGCTTATAAACGCCGTCGTCTCACACACGAATCCCCTAACTCTAAATTTATTACATTGGCTGAAGAAGCCTCTACACGCCATCACCGCCAACAACAGACGGCTTCTTCCTCATCATTATTAGTAGACTCACAACAGGATGCTTCCACATCAGCATGTGGAACAAGTTACTACCACACTTCATCCTATATGCCGTTCACTGACATAACTAATCAGCAATCTGTTTCTGCCCTATCAATACCACCATTAGTCAATACCAACGCACAGTTTCTTCACATACAAGCTGCAGTTAGCCCGCAGAAAGTGCAACCAAGACAAATATACGTTGGTCTCAAAACTAGGCGCACCCCATCGGTTGGACATGCACTTCTACTACAACCTCACATTTTCACTAATGATGAAAATAGTATTACCGAACACAGCTGTGGTGACATGACCCATGTATGTGAGTATTGCGAAGCTTTGCATTTAGTAGCAGAGATACCTTCTGATAACAACTTTACGCTCTGCTGTCAGAAGGGTAAAGTCCATGTACCCATACTACAATATCCTGATGTCTTTACACGTTTGCTGAAAGGGCAAAGTGAATTTAGCAAAAATTTCATGGATAATATTCGAAGTATTAACAGTTCCTTTGCTTTTGCCTCCATGGGTGCAAATATTTCACCACCTCCTGGATATGGCCCATACTGTTTCCGCATACATGGCCAGATCTATCATAGAACTGGAACACTACATCCCTCAGATGACCAGCAACGCGCATTTGCCCAACTTTACATTCTCGATACCACTACCGCAAACGAACAACGCTTACGATGTAAAGAAAATCAAAAATGTCATCCTACATTGATGAACATTATTGCCCTTCAAATCCAAACTATTAATCCTTTTGTGGAAGCTTATCAAATGTTACGTGATGTGGAAGAACAAAAAAAAATTAAATCTCTACAAAACGGAACTGTCATGCCAAACATCACTATGGCTATTAAACAAGATCGTACTCAAGACCCTCGACGCTACAATAATCCCACTGTCAGTGAAGTAGCAGTCGTGTTTCAAAATGACAATGGTGAGCCACCTTTCAATAGAGACATATTAATTCATTTAAAACTTGATCCCCATAACCCTTTAGCTCCAAAAACACAACAAATTAGTATTCTCCATAGCAATTTGGATGCCCTCCTCTATCCAATATTTTTCCCTTATGGAGACCAAGGATGGCATGATGGACTCAAACAACAAGGCAAAAGTTCGAGGAGGATCACTCAACTCCAATACTATTGCTATATGTTATCTGTCAGAAATTACTTTAATCCACTCCTCAATGGTGGTAAGCTAACACAGCAATATTTAGTAGATGCTTATGTCAAAATCGAAGCTAATCGCCTACATTACATCCGCAAACACCAAAAAGATTTAAAAGTGGAGGATTACTGCCTCCTTCAAGAACATCTACTCAAAAAATCGGTTCAAAAGGGCATCCCTATTGGGAAAACCGTCATTTTACCATCTTCTTTTGAAGGCAGTCCAAGAAACATGCAGCAGCGCTACCAGGATGCTATGGCTATTGTTACAAAGTATGGTCGACCAGATCTATTTATCACCATGACATGTAATCCTAAGTGGAATGAGATTACTACACATTTAGAACCGTGGCAGCGTGTTGAACACAGACCAGACTTGGTTGCACGTGTCTTTAAAATTAAACTGGAATCCCTCTTAAAAGACATTAGCAGTGGATTATTTGGAAACGTCACTGCAATGGTCCATGTCATTGAATTTCAGAAGCGTGGTCTCCCACACGCTCATATTTTAATTATTCTTGACAGCCTGTCTAAATTACGGACTGAGGCGGACATAGACAATATATTCTGGGCTGAAATACCTGATGAAACAATCTACCCTCAGCTCCATAACATTGTTCTTCAACACATGATTCATGGTCCCTGTGGAGAACACAATCCTAATTCTCCCTGTATGGATCTTGGGAAGTGTAGCAAAGGTTTCCCAAAACAAAACCAACCATATACCATCAAAGAAAAGGATGGCTATCCCACTTACCGCAGACCCATTGGCAAAACATATGAACACCATTCTAAGACGATTGACAATTCATGGGTAGTTCCATATAACCCATTTTTACTTACCAAATACAAGTGCCATATTAATGTAGAAATATGTGCTTCCATTCAAAGTGTAAAATATTTATTTAAATACGTTTACAAAGGACATGACAAAGCCAACCTTGAAATTTCCCAAAATAACATCCAACATGATGAAACACACCAATTTACGGATACCAGATATGTTAGTGCACCTGAGGCTGCATGGCGGATATTTGCTTTTCCTATGCATAAACAATCTCATTCCATCATTCGCCTAGCCGTACATCTGCCTAATTCTCAACCACTCTATTTTCATGAGAATGACTCTGCAGACAACATCCATCAAAAGCTCAATTCCAATTCTACACTTATGGCGTATTTCAACCTTAATAAGATCGACCACAATGCACATAACTATTTCTACCGTGAAATTCCAGAACACTACGTTTGGAAACAAGGCACATGGGAACAAAGAAAACGAGGGGGTCTCACAGTTATTGGAAGAATGTACACTGTTAGTGTGAAAGACCAAGAACGCTATTATTTACGTTTGTTGTTACTGCATGTAAAAGCTGCTACCAGTTTTGACAGCATTAAAACCGTCAATGGAGTTATGCATGAAACCTTTAAGGATGCTGCGTTAGCACTTGGATTATTATTCGATGATAGCATCTGGAGACATACTTTAACAGATGCTTGCATTCTTAACATGCCTTCCCAACTTAGAGACATGTTTGCTTATATCTGTATTTTTGGCCCCCCCAGTAATCCACTTGAATTGTGGAATGAATTTAAGGACCATTTTTTACCAGACTATTGTCATACATACCACAGCAACACTGAAGAGTGTATCGATTGTGAAGGATATGCTATGAAAGATGTCCAAGATGTCCTCATAGTCCATGGAAAAACTTTTGCTGATTATAACTTACCACGCCCAGCAAAAAATATTAAACAACTCCTTAAACAATATGATAAGGATTATGAGTTAAAAAAAGCTGCAGAGATGAAAGAAACTCTTAATCAGGAGCAACTTTTTGCCTATGATGTCATTACTGAAGCTTTACAAAATAGCAGTTTAATACCAAAGTGCTTTTTTCTCGATGGACCTGGTGGCAGTGGAAAGACCTACCTATACCATCTACTTACACATCATTTAAGAGGACAAGGAGAAATTGTGTCACCTGCAGCAACTACAGGAATAGCATCTAACTTGATACAAGGAGGCCGAACAATCCACTCTCTATATGGCATACCTATTCCGATCAACAAAACATCTGTTTCCAGGATTAAAAACGATACAAATGCAGGAAAACATTTACAGAGTACAAAACTTTTTATTATTGATGAGTGCACTATGGTCCAAAAACATGCATTGAATGTGATAGATAGACTTCTACGTGACATCATGACAACAAATGTTGCTGAAAAAAATAAAACACCATTTGGAGGTAAAGTTATTGTTCTTGGAGGAGACTTCAGACAATGTCTTCCCGTCATCGCTCATGGAACAAGAATAGACATTGTAGATTCCTGCATTAAATATTCAGAACATTGGCAACATTTTACCAGACTACCGCTAATTAACAACATGCGCTCCACTGATCCTGAATACAGCACTTGGTTGCTTAAACTTGGAAATGGTGAGCTGTCTAATGAACATAACCTTGGAGAGGATGTCATTGAAATTCCTCCAGACATGCTTTGCACTGGCTCTATAGTAACCGAGATCTTTGGAGACCATATTTGCATTGATGTTAATGACCAACAAAGCCTCGACACTGCTGCATCACATGCTATACTATGTCCGAAAAATGATGACGTCGATTTTCTGAACTGTAAAGTAATGGATCGCATTAGTGGTGATTATACTGTATATACAAGTGATGATTCTGTCGATGCTGATGAGGCAGAGGAATGTGAAAACTACCCAGTTGAATTTTTAAACTCTCTGACACCATCAGGAATGCCATCACATCTCTTAAAACTTAAAATTGGCACCATTGTGATGCTATTAAGAAACCTAAACACCAAGAAAGGTCTCTGCAATGGCACTCGCCTCATTGTCATTGCCTTACTCCGCAACATCATACAGGCTAAAGTGATTACTGGCTCAGCTGAAGGAGACATTGTGTTTATTCCATGCATCGATTTGTGTCCTTCAGAAACTGGGTTACCTTTTAAATTAAAACGTCGACAGTTTCCTCTAAAACCTGCTTTTGCTATGACCATTAACAAATCCCAAGGACAGACCCTCAATCGAGTTGGAATTTTTTTGCCCGAACCTGTATTTGCCCATGGACAATTGTATGTTGCATTCTCCCGAGTAAAGCAACGCAGCAACGTTAGGGTCAAAGTGGTGTATACCCCACTTCAAAGACAATTGCTACCTAATAGCCCAAAAATCTTCACTAGAAATGTCGTTTACAAAAATGTCTTATTTTAAACTATTTATGTTGGTCCTAGAATTGATAGATATATAGATATATAAATAATAGTTACATTCTAAATAGATATAGATAATAGACTTCTAAGACTTCTATACCTAGCTTGATATATGTTATATATATAATTATTTTAAGCAGATAGATATATCTTACACTAATTATCTCTTTCACATATATGTCATAGACATATTTAAATCCATAAAAATATACATAGGTATAGGTATATATAGATTAAAAAAAAAAAAAGGCAAAAACAAAAAAAATTTAGGCAAACATACGTAGATTTCAACTACATAGCTAACACATACCTACATAACTTAGGTAATAATAATTAATTTTTTATTTATTAATAGAGTACTATTATTTCAATAGCACTTTACATGCATCAGTAATACTGTCCTTCTTGAGGCTCACTATGTAAATATCTAATCCACATAAAAACATAGGTGTGATACATCTATCTACTATAATAAATGCGCTAAGCAGCTTCCGGGTTGTAACAACTTCCGTCCAGTTGTAACTGGTGATGTCACAGCACACCTCTTGCCATGTTAACCCTCAACACACCACTCCTCCTCAACACACACTCCTGTCACCTTTCACTATCTCCACTAACGTCCAGTCGCAGGATTTTAGAATACTCAAGATGGTGTGGCCGCAAGAACATGTCGCCGGCGTGGACAACGTCGGGATTTAGGATGGCGCCGGTGGAAGAAGATGTCTGGGATCGTGGAGCAGCGACGATGACGGTGTGAGTATGAGAGACGGAGTGAGAGAAAGGGTCGTATGTGGAGTGAAAGAGTGAGTGGACGTGAGTGGAGATGGTGAAAGGTGAGAGGAGTGTGTGTTGAGGCGGTGTGGTGTGTTGAGGAGGTGTGTGTGTATTGAGGGTTAACATGGCAAGAGGTGTGTCACTATCCTCTCGATGCGATAGCATCGGGCCTTAATCTACTATAATAATTGCGCTAAGCAGCTTCCGGATTGTAACAACTTCCGTCCAGTTGTAACTGGTGACGTCACAGCACACCTCTTGCCATGTTAACCCTCAACACACCACTCCTCAACACACACTCCTCTCACCTTTCACTATCTCCACTAATGTCCACTCGCAGGATTTCAGAATACTCAAGATGGCATGGCCGCAAGAACATGTCGCCGGCGTGGACAACGCCGGGATCCAGGATGGCGCCGGCGGAAGAAGATGTCGGGGATCGTGGAGCAGCGACGATGACGGTGTGAGTATGAGAGACGGAGTGAGAGAAAGGGTCGTATGTGGAGTGAAAGAGTGAGTGGACGTGAGTGGAGATGGTGAAAGGTGAGAGGAGTGTGTGTTGAGGCGGTGTGGTGTGTTGAGGAGGACTGTGTGTTGAGGGTTCACATGGCAAGAGGTGTGTCACTATCCTCCTGATGCGATAGCATCGGGCCTTAATCTACTATAATAAATGCGCTAAGCAGCTTCCGGGTTGTAACAACTTCCGTCCAGTTGTAACCGGTGACGTCACAGCACACCTCTTGCCATGTTAACCCTCAACACACCACTCCTCAACACACACTCCTCTCACCTTTCACTATCTCCACTAATGTCCACTCGCAGGATTTCAGAATACTCAAGATGGCATGGCCGCAAGAACATGTCGCCGGCGTGGACAACGCCGGGATCCAGGATGGCGCCGGCGGAAGAAGATGTCGGGGATCGTGGAGCAGCGACGATGACGGTGTGAGTATGAGAGACGGAGTGAGAGAAAGGGTCGTATGTGGAGTGAAAGAGCGAGTGGACGTGAGTGGAGATGGTGAAAGGTGAGAGGAGTGTGTGTTGAGGCGGTGTGGTGTGTTGAGGAGGACTGTGTGTTGAGGGTTCACATGGCAAGAGGTGTGTCACTATCCTCCTGATGCGATAGCATCGGGCCTTAATCTACTATAATAAATGCGCTAAGCAGCTTCCGGGTTGTAACAACTTCCGTCCAGTTGTAACCGGTGACGTCACAGCACACCTCTTGCCATGTTAACCCTCAACACACCACTCCTCAACACACACTCCTCTCACCTTTCACTATCTCCACTAATGTCCACTCGCAGGATTTCAGAATACTCAAGATGGCATGGCCGCAAGAACATGTCGCCGGTGTGGACAACGTCGGGATCCAGGATGGCGCCGGCAGAAGAAGATGTCGGGGATCATGGAGCAGCGACGATGACAGTGTGAGTATGAGAGACGGAGTGAGAGAAAGGGTCGTATGTGGAGTGAAAGAGTGAGTGGATGTGAGTGGAGATGGTGAAAGGTGAGAGGAGTGTGTGTTGAGGAGGTGTGTGTGTATTGAGGGTTAACATGGCAAGAGGTGTGTCACTATCCTCTCGATGCGATAGCATCGGGCCTTAATCTAGTCCAATATAAATGTTGAGACATGTTATAAATGAGATTATCGGTTCTGAAACAATGGCTATCATAATGCAGTACTCCAAAGTTTGTAAAAAACGCATGTGCATGCGTAATTGAGACAAACAGTAAAACAGCAGAAGGTGATGATCAAAAGCGGCGAAAAGCCTGAAAACAGTCATCAAAACGGGCACAGAGCCTACACAGTGGAAAATAGATAAATCCATCAAACGCATAAATGCCAAACATATGATGGTAATCTATGTGCTTATATAGTGGATACCCATAATAAGACTGCATAAAAGATGGAATATGGGTACCCAACTTAGACCACAAAGCTTATGTACAAACAGAAAATTATCCACTCAAAAAATACATGGTGCTGTGATTAATGATGACATACTAAATAAATAATAGTAATAATCTTTATTTTTATATAGCGCTAACATATTCCGCAGCGCTTTACAGTTTGCACACATTTTCATCACTGTCCCCGATGGGGGCTCACAATCTAAATTCCCTATCAGTATGTCTTTGAAGTGTGGGAGGAAACCGGAGTACCCGGAGGAAACCCACGCAAACACGGGGAGAACATACAAACTCCTTGCAGATGTTGTCCTTGGTGGGATTCAAACCCAGGACCCACTGGCTAACCACTGAGCCACCGTGCTGCCCTAAATAAAGGCATAGATGTCAAAACATAATAGAGTATGGGGAATAAAACCCCTAGGAGACCAGACAAGAAGGAACAATTCAGAAGAGAGGTCATATCTTGTCACACAAAATGGACAAAAGACAAAATCCATAAGAACTTATTTATATAAAGGCACTCATAAGCTATTTCATGTCTAGTGTGGATTTTCACAAAATCAGTCCACTGTTGAAGCGGTCCAAAGGTGGTGGTAGTTGGCAAGGCACTTCAGAAAAGCCGTCCGTAGTTAGATGTCTATTAGCTGGACATCCCCATGAACAGGTTATTGGCTGAAATTTTCGCCACAGAGCACATCCAAAGTAATCCATGATTGGAAACCAAAAAAGCCTTATAGAAGAAAAAAGCAGATAAGCAATAAAACCCGGAGAACAAAAGTTCCTCATTAAGGCCTGCTGGAGCTGAGCTCCTTAAGTTGTAAATCCATCGTGCCTCCCTCCGGAGCAGCTCTTTGGTAGGATTGTCACCATGAATATTGCCCAAGACTTGATCCACAACTAAGACCCGTAGGTCATGGTATCTACTAGCATGACATTCAAGAAAGTGGTTTTCCACCGATGTAATGGGCTTACCTCTTTCTCGGTTCGTCTTGGCTTTATTGATGTTAGAAACATGCTGCTGCACTCTGCATCTCAATTCTTGGCTCGTCTGACTCACATAGATCTTTGGACAGGAGCAAATAAGAGCATAGATGACATGCTTAGACTTGCAATTCGAGTATTGTTTAAGCTTGATTATTCCTGGAAAAACAGGAAGAGTAACTGTATCTGAGGCAACCATAAAAGGACATATGGTACAGTTTCCACAAGGATAGGATCCAATTCAGGGGCGTATCTAGGGGGGGGCAGCCGGGGCAGTTGCCCCGGGCGCAGCCGGCAGGGGGCGCAGTCCGGGCCGCCTAATGCAGCGGTCCGCAGTGTCCTCCCTGGCGGCTGCGTTCTGCCGCCCCCCTGGCCTGAGAGTCGGCGGTTCTCTGTGTCAGCTGTCAAGCTGACAGCTGGCGCAGAGAAGGTGCGCGTGCCGGCTCCCAGGGAACAATTGTACTGGCATCTGTATAGACGCCAGTACAATTGTCGCTCTGACCGCCAGGCCAGAGCGACGTCAGCAGCGTGACATGTCATGTGATCACACTGCTGACGTCACTCCCCGGCCCCCAGTGTGAACGCTCAGCACTGGTGGTAAGTGTGCTCCAATGTGGAGCTGAAGAAACCACCGAAGATGGGGGTGTTAATGTGTGGCGATGGGGTTAATGTGTAGTGGCGTTAATGAGTGGGGATGGGGTTAATGAGTGGGGGGGTTAATGAGTGGAGATGGGGGTTAATGTGTGGGGGGTTAATGAGTGGGGATGGGGGTTAATGAGTGGGGATGGGGGTTATTGAGTGGGGATGGAATTAATTTGTGGAGGGTTAATGAGTGGGGATGGGGTTAATGTGTGGGGGGTTAATGAGTGGGGATGGGGGTTAATGAGTGGGGATGGGGTTAATGTGTGGGGATGGGGGTTATTAAGTGGGGATGGAATTAATTTGTGGAGGGTTAATGAGTGTGGATGGAATTAATGTCTGGGGGGTTAATGAGTGGGGATGAGGGTTAATGTGTGGGGGATTTGGAGTGGGGTTGTACATAATGTGTTGGGGGATTTGGGAGTATGGACGGGGGGGTTAATGAGTGGGCATGGGGGTTATTGTTTGGGGGGTTAATGAGTAGGGATAGGGTTAATATGTGGGGGATTTGGAGTGGGGGGTACATAATGTGTGTGGGGGATTTGGGAGTGGGGATGGGGGTTATTTAATGTGTGTGGGATTTGGAGTGGGGATGGGGTTAATGTGTGGGGGATTTGGAGTGGGGATGGGGTTAATGTGTGGGGGATTTGGAGTGGGGGGCGCCGAACCATATTCTTGCCCCGGGTGCCAGGAAGCCTAGATACGCCTCTAATCCAATTAAACGATGGCCTGAGCCAATTTTAACTGTGGGTCTCTTAAAATGACTGGTGGTGAGAAAGTACTTGAGATTTTTTGCTCTTTTAGCGACCATTTTGGGTTGATCAGATAGAAATGGTTTCAATTTGGGTTCATTCAGTAAAATGCCCCAATGTTTTGCCAACACATTGTGAATATCCCGCCATTGGTTGTTATATGGTGTGATTAAATTGATAGTACCAGCCGTGCCCCGAGATTTAGGATGCAAAAGGGATGACCTATCACTGCTTAGTGAATTCTGAAAGGCTTCAGAAATCACCCTGCGTGGATGGCCCCTATCCATGAAGCGACGAGATAACTCCCTAGACTCATTGCAGAAATCTTGGTCACCACTGCAATTACGCCTAAGAACTGTCCTTTCGGTATGTTGTTCCTTAAATGCCGAGGATGAAAGTTCGAATAGTGGAAAAGGCTGTTCGTCGCAGTGGATTTGCGAAAGAGCTTAGTCCGTATCTCAGTGCCGACCTTCATGATTTTCAAGTCCAAAAAGTCAACAGATACATCCGACACAAAAGCTGTCAAGGAAATGTTCAGATGATTATTGTTCAAATGATCCACAAAAGATAGTCACTCTGCCCTAGAACCAGTCCATAGGACCAAAATGTCATCGATATATCTGAACCAACGAAAAATATTTTTTTGGAAAACCGCTAGGGGGCGCATCTGTGTCTCCTCCCACCACCCCAAGAAGAGGTTGGCATAAGAAGGTGCACAGCGCGCCCCCATCGCTGTACCAGAGATTTGTTTATAGAAAGCCCGGTCAAATGTAAAATAGCTATTGGAGAGCACAAATTGCAATAAATCCAATAAAAATGAATGATGTCGACGATCACCTGTAAATCGTTGGTTCAAAAAATATGAGACTGCTTCGATACCCAAAGTGTGTCCAATGCAGTTATATAAGGATTCCACATCCATTGTCATAAGAATGGTATTCTCTGGTACCGATATGTACTGAAGTTGTCGGATCAGATGAGAGGGGTCTTGCACAAAAGAATCTAAAGAAATGGCAAAAGACTGTGAAAAATGGTCTAAATAAATGCAAGGACGCTCAAAGAGACTGCCAATGCCAGCCACAATAGGCCTACCTGGTGGTTCGGAAATGGATTTATGAACCTTCGGAAGGAGATATAGCGTTCGGACAACAGGGTGATCTGTGGTTAGAAATGTATGTTCCTTTTTGCTCAAGATGTCATTTTGCCTGGCCGACATGAGAAGCCGATCAAGTTTGTTCTTAAAAACAGTTGTAGGGTCAAATGGTAAGACCTGATAACAAGATGTATTGTTCAGCTGGCGCTTTGCTTCTTTTATATACATGTCTATTAGCCAAAGAACTATATTCCCACCCTTGTCCACTATATAAGCACATAGATTACCATCATATGTTTGGCATTTATGCGTTTGATGGATTTATCTATTTTCCACTGTGTAGGCTCTGTGCCCGTTTTGATGACTGTTTTCAGGTTTTCGCCGCTTTTGATCATCACCTTCTGCAGTTTTACTGTTTGTCTCAATTACGCATGCATGCACATGCGTTTTTTACAAACTTTGGAGTACTGCATTATGATAGCCATTGTTTCAGAACTGATAATCTCGTTTATAACATGTCTCAACATTTATATTGGATGCTTTTGCATTCAAAATGACTTATACGTTAGTTTCATGTTAGTTGGACTGTCTTCTCATCACATTCACTTGAATGGGGTCTAGTATGTAAGGGCTCATTTATCGGTCATTATGTTACCTCTTGTTTGCCTAAACAACCTGGGTACTGTCTCAAGTTCCTCAGTGCACAGGTACCATACAGGGCTCTTTGCCTAATATCTTATTGTGCAGCATCTATATTATTCAGTTGTCATCCCCTATGTAGCTAGCAATCTGTATTAGGCTTTTATTGTGTACATGACGTCTGATTCAATGTCGCTTACACCCCATTCCCTTTTTCTTCTCCCCCCCCCTCTCCCTTCTCCTTTTTATGAAATAACCTAATTTATCTATTGGTAACGCTGATTTAATGGCTGACGTTACAGTATGTATGGTTATCTGGCGGCGTCATCATTTTGCTTTGAATAACATCATTTATCTATCTAGCACCCTGATAAGATGGCTGATGCCATATTGTGTATGTACAGGCACATTTATTACTTGTTGTAATAACTTTATGTGTATACTTAGAAATGCGGACAAGATGGCCGCCACCATATTGCGCATGCGCTTTTTTCAAGTATTTTACTGCACAGGCGGGATTATTTGGGAACAACATTTCCTACCTAATTAACAACGTATATTAGGTCTTCTTCATTTTGTATCTGACGTTTGATTCAGTGACGTCAATATTTTCCATAACTTTATTTATCTATAGGTAACGCTGACAATATGGCCTCCACTATATTGTGTATGGCTTGCTAGCGGCGCGATCATTCTTTCCTGAAAGATTCTATTTATGTATCTAGAACTCCGATAAGATGACCAACGCCACACATTGTGTGTGCAGGTACATTTGTTTATTTAGTATTTATTATTTCGTTGTAATAACTTTATTGTTCACTCAGAAATGCGGACAAGATGGCCGCCGCCAAATCGCGCATGCGCAAAAGATGCACTTGGTGGCGCTCGTACTGTGTAAAAACAGTTTTATTTATACTCTGAACACTGACAAGATGGCCGTTGCCATGCTGCGGCCCTCCGCCTCATGGGTCAGTACTGTGTTAACTAATCAGTTATGTACCATGTGTTTTTTTCGTATATAATTACGCTATGCATGTATCCTCCCAGCGCCTTATCCTCCCTTGAGAAAGCCACACATGGTGTGGCGATACGCGTGGGGTGTGCTCCCCCACTTTATACCCCGCAGGTTACTACTACCATCTCTTGGCTGTTCCTCAGCATTCCATCTTTGGACATGTAAAGATTTTTTCTTGCCTTTTTATTCAGGGGTTATCAGACCTTTATTGACTAGTCTAACATTTGTTAGCTGTCTTAAGAAACTGGCATTGCCAATATACTCCTTTGGCATGGTGCTGCATTTAATGTGCTGCCTTGTATTTTAGGGCTTTCTCTGCTTAATCATGGTTAGTGCACACATATTGAGTGCTATAGTCATTGTTTTTTTGGTAGCCTGCTATACCTAAATTTACATATATGTATCTTTATAATATCACGAGATAGGGGTATTTACTGTGGGAGAGTCTCTATGTCAGTACTACATGATTGTGACATGCTTTTTGTGTGTTTTTAAGTGTTTTTATCTTTTTGCTGTTTTGTATACATGTAACCAATAAAAATTGTTATTTTTTGTCAAAATTGTGTGCTGGAGTTCCCATTTTGTGGATGTACCTCTTTTCTCAGTTTTCCATCATGCTTCCAAGACCATTGATGCCTCTCTTCGGGACTATCACCTGCCTGACCAGCTCATGAGTACAGGCATTGATACTCCTCCGACACAGCTTTCCTTCATAGATGAACAGCCGGCCTCTTTTCTTCCACAACTGCTGGGTTTCTTCAGGAGCATCCGACTCTGGGCGTGAGTCAGCTTGGGACAGTAGCTCCTTCACCAGGCGGAGTGCAGGGTCACTATCTTGCATTTCTGCCTAGTCATGATGAGGCAATGGATTTAGGGTGACCTCTTTCAAGCCAGACCGTCTGTTTCTCACTCCTTGGGCCCGTTGGTCCGCAATTGGCCAGTGGAAGGGAGGTAGCTCTATTTCTTCAAGAGCCTCAGGATCTTCTCCTGCATCAGGCAAATTAGGCATCTTGGATAGCGCATCAGCATTGGCATTTTTGTGCCCTGCTCGGTACTTGATGGTGAATTCATAGTTAGATAGCTGAGCCATCCATCACTGTTCCAGTGCACCCAGTTTTGCAGTTTCCAAGTGAGTCAACGGGTTGTTGTCCGTGAAGATGGTGAACTTGGCTGAGGCTAGGTAATGTTTGAATCTTTCGGTGACAGCCCAGACTATGGCAAGGAACTCCAGCTTGAAAGAACTGTAGTTGTCAGGGTTCCTTTCAGTGGGACGCAGCTTCCTGCTGGCGTTGGAGATCACTCTTTCTTTTCCATTCTGTACCTGTGACAGCACTGCTCCCAGTCCCACGTTGCTGGCATCAGTGTACAACACAAAGGGTTTGTCATAATCTGGGTAGGCCAGAACTTCATCTCCTGTGAGAGCCATCTTCAGTCGGGTGAAGGTCCTCTCCAACTCCTCAGTCCATTCAAATGTGGAATTTTTCTGTTTGGCCTTCTTGGACTGCCCCACCAGAAGATTTTTCATAGGGGTGGCTATTTCGGTAAAGCCCTTGATGAATCTTCAGGAGTAGCCTACCAGTCCAAGGAATTGGCGTACTTCATGGAGGTTGCTGGGCTTCGGCCAGTCCCGGATGACAGTGACTTTGTCCGGATCTGGTGCCACACCTTCGGCACTCACTGCATGACCGAGGTACTGTACCTTAGGCTTCAGGAGGTGACATTTGGAAGGCTTCACCTTCAGGCCAAAACTGGACAAAGCTTCAAACACTTCAGCCAGGTGTTCCAGACGGTCCTCATACGTCTTGGAGAAAACAATGACATCATCAAGGTACAACAGGAGTGTCTCAAAGTTCATGTGTTCCAGGCAGCACTCCATCAGCCGTTGAAATGTTCCTGGAGCGGTGCAGAGCCCGAATGGCATATAGTTGAACTCACAGAGACCCATTGGAGTGGTAAATGCTGTTTTCTCCTTGTCTGCCTCTGCCACGGGAATCTGCTAATACCCACTAGTGAGATCCAAGGTGGAAAAGTAGTTAGCAGTTTTAAGTGCAGCCAATGACTCTTCAATTCTAGGTAATGGGTAGGCATCTTTATGTGTAATGCTGTTAATTTTCCTGTAATCAACACACATTCTCATGGTGCCATCCTTTTTCTTTACAAAAACTATGGGAGCTGCCCAGGGGCTGCAACTGTCTCTGATAACCCCAGCTTCCTTCATCTCTCTCAACATACCTTCAGCAAATTGGTATTGTGTTGGGGGTATAGGCCGGTATCTTTCTTTTATGGGTGGATGATCTCCATTGGGGATATGATGTTGAACCCCTTTTGCCTTCTCAAAATCTAGGGGGCGTTTACTGAATACCCATTCATATTCCTGGGTCACCCTGTAAACCCCATTTTTCTGGTATGAAGGTATAGAGTCAGTCCCCACCTGCATTTGCTGGCACCACTCCTCTAGTTGCTTTCCAGAGCCATTGTCCTCCACCTGGTCAGATGAGACCAAGGGCTCTGCTGCCTGCAATGAGTTGTTATTAACAGTGAGCAGCATAGCAACTGTGGCGTACCGAGGTATTGTGGCCTCCTCCTCCCCACAATTCAAGAGGCGTACAGGTACTCTCCCTTTTCGTACATCAACCACCCCTCTGGCTGTCAGGAGAGTGGGCCTGCTATCAGAGTATACTGGTTCTACCAATGCCTGGTAATCTTTCCCTCTGAGACCTATGGCTGCCCGACACCAAATCAACATTTCACATCTGGGGGGTATTGCAATGGGGAAGGGATCACTCACTCTGACACTGCCAATTTCTCCGCCAGAGAGTTCTACCTGTTGTCTTTGCATCAGGGCTCTGATCTCCTTCTGCAGGACTCGTTGTTCACTGGAACCAGCAGTCTCAGCCACCTGTTGCAACAAGATAATAACCTCGGAAAGACAATTTTCAATTACATTGGTACCAAGTGTCATCATGGGATTACATTCACGCCGATCAATATCCACAACTATCAGACCTTGAGATTTTAGCTCTACCCGACCTGGTCAGTTCATCCGTTGGGCCACGGGTAAGTTCAGAATTAGCCCAATATCTCTTGTACAGAATGTACGGCATCGTCGTCACCTGGGAGCCAGTGTCCAGCAAAGCGTTCATGGGGATGCCGTCAATCACCACTGGAAGGATTGGTCTCCCTCCAACATACTTGGCTCTCCAGTTCTTTGGGCCTGAGGATCCTATTCCTGGGGGTGGGCCCTCTACCCCAGGGGTTGCTCGTTTAAAGGTCAGAATCTTGCAAGATGACCTGCCTTATAACAGGGACGACAGATGGGACGTCTGTCCTGGTTATAGCGATCGTTGTTCCTCCCTCGGAGTGGCGGAATCCTCTTCCTCCGGAGCCATGGGACATCCTCTGGACTGGAAGCCAGCTGGATCTTTTCCTTGGAGGACACTTGCAGGGACTGCACAGTTTTAGTAAGTGCAGCCATTCCTTTGGTCAACTCCTGGACCTGAAGATGCAGCTCTTCAGTTGGATCTTTATCCAGAGTCTGTGCATCAGCCTCCACAGGGATGGAAGGGAAAGACGTTGCTTCCTGGTGGTAGGTGATTGCTGGGCGCCTAGGGGGCGCTGGACGGCTGTCAGTGGATTCCTGCAGTACCCGAATAGCCCTGTCCTTGAAATCAGCAAAGTCCAGATCAGGGTTTTGCAGGGTTATGATGCGCAACTGTCCTCTGTGGGTACTGGATAGGAGTCCTTCAATGAACTGCTCCTTTAACAGTTTATCTTCCTCCTTCACACTGTCAGGATCAACTTGCTTAACTGCTCGCAGCGCCTCCTGCAGGTTAAGAGCATAGTCCCTTATACTGTCCTGCGCCTTCTGTTTGCATCCAAAGAATCGCATCTTGATTTCAGCTGCAGTGCGGGTGTCAAAGGTACTTCTCAGCTTGGCTAGAATTTTTTTAACAGTCTCTTTATCAGTGTCCTGCCAGGCTTTCACCTCTCTCTGTGCTGCACCCGTTAGCTGTCCAATAAGGATGTGTACTTTCTGGCTTTCAGACAGGGGATATACTTCAAACAAACTGCACAGTCTCTCTTTGAATTCACTCAGGGTATGTGACTCCCCTGAATACTGCGGTAGCCATGCTGCTCCTGGAAGGTAGGGCATAGACAGCGGCATTATGGGGACTGCTGCGGTGGACGCTACTCCTTGCGGCGTGGAGGGGTTGGCGGCGGCGTCCGCCACTGCATTGCTGTGTGGCGCGAACATTCTTTCCCCCCCCAGTTAACGTTAGCCAGGGCCGGGGGTTGGGTGAGCTTACCGGCGGCCGCTTCGCAGACCCGACGCTCTGGGCTGTAGGCCTCAGCTCCTCCCACCTCTCGCACGCTTTTTCCTCTTCTCGCGCGGGACTTCACTGTTTCGTGCTCTCCGGCAGGCTCCTCCCACGAAGGCCCGCCTCTTTCGTTTTCCCACGCGCGCCAAGTAGCGGGATAATGGCGGCAATGGTGCCAATTTCACAGTCTTTTACACAAACACAGTCTATGGCACACAGGACCCGGGGATACCGGGCCCCTTAATCCTGTTCGTGATGCCAAATTGGGTCGCCCTCCCAGGGCTGTGGGGTACTCGGTACCGGGCAGGTGTCAGCGGGATGTTGCACAGCGGCGGTGACTCGGTCCGTGGCCCTGGGCACCCAAGTAATGGGGGAATTGAAATGGTGAAATGTGGTTAAATGAATAGTTTGTGACGCCACCTGTGGTGTTCGGCAAGGAAGGTGTTAAGCCGACGCTGCATGCAGACCCGCTGGGACTGATGGTATGGTGCAGCAAAGATGTAAAAGCTCCCCACAGGTGAAGCTGTAGTCCCAGGGCAGTGTAGATGTGGTTGGCACGGGGATGTAGCGGTGCCGGAAGGGTAGGAAGCAGACAAAGACACAGCGGGGTGCAATTTCTGTACCTTTACTTGATAAATGCAGTCCAGGGTCCTGATTACAGATTGTACCAGAGCAGGCTAGCCTGGAAGCAACTCAGGGATTCTCTCTCAGCAGATGGGCTGTGCAGTCTCCTTCCTAGCGCTTATTTGAGGGATCTCCAGTACCGAGTTACACTGAAGTTCCTCCTGTCAAATGTTCCCAAGAACTCTACTTGTACGGCAGACAGCTGTAGCCTGTTCCAGGGACTCCTCACTCCTAAGTCCCGGCTCACTATCAGTGTTGCTGTTGTGTCCTCAAGTCTTAGATGGGAGTATTGCATTTACAGCCTTCTACTCCTCTGGTGTTTGCTGTAGGACCTTCAGTGTCCATACAGCCGTGGAGACCAGGCTCCAGTTCATGCTCTCTTGCGGTAGACGAGCTCTTCCTCTCAGCTCTATCTCAGCGCTCCTTCCTCACGTCTGCACACTTCACCCTCCGCAGACTAACTGACCACTCCTTCCTCTTGGCCCTCAGAGAGCACTCCTCCCCTTAATTCCGGTTCAGAGTCCCCCCTGCTGGCCTTGAGTGGAACTGTGTTGCATGTATTGGTTAACTGCGAGAGAGACCCTTCATTGCTTCCAAGCCTGGCGTTACCCTCCCTGGAGGAAGGCAAAGCCACTGTGGCGGCCATACTCCTGGGGGCGCCACATATTCATGTAGCTACTCCTTTAAAAAAAATTGCGGCCCTTGGTATTGGTTCAGCATGGCAATGTAGCCTTTGGACCAAAAAATGTTGTATACCCCTGCATTAGAACATGAAATTGCAGCTGATTTTTTTGCAAAATAAAACTGTTCCCTGCCTGTTTTCAAACAATGTTTTACCTGAGTTTTATGTGTGGATTTTTCCTATAGACTTGCATAAGATGCAGAAAATTTGCAGGTAAGGATGCATGCAATACCCACAAGATTGTATGAATAAAAATTTTTGCAAGCCAAATACCAGGAAGTATCAAAAACACAGCAGCTTTATTTAAAAGATAACAAACCCAAAAGACAGTAACATGGCAGCACCAAAAATGCAATGAAAATGAATGTGGCAAAACATTTTTGTATCCCTGATCACAGCAATGTGGATATGAAATTACTGGTATTGAAAGGTAACTTCAATTCTCAGAGAGAGAGACGAGTTTGGGAGTACAAATTTATGACGAACTTTGACACTCTCAGTGCTGGAATGAATGTGTCGCATGGATTTATGTCTTTTTACATCAACTAAGGAATTTCCTTTTAAAACCTTGTGGGGGCATCACAACACATTAGGAGACCCCAATCAGAGGACCATAAAACATCCGGACTCCTTATCTATGAACTGGTCCAATGTTTATATTTATGTTTCTCCCTCTCCCATATTGATAGTTCTGCTTCACGTCACTTGTCTTATCTATTGCATTTTTTCTAGGCTGTATTGTGCATAAATATGTGACTTCAGATTTTGTATTAGTCTAGCCTGATGAAGAGACCTGAGTAGTCTCGAAAGCTTGCAATGTGTTACCATCTTTTCAGTTAGCCATTAAAAGGTATTAACCACTGAGGACTCTCAATCCTGAATATTTTTCCATGAAAAAAACACCTAATTTACCTAACAGGTGCAGAAATGGTATAACATAAAAAACTCAACAAATACTCATGGTGGGAAAGAAGACTAAGTTGGGCTTCCTCAGAAGACGTGGTTCACCTATAGATGTTTTTGTTATATTTTATAGGTAAATGTCTACCTATACATGCTTTTTATACATTTGGGCCTTGTAATGTTTAGGACAGTGTGTGCGTTACTAATGCTTCAGTGGTTACTCATTTTTTGCAACCACTAACTCCATCATCCATGTTTCCATGTAAAGATGAGTCAAGGCACAACTCAGTTTGTGCAGTTTATAAGCTCTATAATTAGGATTGCATCCAGAAATATTATCAGGGATTAGATAAAAGTAGATGGCTTCCAACTGGTTGTATGGCTTCACCCCACCTTCTTCTGACGTGGCGACATGCAATAACATGCCCTCACATTACCCTGTTTGGGAAGAGCTGGCGCTCTGACAGGTTTGTCATATGAATGACTGGTATGTTAATGTTCCTGTGTAATCACAGATAAATGGCTGATGATTAGGGATAAGCGGACAGGTGGAAGTTCAAGTTCTGGCACCCGACCGAGTTTTAGTCCAAACTTTGGCTCCTGTACCAGAACCTTAACCAGAACCCAAACTTCACTGAAAACAATGGGGAAACAAACTTTGGAGGTGGAAAAAAAAATCTCTCTTGTCCATGTCCTGAGTTTAGCAGCAGACACTAAGTGTCCGGTATGAACACTGAACTTTTAAGTTCGGGTTCGCTCATCTCTACTGATGATGCCAAAAATGTTACTCACACAGGGGCGCACGCCACTGAAAAATGCACCTAAGTTACAAAGTAGAGTGCACCTTTTAATGAATTAGGCGCAGCTAAGGCTAGGTTCACACTTGCGGATGGGTGAGCTGTGGAGGGCTGCTGACTTCCTCTGTGAAGCTCCGCTCACGGCCGCACCTCCTCCGATCAGCTCCGCCTACAGCCGCATGCGGCCTGCGTACCCTTTCTTTAACATTGGGTACGGAGGCCGTGCGGATGTATGCAAATGCGTCCGCATGTGTCGTTTTGACGATGCAGCGACCCGCGTCAAACGCACCTGGTTGGAATTTCTTTTTTTCACCGCATTGCCAAAACGACGCATACAAACGCATCCCATACATCCACATGGCCTGCGTACCCTATGTTAAAGATAGGGTACACAGGACGCATGCGGCCGCAGGCGGAGCTGACTGGATGAGGTGCAGCCGTGGGCGGAGCTTCACAGAGGAAGGCCGCAGCCCTCCGCAGCTCGCCCATCTGCAAGTGTGAACCTAGCCTTACTCCTGCACTCCCATCAATAAGACCAGCACACAAAACGCCAGTCTTAATAAATCGGGACGCAAGACTCCATTCACATGAAGTTTTGGCAACTAGTTTTTTCAAAATAGAAGGAAAAATAATCCATTGTGCTGACAATTACTTTTATTGTGCAAAAAATAGACCCAGATCCTGTTTTTTTACCATAACATAAAGACGCATCTGTTCCATCGTCTTCTTTTGCATTATGTAAAAATGTAAATTTACTAAAATAAAAGACAGGGCGCCTCCATATGGTGTCAATATTTCCATAAACGTCAGAAATACAATTTTGTAACGAATTGTTTTGGACGGGTGATCACCGCTTGCTGTCGTCATACCATGCAGGCTTATCTTACTTAGATCTGGTGCTGCATGGATCCTGAAAATTAGAGAGGAGCGAATTTGTTCGGATTTGGTCCTGAATCTAACTTTCACATATTCGTACCATATTTTTATTACTTACTGCAATGTCAAAAGTTTACATACAGTAAGATTACTATGTCTTTATACAATTCTGGACTGTATATATGATGATGTCATGTGTTTGGAAGCTTCTGATTTTTTGGCAACATCTGAGTTAGAGACATACCTGTGGGTTAGTATAATGACAAAAAATTTTTTTTTATGAAACCATGTGCAATGGAGGAACTTTTATGGGTTATTTAAGAATAAGTATTGCTTTTTTTTGTTTTTTAAAAAAAGTTCCCCCTTTCATTCAAATGAAATAAGGCAAAAATTGTTTTTTCCCCCCAAAAAAGGACATGCAATTTTGCATTATTGAAACGATAATAGTAATAACTAAGCAACTTTTATTATTCGTTTTTTAACAAATACGGTATAAAACAGTTAATTATAAGTACAATATGTACAAAAGAAGTGTTTAAAAATTATTTTTTCCTATGAATTTTAGATTCAAAAATTCAATTTGTTTCAATTTCGCATGTAGTTCCTCCATCAGTTTTACAGCACGTTCAGCATTTTGGTTAGATCTGGGAATGTCATTTAATGACTCCTCGACCAACCAGTGCGCCTTCAAACACTTAATTGCCTTCTTCTTCTGCCTTCGCCGTTTCTCGCTGTTGAACAGAAAACTGAAGTTTCCAAGAATTTGGCAGTTTGTTGGCATCCGCGTGAGATTGGAGAGCTTTTCAACATATGGAATACTTGGATCCCTTTTATGTTGAGAAAAGGAGGGCAGATTCCTCGTCCAGATAGACCTGTTTGCCTTTACACTGTTGCTGGAATTTCTAGAAGACATTTTCTGAATGACCTGTCCTGCACTTCTTGATCATAAAACTTGAAGCTTTGCACTGAAAATGAAAAGATAATACTAAATTACAAAATATTTTAAAATATTCCAGAATGTTCTAGATGTGAATAAAATACCACTTTTTGTTACAACTTAGAAAGATATTTTCTTTATAGATTTAAATTAAAACACGAAAAATCTTTTTTTTTTTAATTTTGAAATGAAAAAGAGGGGGAACTTTTTTTAATATTTTACAAATTTGATGATACTAATGTCATTTGTATGGAATTGTTCCACCAATGTAAGGGGTTTCATTTTCATTTTGCAAAATTTTTAAAATAGTCATCACCCTACGTGGGTGTATTTTACAAAAATAACGTCCATGTTGTTCCAAACCTGCTGATTTGTAAAACTGCACCTGTAGTGAAAGGAATGTGAGACACCTCTTCCAAATCTGTAAGTGTGAATGCGCAGCAGTGGGACTGCTAGTATTCTTGTTCTACGCGCTCTGGACCAAGCAGCTGGGACTGTCTTGATCACTAACTAGAGCGGGTTTCTGTTCCGCTGTTCTTTTTTTTTTATCTGCGAGGGCGCAACAGACCCTCCTCCCCGCTGCTGCTGAAATCTCTCACTGCTGAGTGCAAGCTGCAGCTGTCAGTCAAGCTCTGTGGGTGGAGACTGAATACACTTGAACTCACAAGCTCTTTCACTTTGTAACTGGGATCATTTTAATATCATTATTTAACCATTCTTATATGGAATTTTGCAGTAAGTACACCAGCCTCATCAAGTCTAGAAAAGCTATATAAGGGTGTGTGCACACGCTGCGGATTCTGCTGCGGTTCCGCAGCGGATTTGGCCACTGTGGGTCCGCAGCAGTTTTTGCTGCGGTGTACAGTACCATTATTCCCTATGGGAATAAAAAAACGCTGTGCAGACGGTGCAGATTTTTCCACGCGGTTTTCCTGCGGTTTTGAAACCGCAGAGAGAATTGACATGTCAATTCTTTCTGCGGATTCCGCTGCGGTTTGCCATCTCCTCCATTGTGGAGATGAAAAACCGCAGGGCAGAACCGCAAGCCAATCTGCAGGTAAAACCGCAGGTCTTTTGACCTGCAGATTTACCTGCGATTTTACAAAATCCGCGCAGCCAAATTCGCACCCCAATCCACAGCGTGTGCACGTACCCTAACAACAAATCCAATTTGTATGGTGAAATCTGCTGACAGTTCTGCTTTCAGCCCTATAGGACTTAAAACTTAGTAGTCTCTCAGTTTAGTTGAACTAACCATGGTTGGAGAAGAAACAGTCAAGATTCCCTGCCCTTTGTGCTTTGTGACAGTCAGTGGTCACCACCAGAGATTGTTATGAGTGGACACACCCTTGATGCTTGAATGTCAGCTGCAAATCTAAGTTCCGAGTTTAAACCACAGTTTTGGAATGCCCATGTCAAAAGACAAAGGTTTTGGTCATCAACCAATATCACGGTATGTGACGATGTTTTTTTTTTCTGGCGAATTCTGCCTAGATCCCTCCTGGAAAAGTGCTGCAAACCTTCCCATAAAATGAACCTAGTGCACAGCAGTGTCATGTTTTGTCGTATTTGACTTCTTTTAATGGCTTCATGGTTTGGAAAGTGGTTAAAAAAAGTAACACATTCATTCTTCAGGTGGTTACCCGCACTCTGATGCCAGCACCAGAGCTGCTGCAAGACCGTCGGCTGTTTCCTGAAGCAGCTTCAACTGGCAAAACTCGGAGGCTGCTAAAAGACGCCATGTGCGCAAGACCTAAGGGGTAAGTCACTTTTGCTATTTCTGACTTCAATATTTTTCGTCCCTCTGCAGAATCTTTAGATTGCGTGAGGCTTAGAAGGACATTAATGCACTTATTGGAGAACTATTAATATGCACTCAGGCTCTTTAGCAGATGCAGTTTCCTCTAATCAGTATGTGCTCTGCCCATAGTGAAAAGGCTTTTCCAATGCACTAAATAATGTACTGACCTGTTTTACCCTCCCGAAAATTTTAGTAGTCACGATGTCTTATCTTCTAAAGTTCCCTCCGTGGTTTCCAGCTTTATAACAGGGGTTTTCCTGTAGATCTGGCATCTAAGTCTCATTTGTATGGAATCTAACAGAACAACCCTCTGTACGGCACTCTTGTGTATCGGAGTGACGGCCGAGATAGCAGTCAGATGAATGATTGGCCAAAGTATCGTTCGTCCAACAGCCATCAAATGTGTATAGGGTCCTTAGAGGGGTATTCCCATCTCCAAGATCCTATCCCAATATATAGTAATCATATAATAATAATATTAGCAAATACCTCCAATTAGAAATGTAGTATATTTTTTCTGATTCGCTATTACTTTCTTCATGTGCAGGCATTGCAGGACCTTAGGTATTCATGGTTATGACCACTAGCAACTAGCTAACTGTCACTTCATCATTGGATGGAACCATGGATACCTAAGGTCCTGCAATGCCTTTGTGGGAGGAACGGCCCCCGTCGAGTGTCCGAGCCGGAACCAAAGGAGCCGTCATCTTGGTTCCGGGGGAAACTGTCCCCGGGGGACAGAATTCGGGGACGGACCGTTCTGACAGACAGATGGGCTGGGGGAGGGACCAGTATAAAAGAGGCGGGGACAGAGACTGCAGGAGAGCGTGGGAGCGACTGGAAGCTAGAGCGACCCACCAGTGCCAGAGAGGACGCGCACAGAGGACTCCAGGGGGACGGTGCCAAGGCGACTGTCCGAGACTTGCTGCCCCGCTCCAGCCCGCGGCCACTGCGGCTTCAGTTCAACCCGCGGCCGCTGCCGCCTCGTCTCAGCCTGCGGCTGTAGCCTACCCGCGATCACCCGCGGCCGCTGCGACCTCCCCTCAGCCTGCGGCTGCGGCCTGTTCCCCGCCGCCCGCAACAGCCCCACTCTCATCTGTGGCCGCGGCAAGTACCGTGCCGTCGGCGGCCACCACTGTCCCGCTCCGGTCCACAGCAGGTGCCGGGACCCGGCTGACCGCGGACTCCCCGTCGCAGCCGCTAGCTGCGCAGGTGGCCGGTCATTCACCACCACACATCACTACCGCTTGCCCCAGACCGGGGCCTGCAGCCCACCCATCCAAGGACTCCGCCGGGGCCTGTGTGGTTCCGGTGTCACCTGCGCGCCTGAGGACGCAAAGACTCTGTCAACACCTCAGCAACTGGGCCCAGCAACTACTACGCCGAAAGACTACCAACCCGAACGGCGAGGGACGTCTGGACAGCTAAGTTGACTTTACCATTAAGGACCTGTAGTCGGCCATACCGCGGCCCTATAGTGACCGGCTATTGCCGGGAGTAGTCGTGTTCTACCTATTTGTGTTTACTTGTTTAGAGCCCCTGTGAGGGCAACCCGTGTTACCCCTGTTGGTGTTCAGGCCGTGACTGAGGAAAGTTCCCTCTAGTCTTATAAACGTTATTTTAGAAAGCACCAAATTGTCTCGCGACTCGTCACTGCATCCTGCGTACCTGCAAATACCACACCTTCACATGAAGAAAGAGTAATAGCGAATCAGAAAAACTATACTACATTTCTAATTGGAGGTATTTGCTAATATTATTATTATTACACCTACTACATATTGGGATAGGAACTTGGAGATTGGAATACCCCTTTAAATTTTCTGCATTCAGTGTGTAAGGGTAAGTTTACATGGACCACTGAATCTATGGGACCAATCTGCATATCATGGGTCTGACCACTTAGGAAACAAGTGCAGGAGCTTCCCTTTATTTACATGTACAAGTCTGGTTCATAAATCTGGTCTGCATGTGCACTAGGTCTGTACGAAAAGCAGTCTATTTAAACTAGCACATAAGGTAATATTGGCTCCTTCCGTTGTCGGTCTGTGTTTAGGACTAAAAATACATTTGCCTGAATGTATCATTAAGTAGGACATGTCCTCCAGAGCAAGAGATGTTCTCTGTTAACTTGTTATGCTCTATGAAAATGTTGGTCAGCCGAAGAATTGGATCTTATAAAGTGATATATGGACAACATGGAAAAGGGACGGAACAGAGGTCCATGGTTCCAATGGGTCAAATGGGAACTGAATCCATCAAGATGTCTTAAAATTGTCTGTCCACATGGAGTTTCTTTTGTAGAGCATCTCTCAAACACACTTTCACAACTGTACATTAGTGGAAGGTGGAAATTTGCCTCCTTTATAGGGGCTGTTCGGGATTAATTTTTATCTGTTCATAGGCCAAGAATTGTAGAAAATAAGAAACTCCGCTATTCTCACCCTCCCTCGGTCCAGCGCTGCATCTCCACTGCTGTAGCCCATGTCTTGGCTCAGTGGCTCCTGTCAGGGTAGCTCGGGGGCGAGTTCAGCTGTGTATATGCTCTACATAATTTGACTCAATGCGAAATTAAAAATTATACCCAGTCAACTTCTTTAATAAGCAAGATCAACAGGGATTGTCTGACATGTTTTATGCCGTCTTTGGAAGAAAGTTCAGATAACACTGTTCTACATATTTTCAAAAGTTGCCTCCACCATCAGGAGCTCTAGCGAAGACCAAGTAGCCGCTTAGCCACCCCCCTCCTTGGTAAGCCTGGCTCCTGGCAAAGTGGGTCCACAATCCATGTGTGTGACAGTTTTCACAGGTCATGGATCCTGATCATCCCAATGCCCCTTCGCACTTGTCTTGTATCAAGAGATGTCCAGCCAGCGAGATCAGCAGGAAAAAAAATGTTGTCCTATCTGCAGACAGTGAATACCTGTTTGGAAGCCTTGACAATGGCTGCTTCATCCATTCCAGTCCAAGATGCAGCAACTGTGGTCGTGACTACTCATCCTGCATCGTCGTCTGCTGCGCCACATTACGACTGTACTAAATGTCCAACTGGGGGTCTGTATGTGGGGGAGACAGGGCAAAAGCTTAGAACAAGGATGAATTGTCATCGTCACAGAATAAGAAGACAAAGAATGGATCTACCTGTGGCCAAACATTTTTGTATGCCAGATCACAGCACCATGGACCCGAAATTACTTGTATTGAAAGGTAACTTCACATCTCAGAGAGACAGAAGAGTCTGGGAATATATACTTATGACAACCTTTGACACACTCAGAGCAGGAATGAATGTATCGCATGGATTTATATCTTTTTATATCAATTAAGGAATTTGCTCTTCAGACCTTGTGGGGTCATCACAACACAGAACCAGACCCCAATCAGAGGGCAATAAAACTTTCACTCCTTATCTACGAACTGTTCCAATATTTATGGACACAACTGTTTCTCTCTCTCTCATAATGATAGTCCAGCTTCACGTCACTTGTCTTATTTATTGCATTATTTCTGTGCTGTGTTGTGTATAAATATGTGATTCTTCAGATTTTGTATTAGTCTATGCCTGATGAAGAGACCTGAGTAGCCTTGAAAGCTTGTAATTTGTTACCATCTTCTCAGTTAGCCATTAAAAGGTATCAACCACTGAGGACTCTCAATTCTAAATATTTTTCTATCCGTTGACTAGTCATGCGCTGACATCTCCGATAGGGAGGGAAGCAAAGATATAATCTTTATTTTTTTCATTTATTATGCTTTGCTTACATAGCGCCATCATATTCCGCAGCGCTTTACGGGCATCTTCACACAGTCTGGGTGAATGTTCCATAGACCTGCTCCCTGGATTCTCACTGCTTCGAGGATGTGTCTTCATGTACACCGGTTTGAAGATGGACCCAGTGAGGGTATCTTCAATTCTCAAGTGGCTGGATGATGAGAACATTTATGTGGAAGCGCTTTCCAGGCCTTTCCTATCCACCGACCAGGAGGAAGAATCTCAATTTGGCTTTGATTGCCGGGCACGGAAAGACTTTGCAATTCAAGGATCCTGGTACTACGCCTGCTTAAGGCTGCTCTGAGTATTTCTTGGTAGTGAGAAGCATCTTGGCCATGAATTAGGTGAGAAATAAAACCTTTCTTCTAGTTCTTCTAGAGAACATGGCCCTGAAGAGAGATCATGGCAGTCCAAGGTGAATAGTCAAGACCCAATTCTTCTGCGGAGAATCCTTACGGGCTTGAATAAGAAGGGGTGTAGGGGGGAGATACTGTAACACCAATACCGAAGTCCCTGCGTGGACCCGCTCGCCTCCCGGAACGAATGCCAATATACTATCCGACCTGGCCATGAGACGATGTCCACGTTCCCTGCTGTGGCTTCCTGCTTCTCTGGGCCTGTGCATGCCGTGTAGGTCTCCACATCTGGGGAAATAGAGAAAAAAATACAGTAGTTAGGGAACGGTAGGGAATTTTTAAAGTAAATCTGTCACCCCTTGGACGATTTTGATCTATTACTATGAGCATATAGGTAATAGCATGGTTAAACTAGTCTTCAAATTCAATTATAATCTTTTATGTTAATGATTTCTTCCAGGCTCTGTGGCGTGCGGTGCCTGGAAGAAATACCTGTCTCCTGACTTCATTATAATGGTACCCCCTCCCATCAGCGTCACACTGACCTGTTCGGCGCTGTAATTCTACGCATATGCCATGCACATGCATGCGGTTACGCGAACTCTGTCCACCATTGTATGAGCAGTGTCTGCATTGATCTTCTGTATCTGACCCCATTGGGGCTCACAATCTACATTCCCTATCAGTATGTCTTTGTAGTGTGGGATAAAACCGGAGAACCTGGAGGAAACCCACGCCAACACAGGAGAACATACAAACTCCTTGCAGATGTTGTCCTTGGTGGGATTTGAACCCAGGACTCCAGTGGTACAAGGCTGCAGTGCTAACCACTGTGCCACCGTGCTGCCAGGCCTATGTTCCTATAACCCAATACAATTAGTCCTGGTCCTGTGTGCCTATACCCCGATATAATCAGTGCCAGCCCTTACACCTCGATTTAATCAGTGCCACTCCCTATACCCCAATATAGTCAGTGCCGATCCTGTGTACCTATATCCCATATGCCTATACCCAGATACAATTAGTGCCAGTCCCATGTGCCTATACTCTGGTATAATCAGTGCCACCCCTATACCCTGATATAATGTAATCAGTGCCAGTTCAATGTGCCTCTATCCTAATAAATCAGTGCCGATTCTGTATGACTATACCCCAATATAATAATGCCGGCCCTGTGTTCCTATACCCCGGTATAATCAGTGTCAGTCCTGTGTGCCTGTACTCTGGTATAATCTGTGCCTGCCCTATACCCTGATATCATCAGTGTCAGTCCCGTGTGCCTATACCTCGATATAATTAGGCCTGGTTCTGGGTGCCTATACCACGGTATAATCAATGCTGTTTGGTTGTTTTCCTTCCTGTAACCCAGAATAATAAGGGCTGGTCCCTATATGTTAGTGTAATCAGTGCCGATCCTGTAGGTACCTCATCCCCTGTACAGTCAGTGCTGGTCTCAGTCCCATAACCCCGGAATAATAAGTGTCAATCCCTTACCCTGGTGTAATTTAATAATCGGTCCCTAATTCCCGGTAAAATTATATAATCACTCCCTATACTTAGATTTAACGAAATAATCTGTCCCTAAACCCCGTGTAATTAGATCTTATCCTCGGTGTAATTATATAATCGGTCCTTATACTCTGATGTAACAGTATAATCGGTCCTTATACCCCGGTGTAATGGAATAATGGGTCCTTACACCCCTCTGTAGTGGTATAACCGATCCTGACACCCCGGTGTAGTGGTATAATCGGTCCTTACACCCCAGTGTAGTGGTATAATCAGTCCTTACATCCCTCTGTAGTGGTATAACTGGTCCTGACAACCCGGTGTAGTGGTATAATTGGTCCTTACACCACGATGTAGTGGTATAATCGGTCCTTACACCCCGGTGTAGTGGTATAATTGGTCCTTACACCCCGGTGTAGTGGTATAATCGGTTCTTATACCCCTCTGTAGAGGTATTTCCGGTCCTTACACCCCTTTGTCGTGGTATAATCGGTCCTTACACCCTTCTGTCGTGGTATAACCGGTCCTTACACCCTTCTGTAGTGGTATAACCGGTCCTTACACCCCGGTGTAGTGGTATAATCGGTCCTTACACCCCTCTGTAGTGGTATAATCAGTCCTTACACCCCGGTGTAGTGGTATAACTGGTCCTTACACCACGATGCAGTGGTATAATCGGTCCTTACACCCCAGTGTAGTGGTATAATCAGGCTTACACCCCGGTGTATTGGTATAACCAGTCCTGACACCCCTCTGTAGTGGTATAATCAGTCCTTACACCCCGGTGTAGTGGTATAATCGGTCCTTACAAACACCCCGGTGTAGTGGTATAACCGGTCCTGACACCCCTCTGTAGTGGTATAATCGGTCCATACACCACGATGAAGTGGTATAATCCGTCCTTACACCCTGGTGTAATGGTATAATCTGTCCTTACACCCCGGTGTAGTGGTATAATTGGTCCTTACACCACGATGCAGTGGTATAATCGGTCCTTACACCCCAGTGTAGTGGTATAATCAGGCTTACACCCCGGTGTAGTGGTATAACCAGTCCTGACACCCCTCTGTAGTGGTATAATCAGTCCTTACACCCCGGTGTAGTGGTATAATCGGTCCTTACAAACACCCCGGTGTAGTGGTATAACCGGTCCTGACACCCCTCTGTAGTGGTATAATCGGTCCATACACCACGATGAAGTGGTATAATCCGTCCTTACACCCTGGTGTAATGGTATAATCTGTCCTTACACCCCGGTGTAGTGGTATAATTGGTCCTTACACCCCTCTGTAGTGGTATAACCGATCCTTACATACACCCCGGTGTAGTGGTATAATTGGTCCTTACACCCCGGTATAACTGGTCCTAACACCTGTTGTGAATTCGCTTTCTGGCCTCCCTCTGGTTATTACTGAAGGTAGTGGAGCTGGTCAGATTGACAGAGGGGTTGCAAGTTCTCTTTCTGGGCTCCCTCTGGTGGTTACTGTAGGTAATGGAGCTGATCTGATTAACAGAGGCTTGCCACCTGATAATGAGGATGACGATTTGAGATCTGGGGTTTCAGATTGAGATTTAAGACAGCCGACTCCCTCTATCCCTGCTGGTGATTTTCTTCTGCCTCCTGAGGTCTGATATTTCCAGCTCAGTCCCTGCATGTTCAGCTAAGTGTTCATTTGCTATTCTGTTTGCATTTGATCTGGTTTTGTCTATCTCAGTTTTGTCTGGGTCAGCCAGCTCCGGCTGGGGCTGTGCGGAATCACCGTCCATATGTTACTGCTTGTGCCAGTTTGTTTTTGTCCCTTATTAGATTGGCCTCTTTTTGCTCTGCTTTCAGAATATACCAGAGTGCTGATATAGTGGGCGAAGTCGTGCGACTTCAGTGTTTTTTGTATCAGACGTGTTGGACTTTTTGCAGGGTTTTTTGCATGATTGCAGACAGCGTCTTTCCTTTCCTGTCCTGTCTAGTCAGTGTGGGCCCCATCATTTGCTCAGTCTATTTTCCTGCCTGCGTTTGTGTTTTCACCTTGTCTCACCGACAATATGTTTAGGGGCTATCTCTTAGGCGTCGGGTTCCTGCAGCTGCACAGCAGGAATCCAGAGCCATGCAGCCAGCGGTCTCCCATTCCCCTCTGACCTCTCAGGGACCTGCACAGCAATATCAGCGATCCAGACGCCCTGCTCAGACCAGTTCTCTGGGTCTGGTTGTTGCTGCCACCTCTGGACCAGCAATAGTAGCGCAGCCTGCTCTGCAGCAAACCACTCCAGAGGTTAAGTCCTCTCGCTGCGCTGTGTGTGGATAGTGACTTAGTATTAGAGTCAGCGCCAGTCAGTGGCATGATACAGGCCACAGTGCATATCTTCACCAATCTAGCGTCCGACAGTGCGCCTCCTCTGGGCACTGATGTATAGCGGCTTAGTTAGTCGCCGCGCTGCAATCAGCAGCATCTGTTGGCGTCCGTGGTAGCGACGCCGCACACACGGTAGGTCTACACGGACCCTGACCCTCTGCCTTGGGTTCAGCTCCTGTGACCGTTTACCGTGCGTGCAGTTCACTGAGACCTGTGAGTGCAACAGGTTCAGTATTTACGTTTAAGTTCTAAGCATCTCTGTGGAGATAACAGAGTACGCTCAGTGCACACCGCGTGACGTTCAACCCGTGTGCGATATACCGCCATATTGTGCGTTTGCCATTGTCTAGCCGAGGTGTAACACCTACTGCATGGTGGACCCCGGGCGGCAAATGCACTTATTATTATTTATTTGTTAGTGCGTTCCGCTGTCCCTAACATTATACTAGTGCCAGGGTCTGGCTAGTAATGGCGGACCTGCAACAGCTACAGCGGTAAACTAGGCAGCTGGAGAGCAGGTTGGCAGCTATGAGAGTTCCACCTCAGCTGCGAATGCTACAGTGGCCGCTGCTTAGGCAGTCGCAGAGGCTGTCTCACGCGTGTCCGCACCCACGCCTATGCTGACAATAACCCGCCTCCCGTTGCCCAATAAGTTTTCCGGTGACAGCACCGCCTGCAGGGGTTTCGTGAGTCAGTGCTCTATCCAGCTTGAGTTACTGGCCACGCGATTTCTTACAGAGCGGGCTAAGGTGGGGTTTATGGTTTCTCTCCTATCAGGCAGGGTGTTAAAGTGGGCTACGCCATTGTGGGAGCGTGATGACCCCGTTGTTCAGGGCACTGCTCAGTTCCTCACAGCCCTGAAGCAGGTCTTTTTGGGACCACAGATGATGCACGACACTTCTCTCTTGGTCAGCCATTATGCCGTCCGATTCCGAACTGGAGTGGCCTGATAAAGCACTCGTCCCTGTGTTTTGGAGAGGGTTAGCGGAGCATGTCAAAGATGCTCTAGCCACTAGAGAGGTCCCCACAAGTCTGGAGGAATTGATTGCCATCTCCACCCGCATTGATCTCCGGTTTACGGAGCGCGGGCTGGAACATGTGCAATTCAGATGAAGGGTTAACTTGGCTCCCACCTTCTCCGAGCCGCTAAGATTTCCCGCTGAGGAGCTTACACCTTCTGAACCTATGGAGGTGTCTCGCGCCGGCCCCAAGCCACGTCCAGTGCGAAGCTCTTCACGTTGTTACCAGTGTCGGCAGTTTGGTCACTCGGCTAGTACGTGTCCTCTGCGGTCGAAAAACGATCACATCCAGTGGTCGAAGGTGGTGGTCTAACTAATATGACACCCTTTTCTCCCCAACCAGTATTCCGAGGGACCTTAGATAGCGGGGCTTCCACCTGGGAGGTAGAGGTCACGGTGGATTCTGGGGCAGAAGGGAACTTTATGTCCTCGACCTTCGCCCTAAAGCACGCTATTCCTCTGGTGTTACTGCCCCAACCCCTGACCATCAGGGTGGTTAATGGTGCACCTTTACCATCTCAGGTGACCCACCAGACAGCACCACTCGGTCTCTCAATCACACCGTCCCACCGTGAGATTTTGTCCTTGTTCATTTTGCCTGATGGCATCGACCAGGTGCTTCTCGGAGTTCCCTGGCTCCATTGCCATTCCCCTCATATTGATTGGGCTACGGGGAATATACTGGGTTGGAGCAAGGACAGTGAGGGAAGGTGCCTGAGGGGCAGTGTTCAGGTAGCTTCCACTGAAGTACCCGCGGATCTCTCCGCGCTTCCCAAACCGTACCATCAGTACGCGGACGTCTTCTCTAAAAAATCTGCGGAGACGCTTCCGCCGCACCGTCCTTACGATTGTCCGCTAGATCTATTGCCAGGCACGGAACCTCCTAGAGGCTGCGTGTATCCGCTATCACTCCCCGAGACGGAGGCTATGTCTCAATATATCCGGGAGAACCTGGCAAGAAGTTTTATCAGAAAGTCGGTGTCGCCGGCTGGTGCAGGGTTCTTCTTCGTGCAGAAGAAGAGCGGAGAGTTACGTCCCTGCAGTGATTACAGAGGTCTTAACGCCATAACGGTTAAAAATAAGTACCCTCTTCCGTTGATCTCTGAGTTGTTTGACAGGTTGCGAGGGGCCCGGATCTTTACAAAATTAGATCTACGGGGGGCGTACAACCTGATCCGCATTCGCGATGGAGGCGAGTGGAAGACAGCATTTAACACCAGGGATGGCCATTATGAATATCTGGTTATGCCCTTCGGCCTCTGTAATGCGCCTGCTGTCTTCCAGGATTTTGTTAACGACGTCTTCCGCGATATGCTCTCTACCTCAGTGGTGGTCTATCTGGATGACATCCTCATCTTTTCGCCAGATTTGACCTCCCACCGAAGAGACGTCTGCAGGGTCTTCGACCGTCTACGGACGAACTCTCTTTTCGCCAAGCTGGACAAGTGCCAGTTTGAGCAGGAGTCCCTGCCATTCCCGGGTTACATCATCTCGGCCCAGGGGTTGGCTATGGATCCAGCCAAACTGCAAGCGGTAATGGACTGGCAGGAACCACATTCACATGAACTGGCGATAATAGTTGACGAACCCCAAAAAGCGCTGCACCGCTTTTTGGGGTTCGTCAACTATTATCGCCAGTTCATCCCCCACTTCTCCACACTGGTAGCTCCTCTGGTTGCTCTCATAAAGAAAGGAGCTAATCCTAAGGCTTGGTCTGAACAAGTCTCCAAGGCCTTCTCGTCTCTAAAGGCCCATTTTGCTGGCGCTCCCATCTTACACGTCCCGATGTGGATAAACCTTTTATCCTAGAGGTAGATGCTTCGTCCGTCGGTGCAGGAGCAGTCCTTTTCCAGAAGGATGCTCAAGGTCGGAAGCATCCCTGCTTCTTCTTCTCTAAGACCTTCTCACCGGCGGAGAAGAACTACTCCATCGGGGACAGGGAGCTGCTGGCAATGAAGTTGGCCTTTTCCGAGTGGAGACATCTCCTGGAGGGAGCCCGGTTTCCCTTCCAGGTGTATACGGACCATAAAAATCTGGTCTATTTACAAACGGCCCAGCGCTTGAACTCCCGTCAAGCTAGGTGGTCGCTCTTCTTCTCCCGCTTCCGCTTCACCTTGCACTATCTCTCTGAAGAGAAGAACGTCTGTGCGGATGCTCTCTCGCGCTCGGTGGTTTCAGCGGAGGAAGAGGAGGCTGAGCCTCGGCTAATTCGCCCTACTGAGAGTTTTAGGACCGTGGCTCCAGTTGCTCTCGAGTCAGTGCCGCTGGGCAAGACCTTTGTCCCTCCTGAGCTACGGCCGGAGGTTCTCGCGTGGGCACACGCGTCCAGGGTGGGTGGTCACTTCGGCAATAAGCGGACCACAGAACTCCTGGCAACGTCTTATTGGTGGCCGCACATGGCTCGAGACACGAAGGAATACATACAGGCATGTGTCTCATGTGCGCGGAACAGGTCCTCTAGACAGAGGCCGGCTGGGTTATTGTATCCTCTGCCGGTGGCAGACAGACCTTGGGAGATGGTTGGCATGGATTTTGTGGTTGGCCTGCCCAAGTCTGGTGGCAGTACGGTCATCTGTGTAGTCACCGACCATTTTTCTAAAATGGTGCATCTGGTGCCACTCGCGCGGTTGCCTTCCGCTCGTGGTCTTGCCACACTGTTCATAAAACTTGTATTCCATTTGCATGGCATGCCGGATAAAATTGTCAGTGACCGAGGTCCCCAATTCGCTTTCCGGTTTTGGAGGGAGCTCTGCAGCCTACTCAGCATTGAGCTAAATCTGTCCTCCGCTTATCACCCCGAGACGAACGGGTTGGTTGAAAGAGCCAACCAAACCTTGGTCACGTACCTGCGGCATTTTGTCTCTGCCAGGCAGGATGACTGGGGATCCTTGCTGCCATGGGCTGAATTTGCCCTGAATAATGCAGTGGCTGATTCCACTGGTCAGACGCCGTTCCTTCTTAATTACGACCAGCATCCATGCGCCCCTGTCCTGATGCCAGCATCCTCCACTGATTCCAGGGTGGCAGACTGGGCAGTGGAGGCTCGCGACATTTGGGATCGCACCCAGGATGCTATTCGAGCCTCTAAAGAAAGAATAAGGGCGTCCGCCGACACACATCGGTGTCCCGCTCCAACCTTTTCCCCCGGCGACTTGGTGTGGCTCTCTGCTCGAAATATCAAGCTGCGGGCCGAGTCTACCAAGTTTGCGCCGTGATACATCGGACCTTTTAAGGTTCTGGAGCGAATCAGCTCGGTGGTCTACCGCCTGGCTCTTCCACCACATTTGGCCATCTCTGACGTCTTCCACGTGTCCCTTCTCAAACCTGTTCACATGGCCCGGTTCTCCGAGTCATCTGCCGGCTCATCAGACTTGTCTTCGGATGAGTTTGAGGTTAAAGCCATTGTGGGATGCAGGATTGTGCGTGGCAAAAATATTTATTTGGAGGACTGGAAGGGTCATGGTCCAGACCTGGGAGCCAGTGGAGAACATCCACGCTCCGCTCCTGATTTCGGCCTTTGAGTGTAGCGAGCCTCAGAGGGGAGGTAATGTTAGGCGTCGGGTTCCTGTAGCTGCACAGCAGGAATCCAGAGCCAAGCAGCCAGCGGTCTCCCATTCCCCTTCGACCTCTCAGGAACCTGCACAGCAATCTCAGCAATCCAGACGCCCTGCTCAGACCAGTTCTCTGGGTCTGGTTGTTGCTGCCACCTCTGGACCAGCAATAGTATTGCATCCTGCTCTGCAGCAAACCACTCCAGAGGCTAAGTCCTCTCGCCGTGCTACTGGGCATGCTCACGAGACGATCTCCCAGTGGAGATCGGGAGTCACGTGTTCAGGTCCTTCTCCTGATCTGATTGGTCCATTTCAGAGATCTGGAAGGTCCCGGAAGCGCACGGCTATAAAAGGCCCGCATGGCCGCTCGGCCATGCGCTTGTATAGACTCTACTTGCTACTTGTGTGAATGATGACGGATGCATGTGCCTGCGAATGACTCATTAGACTCCCCTCCCTCTGATATTACGTGTGTGGATAGGGACTTAGTATTAGCGTTAGCGCCAGTCAGTGGCATGATACAGGCAACAGTGCATGTCTTCAACTATCTAGCGTCCGACAGTGCGCCTCCTCTGGGCACTGACGTATAGCGGCTTAGTCAGTCGCCGTGCTGCAATCAGCAGCATCTGTTGACATCCGCGGTAGTGACGCCGCACACACGGTAGGTCTAGATGGACCCTGACCCTCTGCCTTGGGTTCAGCTCCTGTGACCGTTTACCGTTTACCGTGCGTGCAGTTCTGAGACCTGTGAGTGCAACAGGCGTCAAGACGTCAAGGTTAGATTTCAGAAAGGCAGATTTTAAGGGATTCAGAAAGAGAATTGGAGGGATCCAATGGCTGGATATCCTTAAAGACAAAAATGTCCAGGAAGGATGGGAAATCTTGAAAAATGAAATTCTCAAAGCACAGTTGTTAACAATTCCAAAAAGAGGGAAGAATAGGAAGCATTTAAGGAAACCAGGATGGATGAACACAGAACTTAAGCACATGCTAAAAAGGAAGAAAAAAATGTTTATAAAATGGAAAGAGGGAGGCATATCTAAAGAAGAATATAATGCTGTCTGCAGAACCTGCAGGGCACAAATCAGATTACCTAAAGCTGAAAATGAATTGAGGCTTGCAAGAGATATCAAAAGCAATAATAAAGGATTTTGGGGATATGTCAAAAGTAAAAGAAAAGTCAAAGATGCTATAGGATTTTTACAGGATGAAAATGATGAAATGGTAAGACAGGATGTTGAGAAGGCTGAACTTTTAAATTCCTATTTTGCATCTGTTTTCTCTCAGAAAGGAAATGTAACATCAACTGTTATTCACTGTCCTATTAAGGGAATAGAAGAATCCAGGATATCTATAAACAGAAAGATAGTGAGGAAACACTTAGCTAACCTAAATGAATTCAAGTCTCCAGGTCCATTTGAATTACACCCCAGAGTACTGAAGGAGATAGCAGAAGAAATTTTTGAACCCCTCTCCATAATCTTTGAAAATTCTTGGAGAACAGGAGAAGTGCCAGAAGACTGGAGAAGAGCAAATGTTGTTCCTATCTTCAAAAAGGGGAAGAAGGTGGACCCAGGCAACTATAGGCCGGTGAGTCTGACTTCTATACCAGGAAAGATCTTTGAACAAATTATTAAACAACATGTATGTCAATACCTGGATAAGAATGAAGTGATTAAACAGAGTCAGCATGGGTTTGTAACTAATAAGTCATGTCAGACTAATTTAATTTCCTTCTATGACGGTATTACTGATTGGGTGGATCAAGGAAATGCTGTAGATATAGTATATCTTGACTTCAGCAAAGCATTTGACAAAGTCTCTCATACAATCCTTATTGAAAAAATAACTAAGTATGGAATGGACAAGGCAACTGTTAGGTGGATTCATAACTGGCTTAGTGATCGGACCCAAAGAGTGGTCGTAAATGGCTGCACATCCAGTTGGAAGAATGTCTCAAGTGGGGTACCACAGGGCTCTGTCCTGGGCCCTGTATTGTTCAACATCTTTATCAACGATTTAGATGAAGGAATTGAGGGTAAACTGATTAAATTTGCTGATGACACAAAGCTAGGAGGGATAGCTAATACTAGAGAAGAGAGAGATAGGATTCAAAAAGATTTAAATAAACTGGAGAAGTGGGCAGCAACTAACAGAATGGTTTTTAACAGGGAGAAATGCAAAGTACTACATCTGGGCAATAAAAATGAAAAAAGCATATATAGAATGGGAGGAATAGGGCTAAGTGACAGCACATGTGAAAAAGACTTGGGTATACTAATAGATCACAGACTGAATATGAGTCAACAGTGTGATGCAGCAGCAAAAAAGGCAAATGCAATTCTAGGATGTATTAACAGAAGCATACAGTCTAGATCACGTGAAGTCATTATTTCCCTCTACTCCTCTTTGGTCAGACCTCATCTGGAATATTGTGTCCAGTTTTGGGCACCACATTTTAAAAAAGACATCAACAAACTGGAGCAAGTTCAGAAAAGAGCGACCAGAATGGTGACCGGTCTGCAAACCCTGTCTTATGATGAAAGGTTGCAGGATTTGGGAATGTTTAGTTTGCAAAAGAGAAGACTGAGAGGAGACTTAATAGCTGTCTACAAATATCTAAAGGGCTGTCACATTGTAGAAGGATCAACTTTATTCTCATTTGCACAAGGAAAGACTAGAAGCAATGGGATGAAACTGAATGGGAGGAGACACAGATTAGATATTAGAAAAAACTTTTTGACAGTTAGAGTGATCAATGAGTGGAACAGGCTGCCACGAGAAGTGGTGAGTTCTCCTTCAATGGAAGTCTTCAAACAGAGGCTGGACAGACATCTGACTGGGATGATTTAGCGAATCCTGCTTTGAGCAGGGGGTTGGACCAGATGGCCCAGGAGGTCCCTTCCAACTCTACGATTCTATGATACAACAGGCTCAGTAATTACGTTTAAGTTCTAAGCGTCTCTGTGGAGATAACAGTACACTCAGTGCACACCGGGTGACGTTCAACCCGTGTGCGATATACCGCCATATTGTGCGTCTGCCATTATCTAGCAGCGGTGTAACACCTACTGCACGGTGGACCCTGGGCGGCGAACGCACTTATTATTATTTATTTATTAGTGCATTCCGCCGTCCCTAACATTATCTATTCCTCTGGGGTCTGCTCTGGAGCAGTTTAGATTTCCCCTTTCTTGCTTTAGGCTTATTTAGCTCTCCGGCTGTGCCAAGGCGTCTAGGATCATCGTAGGTACGCTCCACGTCTACTGCTAGTTGTGTGGATAGGATCAGGGGTCTGCAATCCGCTTAGTTACCAACCTCTCTGGTTTTCTGTGGCTTAGCTTGGGCTTGCTCTCCTCCTCGGTGACCCATTCATAACAGAATCACCAGCCTAACTGTAGACTCTAGAGTACTATAAAGTAGGAAAGAATTAAAAGAAAAAAAAAAGTGTCAGAATTTTTTATTTTCTTGTATATTTTTTCCTCTTTTTTTTTCTGGGGCTCCAGTAGGAGATTTTTTTTCTATTTTTCTAAATTAAATGGAGACTAAGCTATTGTCTGATCGTGTTGAGCAGCTTGCTGCTGAAGAACCAAAAATCCCTACTCCTGATGTGTTTTCTGGGGATTGGTTTAAATTTTCGAATTTTAAAAATAATTGTAAACTATTTTTTGCTTTGAAACCTAACTCATCGGGGAGCTCTGTACAGCAGGTTAAAATTGTCATCTCCCTGCTGCGCGGCGATCCCCAGGATTGGGCCTTTTCTTTGACACCTGGAGATCCTATTCTGGCTAATGTGGACGTATTTTTTCAAGCCTTGGGGTTGGTGTATGATGAACCTAATGCTATTGATCTAGCTGAGAAAACCTTATTGGCATTGAACCAAGGTCAGGATTCTGCAGAGTTATATTGTCAAAAATTCCGAAAGTGGGCGGTCCTTACTAAATGGAATGACGATGCCCTAGCAGCTCTCTTTCGGAAGGGTTTGGCAGAAACCGTAAAAGATGTTATGGTGGGATTCCCTGTTCCCTCTGGTCTAGACGACTCTATGTCATTGGCCATTCAGGTTGATCGGCGTTTATGTGAACATAAAATTACACGAGAGGTGTTGCCGCCTTTCGAACGAACGTCTGAACCCATGCAATGTGATAGGGTTTTGTCTAGGGCACAATGTCAGGAGTTTAGAAGGCGTAATAAGCTGTGTTTTTTTGTGGGGATGTCTCTCATACTATTTCTGTCTGCCCTAAATGAGAGAAACGTTTTGCACACACATTTGCTGTGGGCAGTGTACAACCTAAGTTCCTTTTGGCAATTACCCTGATCTGCTCCTTGTCTACATTTTCCGCTAAGGCTTTTATAGATTCAGAAGCAGCTTTGAATCTGATGGATTTAGACTTTGCTAAACGTTGTGGTTTTCCTGTGATACCCCTGCGCACTCCTATCCCTTTGAGGGGTATTGATGCTACTCCTTTGGCGGAGAATAAACCCCAGTTTTGGACCCAGGTGATAATGTGGGTCGCCCCAGACCATCAAGAAAATTGTAAATTTTTGGTGTTGCACAATTTGCATGATACTATTGTTCTGGGTTTTCCTTGGTTGCAAACTCATAATCCTGTTTTGGATTGGAAATCTGTGTCTGTGGTGAGTTGGGGTTGTCAATGTGTTCTTAGTGACACTCCTGTTTTCTCCACATCTCCCCAGTCTCATGATATTCCTGATTATTTGGCTGATTTTTCTGATGTATTTAGTGAGAGTAAGTCTGCGACTTTGCCTCCTCATAGGAGTTATGACTGTGCAATTGAGTTAATGCCCGGGTGTAAATTTCCCAAGGGTCGGCTTTTCAACTTATCGGTACCCGAACATGATGCTGTGCGATCTTATATCAAGAAGTCGTTGGAGAAGGGTCATATTAGACCATCCTTGTCACCTTTCGGTGCTGTTTTTTTTGTGGCCAAGAAAGATGGTTTATTAAGGCCATGTATTGACTATCGTTCCCTTAACAAAATCACTGTTAAATATCAGTATCCGTTACCCCTGATTTCTGATTTATTTTCCAGAGTTAAAAGTGCCTGTTGGTTTACCAAGCTTGACCTCAGGGGGGCGTATAATCTTATTCACATCAAGCACAGGGATGAATGGAAGACGGCGTTTAATACTCCGGAGGGACATTTTGAGTACCTGGTGATGCCTTTTGGGCTCACTAATGCCCCTTCTGTCTTCCAATCTTTTATGAACGATATTTTCTGGGACTTTGTGGATAAGTTTTTGATCATTTATCTGGATGATACTTAGATTTTTTCCAGTGATTGGGATTCTCATGTGGAACATGTCCGGACTGTGTTCCGGATTTTGAGGGAAAATTCTCTGTATGTTAAGGGATCGAAGTGCCTCTTTGATGTACAGAGGATTTCATTTTTGGGATTCATTTTGTCCCCGTCTGCTATTGAAATGGACCCGGCCAAGATACAGGCCATATATGATTGGGTTCAGCCCACTTCTTTGAAGGTTCTCCAGAAGATTTTGGATTTTGCTAATTTCTACCGTAAATTTATAAGTAATTTTTCTGGTATTGTTAAACCACTGACTGATCTGACCAAAAAAGGCGCTGATGTGGTGAATTGGTCTCCAGAGGCAGTCTCGGCATTTCAGGAGCTTAAGCGGAGATTCACTTCTGCTCCGGTTCTACGGCAACCTGATGTCTCACTCCCATTTCAGGTGGAGGTAGATGCTTCTGAGATTGGTGCAGGAGCCGTTTTGTCCCAAAAAGATCCTGTGACTTCTAAGATGAATCCCTGTGCCTTCTTTTCTGGAAAATTCTCCCCATCTGAACGTAACTATGACGTGGGGAATTGTTGGCCATGAAATGGGCATTTGAAGAGTGGAGACATTGGTTGGAGGGAGTTAGACATCAAGTTGTGATCCTTACCGACCACAAGAATTTGATTTATCTTGAATCAGCCAAACGCTTGAATCCTAGACAGGCTAGGTGGGCCTTGTTTTTCACGCTTTTTAATTTTGTGGTCTCTTTTCTTCCAGGCACAAAGAATGTTAAGGCGGACGCCCTTTCTAGGAGTTTATTTGCGGATTCTCTTGTGACCGAGCCTACTACCATTCTAAATGAGGGTGTAGTTCTTTCCGCCATCTCACCCGATTTGAGACGTGCCCTGGAGGAATTTCAGGAGGACAAACCTGAACGTTGCCCTATGGGAAAATTGTATGTCCCTGACCAGTGGAGGAAGAGAGTAATGTCTGAAATTCGTTGCTCCACGTTGGTTGGTCATCCAGGTATTTTTGGTACCAGAGATTTGGTGAGTCAGTCTTTTTGGTGGCCTGCCTTATCTCATGATGTCAGGAAATTTGTTCAGTCCTGTGGGACTTGTTCTCAGTCCAAGCCCTGTTCTCATTCTAGTAGGTTATTGATGCCCCTGCCGGTGCCCAGGAGGCCATGGACCCATATCTCAATGGATTTTATTTCCGATCTTCCTGTCTCTCAGAGAATGACTGTTATCTGGGTGATTTGTGATAGATTTTCTAAGCTGGTCCATCTTGTACCACTCCCAAAGTTGCCATCTTATTCTGAGTCGGTGCCCTTGTTTTTACAACAGGTGGTTCGGTTGCACGGGATTCCTGAGAACATTGTGTTGGACAGAGGAGTTCAGTTTGTTTCCAGATTTTGGAAAGCATTTTGTTTGAAACTGGGAATTCAGTTATCTTTCTCCTCTGCATTTCATCCTCAGACCAATGGGCAGACGGAGAGTACAAACTAGACTTTGGAGTCCTATTTGAGATGTTTCATATCTGCTGATCAGGATGACTGGGTCTCATTTTTGCCCTTGGCCGAATTCGCGCTAAACAATAGAGCTAGTTCTGCCGCTTTGATGTCATCCTTTTTCTGTAACTTTGGGTTTCATCCTCGATTTTCTTTAGGGCAAGTGGAATCTTTAACCTGCCCAAGTGTGGACACTGTGGTAGAGAGAATGCAGCAGATTTGGGACCAAGTGGTGGTAAGTTGTCCCACTCTCAGGAAAAAGCCCAACGGTTTTCCAACCGGCATAAAGTGGGTGATATGGTTTGGTTGTTCAAAGAATATTCCTATGAAGGTTGCGTCTCCAAAATTCAAGCCAAGATTCATTGGACCTTATAAGATTTTGGAGATCCTTAATCCCGTTTCTTTCCGATTGGCTCTTCCAGTTACGTTTAAGATCCATATATAAAGTGCTCTCCGTGAGAGAAACAAAATAGGAATCTTGTGGGTATGATACCTTTTAATGGCTAACAAATAATAGTGAATGTTGTTACAAAGCAAGCTTTCGGGACTGCTTGTGTCCCTTCATCAGGCTGATATGACAAAATATTTGAAGAAACCTTATTTATATACAGTTTAAAGCACAACATTTCAATAAGCAAACAATGTGCTTGGAGAATCCTTAATTCCAAGCTCATTGTTTGTTTATTGAAATGTTGTGCCGAAAGATTGGTTCGTGCTTTTCACCGGGCCCATCCTGATCGGCCTGGTGGCGTGGATGAGGGTTCAGTGACCCCTCTTCAAGGGGGGGGTACTGTTGTGAATTCGCTTTCTGGCCTCCCTCTGGTTATTACTGAAGGTAGTGGAGCTGGTCAGATTGAGAGGGGTTGCGAGTTCTCTTTCTGGGCTCCCTCTGGTGGTTACTGGAGGTAATGGAGCTGATCTGATTAACAAAGGCTTGCCACCTGATAATGAGGACAACGATTGGACACCTGGGGTTTCAGATTGGGATTTAAGACAGACGACTCCCTCTATTCCTGCTGGTGAGTTCTCCTTGCCTCCTGAGGTCTTTGTTTCCAGCTCTGTCCCTGCATGTTCAGCTAAGTGTTCATTTGCTATTCTGTTTGCATTTGATCTGGGTTTGTCTATCTCAGTTTTGTGTGGGTCAGCCAGCTCCGGCTGGGGCTGTGCTGAATCACCGTCCATATGTTACTGCTTGTGTCAGTTTGTTTTTGTCCCTTATTAGATTGGCCTCTTTTTGCTCTGCTTTCAGAATATACTAGAGTGCTGATATAGTGGGGCGCGAAGTTGTGCAACTTCAGTATTTTTTGCATCAGACGTGTTGGGCATTTTTTGCAAGGTTTTTTGCATGATTGCAGAGTGTCTTTTCTGTCCTGTCCTGTCTAGTCAGTTTGGGCCCCATCATTTGCTCAGCCTATTTTCCTGCCTGCGTTTGTTTTCACCTTGTCTCACCGACAATATATTTTTGGGGGCTATCTGTTCCTTTGGGGTCTGCTCTGGGGCAGTTTAGATTTCCCCTTTCTTGCTTTTGGCTTAGTTAGCTCTCCGGCTGTGCCAAGGCGTCTAGGATCATCGTAGGTACGCTCCACGGCTACTGCTAGTTGTGTGGACAGGATCAGGGGTCTGCAATCCGCTTAGTTACCAACCTCTCTGGTTTTCTGTGGCTTAGCTTGGGCTTGCTCTCCTCCTCGGTGACCCATTCATAACAGACACCCCTCTGTAGTGGTATAATTGGTCCTTACTCCCCGGTTTAGTGGTATAATTGGTCCTTACACCCCTCTGTAGTGGTATAATCGGTCATTACACCCCTCTGTAGTGGTATAATCGGTCCTTACACCCCGGTTTAGTTGTATAACCGGTCCTTACACCCCTCTGTAGTGGTATAATCGGTCCTTACACCCTGGTGTAGTGGTATAATCGGTCCTTACACCCCTCTGTAGTGGTATAACCGGTCCTTACACCCCTCTGTAGTGGTATAATCGGGCCTGACACCACTCTGTAGTGGTATAACCGGTCCTTACACCCCTCTGTAGTGGTATAATCGGTCCTTACACCCTGGTGTAGTGGTATAATCGGTCCTTACACCCTGGTGTAGTGGTATAATCGGTCCTTACACCCTGGTGTAGTGGTATGACCGGTCCTTACACCCCTCTGTAGTGGTATAATCGGTCCTTACACCCCGGTTTAGTGGTATAACCGGTCCTTACACCCCTCTGTAGTGGTATAATCGGTCCTTACACCCCTCTGTAGTGGTATAATCGGTCCTTACACCCCTCTGTAGTGGTATAATTGGTCCTGACACCACTCTGTAGTGGTATAATTGGTCCTTACACCCCTCTGTAGTGGTATAATTGGTCCTGACACCACTCTGTAGTGGTATAATTGGTCCTTACACCCCTCTATAGTGGTATAAGCGGTCCTTACACCCCTCTGTAGTGGTATAATTGGTCCTTACACCCCGGTGTAGTGGTATAATCGGTCTTTACACCCCTCTGTAGTGGTATAATCGGTCCTTACACCCCTCTATAGTGGTATAATTGGTTCTGACACGCCTCTGTAGTGGTATGACCGGTTCTTACACCCCGGTACAGCACACAGCCGGCCGCACCCCCTGCTCCCGGTCCCGCCAGTGCCTCCTGCTTTCCCCTCCCCCCTATCCCCTGTCAGGAGGAGGCGGGCCATGACGTCACTCGTCGCTGCCGCACTGGCGGTTACATTCGGGCACTGAGACCAGGGGACATGACCCCGCCGCGGTCACCGGACACACACAGTCCAGCGTCGGATTATTAGCGCCGTTGCAGCGGAGAGCAGAGGCTGGGCGGCCGCTGTCAGCGCTCACGGTGACGCCCCCTCCCGGGCTTCTTCTTGCAGTGATGGGAGATCATGCGCAGCCTGCAGCGGCCTCCGCTCCGCTCATACAGAACGGCTTCCATACACCGGGCGCCCCCTCACTACTCAGTAACGGAGAGAGCAGCGAGCATGGAGCCGCGCACCAGCGATCTCCCCCAGATCCCCTGCACCAGGGCTCCCCGGCCAAGAAGAGCAGGATCCGGAGAAGGCTGGACTCGGGAAGGAAGAGCAGACCCCGTAAGTGGCTGCAGTGCTGCTCCTCTGCTCGCCAGCCATTCATTGCCCTAGAGATGGTGGTTTGGGCTGATGACGATCGTGGCGTCAGTGGTGCCAAAATGATGGCACCCAGTAAATGCTCGGGAAATGTCATGAGGGGTCGGTGCTGGGGAGACACCTGGATAGGGGGCTATGGACCCCCCATTGTCTTCACTGCAATGAATTGCTGCGGTTGGGACAGTGGGGTAATTTGAGATAAAAAAAACAAACCTCCACCTCCCCCACCCAAAACATATTAAACTTCTCCAAATAGTACCCAGGACATAAGTCAGGGTACCTGAGGGTATGTCATGGCCGGCCACATATGCCCCCATATTATGTACAGGAGGGATCGGATTCCTGCACCCAGCACCCGGAGAGGCACAAAAGGAAAACGCACTACTTTTACAGTGAGTGGCATTTATGTCACAATTCTGAAGCCTTATGAAGAAGAGCTCTCAGTATAGGGACTCTAAGGGTGTGTGCAGACGCTGCGGATTCTGCAAAAACCGCAGATAAAACCGCAGGTCAAAAGACCTGCGGTTTTACCAGTGGTGGAGATAGGAAACCGCTGCGGATTCCGCAGAAAGAATTGACATGTCAATTCTTTCTGCGGTTTCATAACCGCAGGAAAACCACGCGGATAAATCCGCACCGTCTACACAGCGGTTTTTGCTTACCATTCATTTGAATGGTACTGTACACCGCAGCTAAAACTGCTGCAGGTCCGCAGCGGCCAAAACCGCTGCGGAACCCACAGCATGTGCACAGAGCCTTAGCAGCATCATGTAGGGGCAGATAGCCTGATTCCAGTGAAGTGTCACTCACTGGGATGCTTGCTGCAGCTTTGACAAAATCACGGTTTTATCCGCTGCAGATCCACCCGCTTTCTAAATGCTGAGCTCAGTATAACCCCTGCCCAAACCTCTCATTTGCCACTTTCTGCCTACGAACAGTGTGCACGCAAAGCTGCCAATCAGGGGCGGGGTTTTACAGAGCTCATGAATATGGAGGACTACATGGCAGCAGGTTTGCTAGTCTTCCGGTGATAATCTGCTGTGATTTTGTCAAAACTATCCTAAGGAGCCCAGTAAGTGACACATCACTCTGATCAGATTCTCTGCCCCTACATTCTGCAGCTCTGAGATAAAGTGGCAAAAACCTGAGGGCAGATTCCCTTTAATTGGGGCGACTGTATGTTTGCATACAGCAGATCTGTATAAGGCTAGGTTCACATTTGCGGCTGGGTGAGCTGCGGAGGGTTGCGGACGTCCTTCATGAAGCGCCTCCTCCGGTCAGTGCCGCCTACGGACGCATACTTCTGCATGCAGCCTGCATACCCTATCTTTAGCATTGGGTACGCAGGTTGTGCTGCAGTATGCGGATGCCTCCGCATGTGTTTTGACGATGCGGCGACCCGCGTCAAATGCACCACGTTGGAATTTGTTTTTTTTCGCCGCATTGTCAAAACGACGCAGAGGCATCCGCATACTGCGGCACAACCTGCGTACCCAATGCTAAAGATAGGGTACGTAGGCCGCATGCAGAAGTATGTGGTAGGCGGTGCTTCACTGAGGACGTCCACAGCTCACCCAGCCGCAGATGTGAACCTTGCCTAAATGGGGCTGTATTTCCGCAAGCTTCATTACGATGGATTCACAAGGACAGGAATCTTGCGCTCTTACATGCTGTTTGTTTCCACAATTATGTAGGCCTCTCAGTGATTTTAGTTTTCCTCGTCTTTTCGTTGATGATTTGTGTTTTATCTCTATCTTTTTTGGCTTCTTATCGCTTTATTTTACTAGGACAGACAGTTACGCACGTGATGAGAACAAATGTTTCTGTTTTTTTTTTTAATCAGCAGTATCTAAGGCCGGGATCACAAACGTGAGAAACTCGGACAAGTCTCGCATGTTAACACCCAGCACTGCTGCCGGCACTCAGGAGCGGAGTGTGCGGCTCCATGTATTGCTATGCGGCCGCACGCTCTGATCCGAGTGCTGGTGGCAGTGCCGGGTATTAACATGCGAGACTCGTCTGAATTTCTCGCATGTGTGAGCCCGGCCTAAGAGCTTCACTGCTATGATCGGAGCTAGATCTGATCACAGACTCGGGTGCCATCATCTCTGTTAGGCCACATTCACACATTCAGTATTTGGTCAGTATCTGATCAGTATAGGTAAGCCAAAACCAGGAGAGGAACAATCAGAGGAAGAGTATAATAGGAACACGTCACCACTTCTGCATTTATCTCCCACTCCTGGTTTGGGCTTACACATACTGATCAGATACTGACCAAATAGTGAATGTGTGAACTTGGCCTAAGGGCACAGTCAGTCGGCCATATAAATCGGAGCGAGATTGGTCTGCAGTGCACGGACTGGCCAGTGACCGCTGGATATTTTTCTATGCAGCTGTCACACTCGGGTCAGGGGAGTCGTGGGCAGTCCGTGCATTGCAGACTGATCTCAGGGCGATTTATATGGCCGACTGACTATGCCCTTAGGGTACATGCACATGTTGCAGATTTGGCTGTGGATTTTTCAGCCCAGATTTTGCTAAATTCACAGATAAAATGCCTGCGTTTCACCTGCGTTTTTACTCCTGCGGATTCCTATAATGGAAGAGGTGTAAAAACGCTGCGGATTCCGCACAAAGAATTGACATGCTGCGGAAAATAAACCGCAGCAAATCTGCGCAGAATTTTCTGCAGCATGTGCACAGCGGATTTGGTTTTCCATAGGTTTACACGGTACTGTACACCGCATGGAAAACTGCTGCGGATCCGCAGGGCCAAATCCGCAACGTGTGCACATACCCTTACACAGCCGATGCTGGCACTGTACGAGGTAGACTCTGCTTCGGTACTCTCCATCCATGCAGTGACATGTACTTTACATACGGCAGGAGTGGGCAGAGAGGACCCTTTAAGAGCATTGCCAACTCAGCACATGCCATGCAATGCCACAGCAGGATCTGCAGGCTTCATATGCTGAACTTGCTACAGATTTGATAGGTGCGTAAAATGACAGCCTTTGTGTATGCACCAAACGGAATTTTCAGAAATCCATCCAATGGTGCAGTAACCATCCCATTCATATGTCTGACGAGGATTTTCAGTGGCATAAGTATCTTCCTCATACATACATACATTCCCCATCAATAAAAAAAGATGTCAAAAGCAAATCTGATAATAGCTGATAGAAAGTGTCCTGTTCTGCTTTCCTTACAGCTCTGGTATCTTGCAGTGCTGTGTCACGCTGTAGTGCTGTCCTGTGTGTGGTGCTGATTTCCAAAGTAGCAATTATTGTCAGACTTCAGTGTACGATTAATACCGATCGTATCGATCACTATCGGCTCAGCGGTTATTGGTCGTATGTGATCTCATCTTGGCTATGGCTCATGCTGCTGGATCTCCCATGACATCAGGCTCTGTGCAGACATGACAGGGGCATGATGTGGGTCGCGCTGCCGGCCCCCTGCAGGGCTGGCACCGGGCGCCGGCTGCGGGGGATTGGTGAGAGAGAAGTCAGTAGACGGCTTCAAGTCAATGCCGAGTTAAATGCCTGCTCTGCTCAGCCAATCACGAGAGCGGAAACGCAGACACACCCACTGATACCACGGGGGGCCGGTCTGCGAGCATCCAATCAGGAGGCGGGAAGCATGGCTATTGTGGCTGCACGCTGGATCCCGGGCGCCCGGTCCAACTGGAGACATTTCGCAATTCATGTGCAGCAACGAAATATGTGACCTTGTTCCTAGTAAATCCAGACGAGACTGTTCGGGGATGCGGAGTGACAGGCCTGCTGCTTACTGACTCTGTGCCCGCCACTGCCTGATAATGAAGCTTATTGACGAAAAGAAACATTGTAAGTATGAGAATGGCCGGGGGAGGACACCCTGACCCCAGATGTGTCTGTCATACTGAATGATGCTCTTCATAGGTGCGCCTGATGTGCGACATCTCTCTAAAAAGTCGCACTATGTGGCATAGATGTGCATATGAATTACAATGCAAAAAGGTCCCCAGTACAACTAAGAAAAATGGCTAGAAATAGCAATCCCTTTAAGATCCATAAAATGATAGAATCGTAGAGTTGAAAGGGACCTCCTGGGCCATCTGGTCCAACCCCCTGCTCAAAGCAGGATTCACTAAATCATCCCAGTCAGATGTCTGTCCAGCCTCTGTTTGAAGACTTCCATTGAAGGAGAACTCACCACTTCTCGTGGCAGCCTGTTCCACTCATTGATCACTCTAACTGTCAAAAAGTTTTTTCTAATATCTAATCTGTGTCTCCTCCCATTCAGTTTCATCCCATTGCTTCTAGTCTTTCCTTGTGCAAATGAGAATAAAGTTGATCCTTCTACTGATGAATGTAGCAGGTAGGCTCCCTTTGTTATGCTTTACTTGCATCTATTTATGGATCGGATTGGTATTTTTTTCCAAATTCCTTACACCTAGTAGTATAACTAAAGGCAACGTGATAACAAATATCCATTATTTACCTGTTCTGTCCCCACCTCTCCAGCACTGGCAGGAGATCTTGAGCACATAAGGGTTATTTATTTTATTTGAGCCCATTTTCTGCAGTTAGGCGTATTGCTTTATTTCTTTGGTGTTCTAAAAGGAATTTGAGAGAGGTATTGGTTGCATTGTTGGTGCTGTCAGCGTTGGGTGCAAACTCATCAGGGGTACAGAACAGTTGTCAGGAAAACTATTCTCAGTTATGTGGATTGTGATATCCTGTATAACTCATAGTGGGTGAGCAGGAAGAGTTGTCATTGGGACAAGCACTTCTTCTGGACAGCCTGAGGCCTGTTTCACACATCAGTTGTAATCCGCCAAAATGGCGGAAAACGGATCCGCCTGCGTACGGACATCAACGTGTGCCAGCGGACCGTTTTTTTGACGGATCCGGCGAAGGAAGAAATTTAATGGAACCGCTGTCAGAGAGAGAGATAATTTTTTCCTCAGCCGCCAGATCGGGATTTAGGGTTAAATTTACTGCAAACGCGATTCTGCTGGGCATGTGCAGTGTAAAGTGCGGATCCGGCCAGCCAGAAAAACGTTGCATTGTCCGCTCAGTCTTGTCAGTGGACGCCAAAATCTTGGCGGATCCGCAAAAAAAACCGGATCCAACAGATGCCCATCCGTCAAGATCCGCCGGTAATGCAAGTCTATGGAGAAAAAAACGGATCCGCCAAAAAAATGGAGGATCCGTTTTTTTTGCAAAACGGATCTTGACTGATGGAGACAAACGGAAGTGTGAAACAGGCCTGAGCCCCTGGCTTTTAGGGTCAGGTTTGCAGTACAAGTTTGCCTCATGCCACACTGTGGGTAAGCAGAACGCTCGGACGAGTATTTATGGCTTGGAATTCAGAAATTTAATTATGTGCAATTTCCTAACATATAACTCGTCAGTGTAAAGGAGAAGTTGTAGGGAAGAGAAATATTCAGCATTTTCCTTGCAGCCATACAGTAATCTATGTCTATATTGGGGAGCACAGTGGCTCAGTGGTTAACACTGCAGCCTTGCAGCGCAGGGGTCCTGGGTTAAATTCCACCAAGGACTATATCTGCAAGAAGGTTGTATGTTCTCCCCGTGTTTCCGTGAGTTTCCCTCGGGTATCTAGATTGTGAGCACCAGTGGGGAGAGCGATGATGTCTGTAAAGCGCTATAGAATACAATAGCGCTATATAAATCAATGACCCTTAAGCAAACTGTATAGATCTCCAGAAATGGTGACCTGTACCATGTTGTCAGTCTCCCCTTGTGCTCACATCACTGCTGGTCTCTTGATTCCTTTTGATGATATTGCATTAGGGAAGTGAATGGAGCACAGTTACCAGGTATATCAGGGTGAGGAACTATAAAAACCCCTTTAGGTTTAGTTTCACACTTGCACAATGAGAGCATTTTTGGTATCTGTATTATGGTGGCGCGTCCCGTCCTGGATGCTGATCTACTGACCTGAACTGTGGCCTATGGGTGGGAGGCTTGTGAGGCTCCTACTAGAGCACCCAGTTTTTCTGGTTTGGTCGGGATATTAGCCCAGTATAGGAGGCTGTAGGTCGTCACGTCCTGTTGACTTGTTTAGCATTGTTGATGCAATTACTTTCCCAGCTTGTGTTTTTTTGGATTGGAGGTAATTAAAGGTTACACAGTACACAACATATCTACACTTGTGTGGGGTGAGAACAAAGGGTATAGGGCAAAGAGGCCTTCCGGTAAGGTTGTTTGGCTCATCACTGTCTTACAATGAATAAAAGGGTTGTCTGCTTTGGAAATTCACTCAAACTAAATGTCACTTTATTTCCCCTCTTCAAGGATATTGAACATTCAGGCCACGTTCACACATTCAGTATTTGGTGAGTTTTTCTCATCAATATTTGTAAGACAAAACCAGGAGAGGGTGAGAAATCCAGAAGTGATAACGTGTTTTTATAAGGCCGGGGGTCACACTTCGAGTCTCGCATGTCAGTCCCCGACACTCGGATCGGAGCGTTCAGCTACATTGAAAGACATGCATCTGAACGCTCCGATCCAAGTGCCAGCGACAGTGCCTGGTATTGACGTGCGAGACTCGTGCGAGTTTCTCGCAAGTCTGATCCCGGCCTTATACTTTAACTCTAAGGCCGGAGTCACACTACAGCGAGATACGGCCGAGTCTCGCAGGTTAAAACCAAGCTCTGGCACCGGCACTCCAGAGCAGAGCGTGCAGCTTCATGTATTGCTGTGCGGCTGCACGCTCTGCTCCGGAGTGCCGGCGCCAGAGCTTGGTTTTAACCTGCGAGACTCTGCCGTATCTCGCTGTGTGTGATCCCGGCCTAATTGTGCCACTCCTGTTTTTGGCCAAATACTGAGGTAAAATATTGACCAAATACTGGACGTGTGAGCATGGCCTAGGATGCTGTCACATTACGCTCAGGCATCCGTTCAATGGCTCTGTTAGGGCTTATGTCCAAACCCCCCTCAAAGTGGGATTCAGACGTGGACGCCGGCCGGGCCATAGACTGTAATGTTGCTGACGGAGGAAACGCGCGCTCTGTCGTGCATAATTTTCGGCCATATACGCCTACTGGAGGCGGAAACCCAAATGTAGTAAACTGTGTCTGAGTGTTCCCTCCAGTAGACTTATACAGCCGAAAATAATGCACGACCGGTCGCACATTCGCTCTGTCAGCACCATTATAGTCTGTGACCCCGTCGGCACATATGCTGAATCCCATTTTGAGAGGGGAGAAGAACGGGTGCCTGAACGCTATGTGAAAGCACCCATCGGCTGTGTGCTGTGCAGATGGGATTTATTTTTTTAAGGTGCTCAAAAAGACGTGGGAAGAATTAATTAAATTCTCTTTCTTTGAAGAGTTTTTCATTTTCTGAAGCGGCTTCTGATTGGACATTCATTTTTTGGTGTCGATTCCATAAGGAAAGAAGAAAACATGCATTTTTTTTTTTTTACCAAACCAAAAGGCGGGGAGGTGGGGTAGCTCAATATACCAGTTTATACGACAAGCAAAAGTGGTTTCACCATAGCAAAGAATAGGAAAAGTCTTTCAAGCATTTTTTAACTGACTTTTCAGGCAATTTTTGGAGTGAAACAGCGGTTTGTTTTTTTCTGCAGAAAAGAAGCTGCATTTTTACAGCACCAGCAAAAAAAAAGTGGCAAACAGGTTTTGCTGTGTTTTTTTTATTTTTATTTTTTTATATTTGTCCTGCATTTTTGGTGAATAATACTAACATTATTAAAGGGAATCTGTCACCCTATTTTTCACCTATCAGCTGCCGGCACCGACTTCAGGGGCTTATCTACAGCATTCTGTAATGCTGTAGATAAGCCCAGATGTAACCTGAAAGATTTGAAAAATGTGTTAGATAATACTCACCCAGGGGCGTTCCGGTTCCGGTCTTGGTCCGATGAGTGTCACAGTCCGGTCCGGCGCCTCCCTTATTCTAACGGTGCCGACTTCTTTTCTTCCCGTCGCGGCTCCTGTGCAGGCGCACTGCTCTGCCCTGTTGAGGGCAGAGCAGAGTCCTGCAGTGCGCAGGCATTGGGAGAGGTGCGGCGCCTGCGCACTGCAGTATTCTGCTTTGCCCTCAACAAGGCAGAGCAGTGCGCCTGCACAGGAGCCACGACAGGCAGCAAAGATGAGGACGGCATCGCTACAAGATGGGAGGCGCCGGACTGCGACACTCATCGGACCCGGAACGCCCCTGGCTGAGTATTATCTAACTCATTTTTCTTATCTACAGTATTACAGAATGCTGTAGATAAGCCCCTGATGTCAGTGTCGGCAGCTGATAGGCGAAAAATAGGGTGACAGATTCCCTTTAATCATGTACTGTCGACAAATCCCATGTATTTTGCACTAAAGAAATGTGGCAAAAACTCAAAAATCTGCCTTTTCAACACAATGTTTTTACTGTGAAGAGAGCAGGTCTTGGCTGCAGATAGAATGCTGCGTGTGAACATAGTCTCAAGGTATCCCTAAAATCGGCAGCTAAAATCGCTGTTGATTTCGTTGCAGCAATGCTATGGCTATGCCTCCCTTTCACACTTTATAGGGAAAATTATGAAATCTGCAGCATAAACTGACTAGCTGTAAACTTTAAGGGTATGTGCACACGTTGCGGATTCTGCTGCGGATCCGCAGCGGATTTGGCCATGCGGATCCGCAGCGGATTCTCCTGCTGTGTACAGTACCATTATGTTGTATATAATGTAAAATAAAAAACGCTGTGCACACACTTCGGAAAACCCGCGCCAAAACGCAGCGGTTTGGAATCCGCAGCATGTCAATTCTTTGTGCGGATTCCGCAGCATTAGGCTGTGTGCACACGATGCAGACGATGCAGATTTGCAGCGGATCCGCAGCGGATTTTACCGCACAGAAACGTTGCATATCCGCATTGTGATGTACAGTAGCCTTAAAATCAATGAAAAAACCGCTGTGCAGACGCTGTGGATTTTTCCGCGCGGTTTTCCTGCGGTACAAAATCCGCAGCATGTTACTTCTTTGGAAAACCGCACAAAAACCGCAATAAAACCGCAGGAAAAATACAGGTCATTTGACCTGCGGATTTCTTCCGTTCTGCGCTGAAAAATCCGCAGGGCTAAAAAGTCTGTGTGCACACGGTGTGGATTCTGCTGTGGAATTTTCCGTGCAGATTTTGCTAAATCTGCAGGTAAAATGACCTGCGTTTTACCTGCAGTTTTAGTGCAGTTTTTGTGCGGATTTCCCCTGCAGTTTTCACCTGCAGATTTCTATAATGGAGCAGGTGGAAAACTGCAGCAAAACCGCACAAAAGAAGTGACATGCTGCTTCTTTTATTCTGCACCAAATCTGCGTGGAAAAATCTGCAGCATGTGCACAGCCTTTTTTGTTGTACATAGCCTTAAATGGTACTGTACATCACGTGCAGTTCTGCTGCAGTTCTGCAGGGCCAAATCTGCTGCAGAACTGCACAGAATCTTCACCGTGTGCACAGGGAGGGCCTTACACCTCTTCCATTATAGGAATCTGCAGGTGTTAAAACACAGGTGAAATCCGCACAAAAACTGAAGAAAATCCGCAGTAAATCTGCACTAACTCCGCAGCTAAAACGCGGGTCATTTTACCTGCGGATTTAGCAAAGTCCACGCAGAAAAATTTGCAGCAGAATCTGAACCTAAGGCCTCATTCACAAGTCGGCGTTTTCCGGTAAGTGTTTCATCAGTGCTTGTTAGCAAAAATCAGGAGTGGAACCTGTGAGAGCCACTCCTGGTTTTCACTTTAAAATGGCAATGAAACACTGACGAGAAAAACATGCTAGAGATTTAGTCCTAATTCACACATCGGTCAGCTTATGCTGCAGATCCCAACAGCCTGTGAAGGAGATTTTGTGACATGCACAGTGCCGTTCATGTAGTAAACTAGATTTTCCGCCTGGAAAATCCACTGTGTATGTGCTCCATGTGAATGTACCCTTAGTACTTGGTTCTTTCATCAGAATACAGTTGATCACTGGGGGTCCGAGCAGCGAACTTGGCGTACAGCCCCTTTAAGTAAACCAACACCTGTATACGGGAATAGAGTGTGTGTATGATATATACTGTATATATTTCTTGTACACATGAAGGAACATTCACCTGCAGCGCTGCAGGATATTTCACATTTTATGCCTTTACCCTACTTGTCAATGTGCAGAATACAGACTTCTGCTTACAGCGTCTTGGCCTCCTACAATAGCATATTGGTGAGTTTTAATTTTAAGGTGACATATACCATAGTGAAATGTTGACCCCTTAACTAAAGCTCATGTGAGTTGCAGGTTTTTCATATTCGCCCCGTTCACCCCTTCTGTTTTATTTCTAGTTGCCTATGAGTTGCTCAGATATAATGGTTGTCCCATTCCACGTGAGTACATGGCCCTCCTCTAATCTCTCCTCTTTGGACTTTAATTCGTAATTATTAGAGAATGATAAGTGTTAAATAATTGGACCATAATCCCGACAATCAGACATTTCTTTTTCTTCCTCATCATGTGATATTGTAAAAAATAAAAAAAAAAGTCTGTAGCCAATAGGTAACTAATATGTTAGGAAATGGCAATTCCCCAGTTTCTGTGTACTTTTGAACAATGTCCCTTCTCAGGTATAAGTATCTGGTGACTAGTTTACACGTCTGGACTACTGGGAGTTCGGATACTGACCAAATACTGAACGTGTGAACGTGGCCTTACCCTGACTCCTTCTGCAGAATACAGGCTGCCCATATTCTGCTTGACTTTTTTTTTTTTTCGTGGTATATTAAGCCTATAAGCCAGCGCTGAAAGAACTGTGTATACTGGGGCTCTGTAGTGACAGCAGCGCCCCTGAGGCCAACTCGGTGGTCGCAGCAGCGCCCCTGAGGCCAACTCGGTGGTCGCAGCAGCGCCCCTGAGGCCAACTCGGTGGTCGCAGCAGCGCCCCTGAGGCCAACTCGGTGGTCGCAGCACCTCTCACAGGGCTGATACAAGGGGAGCGCACAACATTGTCAGGTTGTTACTGCCATTCTGTGCTCTTTATGTGCCTTTGCTGCTTCTGCGTAGCATGATGGTTCTTGATGACTACATTCAGCTCTGAAGTATCTAACCACTGAATGCATGACTGTCAGAGACTGCTTCCAAGGCTAAGTTTAGTATTTACCTGGGAGCGGGCTTTCTCCAGGCAGATCTATTGTAGATGCAGTATATCCCTTTCTCTCCAGTGAATACAGTGCAGAATGTAGAGTTGTCAGGTTAACGGGCTGACACTTGAGGAGGAAAGTCATGCAGTTTACTCAAGAAAGAACTCTGTGACCTCGGTCACCTCCTTATTTAGGTGCAGCATTATTGTTTGTGTATGACTAGTAATTATAGCACCATAATACACAGGTACCTGTCACTCCTTTATTTGTGGGGGTTTTACTCCGCATTTTGCGGAGACAGTGTCACCAGGAGTGTGGGGTGTACGATTCCTAGACAAGAACCAGGTCAATTACTGCAACATAGAAAAGGAAGCTCGTCCATTGTAGATCTTTAGTTATATCTGGAGACATGATTTTTCTGCTGAGGAGCTGTTGTCCTTTTTGTCTGCACAGTGCCAGACCACTTAATCAGAATGGTCATTTAAATGATAATGAAACCCAATTGCAAAATTGATTTTCCTTAAAAAATTTGCACCATTTTAATGAACTCTTTGTCTCCTTGTATAGGGAGTTAACTGAGGATTCGGCAGTGAGCTTTTTCTGAAACAAGAGTTGCAAGCTAGCCTAACAATCAGTCTTGCATAAGGGAGTACATTAAAGGGGTTCTCTGGTGAAAACAAGTTATCACCTAGGCTTAGGGAACTTTTATCACCGATTGGGCTTTTTTTTTTTTAATTTTTTTTCATCCCTGCTAGAATGGAGCGTGTACTCAACCGCCTCATCATTCATTCTCTATGGTGCTACTGGAAAATAACAAGTGCAGCGCTTGACAGCACCATAAGGAATAAGTGGACAAGTATGCACTACCGCTCCATTCTAACAGGAGTAAGATTGTCCCATTCAGTGAGGACCACCAGCAAGCAATACGTTATCACCTACCTTATGGCTAGCTGATAACTAGTTCTCATTAGACAACCCCTATTAAGCCACATATTCCTATTTAAGAAGTATTGCTGTCTTGAAAATTTCAGTTATATGTCATATGCAAATTGCCTCTTCAGAGTGAAATAGGGCTTAAACTCTAGTGCCACCTAATTAAATAGCTTTTAAGTTTCCTTGCATGGCCTATAGGTCTCCTTACTCTGACATAGCACTCTCCAGAAGGAGAAACATTTCCCCTTAGGGCTTCTGTCAGAGTCCCTATAACCTTCCAAATCAAACCTCTTTTTTTATACTGATGAGGGGCAAACACCCTGAAACACTTGTCTACAATTGGACTGTATGGTTTAGCTTCTTATCTTAAGTCTTGAGGCAAGGCTTGTTAAAGGGTTGATATTGACTTATTGGATTGCTGCCCCCTATAGGTGGTACTAAAGTTCCAGCCCTCTTCCTCCATGAGGAGGGTATTTGCATATTTATTTTCCCATCAGAGCATTGCATGGCCTATAAGTCTCCTTACACTAACTTGACATTCTCCATATGCCCCTAGTGGTATAAGTATGACGTGCTCTAAATGTATAATAGGTGGCAATCCCACCTTTGAGACCTACCTTTCAGGGTGTTTGTGTCCCCTCTTCGCCCTTTTATAGCAATGCTTGGCTAAATCTTTAACAGTAATTCAGTATATACTTCTCTCGACCACCACGTCTCCATTGTTTTTCAGTGGCTCAAATGGCCACTGTTAATTTCCCGTACAAGCTCAGCATGAATGACAATCAGATTATTACAATTATGTGCCAACCATAGGGCTAAAAAAAAGGTTCTATTTTTCCTGTTACGGAAATATCTATTTACAGGCTTTTTAGTGTTTATTCCTTTTGTGTCTGATAGATGAAAGTGAACACATGTATTAAAGGGATCCTAGGATTCATGTCATAAAATAATTTCCTTCCCTTTGTCGTCATCTTCAAGAGTTGACAATTGTCAAGTTTGAAGCTCAGTACTGAGGGTTCCTTCCTTGTCCTGTGTACGGTCATGCCAGCATTGGCTATATACAGGGGTTGGACAAAATAGTGGAAACACCTGGAAACATCAACAAAAGTTAGTTTAATATGGTGTAGGTCCACCTTTTGTGTCGAATACAGCCTCGATTATCCGAGGTTTGGATTCATACAAAGTGTGAATTGTTTCCAATGGAATTGTAGTCCATTCTTCAGTTAAAACACCCTCCAGTTCTTTGAGTGACGATGGTGGCGGAAATCGACGTCTAACTTGAATCTCTAAATTCGGCCATAAATGCTCAATAATGTTGAGGTCTGGGGATTGTGGGGGCCAGATGAGATGCTCAACTTCATTAGAATGTTCCTCGTGCCATGCTTTAACGATTCTAGCTGTATGAATTGGTGCATTATCATCCTGAAAGATGGCGTTCCTCTCCGGGACAGTGCTTGAACCATAGGATGCACTTGGTCGCCCAAAATGCCTAAATAATCGCGGCTGTTAATTCTTCCATGAAGGGATATCATTGGCCCGGCGGATCTCCACGAAATAGCACCCCAGATCATCACAGAACCTCCCAACCGTAAAACATGGCGGAGAAGCCAGTGTGGATGGAATGCTTCTTTCGGCTGTCTCCAAACGTACACTCGGCCGGAGGTCGGAAATAGGGTAAATGATGATTCGTCTGAAAATATCATGTTTCCACTGCTCGAGGGACCAATTCTGGAGGTTTCTACACCACTCTAAATGCTTGGAAACATTTGTCATTGAGAGCAGCGGTTTTCGAATTGCGGCACTTCCGTGGAATCCAGATTTGTGCAGCTCCCGACGAACAGATTTCCTGGAAACTGGGTTCTGTAGGTGTTCATTGAGCTCAGCAGTGATTTTCGGAGCCGTGGTCTTGCGATCCACTCTCATAATTCTCTTTAGAGACCGACGGTCTCTCTCAGTTAACTTCGACTTTCGGCCGGACCTGTGCTTTGCTGCGGACGTTTTTCCTTCTCTTTCAAACGCAGTCATTACTTTGGAGACAGTACCTCTTGACACACCAAGCATTTGGGCACTTTCTGTTAGACTAGCGCCTGCCATACGAGCACCAACAATTTGGCCTCTTTGAAAATCCGAGAGGTCTGCCATTGGTATCAGGTTTTCATCAATGTTCTTAGAATTCTGCAAAACAAACAGTTAATTTACGTACACATATCACATAACCCAAATAATCAACAACAAAACATTACCATATGTCACGGTTTGCATGCTTATAACATGTTCGAAGATTATGATGCCAAACCGTTAGGTGTTTCCATTATTTTGTCCAACATATATAGATAGATATCTATCGCTCTGGCAAAAATTAAGAGACCACCACATCAAATCCCTGTCATGGGCAGCCCATTCTCCAAACCTGAACCCCATTGAAAACCTCTGGAATGTAATCAAGAGGATGATGGATAGTCACAAGCCATCAAACAAAGGAGAACTGTTTAATTTTTTTGTCAGAAATAGTGTGAAAGACTGGTGGAAAGCAGCCAAGACTCATGAAAGCTGTTTTTAAAAATCATGGTTATTCCACAAAATATTGATTTCTGAACTCTTCCTAAGTTAAAACATTAGTATTGATGTTTCTAAATGATTTTGAACTTGTTTTCTTTGCATTATTTGAAGTCTGAAAGCGCTGTTGTTTTTTTTTTTTTTTTTTTTTTTTTCATTTTGACCATTTTTCTTTGTCAGAAAAAAAATGCAAAAATTTATTGCTTGGAAATTTGGAGACTTGGCAGAAGTTTATAGACTAAAAGAACAATTTACATTTTACTCAAAAGTATACCTATAAAGAGAAAAATCGGAAAAACTGAACATTTGAAAGTGGACTCCTAATTTTTGCCAGAGCTAATTTTTATTTTTTTTGCTGTTTAACCCTCTAGACTGAGCATAAAGTTCAAAACGTATGGCTCAGCCAAGCGTTCACAGGTGGAGTGGAGAGAGCTGCTGCCAGACAATTTTGGCGGCGACATATCTTCCAGAGAACAAAAGGGTCTTGTGTTTAAATTCAGATTGCCTGACAGGTATCTCTCCCCCCAACATTATCTTTAGGGGAGAGGTGAGAGGTCCCCATACACTTAACATTGTCGGGCGATATCAGTGGGGACCGTGCTTATAATCAAATTTATTAGAAGCCTTAAAGAAGCACTCCAATCAATGGTTTATATCCTCTTAATATGTTGCAATCACCATATTATATAGCACTGTGTACTTACAGTTGCTCATTTTGCCTTTCTACCCAGACAATTCTCTTTTCTCAGCTCTATTTTGAAACAGGAAGCCTATAGTCCCTGCATTTATCATCCCCTTTTTACCTCCTGACCTAGCTGCTCCCCCTCCCCCGTGCAAGGGACTTTTGCAGTGAGTGATGACTCATACATGGAAAATTGACCTCCTATCTCCACATAGAGCTTAGAAGGATTCAGCTAGTCAGTTTTTGATCACATGATGTCATAGACCTAATGGAAAAGAGAAGAAGTAACTGAGTAGAAGGGAAAATGAGCAATTGTAAGTGCACAGTGTTGCATAATATGAGGATTGCAACGTATTAAGAGGATAAACATTGTTGATGGGCTTCTTTAAGACCTTTGATGTAGGAAATTAGCGTATGTTGGAATAAAGAGAAGTCACTGATTACATTATTCCATCAAAGTGGAGGGAGACCACCTTCTTGTAGTGGAAGGAGTACAGGTTTTGGCATTGCTGATTCGGCTTCTAGGATATGATGAAGAGCCATGGCAAATCATGGAAGTGTTTGTGAGGGGCAGAGGACAGCCCTAGAGCTGAGTAACGTCTTGGAATTCCTTTTCTTATGGGCTTCTGAACCAAGAAAAAGACCTGATTCGCCTAAGGGCATCTGTGTTGTCTGAAATGCGTCATTGTTTATGCGCTGCATCTTGTTGATGGTCTCACAAAATGAGCAACTGTAAGTACACAGTGCTATATAATATGGTGATTGCAACATATTATCCTATTATAAAAGTTCGGAGGTTTTAATTTAATGCCGGTACATTTATTGGAACTGAATTATTTTCCCAACTTATTCATACACCCTTACGCCTGGAGGTGCGCGGGCTACTTTCTCTTGTCTTTGTATTCCTGGAATTTCTGTAATTGCTAGAAATAGAAGCAGAAAAAAAACATTAAAAAAGAATTTGACATTTAAAATGTCATTTCATTATTTCATACTTTGTGTGAATAAAACTGTGTGGCTTAATGATGAGCACACAGAGGAGAGGAGTAGCCCATTTGTTTGCCGATACAGGCCCTAGGCCTCCATACACAATAGATATGTCGGCTGAGCAGGCAGATTAGAGAGTTATCCTACCTTAGTCCTGAACAGCTCATTTACATATAAGAAAAACATGGATTTCTCTGGAATAAAGGCCCCGTCACACTAAGCGACTTACCAGCGATCCCGACACCGATATCAAGGTGTCAGGATCGCTGGTAAGTCGCTATGTGATCGCTGGTGAGCTGTCACACAGACAGCTTCACCAGCGATCAGCACAGCGACGCCGAGCGCCCGGCATCGCTGGCCATCCCTGTAAAAAATAGAATCAAAATAAAAAGTATAGTAAAATTCTCACCTTCCGACGTCACGTTCAGCCATCCTGCCTCTCTCCACGCTCCGGTCCCAGTGATCCTTTGCACGAATGACCGCGAGACTTTGTTATCCCGCGAGACCGTGACATCTCGCGGTCATTCGTGCAAAGGATCACTGGGACCGGAGCGTGGAGAGAGGCAGGATGGCTGAACGGGACGTCGGAAGGTGAGAATAACTATATTTTTTATTTTTTTTTATATTTTTTACACCTGATCGCTGGTCTCCCGCCTGTCACACACAGTGATGCGTGCTGGTCAGCGGGAGCCCAGCGACCAAAGAGATGTCCAGAGGTTTCTTCCAGCGATCAGCGATACCGGCAGGGGGGCCGCTCGCTGATCGCTGTCACACGCAGCAATCTCGCTGGTGAGATCGCTGTTACGTCACAAAAGTTGTGACTCAGCAGCGATCTCGCTACCGAGATCGCTTAGTGAGACGGGGCCTTAAGACTTCAGATTGCAGATATCAAGGTGTAATTGTATTCACCTTCCTATGACCTTCATGCCCTTCTAGCTGGCTTAGGAGGGTTGATCCTATTGACAGATTCAAGACTTCAGGACTCAACATTTCCATTTAACGAGGACCTTGTCGCCTGACATAAGCATATAATTTTTTTTACAAGATCTGCTGTAAATGCTGCGGTCGATTTGTTTTTCTGTACTTCTCCATTTATGTATGGCCTCCTCTTCGCTGTGTGTAAATCTAGTCTTGTTAGCCAAGTGGAGATTATCCTCACTTTTCCACCTTGGAAACAAGACTAAATTGACATACTAATTAGAGATGGCCATATCTCAGGAACGGAGAGGAGCAGGAACCAACTATATAGAACTCCAGATTCAGAGTAAGGCCGGGATCACACGAGCAAGAAACTCGTCAATACTCGGCACTGCCGCCGGCACTGGGGAGCGGAGCGTGCAGCTGCATAGAAATACATGAAGCTGAACGCTCCGATCCGAGTGCCGGGTATTGACGTGCGAGACTCGTCCAAGTTTCTTGCATTTGTGATCCCGGCCTAACTGCGACATTCAGACCAGGTAATCCAAAAAAAATCATATTCATAGCAAATAATGGGTTCTCTCTTAAGGCTCTGCCAGCAATGTGTCTGCGGGAAGAATACTCTACATATGAAGTTGTCTGATGGACCATTCTGTGAGTTTTTCTCAGATCATGGTCTGTGAAACTAGCCTCATTCACTTGTATTGGGCTCTGTGTGATGTCTGGGCTGCACAGAATCAAGAATACATGTGTGTGAATAAACCTTAATGGCAGGGGTGGACATATCATTGGTGCAACCAGTACAGCCACACAGGGGCTAAAGAGGTAAGTGGGTCCATTTTCACCTCGGAAGCGGGTGGAATTCTGCATGAAGCTATTGGACGGCAAATGACCCATATACTGTTCATACACAGGAGCCTCTTTTGCCTGTGTCCACCAGTGTTTATTAGCTTATGTTCATCAAGGAACATCTAACAGAGCTCCAGTGTGGCCCAGTCTTCATATGGCAGTTTCCTCATCCTGTGTCCCACATATCATTGCTATCATAGTCCGGCTTCTGGTAGAGTACCCTCTGACGAAGCTACATGCGAAACGCTCGTCGGGGGGTACGGAGTAGTGTGCTTTGTGCTCAAAATGACATATCGTAAGTAAGAGTGAAATCCTATACCCACCATGAGTGCTATTGCTGGAGTAATCTATGATTAGTATATATAATTCCAGGTCTCTGTATTTAGGTTCCATTATTTTGATATATGGACATATATTTTTGGTAATTATCTTGACCTCACTGCCCAATTTTTCGAGTGGGTTTTATGTTTTTTTTTTTAATAAGTTTTTGTGTAAATTGATTATAATTAAAGTTGGATACATTTTGATCCAATCTTTTGTACTCTGTTTATTTTATTTTTGTGGTAGTTATATGATTATGTACAGGTCACACTGTTGCTTGCTGCCTCCCCCTCCCCCCATAGGGAGATGAAACTCGCAGGCATTGCTCCTTATCGTGGATCACATTGTACTAATGGTTTATAGAGTTACTTATAGTTGCACCTGGATATTTAAGTTTTGCATAGACAGCAAAAATATAAGTGCTGATTCAGACACAAAGCTGGGTACTGTGCAGTGTGACGAGTGGCATGACGCGCCAGCTCGTGCTCTCCTCCGCACTATCATTAGACACACTGCGTGCCCGCACTCATCAGTGATGCTGATGACCCTTTTCCAGCCTGACATCAGGTCTTGGCGCCTTTCACATGACTTGCCGACTACACAACATGGTTTGTGCAGTTCGGTAGAGGTAATTCTGACTGGCAGCGGCTGGCGGCTAATCCCATGAAACTGTATACAAAGTAGTGCATACAAAGTGGACGTAATCCACATGAAGGTTAGGGCACATATGGTGATAAAAGACACTCTGTGTTTCCAAAAACAATTTATTCCCTCCTTCTTCCAAATGTCAGTGTATGAACTAGTCGAATTCTACAACTGTGCACATGATTGACTACACTCATCAGGAATGGCCAGATTTCCCTATATTAATCCACCAGAAATAAATTACTCTTGGCTCTTTAGTCTTAATCCCAAATGATTAGGGTACTAACAAAAGGTTTTAAGGGAATCTTTCATGAGCATTATACTACTCAACTTGTAATATGGCTGCATAGTTTGTAGAAAAACATATATGCAAATTAGCCTGAAAGATCATGAGGGGTGGGCACTGTACTCTGAATTGGGGTTGTGTCAATGAACTCAATGTCTTTTCTGCAGATGAAAATGATATCTGCTTTGTAGCAATCCGATATGCCTGGGCCGAGAAAATGAGCTTTGATTGCACGTGCCTGGGCCGAGAAAGCGAGCTTTGGTTGCACGTGCCTGGGCCGAGAAAGCGAGCTTTGATTGCACGTGCCTGTGCTGAGAAATCGAGCTTAGATTGCACGTGCCTGGGCTGAGAAATCGAGCTTAGATTGCACGTGCCTGGGCTGAGAAATCGAGCTTAGATTGCACGTGCCTGGGCTGAGAAATCGAGCTTTGATTGCACGCGCCTGGGCCGAGAAATCGAGCTTTGATTGCACGTGCCTGGGCCAAGAAATCGAGCTTTGATTGCACGTGCCTGGGCCAAGAAAGCGAGCTTTGATTGCACACGCCAGTGCCGAGAAAGCGAGCTATGATTGCACGCGCCTGGGCCGAGAAAGCGAGCTTTGATTGCACGCGCCTGGGCCGAGAAAGCGAGCTATGATTGCACGCGCCTGGGCCGAGAAAGCGAGCTTTGATTGCACGCGCCTTGGCCGAGAAAGCGAGCTTTGATTGCACGCGCCTGGGCCGAGAAAGCGAGCTTTGATTGCACGCGCCTGGGCCGAGAAAGCGAGCTTTGATTGCACGCGCCTGGGCCGAGAAGTTGAGCTTTGATTGCACATGCCTGGGACTTTGAGAAAGCGAGCTTTGATTGCACACGCCAGTGCCGAGAAAGTGAGCTATGATTGCACGCGCCTGGGCTGAGAAAGTGAGCTTTGATTGCACGCGCCTGGGCCGAGAAAGCGAGCTTTGATTGCACGCGCCTGGGCCGAGAAATTGAGCTTTGATTGCACGTGCCTGGGCCTTTGAGAAAGCGAGCTTTGATTGCACGCGCCTGGGCCTTTGAGAAAGCGAGCTTTGATTGCACGCGCCTGGGCCTTTGAGAAAGCGAGCTTTGATTGCACGCGCCTGGGCCTTTGAGAAAGCGAGCTTTGATTGCACGCGCCTGGGCCTTTGAGAAAGCGAGCTTTGATTGCACGCGCCTGGGCCTTTGAGAAAGCGAGCTTTGATTGCACGCGCCTGTGCCGAGAAAGCTTTGAAGCCACATGCTAATTAGTATGGAAGTGAATTAGAGGCGTTTCTGCACGTACTTTGACTCGCCCCCAATTCATTTCCATGCTAATTTGCATGTGACTTCAAATTTTGATTTCTCAGCACTGGCACATGCAATCAACCCATGATTACTCTTTGATATCCAGGGCTGCTATTTTGATTATTTTTTTTTTTCTGGACAGCTTATTCCTTCTAGTCAAATAGCTGTCTCATTTGTATCGTTGTACGACCAATACAGCTGTATCACTAGTTTGATTAGTAAACTTTTCATTTACAGTTCTCTTTAGAAATAATAGTTTTTTTAAATTTAAAAGAATGTCAGGGCAAAATCCATTCACTCACAGCAAGCGGAGTTCTCCAATTCTGGAAAAAGGTTGTCCCTTTAGAATCTGCCATGTGGACGTGTCCTTATGGTGTAGGATCTTCATCGAGGGGAATGTCTTGGCTCTTTCTGCTGGATTCTTAGACCTGGTATTACACGTTTGCCTACTCGCTCTAGTTTCTACAACACGTGCACTTTTAGAAATGCCATTTAGTGTATAGGACAGATTTTGATTGTATAAATTTCAACCTAGGAGAACAAAACCCAAAGGCTATATTCAGACAGAAAAAAGCTTTTCTGTCCATTTAACTGCAGATTTACATGGGGATTTTTTTTTTCAGTGCCCTTAAAGAGAACCATTCACTGGTCATAAATGCTTCTTTTTCACCTGGTGTAGATGCCGCTGTTCTGAATCCGGCCTTGATTTTTCTTATGTTCCTGCATCATTCTCTGATCCTGAGCTATGGTCCCCTCTTCCCTGATTGTTGTCAAGGGGGTGTGGTCTACAAGAGGAACCACATGGAGATCTGAGCTCCCCGCAGGGAGAACAGCAGCATATAGGCCTTGCAAAAAAATGCATTTTATGGCAGTGACGGGTCCTCTTTGAATGGTACCTGTAATCACAGAAGTGCATGAACATACCAGGGTCATGTGTTTTTACTGCATTGGATCCTTTTTTGTAAATATCTTCAAAAATAGTGTAAAAAAAATCAGGTGTGATATACCTAGAAGCCAGCAACACACCATTCCCCCCATGTGGTGCTGTGGTTACTGTGCGTCACTCTTGTTTGGAGCCCTTAGACCTTTCCCCCGGATTGCTGTCTACTACAGCCTAGATCACATTTCATCCTTTCAGTTGCCACCTGCTTGCTCACCCCACGTGATTGGTGATGAACTGGAAGGATATTAGGTGAGTAGAACAGAATTCCATTCAAGCGTCAGGCTTTCATTAAAGGGGTATGCCCACCTCCAAGATCCTATCCCAATATGCAATAAGCGTAGTAGTAATAATAATATTAGCAAACACCTCTAATTAGAAAGGTAGTATAGTTCTCCTGATTCACTGTGTCTCTTTCCTCATGTGCAGGGCATTGCAGTAACTTAGGTAGTTTTCGCAGTTTTCATAACCAAAGTCTCAAGAGGCTGGAAACAGAAGAAAAAGTGTGTCAATGGGGTCACAGCTAGGGATGAGTGAACGTGTTCGGATAAGGTGTTATCTAAGGTGTCTTCGACGTGCTCGAATATTATGTTCGATTCCCCGCGGCTGCATGTCTCATGGTTGTTCGACAGCTGTTTGTTAGGCAATCCCTACATGTGTTGCAGCTGTTGAACAGCCGCGAGACATGCAGCGGCGGGGACTCGAACATAATAGTCAAGCACGTCGAAGTCACTCGGTTAAAGCCCCCCTTCTCACATAGCGAGATCGCTGAAGCGTCACCGATTTTGTGACGCAACAGCGATCTCGCTACATGTCACACGCAGTGGAGACCGGCCCCCCCGCTGGATATCGCTGATCGTGCGTCCCGCTGGCCAGCATGCATCGCTGTGTTTGACGCCGACGAGCGACCTTGTTGTGAGAACCTAACAAACCTCTGTAATAACTCGGCTGCATCCGATTAAGCCATGACTTCATCCGTGTGTGGAGCGAGAACAGTTCGCAGCGATTCTACATCACCTCTATATTTAGAGCCACAGCAAAACACTCGAGTGTTTTGTATTAGATGCCAAGTTCGCATTCAGCGGCAGGGTGGGCTCGTCCGCCATTTCTTTGCCCTGGTTGGCCGTTGCAGGAGGCAATAGAGACCTTATTCTTGCCTTTCCCACCACTCAAGGCTTTTCTCATGTGGCCATTTTTGTGTAGAAGCCAAAAGGGAGAATAAAATCCTCTCCAGTACGTTAATGCCTCTTTCACTGGGATTACGGAGTACGGTATATTGTACCACAGGCTTTCTGTTATTCTGTAAATTATCATATGAGGGAGTAAATCTCTTTTCTGTGAAGGGGTAGTCTACTTACCGCAAATAAAGGTCACTACATGGTGTAAATGAAAACTAGTACAAGTTTCCATTATACTTTCTGCACCAACTCCTTCCAGCATTCAAGGTCTCCGCTGTGATTTAATAGTTTAATTTGCGGTCATATGATAATATCACAAGATGTACTGTCGCCACACTCCACTGCCCTCTAACAATGATACTTGGTAGAAATCACATCTGGTCCAAGTATTATATATTGAGCTACTACGACTGAGCAATGGTTTTCAAAATTGGACATAAGTCTTGGAACTCAATTTCTGCTCCAAGCAAGAAAAGCCTCTTTAGATGATGTTTTATTACTTTACCAGAATTATTTTAGCATATACTTTATTTTTTTTTTACACTTGGTATGATAATTGTTGTTGTTCAACTATGTTAATGTGATCTTCATTTCCTTTCACTTTTTTTTTTCTCCTCTCCTCTTCACCCCCTTTTCTCTTTTCCTTTGTTTGGTTGCCTTTCATTTCACTTAATTCCTTTCCTGACCCCTTATCCCCTATACTGTAAAAGTCCCCTAGTAAAAAGAAGTTTGAAACAAAATTGAACATAAGGTTCTAAAGTTAACATTTTAATTAAAGTCATAGTAGAAAAAGACAGCAGGATGGCACTCACCGTTCTCTTGAAATGATTCACTTTATTTCATATTAATAAAGCATAAGCATTGGCACGGGAGAAATGCAAAAAGACGGACGACAGCCGTTTCGTGCACAATGCACTTCAACAGGTCCCCAAGTGAAGTGCATTGTGCACGAAACGGCTTTCGTCCGTCTTTTTGCATTTCTCCCGTGCCATTGCCTATGCTTTATTAATATGAAATAAAGTGAATCATTTCAAGAGAGCGGTGAGTGCCATCCTGCTGTCTTTTTCTACTATGATATTTCATGTTTTTTCTTCACATGGATAGAGCACCCGTTCAGCAAGGGTTACAGGTGTCACACTGATAGCGGTTATAAGTGGCTTTGCGGGTATTTCATTCTCAGGGACAGTGCCGGATGTTTCTTTTTTCTTTGACTGACTAATTTTAATTAAAGTGTATAAGCCCACTGCCACATCACGGCGGCCTCTGTAGTGGGTCCCTGTCACCCTATTTTTTGAGTATCAGCTGCCGCCACAGCCATCAGGGGCTTATCTACAGCATTCTGTAATGCTGTAGATAAGCCACCGATGTAACCTGAAAGAGAAGAAAAACAAGTTAGGTTATACTCACCCAGGGGCAGTCCGGTCCGATGGGTGTCGCGGTCCGGCGCCTCCCATCTTCTAACGGTGACGTCCTCTTCTTTGCTACCCATTGTGGCTCCTGCGCAGGCGCACTGCTCTGCCCTGTTGAGGGCAGAGCAGAGTCCTGCTGTGCGCAGGCACTGGACCTCTCTAACCTTTCCTGGCACCTGCGCAATGCAGAACTCTGCTCTGCCTCAACAGGGCAGAGCAGTGCGCCTGTGCAGGAGCCACAACGGGAAGCAAAGAAGAAGACGTCACCGTTAGAAGATGGGAGGTGCCGGACCGGATGGCGACACCCATCGGACCAAGACCGGACTGCCCCCAGGTGAGTATAATCTAACTCATTTTTCATCTCTTTCAGGTTACATCAGGGGCTTATCTACAGCATTCCAGAATGCTGTAGATAAGCCCATGATGGCGGTGCCAGCAGCTGATAGTCAAAAAATGGGGTGACAGATTCCCTTTAAAGAATAAGTCTCAGTAAAAAATGTCATAATTCTTCCTATTTCTGTATGCGATGTAGTGCAAGTTTAATAAATACTGACTGTCAACTTCCCTGGTTTCCAGCACCACTCTTGTCCTCTGCTGGCTCATGTAACAAGTACTACTCAGCTTTGCCAGCTCACATGGGGGGGCAGTGCTTCTTTTCCATTGTAAGGCTAAGATCACATGTCCAGTAATCATCCATTAGAACCATAGGCGTAGCTAGGGTTTTGGTTCAGAGGGGGCGAAAATTCTGAGTGGGCCTCTAACCAGAGAACCTCAGCAGATGACCACGCTCTTGCTGAAAATAATCTATATATAAAAAGACCAATATTGATGTTACCGCCATATGGTCAGTGGTAAATAATACCAGTCCTACAGAACATATAATTGATTACAGCAGAGTTACAGATAATGACTTACCGCTGACATTCTTTCTGATGGAATCGTTCACTTTTCCCGTCTCTTCCATATGGCCCAGACCGACATGACGACTCCTCCAGCCAGGACTCTGCTACAGAGAATACAACAAAGACACGTTTCACTTCTCATATTTTCAGCACTGTCACCAATTGGACTATTCTCAGCCTGCACAAACTGCTCATCCTGCTGATACCCCAATACTGAGCCGCTGCTGCCGTATGTGTCCCTATTACTGCACCTGATACCCCAATACTGTGCCGCTGCTGCTGTATGTGTCCTTATTACTGCATCTGATACCCCAATACTGTGCCGCTGCTGCCGTATGTCTCCCTATTACTGCACCTGATACCCCAATACTGAGCCGATGCTGCCGTATGTGTCCCTATTACTGCACCTGATACCCCAATACTGAGCTGCTGCTGCCGTATGTGTCCCTATTACTACACCTGATACCCCAATACTGAGCCACTGCTGCCGTATGTGTCCCTATTACTGCACCTATTGTGTGGTTCTGTGCCCTCTAAATTCTAAAGCATCCCTCTATAATATAGTAATGCCGGGTGCAAGTGCCGTAAAAACAGTGCCCACATTTTGTCCCCTAGAAAGTATTAATGTCCTCTGTGTGCCCCTTTGACAGTCACAGTAACCTGAGTTCCCCTATAACAATAAGTGCCCACTTTACATTTAATAATGTCCCGAGCCTCTCGCCTTTAAAGCTCACCTCTACACAATATGTTGCTTTTTTATGCACAGTCTAATGCCCCCTCACTGTGTATATACTGACCCCTTAGTATCCCCCAAACTGTTTGATAGCTCTAACACTATTCTCCACACTGTATGTTGGCCCTCTAGATAGCCTCTATATAGTATAAGGCACGAGACAATCTTCAATAGAGGCCTCCATATAGTATAATGCACTCCCCATAGTCAGACTATATAGTATAATGCACCTCCCAAAAGCAGACTCTAGTTTAATGCACCCCCATAGGCCGCCTCTATAGTATAATGCAGTCCCTAATATAATGCACCCCCATAGGCCGCCTCTATAGTATAATGCAGCCCCTAATATAATGCACCCTTATAGGCAGCCTCTATAGTATAATGCAACCCCTAGTATAATGCACCCCCATAGGCAGCCTGTATAGTATAATGCATCCCCTTAGGCAGCCTGCATAGTATAATGCACCCCCAGAGACAGCTTGTATAGTATATTGCACCCCCATAGGCAGCCTGTATAGTATAATACACCCCCATAGGCAGCCTCTATAGCATAATGCACCCCCATAAAAAATAAATCCAATACTCGCCTTTCTTCCTTGATCCTCCGCTACTACGACCGCCTGCACATCTCCGGACCACGGGCGCTGAGTAGTGATGTCATCGCGACCCCGTCAGTGTCGGCGTCGGAGACGTCAGACGCTGAGAGAGAGATGATGGGAGAGGGAGCGTAACGATCCCTGTCTCTTCACTGCGGTCAGCTGTATCGACATCCAGCCGATACAGATGAACCTGCGATGACGGGCGGGGGGCCAACTGCTGGCACCAGGCTCCCACCGCCTGCTCAGGGGCCCCATAGCAGCCACGGGCAGAGCAGAGAAATCGATTGCTCTGCTGCAGAATGTAACTATATCAGCGTGCTGTGCACACCGATGCAGTTATAGTAGCATAGCCCCTGGTGGGCCCCCTCATAGCGCGGGAACCCGGGGCGACCGCATCCTCTGCTCCCACCTGGTAAATACGCTACTGATTAGAACAGATCTAGCAGCAATCAGTTGACAAACGTTTGTGTCCGCCTGAAAAAGAAACTGATTTCAACTGCATCTGTTTTGTTTTTTTTACCATTCAAGTCTGTGGAAAACAGATCTATTAAATATTTTCTTTCATTTGAAAAGGATCCGTTTTTTGATTACTGGAGGTGGAAAAAGAAATCTATATCATACACTACTGGACATGTGAACTTTCAAGAAATTAGCTATCTGAAACAGATCCAGTAAGCAAAAAACGGATCCTTTTCAAATGGGAGAAAAATGGATGGATATTTAACGGATCCTGTTAGTGAGGGGGAGAACTGTGCAGCACAGTTTTCTCAATAAAAAGGCTTTGGGAATGCTCCACCCAAAGCAGGCAGGGTCTGTCTACTGACTAAGACACCTAACTTTTTTAGCAAGATATAGAGAAATACAATTCACTTCCCTAGAGCAGTTCAGATCCCTGACATAGCTAACTACCATGGATGATTGCTCGACCAACATGCTGCCCCTATTTCTTTTTGTCAAGCAACGAACAACAATCATGCACAAATTTCAGAATATTGGGAAGTCTCCCACAGAACTACAGTGTAGAAAATTACCACCTTGTTAAACTACATTGAGAAGTCCTGTATGTAGAAACGGAAATGAGCAGATGGGAAATATCTTCTCTTATTCCATTTTGATTATCTTTTCCAGCCTTTTCCTGCAGAAATGAGAATATAATGAAAGTTTTATGTATGGATTTTTTCCATTTCTTTCAGCCTTCCCATGGTTTGGAATGGACATTGGGGGAACACTGGTGAAGCTCGTTTACTTTGAGCCTAAAGATATCACGGCAGAAGAAGAACAGGAGGAGGTTGAAAACCTGAAAAGCATAAGAAAATACTTGACTTCAAATACAGCGTACGGTAAAACTGGTATCCGAGATGTACACCTGGAACTGAAAAACTTGACCATGTGCGGCCGCAAGGGCAATTTGCACTTCATCCGCTTCCCTTCGTGTGCCATGCATCGCTTCATCCAGATGGGGAGTGAGAAAAACTTCTCCAGCCTGCACACTACACTATGTGCCACCGGAGGGGGCGCCTACAAGTTTGAAGAAGACTTCAGGACGGTATGTATGGGAAAGGGCACTGTGTCATGAGTGATCAGAACAGGATCTCAAAGTCCAATCGAATAGAACCATCTAAATAAACATTTTTTTTGAAAGCATGCTTTGCTCAGATTGACCAGACATGGGGTAAATAACCATTAAAATATAGTGTTATCTGTTCTAAATTGCTTCTCCTAGAAATATAACATTGAGATAAATAAAAATGCTAAGTCTGGCAACCATTAAAAGGAGATAAGGACAATTTGGAGGTTCAAGGAAACCCTTTACAATGGGGATGGAAAAGCCACATGCATAGAGGGTCTTTTGCTTTCCAGAGTTCCATTGGGGAAGAATATACCACCATTCTCCCCATAGATAGAAGTACTGAAAGTGGAAATGACACCATACTGCTGATGTGCCATAAATGTTGTAGAATGTACTATTTCTTTAAAAAGGGTTCTCCACGAAGGCGATCAGAATGGCTACCATCACATATTTCAAACTGTAACCTGTCTTAGTCACTTATCAGGATGGGTTGAAGGATAGAAGAAAACACCACTTGTAACATGTCTACACTGTCAGGCTGAAGAGCAGCATCGTGAACAAACATAACTGATGAGCTCATTCAGCTGCGGAGTAGAGAAAAAGCAGGTGAGAGAAAATCTCTCCGGCTGTCTGAGCAGAATGGGTTTTTGTTTCTTACTTCAGCATTGCTCTGTGCTTAGTTAGCCTTCATGCCCTGCTGTAAAGCTCTGACTGCCTGGAAGAAGGGGGTTCACAAATGAGCACGGAGCAAGACTAAAGCAGGAGAAACCAAACTGTTCTGCACAGTCAGCCAAGGAGAACTTTATTTTTTTTTATTCAAGCGGTGTTTCTTCAGTTTGCAACTCGTCCTGACACATGACTAAGATTGGTTGCAGCTTGAAATACATGATGGCAGCTATTTTGATCACATTCTTGTAGAATCTTTTTAAGTTTCATTGTGGGTCCTTGGCATTAATTCATTCTGACAAGGTAGTTCTCAAACCAGAAAACGTTGCATGTTTCTGCTTTACAAAGTCTATTTGGGAAGATGTGTAATCTCCTGATTGCCATCTCCCATGATCCACATCTTGAAAGGAAATGTCCAAATCGTTGATAATACCAAAATTAAATATACCACTTATTTTATATGCAAGGTGGTCAGTTATGTTCAGTTTGTACCCCAAGAGATCAAGTAGGATTTCTAAACCTGCTAAGGTCTCCATTTTATCATCTAAAATCTGCAAATTATTTTTTTTACTTGCAACTCACTATCTTAGGTTTTTGATGCAATCTCTCCCGGCTAGGAACAGGCTACAAAAAAAAGGAAACAAAAAAAAGTTTTCTCTGGTTGTTTGAAGAATTTTCTCATGAAACTTGGGAGCCACCACAGTGATCAGTTCATCCCTTGTGGGGTCAAATTCTCATAAGGTGATGAGGGCTGTTGGCCAACTGTTCATACAGGAGTTGCTTACCTCTTCGGATTCCTCCTTTAAACATGAGCAGTTGTCTGAGTGCTGTTTTCATTTGGGAGAGAGGAGAAAGCTGCTGCCAGACAACCCTGGCAGTGACTTATGTCCCTTCAAAACATAAGGTTTTGAAATTCCAATTGCCTGATACTTCTCTGATGTCGGAAGGCCCTTATTAAATGGTCAATGATCTCTTTCAAATAGGCAGGTTTGGTTGCCTTTTACCTAATGTGTATTGGCAATTTGCTCCTGGTAATCAGCAGTTATTGCTCATTGGGGGAAGTTTTATTGGCCCGTACATTTCCAAGGCATTTTCAGTTTTCCCATTTCAAAGCTAAGGATCACCATTTAAAAGAAAATGGAAATCCAGCAAAGCCACCCCTGACAGCTGACCCCTGGTTGTGCAACTGCCCAAACATGGCTGCTAGCAAGTTCACTTTTAAAATTGGGCATTTGTTCAATGGTAAAATGCAATGTACGACTGAATGGCTTGGCAATGTATATAGGGTACAGAACTTGTCTGGTACATTCATTCTCATGTAGCAGTCAGACCTCTTATCCCAGATAAATGTCACACCTCAGTTTACACTCTCACTACTTGTACAGTCCTTGACTTTAGATAACCGGCAGCAATAGACAGAAATCAAAGGGCAAAGTAATAAGTGAAAACATCTTGAGGTCCATTACCATATCTGAATTGTTGTGTACAGGCAGACCGGCTATATTAGTACATGGGACACATTTATATAACAGAGAACACGTGTAGGATTAGGCCTGTTTTACACTTCAGGTTTTTTTACGTCAGCCCAAATCCGCCAGAGTATGAAAAAACGGATCCGTTTCCGTTTGCCACAAACGGATGTCACAGGATCCGTTTTTGAGAGAGAGATTCCGCAGCCAGAACGGAGTTTGGGGTTAAATTTCTGGCAAGAAAGTTCTTCCGGGTATGCTCAGTGTCAAAAAGCGGATCCGTTGCCGGATTCCGGTTGGCAACGGATCCGCCACCCATAGGCGACCATTATAACTAATGGCGGATTGCTATCCGCTATTTTGACGCAGCCAAAAAACGTTTCATTGTCCGTCAACTTAAGTCAGTGGACGCAAAAATTATGGCGGATCCGTCTAAAAACAGATCTAACGGATGACCATCCGTCAAAATCCGCCGCTAATGCAAGTCTATGGGGAAAAAAACGGATCCGCCAAAAAAAATGGTGGATCCGTTTTTTTGCAAAACAGCAGATTTTGACTGGTGGAGGTCATTTTGCAGGGCTCTGGCAGTACTCCTCTTGATCCTCCTTGCACAAAGGCGGAGGTAGCCGTCCTGCTGCTGGGTTGTTGCCCTCCTGCGGCCCCCTCCATGTCTCCTGGTGTACTGGCCTGTCTCCTGGTAGCGCCTCCAGCCTCTGGACACTATGCTGACACACAGCAAACCTTCTTGCCACAGCTTGCATTGATATGCCATCCTGGATGAGTTGCACTACGTGAGCCACTTGTGTGGGTTGTAGAGTCCGTCTCATGCTACCACGAGTGTGAAAGCACAACCAACATTCAAAAGTGACCAAAACATCAGCCAGAAACCATTGGTACTGAGATGTGGTCTGTGGTCCCCACCTGCAGAACCACTCCTTGATTGAGGGTGTCTTGATAATTGCCAATAATTTCCATCTGTTGTCTATTCCATTTGCACAACAGCATGTAAAATTGATTGTCAATCAGTGTTGCTTCCTAAGTGGACAGTTTGATTTCACAGAAGTGTGATTTACTTGGAGTTATATTCTGTTGTTTAAGTGTTCCTTTTTTTTTTTTGAGCAGTGTGTGTGTATGTATATATATATATATATATATATATATATGTGTATCAGCCACGCCCACTCCACATAGCCCCACCCAATCACTAAGCGTCTTTCATTTCACCAAAACTGTTTAAAAGAAGCTGAGCTGTGATTGGTCGCTATGAGCACACCTCAGCAGACACTGACCGGATGGGAGAAATCTAGCATCCTTGGGAACATAAGCTCCCAGCCATTGTCTGCCCCCCAGAAAGGAGCAGAGAGCACATGACAGAAATGAAGCCCCCCGTTCCTGCCCATATACCCATCACACATCCTCCATCCCATAGGCACATCTTCCCTCTTAAAGGGATCTGCGCTGTGGAAGTTAGGGCAAATCTCTCAGCGCTCTGATTCTGACCCCAGGCCTCTCTTAAAAGGATCCCCAGTATGGAAGCTAGGACCGTTCCACTCAGCGCTGTGGTTCTGACCCCAGACTCTCTTAAAGGGATCATTGGTATGGAAGTTAGGGCAATTTCACTCAGCGCTCTGGTTCTGACCCCATTCCCCTCTTAAAGGGATCCCCAGTATGGAAGTTAGGGTAAATCCCTCAGCGCTCTGATTCTGACCCCAGGCTTCTATTAAAGGGATCATTGGTATGGAAGTCAAGGCAAATCCACTCAGCGCTCTGGTTCTGTTGCCAGGCCTCTCTTAAAGGGATCCCTGGTATGGAAGTTAGGACCGTTCCATTCAGCGCTCTGGTTCTGACCCCAGGCTGACGGGATGATGTGGCATATTAGGGGTAGTAGTCCGGTTGCTCGGACGGGATGATGTGGGATATTAGTGGTAGTAGTCCGGTAGCTCTGGCTGACAGGATGATGTGTAATATTAGTGCTAGTAGTCTGGTGGCTCTGGCTGACAGGATGATGTGGGATATTAGGGGTAGTAGTCCGGTAGCTCTGATGGAATGATGTGGGATATTAGTGGTAGTAGTCCGGTAGCTCTAGCTAACAAGATGAAATTGGGATATTAGTGGTAGTAGTCCGGTAGCTCTGGCTGACAGGATGATGTGGGATATTAGGGGTAGTAGTCCGATAACTCTGCCGTAATAATGTGAGATATTAGTGGTAGTAGTCCGGTGGTTCTGACTGGATGATGTGGGATATTAGGGGTAGTAGTCTGGTGGCTCTGGCTGTGCGGGATGATGTGGGATATTAGGGGTAGTAGTCTGGTGGTTCTGACAGGATGATGTGGGATATTAGGGGTAGTAGTCTGGTGGCTCTGGCTGACTGGATGATGTGGGATATTAGGGGTAGTAGTCTGGTGACTCTGGCTGACTGGATGATGTGGGATATTAGGGGTAGTAGTCGGGTGGCTCTGGCTGACGGAATGATGTGGGAAATTATAGTGAATGTGGCTATGTAGAGTTGGCGGGGCTTTACACTCCGAAAAAATGTGTTGGTGCGTGTGTATGTGTGTATGTGTATGTGTGTGTATGTATGTGTGTGTATATATATATATATATATATATATATATATATATATATATATACAGTGCCTACAAGTAGTACTCAACCCCCTTCAGGTTTACACATTCGGAATTAACTTGGCATTGTGACATTTGGACTGTAGATCAGCCTGGAAGTGTGAAATGCACTGCAGCAAAAAAGAATGTTATTTCTTTGTTTATTTTTTTTTTAAATTGTGAAAAGTTTATTCAGAGGGTCATTTATTATTCAACCCCTCAAACCACCAGAATTCTGTTTGGTTCCCCTAAAGTATTAAGAAGTATTTCAGGCACAAAGAACAATGAGCTTCACATGTTTGGATTAATTATATCTTTTTCCAGCCTTTTCTGACTATTTAAGACCCTCCCCAAACTTGTGAACAGCACTCATATACATGGTCAACATGGGAAAGACAAAGGAGCATTCCAAGGCCATCAGAGACAAGATCGTGGAGGGTCACAAGGCTGGCAAGGGGTACAAAACCCTTTCCAAGTAGTTGGGCCTACCTGTCTCCACTGTTGGGAGCATCATCCGGAAGTGGAAGGCTTATGGAACTACTGTTAGCCTTCCACGGCCTGGACAGCCTTTGAAAGTTTCCTCCCGTGCCGAGGCCAGGCTTGTCCGAAGAGTCAAGGCTAACCCAAGGACAACAAGGAAAGAGCTCCGGGAAGATCTCATGGCAGTGGGGACATTGGTTTCAGTCAATACCATAAGTAACGTACTCCACCGCAATGGTCTCCGTTCCAGACGAGCCCGTGAGGTACCTTTACTTTAAAAGCGTCATGTCAAGGCTCGTCTACAGTTTGCTCATGATCACTTGGAGGACTCTGAGACAGACTGGTTCAAGGTTCTCTGGTCTGATGAGACCAAGATCGAGATCTTTGGTGCCAACCACACACGTGACGTTTGGAGACTGGATGGCACTGCATACGACCCCAAGAATACCATCCCTACAGTCAAGCATGGTGGTGGCAGCATCATGCTGTGGGGCTGTTTCTCAGCCAAGGGGCCTGGCCATCTGGTCCGCATCCATGGGAAGATGGATAGCACGGCCTACCTGGAGATTTTGGCCAAGAACCTCCGCTCCTCCATCAAGGATCTTAAGATGGGTCGTCATTTCATCTTCCAACAAGACAACGACCCAAAGCACACAGCCAAGAAAACCAAGGCCTGGTTCAAGAGGCAAAAAATCAAGGTGTTGGAGTGGCCTAGTCAGTCTCCTGACCTTAACCCAATTGAAAACTTGTGGAAGGAGCTCAAGATTATAGTCCACATGAGACACCCAAAGAGCCTAGATAACTTGGAGAAGATCTGCATGGAGGAGTGGGCCAAGATAACTCCAGAGACCTGTGCCGGCCTGATCAGGTCTTATAAAAGACGATTATTAGCTGTAATTGCAAACAAGGGTTATTCCACAAAATATTAAACCTAGGGGTTGAATAATAATTGACCCACACTTTTATGTTTAAAATTTATTAAAATTTAACTGAGCAACATAACTTTTTGGTTTGTAAGATTTATGCATCTGTTAATAAATCCTGCTCTTGTGTGAAGTTTGAAGGCTCTAACTTATTTGCTGCATCTTATCAAACCTGCTAAATCTGCAGGGGGTTGAATACTACTTGTAGGCACTGTATGTATGTATGTATGTATGTATGTGTATATATATATATATATATATATATATATATTGCTCAAAAAAAAGGGAACACTTAAACAACAAAATGTAACCCCAAGTCAGTCACACGTCTGTGAAATCAACACTGATTGTGGTTCAATTTCTCCTGCTGTTGTGCCAATGGAATAAACAACAGGTAGAAATGATAGGAAGGTCACTAACATCCATGTGTCTGCTCAGTAAGAGTGTCTAGTGTTCCCTATATCTTTTTGAGCAGTTTATATAGATATAATCATTATAATTTGTTATAACTAACCATAGTTAGTTACTATGCCCGGGCAGTGCCGGGCTCTTCAGCTAGTCCTGTATAAACCTGATGATCATTTATCATACACTTTCCTCTCTATGGAGTTGGAGTCTATAAGTAATTACTCACCCAGCCACAGATTTGATCAGTATTCCATTACTTTTGAAGGCCAAGGACAGTAGTGGCTCCAAACTACAGAACACACTCACAATCTTTCAATTTTTTCGTCTTCACTTGACACACATGCCTCTCTTCTCAAGACGTTTCACACCTGTTTTTGGGATTCCTGAATAAAAATCAAACTCCCAGTAAACAACTCATAATTTAATATGTGAATTAAAAATGTCCACTTCATGGCATATGAATAAAAGTTTTTACAGTGGCTATATGTATAATGTACAGTTAGGTCCATATATATTTGGACAGAGACAACATTTTTCTAATTTTGGTTTTAGACATTACCACAATGAATTTTAAACAAAACAATTCAGATGCAGTTGAAGTTCAGACTTTCAGCTTTCACTTGAGGGTATCCACATTAAAATTGAATGAAGGGTTTAGGAGTTTCAGCTCCTTAACATGTGCCACCCTGTTTTTAAAGGGACCAAAAGTAATTGGACAGATTAAATAATTGTAAATAAAATGTTCATTTCTCTAGTCACCTTCCACGACAGCCACCTTGGAGGTTGTCTCCCCGCCTTAATGGGGGACAGGAAACACAAAGAGGTTAAATAACCATCCCCTTCCTGCTACCTCAGTGTTTTTTCTGTCCCCTATCGGGGCATGAAGAGGTTACAAGGGGCTGCCGTGGCCAGCGAGCGGAGCCCCTATGGACTTACAGCTGGGCAGCCGAGGTCGGGGGGTTCGCCTCTCCTCCTCCAAGCGCTGCTCCCGTCTCCACCGTTGGTGTGACTCGGGACGTCTGCCGCCCCTCCCGCGCCCTCCGGGGTAAAGCGGGGCGGTATGGTGCCTGCCGGGGTCCTGTAGCACCTACCCGGCTTCCTCCTTCCTCCCACGCTGCGTTGGAGAGCCGCTCGCGTGTCTGAGGGGGCAGGCTGTCGACCGGAAGTGACGGTGATGCGCACTTCCGGTTTGCGTCCCCCGGCGTTCCTGTGATGGGAAACGCGCGCTGGCACCCGGGGACCTGGGAAATTGATCCTAGGGCAGCAAGGATTGAGCGATGGTTCCTCCCCAGGGACAGGGGGAAGGAGGAGCACCAAGCAACGAATGCGGCAACACCCACATAAGGGTGCCACGGCCCCAGGTAAGCGCAGTGTGTCTGTGGTGTGTGCAGACATGGATGGTGAGAAGCCCTCGACTGCAGCATCTGCGGAGCCCAATATTCCCCCTCCTACAGTGAGTAGCCGGGCCGGTCCCTTGTCTGTCAAAAAAAAAAAAAAAATTGGTGGCACAGGTCTGAGTAAGCCTTCTCTCTCTTCTTACAGGAAGACAAGGCCTCTGCCCCTAGAAACCCCCGCAAGTGTGGTATATGTGGTGCCAGGTTTCCTTCTGACTATAAAAAGAAGCTAGGCCAACCTTGTACACAGAATATCCTGCGCACCGAGTAACCCTCCCTGTTTGACAGCATAAAGACTCTCATTAGACAGGAGGTTCAGACCTCCATGGCAGGCCAGACTCCGGTAGCCCAGGGCCCTTCCCCAAAAAAGAGGAAAAGGGCGCCTATGGAAGCCGACTCAGATTCGGGGTAGTCCGTTCCTCAGGATCGGTGGATATTTGGGAAAATGAGGGCTCCACATCCACCTCCAAACATGACGCAAAAAAATGCTATTTCTCCTCTAAGGATATGGAGGAGTTGGTCTCCATGGTAAGAAATACCATGGGAGTGGAGGAGGAGGAGGTCAAGCTCTCAGTCCAGGATGAGATGTTTCGGGGGTTGAAACCCAGAGGTAGGAAGGGTTTCCCGGTTCATGAAGTTATACAGGACCTAATAGCTCAGGAGTGGTCCTCCCCCGAGAAGGCACTCAGTGTGCCCTCTGAGCTAAAAAAAAAATCACTTTCCCCTAGAAGGTGACAATTCTATTTGGGAGATCCCTAAAATAGACATTCAAGTCTCAAAAAATTACTAAGAAAACGTCCCTTCCCTTTGAGGATGCTTCCCAGTTGAAGGATCCTATGGATCGCAAAATAGAAAGTCACCTTAAAAAATCCTGGGAAGCTTCTACGAACCTGCTCAAAGTGAATATTGCATCCACCTGCGTAGCCAGATCTTTGTTCTTCTGGCTGCGTACGTTGGAGGACCACCTATCAGGGGGTACCCCCAGAGAGGAAATCTTAGACTCCCTTTCAATCCTCCAGAAGGCAACAGGTTATTTAGCCGATGCTTCAGGAGAAACGGTACGGGTAGCAGCAAGGTCCCTAGTCCTTTCAAAATCGGCTAGGAGAGCCTTGTGGCTGAAGTCATGGGGTGGCGACATCACCTCCAAGACAAAACTCTGTGCCATCCCCTTCCAGGGGCACCACATGTTCGGGCCTGTCTTGGATGACATCCTTGAGAAGGCTTCCGACGAAAACAAATCACTGCCGGAGCAGAAAGCCACCAAAAGGCGAATTTTTTTTTCTTTTTTTTTTTTTTGTCGTCCCTCAAGAGAGCAGACCTCTCAGAAGGCATTCAGAGGCAAAGGCAAGACGGGATGAAGCTACCCGAAAGGGGGTAAAGGAAGAAACATCCTTATGCCCCAGCAGCAACAGCCCCCGGAGAAACAGTGGCTCCCAGGTCGGGGGTCGACTCGCTCAGTTTCTCGCCCAATGGCAGGCCACGACCTCGAACCAGTGGATCCTGCATACTATACAATTTGGGCTGAAACTGGAGTTCGAACACCCCCCCCCCCCACACACATGCCCTGAGAATCTCACCCCGGCACAGTCCCCAAGTCTCCAAAAGGTCCTGCTGCTTCAAATAGAAGATCTATTACGGGAAAGAGTGATCTCGTATGTACCTCCACAAGAGGTTGGCAGAGGACATTACTCTCGCCTGTTCCTGATAAGAAAACCCTCAGAAAGCACAGGCTCATCATAAATCTGAAACCCCTGAACCGCTTCATCAAGTATCGAAGTTTCAAGATGGAGTCAGTGAAATCGGCGATCCCTCTTATTGGACGGGGCTGGCAGATGGCTACAATAGATCGAAGGGACGCTTATTACCACGTCCCCATTCATCCGGATCACTGGAAGTTCCTGAGGTTCGCGGTCTCCCACGACCAAGGAGTCCGCCATCTCCAGTTCAATGCCCTGCCATTTGGCGTATCCCCGGCACCAAGGGTGTTTACGAAAATCATGAGGGAAGCAGTCATCTCAATTCGTCTTCAGGGGATATGCATTGTGCCATATCTAGACGATCTGCTGATCGTCGCTCCATCGGTAGCCCGGCTTAACCAGGACGTATCGAAAGCCCTGCAGATACTCTAATTCCTAGGGTGGATACCGAATCTCGAGAAGTCGGCCCTCTATCCTTCCCCAAGGAAAAAATTCCTGGGGATCCTCTTAGATTCAGGAAAGAGGACATCCTTTCTCCCCGAGGATCGTCAAGCAGACCTGCGGCAGAGAATAGTCCGGTTCAGAGAACAAAGGGCACCGACGCTGAGGGACACCATGTCTATCCTGAGTTCCCTAACATCGGGCATTCAGGCGGTATCCTGGGCACAAGCACACACGCGAGTCCTCCAGTCATACGTCCTGGTAAACGCGAGGAAGTATCCAAACAACCTATCAAAAAGGGTTCCACTTCCAGGACACGTAAAATCGGCCCTCTTGTGGTGGCTGAATTACTGAAACTTGAGACGAGGAAAAAGCTGGGATCAGCTTCCTCTGAAGATATTATGTACCGATGCCAGTCTGAGAGGCTGGGGATCCGTGGTGGAGGATTCATACTTCCAGGGACAGTGGCCCCAGGACATAAGATCCAGATCATCGAACCTAAGGGAATTGACGGCAGTGGAAGAATCACTGAAAGCCGCGTCTGCCCTTATCAAGAATCATCACGTTCGGATATACTCCGACAACGTAACCACGGTGGCATATCTCAGACACCAGGGGGGCACGAAGTACGCCAGTCTAAAGAGGGTGGCAACAAGGATCTTCCTCTGGGCAGAGAAGCACCTGTTATCCACTTCTGCGGTACACCTGAAGGGGTCGGAAAACATCCAGGCGGACTTCCTAAGCAGGAAGGACGTCCATCCGGCAGAGTGGTGTCTGAACCAGGAGGTATTCCAGGCTCTAGCCTCGAGATGGGGAGACCCAGAAGTCGACCTATTTGCAAGTGCGCAAAATACAAAAACGACAACCTATTTCTCCCTCAGGCTCGCGTACGGAGCCCGGGGGACGGATGCATTCGCCCATCCATGGGTCTTCAGACTGGCCTACGCCTTTCCCCCCCAATCCCTATGCTGGCAAGAACGTTACAGAAGATCAGAGCAGACAGGGTTACAACAATCCTGGTGGCTCCTATGTGGCCAGGATGAAGCTGGTACAGCGCCCTGTTGGACATGGCCCAGGAAGGTCCCTTGCTCCTACCCCAAAGGACCGACCTCCTTTTTCAGGGTCCCTTACTGCACCCAAACCCCACCAAGTTATGTCTAGCAGCTTGGTTATTGAGGGCAATATTCTAAAAGCCAAAGGGCTATCGGATGACGTAATCCAAAACCTTCAAAAAAGTAGGAAGCCGGTAACAAACGCCATTTACGGCAAAATATGGAAAAAATTTTCCTCCTGGTGCTTTCTGGGGGCCCTTGGCCCCTCCCATCCAAATGTTGCCCAGGTACTAGATTTCCTACAAAAAGGGTTAGATCTAGGACTCGCTCCAAGCACATTAAGAGTACAGGTATCTGCCCTTAGCTCCTTTTTTGACCAAACACCGCTGGGTCAAACGATTTATGACCGTGGCAGGCAGAATTCACCCTTCGCTCCCTAGTCGGGTTCCCCCCTGGGATCTTAATTTGGTACTCAATACCCCCGTTTGAGCCCCTGTCAGAAATTCCATTAATAATTCTCACACTCAAAAGTGTTTCTTGTAGCAATCACATTGGCCAGACGAGTGGGGGAGCTACAGGCCCTATCAGTACAAGAACCATACCTCCTACTCAACTCGGACAGAATAGTACTGCGCCTAGACCCCTCCTTTATGCCCAAAGTGGTGTCAGACTTTCATAGAAGTCAGGATATCGTGATGCCCTCATTTTGCTCAAATCCTTCTAATACTAAGGAAGAAAAATGTCATACCTTGGATGTCCGCAGAGTGGTTCTCCACTACCTCGAATCAACCAGGGATTGGAGAATCGGATCAGAATCTGTTCCTTCAATATTCAGGACGGAATAAAGGGAAGAAAGCGGCAAAAAACACGATAGCGGGTTGGATCAAGCAGTCCATCTCCCTGGCATATTCTTCAAGACATCTCTCTCCTCCCGAGTCGCTAAAAGCCCACTCTACTCGATCAATCGCTACATCCTGGGTAGCAAGAGGAAACGCGTCTTCGGAGCAGATATGCAGAGCTGCCACCTGGTCCTCTGTACACACCTTTACCAGACACTATAGACTGAATTTCAATAGGGATCTGACATTCGGCATACGCGTCATGCAAGCCGTAGTCCCTCCCTAATAAATTAAAGTTGGTATAACCCCAAGGTGGCTGTCGTGCAAGGTGACTAGAGAAAATAGAATTAGATTTACCGGTAATTCGGTTTCTAGGAACCTTCCACGACAGCACTAATTTCCCTCCCTATATAATATGTTTACCTGATGATTCCTGCTCTACTGGCGGTAACTATTCATGCTAGTACATTCAGAAAAAACACTGAGGTAGCAGGAAGGGGAGGTTTATTTAACCTCTTTGTGTTTTCTGTCCCCCATTAGGGCGGGGAGACAACCTCCAAGGTGGCTGTCGTGGAAGGTTCCTAGAAACCGAATTACCGGTAAGTCTAATTCTATTTTCTAGTACTTAGTTGAAAACCCTTTGTTGGCAGTGACTGCCTGAAGTCTTGAACTCATGGACATCACCAGATGCTGTGTTTCCTCCTTTTTGATGCTCTGCCAGGCCTTCACTGCGGTGGTTTTCAGTTGCTCTTTGTTTGTGGGCCTTTCTGTATGAAGTTTAATCTTTAACAAGTGAAATGCATGCTCAATTGGGTTGAGATCAGGTGACTGACTTGGCCATTCAAGAATATTCCACTTCTTTCCTTTAATAAACTCCTGGGTTGCTTTGGCTTTATGTTTTGGGTCATTGTCCATCTGTAGTATGAAACGACGACCTATCAGTTTGGCTGGATCTGAGCACACAGTATGGCTCTGAATACCTCAGAATAAACTCGGCTGCTTCTGTCCTGTGTCACATCATCAATAAACACTAGTGACCCAGTGCCACTGGCAGCCATGCATGCCCAAGACATCACACTGCCTCCGCCATGTTTTACAGATGATGTGGTATGCTTTGGATCATGAGCTGTACCACGCCTTTGCCATACTTTTCTCTTTCCATCATTCTGGTAGAGGTTGATCTTGGTTTCATCTGTCCAAAGAATGTTCTTCCAGAACTGTGCTGGCTTTTTTAGATGTTTTTTAGCAAAGTCCAGTCTAGCCTTTTGATTCTTGATGCTTATGAGTGGCTTACACTGTGCAGTGAACCCTCTGTATTTACTTTCACGCAGTCTTCTCTTTATGGTAGATTTGGATATTGATACGCCTACCTCCTGGAGAGTGTTGTTCACTTGGTTGCCTGTTGTGAAGGGGTTTCTCTTCACCATGGAGACTATTCTGCGATCATCCACCACTGTTGTCTTCCGTGGGCGCCCAGGTCTTTTTGCATATGAGTTCACCAGTGCTTGCTTTCTTTCTCAGGATGTACCAAACTGTAGATTTTGCCACTCCTAATGTTGTAGCAATTTCTCGGATGGGTTTTTTCTGTTTTTGCAGCTTAAGGATAGCTTGTTTCACCTGCATGGAGAGCTCCTTTGACCGCATGTTTCCTTCACAGCCAAACCTTCCAAATGCAAGCACCACACCTCAAATCAACTCCAAGCCTTTTATCTGCTTAATTGAGAATGACATAACGAAGGGATTGCCCGCACCTGTCCATGAAATAGCCTTGGAGTCAATTGTCCAATTAATTTTCGTCCCTTTAAAAACAGGGTGGCACATGTTAAGGAGCTGAAACTCCTAAACCCGTCATCCAATTTTAATGTGGATACCCTCAAATGAAAGCTGAAAGTCTGAACTTCAACTGCATCTGAATTGTTTTGTTTAAAATTCATTGTGGTAATGTCTACAACGAAAAATTAGAAAAATGTTGTCTCTGTCCAAATATATATGGACCTAACTGTATATATCGGTCATATTTGCATGTCTTTGTTGTGTGGGAGGAAATACATGCAAAGAGAACATAAATGTGTGTGTCCATGTTCAGTGAGGTACACACCATGATGCCAAACAGCACAGTGACTACTTTTCAACCTTTAAATGAGTAGACTGACTGATTGCAAGTTTGTAGACTCTTGTGATGTATAATAATAGGACGCACCTTAGTTTAACACGTCCCTATGGTCAAATTATTTTCAATTTTTTCAATCGGTTCCATCATTTGATATGGGACATTTTCATTAGTTTTCTTTTTAAAATTTTTCTGTTAAATCACAATTTCAAAAGCATTGTCTGATTTTCATGAGTTGATATTCAGTATTTCAGTGACCATTGTGGGTTTTTCTCACTGTAACAGAACACCTGGTTGCAAAGGATTGGTTGCAGGCGACCATTTGTAGGCAGTGGCTGTAGGAGCAGGACTGGTTCTCAGTGATATGAGGAGAACACACAAGTATAATCCCGAGCCTGTGCTCTGTGAACACTGAATAGAATAATCCTTTGGTCTCTCTATAAAACAGACAGGACAACTGAAGAGCTGGCGATCTCACTGCCGCTTGTTGCATAGCAACCAAATGAGCATGAAGAGACGGTAGGCCCGGCCTCGGCCGCTGGTTGTATTAGTACCAAGTGGAACAAAGAAACAATTTCTCATCATAAAGACAATGGAACAGAGATGTGAGGCTGCGAACTGTAGAGCTATTAATGGGCTAATATATGGAAAGTCTTAGTTACTCACCGGTTAACGGTATTTTTCGGAGTCCATGACAGCACCACCTGAGAGGGGATCCGCCCTTTAAGAACAGGAAACCTACAGATACAAAAAGGGTGGCACCTCTCCCACGCATCAGTTGGATTACAGAGCACAAGAGGACTTCCAAGGTTAATGCATGATTTATGTACAGTATTCTTTACAATTTATAAACTTTTATCACCAGTGAGCATATACAAGAAATAGACGTGCACACCCCAATTAAACTAAGGGAGGGAATATACGGGTGCTGTCATGGACTCCGAAAAATACCGTTAACCGGTGAGTAACTAAGACTTTATTCGGTCGTCCATGACAGCACCACCTGAGAGATTTACAGAGAGTAACATCAGCTTTAGGGAGGGACTACAGCCTGCAGCACCCTTATACCAAAAGAGAGGTCTGTGGAAGCACCCAGGTCTAGCCTATAATGACTATAAAAAGTGCTCGGAGAGGACCAAGTAGTCGCCTTACATATCTGGTCAATGGAGACTTCTGATCTTTCGGCCCATGAGGTCGCCATGGCCCTGGTGGAATGCGCCCTCAGCTTCCCGGGTGGCGACCTGCCCTTTGAGGTGTATGCTATTGAAATCGCCTCTCTAATCCATCTGGCTAGTGTATTTTTTGATGTCCTACAACCTTTTCTGGGGCCTTGATGAGAGATAAATAGGGCATTATCTTTCTTCCAGGGATCGGTGACTGTCAGATATTCTATGAGGCCTCTCCTGACATCCAGGGTGTGTAGTTTCTTTTCCTTCTTGTTAGTTGGATTAGGGAGGAAGGATGGAAGAACTATTTCCTGTGTCCTATGGAAACTTGAAACTACCTTCGGCAAGTACGCTGGATCAGGTCTAAGTATTACCCTATCCTCTTTGAACTGTAAATAAGGAGGACACCTAGATAAAGCCTGGATATCGCTTATTCTGCGGGCTGATGTTAGAGCTACCAGGAAGGCTACCTTGAGGGACAGATTTTTTAGGGAAGCCGACAAGATAGGTTCGAATGGGGTCTCCGTCATAGCAGTGAGGACTAGGTTCAAGTCCCACGGCATGAATCTATCCTTCATTATTGGCCTGGATCTACCTGCCGCCTTAATGAACCTGCTTACCCAATAATTACCAGCGATGTTACAGCTAAACAGGGCCCCCAAGGCTGACACTTGTACTTTAAGGGTACTGGTAGAGAGCCCCATGTCCAGACCTTTTTGTAGGAACTCTAATATCTGCATTATAGGCGCTGAATCCCCAGCGACTACTCCTGAGTTTTGAAGGAATTTTTTCCAAATTCTGACACAAATTTTTGTGGTAATGATTTTTCTACTCTTAAGTAGGGTGTTAATAAGGTCTGCGGAGAAGCCCTTCTCTTCTAATAATGACCGTTCAAACTCCACGCCGTCAGATGTAGGCCAGCCACCTGCGGATGGAAGACTGGGCCCTGGGATAGGAGATCCGGGATGTCCGGCAGAACCCAAGGATCGGACACTGACATGGTCCTGAGGCATGAGAACCATGCTCTCCTGGGCCAAAACGGAGCGATGACTATAACCCTCACTCTGTCTTTCCTGATTTTCCTCATCACCAGGGGTAGAAGAGAAAGGGGAGGAAAGGCATAGGCTAGTCTGAAGTCCCACTTTATCAGGAAGGCATCTACCGCCAGAGGATTCTCTCTGGGATTTAGGGAGCAGAATTGTTTCAATTGTCTGTTGTCTCTGGTGGCGAAGAGGTCTACCTCTGGATATCCCCACCTTTGAACAATCAGATTGAATATGGAGGTGTTTAGGGACCATTCCCCTTGCTTTAGCTGATTGCGGCTTAAAAAGTCTGCCGTGATGTTGTCTCTTCCTTTTATATGCAACGCTGTTAAAGATAGAAAGTATTGTTCTGCTAGATGGAACAACCGCTCTGCTACAATCATCAGGGGCCTGGAACGGGTCCCGCCTTGGTGATTGATATATGCCACGGTGACCTGATTGTCGGAGAACACTCGCACGTGATGGCCCTGTAGATACACAAGGAGCTTTTTAGCCGCCTGTTCTACTGCTGTCAATTCTTTTAGGTTAGATGACATTCCTAACTGATCATGTTGCCATTGGTCCTGGACTAATATTTCACCCATATGAGCTCCCCAACCGTAAGGACTAGCATCCGTGGTGACTATGCGGGTTACGTTATACTCCCAGGGCACCCCTTTAGACAAGTTATCCTTGTCTAACCACCACTCTAGGGACTCCCTTGTGTTACGGGACAAGGTTAACTGACCCTCCAAGTAACCCCCAAGGACTTTTTGATGTAATAAGACCTCGCTCTGTAGTTTCCTTGCATGAAACTGGGCCCACTGGACTGCCGGGATACAGGCCGAAAGAGAGCCTAGAAGGGACATGGCTTTCCTGAGGGACATAGTGGGGTTATTGGAGGCGTTCAGGATCTGATAATGGAGGCGAACAAGCTTCTCCGGAGGCAGACGGCATTCCTGTTTCTCAGAATCCAGGGTTAGGCCCAAGAATTGTTGGACTTTCATTGGTTGCAACCGAGACTTTTTGACGTTCAGCAACCATCCTAACCGTTCTAGGGCAGACATTGCCTTTTGTAGCTGTTGTAAACAATGATTCGCTGTTTTACCTATAATAAGAAAATCGTCCAGGTAGGGGATCACCAGAATGTTCGATTCACGTAGATGGGCCATGACCTCCGCTATTACTTTAGTAAATACTCGGGGAGCGACAGCCACTCCAAAGGGGAGGGGGCCGCATATTGGAAATGTCGAATTGACCCATCCAACTGAACCGCCACTCTGAGAAACCGCTGATGGCCTGCATGGATGGGTATATGGTAGTATGCGTCTTTTAAATCTAACACCACCATAAAGCAGTTTTGGAACAGCAATTTTATTGCAGATTTAATCGTTTCCATTTTAAAAGGACGTATGACCAAAAACTTGTTGAGGGCCTTAAGGTTTATTATTGTCCTAAAGGAGCTGTCTGGTTTGCGGACCAGGAACAGAGGGGAGTAGAATCCCTTCCCCCATTCTCCCTCTGGAACCTCTATCAGGACTTTCTTGGCGCACAGGTCATGAACCTCGGCCTCCAGGGCAGCTTGTTCTGAAGCAGACGACCTGAGTGGGGTGATTTTAAATTGATCAAAGGGAACCCTAGAAAACTCTAGTCGTAGTCCCACGGCTATTATCCTCAATATCCAGCTGCTATTAGAGATCAGAGACCAGGATGGGTAGAAGGCAGCTAGTCTCCCTCCTACCGGGGCAACTAGTCATTGGGGCGGCTTTTTCGTATCCCGAGCTGGACCTTCCTGGCGCCCCCCTCCAAACATGAATCCTGTACCTTTCCTTTTTTTCTCATCCCATCTGCCCTGATCTCTGGACGGCCTTCTCCGGAAAAAACCTTTCCTGGTAAAGGGACGTCTGTAAGAGGGGTTCGGGAGACTGGGAAATTTCTTTTTGTCATCTCCAGATTTCTCTAACAATTCGTCCAAGACGGGGCCGAATAGGTACTCCCCCTCGCAAGGAATGGAACAGAGACGGGACCGGGCTTGAATATCTCCTGGCCAGCATTTTAACCAGAGCGCTCTTCGTGCTGCATTAGATAGCCCCGCGGCTTTAGCCGCCATTCTTGCAGAGTCTGCAGAAGCATCGGCTAAAAATGCCGCGGCATTCTGAATGATCGGCAAACTTTTCCGAATAGATGTTCTTGAAGCTCCGTCTTTTAGCTCGGAATCTAGCTGATCTAGCCAGACCATCATGGATCTGGCTGTACAGGTGGCAGCTACCGCTGGTCTTAATGCGCCTGCTGACATCTCCCATGTCCCTTTAAGAAAGGAATCCGCTTTTTTGTCTAGTGGATCTTTCAAGGAGGCCATATCGTCAAATGGTATGGCGGATTTTTTAGATGCTTTGGCTACTGCTGCGTCTAGTTTCGGGGCTTTATCCCATTTGTTTACTACCGGGTTATCAATGGGGTATCTCCGCTTAAAGGCTGGTGGCATAGAGCCCCTTTTTTCCGGTCTCTTCCATTCTCTGTCAATTAGGCTCTGAACCTTATCGTTTAATGGAAAAGCTCTGCGTTTTTTGGGGTCTAGACCCCCGAACATTATGTCCTGTGCTGAGAGTTCCCGTTTTTTGTCCGCTACCCCCATGGTGGACCGTATTGCTTTCACTAATCTGTCCATCTGGTCTAAGGGGAAGCAGAACCGGCTAGAGTCTTCATCCGAGGAAGACGACGAGGAGTCCGAGGAGTTGTCACCTTTCCCAGGGGCGACTGAGGTCTCCGAGCCTGAACCACTAGCCTCTCTTCTCCTAGAAGGTTCTCTTTGAGGTAAGACTTTCATTTCTGCCCTGATCATCTCTCTCAGGTTTGAAGTGAAGTCAGGTGTCTCTTCCACTACCTGCATAAACGGGGGAGAGTATAAGGGCCTGACAATCTACCCCTGGACTCCCTGTCTTTATTAACCCCTACCGTTTGCCGAATGCATGGTTGGCATAATTTTTTAGGGTGGCCATCTGGTAGGGGGGAACTACAGAGGGCACATTCCCTGTGCTTCTGTTTTCCCGTAGCCTTCTTCCCCTGCGAAAAAACATAAGGGAACACTGCATCAGGGTACATTCACGGAGATCTCTTACCCATGTAGATGAAGCAGGTACCGGATCACGGAGGGAGGCAGGGGGTTCCTTTCTGGAGGAACTTTCGCGGCTCTGGTCGCTAGTTCGTCTCTGTTTTTTCTGCTGGCCACTCGCATGCGGTTTTGTCGTGGCCTGTTTTTGCGGGCGCTCCTGCGCCTCGTCCTGCTGGTCTAAGGGGGCTTCCGTTGTATCCATTGCTGGGGCCTTCAGAAGCACCCCAGCGGCGTCCCCATCTGCCTTATATGGCCTCCTGGTGTCCGGTCAGCAGGTATCCTGCCATAGCACCACCCACCCGGCCTTCGCGCTCCCTCCCCCATGCTCCGGCTCCCCTTGGCTCACCCGGGTCGCCGCGCGACCCCCGGACAGGCGTGCACCCGCGGCGCGCGCCGGAGGCCGGCCGGCACCCGACTTCCGGTATCGGTGCTATCGCCCCTCCCCTTCCGCCGCGTCACTTCCGCCGCTCACCAGAGCCCTGCGGGAGAGCGCGCGAAGGAGCCGCGCAGCGCCCCTGCTCGGAATGCCCCAGCCCCCCCGCGCACGCCGCCATGAGCGCCGCCAGGGGCCAGCACTGACCGGGAGGACCGGGCCTGGGGAAGCGCAGCAGGACCGGGGCATACATACCAGGTGCCGGCGTTTTGGAGAGAGCATCCACCGGACCCCTGCTCCACCTGCTCCGTCCACTGCCGTGGTGACCTACCCGGCCCCACCGTGGCGCTTCCAGGGACCCCGCACTGACCGAGGTAGGAGACCCCCTCGCTACCTGGGTCGGTCAGCCGGCCTGGGTATTTCAATGACGACTCCATGACGGACATATCTGTAGAGAGTCCTGTCCTCTGGAACAGGAAACCAACTGATGCGTGGGAGAGGTGCCACCCTTTTTGTATCTGTAGGTTTCCTGTTCCTAAAGGGCGGATCCCCTCTCAGGTGGTGCTGTCATGGACGACCGAATAAATATTGGCCACAAAAACAGCACAATTCAGATACTTTGTGCCAGGAGTCCGTCACCTAACGGACACCCTGTATATCTTTCAGAATCTCGGGCTGCACTAACATCTATCTTAGATTGTGGGATTTATCTGTTACTATTTGGACTGTTTTGATACAGGAAAGATGTATATCTTTGTACCGTGTTAGCCAGTAGATAGAAAAATATTCAGAATTGAGAGTCCTCAGTGGTTGATCCCTTTTAATGGCTAACTGAAAAGATGGTAACACATTGCAAGCTTTCGAGACTACTCAGGTCTCTTCTTCAGGCTAGACTAATACAAAATCTGAAGAGTCACATATTTATGCACAATACAACACAGAAAAAATGCAATGGATAAGACAAGTGACCTGAAGCAGAACTATCAATATGGGAGAGGGAGAAACATAAATATTGGACCAGTACATAGATATCATAGATAAGGAGTCCGGATGTTTTATAGTCCTCCGATTGGGGTCTCCTAATGTGTTGTGATGCCCCCACCAGGTCTTGAAAGCAAATTCCTTAATTGATGTACAAAGACATAAATCCATGCGACACATTCATTCCAGCACGGAGAGTGTCAAAGGTCGTCATAAATTTATACTCCCAAACACGTCTCTCTCTCTGAGATGCGAAGTTACCTTTCAATACCAGTAATTTCATATCCATGTTGCTGTGATCAGGGACACACCCCAAGATGGATTAAATGCCTGCAAATTCTTCATGGAAAACACAGGGACTGATGCTGATGCTGTGGTGAAACTTATAAAATTCATCCTCACCTACAATTACTTTGAATTTGACAACAAGATCTATCTATAAGAGACTGGCACAGCTATGGGAAGTAAAATGGCTCCACAGTATGCAAATCTTTTCATGGCCAAGCTTGAAAGCGACTTTTTGTCCTCATGCCCCATCAGGCCCCTGGCCTACTACCGCTTCATTGATGATATTTTAATCATCTGGACGGAGTCTGAGCAACAGCTAAAGACGTTCCACGAACAGTTTAATCAATTTCAACCCACCATCAATTTAACACTCAACTACTCCAGCACTGAGATTAACTTTTTGGACACCATCATTAAACTAAAAACAATGAAATAGAGACATCCCTGTATCAAAAGCCAATCGACCGTCCAACATACCTTAAATGGGACAGTTTCCATCCAAAACGCATAAAGAACTCTGTTATCTATAGCCAAGCCATCAGATACAATCGTATATGTTCCAACCCCATGGATAGAGACAAACACCTTGGTCGCCTCAAAAAGACCTTTTTGAATCAGGGCTACCATCCAAGAACAATTGAAAACCAAATTACAAGAGCCACCAGAATGTCAAGGAATCACCTGCTACATTACAAAGCTATAGAAGAAAATAACCGTGTGCCTCTAGTGGTCACCTGCAACCCAAATCTGGAAGTGCTAAGGGGAGCTGCACGGAAATTACAACCTTTACTACAAAAAGATGCCCGATTAAAATCCATTTTTCCAGACCCCCCATTGCTGTGTTTTAGGCAGCCCCCAAATTTAAGAAGCATCATTGTCAGAAGCTCCCTGTCCTCTCCAACAGCTGCAGGAACCTTTCCTTGCAACCAGAAAAAATGTAAAACTTGTCCATTTATAATGACCACGGACAAGATAAAGATCCCCAACTCACATCAGGACTACAAGATCCCAGGTACTTTCAGCTGCATTAAATCTAATGTGGTGTACTTAATTATTTGTACTAAATGTCCAACTGGGGGTCTGTATGTGGGGGAGACAGGGCAAAAGCTTAGAACAAGGATGAATGCTCATCGTCACACAATAAGAGAAAAAAGAATGGATCTACCTGTGGCAAAACATTTTTGTATCCCTGATCACAGCAACATGGATATGAAATTACTGGTATTGAAAGGTAACCACATCTCAGAGAGAGAGAGACGTGTTTGGGAGTATAAATTTATGACGACCTTTGACACTCTCAGTGCTGGAATGAATGTGTCGCATGGATTTATGTCTTTGTACATCAATTAAGGAATTTGCTTTCAAGACCTGGTGGGGGCATCACAACATATTAGGAGACCCCAATCAGAGGACTATAAAACATCCGGACTCCTTATCTATGTACTGGTCCAATATTTGTTTCTCCCTCTCCCATATTGATAGTTCTGCTTCACGTCACTTGTCTTATCCATTGCATTTTTTCTGTGTTGTATTGTGCATAAATATGTGACTCTTCAGATTTTGTATTAGTCTAGCCTGAAGAAGAGACCTGAGTAGTCTCGAAAGCTTGCAATGTGTTACCATCTTTTCAGTTGGCCATTAAAAGGGATCAACCACTGAGGACTCTCAATTCTGAATATTTTTCTATTTGGACTGTTGAATTTTATCAGAAAAAAATATGGGTCTCCCTTGCGTCAATTACTTGCATAGTTAGTACGGTTGAGAAAATGTCCATCAAGTTCAACCGAGGGATGGGACATGAGAAAGGGAATGGAGTATGTGTACAACGACAAAACAACATGATCCAGCCCACTCCAAAAAAAGAGAACCTATCTTCTTGATCCCAATTATCAATCCACTGGACCAAACTTTCATAAAAAGATAAAAGCATTATACACTTAATTATTTATATTTTCTTCTAAAAAGCATCTAAGACTTTTTGGAAACCTCAGCGTTCCCTGCTGTGACCAGCTCCTGAGGTAGACTAAAGGGGGTTTTACACAAAGCAATATCGCTAAAGCGATTTTGTGACGCAGCAGCAATATCGCTAGCTATATCGCTATGTGTGATACTTACCTCCGACCGGGTCCCCCACTGTCCATCGCTGATCGCGCAGCTCCATTTCTCGTCGGGCGCTTCCTGCTGGCGCCGACGAACGACGCGTGGACGCGGACGGAGGACGTCAGGATCGGTGCATCTGAAAGGTAAGTTATGACCGCTGCTGCGTCGTTAGTGAAATCTGCCTGTTTGGCAGCTCACTAGCGACCATTTAGCCATGCATCAGCGATCCTGACCGGGTCGTATCGTGGTTGGGATCGCTGGTGCATCGCTAAATGTAAAGGGGCCTTATCCCTCAGAGTATTAGTTCTTATGGTAAAGAAGGCTTGTTTCCTCTGGAGATTGAACTATTCTTCTCCAGGTGGAGGAAGTGGCTCCTTGTCTTTTAGGGTAAGTTCACACAGGACTTTTTTGCTGCGTTTGTTTTTCATTTTATCTTTATGCTAATTTTCAGCTGCTTTTTCCATTACCAGCAAAGCCTATGAGATTTCAGAAATCTCATGCACGCACATTGGTTTTTTGTGTGATCAGGATTTTGTGCTTTGCTGCGTTTTTTGGACATAGAGCATGTCACTTCTGTCAGCGTTTTTGCTGCGTTTTTTTCCGCGTTTTTCACCCATTGACTTGAATGGGTGTTGAAAAAACGCAGGTGTCATTATTTGCAGAGTTTTTGCTGCAGAAAAGTCATGGACATTAGCATGGACAGAGAGATAGGAAAAAAAAAAACCGCACCTAAACCTGCGTTTTTGCCACAGTTTCTTTCCTGCCAAGAAGATCAGGTTTTGCTGCAGCAAAAAAAGTCCTGTGTGAAATTATCCTTAAGGAGGTCTTGCATGATGCAGATTTTAACCACACTTTTTGTGAAGGGCATTCATGTACTTGTACAGGGTGTTCGTGTCCCGTGCCTTTCAAGAAAATATAAATTTAATTCTTTAAATCTTTCCTCATAAACAAGATCCTCCATGTCCCTTATCAGACTGCTTCTGGGTGTCCGTCTCCAGGACAGGCGTACATACCCGCAAATGATGAACGACCAAGCACACACTCGCTCTGCCCGCACCATTACAGTCTATGGCCCCGTCGGGGCTTACGCCTGAATCCCTTTTTGCTGGGAGGGGCGGCGGACTTAATCACCTAACGGGACTAACAAACGGGTGCCAAGACGCATTGTGAAAGCTCCCTAACTCCAGAGCATCTTTTCTATGAACTTGTATGAGATGAGATTGTAAACTGGTAGCATTTTTGACATTGGATGCTTTTCTTTAGCCCGGGATCTGCAAGTACACATAAGTGACTCTTCTGGTTTTGGTCCTAGTGGATGCCCAATACACGTAGCGTGTTTTTTCAAATTTTTGTAATAGAGCAAGAAAAAGTCAAACCCATAAAAGGGAGCACCTCAATTGCATAAGAAATATATATATACCAAATATATGTGTAATACAAAATTTGAATTTTTATTAATCACCAAAAAATACATACAGAGACAGAACAAAACACATATAGTATAAAAACAATTAAAATTGCATCTGTGTGCAAAGGAGACTCAAGACCAAATGCCATACCTCAGTATAAAGGCAATGGCAAACCACAGCAGGCTCCCGTAAAAGGCGCTGAATGAATAAATATAACTGGCTTTAGAAATGTATGCCTACAAATGTACAAGCAAGTATCACAAAAAACTTGTATAAATATGATATGTGCAAAAAAATGCATTTATAGAGAGTGACAAAATGTAATAACGAGTATACAATAACGAAAGAGGGTCCAACAGCATTTGTGATCAAAAATTGGTTTGAAAAAATATAAAGCTGTACAATGCCACGTCAGAATGGATTGGTGGCCACACATGAGCACTACAATTCCATCCATTTCATATGGGACTTGCAGAGAAGGCCGGGTACAGGACTCCTTTTTTTCTTGCAGTCCCATAGAGAATAAAGGGAGTATAGGTTCACCTAAATTTTTGCTCCTTTGAAAAAAAAAATCATAGCTCCATTCTCTGGATGGTTGGGGATCAAAAAAGGTTAGGTACCCACCAATTCTCAAGTTATAGCCTAGTCTGTGGATTCGTGATATTTTTAAATGTTGGGAATAACCTGGCAATATAATATTCACCTCTCCTCATTATATACAGACAGATACATTTCCCCAGATACTGATAATATATACACCCCTGGATCTGAGCAATAAGGGGGTCTATGGTGGGTCTTTTCACCAAGTTGGCTGTTTCTGTGTTGCTTTCTTAGCGATGATCACAGCCTGTGATATTCGTTATGTAATCATTTAGTCTCTGAGAGCAGATCTTGAGGATCTTTGCTACAGCTCAATTTTGGGGGGATAGAAATCATCCATTTATAAGGAATGTGCACACAGATGCTATGTCTATGAATATACTTCATGAAAATCAGATTAGTGGTGCTCCACTCCCCACACTTTTTGATAGCCCTGAAGAACCTGGAACGACCTTTGGTAGCTTTTGCTGTAGTCGCTCAGGCAAAGTGCAATGTAGGAATTAATAACTTTTTGTACTTTGTTTATATGTGACTTCTTATGCAATATCTAATATGTACAGGAGAGCAAAGTGTCGCCTGATGGCTCTTTGCCCTTGTGTTTGGAGACAGTATCTTCTGTTCTACTTAAACCTGCTTATTCATTAACTTAATGTTTCTCTCTTTCTAGATAGCTGACCTCCAGCTCCATAAACTTGATGAATTGGACTGCTTGATCCGAGGCCTCCTCTATGTCGATTCTGTTGGCTTTAATGGCCGTCCAGAATGTTACTACTTTGACAACCCAACGAACCCAGAACAATGTCAGAAGAAGCCATATTGCCTTGATAATCCTTATCCTATGTTGCTGGTTAACATAGGTTCAGGAGTCAGCATTCTTGCAGTATATTCTAAAGACAACTATAAAAGAGTCACTGGGACCAGGTAAATGTCTTTTTATCCCTGAGAGATCTAACATTCATAAGTATGTGACCAATACCAACACAAATAGATTATAGGGAGGGCACATGGGTCATTCCATGGTAACTTACATTACATTCACAAGCCAAAAACTGAGTTAATAATGGCTACAGACTGTTCTTTGAAGGCAGGACAAAAATGAGTGAATGTATATTGTACATTAAACTATCCTCAATAGATGTCAACACCGTTTGACTTTTCAAGAATACAAATTAAATACAAAATACAGTGTTATTACTTGGTTACAAAGCTGATGGTAATTTACGTTACAATACCATTACTTCATACGAAAAGTAAACTTATTGTAACGTAAGTTACTATGGAATGACCCAAATTAGCCTTTTACCCTCTTGGCCCTTTACCACCTGAGGACATAGGAGGACCTTCACCATTCATCCTCTCTGGTGGCCATCTGGTAAACCCTGTGCATGCAAATAAAAATAGAGGTAGCTAAATTTGTCTGCAACTCTTTCTCTTGAGTTATACGGTTGTCGCTCTCCAAATATCTGCCATAAACTTTTGTGCAGAAGACCATACCTATATGTAGTGCTCATGTAGGGTCTGATATGGTCCCATAGGTGAAATGGGAAACTATACTATTTTTTTTTTTTTTTTTTTATGGCTTTTTCAAAGGAACCCCAAAAACCTTGGGTTGAGACATCTTCACTTTAATCGCAACACTTGTCATGCTACTAAAGTTTGCTAGGTGTCACAGCTACCTCACAACACAATATAAATTAATATGGTCGCATCGCGACCCCAAGGGTACTACAATGAGCATGTCACAAGAAGTCTAAGTGTTAGATTTTTTTGTGACTTGCTCTCACAATACGACTACATTCACTTGCATTGTGCTGTGATGTTGCTGCGACTCATAAAGGTGATAGTCAGCTCACCAAAAATATTCAATTATTCAGCGTGTACTTCGTCCTGGTCAAATGTATATTGAAAAAAGGGGGGTTCATTCTAGCTCTGTAAGTTAAAATCCAAACTTCATTATATAATGTTTAAAATTCCATAGCACTTAAAAAAAAAAAACTAGAGAAACCCTTAGGGAGGAAAGACCTACAAGTTTTGATCATACTCCTGCAATGCTAAAGAAGCCCTTCCATCAAAGTAATATATTTCGCTCATCATATTATATAGCACTGTGTACTTACAATTGCTCATTTTGCCTTTCAACCCAGCTAATTCTTCTTTCTCTCCTCTATGTAGAAACAGGAAGTTTCTTGTCCCCGCAGAAATTATTATTATTATTGCGCTTTACATGTGAGGAGGGGTATACATAATAAAAACGAGTAAAGTAATCTTAAGCAATACAAGTCACGACTGGTACAGGAGGAGAGAGGACCCTGCCCACGAGGGATCACAATCTACAAGGGATGGGTGAGGATACAGTAGGTGAGGGTAGAGCTGGTCGTGCAGCGGTTAGTTGGATCGGTGGTTACTGCAGGTAGTAGACTTGTCAGAAGAGGTAGGTCTTCAGGTTCTTTTTGAAGGTTTCCATGGTAGGTGAGAGTCTGATATGTTGTGGTAGAGAGTTCCAGTGTAGAGGGGATGCGCGAGAGAAATCTTGTATGCGATTGTGGGAAGAGGAGATAAGAGGGGAGTAGCGAAGGAGATCTTGTGAGGATCGGAGGTTGCGTGCAGGTAAGTACCAGGAGACGAGGTCGGAGATGTATGAAGGGGACAGGCTGTGGATGACTTTGTATGCCACGGTGAAGGATTTGAACTGTCTTTGGGTAATTGGGAGCCAGTACAGGGAGAAATAATTCCTCTCTTCAACTTCTGACCCAGTTGCTCCACCCCTCCCCACTGCCATTGAGTTTTGCAGTGACTGATGAGTCATACAGGGAAAATTGACCTCCTGATTCTACAAAGAGCTTAGAAGGATTCAGATACTCAGTTTTTAATCACGTGATGTCATAGACCAAATTGAAAACAGAAGAATTAGCTGCGTAGAACGGGAAAATGAGCAACTGTAAGTACACAGTGCTGTATAATATGATTGCAATATATTAAGAGGATAAAAATGTTGATGTGAAGAGTGCTCTTCTAATCAGAGCTCTGATTAAGAATGTAGGAGTGCCATCGAAACGCGTTGTCTTTATCTTTTTGAGTGCTATGTAATTATATCCATTATATGATAAGGTTTGGAACTTTATCTTCAGTAGCTGGACCGCACCCCCCCTTTTTATTTATACTGATGCAGCAGTGACACGTAGCAAATTTTGGTCATGCGACAGAAGTTGCGGCAGCATCGCCGGGTAGCACGAGCTTTATTCTGACACTGGATATTATCTTTGATAAGTCTACTAGTCAATCATTCATATAGAATATATTTTTGTTTTTAGCGTTATGCTCTCACCATGTCACAAAGAGCATAATAACATAGGGATTTTGAGATCTGCATATATCACACCTAGTGTATGTGATTGTGGTCAGAAATATAATTATAGCAGGGGTGGAATGATATTCTACTACTATTTCCCTAATTTCCTACAAGAAGATTTAGGAAAAATAATTCCAGCTAAGACCAGATTGGTTTCCTGTCATAGGACGTCTGGAGCTTCTTAGAGAACCCCATGGAACTCGCGGTCCTTGGATGTTAACATGGCAGTTGCCGTTGTTTTTTAGGGTTTATTCAGTGAAACACAAACCTACACCGCAAATGTACCACAATGCTGCACCAATAACTCTAGATTGTCTGACCATATGATTTGTGTGATCATCAATTATTATATTTTTGTGTTTGCGTCTTCAGTTTGGGAGGAGGAACATTCCTTGGCCTATGCTGCTTGCTGACGGGTTGTGAAACATTTGAAGAAGCTTTGGAAATGGCCGCGAAAGGAGACAGCACTAATGTGGATAAACTGGTGAAGGATATCTACGGCGGGGACTATGAGCGCTTCAGCCTTCAGGGCTCTGCTGTTGCCTCTAGGTAACTTGTATTTCTCTCACTTAATAAATGTAAATCATCATCCGTATATGTGACACACAGAATAATAAGTTCAGGGAATAAATCATATCCTCGTGTCACCTTATCAAAAGATTTCCTCAAGCTAAAACAGCTTACCGTGGGTGTTTCTGGGAACCTGATCTGCTGCGATCAGGTGATTGCCAAAGGCGGCTGTCTTCACAGAAGGTGTTGTCTTGGGGAAGCAACCTGTTTAAAGGTTTTGCTTTTATTTTATTCCTGCTGCTCCCCTGAATGTTCCATAGTTTTTTTAATTTAATTTAATTTTTTTAAATCCATCCTGCAGTTCCCGAGATCTAGGCCTTTTATTTAGTGCTGCTTTATACGGTTTTTACCAAGGGGGTGTTGCTCACAGGATTTTCTGGCGTTGTGTCTTTAGGCAGCTTTGCATTATTACCCTGTGAGCAGCAACTCATTGGTGGAGATCTTAAAAATTACTACTAAATAAAAAGGCTAATTGTCTGGACCCATATGGCGGATTTAAAAACAAACAAACCATGCAATAATCAGGGAAGCGTGGGGAATAAAATAAGAGCAAAAGATGAACACTTCTGATCTAGTGACGGGTCTTTTTTTTAAGGTCCTTTAGGAAATCCGTTAATACATAGTTTTTTTTCTTTATTTTTTTTTTTTTTTGCAAATGTTTCGTTGACTGAACCCAGAATGTGTGAAATTTTTGTCCCCCATTACTGCCAGAATTTGTTGCAATGTCCACTACTTATGAAAGACCTGACACTCACCCTGCATATGTAAATTTTTTAACCCTGCTCTGCTGAGTCTGACGTTGTGGCATTTCATTATTTATTTATTTATTTTTACCTGTTTCTGCACCGCTCCATTACTGAGAGATGACCCCCCCCCCCATTCTCTAAATTTCCCAGAGAAGCGTTGAGGATCATACCCCCTTGGCTAATAAGACTAGATTTACATACATGGAAGAGGGGGCCATATCTCAAGAACAGAGATGAACAGGAGCAAATAACCAACAACTCCCCATTCAGGAGAACAGTGACATTTAGATTAGTGTAAAAATATTTATGGCTAGTGAGTGATAAGGCCCCGTTACACACAACGATGTCCCAGCGATCCGACATGGATGGGATCGCTGGGACATAGTTAGACAGACTCACCAGTGATCTGGACCAGCGAGGAAGCTGGTATCTAGGGTAAACAGCGGGCATCCAAGAGCCGCGCAGCTCTTAGTTGCCCGCTGTTTACTTTGGATACCAGCGTGCAGCGTCGCTGATCATTGGTCTCCCGCTGCCACATGCAGCGATGCATGCTGGCCAGCGGGAGACCAACGATCAAAAATTGGCCCAGGACGATCCAGCACGATCAGCGATATCCGGCGGGGGGGGCGGTCGCTGATGGATGTCACACACAGCGATATCGCTGGAGAGATCGCTGATGCGTCACAAAGTCAGCGATCTCACTGTGTGTGATGGGGCCCATAACTCCTCTTTTAAGATCTTCCAACCTAATTTTCCAAAGGTGATACCCAGTTGTGACTACCATTTGCATCCATGTCACTGAGGCTCCTCCTGGTTAAAGAGGTTGTCAAGGATTTTTTTCTTTTTCTTCCTATGGGCCTTATAAGTAACAGACAAGTAGTTGCTGCCTGCCTGTTCTACGCAGTGCTGGCTCTGAGCTGTCACCGACCACTCTTGCCGGCAATTCAGCTGCTCCATGTCAAAACCGCCCTCTTCTTTTTCCGGGTGCTCTGTCTACGGGGCATGACTTCCAACATTATGCTGAATGATAGCCAGCTCCCCGCAGTTAGGTTGTGGGTAGCCAGCTGTCGGTCAGCATGATGTGTGCAGTCATACCCTGTCTACAGAGCAGAAAGGGAGCCTCTGCTCTATCGACGTAACATCAGCGGAAGCCGCTGATTCGCCAGCAGGAGTGGTCTGTGATCGCTCTTTGTCAGCAGAAATTGGCGTCAGGCACAACAAGTAGGGAAGTTGCATCTACCTGCCTGATGGTTCTTAGGCACAATGAAAAAATAAAATAGTCTTGAATCCCCTTTAAGTAGAATGTAAGGGAATGCGTATATACAAGAGTGAAGGCAACATGAGCCCTGCCCGTTGAGAGCAACCTGTACGTTAGTGGAAATATATCATGCCTATGTCATTTCTACACATATTAACACTTTTGTCCTTACTGTCCTCCTAAAAGCTTTGGCCACATGATGAGCAAAGAGAAAAGAGACACCATAAGTAAGGAGGACTTGGCAAGAGCTACCCTGGTTACCATCACAAACAACATAGGATCCATTGCTCGTATGTGCGCCCTCAATGAGGTAACGATCACATTTCTTCATCTATTCAAATGGGATTTACAAACTGGTTAGGTGAAAACTGAATCTCTTTTACACCGATTCCACCATATACTGTGTATACCGTCCCAGTAATTTAAAATGCTACCTTTAAAGAGGTTTCTGAGAATTCTGCATTGTTTTTTTTGCTGTTGTTCCTCTAGGAACTTTATGAATAAATTGACAAATACTCATTATCATTTCCCTTGTTAGTGGGGACAACAGAACCACCACAAAAAAGGGAATTTGAAGTTAAATGACCCCTTTGGATTCACAATGCCAAGCTTTATAAAAGCTAGGATGGCCCGCCAAGCACTGTGTCCCACAGACTTTGAGTGGAGCAACCACAGAAATGCTCAACCACCATTCTATTAAGTGGTCATATAGTGAGGATGAGCTGGAGACCCCCATTTTAGTGATTAGTGGGTGCTAATCCATTGGGGTCCCCAGCGATCAAGCATTAGAGGGATTGTCTGGTGAAAACAAGTTATCACTTATGCATAGGATAGGCGATACCTCATTGATCATTGGTAGCATCATCCATTGTCAGAACAGGGCACTTATAGACAGAGTGGAGGAGCAATGTGTCCGACCTACACTCCATTCATTTCCTATGGTACTGCTGGTGTTAGGCTTTTTTCGGCAGCCCCATAAAGAATGAAGCGCTTAAAGAGGGACAAAATTATTATTTATAAAAGAAAAGAAAAAAAAGTCTTAAGACTGGTGATTGGCTATGATATTCTACTTTCTCCCATCCCATGAGCTGTTCCTCAGTGTATCAAGACTGGAGATTGCCTTTTATTGCATTTTTTTGGGTGAATTGCAGCATTTTTTAATTTAGATAATTTAGTTTTATTTATTACTGAGACTCCTGATGACTATGAATCTGTTTATGTCACTGTACTAGAGAATGGAGATTGTAAGCTCTGCACGGGCACACACCTGCTTTGCTACTTGGTGCTCGGTGAATGAAAGCAACATGTCGTCGTCTTTCTGCTTTCAGCTTCTTTACAGTGTTGCCTTGTGGCATGGAGTTCAAGCAGCATTGTACAGGGCTATCAAAGCATGAAGAACTGCAGCAGAATCCTATAGTTGGATCCCAGCCACGCCCTGTGCTTCCTAGGACCGTTTCTGCTGTGCATACCTTGTGTATTATACCTTTATGTCCTGTCCGGTAGCACACATTGTTCAGTTCTGGTTTACAGAGAGTGTTCATTAGTTATCCAAAATGTATCATGTGTAGGGTAGATCACATTAGTCCTGAATTCACTTGTCTATAAAACAGCCCCATTATATCCCAAATGAGCCAACAAGTGGTAAATGCTCCTTTCTAACTATCGGCCGATCTAAGGGTGTGTGCACATGTTGCGGATTCTGCTGTGGATCCGCAGCGGATTTAGCCCTGCGGATCCACAGCAGTTTCTGCTACGGTGTAAAGTACCATGTAAGGCAATGCAAAATGAAAACCGCAGTGCCCACGGTGCGGAATTTTCCGTGGTTTCAAAACCGCAGCATGTCATTTCTTTGTGCGGATTCCGCAGCCGTTCGGCACCTGCTCCATGACCGGTGTCAAACCGCAGGGAAAAATCACAGGCTAATCCGCAGAAAATCCACAGATAAACCGCAGGTCTTTTGTCCTGCGGATTTAGACAAATCCGCGCGGAAAATTCCGCAGCAGAATCCGCAACGTGTGCACACATCCTAAACAGGCAAGCAATCACATAACGATCTAGAAAAAAAGCTCTTGTTCGTCAGGTGCGATGATTTTTAAGTTGACTTATAAATCGTCTTTATTAGCAGCACATCACCCCTTGTAAATAGTGTACTGCCGAGAATATGATATTCTTTGGGCACAGAACAGCCATGTTAGCCCATTCTGTGCACATAGATTGTTCGCCAGCCTGTTGGAAAAGGCCAGTCAGCTTTCATGTAACCGATTGGGGTTCCTTAACTGCCTGGATTGTCCGGTCTACAAGGGCCATAAGTCTCCCAATAGTCTGCATTTTTAAAAAGCCTATGGTTAAAGGAAACCTGACAGCTGATTTATGGTGGCCGAATGACAGGCAGCATGAATTGGACCCTGGCTCTATTATTGTTTCACTCTGAAATGCTGCTGCTTTATGTACTTTTAAAAGCCGCATGGTGACAATACAGCTTGGATGACTAGTCCAGGAGGCTGGTCACTGGTGGCCTTTCCCAGCCCGGTTACCATTGGCTGACATGCACGTATGGAGAGGCCTGTCAGTCAAAGGAAGTGGGGCCGGGAGAATCTGCCAAGGACCTGACTCTGGTCCAGTCTTCCACATTTGTCTGTCCCCCTGGTATGGTGGTGCCCTGACTGCTGTGCTTTTTATAGGTTGCACATTGTATAATCATAGCTTTGTGGTATTTGGGCAAATTTTGAGTACGGTGCAAACACACAATACTCTGCGCCATATAAATGGCACCCAATGTGGATGCATCCTCGCAAGCCTAGTGTCTACACAAAGTATTCAAGCCTCCCGTCTATAAGTGTCCTTTTAAATTTATCAGCTTTTTAGGGATTTGTACCATAGCATGTTCTGCTTTCACACCATTTATTTTTACTTATTTTGTAGTATCTTTTTGTTGCTAGTTTTGTTGTGTGCCCATGTACTGTATATACACCAAACATCCATAACATTAAAACCACTAACAGGTTTAGTGAATGACATTATCTTATGTCGTCACATGTTGACGGGGATATACGTATATTAGGCAGCGATCAAACAGTTTTTGAAGTAGATGTGTTGGAAGCAGGAAAGTTGGGTAAGTGTAAGGATATGAGCAACTTTGGCAAGAGCTAAACTTTGACGGGTAGTCTACTGGGTCACAGCATCTCCAAGAAATGGCAGATCTTGTGGGGTCATCCTGGTTAAGAATGGACAACTGGTAATATAAAGACCCCCATACACATTAGATTAACGTCAGTTAGTCATCTAATGTGTTTGGTGGCCCCTTGACTCTTCTGACAAAAGATGATGTGGGGGTATTCGGTTCCAAGTCTGATTTTGGATGCCTAATTTGATAGTCCTCTACCAGAGGCTCTATTATAGAGAACACAGGAGTGCTAGGCCAGGCTGTGCGTTCCTGTGTATGGGGAAATCAGGAGAGATAGTGGAACGATTATTTGGCGGACAGCTATCTATTGTGTATGAAAGCTTAACGGGGTTGTCTGGGCTTAGGTAAAAATTCTGCAGTCACTCTGCACACTGCTGAATAGTGACAGTGTGCTGTGTGCACGCTGTCACGATTCCCCAATATTCCTGGTATGTAGGAGTGAATGACAGTGTGCTGTGTGCGCGCTGTCACGATTCCCCAATATTCCTGGTATGTAGGAGTGAATGACAGTGTGCTGTGTGCGCGCTGTCACGATTCCCCAATATTCCTGGTATGTAGGAGTGAATGGTTACATGACTACATGTGTGCGTTTTGCATACTGACTAGACTCATCTGCCTTCTCTTAATTCACTTCTTCTGAGAGAAGCTGAATGAGTCTAGTCGGCGGATGACCGGTATATAGTCATGCATTCACCCGCTCTCACTGGGAATACCGTAGAATCGTGACCTACCGTGCACACCACTTGCTGTCATTATTCAGCAGTCTGCAGACACACAGCGTCGGCTGACTTTTGTCCCAAACCTGGACAACCACCTTTAAGGGCGCAGTCAGACGGACGTATAAATCGGCCCGAGATCAGTGCACAGACTGGCCGGCGGCTCTCCCGACCTGAGTGTGACAGCTGCATAGAAATATATGAAGAGGTCACACTCTGGTCAGGAGAGCCGCTGGCCGGTCCTTGCACTTCATTCCAATCTCAGATTTATATGGCCACCTGACTGTGCCCTGTAGCTCATTAATATATGTGGTGAGTGGAGGCTGGTCCATCTGGTCCCATCTTACAGAAGAGCACAAATGGCTGAAAAAGCTATTGCTGACTATGATAGACATATTGCTTTGCAGCTTGCTGTGGATGAAGCTGCATAGTGCACAATATTTGTAAAATGTTATGGCTGATGGGTGTATATATGGCTACATATTACAGGCTTGTCAAGTGCTGACATCTAGTGGCCAAAAGCCCAGACTGGATAAAGGGAATCCCAGGAAAACCAGCAAGTAGGAGCTTCTTCTTTTTCTTATGGTTAGCTCACATTATCATACAAATCAGACGAGTGCAATGCAGATAAAAATTGCATTGCATTCTGATTAATGTTACTCAACGAGTCAGTGCTGGTCTGCAAATTTTTTCGAGGTCTGCTGTACATACATAATTTCATAACCCTCCTACATGTAATAAACTTGCATCCTTTAGTGCTTTTCATGAGTCACTGAAGTGTGTTTATCCTTGTTTAACCTAATAAATAATTAAAAAAACGCTGTGAGGTCCCCTCTATTTTTGATAACCAGCAAAGGTAAAGCAGACAGCTGGGGGCTTATAGTATCAGGCTAGGAAGGTCCCTATTTTTTTTTTGGCCTCTTCCCAGCCTAAAAATACCAGCCAGCAGCCACCCCAGAAGCGGCACATCAGATGCGCCAATTCTGGTACTCTGTGTTCACTTTCCTGATTGCCCTGGTGCGGTGGAAATTGGGGTTATAGGGCTTGGGGTTGATGTCAGCTGTGAATTGGTCAAAAACAAAGCTGGCACATAGCCCTGGTGTTAGTAATGGAGAGGTGTCTATCAGACACCCCCCATTGCTGACCCAATAATAAAAAAAAAAAAAAAGATAACAAGCACACACAAACATAAAAAAAAATGTATTTAAAAAAAGGCTTTCCCACACTTTCCCTGGTTCACCAGTTTATAAAAAAAAAAATATAAAAACCCATGCAGGTTTGATGTAGTCCACAAATGGAATTCTGAAAAACACAAAAAGTAATTTATCAGAAAATAAAAGGGTCCCAGGTGGGTCCGACATAGTCCAGGACTTCCCACGATGTTTCCCGATTCCATCAATAGTCGCCTATGGAGATTCGCACTGAGTCTTAATAGGCTTTTAGCAGCAGCCACTTCCGGCTCATTCTGCTAAATGTGCGAGACCCAGCGGCTCTGAACTGAACAGCGATGATGTCGGTCACTATACCACTCTGCAGAGTGAGGGTTTTTTTTTATACATTAGTGAACCAGGGAAAGTGTCAGGGAGTGTTTTTTTTTTTTTTTTTTTTTTTTTTTTTAAATAAAGTGTTTTTCATGTGTGTGTTGTTTGGATTACTGGGTTAGTAATGGGGGTGTCTGATGGCCACATCTCCATTACTAACCCCAGGGCTTGATGCCAGCTGTGATTTTGGACAATTCACAGCTGATATCAACCCTAATTGCCAACACATCAGAGCAATCAGGAAGAGTGAAAGCGAAACGACAGCATTGGCGCATCTAATGTGATGTGCCAATCCTGGGCTGGCTGTGGGCTGGTATTTTTAGACTGGGAAGGGCCCAATAACAAGGGACCTTCTCAGCCTAATAATATCAACTCTCAGTTGTCTGCTTTACCTTTGCTGGTTTCATACAATAGGGAAAGACCCCATGTCATTTTTTTTTTCATGTATTTATTTATTTGGTTAAAAAAGCCTAAACCACTGTAGAATAAACATTATACATACTCCATCTCGCTACCTCTTTTAACCGCTTCAGGGTTCAGAATCCCTGAAACGCGTAGGCCTTCCGAACTTTCCTTTCTTTTTTTATTTTACATGTGTACATGACAAAAATGTCTCTCTTAATAATAATTCTGGGGAGTGAGGTACCTCCATCTGAATTCGATGTCTGCCCTTGCATGACCGGCCATGTCAGAGATACCTCTGCTGCAATAACTGAGCTGATTAATCTTTGTTTTTTTAAATCATTTTGTATACCTCCATTTGTAGAACATTGACAGAGTGCTGTTTGTCGGGAACTTTCTACGAATCAATATGGTTTCCATGAAGCTGCTATCCTATGCAATGGATTACTGGTCAAAGGGACAACTGAAAGCCCTATTTTTGGAACATGAGGTGAGAGAAAGAGGAGTTTTAAAGTGATATTCTGCCCATATATAGTTATGGTAAATCCATAGTAACCAAATTAGTGAGTGTTCAGATTAATATGATCTTAGCCTGAACACCAGAACATAAGGTGTATCCAATCACAGGCTACAATCCCCGGCAAGCTAAGAAGCAGATGCCATTATATCCAGTCTATGAAAATACTTTTAAACGCATGTAGTTTTCGCTAAAGAAAACAGTAATATGGTTTTATTAAAAACTTTAAACTGCCTCTGTGTATTACAGTACATGGCAGACTGCAAGATCCATCATCGAGCTTGTTCTGGCTGCATGAACTATTACACTTATCTATCTTCTCCTGAACATGTTCTAAGCTGATTTATGACCATATCAAAGTTATCTATCAACTTAGAAGAACATTGAGGAGAAGAGGGATAAGGCCATGCTGTCAGAGCGAGCTCTGTGACAGATTCACTATTAACTTATTCTGCAGTCTGCTGTGTACCGTGATATATAGGGGCTATAGAAGCCAAAAAATCCCAATATTTTTCATGAAACTTTATTCTTTAAAAATACATTTTTATTAGTGTCAAATGACAAATTGCAGACACAATATTAACAAGTATAGCAAAAAATACGCCAGCCAAGGCCCAGCTAGAACAATGGTCTACCGGTGCTTTAGAATGGTCAAGTACACCTCAAAAGCCATACAGAGCATATCGGCGGGATATCCCATATAAAACAGTGATGGAGGTATATCCCCAATATATAATATTCCTGGAAAGGGTATCATGCAATTCTACAAATTAATGGTCTTGTATTAGTTCAGATATCAGTATAATCCTGTACACCAAATGAGTATAATTACACTAAATTTTCAAATTGATAGACATCTATAATGGTATTTGCCCACTCAATCTCAGCCAGCATACATGTCCATTGCATACGTAAGTATTGGTAGTTTACTCCTATTTCTAAAAATCTGAAGATTTTATATTACCTAAAGGCATGCAGACCACTCAAGTACACCAATCGCAGACATGTTGAAGCACGTTTCGCATCCCTGCTTCATCAGGAGTTAATTAATAGTAAAACCAAAAGGTATAAATAGTAACATATAACTAATATCTGTTTATATGTCACACGTTGGTGGGTTCTCTGCATGATGCTCCACCTCACATCCCTTACACGACAGACGAATGATGAAACGTCAGTACATCCATTGCCCGTTTGTTTATGGAACTGAAGAGTACGTTGATGCTCCACCATGTAGGGTAGGCAGCTCATGTGCTAAGCTCGCTGCTCTGTGTGAGTAACACGGAGAATTATATAGTTACATAGTTAGAATGAAATCTACAGTGGAGATGTTGCCTACTTTTGAGCTGCCAATACTAACCCAAAATAGTGATATATTTAGGATACAATACTTAGTGCCATCTATCTAGTCACTAATGATGTCACTTCACAGATATAACATGGATCACTCAGACAATAAAATAATATCCAGTAGCATAGTGGTCCATCTTAAATTACATATCCTATCTTTACCTAATCTTACAATATTGTGAAGGGTAAAATCCCTCTAAACTTAAAGTGTACCCATTATTTCACACAAAAGCTGTAGAAAAGCTTGGTTGTGTGGCTCTCAACCTCCACAACATGTTAAAATAGTTTTTGTGCACATACCAGTTGAATATTTCCAGGAACGGTGTCGATTTTTATGCTCTGTAACTTGCCATTCATTTTTCTTTCTTGAGTGGGTGGGTGGTTTTTCATTATCCACATCCTGCCAGCACTATTGGAGCTGGAACTTCCTTGCCCTTATTTCCTTGCATGCACTGTGTTAAATGGCTGGAGCAGAGCACTAGCAGAGAGACAAAGACCAAATTTCTTGCAATCTGTCTTTGTGTCTCTGCTTCTACAGAACCTCTTCACAATATATGATGTATATACATGTCATATGTCGTGTCTCCCCCTTTGATGCGAGCTCTGGCACATGAGAGCTGATTTGATCAGCTGACATGTGCCTCTAACATGTTAAATGGCTGATAATCTCTGAAAGCGGCATTTAACATTAGCACATATCAGTCCCCACCCATTGGCACCCATCAGATGATCGCGGGGCACCGATGGGTTGGCATGACAACTGGGAGTCTGCAGGAGACCCCTGTGGTTGTCACATATTTGGTATCCCTTAGATCAGAATCACCTAATCTATCAAAATATAAAAATAATTAATCTGATTGGTAAATGGCGTAACAAGAAAAAAAAATCAAAACTCCAGAATTACCGTTTTTTTGCTCACCGCAACATTGCAATAAATGGATTTTTTTGCCCCGTTTTCCAGTACATTATATGGTAAAATCAATGATGTCGTTCAAAAGTACAACTCTACACGCCAAAAACAAGCCCTCACATGGCCACATTGACGTAAAAATAAAAAAAAGTTATGGCTCTGGGAAGAAGGGGAGGAAAGCACGAAAAAATGGCCCGTGGGTGAAGGATTTAAACCTGAGGTACTGGACAGCAAGTTAGAAAGAAGGGAGACACATAGTGGCCTGCAGTTTGGAGTGAGTTTTCATGGGGAAAGGAATATACTTTTTAAAGGGGTTATCTGGTTCTTTTATATTGATGGCCTATCCTTAGAGGTTATTAACCTCAGATCAGTGGGGTGTGACACCCAGCACCGCCTGCATTCAGTGGTCCCGGTCAGGGCCGGTTTTAGACAAATTGGGGCCCTAGGCAAAATTCAAAGTGGGGCCCCCATGTCCATATAAAACACGTATGTGTTACTCCGATATCTGTGTCACCAGTGTTTTCAATCAGTGTGCCGTCCATGTGCCAGCCGTGTTTTTCCAGTATGGATAATGGAAATGAAATTACAAAGCTTCTCACATACTTTCCATGTTAAACACGGACGGCACATGTACGGCACACGGATGGCACATGTACGGCACGTTTACACGCACCCGTAGACTTGTATTGGCCCTTGTCATCTGTGCTGCTGGGAAAACACGGACATGAGTGCAGCACCGTAGGTCAAATAGGGGACACGTGTCATCGGTGAAAAACATGATAGTTCGTGTGAAGGGGGCTGTACAGTCACATAATAGAAAATATTAGCAGAATTGCCGTCTTTCTATCCTACCTCACAAACAGCAGAATAAAAAGAGATTTAAAAAAGTCCAACATGTCCCCCAACCTACTCTGCTAAATCCCCTCTGGCTCCGTGGCTGATGGTTATTAGTCACTTTGCAGCTATAATATAAGGTGCAGCCACAAGACCCCTGCAGCCCAGTGCTAAGACCTCCAGAGCCACAAGACCCCTGCAGCCTAGTGCTGAGACTGGCAGAGACCCCTGGAGCATCAGTGCTGAAGCCCCAGGGGGGTTAACCACCATTTGGTGGTTCAGTCCCTCTGTCCTTGTTCACATTTACGTCACTTGACAAGTGGAAAGGTTTTAATACAAGAGGTAGGACTGTCCCACAAGGGTTGTCTTGACGTGGCGGGATGGCTTGTACATTCTTTTGTTCAAAATTATGTTTACTAAATACCCTTTTTATTATTATTATTACCTTCATGCAATTTTTCCAATTTATTTTTTAGTTTTTTATTTTAGGATATTTGTTTTTTTTTTGTTTTTCTAATTTTTACATTCTCAGAAAACCCCTGTAGTGTCTGTTCACACCCACCATTTTTGTTGCAGATTGATCTACAGTGTTGGCAGGAAATATTCTTGCTTTTTCGCAGCATTTTCACTTGCATTTTTGTGTCCCAGTCATTTGAATAGGGAAAAAATCCTGCAGAAATGCTGAAAGACGATGTGCAGCGGATTTATAACAAAAAGTCTCCTGGCCGCTGTTCGTGTCTGGCCGGCGTCCTCATCTGGCCGGCGTCCTCGTCTGGCCGGCGTCCTCGTCTGGCCGGCGTCCTCGTCTGGCTGGCGTCCGTGTCGGGCCGGCGTCCGTGTCGGGCCGGCGTCCGTGTCGGGCCGGCGTCCGTGTCGGGCCGGCGTCCGTGTCGGGCCGGCGTCCGTGTCGGGCCGGCGTCCTCGTCTGGCCGGCGTCCTCGTCTGGCCGGCGTCCTCGTCTGGCCGGCGTCCGTGTCTGGCCGGCGTCCGTGTCTGGCCGGCGTCCGTGTCTGGCCGGCGTCCGTGTCTGGCTGCTGCACTGGGACAGTGCAGAATAGTATAGTAGACTGCACTATTCCAAACAATGGGATATTAAGCCGTGTTCACACTGCGCTTCTGTTGTGCGTCCGAAGGCTCTGTCTGAATCCCTTTAAAATAGGATTTGCATAAATCCCCAACGGGGCCACAGACGGCACTGACACCAGCAGAGGTCAAATGAATTTGTTTTTTTTTCTGAAATTGACTGATTTATTTTCTTAGGCCGGGTGCATACGATCAGGAATTGGCAGCGCTTTGGACGCAGCACGTGTCCACTGCCAGCTCTTGAACGCAGGTGACTCCACATGTGATCACTGAACCATGCGGATTCACTGCGTCCAATTCATTGTACGGGTGACATTTATCGCATCTCCGCAAGATAAATAGACATGTTGTGATCTGGAGTGACGCACCGCATGTCCGTCTCGGCGGGTGATCCGTTGGTGTCTGTGCGCGCATAGTGGGCATGGGGTTTCTTGAGATCCCCTCCTCTATGATGTAACATCTGGACGCTGCACAGGTACACAGCATCTATTCCGCAGCATTTACTGACCATGTGCACCTACCCTCAGAATCTGTGTTTTTTTTCGTCTAAAAGTGTCCACATTTCTGTGCCTGTTGGAACACACGGACACGTTCAGATAAAAAACATCACATGTGGGATTCATGTGAGCTCTATTCCTGTCATTGCAATCTATGGCTCTATAGGGAATTCAGGCAAATCCCACCGGGAGCAGTAAGGAAAGACAGTGTGAACAGGCTCTAATGTAAGACCCAGGCATCAGACATAAACTACAGATCCCCATTATGGCGACACTAGAGTTACAGAACTATATATGCAGCACATATACACAGATATACATGTACACACATCATATATACTTTATAAATATAGAAACATACACTATATAAAAAGTATATACACTGCGCTGTAAAAAATGAATAATATACAGATGCATACAGTGTGCACAAGCACATATATAAAGTGTATACACAAACATTCAGTTAATATACAGTATGCTCACATACATATACAGTTTATTTATAATTACACAATATACTGCACACATGCAGTATACAAATATAATATGCATACTATATACTGTATGTACGTGTGTGTGTGTTGTAGCGTACCTATTAAGTGTGTTGGGGGACACTCGCTTGGCACGGGATTAACATAGACGGGCACAGTTTTGCACATAAAACAATTTATATCGGTGTATTTTACACAGCCTAAATCCCACGGTTGGCCCTTTTGCACGTCACAGGCCTACCACCATCCATAATATTTCAACATATGGCTTTAACTTGTAGTCCCTAGACACACTGGACCTCTCTACATCCAGTGACCGTGGGCGACCGTACGCCACAGAGTTCATCAATGTTCATAGAACTCTACAAGCACCAACAGTCTTTGGAGGTACCTTACAGGAGCGCCTGCTCCAGACGCCGACTCCTTGTCAATTTTCTCTCTCCCCCAATGCAAGGCTGTCACAGACTCTGCTCACACATGGCCTCAGCGGGTTCTATTCGGGACGTCGTCCCCCCACCTGGGACCGTCCAACACAGGCCTCACAGGGTGCTATTCAGGGATCCAATCCTATGGCCAGGACCTCCCAACACACCGGCCTCGAGGTCCAAGGCCTCAGAATGTGCTCTTCAGGAAGTTAGCAGCTCCCAACACACCGGCCTCGAGGTCCAAGGCCTCATAATGTGCTCTTCAGGAAGTTAGCAGCTCCCAACACACAGGCCTGCCAGGACCTTGCACTCTGACACTTAGGTTCAAAACACACGACCTTGTGACCAGACTTCAGTCACATTATATATCCCAAACCACCCCCATAAGTGGGCGGTGTATGTGTGGCTAGTCGATCCCGCCCAGCTCTCCGACTAGCCCTATAAGCCCCCCTTATAGGTAAATAAACTCATTGACTACAAGTCCCAGCTCAACAACATCATTTTTGGGCTTACGGTGCAGAGGACCTCTGCGACACATACCGGCCATTTACAATCATGCCTGTCACTGTTTCACCATCACAATCAACTAAACGCCTGCATGCATATCCTGAGGAGCACATACAGTGCCCTCTAGCTGTAACAGGGGTCACTGCATCAGAGTTTGTATATATGTGTGTGTGTGTGTGTGTATATGTATGTATGTATATATATATATATATATATATATATATATATATAATTGTGGTGTAGTTACCACTATGTCAGCTAGGGGGCGCTGTGTGGGTGTCCCAGGACGGGTGTACAGGCACATTCAGTGTGGTAACAGGAGCAGGGTCCTAAATGACCATTATGGGTCTCAAGGTGGGTGGCCTTGGGATGCAGGCTCCAGGGTGTATTGATCAGCAGAGGTACTGCTGATCTTTCTGTTACACTGTGTCAGGGAAGCCTGTGTGTGTCTATACAACCTTTAGTGATGTCATAGCCATGTGATCACCTGTGGGTGTGGTTACAGGGCTATGTAATTGAGGTGTTTGGCACATGTGAGAGAGTGTGAGAGGGAGTCTGTCAGAGTGTGGACAGACTTCCATGTGTCCAGGTGGGACACTACAGAGAGTGGCCTGTGTGCTAAGGAAGGAGAAGCCTTCCTGGGTCTGCGGCTGCAGATAGAGCGCTGCTCTGGACATCGCCCTGGCCTATGTATATTAGTTGTATATGGGGAGGACTACACCTCCCAGCATGTGCTGAGACTCTCGGTCCGAGTCTGAAGCCACGGACGTTTATGTTCTTTTGTGCCTAAGCTAGAGGCTATTTTGGTGATATGCTGAGTTATGGTTTCTGGAGCAAATAAACCTCATGAACTTTGGGAAGAACCTGCCTCATGATTGTCTCCCGCTGCACCTGAGCGAGTCACATCCCTACAAAATATATATATTTTGTATACATATACATGCACCACAGATATACAGAGTCATACTATATACTGCATATATTCACGCATACTACATATACAGACACACACACTGTATACTGCATATGTACACACAGATACACATATACTTACCAGGTTCTGCGGCTTCACTTGTACAGATCCATTCTTAGGACAGTGCTAGGAGTGGATAAGAGACACACAGGGTTGCGGGCATCTTCCTGGCTGGCCCGGCTCTGACCTCTGTCTGCTGTGCTGCAATCAGCCCCTCACTCTGAACATCTAACCTGACCTGACTGCAGGGAGAAAGAGAGAGAGGGGGGGGCTGCAGGGGTGTATGTGAGAGATGCTCCGGGACTACAGAGGATGCATTATTCACTGCTGTACACCCTCTGGTCACTTCATAAAGGGGCTGCAGACACAGGGGGCGCCCTTTGTAGGTGGGGGCCCCTGGCTTTTGCCTGGTCTGCCTGTCCCAAACGCTGACCCTGGTCCCGGTGCTAATGGCAGCTAGATGTTAGCAGACTACAAGAGCGTATCTCCATCAATTGTATAATGACTGCAGCGAGGTAGTGCAGATCCACCCTGGTTCATTTGAATAGAGGCGGATGTGGCATACCCAGACACAGCCACTATATGGTTGACATAGCTGAGCTGTGCAGCGCCGCAGCTAATCACATCCGGTCTATGTTGATAGGTTATCAGTATAAAAGTACTGAAAAACCCCTCTGAATAAAAGGATTTGCACATTGCTTCTTTTGCAAAATATCTATTAAATGCGATCTAGTTACCTGAAAGTACAGTGCAGTGAAAAACTTATATATTTGTGTATTACAGGGTTACTTCGGGGCCGTCGGTGCCCTGCTGGAGCTTTTCAAGATGAATGACGATCATTGAAACAAGACCCTGCATATCCAATGTCTGTGCTGCTCATTGTTGGAGAAGACCCTTCCTTCTAGAAGACACATAAAGCCATTTTACACCTTCATGTTTTACTCTGTAAATAGTTTTGACTCCTCTTAAGTGACACTGAGAGACTGTGTGTATATATATATATATCTGTATATTTTACTGTAAAAAAACAAACTGTGCAACAAGGCCAAATGTTCTGTAGTGATCGGGAACTAATTGTAATGCAGTAATTCTTTATATTTATTTTGATGTAAATAGCCTTTTAATCTGCCCTTTGTGTGGGGCTGCTGCAGGTACAACTATAGATCTAATTTATGATTTTACATCTTTTAAGCTAGTCTGAAGCGAGTCTAATCTGTACTTGTAAAGGACGTGTATGACAGCGCAATGACATCACATAGTCATTTCCCATTGTGGGACTGTGCAGTGGGGCATTGGGGCATTACTAGAAAACTTGGTAATATGTTTACTGACAAAGCTCCAGTACGGCAAAAATTCCTTTTAATCCTGCATATATTGGACCTGATGAATAACAGGGAATAGTCATCAAAAACAACCTACTGTTTAAATCAGGTTTTTATTGTGCATGTATGTTTTGTTTTTTTTTTATCCCATATCACAATCTTTATTAAAAAAAAAAAATCTTGCTTTTTTCACACTGGCAATTATTTCCAGAAGTTAACATGTACATCAGCAGCAATAGAAGGGCTCGCACCTTACTCCATTGCATTGAAGCATCTATTGAGCGTGTGCAAAGGTGATTGAGAAGGATGGGGATGCAGGATCAGCTGGGACATCACCTATCGTGGTTGGTGGATCATGTATAATTAGCAGTGTATTGAGACATTACTTTTCACTGTACTCCTGTCTGTCATGGTAATGAAACTGCTGAAAATTATTCTGTAGAGAAGTATAATTCTCTAGTAATCCCAGTGGCAAGATTTAAAATTTCTAAAAAACGTTTAAAGCAGATCATGATATGAAAAATAAATTAAAAATTATAAGGTACATTTAACATATAATCCTGATTTAAACAGTGGGTCTTTTTGTCTATTAGAAATTCCATTTAAATGCACATAAAGTATGCAAAATTGACTGAAAAGATCCTGTTAATTCTCCTGACATGTTTGTTTTAGTTAATTTTTCCTCTGTTCTTCCTTTTGGAAATCTTTGAAAAACTTGATAACTGGGTGTCACCTAACCCTCTATCAGTAGGGGGACACGATCCAGTCAGTGCTGAACAGATGAGAATATTTAGAGACACAACCCTAGCAGACTGGAGCCCCCCAGGACACAACATTAGGAGACTGGAGCCCCCAGGACACAACCCTAGCAGACTGGAGCCTCCAGGACACAACCCTAGCCGACTGGAGCCCCCAGGACGCAACCCTAGCCGACTGGAGCCCCCAGGACGCAACCCTAGCCGACTGGAGCCCCCAGGACGCAACCCTAGCCGACTGGAGCCCCCAGGACGCAACCCTAGCCGACTGGAGCCCCCAGGACGCAACCCTAGCCGACTGGAGCCCCCAGGACGCAACCCTAGCCGACTGGAGCCCCCAGGACGCAACCCTAGCCGACTGGAGCCCCCAGGACGCAACCCTAGCCGACTGGAGCCCCCAGGACGCAACCCTAGCCGACTGGAGCCCCCAGGACGCAACCCTAGCCGACTGGAGCCCCCAGGACGCAACCCTAGCCGACTGGAGCCCCCAGGACGCAACCCTAGCCGACTGGAGCCCCCAGGACGCAACCCTAGCCGACTGGAGCCCCCAGGACGCAACCCTAGCCGACTGGAGCCCCCAGGACGCAACCCTAGCCGACTGGAGCCCCCAGGACGCAACCCTAGCCGACTGGAGCCCCCAGGACGCAACCCTAGCCGACTGGAGCCCCCAGGACGCAACCCTAGCCGACTGGAGCCCCCAGGACGCAACCCTAGCCGACTGGAGCCCCCAGGACGCAACCCTAGCCGACTGGAGCCCCCAGGACGCAACCCTAGCCGACTGGAGCCCCCAGGACGCAACCCTAGCCGACTGGAGCCCCCAGGACGCAACCCTAGCTGACTGGAGCCCCCAGGAAGGCCACCTTAATCCTGTTACATTGTTGGATTTGGAATGCTTTTGGTTTTGTGAGATCTCAGATTATATTGCAGCTTTTTGCTAGAATATCAGATTGATATCAGAATATTAGTGTCATTCTACTTGATCTGAATGAGAAGACTGTAGGTACATGCAAGAGACATTGAGTAACGTCAATGACATGCCTCCTCCCCATTTTAATATGTCCCAGAAGGTTTTTTTTTTTTTTTTTTTAGTGGTCCCACTAAAAGTGCTGCTAAAGCTATGTGCTGTCATTTAAAGCCTGTCATACTCCCATATAAAAAAAGCTACCTTACCGATTTTGCACAGTGATTGACATTTCCTTCAGAACACTTTTTATTTTCCTCAAAATTAAGTTTGTTTTCACTTTTTTTCACTTTAATTTTTCATATTTTTTTGGGACATGAGCATTGCCTGTGCCTTTTTGATAAATATATTTGTGATGCTTAAACTCGCCATCGTGAGTGATTTTAAAGCTGGAGCTATGAGACATCTCTTGCCGCGACACAGGTCATGCTTCCAGAAGTCGCTACGTGTCAGTGAATGGGGTAAAAATGAGACCCCTTGAGTACCACAAAAAGCGAGGCACAAAAAATCTGACTTTGCGTTTCGCTTCCTAGGTTGCTGGACCCTTAGGAGCGTAATGCAACTTTTTTCGCCTGCATTACACGCACATGTAGCAGCGTGTCATAGTGATCTTTGGCCCTGAGACTTTGTCATGGCCAAAATCTCGATGTAGCTCAAGCCTGACACTACATTATATTCTGTAAGATAGCTGGTCTGACAGGCAGTTGATGTATAGACACTTTCTGCATCATAAGCCAAACTAAGCGTATCAGTGGGCTCAGAGTTCATGGTGGTTTGGTGCAAGATTTACTCCCCCTCATACCCTGTAGCATGAAATAGATTCTTCAGAAGTTTCCAATTGCCAATATTTAAGTGGAAGCTAAACTTCTAAATTTCTTCAGATTTTTTTGATGGTCTGGGTCTTAAAACCCCTTCTGATTGCTCAAAGAGGCAGAAGAGTTCAACTTATCTTCGGCTCAAATTATAGACTTTCTGACGAGCCGACACACCTCTGTGTTTGGCAAATCATTAACTGATTGCTTCTGCCCCTTGTTTTGAGTGGTTGATGGGGGTCTTAAGACCACTGATGAAAAAAATTATTTCAAAGCTGGGTTAGGCTAGTTTCACATTAGCGTATGGAGGAGCTGCGGACTTCCTCCGTGAAGCTCCGCCCCCTGCCGCGCCTCCTCCATTCAGCTCCGCCTACATCCGTATGCGTCCTGCGTACCCTATCTTTAGCATTGGGTACGCAGACCATGCCGCTGTATGCAGATGCCTCCGCATGCGTCGTTTTGACGGTGCAGCGACCAGCGCCGAATGCAAAGTCTTGCATTTTGGTGCAGTCGCGGCACCTTCAAAACGACACATGCAGAGGTATCCGCATACAGCGGCACGGCCTGCGTACCCAATGCTAAAGATAAGGTACGCAGGCCACATGCTGACGTGGGCGGAGCTGAATGGAGGAGGCGCGGCAGGGGGAGGAGCTTCATGGAGGAAATCCGCATCCCTCCGCAGCTCCTCCATACGCTAGTGTGAAACTAGCCTTACCCTCCAATAATGCCCATACTCCCTTCAAGGACCTCAGCTGAACCAGCCAATTTTGGCAGAGTAGACCAAACATCTAGTGTGTATTCGGGGGTCCCAATGCCGCCCAACAGTAGATAAGGGGGAATAGAAGAATCTTCTCACATGTTGGATTTCAGCATGCTGAAAAGTGTGTTTTAATGCCAGATAATCCTGGACTAGAGCTGCCTGGCAGCAGTCACCATCTCCCCTCCCCCCCTCGGCGTGCAGCCTCCTGGCTCTGAGCACTCGTCTTTGATAATGGCAGAATTGAAATGACTTGAACTCATTCATGGGAGATTCTGATCTGCCATTATATGTCCATGGTCTCGTTTGTGTTTTTTTTGTTCGTTTTTTTTAAACTGCTGTATGGACAATTTTTTTAATTTAATCTGACTTCTAAAGTTTTATTTTCCATAAGACGCAAATAACGTGTGTAATAATACGGTTCTTATGTACAAATGGTACAGAATTTTGTATAGAAGAATTTTGTGTCTTTAAATGACAGAAATGGTTTGCCTTATTTTTTTTATTTTAGAACTTAAACTGATTTTTCTTAGAAAACTGGAAATTAATGCTTTATTATAGTCTGTAATGTGTTTTGCAATATCCTGTTAGTTTTCAGTGGCCGACAATTTGAATATTCCAATTGGGGTAATTACATTAATCTGTTGATACTGAGCGTACGTTTCATTGTGTCAGACTATTTGAAAACTGTTAATTGTAAAAATTTGTAAATTTCATGTCATTGTTTTCATCTCAACATAATAAATAATTGCCTACTGTCTCTTTAAATAAAATTTGCAATGTTTTAAGGTTGTTTTTCGTGTTTTTTTTATATAGTGTGAAGTAGTGTTACAAAAAAGGTAAGACATATATATTTAAAGGGATTTTCCAATGGCACCATATTGATGATTTGTCCATATGGGATCAATGGGAGTCCAACACCAATGACCCCAACTGATGAGCTGCTTACTCCGGTGGCGGCTGGATGTAAGAACATGGAACAAAGCTGCAGAGCTCAGCTCCATTCAACAGCAGAAAGCAAATAGCTTATTGGGTGGGAGGTCCAGGGTGTTGGACCCCCCCCCCCGATCTCATATTGATGACCTATGGATATGTCAACCATTATGATGTAAATGGACAAACCCTTTAAAAGGGATTTTTCCCACAGAGTACAATTAATAGATCTTGGCATAAAAATAAGTTCCCCATTGAATGTGTTAAATGTTTCTGTGCTGAGATAATCTTATAAATGTGCCCCTGCCGTGTACTGTGTAATGGCCGGGTCTGACTGTACAGGAACATAGTCTGATCATACCACAGCTCCTGGGCATGGGAGGAAGTAAAAGAGTATACAGACAGGACAGAAGGGGATCACAAGTTATTCTTTCTGTGAGGTAAAACATTGTTTTTAAACAGACAGTGAAATGTTTTACCTCACATAAAGCAGCATCTGCAAACCCATCCTGTAAACTCTTTTGCTTCCCCCCGGCCCAGGAGCTGTGGTATGATCAGACCATGTTCCTGTACGGTCAGACACGGCCATTACATAGTTTATAGCAGTGCCACATTTTTAAGATTATCAGTAACCTTTTTTTTAACACATCCTTATTATTCAAAGATATATTTATTAATATATGCAGTATATTATTGTTCATGGGACAACCCCTTTAAGCCTTTTAATGAAATACCACAACATAATAGGCATACTAAGGATGTGAAAATCTGTAGCATATCCTGAATTTCACAATTTTGTGCCCTACATGTGGATAGGCGTCATGAAATGATCAGCTATAAATGGGCTTCCAAAATCCGTCCTTGAGCATATCGCTTTGTTTGACAGAGTCTAAGGAGAACCCAGGTATACACCCATTACCCCTCTAGAAGGTTATGAAGATTGCTGCATGGGCTCCCAGGTTGTGTCCACGGAGTAGTCACTAACTGGTGGAGCTACAGTATAGAAGGCTGATCCAAATTTGCGGGACTCAGAACGATAGAAACACTAGACAAGCACAATAAGAATCAAAGAGCAAGGTCATGAGTAGCCGAGCCAAAATCCATTAGAGCTAGCAAAAGTATTCAAGCAAAGGGTGAAACAGTCAGAGGTTAAACCATACTGGGCGGATTCATGATAAATGCGAGTGTTCAAGAAATAACCAAGTCAGAAGACTGGTAAACAGTCCAAAAAACTCCAGACCCAGAAACACTTGTTTTTGCATGCTTTCCACAGCTCTCCACACCATGATGCTAAGTTCACATGTTGAGTAATTGGTGTGGATTTTACTCATTTGAAATCGGCAGAATTTTATAGTAACAGCAAACTGGATGGGTCTTAGCTGTGTCATCTGCAGGCTGCGTTTTTTTGCTGCAAAATCTACATTGAAATTGACTTATTTTGCATCTTTTAAATCCACATCATGTCAATTTATTTTGGGGAAATGTATTTTTTTTTTATGTGGATGTTACTCATTTATTTCAATAGGGCCCCTAATTCTGCAGGTTAAAAGTCTGGTCTGTCATTGTTCTGTTACATTTTTGGTGCATTTATACTACATCAAAATGCACATGAAAACGTATGAATAAATGTGGAAAATAGGAGGAGATTTTAGATGCAGTCAGGCTGAGTTGTTTTTTTTATGCCATTTTTCCTTTTGTCTCTGTATTTTTGCAGCTGATTTGATGTATCATATTTTTTGGATTATAAGACACACTTTTTTTTTTCCCCCAAATTTGGGGGTAGCGTCTTATAATCTGAATGTAGCTTACCGGGGCCGGCAGCGTCATCCCACTCTGGCTGCCGCCAGCTTCCTGCAGCTGCGACCATTCCTCCTATAACCCCGCTCCACTGCAATCATCATCCCCCCGGTAAGATAAAAGCGGGCTATAAGACACACCATCATTTTATTTAAAATAAATGTTTCTTCTTTTCCTCCCCCAAATTTGAGGTGCGTCTTAAAATCCGAAAAATACGTTATTTTTTACTGTGTTCTTTTCAGTGCAGAAATGCAGAGAATCTGCACTTAAAAACATACCGTATTTGCAATTTTACATGTTTTTTCAGGCTTGTATAGAAGTCTGTGCTGAAAATGCACAAAAAAAAAATGGCTCCAAGGCGCCTTTAATCCCATAGTGATCGAACCAGTTTTATCCTTCCTGACCAGGCCACATTTAATCTGACCAGTGTCCCTTTATGTGGTAATAACTCTGGAACACTTCAACGGATCCCAGTAATTCTGAGAGTGTTTTGTGACACATTGGAGTTTGTTAGTGGTAAATTTAGGTTGATATGTTTTGTGTTTATTTGTGAAAATATCTGAATTTTGGGGAAAAAAGTCGCAATCTTAATTTTCTTTAAACCAGTTATTCATGCTGTACAAAATAATTAAGAAATAACATTTCCCTTATGTCTACTTTAAATCTGCATCATTCAATTGTCATTTTATTTTGTTAGGATGATTGAAGGGTTAAAAGTTTAGTAGCAATTTCTCATTTTTTTTCAAGAAATCTACAAAACTTGAGGTACCTAATCGGATTTAAACGGACTTTGCGGATCCTATATATAATGAAAACTTCCCAAAAGGTATAACCCTTCAGGTGCCACACAGGAACTAATGTAAAGTCGAATGAAAAAATAAATTGTAATATTTACTCTAAAATGTTGCTTTAGCCCCAAATTTTTTCCAAGAGGTAACATGAAAAAAATGCAGCAAAGTTTGTTACCCTCTTTCTGCTGAACATGGCGATACCCCACATGTAGTCAAAAAGGTCTGTTTGAACACACGCCAGGACTCGGAATGGAAGGAGCAATGCTTGAATTTTGGAACATAAATTTGGCTGAAAAAGATTACGGGCACCATGTCGCATTTACACTGCCCCAAACAGCAGAAAACTCCTACAAGTGACCACAGGGGTATAGTGAGCATTTTGATCTCACATGTACTTCACAGAATTTGATAACATTAGGTCGTCGTCATATTAAAAATGTACATTTTTTTTTTTCTCAAAAATGTTGCTTTAGCCTCAAATTTTTCACTTTTTCAAGAGGTTACATGAAAAAGTGGACCACACAGTTCGTTAGGCACTTCGTCTGAGTGTGGCAATACCCACATGTAGTCAAAAAGTTCTGTTTGGACGCACGGCAGGGCTCGGAAAGGAAGAAGCGACATTTGGTAAGTAAATTTCCTGGAATAGATTGCAGACACCATCAGGTTTGCCAGCCTCATATTGGATTTTTCATGGATAACTGGATCAAAAGTCACGGACTGTCCAAATTATTTTATGGGCGATACCAGATTTATATGGTTATTTTATGTTTTGCTGGTATCACACACTAAAAATGCTTTTTCATAAAAAAGTTATTTCGTCGCCATATTCTGAGAGCTGTAACTTTTTTATTTTTTGGCAAACAGATTATTATGTACTAGATGGTGGCCCGATTCTAATGCATCAGGTATTCTAGAATCTCTCACTCTCTAGATCTCCAGCCTCTCACCTTTTAACGGCCCCCGATCTCCTCTCTACGCTCCTGGCTTCTTCCGGTCCCAGTAATGTTGAGCGTGAAGGACCGGAGATGAAGTCACTATCGCGAGAGCGCGACATCATCAGCGGTCTTTCGCGCAAAGCATTACTGGGACCGGAAGATGCCGGGCGCGTGGTGAGAGGAGGGAAAGAGTCCGGGGGCCATCGGAAGGTGAATATATCACTTTTTTTTATTTTAATTCTATTTTTTACAGGTTTATGGTACCCAGGGCCTGGAGGAGAGTCTCCTCTCTTCCGGACCCTGGGTACCATCCGCACACAGCGCTGCGCCGGTCATCTCCCAGCTTCGTCACTGCTGACCTCTGTGCGGCAGGAGATGACCCGCGGCTAGCGCCACAGATCTCCCAACGGTAGCGGCCGCGTGCGTCGTTCGAATTCCACGCCAATTCGTGGCCGGACTGCGCCTGTTAACCTAATAGTTTCTAAGCTGCCATACAATATACAAGAGAAGTGGACCACTATTGGGTCAAAATACAAAAGAACCAATCAAGCCTCTTTTCCTCCATTTCCTTACTTCTGTGAATTTATCAAGGATATCGCAGAGCGTAAGACCGACCCAAACTTTTCCTATGTATAACCCAGCGGTCCAACCCCTTCTAAGTATGAGGGCTCACGTTCTAACCTGAAAAGCCAAGGAGGCCCAATGTCAGTGAAAAAGACCGACATCCTTCCCAAACCTACATCAGCTCCAGACAAGAGCAACACAGGGGACAAGGTTGATGATCCTAATCGGATGTGTCCCAATCATAAGAAGCCAAATCCCCTAAAGAAGTGGATTGGCTTCAGAAAGAAGCTGCTCCAAGAGCGCACGGAACTTCTAAAGACGTTTGGTGTATGTTACAGATGTTGTGCTTCTACTGAACACTTTGCTTGGAGTATGACAGTGAGGACCACGTGAAAAACCAGGGGAAGAGTCTTGAGGAGATCATTTGCATATTCCCAGTGCCTTCTGGGATAAGTGAAGAGTCTCCGCGAGCTCAACGATCACTGGGTTTTGGCCGTTGCAGCTGAAAAGAGGAAATCGGAAAACCAGGGGAAGAGTCTTGAGGAGATCATTTGCATATTCCCAGTGCCTTCTGGGATAAGTGAAGAGTCTCCGCGAGCTCAACGATCACTGGGTTTTGGCCGTTGCAGCTGAAAAGAGGAAATCGGAAAACCAGGGGAAGAGTCTTGAGGAGATCATTTGCATATTCCCAGTGCCTTCTGGGATAAGTGAAGAGTCTCCGCGAGCTCAACGATCACTGGGTTTTGGCCGTTGCAGCTGAAAAGAGGAAATCGGAAAACCAGGGGAAGAGTCTTGAGGAGATCATTTGCATATTCCCAGTGCCTTCTGGGATAAGTGAAGAGTCTCCGCGAGCTCAACGATCACTGGGTTTTGGCCGTTGCAGCTGAAAAGAGGAAATCGGAAAAACCTGGGCTCATCTTTCATCGTTTTTAAGAAATCTCAAGATGGAAGAGGCCAGGAGCCATTTGGTGAGCTGCATTTCTTGCTACATGTTCACAGACTTACCAGTGGAAAAGCCAAACTTCACATGCCACAAATGCAAGCTTGTGTCCCTGTTGGAGGAAAAGTTGCAAAATCTCGAAGAGAGGTTAGCTACGTTGAAGATCATTAAGGAAGGTGAAGAGTTCTTGGACAGAGCAGAATTATCTCTTCATGTTACAGAAAGAGAAGAAATTCGAAGTGCACCTGAAGAAACAGAGGAATGGAGACATGTGACCCAGAGAAGCAGGAGGATCAGGAGGCAGTCAGCACCCATACTGCTCAGAAACCAGTACCAGGCTCTCACGCAGGAAAACAATGAAGAAATACATCAGGATAAGACTTTGCCAACAAGCAGCAACCTTGTACGCCTTCAGAGTCCTCCTGGATGGAGAAAGAAAAATGTTGTGAAGAAGAAACGGAGAGTGGTGGTCATGGGGGATTCCCTGTTGAGAGGAACTGAGGCCGCTATCTGCAGACCGGATATAACTTCAAGAGAAATGTGTTGTCTTCCAGGTGCAAAAATTAAAGATGTGTCTGACAGGATATCAGGACTCTTCAGACCTACAGATGACTACCTATTCCTGCTACTACATGTGGGAACAAATGACACTGCAAGAAACGACCTGGAAACCATCTGCAGAGACTTTGAAGACTTAGGTAAGAAAGTGAAAGAACTGGGAGCGCAGGTGGTCTTCTCTTCCATCCTCCCAGTGGATGGCCATGGAACAAGGAGGTGGAATAAGATTCTGCAGGTGAACAACTGGCTACGTCGATGGTGCCGTCAGCAACGATTTGGATTTCTGGATCACGGAGTGAACTACTTATACGATGGACTACTTGCTAGAGATGGGGTGCACCTTACGAAGACTGGTAAGCATGTATTTGGAAGTCGCCTTGCTACACTTGTAAGGAGAGCTTTAAACTAGAACAACATGGGAAGGGAAGCAAAAGACCAGAAAAAGCCATACACCTGACAAATGCTATTGAGAACTCTGCTATTAGAAGTGGAAAGGAAGAACAAAGACGAAAGAATCTAATTAATAAAAATATTGGAGAAAGAGAAACCAATCACAAACTAAAATGTTTCTATACTAATGCACAAAGCATGGGCAACAAACAAGGAGAATTGGAACTACTAACACAGGAAAAGAAATATGATGTCATTGGAATCACTGAAACTTGGTGGGACAATACACATGATTGGAATACAAGACTAGAAGGATACAACTTATTTGCAAGAAACAGACTTGATAAACGAGGAGGGGGTGTCGCATTGTATGTTAGAAACGTGTATATCTGCACAGAGATTGAAGCTTCAGAGACTGGGAGTTCTGTGGAAACTGTTTGGGTAAGAATACAAGGACAGAACAATGGAAAGGACACCATTGTAGGCATTTACTACAGGCCGCCTGTGCAAGCTGAAGCTTTGGATGAACTCTTTATGTATCAAATGGCCAAGTTCTCCAAAAAATATGACATAGTTGTCATGGGAGATTTCAACTATCCAGACATTTGTTGGGAATCTCTCTCAGGCAAAACTAACAGGTCAAGGAAATTCTTATCCTCTCTTGCTGACAACTTTATCTTCCAAAAGGTAAGGGAGAAAACAAGGGGAACTGCTACCTTGGATCTAATCCTTATAAACAGGGAGGAAATGGTTGAGGAGGTAAAAGTGGCTGGGACCCTAGGAGGTAGCGACCATGCTATTTTAGAATTTTGGATAACTAGAGGCGGAAGACCTGTGAAGACTCAGACGTCAAGGTTAGATTTCAGAAAGGCAGATTTTAAGGGATTCAGAAAGAGAATTGGAGGGATCCAATGGCTGGATATCCTTAAAGACAAAAATGTCCAGGAAGGATGGGAAATCTTGAAAAATGAAATTCTCAAAGCACAGTTGTTAACAATTCCGAAAAGAGGGAAGAATAGGAAGCAGTTAAGGAAACCAGGATGGATGAACACAGAACTTAAGCACATGCTAAAAAGGAAGAAAAAAATGTTTATAAAATGGAAAGAGGGAGGCATATCTAAAGAAGAATATAATGCTGTCTGCAGAACCTGCAGGGCACAAATCAGATTAGCTAAAGCTGAAAATGAATTGAGGCTTGCAAGAGATGTCAAAAGCAATAATAAAGGATTTTGGGGATATGTCAAAAGTAAAAGAAAAGTCAAAGATGCTATAGGATTTTTACAGGATGAAAATGATGAAATGGTAAGACAGGATGTTGAGAAGGCTGAACTTTTAAATTCCTATTTTGCATCTGTTTTCTCTCAGAAAGGAAATGTAACATCAACTGTTATTCACTGTCCTATTAAGGGAATAGAAGAATCCAGGATATCTATAAACAGAAAGATAGTGAGGAAACACTTAGCTAGCCTAAATGAATTCAAGTCTCCAGGTCCAGATGAATTACACCCCAGAGTACTGAAGGAGATAGCAGAAGAAATTTTTGAACCCCTCTCTATAATCTTTGAAAATTCTTGGAGAACAGGAGAAGTGCCAGAAGACTGGAGAAGAGCAAATGTTGTTCCTATCTTCAAAAAGGGGAAGAAGGTGGACCCAGGTAACTATAGGCCGGTGAGTCTGACTTCTATACCAGGAAAGATCTTTGAACAAATTATTAAACAACATGTATGTCAATACCTGGATAAGAATGAAGTGATTAAACAGAGTCAGCATGGGTTTGTAACTAATAAGTCATGTCAGACTAACTTAATTTCCTTCTATGACGGTATCACTGATTGGGTGGATCAAGGAAATGCTGTAGATATAGTATATCTTGACTTCAGCAAAGCATTTGACAAAGTCTCTCATACAATCCTTATTGAAAAAATGATTAAGTATGGAATGGACAAGGCAACTGTTAGGTGGATTCATAACTGGCTTAGTGATCGGACCCAAAGAGTGGTCGTAAATGGCTGCACATCCAGTTGGAAGAATGTCTCAAGTGGGGTACCACAGGGCTCTGTCCTGGGCCCTGTATTGTTCAACATCTTTATCAACGATTTAGATGAAGGCATTGAGGGTAAACTGATTAAATTTGCTGATGACACAAAGCTAGGAGGGATAGCTAATACTAGAGAAGAGAGAGAGGATTCAAAAAGATTTAAATAAACTGGAGAAGTGGGCAGCAACAAACAGAATGGTTTTTAACAGGGAGAAATGCAAAGTACTACATCTGGGCAATAAAAATGGAAAAAGCATATATAGAATGGGAGGAATAGGGCTAAGTGACAGCACATGTGAAAAAGACTTGGGTATACTAATAGATCACAGACTGAATATGAGTCAACAGTGTGATGCAGCAGCAAAAAACGCAAATGCAATTCTAGGAGGTATTAACAGAAGCATACAGTCTAGATCACGTGAAGTCATTATTTCCCTCTACTCCTCTTTGGTCAGACCTCATCTGGAATATTGTGTCCAGTTTTGGGCACCACATTTTAAAAAAGACATCAACAAACTGGAGCAAGTTCAGAAAAGAGCGACCAGAATGGTGACCGGTCTGCAAACCCTGTCTTATGAGGAAAGGTTGCAGGATTTGGGAATGTTTAGTTTGCAAAAGAGAAGACTGAGAGGAGACTTAATAGCTGTCTACAAATATCTAAAGGGCTGTCACATTGTAGAAGGATCAACTTTATTCTCATTTGCACAAGGAAAGACTAGAAGCAATGGGATGAAACTGAATGGGAGGAGACACAGATTAGATATTAGAAAAAACTTTTTGACAGTTAGAGTGATCAATGAGTGGAACAGGCTGCCACGAGAAGTGGTGAGTTCTCCTTCAATGGAAGTCTTCAAACAGAGGCTGGACAGACATCTGACTGGGATGATTTAGCGAATCCTGCTTTGAGCAGGGGGTTGGACCAGATGGCCCAGGAGGTCCCTTCCAACTCTACGATTCTATGATTCTATGATTCAAGCACTCTATCCATCCCAATCTACCTCTGCTCAGCTAACACCTTCCATACCCACCACAAGCTATGGCAGGGAGGAAACAGAACAAGCAAGTCCTAACAAGGTATCATCTTCATGAACAGAAGTTTGCGCAGAAGACCTCTGGGACAAGCCATATGCAAAGATGTGCCTGGTGAACATGTATCCTAAGGGTCAGCCTGAAAAGAGCACAAGGGTGTACGCCATCCTGGACAATCAAAGCAACCGATCACTTGCAAGGTCAGAGCTCTTTGATTTGTTTGATTTAAAGGGAAATGCTTACTCCTACACCTTGGACACTTGCAATGGTGTTACCGAGGTCTCTGGGAGAAGAGCCAATGGACTTATAGTATCTTCACTGGAGAACAACGTAGAGATACCTCTGCCCACACTTGTCGAGTGCAACCAGATATCATCCAATAGAGAGGAGATTCCAATGCCAGAGGCTGCTCTTCACCAACCTCATCTAATAACTATAGCCAACAAGATACCAGTTCTTGACAACAGTGCAGATATCCTGATCCTACTTGGTAGAGACATTCTCCGACTGCACAAGGTACGTCAGCAGATCAATGGACCGCATGATACTCCATTTGCTCAATGCTTTTGTCTAGGCTGGGTTATCATAGGCAACGTCAGTATAGATAAGATGAAGATGCCTACAAAGATTTACTCATGTAAGACTCATGTCTTGCCAAATGGTCGCAGTACATACTGTCAACCATGCCCACTTCACTACTGGGCGAAAGAAACGCTGAGTGACTATAAGCGGCAGTAAGAAACCCATGACAACATGGACATGTTCTTGTCCCGCGACGACAACCTCGGGTCAACTGTGTTTGATTCTATAAATGAAGATAACAAGTTGGCACCAGAAAGAGCAGACAAAGAATTCATTAAGGTCATGGATAAGGAATTCACCCAGAATGACTCCAACAACTGGACAGCACTCTTACCCTTTCACTTTCATTCTCTAAGGACAAGGTTGCCAAACAATCTGCAGCAAGCAACTGCAAGACTTGCATCTTTAAAACGCATTTTAAAGAAGAAACCAGAGATGGAAAAACATTTCATTGACTTCATGCAGAATATCTTTGATAGAGATCATGTGGAGCCTGCTCCACAACTAAAGGAAGGAGAAGATTGTTGGTATCTTCCATCCTTTGGGTTTGCGAGGATGGTAGACACCAATCAAATCAGAGTGGTGTTTGACTCCATTGCTCAGTATGAAGGTATCTCTCAACCTGCTCCTCACCAGACCCAACCTGAACAACAGTCTCATAGGAGTACTGGTTCGCTTCAGACAAGAACCCTTTGCAGTAATAGCCGACATCCAACAAATGTTTCACCGTTTCATCACGAGGGAAGACAGTAGAAGCTACCTCAGGTTCTTGTAGCACAAGGACAATGACATCCACAATGAGGTGATAGATTATCGGATGAAGGTACATGTCTTCGGCAACAGCCCCTCACCTGCTGTGGCAATCTATGGACCGAGACGGACAACCCAAAAGGTGAGAGAGAGTATGGATCGGATGCCCGTCTATTTGTGGAAAGGAACTTCTACGTTGATGACGGTCTTAAGTCTTTGCCCAGAAGTGAAGAAGCAATTGATCTGCTGTCCAGAACACAGGAAATGCTGTCTGCAGCAAACCTCAGACTGCACAAGACTATCTCCAACAATCAGGAGCTAATGAAAGCAAACCCATCCGAAGACCATGCAACAAGCCTGAAGGACCTTGATCTGGGTTCCAATGTTCTTCCCATGCAACGTAGTATTGGTCTGTTTTGGGACATTAAACAGGAGACATTCACATTCTAGGTATCCTCCTGCGATAAGCCTTTCACCAAAGAGAGGAGTCTTATCCGAGGTCAACAGAATTTACGATCCCCTTGGATTTATAGCACCCATCACTATCCAAGGCAAGATACTGTTGAGACAGTTAACCTCCGAGAACATAGATTGGGACACTCCGCTACCATCTTAGAAACAAGGGTGGGAAACAATGAAGAAATCATTAAAGATCTTAGGACATCTTCAAGTCCCACGTTGTTATTCCTTAACGTCCCTTTCAACTGCCGTCCGAAAAGAGGTCCACATATTTGTCATGCAGGGCCGGTTTTAGGGCAAAGTTTAAAATGGGACCCCAAATGCTAACATATTGCACATCACACAGAAGCATTTAGATTGTATTTACATGCGCGGAGTTCAGGCCGCTAAATGAGTGTTATTGACAATATTGAAGTCATTCAGCACTTGTTTCCAAGCCTCTTGCCACCGTCTGAGAAAGAATGATGGGGACAGAATGATCCCTAATGGATTAATCTGTCCGCATACAGTATCATGTCATCAGCAGCACATCTTCAGATTACATCCCATAGTCATCCATATAATATAATGTGCCCCATAGTCCTCCATACAGTATAACAAACTCCTCAGTCCTCCATATAGTATAATACACTCCCAATAGTCCTCCGTGTACTATAATACTCTCCTCATAGTCCTTCATATAGTATAATACACTCCTCATAGCACTACATATATTAAAATACACTCAGTCCTCCATATAGTACAATACACTCCTCATAGTGCTCCATATAGTATAATACACCGCCATTCATCCATGTAGTACAATTCACTTCCCATAGTATTATGCACCCCATAGTACTTCATATAGTATAATGTATTCCCCATAGTCCTCAATACAGTATAATGCAGCCCACATATAGTATAATGCAGCCCCGCCATACAATATAATGTATATAATGTAACCCCCCATAGAATATAATGCAGCCCCCCTCATATAGTATAGTGCAGCCCCTCCATAGAATATATGGCAGCCCCCTCAGAGTATAATGCAGCCCCCCATAGAATATAATGCAGCCCCTCCATAGAATGCAATATAGCCCTCCTCATATAGTATAATGCAGCCCCAGTAGAATATAATGTAGCCACATCATAAAGTATAATGAGGTCCCCATACAATATAATCTAGCCCCCCATAGAATTCAATGTAGCCTCCTCATATAGTATAATGTAGCCCCCCATATTATATAACAGCCTCCCCCATAGAACATAATGTACCCCCATGGTATATAACATAGCCACATAGTATATAGCACAGCCACAAAGTATATAAGAGCGGCATAGTATATAACACAGCCCACATAGTATATAACACAGCCCAAATAGTTTATACACAGCCCACATAGTATATAGCACAGCACCACATGGTATATAGCACAGCATCACATGGTATATAGCACAGCCCCACATGGTATATAGCACAGCACCACATGGTTATAGCACAGCCCCACATGGTATACAGCACAGCCCCACATGGTATATAGCACAACCCCACATGGTATACAGCACAGCCCCACAGGGTATGCAGCACAGCCCCACATGGTATACAGCACAGCACCATGGTATATAGCACAGCACCACATGGTAAACAGCACAGCACCATGGTATATAGTACAGCACCACATGGTATATAGCACAGCCCGCATCTCCCCCACAAGAATGGCCCCACAGTCCAGTACTCACTGTTACATTAAAAAAAACCCACATACAATCCTCACCTCTCCTCATGCCCGCGCTGCTCCCGGCTCCTGTCTCAGTGGCTGCACTGCCGGCACACAGTGATTGCGCGATGACGTCACCGCAGTGTCAGAGGCAGAGCGGAGAATGATGGGAGAGGGAGCGTCAGCTGACGTGCTCTCCTCCATCATTGCTTTGAACTGTACCGGCAGACGCCAGTATATTTAAACGCGGCAGCAGGGGGAGCAGGCGCTGGCGGCAGGCGGGCCCCCTTGCCTCACAGGCCCCATAGTGGCTGCATGATGTCCCTCTAGCTGGGGGCCCCTGGGGGAGCGGGGGCCCTAGGCAGCTGCCTGGTCTGCCTACCACCAACGCCGACCCTGACAGCAGGACGTACCAGCATCAATACACTGGCTGCATTAGAAACTTCTGGAGAATAGAAATGTCAAGTTCACTATTCCAGTAACTACATGAGAGAGTTGGAGACAACCAAGAAACTCACAAGTTCTTCTTTCACCAGCCAATCTCAAGGAAAACAAAAAAATGTTCAACTGGGAAAGAAGAAAAAACAGGACTGGTTCCTTGTGTCAGGTATTTTGGGCTGAAACCAGACGGTGTGGCTGACTCGTGTTTGTAAACCACAACAACCTATGGTGCTAATGGCCACAATTTTTTTGGTGTATTGTGCACCCATTGGCCACCGAGGGTAGGAGAATTCTAGTTCACCTTTTGTGTTTTCCAAAGATGATGGTAAAAAAAAAAAATTGCACCAAAAGTGCATTGTGTGAACCCACCATTATTAATGATGCTTGATTAGTTTACACTCTAATTGGCTGAACCCGATTCTTGCTTGTTCTGTCCTCGGCGGGGAGAAGCAGAGATGAACCCATTTTGTGCTGATGATGGGGAAAACATAAGGTCTCTAGGGGTTGTGACAAGGTGATATGTGACAATTAGAGTTGAGCGAATTTGTTTAGATTTGGTCGAAGAAGCTGAATTTGCCATATTCGTGCCATATTTGAACCCTATTCGTGCCAAATATATGTTTGATGATCGGTTCCGAACATATTCGGTAATTTCTGCTCCCATTGACTCTAATGACGTTTGACTGTGTTCGACGAATACTGCAAAAACAATATTCGATGCCGATGGTATTCGGAACCGAATCTGAGCAAATTCGCTCAACTCTAGTGACAATGAGACATGAATTTTCTTGCTTAAGCAGCAAGTTTCACCCTACATAATCAGTATTGCAGCATCTCAGCATTATGCAATAAATATATATTTCTGCATAATAATCTTTCCTCTTTGGAAAACTGTCTTTTTCCAATAAAGCAGAATGTTGTCAACAGCAGAACTGTCTTTATATGGAAAATGATGCAGAGCTTAGTCTATAAAAATAAATGAAATAAAATTATGTATTATGGTGACTCCATACTTAGTGTTTTTTGCAGGAGTGATCCTATTTATTTTATATGCGACTGAGGCTCACTGTGTAAGCTATGTACATTGATCAGCCATAGCATACCACATGAGGTTTAGTCAAAAATTATTCGCACTCAGAATGTAGTATTTTCGTATTCCCTCATTAAAAATATTATAGACTGAGCTGCAAGCCACAGAGGCACCTCTGTTTTAACCTTGTCAGACAGGATTCTTCGTCCTTGTAGGGCTTCTTTTAGGGGACCGTGATAATCTGATGGTGAGCGTCTGATAGAGCAGAATCAGTTCATGTGCACTCAATGTTCTAAACTGTTGTGACCAGGAATACAGCTCTTCTTTAATTACTGACATTTTTGTAACCTTCCTTGAACTTATCCATTCATTCATTCAAAATTCTTCTCGACAAAACCCTTTCTCCATACTGTACACAGAGGCTTTGATAAATATCAGCACCAGTCACAACCTCCGACCACAAGAAATGAATAACTGACTTTTGATTCCTGCGCTTATCATGTAAATGATGCATCTTTCTAAGCTTCCAATAACTAAACTGACCTATCCCTCATACCAGAGCAAAACAACTGATTCTGACGTCTGTACTTGAGATTTAACCCTCAGGACACGCGTTCCATATTTATTAAAAACAAAAGAGCTTCAGACGCAGTCTCAGTAACACAAAGGAAACTGTCACGGGGTTACTGTGACAGTCTGGAGCCAAAAGACCGCAGTGTCTAATTGCCCCTATTACGGCACTGAAAAGAAGCACTTCTGCTTCGTTTTAAATATGTTTATTCCTCTGGCAGAACAGGAGTTAATCAGCCATGTTGGAAATTCCTGCGCTCACAACTGAGCTCTGTTAGCCACTCCCTTCCCCTTTATGTTGAATCTATTTTTATTGAAAGAAAGATCAAATAGACAAAGTAAACATACAAAATGGTAAGGATTATACACCATCTGAACAATATCACAGTATAACAATCCCTTATAAATCCATCACGTCTGCTTAAGATGAAATCTCGCAGCTTCCCTATAGAGTGCATGTTGAGTATACACAGACCCACTGTCGCTACCCAAGTTCCACCCGAGTGATTGGCCCTAAGTATTAATTAACCCCATTATATAGGTTGCAATAAACATTTTGCTTGTATGAAGTAGTACAGACTGGGGAGTGAACCTTCCTCTCTTATTATCTTAATTCTTAATAACATAGATGGGCAGGAACATTACAACAGCGATCGTGGTCATTCAAAGTACATTTTACATTTCTCAGTAGGGGTGCATTATAGAAAGAAGGAGAGAGAAAGAAAAGTAAGAAAAAAGAGGGGAGAGAAAGAACACAAAAATTTTTAAATGGAAGGTTTAGGGGTGGTAAAGAAGGGAGAAGGTGGGAGGAAGGGGAGAAAGAGGGAAAACGGGCGCTAGACTCCTGAACCAGCTCCTAAGAAACCTCAACCAGTTGAGGCAGCCCAGCGGATTCTTTGAACAAGATCCAGGGTCGCCAAGTACGAATCAAGCGGGAGTTGTCCCCCTCTATCTTGGCCATCAACTCCTCCATTCGGGAAATATCTGCAAATTCTGACACCCATTCCGCCATGGTTGGCGGTGATGTTGCTCGCCAATGGCGTGGAATTACCATACGTGCTGCAGTGATACAAAATCTGAGAATGCTTCGTTTCTGAGCTGATATGGAGCCTGGAAGGATCGAGAGGATGGCAACTTGTGGGGAAGGGGGAACAACATCTCCAGTAATTTTTTGATAAGCCAGAAACACTTTCTTCCCGAAGGGTTGTATCGCGGAGCACTGCCACCATATATGGTATAGTGTGCCTCTCTCAGTTCCACACCGCCAACAAGTGTCCGCTACCGATGGAAAGATAGATTTTAATCTAACGGGGGACAGATACCATCTGGTTAGTATCTTAAAATTTTTCTCCTGTGCGCCCCCGGCCGGGGACATTTTGTGTGTGAATAGGTAGGCTTTGTTAAGATCCTCTACCGAGAATCTACTGTACATCCCATCTCCTCCTCCCATGCCCGAATATAACTCGGGATCGTCTCCGAGTTCTCAACATGGAACTCTCTATATAATAGAGAGATCAAGTGGGAAGGGGGTTCTTGTTGCTGTAATAAGTTTTCCAATCTTGTCTCGGGGAGGCGAGATGTACGACCAACCATGTGTCTCCGGACAAACGACCTCAACTGATTATATTCCATCCAAGAGAGCCTCTCATTGGGAAACTGTTCTTGTAGAGACTCCAAAGATGGAATATCTCCTCCCACCAGTACTTGTCCCAAGAATAAGTCAGAGCTAATATGCCAGCCCAAAAAGCTGTCCCTGAGACGTCCTGGAGGGAAGTCTGGATTGCCAAAAATTGGTGTCAATGGGTTCAGGGCGCTAATTAATCCCTTCTTAATTTTTATGCGATTCCAAAGTCGTAATGTCTCCTGTGCCAAAAAACCGATAGATCACTCAGAGCCGCTTTCAGTAAAATCACAGCATTGGATCCAAGGAAGGTGTCTTAAGGGAATATCAAAGGATGTCTGTTCCAATTGAACCCATTGTTTAGAGTGATGGCTGTATCGCCAGTCGAACAGGCGCACTAATGTGGATGCCCTATGATAAAGTTCTAAGTCAGGGAGGCCTGCACCGCCTTTGGACTTTGGAGCAGTCAAACTAGTGTGTTTTAAACGGGGCTTAGAAGCCTGCCAAACAAATCGGATCAGTGCGGATCTGATGGTCTGGAAGAATGCCCTCGGCGGAGTGATCGGGACCGCCTGAAACAAATACAAGAATCTGGGAAGAACATCCATCTTGAAAGAGTTCATCCTCCCAAACCATGAGATATTCTTTCGTCCGTACTCCCTCAAACGCCTCAGGGTCGATTCCAGAAGGGGTAAATAATTGAGTTTATAAAGGTCGGTCATGTCAGTAGGAATTTGAACGCCCAAAAATTGAATAGCTCCATTCTTCCATCTAAAGGGGAAATTCCCCATTATTCTCGTAAGTTCTGCTTGTCCCAAGGATATGTTAAGGGCTTCGGTTTTCTGAAGATTGATTTTAAAATTACTGACTGCACCATATTTTCTAAACTCCACCATTAGTGACGGGAGGGAAATGTGTGGCTGAGATATATACAGTAGGAGGTCATCCGCGTAAAGAGAGACCTTATAATGGACACGGTCCACCCATAGACCGTGCACACTGGAGCTCTTCCTAATTGCTACCACCAAATGTTCCATGACCACCGTGTATAAAAGGGGTGACAAAGGGCATCCCTGTCGTGTGCCGTTTCCAATAACTATAGGATCTGACAATGCGCCATTGACCCTAACTCTCGCCAAAGGGCTGGAATATAGAGCCGCAATTCTTTGAAGGAAGTGGCTCCCCAGGTCTATCTGTCGTAAGGCCGAGAACATGAACCCCCAGTGTACCCGGTCAAAGGCTTTCTCTGCGTCAATCGACAGCAGTGCCATTGGTTTATGTTTTATTTTAGCATGTGCAGTCAGAATGAGGGTCTTGTTTATCCCGTCTCTCACCTCCCTTCCCCGTACAAACCCCACCTGATCCGAGTGTACAGCCAAAGGCAGAAGGGGAGCCAATCTGTTGGCCAAAATTTTTGCGTAGAGTTTCTACATTAATGAGTGATATCGGACGGTAATTGGTCTCCACCGTAGGATCCCTACCTGGCTTCGGTATCACTGTGATGAAAGCCTCTAAAGATTGTGGAACAAATGGGGCATCGCCTGTAATGGAATTAAAGACCTGTGTCATAGTGGGACTAAGTTGTTCACGAAACATTTTGTAGAAATGAGGGGAAAAGCCGTCTGGTCCTGGTCTCTTACCAGCCGGAGTGCTCCGAATAACCTCATCAATCTCCTCCATTGTGAAATCAGTTTCTAATGGTTCCGTTAGGTCTGTAGTCAATGTCGGAAGTGCAGTATCATGTATATAAGACTCGATTTGTGGTTGGGGGTCCAGAGGTGATTGAGAGGGGTCACCTCCGTTTATATTGTACAATGCATGGTAATAGCGTCTCATTATGTCTAGGATTTCGGTTGGATTCGACGTCGCCTGACCATGTTGCTTCTGAAGGGATGGAATATATGTGGTCTGACAACGTGGGTGTAGAAATCTAGCCAGCATACGTCCACATTTATTAGCTTAGCCATATAAAAGACTTTTAAAACGATTCCTATGAATACGGGACTTCTCATTTAACAGGGACTTCAGGTCGTCTCTACATTTGATCAAGTCACTCTGCGTCTCCGCTCTTAAGGCATTCTTGTGATTCGTCTCCAGAGTTAGTATTTTTTCCGTAAGATCCCTAATTTCCTTATTTTTCATTTGCTTCAGACGGGAACCATGTTTAATAAGTACCCCTCTAAGGACGCATTTAAGAGTTTCCCATTTGATAGGCATAGCGGTGTTGTCATGTGCTTGATCTTGTAAGAATGTCATTATGGTAGCTTTAACGTCAGCTACACATGTAGGATCTTTTAAAAGATTATCGTTCAATCTCCACGTCCACTGTCTCGTCCCTGAATCAGGGGGACTGATGTCCAGAAAGACTGGGGCATGATCCGACCACAGAAAACTACCTATAGACGGTTTCGGATGCCAAGCCAACGCGCAGTGTCTAAGAAGAAAAAAATCTATTCTACCATACGAGTTATGCGGCATGGAGAAGAACGTGTAATCCTTCACATTGGGGTTAAGGAGCCTCCAGACATCAGTGAGGTGCAGGTCATGAAGGTCTCTCTTCAAAGAGGCCATCTGTCGGAGAGAGAGGTAGGACCTTGCCGTCGTTGAGTCCAGTGTCGGGTTAAGAGTCAGATTAAAGTCCCCCCCAGTATAACAACCCCGTCAGCGAAATCAGCCAAAGTCTTCAAAAAGGACCTAACAGCTCGAATTTGATCCCTGCCGGGGGCGTACCATCACGCTATGGTATACGTTGTTGAAAAAATCTGGATCTTCAAGATCACGTACCTCCCCTCCGTATCAACCAGTGTGTCTAGTATAGTATGTTGGAGGGATTTGTGGAGCGAAATGGAAACCCCTCGGGATCGTGAATCCGGGTTGGCGCTGTGGAACCATGATGTGTAATAGCGGTTGGATATATTAGGAACATGTCCGATCTTAAAATGTGTCTCTTGTAATATCAATACATTAACTTTTTTCTTGTGCATACCATACAGAACTTGTGACCGTTTCTGTGGTGTGTTAAAGCCCCTGACATTTAAGGAGCCCAATGTGATCTTTGGTATGGTAGTCTTACCAGGCATCTTATCTGTAATCTAGGGTCGAGAGAATCAGGCCTCCTCCAAAAGGATGGGTCCGTTCCGGGGTCCAGCGCCCGCTGTGGGGAGGGGAAAGGCTAGTGGGGTGAGGTTAGGTTAAACACAGAGGATAGACAAAGAGTCAGAAATTAGAAAAAGCAAAAAGTAACAGTAAAGTTAACAAAGTTAACAATGCGGGTGTGATTAAGCACACACCCACAAACAACGTGAAACCAGGTGGAGGTATGTGCTAATTGCTGTACCCCTCTATGGCAGGACAGCACCTCCAAGGGGGGTGAGTGTACGGCAAGAAGAGAAATGGAGATCCGTCTCCCCCAGTCCCCAACCTCATAATGAAGCAACATTCGCTTGTCCCTGAAGCAAGAAAGTCAACCCCTTAAACTTATATTTACCATTTCCGTCAAACCCATGAATCGTTGATATATCGCATCTCGTATTCGTCTTCAGTACCATTAAAACTGAAAATGAACAACTTTACAACCATGAAACCTATGATACCATAAACTTCCATTAGTCATGTTTCCCGTTAAGTGGAGCTCTATAAGATGGCGATCCCACCACATATCCGTAAGTATTCAGCACAAAGACACATCCATCCAAGAGCAATGGGAGGGGGGGCAAGGGGAGGGCGGGCAAGAGAGGAGAGAGGGAAGAAGAGGAAATGAAAGGGAGACTGACCAATCACATCATCTGGTGTAGTCCTCCCCTTTACATTGCTAATAAAGCCTATCCCTCATCTCATCCCCCATCCACCCACGCAGAGAACCCCCCAAAGTCACCAGATCCCGCTATCAGTTATTTTCTCCTTCTCCCAGCTGTGCTCGTCCACGTCTATTGGGCTGTCTTCCGGGTTGGCGCTGTCTTTGGGGAAGCTGCCCCCCTCAAGCGTCGTCCATTCTGTAAAGGGATGGTAGGGGTGGCCAGTCGAAGACGTCCACCTCGTGTAGATCCAGGGCAGCTGAGAATGCTGGGATTCTGCTGGGGTGGCTCAGGCGATGCACTCTGCCCCTTTTCTGAACCCGGAGGCAGAACGGAAACCCCCAGGTATAGGGAAGATCCTGCTGTCGCAGCTCCTCCAATAGTGGACGAAGGGCTTTACGTCTCTGCAAGGTCCATCTGGATAGATCTGGTAGGAGTTGTATGTGGGTATCCAAGTACTTAATGGGTCCTGCTCTCCTTGCCGTCCCCATGACTGCGTCCTTAAGTTGGTACTTATGTACCCGACAGATCACATCTCTCGGTGGGTCCTGTGCATTAGGACACGGGCCTAAGGCCCTATGGGCATGATCTAACTCCAGTGGGGTATCTTGGGGTCTATCCAATACCGAATTGAAAATGTCTCTCAAGGTGGCTTTCAACTCCTAAGGGGGAACTGATTCAGGTAATCCCCGTATTCTTATGTTATTCCTGCATCCCCTGTTTTCAGAGTCGTCTAGCATCTCTGACACGGACTGTAGCTGTCTAGCCTGGGCAGCCATGGCAGCCTCTTGAGCCTCTACTCTTTCATTCAGGGAGGTCAGGAGTTGGTTATGAGATTCAACTTTCTCTCCGCATTGTTGGATGTCATCCTTAAGTATGGAAAGTTCCGTTTTATAAGAAGATTCCAAGCGAACAATATATTGTTCCATATCTTGTTTTGTCGGGATGTCTTTTATCTTATTATACAGTAATGCGAGATCGATTCCTGTGGGTACTACAGACTGTCCCGCCAGGATAGGGGTCGCAGACCCGCATTGTGATGTTATAGGCGTGACTAGCTGAGGAGCAGGTGGGGGAGACATGCCAGACGGTAAGTCCTCCTGATAAGCATTTGTTATGGAGTGATTAGGCTGCCCTCCTATCTTGGGGTCCGCTCTCTCCTGAATTGTCTCATCTCCTGTGGTGGCAAGATTGCTGCTCGGAGGATTGGAGCCACGTCCCTGGGAGTATGATGCAGGGTGTATCAGGTTGGCCCTTCCCAGGCCTGCGCTGGTTGCATCAGTGTCAGACCTCTCCTGCCTGTCTGCGGGGTTTCCCTGTGGTGCGCATGTTGCCAGGGGCTCGGTGGCGCTGCCCTCACCATGAGAAGTCTGCCCCGCTCCTTTCACGGCCATCAAGGTCGCCTTGCTAGATCCCGGGGAGGTCCCCCCTCTGTCTCCTCTCCCTCCACGCCGCTCCCCCACCTCCGTTATTTTGCTCCCCGCCGTCGGCGGGGCCGTCTGTCCTCTGCGCGCCGATTCCAACATGGCGCCTGCACATGCAGCCTTCTTCTTCCCCGCTCCCGTAAAGTAGCGGGAGATGTTGTGGGGAGCTTTTTCAGGTGCCGCGGAGCTTGTAGGCGCACTCCCCCGGCTTCTCCTTGTGGGCATTGGGGTACCAAACAGGGTGAGTCTCTGGTAGCGTTGGTTCTCAGTATAGGAGCGGGAGCTCTCCGGAATGCGTCCTCACTCCTCGCCCGCCATGCCACGCCCCCCTCCCTTCCCCTTTATAATCTGGGTTCTGTTACAAATCCTTGTAAGAGCAAGCATTTGCTGCATGGCCAAAGGTGGGATAGGAGTACATATGTAAAGGAGAGTTGAAGGAGTTATTATTGATGGTTGCTTGGTGTGTATGCATGATAATGCCTTATCCATCTCTGTTTTGGTTTATTCCTCTACCGTCACACCCCAGTGCATTCCTCTGTTACATGTGAGTGAATATTTTGCATGGCTGGAGTTTTCTGTTAACCCTTGTCTGTGTTGCCTTGTTTGTCCGGTTGATGTACTACTGTGCACAGTAGCACCCCCTCTTCCCTGGCTGGGGGAAGAACACAGATGGAGGGCTATCTCAAGAGATAAGGTAAGGGAGGAGGCCCTGACATCTTTGCCATCTGAAGTATCCTGGGGAGCAGGGCGAGCTAGGACGCCCCCTAGTGTTAGGGACAGGGAAGGAGCCCCTGGTCCCGGGTCACCCAACAGCTGTGTTGTGGCAATTGAGCTCTGGTCCATGTTTGTGATGCCCCCAAAAGGTCGGAGAAGCACATTCCTTAGTTGATGTAGAAATGCATAAATCTATGCAACACATATGTCCCAGCCAACCAGTGGCATACCACTAATAGCAGCACCCCACGTGGCCACATTCTGCATTCAATTGTATCAGCATCATAAATGCCAACATAGTTTAAATTAGTGATGGAGGACAGAGCGTCATGTGATGCTCCCTCTTCCATCATTCTTCCTCTGCTTCTGATGCAGCGGGCGCGATAACATCACTTCATCACGCACCACACTGATCCGAGCGGTGGAGGTCATGAGTAGACATGCAGCAGAGACCACAGCAGTGGAGTAACGAGAAGTTAGTATGTATTTATTTTCAAATCAGTGAATACATAGTAGCATAAAACTATGGGGCTAAATTAGGTTCTATGTACTCTATAGGGTTGCATTATAATCTGTGGGGTGTCATCATGCTCTATGAGGGCTGTAATATACTCTATGGGGGCTGCATTATACTCTACGGGGCTGCATTATAATTTATCAAGGACTACGGGGAGTGCTTTATACTCTTTGTACTACATAGGGGCTGCATTATAATGTACGAAGGACTATGGGGGATGCATTATACTGTGTTGAGGACTATGGGGACTGTATTATACTGTATGAAGGATTATGGGGTGCATTATACTATGGAGAGTGCATTGTACTATATAGAGGACTTTGGAGTGCATTATACTATATGAAAGACTATTTGGTGCATTATACTATACGGAGGGCTATGGGATGCATTATACTAAATGGAGGACTATGGTGAATGTATTATATTATATAGAGGACTATGGGGTGTATAATATACTATGTGCAGAAATATGGGATGCATTATAATAAATGGAGGACTATGGGGTACATTATACTAAAAGAGCAAAATGCTGCCTATTCATTGGGGGATGGGATTATTTATGCCAGAACAGAAATAATTGTTCTCAGCAGCACATCGCCTGGTGAAAACTTCAGATACAGTATGCTGCTGATAACATGATACTGTATGGGACAGATTGATCTACTAGTGATAGTTCTGAGCCCATCATTCTTCCTTAACACTTGTAAAGAGCCAGGAAGCAATTGTCGAACGACTTCAATATTGTTAAATTTTCTCATTTAACTGCCTGAACTCAGCGCATGAAAATACAACGAAAATGTTTGTGTGATGATGCAACATGTGAGCATTTGGGGCCCCATTTTAAACTTTTGCCCAGAGCCACACTTTGTCTAAAACCAGCGCTGCTTCAGTGAGTCCGTCTTCTATTTCTTTCCTATTTGACGAGATGAGAAACATAATGCTGGGCGTTCAACTTCAAATTTTTTTTTAAACATTGGGAGAAGTAATTCAATGACCAAGAATTAGGATCTAATATAAGGGAGGGTTGGGAGGGAGCACGAAAAGTAATACTTAATGAGATATGGAAAGAAACCCAATTGGGTGTCGTCAGGATAGAGATGATACTGGAATCCAAATCTATTGATTGTCCATTAGGGGCAGTATATAGAGAGAAGAGAACGGGACCTTAGACTGAGCCCTGAAGAACCCCGATAGCAGGGGGTTGAGGAAAGAAGAGCCGGCAAAAGATGACAAGCTGGTGATCCACAGTGTCGAATGTTGCAGAGAGATCCAGGAGAATCAGCAGGGAGCAGTGAACATTAGATTTAGCTTTTAATTATTAGAGACTTAGTAAGGGCAGTTTCTGTAGAGTGTAAAGAGCGGAAATCAGATTGTAGAGGGTCAAAAAAGAGAGTGATCTGTGAGATAACAGGTTAGACGGGATGGGACCAAGCGTTCCAGGGGTTTAGACATGAAGGGAAGATTAGAGACAGGTCTATAGATTGCAGTACAGTTCTGGTCGAGGGATATTTTTTTAAATAAAGGGGTTATGATTAGAGTTGAGCGATACCGTCCGATACTTCAAAGTATCGGATCGGAATGGATCGGCCGATCTTAAAAAAAAGTATCGGTATCGCCGATTCCGATACCGGAAGTCCCATTCAAGTCTATGGGACTTCCGGTATCGGAATAAGAAAAATCCTGTTTTTCCCTTGTACAGCCTCTCTGGGGTCTGTACGGGCCTTTCGGGGGGCTGTGCCGGCCTGCCAGGGGGTCTGTGCAGGCTCCGGTGGTCTGTGCCGGCCTGCCGGGGGGCTGTGCCGGCCTGCCAGGGGGGCTGTGCAGGCTCCGGGGGGCTGTGCCGGCCTGCCGGGGGGCTGTGCAGGCTTCGGGGGTCTGTGCAGGCATCGTCCGATGGGACTACAAGTCCCATCGGGCGATGCCTGCTACCATGACAGTGATTGACACATTAGCCAATGATGGGACAGTAGTAGTCCCATCATCCGGCTAATGTGTTGAATGTAAAAAAAAAAAAAAAAAATTACATGCTACATAATTGTCATGGAACCCTACATGCAACATACATACTACATATATACTACATGCAACATACATACTACATATATACTACATGCATGCAACATGCATACTACATATATACTACATGCAACATACATACTACATATATACTACATGCAACATACATACTACATATATACTACATGCATGCAACATGCATACTACATATATACTACATGCATGCAACATGCATACTACATATATACTACATGCAACATACATACTACATATATACTACATGCAACATACATACTACATATATACTACATGCATGCAACATGCATACTACATATATACTACATACATGCTACATTCATACTACATATATACTACATGCAACATACATACTACATATATACTACATGCAACATACATACTACATATATACTACATGCATGCAACATGCATACTACATATATACTATTATTATTATTATTATTATTATTATTTATTGTTATAGCGCCATTTATTCCATGGCGCTTTACATGTGAGGAGGGGTATACATAAAAACAAGTACAATAATCTTAAACAATACAAGTCATAACTGGTACAGGAGGAGAGAGGACCCTGCCCGCGAGGGCTCACAATCTTCAAGGGATGGGTGGTAATACAGTAGGCGAGGGTAGAGCTGGTCGTGCAGCGGTTTGGTCGATCGGTGGTTACTGCAGGTTATAGGCTTGTCGGAAGAGGTGGGTCTTCAGGCTCTTTTTGAAGGTTTCGATGGTAGGTGAGAGTCTGATATGATGTGGTAGAGAGTTCCAGAGTAGGGGTGATGCGCGAGAGAAATCTTGTATGCGATTGTGGGAAGAGGAGATAAGAGGGGAGTAGAGAAGGAGATCTTGTGAGGATCGGAGGTTGCGTGCAGGAAAGTACCGGGAGACGAGGTCACAGATGTATGGAGGAGACAAGTTGTGGATGGCTTTGTATGTCATGGTTAGGGTTTTGTAATGGAGTCTCTGGGCAATTGGGAGCCAGTGAAGGGATTGACAGAGGGGAGAAGCTGGGGAATAGCGGGGGGACAGGTGGATTAGTCGGGCAGCAGAGTTTAGAATAGATTGGAGGGGTGCGAGAGTGTTTGAGGGGAGGCCACAGAGCATGAGGTTGCAGTAGTCAAGGCGAGAGATGATGAGGGCATGGACTAGGGTTTTTGCAGATTCTTGGGTGAGGAATGAACGGATGCGTGAAATATTTTTGAGTTGAAGTCGGCATGAAGTGGAAAGGGTTTGGATATGTGGTTTGAAGGAGAGATCAGCGTCAAGGATTACTCCGAGGCAGCGAGCTTGTGGGACTGGGGAGAGTGGGCAGTCATTTACTGTAATTGATAGGTTCGTAGGGGGGGTCGCGTGAGATGGGGGAAAGATGATGAATTCTGTTTTGTCCATGTTGAGTTTCAGATATCTAGTGGAGAAGAAGGATGAAATAGTGGACAGACATTGAGGGATTCTGGTTAGTAGGGAGGTGATATCTGGTCCAGAGATGTAGATCTGTGTGTCATCAGCATAAAGATGATACTGAAAGCCATGAGATTCTATGAGCTGTCCCAGGCCAAAGGTGTAAATAGAGAACAGCAGGGGCCCAAGGACTGAACCTTGTGGGACTCCGACAGATAGGGGGCGAGGTGAGGAGGTGGTGTGTGAGTGGGAGACGCTGAATGTCCGGTCTGTTAGGTATGATGAGATCCAGGAGAGGGCCAAGTCTGTGATGCCGAGGGATGAGAGGGTCTGTAATAATAGGGAATGGTCCACTGTGTCAAAGGCAGCCGACAGGTCCAGGAGGAGGAGGACAGAGTAGTGTCGCTTGCTTTTGGCAGTTAAGAGGTCATTGGTGACCTTAGTAAGGGCTGTTTCAGTGGAGTGGTGTGACCGGAAGCCAGATTGTAAGCGGTCGAAGAGGGAGCAAGAAGAGAGATGGGAGGACAGTTCAAGGTAGACGTGTTGTTCCAGTAGCTTGGAGGTGTATGGGAGAAGTGATATAGGGCGATAGCTAGATACAGAGGATGGGTCAAGAGAGGGCTTTTTGAGGATAGGTGTGATGGAGGCATGTTTAAAGCTTGAGGGGAAAACACCAGTTGTTAGTGATAGGTTGAAGAGATGGGTTAGGGTTGGGATGAAGACTGTGGTGAGGTTTGGGATGAAGTGGGATGGGATCGGGTCGAGTGCACAGGTGGTGAGATGTGATCTTGAGAGTAGAGTGGAGAGTCGATCTTCTGTAATGGTGGAGAAGTTGGTTTTGAAGGTGGAGGGCTGGGAAGTCGGGAGGAAGGGCTCTGGGGGTTGTTGACCAAAACTGTCCCTGATGTTATCAATTTTCTGCTTGAAAAATGAGGCAAAGTCTTCAGCTGAGATGAGTGGGGAGGGAGGAGGTGCTGGGGGGCGGAGGAGAGAATTGAAGGTGTTGAATAACTGTTTAGGGTTGCGAGACAGGGAGGATATGAGAGATGAGAAGTAGGTTTGTTTAGCTGTGGCGAGTGTGGTCTTGAAAGTAGTGAGGGACTGTTTGAATGCGATGAAGTGCTCGCTGGAGTGGGATCTTTTCCATCTGCGCTCAGCAGCCCTGGAAGCTCGCCTCAGCTCTTTGGTCAGGCTGGTGTGCCAGGGCTGTCTGTTGATATACTACATGCAACATACATACTACATATATACTACATGCAACATACATACTACATATATACTACATGCATGCAACATGCATACTACATATATACTACATACATGCTACATTCATACTACATATATACTACATGCAACATACATACTACATATATACTACATGCAACATACATACTACATATATACTACATGCATGCAACATGCATACTACATATATACTACATGCAACATACATACTACATATATACTACATGCAACATACATACTACATATATACTACATGCATGCAACATGCATACTACATATATACTACATGCATGCAACATGCATACTACATATATACTACATGCAACATACATACTACATATATACTACATGCAACATACATACTACATATATACTACATGCATGCAACATGCATACTACATATATACTACATGCATGCAACATGCATACTACATATATACTACATGCTACATACATACTACATATATGCTACATACATACTACATATATACTACATGCATGCTACATACATACTACATACATACTACATATATGCTACATACATACTACATATATACTACATGCATGCTACATACATACTGCATGCTACATACATACTACATGCTACATACATACTACATATATGCTACATACATACTACATATATACTACATGCATGCTACATACATACTGCATGCTACATACATACTACATGCTACATACATACCACATATATACTACATACATACTACATGCATGCTACATGCTACATACATACCACATACATACTACATACATACTACATACATACTACATGCTACATACATACTACATATATACTACATGCATGCTACATACATACTACATGCTACATACATACTACATATATACTACATGCATGCTACATACATACTGCATGCTACATGCATGCTACATACATACTATATACATACTACATGCTACTTACATACCACATATATACTACATACATACTACATACAATACATTCATACAATACATACATAGACATACAGTACATATAACATAGAGTAACATACTTACCAATACTTGTCACATTGTTCCCCGAAGCCATTGTCTTTTACGGAATAAATATTAACATAACAAACCACAAAAATACTCACCCACGATCCGAAGCAGTCCACGAGTGTGTCCCACGACGATCTTGGGTAGAGAACTGCAGCATCAGCTGTTGCTGCCGTTCTCTACGGGCTGCAGGAATCCAATGACGGAAGGTAGGTATCCTTCCGCACTGTATTCCTCCGCCACTTAAAAAAAAAAAAAGTCCCTAGTCTCACTTTATGCCATTGCTGTGTGGGAAATTCCCACGCAGCAATGGCATAAAGTGAGACTAGGGACTTTTTTTTTTTTAAGTGGCGGAGGAATACAGTGCGGAAGGATACCTACCTTCCGTCATTGGATTCCTGCAGCCCGTAGAGAACGGCAGCAACAGCTGATGCTGCAGTTCTCTACCCAAGATCGTCGTGGGACACACTCGTGGACTGCTTCGGATCGTGGGTGAGTATTTTTGTGGTTTGTTATGTTAATATTTATTCCGTAAAAGACAATGGCTTCGGGGAACAATGTGACAAGTATTGGTAAGTATGTTACTCTATGTTATATGTACTGTATGTCTATGTATGTATTGTATGAATGTATTGTATGTAGTATGTATGTAGTATATATGTGGTATGTATGTAGCATGTAGTATGTATGTAGTATGTATGTAGCATGCATGTAGCATGCAGTATGTATGTAGCATGCATGTAGTATATATGTAGTATGTATGTAGCATGTAGTATGTATGTAGCATGCATGTAGTATATATGTAGTATGTATGTAGCATGTAGTATGTATGTAGTATGTATGTGGTATGTATGTAGCATGTAGCATGCATGTAGTATGTATGTAGTATATATGTGGTATGTATGTAGCATGTAGTATGTATGTAGCATGCAGTATGTATGTAGCATGCATGTAGTATATATGTAGTATGTATGTAGCATATATGTAGTATGTATGTAGCATGTAGTATGTATGTAGCATGCAGTATGTATGTAGCATGCATGTAGTATATATGTAGTATGTATGTAGCATATATGTAGTATGTATGTAGTATATATGTAGTATGTATGTAGCATGTAGTATGTATGTAGCATGCATGTAGTATATATGTAGTATGTATGTAACATGTAGTATGTATGTAGCATGCATGTAGTATGTATGTAGTATGTATGTAGTATATATGTAGTATGTATGTAGCATGTAGTATGTATGTAGCATGCATGTAGTATATATGTAGTATGTATGTAGCATGTAGTATGTATGTAGCATGCATGTAGTATGTATGTAGTATGTATGTAGTATATATGTAGTATGTATGTAGCATGTAGTATGTATGTAGCATGCATGTAGTATATATGTAGTATGTATGTAGTATGTATGTAGTATGTATGTAGTATGTATATGTTATGTATGTAGTATGTATGTAGTATGTATGTAGTATGTATGTGGTATGTATGTGGTATGTATGTAGTATGTATGTAGCATGTAGTATGTATGTAGCATGCATGTAGTATGTATGTAGTATTTTTTTTTTTTTAACATTTAACACATTAGCCGGATGATGGGACTACTACTGTCCCATCATTGGCTAATGTGTCAATCACTGTCATGGTAGCAGGCATCGCCAGATGGGACTTGTAGTCCCATCGGACGATGCTTGCACAGACCCCCGGACATCAGCACAGCCCCCCGGCAGGCCGGCACAGCCCCCCGGCAGGCCGGCACAGACCCCCACAGGGTGCACAGACCACCGGCAGGCCGGCACAGCCCCCCGGCAGGCCGGTACAGACCCCCACAGGGTGCACAGACCACCGGCAGGCCGGCACAGCCCCCCGGCAGGCCGGTACAGACCCCCACAGGGTGCACAGACCACCGGCAGGCCGGCACAGCCCCCCGGCAGGCCGGTACAGACCCCGGGCAGTCCACACAGCCCCCCGGCAGGCCGGCAGAGACCCCCGGAAGGCCCGAAATGACGGCGCATCATGATGCGCACACACCGTGCATCATGATGACGTCAGGCTGTCAATCAACTTTGAACTTCCGATTCCGATGCCGACTTCCGATATTGAAAAAATATCGGAAGTCGGTATCGGATTCCGATACAGCAAGTATCGGCCGATACCCGATACTTGCGGTATCGGAATGCTCAACACTAGTTATGATGTAATGTTTAAATAAGGAAGGAAAGTTACCAGAAGAAAGCGAGAGATTATATATTTTAGTTAAGTGAGTGGTGACAATTGGTGAGAGAGACTGCAGGAGATGTGAGGGAATAGGGTCTATGTTGCAGGCTGTAGGCCGAGAAGAAGCGAGGAGCCAGGTAACTTTTTCTCCTGGAAAAGCCTCAAAGATTGGAAGTGAGGTTGAAGTGCTGCAGGGAAGGGGATCCAGGCTCTGAGGAGATTGGGCAGAAATGTGCTGATGGATATGGTTGATTTTTTTCTAGGAAATGAGTGGCCAGATCCTCACTGCTGAGGTTGGTGACTGGGGTCTGTCCTTTAGGGCTCAGGATGGTGTTTAGGGTTTCAAAAAGTCGTTTTGGATTGTTAGCTAGTGAAGTGATGAGGGTGGTGAAATCCTCTGCTAAAAGTGATTTTCTCCACTGACGCTCAGCACATCTTGAGCAACGCTGAAGAAAGCATGCTTGTATCGTGTGCCAGGGTTGCCATCGCCTGTGTTGGGCCTTTGTGCGTATGGCAGGTGCTGCTTCATCCAGGGTGCTCTGCAATGTATAATTGTAGTGGGACAAAGCTAAGTTTGGACAGGAGTGGGAAGAAATGTTAGCTAAAGATGTGTAGATTGTTTATAAGCTGCTAGGTGTTAATGGTACGTGTATTCCTATAAGTGTGGTAAGTGGGAGTGTCCCAGGAGAAGGGACAGTTCTTAACAGAGAAGAAAATAAGGTTGTGGTCAGAGAGTTGGAGAGGGGAGTTAGTAAAGTCGTGCACTGAGCAGAGCCGGGAGAAGTGCAAGTCCAGAGCATTCCTGTCTTCATGCATAGGAGAGTTAGTAATCTCTGAGAGTCCGAATGAGGTTAGAAAAAGTAGATTAGAGGCAGATTGGGAGAGGGGATCATTGATGGGGATATTAAAGGATCCCATGATGAGAGTAGGAATGTCACAGGATTGAAAGTGAGGAAGCCAGGTGGCAAAGTGATCCAAGAACTGATGGGAAGAGCTCAGAGGGCGATACACAACTGTCACTCTTAGGGAGAAGGGTTTTGAGAGTCTAATGGCGTGGACTTCAAAGGAAGGAAACATAAGTGAGGGTACTGGGGGGATGACCTAGAAAGTACATTGTGATGAAAGAAGCAGACCAACACTTCCACTTGTCTGTTCTCAGGTCTGGCAGTATGGGAAAATTTCAGGCCACCTGTCCAACTGCTGGATACAGGTTTCTGTAAGAGTCAGAAGATTAAAGGAATTAGAAAGAAAAAAAAATCATGAAAGTAAGTTAGTTTGTTATATGCTGGTAGTGTGTTCCAGAGGGCACAATTAAGAGAGATAGGAGAAGGCATGCACCGAATATTAATAAGATTAGCAGGGTTTCTATATACAGCTAGAAGAGAGGAATGTATACTCGTGGAGGGAGGTCCAGGGTTTGGGGAGATGTCCTCAGCGACTAGAAGAAGGAGAAAAAAGAGAAAACGTAGGTGATGTGATGATTTGTATAAACGTTTTGAGTGCTGTATGGTGGTAGTGGATAGTTTGGAGTGGGTGAGAAATGTTAGTAAAGCCTCAGAGTTATACATGGGAAAGAGGAAAAAAGAAGGACTGCTGTGGAAAAAGTGCACAGAATGTATAGGAGAGCGGGAGAGCTGAGAGAAAGCAAAAGTTAAAACATTTATGAAGCAGAGTGATGTGACCAATACATAATGCCGTACAAGTGACCAAGAAGCATGTTTATTAGAATACCTGGCGCAGCTTATCTGTCGCCTACCCTGTGCAACTGCCATGTATAACTGCAGAATACACTTTAAAAGTATAGATCGGCAACATTTTTGTGAGGTAATAGGAGTATTTTTTGGGAAAACGTAAAGTTTGCCCAAAAAATGTGACTTCTGGCGATTTTACACTAGCTCCGACAACGTGCTTGGTGCTGGGGCAGGATGGGGTTGTGACAGAGCGGAGCAACCCCCGGTCATCAAAATCATGGCATTTACTCAGCTACAATCTTAAGATTTATGGTGAGACCATTATGCTGCTCTCCTGATTTATAGCCGGTTTTGGTGAATCACCCCCAAAGTGTTTGAAAAATTATCTAAGATGACAGGTTCCGTTCAAACTTCCGCATAAAGCAACCTGTGAATGGAATATTTCTGCTGTGCCAAAAACTTGTTCAGATTGCATCGTAGGAAAACAGAGAAACCTTTTTCCTGTTCTTCTGAGGACATTCAATCATGTTTTTGGCACACAACAGTCACATAGGTTTGATTGAATGAACTGTCAATGCAGTTCTCATGTATTAATGCAATCAAAATTAAATAGCTTAGCTTGGTTTCATTATATATTGGAAATCATGAAGAAAGACATTTAGTAAAGTCAGTTTTCTGTTATATCAACAAAGATCTAAAGGATCAAATCAATCTAAAGGATTTCCGTTTGCACAGAACTGGGTTTGCTTTTATCTTCTCACGTGCCATACAGTATTTTAAAAAATATCAGTGTCAGAATGTTCAAAAAACACATTCAATATGGGGCGAGGATCAATAATGCATGTCCCCCCCAAAGTCAATCAAATAAATAGTGGAGTACTCCCAAAGACATACGGTATTTACACATGCATATAAAAACATTGGTACTATTTAATAAGCACCGTTTTTTTTTTGTATTTTTTTAACAAAGAAGCGTAAAAGCCATCTCACCAGTGACAAGGGACTGTCCGACTCCTAACCTCTAGTATTAAAACCTTGCCATGTGTTAAAAATGATCCCAATATGAATAACAGCTCAAAGAAAGGGAGGCCACCCCCTTGTTTGCACTGAGTGCAAGAATCTGTAGCAAAAACCTAAATAAATTACCTGGACCATCTCAAATGAGTACATCTTGTTGCTAAGTCCCCTATGTTATTTATATGGACTATTGCTTTTCACTTACATACAGCAGGGTATATGTTCATTTTGTTTCTATCTTCGGTTTTGTCTGCTTAATGGCCAGCGTGAACATGCTCCTACACGTAGCATGTATAATAACTTATACTACAGTTCATTTCTTTCATTCTTGCTCTAGTTTCTTGCACTCTGCACACAAGGGCATGGCCTCCTTTACTTTGAACTGGGCATTACCTTTATATAACTTCTCATGGCTGGGTGCCCATAGTTGCATCCCAGTCCTGCTCTGCCCTTATTCACATTGATGTCATTTTTGACACATGGTAAGCTTTTAATATTAGAGGTTAGGAATGTCCCGATTGGGTACACCTTGTCGCTGGTGGGATGGCTTTTACCCTTTTTTTTAAATCAAAAACAGTGTTTAATAATTACCCTATTTTATTTCTAAGCACTAGTAAATGTAGATATTGAAAATTACTAATAACTAATACTAATTTTACTTATATAACACCAACATATTCTACCCCATCAGGGCCGGCGTTTTGGGCAGGCAGACCAGGCAGACGCCTGGGGCCACCACCTACAAAGGGGGTCCCTGCGTCTGCGGCCTCTTTATGAAGTGCCCAGAGGGTGTACAGTAGTGAATAATGCTGTGCATTGCTCTGTAGTCCCGGAGTGTCTCTCGCAAACCCCTCTTGACTGTGGTCTCAAAGCTCTGTGCTGATTGTTGTAGGATCAGGTTTCACAGTCAAATAAAGCAGAGATCAGCATGGCCGCTGACCACAATCACTAATCACTGCTGGTAATCTGACAGGGCGACCTCCTGTCAATACTGTCTGGATCCCACAAGACAGGAATATTGTCTGCTGAATCAGGGAATTTATTATATAGAAATAAATGAATTCCCATGGTACATTCTCTGCTACAATCCCTGCTTGCTGTCATCTGCAGCAACATTTCCTTTAATGGTATATAACAGTCCCTGCTGAATGTTTGCTAAATTCATTTGTTGCTTTGAACTCAATACTTACTGTTGTATATCCATGTTGGGGCCAGTAGAGATGTTATCTGGTGCAAGGTGTTACTAGCATATGGATGTATCCAGGTCCTGTGGATTTGATTGTCTAACCTCCCCTGATGTGCTAGCCAATTGCTAATTTATCCCAAATTAGTTCTCACAATCCCTCTCAGATGATCCTCTACTCAGACCTATATATTTAGAACACATGACACATGCACAAAAAAAGAACAGGTCAGTAAGACCCTGTTCACAGAACCCAAGAACTAAGACACAGAAAAAACACACAGTATGACAAACGTGCATACATACTCTGTTGTAAAATATATGTAACAGTAAGCATCAAGTGCTAGTAAAAGATGTTAACAAAACCAGGGTATTTAGTTGATAAATTATTTTGCAAAAAAATGTACGCTAAGCCACTCCACCACATCACGGTATACCCTTCTCGGAGCAGTCCTATCTAATATATTTAAAACCTGATCATGTGAACAATACCTTCATGAGCAGGGTTCAGAAAGGTGCTGCCCGGTATGGGCTCGCAGGGCAAAATGGCTTTTTATGTGCATGTCCCAAAAGAGAGAGGCGGGGATCTCCCAAAGCTTGCATAAGCAAGAAATCAATAGATTCAGAACACATGACACATGCACAAAAAATGAACAGGTCAGTAAGACCCTGTTCACACCACCCAAGAACTAAGACACAGAAAAAACACACAGTATGACTATATATTTAGTAGCATCCTAAGGGGGGCATGCGTGTGGGGTCTGGCACGCGTCTCCCTGCAGCAAAAGTATCTTGAAGCTGCAGTTATTTCAATGGCAGTTAGTCACGGCAGGAGTCAGGACCCCACATTATGTACCTGTCTCTTTTGGGTATGTCTGCTGAGTAAGCACTTCTTATTACTTGGATCTAGCTTTTTTATTAACCCTCTTACTTCTTCACCATGTTTACATTTGCCCTCACAGTGTTTTCTCCATTAATCCTCACTCTCCTTCGCTATCCCAAACCCCAGCACCCTCTAACCAAATAATCATCTCCCCTTCTCTCCTCCCCACCTGACCTCCTCTGCTGACCTGCTCCTCAACCTCAAATCTGTCCTAATTAAACATAAAACAAGCTGCCCACTCTCCTCCCATCTGCTCTCCCTTTCTCTGCTTCTCACCGCTGGCGACATATCTCCCAATCCTCGACCCCCACAGCTCATACCCCCCATTACTACCCCTTCCTACAGCTCCCTATCGAATAAGAAGTACCGCAATGTTTCCAACGTAAAACCCATGCCATTGACACCCACCCCCCTGCTCCCTCTCTCTGGAGCACTTTGGAATGCCCTCTCCATCTGCAATTAGCTTCATGTGATTCATGACCTCTTTCTCTTTCGCAATCTGGCCTTCCTCGGCCTCACAGAAACCTGGCTGACACCCTCTGACACCGCCTCCCCTGCTGTGCATTGTTAAGGCAGCCTCCACTTCACCCACACTCCTCGCCCTGGCAACAGACATGGTGGAGGAGTGGGTCTTCTCCTTTCTTCCAACTGCACCTTCAACCCAATCCCACCTCTTCCCTCCCTAATCCTGACCTCTTTTGAAGCCCACTCTGTCCGCATCTACTCTCCCTGCAACCTCCAAGTGGCCGTCATATACCAACCTCCAGGCCCGACCACTGCCTTCATTGACCAATTCTCTACCTGGTTTCTTCACTTTCTTTCAACTGACATCCCCACTATCATCATGGGTGACTTCAACATCCCCACTGATACCCTTCAGTCAGCAGCCTCCAAACTCCTGTCCCTTACTTCATCCTTTCGACTCAGTCAGTGGTCCTCCTCAGCCACCCACACAGATGAGCATACATTAGACCTGGTCTACACCCACCTCTGCTCTCTTTCTAACTTCACCACCTCCCCTTTCTCTATCCGACCACCATCTACTCACTTTCTCATCCCTGTCCTCCTCTCCTGTCACCCATGTCGAGCAACATGAGCACCCTGCAGAAACCTTGCACATCTAGACACCCACACACTCTCTGACTCTAACTCTATTCTACCACTGGTATCCATATCCTCACTCGACGACACAGACAGTGCCACTGCTTTCTACAATGCCACTCTCGCATCAGCTATTGACACGATTGCACCTCTCGTTCATGGCAGAATGTGACATACCAACAGACAACCCTGGCACAATAACACCACTAAAAAGCTAAGGCAAGTGTCCAGGATTGCAGAGCGGCGTTGGAAGAAATCAAATTCGCAAGACGACTTCACTGCATTCAAACAGGCAACACTCGCTTTCAAATCTGCCCTCACCTCTGCTAAACAGGCCTACTTCACAACCCTCGTATCTTCCCTATCTTAGAACCCCAAACAATTATTCAAAACTTTTTACTCCCTGCTCCACCCACCACTGCCCCCTCCAACCTCCCTCATCTCTGCTGAGGACTTTGCCACACACTTCAAATATAAGATCGACCAAACAAGGCAAGTCTTCATTCTTCAACCACCACAACCCCTTTGTATACCAGACCAATGCCCAAACAGCATAACCTCCCTCTCCAACATCACTGAAGGGGAGCTTAATTGTCTCCTCTCCAAATCGCACCTCACAACTTGTACACTCTACCCCATCCCATCCCACCTCCTCCCCAACCTCACCACCACATTTATCCCATCCCTAACCCACCTTTTCAACCTATCACTAACTTCTGGTACCTTCCCTTCTGCTTTCAAACATGCCACAATCACGCCTAGCTTTAAAAAGCCAACTCTTGACCCAACTGCTATGTCCAGCTATCGCCCAATACCACTGCTCCCTTTCGCTTCCAAACTCCTGGAGCTGCATGTCCACGCTGAACTTTCCTCCCACCTCTAATCTAACTTGCTCTTTGACAATCTAAAATCTGGTTTCCGCCCCCATCACTCCACTGAGACAGCCCTGACCAAAATTACTAACGACCTACTCACAGCCAAAGCAAACGGACAATACTCTATACTCCAGCTTCTAGACCTGTCCTCTGCTTTTGAAACAGTTGACTACTGCCTCCTACTACAGATCCTCTCCTCCTTTGGCATCAAAGACATCGCCCTATCCTGTATCTCCTCATACCTTTCCAACTGCACAATCAGCGTCTCCCACTCCCACTGTGGCGCCCCTGAGGCTTCAGTCGCCACAGAGGTACTGCACCTTCTCCTAAGGTGTGGTGCTCCACCATCCAGGTAAGGTGGGAGCTCCCTTTCACACTCCAACACCTGCACCCCACACATGGGATAGTTCAGCAGGGACCCATCCATGCTTTATGCTGGAAAGGTCATAGGGTGCCTTTTGTGGTCCCTGGCTTCGTAACACGAGAGGAGCTGGGGAGGCGGGTGGAGTTAGTATAAAAGAGAGGGAAAGTGTAGGATTTCAGGTCAGTCTCAGTTGAGTCTGAGGACAGTGAGTGAAGATGGATGTTTGAATGACGTGCTGCAGCAGGTCCCAGTGATCTGGGCTGCTGGCACGGGGAAGGAAGAGAAGGAGAAAGAGACATAGACTTAAGACTACAGATTCCTTAAGAGAGATAGAACAGATCGGAACGAAGGAGAACAGAAGGACGGTGGGAAGCAGGTTGAGAAAGAGATAACCCTTCCAGTCCAGAGCGCAAAGGCCGAGGCCCGGTCCCCGAGGTTGATTGGAGCTTTCATATCCGACAGCAGACACCGGTGGAGTAGTGAGCCGCTAACGCCTTACTCCCATCATAGACTTGGGACACAACAGCACCTGTATAGTGAGCCAGGACTCCTGCGTGAGGAGTCCCCGATAGAGGCTACAGCTGTCTGTCATACAAGTAAGGGTCATATGAACCCGAGACAAGAGGTAGTCCAGGGAACCACGGTACTGGGGTGCTTCACACTTAAAGGCGCATTAGAGGAGACGTTCAGAAAGGTACATGTTGGCGGAGTGTTGGAGGGGAGAACCCTGTCTTATCTGGAGGTTGGCTGAGGCCCTGACCCGAAGAACGCAGTGTGGAGGCAGGCAATTGTGTGAAATGGAAACAGTGAGTAAAGCTTTGGAACCGCATACTCTGGTGTCCTCCAGTTATTCCAGCACCGCTACACCTGGGTATCTACACCTACACCATCTGCGCCTCCCCGCCATAAATTCATCTACACTGCCCTGGGACTACAGCTCCGCCTGTGGGGAGCTTTACCATCTATGCTGCTCACACCATCAGTCCCAGAGGATCTGCCCGCAGCATCGGCCTAACATCACACTTGCCGAGCAACACAGGTGGCGTCACGAACTATTCTTATAAACTGTAATATAAACTTCCACCATTTGCATTGGGCGCCCAGGGCCACGGACCGGGTCACCGCTGCTGTGACACACTTCCCCTGACACCGGCCCGGTACCGAGTACCCCACAGCCCTGGGATGGGGGCGACCCGATTTTGGCGTAACAAACAGGATGACGAGACCCAATGCCTTCGGGTTCTCTGTGCCTTGGATTTACAACTTTTGAGAATGTGCAAGAGACCGAACTTAATAGACTGTGACATGAATCTTAAAAATGGCCGCTGGCGCGGAGAAGAAGGGCGTGAAGAGGTGGAAGGTCCTAAGAAAAGACCGCGAAGAGTATTGGGCCTTCCCTGCCTGAATTACTATGTGAGGGATGCATGGCCTACCCCCCGAGGGGTTCGTATACTGGCTTGGTATGGAGGCGCTGGAAGAAGACGCCGCCCCCGGAAGGAGGGGCAGAGGAAGCCAGTGGCGAGCAGAAGGGCGGAGCAAGGAGAAGAACGCCAGAATGCCATTTTGGGAAGCAAGGGAAGGAGGCCTGCGGAGCGCGGGGAAGTGCAAACCCCCGGCGCCATGGCTGACGGCTCCAACCCTGAGTCCGGCATGAGTTGCCAGCAGCTAGAAGAGATCGCAGAATTGACTACCCGTCTGCAGCTGAAGCAGAAGACCTTGGAGCAGCTGGGGCGGCCGCGCACCTCGGAGGGGCCCACACCCGCGGTGACCTCTCCACCGGCACCCGTCGCTGTTACACCGGAGTTTTTCTGGGCAGACCTGAGGGGGCTTACTACCGCTGCCTTGTCACCGGCAGCATACCGTGCTCCCTCACTGCCGCCGCTATTGGAAGAGTTGTACCCGGCACAGGGAGCTGGAGCGGAGGAAGGGGAATTCCCGCTTGGACCTGACGCGGCTGCGCAGGTCCCTACAGATGTCCCTGCGGGTCCCGAACCATCAGTGACTCCACCGCCGTCTCCGGTACCCCACCCAGTGGTGCCCTTCACCACTATGCCTGCGCCGGAGCAGTGGACCCGTCACCGGGAAGTACCAGGTATGCACCCCGGCCCTCCTAATGGGATACCCTCTGAATCCGATCTGGGGAGGTGGAGGAGGTCTCTGCTGCGGAGGGTGCGGTTGGAGCAGGCGCGCCCGATTCAACATCTTCAGGGCGTGGGGGCGTCGGGGACGTTCTGGGATGGTGATTTCAGGGTCACTTCGCTGGCAACCTCTCATGTGGTTGCTCATCAGCGCCAACAGGACACCACCGCTCTCGGCGCCAGGCCGCGTACCAGATCGGTCGTACCATCCATCCCTGAGGAACCACCGATAAAGATTGATGTTGATGATGGTTCCAGTACCAGAACCCCAGGAGGGGATCACCAGTAAAAAGAAAAAGAAAGTTTCTACAAATCTCGTTACCCAGGAGGGTTATTTGCACCAGTTGTGCCATTTGTTATTTTTGTTATCATGTTGCCTAGTTTTTGATTGGCAGCGTTGTTTTGAAATGGAACTGTGGAGATCATAGACGCTGATTGGTCCAAAACTTTATTGTACATAGTTTGCGCCCCTTTGGGTGCTCTCTCTTGGTTTTACATAAGGAACCCTTTGCGAAGATAATGGTTTTACATAATGAACTCTTTGCGAAGATAATGATTTACATAAGAGACACTTTTTGAAGAATGATGTCTACCTCAAGGGACACTGCAAGAGATCCCGGCTGGGAGCAGTGTTCAGCACTTTGCAAGAATCTTTAAATGTTTGATGATAAAGTATTTGATAATATTGTGTCTTATGAAAAGTAAATGTCTTTTATAGAATGTTTTGATACAGAGAATTAAGAAAGTTTAGAGATAGAATGTGAAAATTGAAGAAAGAATAAAGAATTGAAAGTGACAGGTGACAGGCCAAGTCCATATGGTCAGTGTCTTGCGTCCAGGAGAAAGAGAATAACAGAAAGAGAAAAATTGATAGGAATATAATAAAGAAAATATGTGTTACAGAGAGAATAGCACTTTGAATTGAGAATTGCACTTAAAGAAAATTTTTGATACTAAGATAGGAAGTTAGCCTGTTTGTAATGTTTAAGAAATGTGCCTTGTTGTGAGTTCATTTTCCCCTTCACTGTCGATGTCTGATGAACTCCCTCTTCTGGTGAAGGAAGGTAGTGAGGCTGATTACCAAACACCTGATCTGGAAGATGATGACTGGGTAACAGGAAATTCTGACTGGAAAAAAGGCAGCCGACGCCTTTCTGAGTCGCTGGTGATTTCTCTGCTGGATTCTTGGAGACCAGTCTGATTCCTGCTTCCCAAAGATAAGTTTTTGCTCTGCTATTGAACTTATTAGTTTTGTTTTGTTTTCCTTGCTTTTTGGAGTTCAGCCATCCCCAGTCGGGGGTGTGCTGAGTTCCATTTTTGTCTCTGATCAGTTTGTCTCTCTGCTCTGTCTTCAGAATTTACCTGAGTGCTGATATAGTCTTTTTGAAGTCCTAGCGACTTCAGGGCCTGTTTTTCCTATCAGACGGTTGAGACATTTTTTGGTAGGGTTTTTTACGGATTGCAGACAGCAGCTTTTCTATCCTGTCCTTTTTAGTTAGCTTGGGCCCCATCGTTTGCTCAACCTATCTTTCTATCTGTGTTAGTGTTTTCATCTTGCTTCACCGTCATTATATGTTGGGGGCTGCCTATTGCTTTGGGGTCTGCTCTGGGGCAGTTTAGATTTCCCCTTTCTTTCTTTAGGCCTATTTAGTTCTCCGGCTGTGATCGAGGGGTCTAGGGCATCGTAGGAACCCCCCACGGTTACTGTTAGTTGTTGTGGATAGGATCAGGGGTCTGCAATCTGATAGCTACCAACCTCTCCGGTTTTCTGGACTTAGCTTGTATTTTTGTTTTTTCCTCCTTCGGTGACTCATTCATAACAGTGCCTCCTACATTAAGAAGATTAGATAAGAATTGTTAACCAGCATTCAAAAATTTTTGTGAGTTCCTGTACTGTTTCTTTTGTTGTCTTGCAGTCCGCGGACGTGCTGTGTTTAACGGGGGGGTGGCGCCCCTGAGGCTTCAGTCGCCACAGAGGTTCTGCACCTTCTCCTAAGGTGTGGTGCTCCACCATCCAGGTAAGGTGGGAGCTCCCTTCCACACTCCAACACCTGCACCCCACACACGGGATAGTTCAGCAGGGACCCATCCATGCTTTATGCTGGAAAGGTCATAGGGTGCCCTTTGTGGTCCCTGGTTTCGTAACACGAGAGGTGCTGGGGAGGCGGGTGGAGTTTGTATAAAAGAGAGGGAAAGTGTAGGATTTCAGGTCAGTCTCAGTTGAGTCTGAGGACAGTGAGTGAAGATGGATGTTTGAAGGACGTGCTGCAGCAGGTCCCAGTGATCTGGGCTGCTGGCACGGGGAAGGAAGAGGAGAAAGAGACATGTTATGATTGAGTCACTGTAGGAGGCAAAAACAGAAATGCTAGCTAAGTCCACAAAACCAGAGAGGTTGGCAGCTATCGGATTGCAGACCCCTGATCCTATCCACAACAACTAACAGTAGCCGTGGGGGGTTCCTACGATGCCCTAAACCCCTCGATCACAGCCGGAGAATTAAATTGGCCTAAAGAAAGATATGGGAAATCTAAACTGCCCCAGATCAGACCCCAAAGCAATAGGCAGCCCCCAACATATAATGACGGTGAAGCAAGATGAAAACACTAACGCAGACAGAAAGATAGACTGAGCAAAGACGGGGCCCAAGCTAACTAGATAGGAAAGGACAGGAAGGCCGCTGTCTGCAATCCGTGAAAAACCCTATGAAAATAAGAGCCAACAGACTGACAGTGAAAAAGGCCCTGAAGACGCTAGGCTTCAAAAAAACTATGTCAGTACTCAGGAATATTCTGAAGACAGAGCAACAGGCAAAAGGAGATTCAGCTCACCCCAGCAGGGAATGGCAGAATCCAGAAAAGCAAGGAAAACAAAAACAAAACACAAATGCTAACAGGCAAAGCAGAAAACTTAGCTTTAGAGGAGCAGGAATCAGACTGGTGTCCTAGAAGTCCACAGAGAAATCACCCGCAGGGCAGAAGGGCGTCAGCAGCCTTATATCCAGTCCGTGACTCCACTCAGCCAGTCATCCTCATTAGCCTCAGGTGCCTGATAATCAGGCTCATTACCTTCCTTTACCAGAATAGGGAGTTCACCAGACCTCAGTGACGAAGGGGAAAATGAACTCACAACAGAGACATAGACTTAAGACTACAGATTCCATAAGAGAGATAGAACAGATCGGAACGAAGTAGAACAGAAGGACGGTGGGAAGCAGGTTGAGAAAGAGAGATAACCCTTCCAGTCCAGAGCGCAAAGGCCGGGGCCCGGTCCCCAAGGTTGATTGGAACTTTCATATCCGACAGCAGACACCGGTGGAGTAGTGAGCCACTAACGCCTTACTCCCATCATAGACTTAGGACACAACAGCACCTGTATAGTGAGCCAGGACTCCTGCGTGAGGAGTCCCCGATAGAGGCTACAGCTGTCTGTCATACAAGTAAGGGTCATAGGAACCCGAGACAAGAGGTACTCCAGGGAACCACGGTACTGGGGTGCTTCACACTTAAAGGCGCATTAGAGGAGACGTTCAGAAAGGTACATGTTGGAGGGGAGAACCCTGTCTTATCTGGAGGTTGGCTGAGGCCCTGACCCGAAGAACGCAGTGCGGAGGCAGGCAATTGTGTGAACTGGAAACAGTGAGTAAAGCTTTGGAACCGCATACTCTGGTGTCCTCCAGTTATTCCAGCACCGCTACACCTGGGTATCTACACCTACACCATCTGCGCCTCCCCGCCATAAATTCATCTACACTGCCCTGGGACTACAGCTCCGCCTGTGGGGAGCTTTACCATCTACGCTGCTCACACCATCAGTCCCAGAGGATCTGCCCGCAGCGTCGGCCTAACATCACACTTGCCGAGCTACACAGGTGGCGTCACGAACTATTCTTATAAACTGTAAAATAAACTTCCACCATTTATATTGGGCGCCCAGGGCCACGGAACGGGTCACCGCTGCTGTGACACACTTCCCCTGACACCGGCCCGGTACCGAGTACCCCACAGCCCTGGGACGGGGGCGACCCACCACGCTACCTCCTCATCCCACCCTCTCTCTCTCTGTTGGAGTCCCCCAAGGCTCTGTTCTAGGACCCCTACTCTTCTCAATCTATACACTTGGCCTGGGGCAACTCATTTAGTCCCACGGATTCCAGTACCACCTTTATGCTGATGACACTCAGATCTACCTCTCTGGCCCAGATGTCAACTCTCTGCTGTCCAGAATCCCGGAGTGTCTATCAGCCATATCCTCCTTCTCCTCTCGCTTTCTCAAGCTTAATGTTGACAAATCTGAACTCATAATCTTTCCTCCATCTCACAGATCTTCCTTACCTGACCTATCTATCACAATTAATGACATCACGCTTTCCCCCATACTGGAAGTCCGCTGCCTCGGAGTAACCTTTGACTCTGCCCTGTCCTTCAAACCGCACA